>NC_135807.1:23195307-24450313 GCF_964213995.1 Mustelus asterias
GCCAATGCCTCCTGGCACCATCACTGGTACACTACCAGCCACATATTACTCTTCCCTGCAGGGGCAAGAGAGCGGGAGAGATGGCTGTGGCTGGTAGTGTACCAGTGATGGTGTATCCCTTTACACTGTGGAATCGGCCACAGTGGAATCGGCCGGTTCTGCTTCATCTTCTTAGCGAGGAATCGCTTCATCCTGAAGGTTTCGTGGGATGACATGGCCGCACGTCCACTCTGGCAGGAGGGATCAGCCGCAGACTGGCATCCGACCTTAACCCGACTAGAGGATGAGACGTCACACCCCCTCTCCCCCCCCCCCTTCCCAGGGGATGATATGTCACACCCCCTCTCCCCCCCTTCCCAGGGGATGATACATCACACCCCCTCTCCTCCCCCCACCCAGGGGATGATACGTCACACCCCTTCTCCCCCCACCCCCCAGGAGATGATACATCACACCCCCTCTCCCCCCCCTCCCCCCAGGGGTTGATCGGTCACACCCCCTCCCCTCCCCCACCCCCCCCCCCCGACCAGAGGATGACCGTCACAGAGCCGCACTCTCCGCTTTCTGCTTTTTTTTCATGCCCAGGCGCGCTCTGTCAGATTTTTTTCGAACTGCGCATGCGCAGTTCAGAGCTCCGATCGGTCCGCCAGCGCCAAGCCCCGCCCACAGCACGGATCAGATTGGAGCCGGCAAAACGCGTATGGGCGCGCTGGAAAGAGGATTCCAGGCGCGGATCTATTTGACGCCCGGATTCGGCACTCACATTCAAAATGGTAAAATTCCCCCCTATTGTGTTATACAAATGGTGGGGAGTTGCTCGGAAATTTCTCAACATCGACTCCAGACCCCAATATGTCTCGTGGCATCAGGTCAAACATGGCCAAGGAAACCTCCTGCTGGTCACCACCTACCACCACCATCCACCCCTGGGTTACAGATAAGGTTACAGAATTTAGTTTGGTTGGGGACTTCAATGTCCATTCCCAAGAGTGGCTTGGTAACACCACTACTGAACAAGTTGGCCGACTCCAAAAAGACATGTCTGCTGTATTGAGCCTGCAGCAGATAGTGAGGGCACCAACAAGAAGGAAAAATCTAATTGACCTCTTCCTCATCAACCATATCTATCGCAGATGCATCTGTCCATGACCGTATTGGTAGGGGTGACCACCGCACTGTCCTGGTGCAGACAAAGTCCTGCCTTCGCATTGAGGATACTCTCCATTGTGTTGTGCGACACTAACACCAAGTTGAATAGGATAGACTTTAGACAGAACTAGACACACAAAACTGGGCATCCATGAGGTGCTGTGGGCCATCAGCAGCCGCAGAATTGTATTTGAGCACCATCTGTAACCACATGGCCTAGCATATTCCCCCACCCTACCATTACCACAAAACCCTGGGATCAACCTTGCTTCAATGAAGAGTGCAGGAAGGCATGCTGGGAGCAACACCAGACATATGAGATGTCAACCTGGTGAAACTACAAGAGAGGACTACTTCCATACCAAACTGCTGTAGTAACATGTGATAGACAGCGCTAAATAATCCCACAACTAATAGATCAGGCCTAAACTCTGCAGTAACGCGAGAGGCAGTGCCTTAGTGGTATTGTTGCTGGACTAGTAATCAAGAGACCCAGGTTAATGGTCGGAAAATCGAGGTGAAATTTGAATTCAATAAAAATCTAAAATTAAAAATCTAATGATGATTATGAAACCATTGGCAATTGTCACTTAAACCACAGGCATCGGGGGTGAGTTACTCTCCACTGAATTTCCTGCTCTTGTAGCCACAGTATTGATGTGGATCGTCCAGTCAGTGTCTGGTCTGTCTGAAATTCAAACACATTCTCACTGGACAAAGGGAAAAGGCTTACCAGATTTAATATAGCCAGTTGCTGCAAGGTGCAGTGAATTAAATCAATCTCCCTCTTAGTCAACCTCAGCAAAAATAGCATCTTTTGTTGTCGGCTGTAGGATTCTTGATGTCAGGAATCCATGACACTAACACTCTGAAACCCAATATAAAAGCAGCTTAGCTGTGACTGCTACCAAAGCCTGATGGAGGGATTGATTATGTGGTCCATTTAGACCTAGCTGATGTTGCTCAATTCTTCAATCACAATGAAAAAAAGATAGACACGGGGTTCGATGGTACAAAGAAATATTTGGCTGGGATTTAATCCCCTCCCCTGAAGCAGGTTTTTTTTGGGGGGGCATTTAATTGGGCAGAGTGTGATGGGTAGGGAACCTGCCCCCTTCTTGCCACTTCCCTGTCTTGCACACCACCACCAAGGGACATAAGGACCTCATCCCACCGCTGCTGAAATGTAGTTCATATATACAGAGAATGCATGTGCCACACCTGTGTCCCTTTCATTGCCCTGAACTCCACACCTGAGGCAAACGCAGCCTATTGACTGCTACACCCTGTTGGTTGATATGACCGTGGCAACTGTCCTCTGGTGGTCTGAGGCCTAAAGGGTGTCTTGTTCAGATACAAGGGCACCCTCCTTCACCTGACTTGGTGGCAGTGATGGGGTCACTGGTAGAGGGAAGATGGAGTGGCAGGGCATTCTTGCAGTGCCTTGCGATGAAGCCCCTGGTGTGCCTGGTTGGCGCTTTTCTTCATTGTCCATGCACAATGACACCTCCCTGACTCCTTGAGGAGAAGGGGCACCTGAAGGGAGGTCAAGATGCTTCATCCACCTTGTGGTGCCAGATGCCACGTGCAATCACAATGTAAAAAGGTTAGACATAGGTCCTTGAGTGCAGGGTAGAGGAGTTGATCCACATTCTGTCATGCTGCACTGGGGGAAAGCTTCCATAGAATGGACATTGAGTGCCTTGGAGAGCTGAACATAGCAGAACACACAGTGGCTGCCAGATATGCACTCAGACCTACACTCCATTGTGTAACAAGGATAAGGAAAGATGCATCTGGCACCACAGGGTGGACGATGAAGCACCACACTGTGGAGTTCAGGGCAATAAAAAGGACATCAGTGTGGCACATGCAGTCTCGGTATATATGAAATACATTTTTATTCCAACAGCAGTGGGATGAGGCCCTTATGCCCCTTGATGGTGGTGTGGGTAGGCCGTCTGCAAGACAGCGAAGTGGCAAGAAGGAGGCAGGTTCCCTACCCATCGCACTCTGCCCAATTAAATGCCCCCTCCCCCCCGCAAAACCTGCTTCGAGGAGGGGATTAAATCCCAGCCAAATATTTATTTGTACCATCGAACCCCATGTCTATCTTTTTTCTCATTGTGATTGAAGAATTGAGTAGCATCAGCTAGTTCTAAATGGACCAGATAATCAATCCCTCCATCAGACTATAGTAGCATCTTCCCTTATCCTTGTTACACAATGGAGTGCAGGTCTGAGTGCATGTCGAGCAGCCACTGCGTGTTCTGCTATGTTTAGCTCTCTAAGGCACTCAATGTTCTTTCTGTGTAAGCCTTCCAGCGCAGTATGCGGAGCCATGACAGAATGTGGATCAATTCCACTACTTTGCACTCAAGGACCCATGTCTATGTTTTTTTAATTTTGATTGCACATGGCACCTCTGCTTGATGTTCTCCTGCCTGTGCCTATATCGCCATCAGGTCTTTTATGGCCAAATCCAGAGGCTCGTCTTCTGCATGGGCCTCAGCAGGGGCCTGGTCTCCAGCAGCCCTTCGGGTGTCAGAGACATTAGCTGCCACACGCTCAATCAGCTGCAGACACGTGTGTGATGTGCTCACCAGGCTGTGACCCCGAACCCAATCTAGGCTGTGAACCCATTGAGGTGAATGCCTCTGTGCTGATGGAGGATACAGGGGAATGCTGTGGCGGTACATCCTCTAAGGATTCGTGGCTCAAGGTGGAGGTGGAGCTTGGGACAACTGTCTCTTCTTTTTAGTAATTTACTTGGTGCGAGAACCTGCAGTGGAGAACAAAAAGAATTAGCTGATGTTTCTGTGCAGTCCCTTTTGTCAACAACATTTCTCCTGTATGTCAATTTCTCAACACAAGACTGAGCTCTGTTCTTTCCATCAGTGCAGGCCCATACCAGCAGGTCACATGGCCTCCTCCTCAACTGGGGTCCAGATTCTTATGTCTGAGACACCTCCTCCAGTCTTATTGTGTTCCTGCCGATTATGAGCATTTACGCCCTGCAGACAGACGGATAGAATGATTGAGTGCCATCTCAATGAGTGTGTATGTCTATGACAGCTCCTGAACCCTCCCTGGTAAGTCTTTGATACCCACACTGTCCTGCAACTCCTCTAACGTTCACAGCATGAAGTGTTTCCCACAAAACTACAAGTTGCGACAGCGGTCATGTATATTTAAGGGCATCACTTGCTTGGAATGCAATGGACAACCCAGTGTTCACCTGAGTAGTATGACTTCTATGCATGACTGGTATGCAGAGTTCATTGATAGGAGACACTAAAGGGCATTTGTGACGATCATTTTCATGGTCATCATTAGACTTTTTGTAGAGTCATAGAGTCATAGAGGTTTACAGCATGGAAGCAGGCCCTTCGGCCCAACTTGTCCATGCCGCCCAGTTTTTACAATTAAGCTTATTCCCAATTACCGATGTTTAGCCCATTTCCCTCCATACCCACCTTACCCATGTAACTGTCTAAATGCTTTTATAAAGACAAAATTGTACCCACCTCTACTACTACCTCTGGCAGCTTGTTCCAGACACTCAACACTCTCTGTGTTAAAAAATTGCCCAAAATACCAAAAATATTGTAAGTGCCGAATGAGTGTGAAAATGGGAGAGAATTGCACCCATTATTTCAGAAAGCTGTCAGGCATGATCCTATGGTACTTAATGGAAAAAAAAGAGGCATAGTGTGGTTCACGCCTGGGGAGGGAGTGGATGGAGTCCATTCTCACCAAAAAACCGGCTGCTCACATGAGAGGGCGCAATTACACACACGCAGATCTCTCAGCTTTCTGTGCAACAGAACAGAGAGATCTGTCGGTCCCCTCACATCCCCTGGATATCACCCCCACCCCCCCAATTGCTGGCCTCCGTGGCCGATCACTGCCCCCTCTGCCGCCCTGGATATCACCCCAATACCCCCCTCACACCCCTCGACAATCGCCTCTTCGATATCTACCCAGGCCCATTGCCCCCCCACCCCTTCCCTGCCCATCACTCCCCCAACCCACCCAACACCGCCTGGACCAGTTGATCACTGCCCTGGCCGGTTCCTGACTGCAGAGTGCGCAGTTCCCCCTGCCAACCTGTCGATCGCCGATCGCATAGTGCGCAGCTCCCCCGCCTCCTCTTATGCCCTGCCCCCATCATGGACTTGCCCACTCCCCTTAGGCCCTGCCCGTTCATGCCCCTGTCCCTTGGCATTGCCCAGCACCTGGTGGGCATTGTCAGGGTGGCAGTACCAGGGTGCCAGGCTGGCACTGCCTAGATCCCAGACTGGCACTGCCCCCCCCACCCCCTGCCTCCAATCACCTGGGAGGCATTAATGGCCCACGAGTGATGCTATCACATCAGGTTGCAGGGCATCATATGTGATCCTTGCCGGTGAGGAATTCCACCAGCGAGGCCTTTAAGACAAGTCAGCCAGACGATTGCTTCCAGGACTCACTAATAATATTTAAATAAAGATTTGAATATTAAAATCAACCTCGCGTCCTTCCTAGGCATGAGATTGATAACACCGGCAATCCAGGGCTGGTAAGAGTGCAAGAGGTGAGAAATTATACATCCCCACTCCCCCAATCTTACCGGCTCACCAGGCCGATCGACTGGTGGGATGAGCTGGTAAGATTGTCCCTCTGATTTCTCAACTTTTATACCCTGGCCTCCCATTCCTCCTCCCTTTTTTGGAGATTATCCAAATGCACTCCACCTATTGACTATAGAACACACTTCATCTCATATCAGCCCACTTTTGTAACAGCCCTGCTTTATGGCCATAAACTCCACAAGTTTACATTCCATCTCACAAACAACTTTGTTCTAGACACAGAAAACTATAAACAGCCACATCCTCTTGGCAATATATATTAAACACTAAAACTATTAAATTCAACAGTTAAGACCATTTCTTTTCATAATATCAGACAATGAAAGTTTCCTCTCTGGTACAGATCCATTAAAGAAATGCATGATCTGTTTAAGCTGTGTCATCTTAAATTCACAATGTTTTAGCCATTCCTTCAAACTGATTGAAAAACAAACACCACCGTAGTGGGTTGGATCTCAAACAAAGATGAGACAGAGTACAGGAATGAGATAGAGAATCTGGTGAATCTCTCCCTCAGTGTCAACAAAACAAAGGACATTGTCATCGACTTCAGGAAGTGTAGAGGAGAACATGCCCCTGTCTATATCAACGGGGACAAAGTAAAAAGGGTTGAGAGCTTCAAGTTTTTAGGTGTCCAGATCACCAACAACCTGTCCTGGTCCCCCATGCCAACACTATAGTTAAGAAAGCCCACCAATGCCTCTACTTCCTCAGAAGACCAAGGAAATTTGGCATGTCAGCTACGACTCTCACCAACTTTTACAGGTGCACCATAAAAAGCATTCTTTCTGGTTGTTTCACAGCTTGGTATGGCTCCTGCTCTGCCCAAGACCGCAAGGAACTACAAAAGGTCATGAATGTAGCCCAATCCATCATGCAAACCAGCCTCTCATCTATCGACTCTGTCTACACTTCTCACTGCCTCGGCAAAGCAGAAGCATAATTAAGGACCCCACACACCCTGGACATTCTCTCTTCCACCTTCTTCCGTCAGGAAAAAGATACAAAAGTCTGAGGTCACGTACCAACCGACTCAAGAACAGCTTCTTCCCTGCTGCTGTCAGACTTTTGAATGGACCCACTTCATATTAAGTTGATCTTTCTCTACACCCTAGCTATGGCTGTAACACTACATTCTGCACTCTCTCCTTTCCTTCTCTATGAACGGTATGCTTTGCCTGTATGGCACGCAAGAAACAATACTTTTCACTGTATGTTAATTCATGTGATAATAATAAATCAAATTAAATCAAAATTTGGCCATTAAGACAGCTTCAGCTCAACTCAAATGAGCTGCATTTGTTATTTAACAATAAAACCAGTTTGTTTCTTCACAAACATTTGGTTTTCCTCTATCTTTCTCCAACTACCTTGACTGTTAATTGCCCAACAATAAGTCAAAATGGAACCACTTACTTTTAAGATGGATATTCATAGATATTATAGATTCTAAAAATTAGTATCTTCCAAGTCTACATTGATCTCATAATCCAGCACTCTGCCCATAGCCCTGGAGGTTACAGTAGTGCAAATTAATATATAAATATATCTTAATTGACTCAACCGTCCTTTTAAGCAGTGAGTTCCAGACTCCAATCATCCACAAAGTGAAAATGTTTCTCCTCAACTCCTCTTTTAGCCTTCTACCTCTTACATTAAATCTATGCCTCTTGGTTATTGACTCCTGTAGGGTGGATAGTGATAGCCTTGGTTATTGACTCCTGTAGGGTGGATAGTGATAGCCTTTTTCCTCTGATGGAGAAATCCAGCACGAGGGGGCATGGCTTTAAATTGAGGGGGGGTAGTTATAGAACCGATGTCAGGGGTAGGTTCTTTACCCAGAGGGTGGTGAGGGATTGGAATGCCCTGCCAGCATCAGTTGTAAATGCACCTAGTTTGGGGGCGTTTAAGAGATCCGTAGATAGGTTCATGGACGAAAAGAAATTGGTTTAGGTTGGAGGGTCACAGTTTTTTTTTTTTAACTGGTCGGTGCAACATCGTGGGCCGAAGGGCCTGTTCTGCGCTGTAATGTTCTATGTTCTATGTTCTATGTTCTATGTAACTATTGGACAAAATGCCTTCCCATTCATCCTATTTATGCCCCTCATAATCTTATACACTCCTATCGGGCCTTCTCTTCAGTGCTATCTAGGGTCCCACCATTCACAGTGTAATCCTTTGCCTTGTTAGCCCAGTGAACTACCCCACACTTTTCCAGGTTGAATTCCATTTGTCACTGCCCACCTGGCCTGTCTATTCATATCCTCCTCAAGTCTATGGCTATCCTCCTCTCTATTTACCACCCTACCAATTTTTGTGCCATTCACTAATTTCTTGATCACACCCCTCCCTACATTTAAGTCCAAATCATTAATGTACACCACAAGTAGCAAGGGCTCCTGCACCAAGATCTGCGAAACTTCATCGGAACAGACTTCCACTCACAGAAACATCACTCTACCATTAATCACCCTCTACTTCCTGCCTCTCAGCCAATTTTGGATCCAATGTGCCACTTTGCCTTGGATTCCATGGGCCCTTATTTTCTTGACCAGTCTGCCATGAGGGACCTTATCAAAAGCCTTGTTAAAGTTCATACAGGTCACATCAAATGCATTAGCCTCATCAACATTTCTGGTTACCTCCTCAAACAAATTGATTAACTTTGTCAAACACAATCTTCCCTTAACAAATCCATGCTGACTAACCCTGAATAATCTGTGTCTATCCAAGTGCAGATATAATCTGTCCCACAGAATTCTTTCTAGTAACTTTCCCACCACCAAGGTTAGACTCACTGGCCTATACTTTCCTGCTCTATCCCTACCTCCCTTTTTAATAATGGGACAATGTTAGCAGTCCTCCAGTCATCTGGCACCTCATTTTTGATGTGGAGATGCCGGCATTGGACTGGGGTAAGCACAGTAAGAAATCTCACAACACCAGGTTAAAGTCCAACAGGTTTATTTGGTAGCACAAGCTTTCAGAATGCTGCTCCTTCTTCTCACCTGAAGAAGGAGCGACACTCCAAAAGCTTGTGCTACCAAATAAACCTGTTGGACTTTAACCTGATGTTGTGAGACTTCTTACTGACCTCATTTTTGGCCAGAGAGGATTTGAAAATTACTGCTAGTGCCCCTGATATCTCCTCCCGTTCCTGCCTCAACAGCTTGGGATTCATCTCATTGGGCCTGTGGTTTTATCCACTTTCAAGTCTGCTAAACCTAGCACTGGCTGGATGTGTTTCATTTCAGATTGTCACATAGACAGGATCCCAATAGTAATAGCTTTAAGATGAAAATGTCAACGTTAATGTTTTGCTGGCTGCCTTAAAGTTGTTTAGATAGGTAGGGTGCCCATTATATATGTAGGGTAGCTTTTTGGACATATCACCAGCACATATTTGGGGAGGTCAAAAGCCCTTTGGGAGAGGCAGTGTGTTCTTTATTAAAGTTAAAGTTTATTTATTAGTCACAAGTAGACTTACATTAACACTGCAATGAAGTTACTGTGAAAATCCCCTTTTCGTCACTCCGGCGCCTCTTCGGGTACACTGAGGGAGAAGTTTGCATGGCCAATGCACCTAACAAGCACATCTTTCGGACTGTGGGAGGATACTAGAGCACACCAACGCAGACACAGGGAGAACGTGCAAACTTCACACCGACAGTGTGACCCAAGCCGGGAATCAAACCCGGGTTCCTGGCGCTGTGAGGCAGCAGTGCTAACCACCGTGCCACCGTGCCACCCCATCTAAGTGCCCAGGGTGGATATTCCATGAGATGGCATGGATGGTGTGAGAGCAAAGGGTGGTGGCGGGGGGGCATGAGTTGGCACTAAGTTGGCATAAAAGGCCATAAAGGGCCCATGAGTGATTTTTGAAATATTTGTTCACAGGATGTAGGGTGGCGCTGCAGACCATGTGTTGTAGGCAAACCTATAGTGCTGTTAGGAAGGGGGATTTGATGAGAAATCCACAGAAGTTACTTGGGTGGCATCTGTCACATGGATTCAGAATGTGGTGCATCTGCCCACAGTTGGCCTGTTGGTTTACACTTACTGAGGACATTAAAATATAAGATATATTTTGTAACTTGTGTACTCCTTATAAATCTGTAAAGGTATAGCTGGATGAAGGAGTGGTATGTAATTGTGAATCTTTTCTTAGCTAATAAATGTTTTATTCTTCTATTAAAAGTTAATTGGCAGTCTTGTGAAGGTTATCCACAACATTTCTAGAGAAAATAAAAGTTACAATCTATCAAGGCAGGGTTCCACTCTGGCACTTGACTATTCAGTAATAGCATCAGCTGGGATTGTAACAACACCTATTTATCTTTCCTCATCTGGGAATGGATGGAAAAATTCTATGTTGCAAGCCCAGAATTTCCCAAAATGTACTCCCCTCAACCATCATTCTAGACAGAGAATGCCACATTCCACAATCAGCCCTCTGTTATTTTAATATTTAAGTTCCAGTTCTGTTTCACCCAATTTAAACTAATATTTCAAAACCTAGAAACCTGATCATTGATCGGCAGAAATGAACTCTGAAGTTTAGGTTTGCAACTAGTGGACAGTTGAAAGATTCAGGATCCTTTGTACATTATGTCAAAGCCAAAAAGTCCACTGCAAGAGGAGCCAATTGTTCTGGGCTGGTGGAACCCCAATCATCTGGTAATCAATACTGGATGGCACGGTGGCACAGTAGTTAGCTCTGCTGCCTCACAGGGCCAAGGACCCGGGTTCAATTCTGGCTTTGGGTGACTGTCTGTGTGGAGTCTGCATGTTTTCCTCGTGTCTGTGTGGGTTTCCTCTGGGTGCTGCGGTTTCCTCTCACAGTTCAAAGATGTGCAGGTTAGGTGGACTGGCCATGTTTAAATTGCCCCTTCTTGTCCACAGATGTGTAGATTGGCTGGATTAGCCATGGTGAAGGTGTGGGGTTTCAGTGTTGGGGCAGGGGGAATGGTGGGTCTGACTAAAAGATGCTCATTTGGAGAGCCGGTACAAACACAATGGGCCGAATGGCCACCTTCTGCACTGTAGAGATTGTATGGTCCGATGGTTCTATTCCAGCTACATGAATCGAATTGCATCACTGTAATCATTAAGGTCTAAGCTTAAAATAATGCCCATTAACTGTCTGGTCCTCCAACAGGTGATCTTGTCACCATGTTCTTACAGCTTAAGCGAATGCTGAGGATTCCATGAAGCCGGCATTTGAAGAAGTCGAAGCACTCAAAGCGTAGATACACAGAGCATCAATCTAAGAGATCCCCCAGGCAGCGTTTGAGGCAAGCTTCCATAATGTGTTGATTTATTTATGACCATCTCCTCTGTGAATAAGTGCCCACAATTGACTATGCTTGGCTTCACTGGGACAATCAGGAAGAGGTCAACTCCTATACATTCAGAAGTGAATGGCAATAAGTGACAGGGACTGTTGTGAGGTTGCTAGCAAAACCTGACGAACACTAATTACCATGAAATAAAGTTGTTTTCGTTACAACTTTTTGGGAAGTTTAATCCTTGGGAAAATGCAAATATTTCCAATATATGATTGTTAATGGTGGGCTTGCTAGTAAGAGGTTTCAGCTTTAGTTTTTTACTTTTCAGCAAGATATTGAAAGTTGATGGATATTTGTCTGTCTGCGGAAGCCAATGCATAAGGTATATCTCCAGAGAGATTGCTTTTTGTGTGTGCTGGTTGTGTGTTCTTTATGATTAATGGAACGCTTCCCCAGTGTTGACATCAAGCACTCTGAGGACATGTACTGCAGAATTAGGTGCAAAGTAACATTCCCTTCACAGTGCCCTAAGAATGTACCTGTCTCACGATTTGGGAAGTACACTCTATACATACAACATTTTTCCATTACGCACATCAGTTTCCCGATAGTCTTTTGGAGTGAGAATACCACTTCTGCAGCATCCCTCGGTGCAAGTAAACATCTCTAAGTGCTTTGTATTCAGGGGCAAGAAACAAATGTTGCCCACGCAGAACAAAAAAACCAAAAGAATGGAAAATAAAGAGGATGGGTGGCCATGTGAGGCAACTGAAGACACGACCAGTGAAAGGGGTTTCTGAAAGCAGGAAGAGAGGTGAGATGCAGAGGGATCTATGGTGAGGAGGATGTCAGATTGCAAGAGGATATAGTTAGTGACTCAACAAGCAGCAAGCAATGGTGAAGGAAAGGCATTGGGTTTCAGTGGTGGGAAAGGGTTGAAAGACGATTGAACTAATAGTATTAAAGAGCAGAGGTGGGAGAAGAAGTTCAGTTTTCAGGTTTCTCTAATCCTTTCAGGCAGGATTGATTAAGAAGCATTATTTGACTTAAACTTTCAGGAAATGGCATATAGACCATAGATCCCTACGGTGCAGGAAGAGGTCATCTGGCTCATCGAGTCTGCACCGGCTCTCCGAAAGAGCATCGCACCCAGGCCTTCCCCTCCGCCCGATCGCCGTAACCCCACACATTCACCATGGCCAATCCACCTAATCTATACATCTTTACGCTTTGGGAGGAAACCAGAGAAACCGGAGGAAACCCACACTGGCTGGATGGGGGAGATAGGGAGAATAGGGCTAGCTGGGGGGACATCGGGGCTTTCCTGGGGAGGTCCTAGAGGCCAGCGATCTAGGGTGGGGGGAGATCAGAAGTCCAGCAATGGGGGGGTTGCACAGCTGATCAGCAATTGGGGCTGGCCAGTGATTGGATGGCCAGCAATGGGGGGGGGTGGGGGGTGGAGGGTGGGGTGGGGTGGGGGGGGAGGGGCGTGTGTTGCGCAACGCCCATCTCTGTGCTGACAGATCGGCGCATGCGGAGTGGCCCGCTCAGCGTTATGCTGCCGGCCTCTCCGGTGGTATAGGCCCCGTCTCCTGATTTTCAGAGTGAATCCCGCTCGGGCAGTCTCATGCACAGGAGTGCCGGAGTTTCAATCTGAAAATCCTGCAAAAAAAACCTCTCGTTTTCATACAAATTGGGGACCGATAATTTTTTGGGGAGAATCCCAGCGGAATGAATTGGGATCATTTGATGTTCTGTACTCGCAGTATATACTGCAAAATAAACAGAGAACCAAAAATTCATGTTACAGTCTGTCACTCTTCAGATATAACGAACAAACTCCTTTGTACTTGCTGCCAGAAGGGAGTTGAATCCACTGCCCTGAGTTATTGGTAAACAGGGTAGTGCAAAATGAACTAGGTTGCCAAGTTGAAAACCATATTTAGAATATACACCCAATAGATAAACAGCTTAAGGATTTGTCACTGTTTTGTCCAATAATACACATGTAAAAATAGCTCTTGGGTGGCAAGGTGGTTAGTACTGCTACCTCACAGTACCAGGGAGCTGGGTTCATATTCCAGCCTCGGGTGACTGTATGGAGTTTGCATTTTTTGCCCCATGTCTGCGTGGGTTTCCTTCGGGTGCTCTTGTTTCCTGTCACAGTCCAGAAATGTGTAGGTTAGGTTGATTGGCCATACTAAATTGCCCCTTGGTATCAGGGGTAAATACAAGGGGTAAGGGGATCGGGCCTGGGTGGAAATGTTGTTGGTGCTGTCTTGATGAGCCGAATGGCCTCCTTCTGCACTGTAAGAGCTCTGTGATTCTATAAACAGGTGCATGCTTAAATAGCAACAGGTATCTATGCTGTCCTGTTTATATTTGCTGTGTCTCTACAAGGCTATTGTTTTCTTTAACAATGTCACTACATTTAATATTCAATCCTGATTCCCTCATGTGCATTGTCATCCTTTTAATGATAGAATTCATCATTTATCAGAAAATTAGAAATTATTGAAATTATACTACAGGAATTGTCAGGCAACAAGAAGAGAAAAAAATGATTTAAAGCAGGGGTTTGATCTCTATCAGGAATTAGAGGGAATTTTAAAAGCAATAGTAAAAGTTCTCATCCATTACGAGTAGGATTAATTCCACCTCATTTGAAACTCAATGATTTATTAGCACAGCATGGCACAGTTGAACAAGAATTTCAGTGAATCTAACACAAAAGGAATGAGTTATATTTAACCCATCTAAATGTAGCAATTGCATTTTAAAGCATAAAATGTCAATGGTCCAGTCAGTGGCACAGTGGTTAACACTGCTGCCTCACAATGCCAGGGACCTAGGAACCTGGGTTCAATTCCCTGCTTGGGTCACTGTCTGTGTGGAGTTTGTACGTTCTCCCTGTGGGCGTGCTCTGGTTTTCCCCCACAGTCCAAAGATGTGCAGATGAATTGGCCATGCTAAATTCTACCTCAGTGTACCCAAACAGGCGCCGGAGTGTGGCGACTAGGGGATTTTCACAGTAACTTCATTGCGGTGTGAATGTAAGTCGACTTGTGACTAATAAACAAACTTTACTTTAATTGTAGAATTTGAACTAGCCTTGCCTGTTATCAAACTGGAAATTCAGAGAGAGTGTTTTGAGCTTTCTAATGATGTAAAATGAGTATCCTATCTGAAGGTTGTGGGGAAGTGGAGGGAACTGTGCACAGGGCTTCCCAGACAGGCTCTCTTGGGACACTCCTGACTGTCGGCAGTAGAAGCACAGATTAGCATCATATCCTGCTACCATTTGGTGGGGGTGGGATAAGACTCTTTGACCTGTGTGCATTTATCAATTAAAAATTTCAGGCAGTAATGGGTTCCTCAATAGATATAGGCCGAAATTTTATCGGCATGCCCGCCCCGATTCTGGGGGTGGGTGAGGCTCGGAGGATGGCATTGGGTACACTGAGGTAGAATTTAGCAAGGCCAATTCATCTGCACATCTTTGGGCGGAATCGTACGAACCTCGGGCGGATGTGCTGGCAAAATTCTGCCCGAACCGATTAATCTGGAGCTACTGCTCATTTTGAAATGTTTAGACCGTAAAGGAATAATAGTGGCTCACCTTTCAAATTTGACAGTGGGTGAGATACAGTCAGCAGCTGATCATCTGCCTATTTTACACCCCATGCTTTCTTCTCCTTTCCCATTCTGGAATATGTGTTTTATGCGCCACCATGGTTGAAGCTATGGTGTTAGCATATATTTGAAATGAAGGGAGGGATTTTAGGGTCATGTGCGCCCTCAAGACCGGAGATTTCTGCGTGAGGTCAATGGACCTTTAAATGGCCTGCCGGATTTTCTGTCTCACCCGTTACAATTCCCAAGGTGGGCAGGATGGGAAAATTCCACCCAAAGAAACTTCCATGAGATCATGGGCGAAATGTTACCAAAAAATGGCAGAGTGTTGTTTCTGGCAAGAAAACCAGCATGTTTCTCTCCAGAGCAACCGGTTGGCCAAATAAAACAAGAGGGTGTGGTTGATGCCATCATGGAGGGGAGTGCGGCCCAAACACACCGGCTACACAGAGATCTATAAAGGGCACCTCAATCAGAACAGCAAGCAACCTCCCCTCACTCCAACACTGAGGCCTCAGGGGCTGCCCTCCCCACCCCCGATGGGAGCCAGCATTCACTCCGCACCCACCCACACACCCCCCTGTGATCATCGGCCCCTTCTCCCCGTCCCCCACCCCACTGTGATCATTGGCCCCTTCCCCCCGCCTCCCTGTGATCATCGGTCCCCTTCTTTCTGCCCAGTCATCCCCCACCCCCGTGATCATCGGCCCCTTCCTCCCCCACCCTCCTCCCGCCTCCCCACAGTTGGAGGCAAAATATGCTGCCAAACAAACAGGAGCTATGGAGTCAAATTTCACAGCCTCAGAGTTACTGTTCCATGCTGCACCTTTTCTTCCAATCCTCAAAGGTATATCAAGCAAAAGGGCTATATAATAATCCATATCTTTAATTATTCATCTTTGACCTATTGCCTTCCCGACTATGACATTTCCATTGTCCCAGCAGCTTGAGGAAGCACACAACAACTTCTGCCGTGGCACCTCTTGCCCTGACACATGTCAGTGCTATTGCCAGCCTGATATTCAGCAGCTTTTGTTGAAAGTGCTAACTGATGCATCATCAATTGTATTTTTAAGTTGATATTCTGTTCTGTCCACTGGTGTAAATTATGTCTTTGAGATATTGTTTCTACAATTTTACTTTTAGACGCAATTTACATCAATTACTCTCTGGTCAAAAACTCCCGGTCTCAACAATTAATTCGGATATTTTAATTTGATAACCTAGTTCTCTTGCATTACAACTGAATGCTCTTCTTACATCAATATTCTCCGTACCTT
Organism: Mustelus asterias; assembly: GCF_964213995.1. Lineage (NCBI taxonomy): Eukaryota > Metazoa > Chordata > Chondrichthyes > Carcharhiniformes > Triakidae > Mustelus > Mustelus asterias. The sequence continues at coordinate 23,211,292 of NC_135807.1, forward strand.
AGCAGTTTAGATACCTGGATCATGTGCCCTCCAAGGTTTCTTCTTTCCCAGAATTTCCCTTTCTTCTTGAATGTGTTGGTCTCTCTCCCCCAACCTTGCCCAAATCTCCCATCATTCTTTGTTCAAATCCATCCTGTCTGATTTCCATGGGACGACAGGGAACTAAAATCATAATTAGTCAAAATTCTGCCCAAAATCCTGTCACAGGGAGCATCAAGAAAAGTTCTGTGCTCCCAACAGGCAGACTGCACAACCGCAGCTCTGATCAGCGATTACGCTAAGGCGTCATAACGCCAATATTTCAGAGTTGCTCTTTTTAAATGTGTCTCTACATTGGATGAATGGAAACAAGGAATATACTCTGCTCGGTATTGCTGCTCCAAAACATAGTTTTGAGATTTCACATCCCGCTTAATTAAGCAGCCCCACACACCACATTTCCTGACCTTGTGACCTCCATAAAATTCCACTTTATTCCTTTATCTCTCCACAGCATAGGATGGAGGCACAGGAGGTGGACGAAGTGCCAATTCTTGAGGGGGACTACATCCTGCCAGTCCCACCTCCCCTTACTTTGCAGCTGCATAGGGATTCCATTTTAACAACCCCCCTCCCTCCCCTCACTCCTGACCCCACCCCCCTCCCCCCACCCCGCCCAAACACCCACCCATCAATTTAGTCAGTGAGGATGTAATAACTCAGGAAGCCAACTGGAAAGGAATGGTGTTTTCCTTTATAAAGCAAAAGTTAAACCACAAGCCTGTGGTGCATGGACACAAGTCCCATCTGGGATGATAGAATACTGGGCCCGCTCAGGGGCCTGCTTTAAAAAGTGCTCGGGATAGAACTTCCACCTGTTTTTTATTCATACGTGGGATATGGGCATCACTGGCTGGTCAGCATTTATTGCCCATCCCTAGTTGCCCTTGAAAAGGTTGTCGTGAGCTGCCATCTTGAATCGCTGCAGTCCATGTTCTGTGGGTTGACCCACAATGCCGTTAGGGAGGGAATTCCAGGATTTTGACCCAGCGACTACAAAGGAACGGCGATATATTTCCAAGTCATGATGGTGAGTGGCTTGTAGGGGAACTTGCAGATGGTGGTGTTCCCATGTGTCTGCTGCCCTTGTCCTTCTAGATGGAAGTGCTTGTGGATTTGAACGGTGCTGTCTAAGGATCTTTGGTGGATTGCTGCAGTGCATCTTGTAGATAGTACACACTGCTGCTACTGAGCGTCGGTAGTGGAGGGAGTGAATGTTTGTAGATGTGGTGCCAAGCAAGTGGTCTGCTTTGTCCTGGATGGTGTCAAGCTTCTTGAGTGTTGTTGGAGCTGCACCCATCCAGGCAAGTGGAGAATATTCCATCACACTCCTGACTTGTGCCTTGTAGATGGTGGAAAGACTTTGGGGAGTCAGGAGCTGAGTTACTCACCACAGTATTCCTAGCCTCTGACCTGAGCTTGTAGTCACTGTGTTTATGTGGTGAATCCAGTTGAGTTTCTGGTCAATGGTAACCCCAAGGATGTTAACAGTGGGGGATTCAGTGATGGTTACACCATTGAATGTCAAGGGGCAATGGTTAGAGTGTCTCTTATTGGTGATGGTCATTGCCTGGCACAAATGTTACTTACCACTTGTCAGCCCAAGCCTGGATATTGTTCAGATCTTGTTGCATTTGGACATGGACTGCTTCAGTATCTGAGGAGTCGTGAATGGTGCTGAACATTGTGCAAAAATCGGCGAACATCCCCATTTCTGACCTTATGACAGAGGGCAGGTAATTGATGAAACAGCTGAAGATTGTTGGGCCTAGGACACTACCTTGGGGGACTCCTGCAGAGATGTCCTGGAGCTGAGATGACTGACCCTCCACAACCACAACCATCTTCCTATGTACCAGGTATGACTCCAACCAGTGGAGAGTTTGCCCCCTGATACCCATTGATTCCAGTTTTGCTTGGGCTCCTTGATGCCACACTTGGTCGAATGCAGCCTTGATGTCAAGGGCTGTCACTCTCACCTCACCTCTGGAATTCAGGTCTTTCGTCTATGTGTGAACCAAGGCTGTAATGAGGTCAGGAGCTGAGTGATCCTGGGGAAACCCAAACTAGGTCACTGAGCAGGTTATTGCTGAGCAGGTGCTGCTTGATAGCACTGTTGATAACCCCTTCCATCACTTTACTGATGATCGAGAGTAGACTGATTAGGCGGTAATTGGCCAGGTTGGATTAGTCCTGCTTTTTGTGTACAGGACAGACCTGAACAATTTTCCACATTGTTGGGTTGATGCCAGTGTTGTAACTGTACTGGAGGAGCTTGGCTAAGGGAGTGGCAAGTTCTGGAGCACAAGTCTTCACTACTCTTGCCAGAATATTGTTAGGGCCCATTGCTTTGCAGTATCCAGTGCCTCCAACTGTTCCTTGATATCACGTGGAGTGAATCAAATTGGCTGGAGACTGGCATCTGAGATGCTGGAGGCCACTGGAGGAGGCTGAGATGGATCATCCACTTGGCACTTCTGGCTGAAGATTGCTGCGAATGCTTCAGCCTTATCTTTTGCACTGATGTGCTGGGATCCTCCATCATTGAGGATGGAGATATTTGTGGAGACTCCTCCTCCAGTGAGTTGTTTAATTGTCCACCACCATTCTCGACTGGATGTGGCAGGGCTGCAGAGCGTGAATCTGATCCGTTGGTTGTGGGATTGCTTAGCCGTCTATCACTTGCTGTTTTTACTGTTTGGCATGCAAGTAGTCCTGTTTGGTAGCTCCACGAGGTTGACACCTCATTTTTAGGCATGCCTGGTGCTGCTCCTGGCACGACCCCCCCTGCAATCTCCATTGAACCAGTGTTGATCCCCCAGCTTGATAGTAATGGTTGAGTCGGGGATATGCAGGGCCATGAGGTTGCAGATTGAGCTGGAGTACAGTTCTGCTGCGGTTAATGGTCCACAGCACCTCATGGATACCCAGGGTCTTGAGTTGCTAGATCGGTCCCATTTAGCACGGTGATAGTGCCACGCAACATGGTGGAGGTTATTCTCAATGTGAAGGCGAGACTTTGTCTCCACAAGGACTGTGCGGTGGTCACTCTTACCGATACTGTCATGGACAGATGCATCTGCAGCTGGCAGATTGGTAAGGATGCGGTCAAGTATGTTATTTCCTCTTGTTGGTTCCTTCACCACCTGCTGCAGACAAAGTCTAGCAGTTTTTAGGCAATTACCTATCACCACGGGAACTTATATTCTATGAGTCCCACTGGGAGGTCAATCAGGGATTTCCCATGCAAGTCCTGGGGGTTATCACAGAGGGAATAAACAAAAGCATTCTGAGTTGGACTGAAAATTGACTAAAACAAAGAGAGCCAAGGGTGGTTGTGAATATTGATGCATTAATATGGAAAGAACCCATTACTGGGATGTTACAGTGAGTTCCTATGATTCGAAGCTGTAAACAGAACTAAAGGGACCAATTGTCCCAGAAATCAACAATGTGTGGTTTTGAACAAGGGAAGTGACCTTTGACCTGCCAAATCAATGGTGGGTTTTTCCACGATATTGTGGGGCACTTTGTTCAAAAAATTGTACAGGCACAGGTTTCAGGTCAGGTTGCTGGTGGGCAGCCTTTGATTCGCCCACCCCGCCATGACCTCAGAGCTTCAGTAGTCCGGACGCCATATTTAAAGGCCTCTCCTGCACAGGGCTAGCATTCAATACTGCACTCGAGTATCAACAATGCTTTGTGTACTGAGGTGCTGGAGTTGGATTGGGATGTTAGTGATTGAGAGGTGAGAGTGCTATCAAAAGAACCAGCGTGACACAGAATTTCAATGACATTTTTAACATAGAAACATAGAAAAACTACAGCACAAAACAGGCCCTTCGGCCCCACAAGTTGTGTTGAACATATCCCCACCTTTTAGGCCTACCTATAACCCTCCATCCTATTAAGTTCCATGTACTCACCCAGGAGTCTCTAAAAAGACCCTATGGAGTTTGCCTCCACCACCACTGACGGCAACCGATTCCACTCGCCCACCACCCTCTGTGTGAAAAACTTACCCCTAACATCTCCCCTGTACCTACCCCCCAGCACCTTAAACCTGTGTCCTCTCGTAGCAGCCATTTCCACCCTGGGAAAAAGCCTCTGAGAGTCCACCCGATCTATGCCTCTCAACATCTTATACACTTCTATTAGGTCTCCTCTCATCCTTCGTCTCTCCAAGGAGAAAAGACCGAGCTCCCTCTGCCTATCCTCATAAGGCATGCCACTCAATCCAGGCAACATCCTTGTAAATCTCCTCTGCACCCTTTCAATCTTTTCCACATCCTTCCTGTTCAACAATGCCATTCCAGATGTTCGCTTCCTGCAAGCTATTTTTGGTATTTTTGATGTACCACTGAGGCTGTATAAGGCTCTGATGATCCCAGGAATGAAGGGTTTGTCATATGAGGAGTGAGGTTGAGGTGTCTGGGTCCATAATCAATGGAGTTTAGAAGGATGAGGGGGGGGATCTAATTGAAACTTGGAGAGGATGTTTCCACTAGTGGGAGAGACTCGAACTCGAGGGCACAAACTCAGAGTGAAGGGACGCTCCTTCACACTGAGCTGAGGAGGAACTTCTTCAGCCATTGGGTGGTGAATCTGTGGAACCCATTGCCACAGAGGGCTGTGGAGGCCAGGTCACTGAGTGTCTTTAAGACAGAGATAGGTAGGTTCTTGATTAATAAGGGGATCAGGGGCTATGGGGAAAAGGCAGGAGAATGGGGATGAGAAAAATACCAGCCATGATTGAATGGCGGATAAGACTTGATGGGCCGAGTGCCCTAATTCTGTTCCCATATCTTGTGATCTTATGGTCTAATTGTGAATGATCATTTATTTGTTTGGAATAATAGATTTCCTCCTCCCTTGTGGTCCCATGAGTTACCAAATCAAAGATGTCAGATTTGGCTGAAAAAGTACTTCCTTATTGAGGGTGCTGATTGCAGCACAGTATAGGACTCTGGACTCATCTGATGATCTATGACAGCGCTTATGTTCTCTGCAAGCGTCTTCCCACCCTTGTGCATCAAACCCCTTCCACGTATTTTTGTTAAAGATTAAACCAAGGTCCCGCTGTCCCTCAGATGGGTATGAAATATCCCCGAAACTTTTTGAAGGAGAGCAATGAAGTCCTCTTGCACCCCAGTCAATATTTATCCCTCAATCAACATCATTAAAAATCGATTGTCCAGTCAGTCATATCTGTTTGTGGACCTTTGTTGAGCGTCAGTTGGTTGATGTGCTTGGTTATGTTGCAACAACAATTGCATATCAAAAATACTTCATTGCCGCTGTAACTTGTTTTGAGACATGCTGTTGTTATGGAGGAATTAAAGTGATGGACACAAAATGGTTACCTGGCACACAAAATGGTTACCTGGGAAGGGACATTAAGACACTGGCTTTTGGCACAGACAGTTACACAAAAAGTTAAAACCTGCAGTATCTGAATTGCTGCAGGAAGCTGGTCAGAGCTTGAGGCACTTTAGATAAGAGCAGACCCAGAACAATGAGTCTGATAATAAGGTCAGCCACAGATGGGGACATAATTACATAAATATAACAAGATCAGCCACTGAATGTATAGATCGAAACCAGTCATTGGTAGAGGACATAACTGCATACATATATCCATTCTATGAACAATGATATGTTAACTGTCCATGTCCGTACCTGTCTGCTTGTAACGATGTGTAAACTATCGATGTCCGTATCTGTCTCCTCAACTTGTAACGATGTGTTAACGGCTAATGTCCGTACAGCCTATTGTCTAAAAGGTATAAAAATGATCAACTACCATTGTGTAGTTGAGAAGGTAGCTGCCAAGTACTGCAGAGTACCAGTGCTTTCTCCCAAAGCTTTGTCTGAAATAAAACTGTATTATTGAAACCTCCAAGTCTGACTCCGAAGTGGTGGTAAATTTCCCAAAACACTGTGAATGTGAAAAGATGCCATATAATGAATAGACCTTTCTTCAGCTCCCTGACCTGAAATGTTAAATCTGTTTTTTCCCCCCAATTAGTATTTGTTTGGAAAGGCCATGCATCCATGAACCTTCCTGTCTGGACTTAATCAGATAGAGGCAGGAAGATGGCAGGATCCCTACCCTCACTCCCACTCACATGTCCAATTATATATCCCCCCCCCATCGTCAAGCTCATCACTGGATGAACATTAAATTTTACCCATTAACCCTTATGTTTCCCTCTTCACAGATGCTGGAAGTCCTGCTGTGAATTTCCAACACTCCCCTTCTTTATTTCAGATTTCCGGCATCAAGAGCATTTTGCTTTTGTCTTGCAAGGGTGGTATGGTGGCACAGTGGTTAGCATTGCTGCCTCCCAGTGCCAGGGACCCGGGTTCGATTCCCAGCTTGGATCACCGCCTGTGCGGAGTCTGCACATTCTCCCCGTGTCTGCATGGATTTCCTCCGGGTGCTCCGGTTTCCTCCCACAGTCCAAAGATGCGCTGGTTAGATGCATTGGCCATGCTAAATTCTCCCTCTGCGTAGCTGAACAGGCGCCAGAGTGTCATGACTAGGGGATTTTCACAGTAATTACATCGCAGTGTTAATGGAAACCTACTTGTAACACTAATACTTAAACAAGAAGAAACTTGGGAATGACTATCCCCTCGAATTAAAAATCCTTTTGGACCAGCAAACAGCAGCAGGTCAATGGGACCTTGAAGGCGCTCTTGATGTTGCTGCAAGTGGCACAGGTCTGGCCCATAACTCATTCCTGTGGTGTGGCAATCATCTGAGCTATCTTCTGCTTAGTCTGGAGATTGAAAATATTAAGATGGACAGAACATACAAAATCCCTGAATAAACTAGGGAGCAAATGTAAAAAAAAAGGCTACCTCACTTAATGTTTTTAAGGCAAGGATAGATAAATTTTGAACAGTAAAGGAATTAAGGGTTATGGTGAGCGGGCGGGAAAGTGGAGCTGAGTCCACAAAAAGATCAGCCATAATCTTGTTGAATGGCAGAGCAGGCTCAAGGGGCCAGAAGGCCAACTCCTGCTCCTAGTTCTTATGTTCTTAATGTGCTTATAACTTTGGTATGGCTAAAACATTGGATTTAAGAAGCTGTTAAATGACAATGGCACAGGAATATGAGGTGTCGACAGTGGGAAACCAGTTTCTGGAACAGCAGGAACCCTAAGACGTACAACTTCGGCCAGTTGAGAGCAACATGTCAATTATCTTCAATAGTTATTTCCAGAGGAAGAAAATGCAGCCTTAATATTCAAATATAACTCCAGATGCTGAAAGGTTCTGTCATCACTTTCTTGAAATTCCCAGTTACAACATGACACTCCTTCATCTTGTAAGTCATTAGCAAAATGAGTTTCATTTCTTCGAACACAGTTCACATCTTTTTACTTCATGTTATCTGGTTAGATCTCTGCATTAACTCATATCTATCCAGAAATATCTGCCCCTTCCTTTGGGAGTCTCAACCGGTTGGCTGTATTTTGGTCAACAAAGGGTTACACATAATCTAATCCAAACTGGCGGAATATCAATTCATGAATGGAAATGGAACTCTGCCCATATTGGAATAGGATATTCATTACCTCTTTATATTTTATAATTAGTATGTAGCACTAATGGTTCATACACTCAAAAAGCAGAGTTTGACATATTCACCTTTCTAATCTAACGTCTTTTGAATGTAATAAGAAAATCACAGTGATTTTTAATCTCAAGAAAACTGGTTTTGCCTATATTTGTTTGATTTTCCTCACACACGGCTCAACGATAGTTTCACATAATCTATAATTAATTTGAGTGATCAAATCATGTTTTGAACATGGTTCACTTCACTGCCACATTCAACTTTCCTTCATATTCTGGAGGCTTTTCTCATCTACCTCTGCATTCATATTTTATTTCATACCAATACCCCGTCCAGGTCTGTCGAAAAGTAAATTAGATCTCAAGCATCTTAAGGTGCAAGTTCCTCACTGTTCCGTTCTTTTGTTTCAAATTTAATTCCAAAACATTTTTAAAAATAAACCTGACCTTAAAATGGCAGCATGCAATTTTAGAATCATAGAATCATAGAATCCTACAGTGCAGAAGGAGGGCCATCGAGTCTGCACCGACCACAATCCCACCCAGATCCTATCCCCATAATGCCATGCATTTATCCTAGCTAGTCCGCCTGACACTAAGGGGCAATTTAGCATGGCCAATCCACCTAACCTGCACATCTTTGGACTGTGGGAGGAAACCGGAGCACCCGGAGGAAACCAACACAGACACAGGGAGAACGTGCAAACTCCACACAGACAGTGACCCAAGCCGGGAATCAAACCCAGATCCCTGGCGCTGTGAGGCAGCAGTGCGAACCACTGTGCCACTGCGCCGCCCATTTTAGCGGGTGAACATTTCATTGTAAATGTTTGTCATGCCCAGCACTGCCCATGGGGTCGTTAGCTTGTTCCATTATAAAGATATATAAGCAACGTAAGCAATGCTGAGCATTTAACAGCACATTGAAGAGTCTAAACTGAGTCTCCACAACCACTTCATGCAGCACACTGGGGGAAGAGAGTAGAAAAAACTATTGGAAAATTAGTTCTAACCAAATAGAGATAATAATTTGAATTAAAATTCTATTCTGTACAAGTCTCCACTTGTGTTTTATATTAAATACAAAGGCTTCCTTTCCCCATGTTCTTTATCTGAAAGCATGGAGGAATGTGCTTCAGGAGGTGATGACATCTCAGGGCGCTCAAAGGGTTGGATGCTAATCTGCAGAATTGCTTGCTTTTTGATTTGTTTTTTAATTTTTGTTGAAATTTCAAAGCAGATCAGATAAGCCTTTTCATTACCATCTCGCAACCATATAATTTGGTCGAGCGACGTGTTAAATTGAGCAGAACCCATAGAGATTCCTTTGATGTTCTCATTTCACTAAGAAAGCATGCTTAAATTTCCAGATAAAGTTAATGAATAAAAGGAAAATAATTTTGATTACATCGACAATTAACACTGAAAAATTGTGATTGGTACACCAATTAAAGAAGGATTGATGTCAAGTCTTTTAAAAGCATGTTTTTAACAGAGCAAAAATAATTAGAAAAGTTCTTCAATGAGCTTTGTAACTGTATAATGTACCCAGTGTTTAACTCATTCTTGGAATATGGTTTTAAGATGTATTTAATGCATGGGAAACAGTGAGATTTATTTTAAAGAAATCAAATTAGGATGAGGTAAGTAACCACTAGGACATCCTTTGCATTACACCAGGACATCTTTTGCACTATGTTTGACCCTTAAATTTGACGGGCGGGATTCTCCTGTCATGTCTGTGGCGGGACCCATTATGAGCGAGAATGGAAAATTTTACATTCCAGCCAAAATTCCATTAACTTTCGGCGGGACCAGAAAATGCAACTGCAACTGAGGACAGAACATTTCAACCTATATTTCTCTTACTTCCTCCAAAAATAAAAGGAATGCTAGCATTTCTATAGGGTTTTTCATAACTTATGGATGTCCCAAAGAACTTTACAGACAATTAAATGTTTTTGATATGTAGTTAGAATCATAGAATCACTACAGTGCAGAAGGAGCCCTTTTGGCCCAACAAGTCTGCACCAAATCTCCAACAGAGATAATACCCAAAGGTAGGGGAGTGTAAAACTAGAGGGCATAGGTTTAAGGTGAGAGGGGAGAGATACAAAAGTGTCCAGAAGGGCAATTCTTTCACACAAAGGGTGGTGAGTGTCTGGAACAAGCTGCCAGAGGTAGTAGTAGAGGCGGGTACAATTTTGTCTTTTAAAAAACATTTAGACAGTTACATGGGTAAGATGGGTATAGAGGGATATGGGCCAAATGCGGGCAATTGGGACTAGCCTTGGGGTTTAAAAAAAAGGGCAGCATGGACAAGTTGGGCCGAAGGGCCTGTTTCCATGTTGTAACCTCTGCGATTCTATGACTCTACCCAGGCCCTATCCCTGTAACCCCACGTATTTACACTACTCGTCCCCCTAATGTTTGATTTGATTTGATTTGATTTGATTTATTATTGTCACATATATTACTATACAGTAAAAAGTATTGTTTCTTGCACACTATACAGACAAAGCATACCATTCATAGAGAAGAAAACAAGAGAGTACAGAATGTAGTGTTACAGTCATAACTAGGGTGTAGAGAAAGATCAACTTAATGCAAGGTAAGTCCATTCAAAAGTCTGACAGCAGCAGAAAAGAAGCTGTTCTTGAGTCGATTGGTACGTGACCTCAGGCTTTTGTATCTTTTTCCCGATGGAAGAAGGTGGAAGAGAGAATGTCCGGGGTGTGTAGGGTCCTTAATTATGCTGGCTGCTTTGCCGAGGCAGCGGGAAGTGTAGACAGAGTCAATGGATGGGAGGCTGGTTTGTGTGGTAGATTGGGCTACATTCACGACCTTTTGTAGTTCCTGGCAGTCCTGGGCAGAGCAGGAGCTATGCCAAGCTGTGATGCAACTAGAAGGAATGCTTTCAATGATGCATCTGTAAAAATTAGTGAGAGTCGCAGCTGGCATGCCAAATTTCCCTCGTACAGGCATTTGGTGGGCTTTCTTAACTATAGTGTCGGCATGGGGGGACCAGGACAGATTGTTAGTGATCTGGACACTTTAAAAACTTGAAGCTCTTGACCATTTCTACTTTGTCCCCATTGATGTAGACAGGGGCATGTTCTCCTTTATGCTTTCTGAAGTCGATGACAATCTCCTTCATTTTGTTGACAATGAGGGAGAGATTATTGTTGCCGCACCAGTTCACCAGATTCTCTATCTCATTCCTGTATTCTGTCTCATCATTGTTTGAGATATCATCAGCAAACTTGAAAATCTTTGGACACTAAGGGGCAATTTAGCATGACCAATAAACCTAACCAGCACATATTTGGACTGTGATCATGCATGTTCATTTATGAACCTTCTGATTGTGACCTATGCTCCCACTCAGTACTCACCTCCCTTCATGAGCTTCACATTATATGACGTAGCAAACTTGTGATAGTTACTATGCCCTTGTGTTATGTCAGGGAGATATGTCAAACTCTTTGCTGGAAGTGTCTGCAAAATGCATTAGCAACCATACTCTTTACAAGTCAGATGGGAGTTAGGCTTACTCGCCAACCTTGGGTGGTTCTCTTCCACCTTCTTCCATTGGGAAAAAGATACAAAAGTCTGCGATCGCATACTGATCTTCCCTGCTGCTATCCGACATTGAATGGACCTACCTTATATTAGATTGATCTTTCTCTACACCCTAGCTATGACTGTAATATTATATTCTGCACCATCTACTTTCTATCTCAAAAGACTCTCTCCAGTGTTCCACTTTCACCGCCATGAAACCTGTAGCCGCCAGGACTGGAATATTCCTTCCTATATTAGATATCATCACAGCTTATTTGACTGATGCGTGTTGTACTGGAAGGAGTGCATGTGAATAAAATAAAGGAAGAGAAAAAGTAACAGGAAAAGGAAAAGGATGGGATTAGGCCTCAGCCTCGGACAGGTCTCTGGATTGACGGTGGTTCAACTCCAGTCTTCAAATAGAAAAATATCGCCTTTTCAAATTGACTCAGTAGTCCAAAATTAGGGACACTTCCTGCTGTTCAGATTTGCTCTATTAACATTAAGGGCTATTTTTGCAATATAGTGTGGTGAGATATTGAAAGTTTGCAAAGGGTTTAGAATGGCATCCAAGTGTCGCTTCTGCATCTTATCTAACGGTTGAGCAAATGAACATTCAGTATGCAGGTAGATGGTGCTGCAAGATTAGTTTGTGCACTTAGCTCACCACATGGTAATGCAACAAGTTTCCGTTTGAAAGAGCAGTAATTAAAATATCTTCTACTGAAATATATTGAAGTTCAGAAAGTATGAACACAGAGCCTCAATCAGGATGTAATTGGGTGACAGAAAATGCCTTTTAACACATATCATTCAATTCATTCTAGATGATGAGGTGAAATATGAGAGACTGAAGTATTTGTTAGCCTTACATTGGCAGTCTTCCAATGCTCTACTTTTTTTTCTTTCCTGGTCTCATATCTTTCAACTGTTTGACACCAAAATACACTCTTGCATCTCTGACACATAGGGTGTATGTACCTCTTGGGGATAGATAGACAAGCGTCTGAAAGAGGGCAAGCCTTCTAAACTACATGTCCTTCAAAGCAGTGTCTGGGAATGATAGTGTGTTACATTATAGACCAACGACGTCCCGACCAACAATTAAGAAGCTCTTTTAAACACCAGCTGTAGGCAGCATGGTGGCACAGTAGTTAGCACTGCTGCCTCATAGCGCCAGGGACCCGGGTTCAATTCCCGGCTTGGGTCACTGTCTGTGCGGAGTCTGCACGTTCTCCCCATGTCTGCATGGGTTTCCTCGGGTGCTCCGGTTTCCTCCCACAGTCCGAAAGACACGCTAGTTAGGTGCACTGGCCAAGTTAAATTCTCCCTCAGTGAATCTGAACAGGCGCTTGAGTGTGGTGACTAGGGGATTTTCACAGTAACTTCATTGCAGTGTTGATATAAGGCTACTTGTTACACTAATACTTAAACTTAAACAGCCCACTTGTAAACTGTGATGCACCTGGCTGATGCATCCCTAATTGCCCTCTATTTCAGAGGGCAATTTTAAGAGTCAACCACATTGCAGTGGGTCTGGAGTCACCAGACCAAGTAGGGATGGCAGATTTCTTTCCCAAAAGATGACTTTACAACAATGGCTTCACAGTCATCATTAGACCTTTCATTCCTGATATTTTTTGAATTGAATTCAAATTTCACCATCTCCTGTGGTGGGATTTGAACCTGCCCTCCCCAGGTTTTATCCTGTGTCACTGGATCAGTGACCATACCATGATGCCACTGCCTCTTTCTATGGACCTGAACATACTGTCACTTCCAAAGTCTCAACTCCATGTTTGAATTTTCCCAGTTAGGTTACTGCCCCTGCCACAGCCACTGAAATAATACAAATCAAAATCCCAGGTCAGGGCCTTCTCTGCAGCCTTTGAGACAGTCAATTGCATTGTCCCCCTCCAACACTTCTCCTCCATTGTTCAGCCAGTGGGACAGCTTTCTCTTAGTTCCATGCTTGTTTAGGCAGTTGTAGCTGGAATATGGCTCCCCTTTCTAACTCCTACACAATTATCTCTTGAGTTCACCAAGGATCTATCCTTAGCTTGTCCTCTTCCAAATCAACATGCTGTCTGTAATATCATCATCCATACACAAAGGCTGAGCTTCCATAGATTCTTACTCTCTTCACAGTCTTGATAAGCTATAAAGTCCTCAAGATAGTGTGAGTACCAGAGCAATTATATTCAACCCTGGCCACAGGCCTCAAATCCATACCATATTGTACCTGCAGTCACAATCGTTCTCATCCTCATGTTTGAATCTCTTTGTGAACAAAAGATCTGGGGGTACATGTTCATAGCTCCTTGAAAGTGGAGGCACAGGTGTACAGAGTGGTGAAGAAGGCATTCGGCATGTTTGGTTTCATTGGTCAGAACATTGAATACAGGAGTTGGGACATCTTGTTGAAGTTGTACAAGACATTGGTAAGGCCACACTTGGAATACTGTGTACAGTTCTGCTCACCCTATTATAGAAAGGATATTATTAAACTAGAAAGAGTGCACAAAAGATTTACAAAGATTCTACCAGGACTTGATGGTTTGAGTTATAAGGAGAGGCTGGGTAGACTGGGACTTCTTTCCCTGGAGCGTAGGAGGCTGAGAGGTGATCTTATAGAGGTCTATAAAATAATGAGGGGCACAGATCAGCTCGATAGTCAATATCTTTTTCCAAAGGTAGGGTAGTCTAAAACTAGAGGGCATAAGTTTAAGGTGAGAGGAGAGAGATATAAAAGTGTCCAGAGGGGCAATTTTTTCACACAGAGGGTGGTGAGTCTCTGGAACAAGCTGCCAGAGGTAGTAGTTGAGGCGAGTACAATTTTGTCCTTTAAAAGCACTTAGACAGTTACATGGGTAAGATGGGTATAGAGGGATATGGGCCAAATGCAGACAATTGGGATTAGCTTAGGGGCTTAAAACAAAATGGTAGCATGGACAAGTTGGGCCGAAGGGCCTGTTTCCATTCTGTAAACCTCTATGACTCTATAACCATCCTCTTCCTAACTTTGTAACATTCTGCAACTTCATAGCGCCTTCATTCCTCTCTCTGAATCTTTGGTGACCATGGGCAGAATTTACTGAGTACGACGGGGTGAACCTCACATGAACCTCATGTCGCTTCCCCCTGGGAAGCCCTGACACAATTACCAGGTATCAGACACTTATCAAGACAACATTGTGCCTCCCACGTGATTGATCTCTAACTAGGCAGAAATCGTGCCCCTCAGAGCTTCTGTCCAATCAAAGGCTGGCAGCTCTCCATTCCTGGCACTGCCATTAGCAGACCTCTGCTTTCTGCTGATTAAATACCAAAAGATGCAGGGTCAGATCCTTAAGTAGCCCTTAAGGGCCTCAAATGGTCTCTTTGTGTGAAGGCCACCTGCAAACCATCCCTTCCTGATGTAGAATAGGGGACGGGATTAGTTTGAAAGGTGGGTTTCCACCCCATCCCACGCAGGCCTGTGCCTTTTAATTTGCCTCGTGCATTAAATTCCACCCCATATTTTTTCAGTGGGAGTTCAGAGAAGAATCTCCCACACTCTGTGCACTGCAGAGTGCAAGACTTCACACTTCGCATCAAACAATTGGTACAAGGCTGATGCCCATTCCCATGGGCAGTGCCAAGCGGGTGGGGCAAATGGGGGCATGACCTAGAGGGGCGTGGCCTGATGGGGGTAGGGCCTCGGGGCGATTGGTGGGGGGTCCCGCTGTCATTCTGCAGAGGGATCGGTGGGGGAAAGGAGGGAGGGCAGCGATCGGGGTGGATTGGGGGTGGGGCGGCTTAGCTGGGGGATGCGGTTAGCCTGACGGAAGGATCAGGACTGCGGGGAGTTGGACTACCAGTGCCTGTCTCACCTCCAGAGGCAGCTCAAGATCATACTTTGGCCTTTTGGCCTCAGTTAAGTCCTGGCACGGAGGAAAATGAAGAATGGCAGAGGCTATTAGCGTTGGTAAGGAGATGGGAGGAGCACTCCTGTTCTTCCTAGCTCCAGGGAGGTGTTTCCTGTGATTTCTTGATTCTTTCCAGTGGTCTTTTTGAGGGCTGCTGTATAGCTAGAAAATCTAGCTTAAACTTGCAGAGTGCATGCTTCTCATCAATCTTACAGAAGGGCCCTGAAACAGGCGCAAGACTTTGTATGAAACAATTGGTACAGGGCTGATTTCAGGCCTTCTCCAGGTACATCAAAGAATAATCAGAATAATAAGAAATAGGAGACCATGTGGCCTGTCTAGCCTGCTCCTCAAATGTAGTAACGTGGCGGCCATGTCTTCAGTGCACCTTGGGCACGGGACCTTGTGCTTAAAAATCTATTTTGTTTGGTTTACATCTGAAAAGCGGCAACAAGCAAATAATTTTTTACCCTATTTTCTGTCTTTCTAATCAAACTTAACCTTTTTGCAATTTGAAAATCTCCTCTCCATGTTTTCTCAAATCATAGAATCATAGAATCCCCACAGTGCAGAAAGAGGCCATTCAGCCCATTGTACTGACCACAATCCCACCCAGGCCCTATTCCTGTAACCCCACACATTTACCCTACTAATCCCCCTGACAGTAAGGGGCAATTTAGCATCCACCTAACCCACACATCTTTGGACTGTGGAAGGAAACCGGAGGACCCGAGGGAAACCTACGCAGACACGGGGAGAAAGTGCATGTGGTGGACCTCAGTTGTCCTATATGGACCACCGTTGTGTGTGCTTGTCATACCTGGACACATCCCCTTCCAGTTTGGTTCCTCCCCTCGGCACCTAGTATAAAGGTGGCTGTCTCCTCCCCCTTGTTCAGTCCAGGTTGGTTATTTGTTGGGATCTGCTCCTGATTCTGTTGTGAATAAAAGCCTACACTTATATTGGCATATCGGTAGTCTTTCGCCTTATTGATAGCGCATCAATGCAAACTCCAAACTAAACTAAGTGATGTAATTGCCAATGAGTATTCCGTAGCTATTTATTTTTCAATCCCATTAATATCAGTGGTGATAATCTTATAAATATTAATGGAGCCTGAAGGGTCCTATTAATATTCATTTCCATCAGTTCTTTTCAATAGTTCAGACAATATACAAACATCACCTCTCAAATCATCACTTTGGGCAAAGAGAATGTAAAAACACTTCGTAAGGTTCCTGATAATTATGCAATGACAAGTATTATCATTATAAGACTTCTACCGTCACGTCACAAAGTGCAGATGCCTCAAGATCTCCATGGTAAAGAGGAAAATCGGTGTGACTTGGCCTTTACATCGTCAACGAAGTGAATACGTCAGCCAGATTTGGAATGCAGAACTCTCTATGTGCAATTGGAAGCAATCAGTCTGATAAAACGGAAGTTAGTATTGCCAATCAAAGTACTTGAATACTTGCTGGGTCATTAAGTATGTTCAAGGCTGAGATAGACAGATTTTTAATCAGTCACGGAATCACGAGTTATGGGGATAAGGGAAGCAAGCGGAGTTGAGGATTATCATAATTGGATCGGTCATGATCTCATTGAATGGAACGGCAGACTCGATGGGCCGAATGGCCTACTTGTGCTCCTGCATCTCATGGTCTATAGTCTTACACAACATACAGCATTCGATGTGCCAGTCCTTCTATCTTTCTACACACAAATAAAACACCAGCCCTGCAATAGTCACTCCGTTAGGGGCACAACATGAGGTAACTTGATTTCAGTTACATCAAATGCCTGCCAATTGTAATATATCCCAGTCCTGATGAAAAAAATCATTGACCTGAAAGTTTGATACGATCTTCCTTTGGGCTTCGGGACCCTGACGTCACAATTAAATGAAGATCCCAAAACAGACCGGCGTGTAACTATTCTCCCAGAGGCAGTCTCCAATTTGGTCACCTATGCGCTTCCTATTAAAAAGTCTCACAACACCAGGTTAAAGTCCAACAGGTTTATTTGGAGCTTCCTCAGCTCACCTGGTGAAGGAGCAGTGCTCTGAAAGCTCTTGATTCCAAATAAACCTGTTGGACTTTAACCTGGTGCTGTGAGACTTCTTACTGTGCCCACCCCAGTCTAACACTGGCACCTCCATGCCATCCTATTAAGAATCACAAGTTAACATGCAATGCTGTCAGCCCAATCACTTGGACAATGACTCAGGAAGCTCAGCTTGCTGAGGTAGGAATGGCAATGTAAGGGCACCTCAAAATGGACGCACCCTCATCTGGACAAAACTAATTAAATATTTTAGGGAGAGATGGCAGGCCTTGTGGAATGGAGACCAAAGCTTTTCTGGGGATCTGGTTGACCCCGACAACGGGGTGTGGTGGCTCCCATTCCAATGGCCCCCGTGTCTTCCCCAGCAAGGCCACCTCCATTGAGCCTCCCCATGTGGCGGGGGTGGCACTTCATCACTGCAGGAATGCCAATTGACCCTCTGAATCACCCCTAATTGAGATCTGAATTATTTAAATTGGCTGCCCACCTTCATTTATTGCCCACACCCTAGCTTTCCTCTAAGAAACATCACTGGCAATGATAAGCCATTCCGGTATGGCTTCCCGCTATTTTCTCTGGTCCTATTACCTCCAAACCTGTCACGCTGGGGCTGGTAAAATTCCACTCAATTTGATGAGTATTTTCTAAGTGGGCATATAGGGCATCTGTGACCTCCTTGACACACTTTTGGACGGATGGTTGGGAAATGCCACAAAGGTCTCTACTGGCGATCTGCGAGGACCTGGTGCCATAAAAGTTTAAGATGGCCATCACTTTCACAGCCACAGGGAGTGGGTGCGCACCCATGCCCCGAGGTGCCAGGCCCTACAACAAATGGCACAGGTCTCGCACTGTCTCCTTTCAGAGCCGGAGCCATCGGCAGCACACGGTGTCCTACAGCAGCTCGAAGGACACTCTGCTCCTTCCTTCTCCTGTCCCTCCACTCCCCTCGGGTCGAATGGTGTCCACGTCCTGCCTCTGGTGGCCAGCTCCCTCTACTCCTGCGAGTGGTAAGGCCTGGGCCTCCTCTGCCCGCAATTCTTCCTCCAGCTCCTCCTCCTCAGCACCAGCAGCAACCAAAAGAACAGCAAGATCAATGGGTTGCATTGCAAAAGCCATCTTTGTGGTGAACCATAGATGGTTACCACTATGGGTACTTGTACATATGTTACTCTTGTTACTGTTGGGGTTAGGGTTGGGGTGTTCCACCTGTTAGCATTGTTCTGTGGTACACTCCGTTTGGCTCTGCCTTCTTACAGGAGTATAAAGGTCACTGCTACTTCCTAGTAGCCCTTAGTCTGGGATAGTATTGTTAAGCAGTATGCTCTATTCTTGTTGTGAATAAAAGCCTTTATTCCCGGGTACGTCCTAGCCTCCCAAGTGAATTAATCACGCATCAATCTTGTCACTCTGAAGGACTGTGGGGAGGGGGGCGGGGGGTAGAATTTGGGGAAGGGGAGAAACAGATGGAGAGGTTAAAGAACTTTGCTTGCTCCCAGGCAAGCAATACACAGTCCCCATATACTCCCCCCCACAGATGCCCAGCAAAACACACTCCTCATACTCCCCCCCGCCACAGTCCTCCAGCAACACACACCCTCCATACACCCCCACAGACCTCAAACAACACATTCCACCCCCACAGATCCCCAGCAACACACTCCCCCCCCACAGATCCCAGAATGGCAACACAGCTCGCCCATTCCACGCCCCACTTACAAACACACACCCAGAACCCATGTGACCACAGACAGTGCTGCTTGACAAGTCCTGAGGCTGCAGCACTCTCACTTTGGAGAGTTTCCAGCCCAGCCCCCATCTGTAGCAGTGCTTGCTGCTGCCAGCACTAGGGCCCAGAGTCAGCGCTAAGACCCAGGGTCAGTGCTCTGAGCCGGGTCCGTGCTGAGAGTCCGAGGTTGGACCCTGTGAGCAACAGCTTCCCCCCACCCTTCACCAAACACTCGCAGGGACCCCGACCTGAAATGCAACATGGCCGTCATGAAACAAGTGCCCCCCCCTCCCCCCCAACCCCACCCCAAGCAGCACAGAGCAGTATGAATGCAGAGACTTACCTCCTCGTTCACCCTCACTGATCAAGTGCCTGAATCTGACTTTTATAGAGGAGGTGTTTTCCTGACCGATCTGGCTGCGGCCAGCGAGGTGGTTAAGGCCAGTGAGCTGGGACAACTGGGAGTGAAGCTCACTAATTACATTGTGATGAATGCAACAAAATGCAAATTGACGTTTCACCCATTTTTGGCGGGCTCCCGATCGTGCTGAATTTTTTTCTGGTAAAATGGGAATGGGTGTGAAAACAGGCGCTATTCCCGCTAGTCGCATCACGCCCGATTTTACGACTTTTCCAGCCACAAAACGGGCACGATGAGGTCATAAGATTCCGCCCCTTACGTCTGTTTCTGTCTCCATCAATGCTGCCTAACTTATTCAATGTTTCCAGTGTTTCCTGTTGATCTTCCAGGTAGTCAGCATCTGCATCTTGCAATCCACTCCCATCACTTTGAGCATTCCGCTTCTCTGAAGTTCGGCTGATTTGAAGGCAAGGGAATATTTTGTCATTGCTTATGACAGCAATGATTAATCAGCAAATGGAAGTGGTTTTAAAGGGTGACATTTATTTGGTCATAAAAACTCAATTTGTCTGAGAAAACACAGTGACAAGCCAAGGCACGGGACCATCAAGGTTGATAAACACAAGAGAAAGACTGAGATAAATCAACAATCTGAATTTTGCGGTAGTAATTACAACAAAACTGTCAGTGTCCACTGTTATTACACCACTGAAAGTGGCATCCACTTCAGTGTCTACACATGAATATTTAAGCACAGAGGCTCAGAAGTTATTATGCATGATTCTTCATTCCCCAGCTGGGGACACTGGTGAAGGCTTGCATTCTGCAATCAATTAGAAATCACTGAATTGACTAAAATTTGCCTTTTTATCCTCACCTATTGAATGTGGTTTGACTTGGTTTTTAATGGGGAGGCAATGGCGTAGTTTTATTATTCATTTTGGGACTTGGGCGTCACTGGCTGGCCAACATTTATTGCTCATCCCAAGTTGCCCAAGGGCAGTTGAGAGTCAACCACATTGCTGTGGCTCTGGAGTCACATGTAAGGATGGCAGATTTCCTTCCCTAAAGAACATTAGTGAACCAAATGGATTTTTATGACAATTGACAATGGTTTCATGGTCATCAGTAGATTCTTAATTCCAAATTTTTTTTATTGAATTCAAATTCCACCATTTACCATGGCAGGATTTGAACCCGGTTCCCCAGAACATTAATTAAGATTCTGGATTAATATAGAAGCAACATACTGTGGATGCTGGAATCTGAAACAAAAACAGGAAATGCTGGAAAATCTCAGCAAGTCTGACAGCATCTGTGAGGAGAGAATCGAGTCAACGTTTTGAGTCTAGATTACCCTTTGTCTGAAGGTCATCTAGACTCAAAACATTGGCTCTATTCTCTGCCCACAGATGCTGTCAGACCTGCTGAGATTTTCCAGCATTTTCTGGATTAATAGTCTAGCGACAATACCACTAGGCCATCGCCTCCCCTTAAATTTGGTACGGGTATTGTCACTGGACTAATAATCCAGACACCCCGGGTAATGTTTTGAGTTCGAATCCCACCATGGCAGAAGGTGGAATTTGAAATCAATGAAAATCTAGAATTAAAAGTCTAATGATGACCATGAAACCATTTTTGATTATCGTAAACAAAAACATCTGGTTCACTAATGTCCTTTAGAAATGAAAGCTGTTGTACTTACCTGATCTGGCCTGACTTGGAATTCCAGTTCCACAGTAATGTGGTTGACTGCTAAGCGTCCTCTGAAATGGCCTAGTGAGCCACTCCAAGGGCAATGAGGGATGGGTGATAATTGCTCCCCGAGCCAGCGAGACCCACATCCCATGAATTCATTTAAAAATTAAATTCATAATTACAGCTTAGCAATCTCACTCTACTGAAGTGCTATTACCTTTGTGGAATGTCAAATTCCTTCATCTTACCTTATCAAATTTAGTGAACAGTGCTTTTTAACCTCTTGGTTTACTCTCAGTGAGAATACTTCAATGTGATTGGTTGCTTACCCTTCTTGATGCCATCAGTGTGGTCGGACGCCTAGGTATCCTCCTGACTTATCGCCAGATTCAAACTGACTTCAGGAAAGGAGAATTCTGCACCATACGATATTGCGAGATCTTTGTGAGCAATGATCTCCAAGGTCAATGGTGAGTGCCATTGCTTTGCCACTGAAATCAAAATTCAGGCCAGCAAGCTGTGGTTACATAACATAAACTTGTGTACTTAAAACCTTCCAATTATCCAGGCAAGAAAGAACAAAAAAGATGAAGTGTTCCACAATTTCTAAGTTCTGGGTGAAAATGAGGTGATTTTTCATTTCGTTATCAACTCGCCAGCCCATGGGCATTTTGATTCATCTTACCAAAACCTCCAGTAATTTTCTCCATCCTTTTAAGCTTCCTTATTCTTTTAAAAGAGTTCCTGTTTCCTCAAATCTTCCACAGAGCCAAAAGTGATTAAGCTGCTGCTTACCTTTCTAAATAAAGCCAATCTTTGTTTAGTCTGAACAAGAGCCACTTTTTTAGTGGAATTCTTTTTTCAAGTTCTGCAGATTGGAAACATAGAATCATAGAAACCTTATAGTGAAGAAAGAGGCCATTCGGCCCATCGGGTCTGCACCGACAACAACCCCACCCAGGATCAACCCCCGCAACCCCACATATTTACCCCGCTAATCCCTCTAACCCACGCAATCCAGGACACTAAGGGTCAACTTAGCATGGCCAATGCACCTAACCAGCACATCTTTGGACTATATAAAGGCTGTTCGTTTATTTTCACACTTTAACATGCGGACACCCGATGATCTTCCTCCCTCCTTCCACGCAATCCCTCAAACATATTGTGTAATTACAACAAGACCCGGCCATTGAGTGACTTATGTATGAATTCCAGAAGTGAGAAATGAAATAAGTGCATGTATCAACCAATGAAGCACTGCGCACCCAAACCTAATACTGAATAGATACTCCTCGAATGAGTGGTATGGGTGCAAATGGAGATGTACCCAATGCAGAATGAAACCTGACATTGCACAGACACTTTTTTTTTTAAACAGAATAAGCATCGTTGATTTTGGTAATTGACTTCAGCAACCTTGAGGACTTCTTTCAAAAAATAAATGATAGGATGGCAGAAAATCGGGTGGACTCTCAGAGGCTTTTTCCCAGGGTGGAAATGGCTGCTACGAGAGGACACAGGTTTAAGGTGCTGGGGGGTAGGTACAGGGGAAATGTTAGGGGGAAGTTTTTCACACAGAGGTTTACAGCCCAGTGTTTACATATAAACCTAGAATTTATTACTGGTTTGCATCCTAAGACAATTTATTTGCACAGTTGTTAATATATAACTGCTGAAAACCTCCGACCCTGTCCACAGCTGGGATTCCCCGGTACCTCTGCATAAGAACATAAGAACATAAGAAATAGGAGCAGGAGTAGGCCATCTAGCCCCTCGAGCCTGCCCCGCCATTCAATAAGATCATGGCTGATCTGACGTGGATCAGTACCACTTACCCGCCTGATCCTCATAACCCTTAATTCCCTTACCGCTCAGGAATCCATCCATCCGCGCTTTAAACATATTCAGCGAGGTAGCCTCCACCACCTCAGTGGGCAGAGAATTCCAGAGATTCACCACCCTCTGGGAGAAGAAGTTCCTCCTCAACTCTGTCTTAAACCGACCCCCCTTTATTTTGAGGCTGTGTCCTCTAGTTTTAACTTCCTTACTAAGTGGAAAGAATCTCTCCGCCTCCACCCTATCCAGCCCCCGCATTATCTTATAAGTCTCCATAAGATCCCCCCTCATCCTTCTAAACTCCAACGAGTACAAACCCAATCTCCTCAGCCTCTCCTCATAATCCAAACCCCTCATCTCCGGTATCAACCTAGTGAACCTTCTCTGCACTCCCTCCAATGCCAATATATCCTTCCTCATATAAGGGGACCAATACTGCACACAGTATTCCAGCTGCGGCCTCACCAATGCCCTGTACAGGTGCATCAAGACATCCCTGCTTTTATATTCTATCCCCTTCGCAATATAGGCCAACATCCCATTTGCCTTCTTGATCACCTGTTGTACCTGCAGACTGGGCTTTTGCGTCTCATGCACAAGGACCCCCAGGTCCCTTTGCACGGTAGCATGTTTTAATTTGTTTCCATTGAGATAGTAATCCCATTTGTTATTATTTCCTCCAAAGTGTATAACCTCGCATTTCTCAACGTTATACTCCATTTGCCATATCCTCGCCCACTCACTCAGCCTGTCCAAATCTCTCTGCAGATCTTCTCCGTCCTCCACACGATTCACTTTTCCACTTATCTTTGTGTCGTCTGCAAACTTCGTTACCCTACACTCCGTCCCCTCCTCCAGATCATCTATATAAATGGTAAATAGTTGCGGCCCGAGTACCGATCCCTGCGGCACGCCACTAGTTACCTTCCTCCAACCGGAAAAACACCCATTTATTCCGACTCTTTGCTTCCTGTCGGATAGCCAGTCCCCAATCCACTTTAACACACTACCCCCAACTCCGTGTGCCCTAATCTTCTTCAGTAGCCTTTTATGGGGCACCTTATCAAACGCCTTTTGGAAATCCAAAAACACCGCATCCACCGGTTCTCCTCCATCAACCGCCCTAGTCACATCTTCATAAAAATCCAACATGTTCGTCAAGCACGACTTTCCCCTCATGAATCCATGCTGCGTCTGATTGATCGAACCATTTCTATCCAGATGCCCTGCTATCTCCTCTTTAATAATGGATTCCAGCATTTTCCCTACTACAGACGTTAAGCTGACCGGCCTATAGTTACCCGCCTTTTGTCTCCTTCCTTTTTTAAACAGCGG
The DNA here is from genome assembly GCF_964213995.1 of Mustelus asterias. Taxonomy (NCBI): domain Eukaryota; kingdom Metazoa; phylum Chordata; class Chondrichthyes; order Carcharhiniformes; family Triakidae; genus Mustelus; species Mustelus asterias. The sequence goes on from NC_135807.1 coordinate 23,235,422, forward strand.
CGTAACATTAGCCTTTTTCCAATCAACCGGCACTACCCCAGAATGCAACGAGTTTTGATAAATAATCACTAACGCATCCACTATTACCTCTGACATTTCTTTCAATACCCTGGGATGCATTCCATCCGGACCCGGGGACTTATCCACCTTCAGTCCCATTAGTCTACCCAGCACTGCCTCTCTGGTAACATTAATCGTATTAAGTATTTCTCCTGCTGCCAACCCTCTATCGTTAATATTTGGCAAACTATTTGTGTCCTCCACCGTGAAGACCGACACAAAAAAACTTATTTAAAGACTCAGCCATATCCTCATTTCCCACTATTAACTCCCCCCTCTCGTCCTCCAAGGGTCCAACATTCACTCTAGCCACTCTATTCCTTTTTATATATTTATAAAAACTTTTACTATCATTTTTTATATTAATTGCTAGCCGAGCTTCATAGTCTATCCTTCCTTTCTTTATCGCTTTCTTAGTCTCTCTTTGTTGTTTCTTAAATTTTTCCCAATCACTTGTTTCTCCACTATTTTTGGCCACTCTGTACGCAGCTGTTTTTATTTTAATACTCTCCTTTATTTCCTTCGTTATCCACGGCTGGTTCTCCCTTTTCTTACAATCCTTGTTTTTTGCTGGAATATATTTTTGCTGAGAACTGAAAAGGATCTCCTTAAAAATCCTCCACTGTTCCTCAGCTATCCTACCTGCCAGCCTGCTCTCCCAGTCTACCTTAGCCAATTCATCCCTCATCCTATCATATTTCCCTCTGTTCAAACAGAGGACACTGGTTTGGGACCAAACTTTCTCCTCTTCCATCTGAATCAGAAATTCGACCATATTGTGGTCACTAGACCCAAGAGGGTCCTTCATAATAAGATCCTTAATTCTACCTACCTCGTTACACAATACCAGATCCAAAATAGCTCGTTCCCTCGTCGGTTCCGTAACATGCTGTTCAAGGAAACTATCCCGACAGCATTCTAAGAACTCTTCCTCCATTCCACCCTTACCGACTTGAGTCTGCCAGTCAATGTGCATGTTGAAGTCCCCCATGATTATTGCCGTTCCGTTTTTACACGCATCCCTTATCTGCTTGTTTATAGCCCTCCCTACCTCAACATTATTATTTGGGGGCCTATATACCACACCTACTAGTGTCTTTCTCCCTCTACTATTCCTCATCTCTACCCATAATGATTCCACGTTTTGTTCCTCAGAGCCTATGTCATCCCTCAGTACTACCCTGATATTATCTCTTATTAATAGCGCGACCCCACCACCTTTTCCTTCCTGTCTATTCTTCCTAAACGCCTGATACCCCTGGATATTCATCTCCCAGTCCTGGTCACCTTTCAGCCACGTTTCTGTAATGGCCACTAGATCGTACCCACTTGTGCTGATTTGCACCATCAACTCATTCACCTTGTTCCGAATGCTTCGTGCATTCAGGCAAAGTGTCCTTATTCCAGCTTTTATCTGAACCCGCTTTGATGAGTCGCGAACACCCTCTCCCTCTACTCCCTTATCTAAATTACCGCCTTCATTCACTTGCACTCTCTCCTCTACCATTAATTTTGTAATTCCCCTTACCCCTGCATCCTCCACCCCATCAATTAGTTCCTTGATCCTAGTCAACTCTTCTAGCTCCCCTCCCCCCAACCTATCTAGTTTAAATTCTCCCCAGTAACCTTAGCCAACCTACCGGCCAGGATATTGGTCCCCGTGTGATTCAAGTTCCACCCGTTTTTTGTATACAGATCAAAATTGATAGAGAATTATCCTATCAAAATTTGGCTGAGCGCCAAATTCTCCATTCTCGCTGGCAGTGGGGCGGGTATGGACGAGATCAGAGAATCCCAGCAAAATGCCTTCTATACTTTGTCTTGCACTGCTTAAGGACCTTTTTTGAGAGTTGTCATCTATCTGGAGTCATTTCCAATTATCCTATCCACTGTCCTCTGCTTCTTCTTATTCATAGAATCATAGAATCCTACATTACAGAAGGAGGCCATTCGGCCCATCGAGTCTGCATCGACCACAATCCCACCCAGGTCCTATTCCCATGACCGCATTTATTTATCCTGCTAATCCCCCTGACACAAGGGTCAATTTAGCACGGTCAATCAACCTAGCTGCACATCGTTGGACTGTGGGAGGAAACCAGAGCATCCAGAGGAAATCCACACAGACACGGGGAGAATGTGCAAACTCTACACAGTGACCTGAGGCTGGAATTGAACCCTGGTCTCTGGCGCTGTGAGGCAGCAGTGCTAACCACTGTGCCACCGTAATTATATATTGCTGCTGCATCGAATGTATTACCACTTTAAATCCATTATTGCTTTAAGACTGTCATCTTTTCTTAAAACTGTCAGCAGCTGTGTACAGTTCTGGTCACCCTATTATAGAAATTATATTATTAAACTAGAAAGAGTGCAGAAAAATATTTACTGGGATGCTACCGGGACTTGATACTTTGAGTTGTAAGGAGAGGCTGGATAGACTGGGGCTATTTTCTCTGGAGCGTAGAAGGCTGAGGGGTGATCTTATAGAGGTCTATAAAATAATGAGGGGCATAAATCAGCTAGTCAATATCTTTTCCCAAAGATACGGGAGTCTAAAACTAGAGGCCATGGTTTAAGATGAGAGGGGAGAGATACAAAAGGGTCCAGAGGGGCAATTTCTTCACAGAGGGTGGTGAGCGTCTGGGACAAGCTGCCAGAGGTAGTAGTAGAGGCAGGTAAAATTTTGACTTGTAAAAAGCGTTTAGACAGTTACATGGGTAAGATGGGTATAGAGGGATGTGGGCCAAATGCAGGCAATTGGGACTAGCTTAGTGGTTAAAAAAGGAGCGGCATGGACAAATTGGGCCGAAGGGTCTGTTTCTATGCTGTAAACCTCTATGATTCTATGAGCTGCTAGTTCTTTGGGCTTTTCCCACGATTTTGAGGCTAAGGCTGCTCCTCCTTTGAAGTGTCATTTAAACTTTTAAAATGTTTAAATGATGCAAAGCTGGGCTGAAAAATGGCAAATGGAGTTTAACCCTGATAAATGTGAGGTGATTCATTTTGGTAGGACAAATTTAAATGTGGATTACAGGGTCAAAGGTAGGGTTCTGAAGACTGTGGAGGAACAGAGGGATCTTGGGGTCTATATCCACAGATCTCTAAAGGTTGCCACTCAAGTGGATAGAGCTGTGAAGAAGGCATATAGTGTGTTAGCTTTTATTAACAGGGGGTTGGAGTTTAAGAGCCGTGGGGTTATGCTGCAACTGTACAGGACCTTGGTGAGACCGCATTTGGAATATTGCGTGCAGTTCTGGTCACCTCACTATAAGAAGGACGTGGAAGCGCTGGAAAGAGTGCAGAGGAGATTTACCAGGATGCTGCCTGGTTTGGAGTGTCGGTCTTATGAGGAAAGGTTGAGGGAGCTGGGGCTGTTCTCTCTGGAGCGGAGGAGATTGAGGGGAGACTTAATAGAGGTTTATAAAATGATGAAGGGGATAGATCGAGTGAACGTTCAAAGACTATTTCCTCGGGTGGATGGAGCTATTACAAGGGGGCATAACTATAGGGTTCATGGTGGGAGATATAGGAAGGATATCAGAGGTAGGTTCTTCACGCAGAGAGTGGTTGGGGTGTGGAATGGACTGCCTGCAGTGATAGTGGAGTCAGACACTTTAGGAACATTTAAGCGGTTATTGGATAGGCACATGGAGCACACCAGGATGGTAGGGAGTGGGATAGCTTGATCTTGGTTTCAGATGAAGGTCGGCACAACATCGTGGGCCGAAGGGCCTGTTCTGTGCTGTACTGTTCTATGTTCTATGTTCTAATGCCACCTAGTCACAGACAGGAAGCTCCTCCAACGCTTTCTGCAGCCTTTTCTTCCCACAGCCTCTTTTCTTTTTGATTTCACTGGAGACCTGGCATTTTCAAGCTCCAATGGCTGTTTATAAAACTTTTTAACTTCTTCCCTTTTAAACAGTTTGAAGTATTTACCTTTCCCAAAACTCCTAAAGTCTCGCTGCCGGCAGGGATTTTTTATTTATTTATTCGTGGGACATGGGTGTTGCTGGCTGGCCAGCATTTATTGCCCGCCCCTAGTTGCCCTTGAGAAGTGGTGGTGAGCCGCCTTCTTGTGTCGCTGCAGTCCATGTTCTGTGGGTTAACCCACAATGCCATGAGGGAGAGAATTCCAGGATTTTGACTCAGCGATTGTGAAGGAACGGTGATATATTTCCAAGTCAGGACAGTGAGATAGAGAATCTGGTGAACTGGTGTAGCAACAATAATCTCTCCCTCAATGTCAACAAAATGAAGGAGATCGTCATCAACTTCAGGAAGCGTAAAGGAGAACATGCCCCTGTCTACATCAACGGAGACGAAGTAGAAAGGGTCGAGATCTTCAAGTCTTTAGGTGTCCAGATCACCAACAACCTGTCCTGGTCCCCCCATGCCGACACTATAGTTAAGAAAGCCCACCAACGCCTCTATATTCTCAGAAGACGAAGAAAATTTGGCATGTCAGCTACGCCTCACACCAATTTTTACAGATGCACCATAGAAAGCATTCTTTTTGGTTGTATCACAGCTTGGAATGGCTCCTGCTCTGCCCAAGATCGTAAGGAACTACAAAAGGCCGTGAATGTAGCCCAATCCATCACACATACCAGCCTCCCATCCATTGACTCTGTCTACACTTCCCACTGCCTCGGCAAAGCAGCCAGCATAATTAAGGACCCAACGCACCCCGGACATTCTCTCTTCCACCGGGAAAAAATACAAAAGCCTGAGATTACGTACCAACCGACTCAAAAACAGCTTCTTCCCTGCTGCTGTCAGACTTCTGAATGGACTTACCTTGCATTAAGTTGATCTTTCTCTACACCCTAGCTATGACTGTAACACTACATTCTGCACTCTCTCATTTCCTTCTCTATGAACGGTAAGTTTTGTCTGTATAGTGCGCAAAAAACAATACTTTTCACTGTATGTTAATACATGTGACAATAATAAATCAAATCAAATCAAATCAAGTGAATGGCTTGGGGGTGAACTTGCAGGTGATGGTGTTCCCATGTATCTGCTGCTCTTGTCCTTCTAGATGGAAGTGGTCATGGGTTTGGAAATTATTATTCAAACAGGCACTGCTTGGATCAGGAGCCTGTCTGGTTCAACCTCTTCATTTCCTTATGTTTTTAAGAACTCGCTTCAGCTCTTTAGGGCATTTTTCCCAAACACTGCTCTCTATGCTATCCTTTCTTTTTCCTTTTCAAATAAAACTATGCAGCATCTCTCTGCCTTCTTTTTTAACTTAAGTTGCATTGTGCCTTAAACTCAAAGTTACAGCTCTTGCTTCTGAGGGCTATTTTCTCTTATTTCTTCTCTGTGTATTTCTAAAGTTCCGACTGTACCAGCCAATCCATGCCCGCTCTAAATCCATCCCTTTGGGTCTGGCAATATCTCAACATCTGACTGGGTCTATTTCACCCAAAGTTAGGCATTCGTTGAGTATCCTTTTTATCATAGAATCTCTACAGTGCAAAAGGAGGCCATTTGGCCCATCGATTCTGCACCAACCACAATCCCACCCAGACCCTATCCCCGTAACTCCATGCATTTACCCTAGCTAGTGCCCCTGACACTAAGGGGCAATTTAGCATGGCCAATGCATCAAACCCGCACATCTTTGGACTGTGGGAGGAAACCGGAACACAGGGAGGAAACCCACGCAGACATGGGGAGAATGTGCAAATTCCACAAAGACAGTGACCCAAGTTGGGAATCAAACCCGTGTCCCTGGCGCTGTGAGGCAGCAGTGCCAACCACTGTGCCACCGTGTTGCTCCTAAACGTCTTCAGACTTCAGTTAAAAGTGGATGCCCACAGATTGGCTGTGTCATCATAATCCATTTATCCTCGTCGCCAATTTAATGGTGCATATCACAGACTTTACTCGGAACACAAAAGGTATTTACCAACAAGGAAAATTTTGCACAGAGGCTTGCAGCCTCATGACTGCCTTCGAGCAGCCCAACAGCCGCCTCAGCCCCGATGTATCTTCTACATGTCTTCTGGCTAAGATAGTATTCCACCCTCCAAGGTAATTAGCCACTCTTCGTCCCAATTGGTCCCTCAAGCTAGATGACCCTCTGCTGCTGTGCTGACCTTAAAGGGACAAGTACCACAATCACAGTGGGTTGATAATTGTACATTGTTTAAGATCAATATTCCAGACCAATTGAGCCAATGTTGGTGTCGCACACTCTAGATGTCAGAGTTTGCCTAGAGGCTAATTTTCTGATGGAGTTGTTGGGGAATCTTGTGTGAAGCCAAATCAGATCAGAAACATCACACCCAGCTGGTTTGCAATCTTCCATGGGTGCTGTTATTGTGTGCCGTATCTAGAATATCAACTCCAGTGCATTCATCAAAGTAATCATAGAATTCTTACAGTACAGAAGGAGGCCATTTGGCCCATCATGTCCGTACTGACCGCAATCTACCCAGGCCCTATTTCTGTAACTCCACACGTTTACCCTGCTAATCCCCCTGACACTTGGGTCAATTTAGCATGGCCAATCAACCTGACCCGCACGTCTTTGGACTGTGGGAGGAAACCGGAGCGCCCAGAGGAAACCCACGCAGACACAGGGAGTATGTGGAAATTCCACACAGACAGTGACCCAAGTCGGGAATCAAACCCAGGCCCCTGGTGCTGTGAGGCGGCAGCAGTAACCACTGAGCCACCGTGCCGCCCCAACCACTGCGCCACCGTGCCACCCTAATAAAGCCTTCACACTGAATAATCCCTTTTATCCAAGTTTGCAATTAGTTTATTGAGCATGGGGATATCTCCTTTGTGTAACAAAATCAAAAACCTGTTTAACAAAGTTCAGGCTATGCCTCTGTTGCAGTCAGCACACTTAGGGGATCATCCACCTAGATTTGATGGTGTGGCAAAAGCATCACTGAAACGCATCTCACTGTTTCAATAATTAAGCTAGCCTCTGCCTTCACACGACACAAGAGAATGCTAAACCTGTTGACAGAATATTTGCTGGCATGCCGCGACTTCAGGTCAATATTCAGCCAGGCAACGTGCAGCTTATTTCAGATCTACAAATAACTGTTTCACTGCATCACAGGCGAAAGAAGTCAATAGTTTGTCAGACAGTTTGCAGAAGTTGGATGAAGAGGCCTATGGAGATTTTATTTAATACGTAGTGTCATACACGTGGAGGTAAATAGCTCAATGTGTTTCCACCACTATGGGCTGCTTTTGAAAGTTAAGGAATCTGCGTGGGTTTCCTCCGGGTGCTCGGGTTTCCTCCCACAGTCCAAAGATGTGGAGGTTAGGTTGATTGGCGATGCTAAATTGACCATGATTAGTGTCAGGAGGATTAACAGGGTAAATACATGGGCCTGGGTGGGATTCTTGTCAGTGCAGACCTGATGGGTCAAATGGCCTCCTTCTGCACTTGTTGACCAAATCTTACCAGCAACAATTATCAGCTTGGTAGAAAGAGGAGAAGAATCAGGTCTGTCTCAATTAGTGATCCACTTTATTATCGTTTTTAGGCAGTGTATATATAAATCATATGTCTGGTTAGAAAATTGTAATAAGTCTTCCAAGGCGGAAGTCTCTTCACCCAAGGTTCCTTTCTTTACAAGATCCAACAACACTATACCGAGAGCTCTCAGAATGCAGTCTCCATCTGGAGTGCCAGAGGAACGGGCACTCCTGTTTAGGTTCCGAGCATGGGGCTCCCTGATTGGACTATCAATTTGGCCCTTAATCAGGGAGTTCATATTCAAGCAGGCCGATCTCAATTGCCTGATTAAAATCATTACAAAAATAAGCATGCGGTTTGTTTTAAAACTATGCTGTCTAAATGCACACACACTAGGTTTCCATGACACTGCCTGAGTAATCACAGAACGTAAGAGATAACACCCGGAATGGAGAGCATATGCTGGCCAGGCATTCCGTCCTCCCTCTCGATGTCATCTCCACGTCCCCGACACAGGGTCTTCTTCTTCTGCGTTGTTAATCCTCGGAGTTTCCCTTGTTCGAGAATCTGCGTTCTTCTCCTCTTCCTTACCTTATTCAAGGTGTGCTGCCTCTTTGTTAGTCTAAGCTTGCTTGCTTATTTTGTGCCTTTCCCTCATTGACCCCAGCCCAAGGTCCGGGGTAGGAATACCTCATTGCTCTCTGGCTAAGTAAGGCCTTATATCTTACAGCATTTCCTTTGTCTTTTTCACAGAACTAAGTGAGCTCATCCAGTTCCAACCAGTTTCAGGTTACTCCAGCTCAAGCAGCCTTTGCAGACTTTAGTTGCCATGCCCCCGGCCTACACACTGTAGAGATTCTATGATTCTATGGCAGAAGACTGGATAAGAGACAATTACTCAATAAATGGGCACAACAAGTGTAAGTAGCCAGCAGAAAAAGACAATAGAGTTTGTGTTGTCTTTCCAGGACCATCAAGTACCAATGAATGACACTACATGTTATTATATAAGGTTCTGGTAATCTTGCATTTGACACACCCAGTTTTGATTTCTATCCGTTTAAAGAGTTTAAGAGACTTGGGTTTAATCTGGAGAAGTGCAGGCTTCAAAGGGAATTGTTAACATTTTCAAAATGATGAAGTGTTTGGATAGATTCCCGTTGTTTAAGTTGTCTGACATGTTTAGGGATTACGCTTATAAAAGCTGCAGCCGGATTATTAGCTTAGCTTTCAGCAAAACGGTTTCAAAAGTGCCATTGCCCTTGAATAAATTACCAGGGCACATGGCGAGTGCAGAATCTCAAAAGATGTTTAAAAGAAAACTTGAAAAGTTCCTGGAGTGAAGAGATTATTTTCGGTTAGTCAGTGTAAACTATAGTTGTTGTTATGATAGGCCGTGGACAATTGCGACCTCCTAAAACCTGGAGCAGATTCATCTTTTTATTAAGCAGACATGGGTCCTTGGCCTCTCCCGGAATATAGGGTGACTGTGGGAGTTTGGATGAGGGGCGTGTGATGTGGGGCTTTGAATGGATCATCCTGTATTGGTGGGCCTGATGGTGTTTTCTCTCCTTTCTTACATGGACATATATGATAATAACTTTTACAGATGCACCATAGAAAGCATTCTTTCTGGTTGTATCACAGCTTGGTATGGCTCCTGCTCTGACCAAGACCACAAGAAACTACAAAGGGTTGTAAATGAAGCCCAGTCCATCACGCAAACCAACCTCCCATCCATTGACTCTGTCTACACTTCCTGCTGCCTCCGAAAAGCAGCCAGCATAATTAAGGACCCCATACACCCCAGACATACTCTCTTCCACCTTCTTCCTGTGAAAAAGATACAAAAGTCTGAGGTCACGTACCGATTGATTCAAGAATAGCTTCTTCCCTGCTGCCATCAAACTTTTGACTGGACCTGCCTCACACTATGCTGACCTTTCTCTATACCCTAGCTATGACTGTGACACTACATTTTGCATTCTCTCCTTCTCTATGAACGGTATGCCTTGTCTGTATAGCATGCAAGAAACAATACTTTTCACTGAATACGTGACAATAATAAATCAAATGAAATCAAAATCAAAGTACTGTGATTACCAGTGAACTGTTAAACAATGTTGTTATCTGATAATCTTATTCAAGAGCTCCTGTTTTAAACCATAGAAGATTGCATTAAAACATTAATTCATGCAAAATCTAATGATGACAGTAAAGTCCTGGACCCTTGGTGAGTAAAATGTTCATCAGCTTGATTTTCTGCAGTGGTGGGCTTTGTCCTGTCTCAGTCATGGACACTTTATGCTGATATCAGGGTAGTGTCCTCGGCCTGATCATCTTCAGCTGCTTCATCATTGACTTTCCTTCCATCATAAGGTCAGAAGTGGGGATGTTTGCTAATGATTCCACAATGTTCAGCACCATTTGCTCCTCCGAGATTGATGCAAATGCAGAAAGACCTGGTAATATCCAGGTTTAGGCTGACAAATGACAAGTAACATTTGTGCCACACATGTGTCAGGAAAGACCATCTCCAACAAAGGAGCAAGTAATAATTGCCCTGTGACTTTCAATGGCATTACCATTGCTGGATTTTGTTTCAAAAGTTCATTTTATGGGATGTGGGCATCGCTGGCTGGGTCAACATTTATTGTTCATCCCTAGTTACTCTTGAGGAAGTGGTGGTGAGCTGACTTCTTCAACCGCCACAGTCCATGTGGTATAGGTACACATGGGTTTGGAAGGACTGCCCAAGAATCCCCTGCCGTCTACACACTGGGGATTATCATTGACTAGAATCTGAGCTGGAGCAGCCATATAAACACAATGGCTACAAGCGCAGGTTAGAGACTGGGAATCCTGTGGTGAATAACTCACTCCCTGACTCCCCAAGGATTTTTCACCATCTATAGGCATGAGTCAGGAGTGTGATGGAATACTCTCCACATGCCTGGTTGAGTGCAGCTCCAACAACCAAGAAGAAGCTCAGCACCATCCAGAACAAAACAGCCTACTTGATTGCTATCCCTTCCACAAACATTCATTCCTTCCACCACCAATGCAAGTGGCGGCCATCTACAAGATGCACTGCAGAAACTCATCAAGGCTTCTTAGACTGCATCTCCCAAACCCATGACCTCTACCACTTAGAAGGACAACGGAACACCACCACTTGGAAGTTGCTCTCCAAGCCTCACCATCCTTATTTGGAAATATATCACCGTTCCTTCACTGTTGCTGGGTAAAAATCTTGGAACTTCCTTCCTTCGTAAAAACACGGAGTGTGTACACACACCTCAAGGACTGCAGCAGTTCAGGAAGACAGCTCACCACTAGCTTCTAGTCAATGATGCCCAGATCCCATAAACAAATAAAATAATGCTCACAGTAATCACACTTCTTATGCTAATTTCTGTCATCAGGAATTATATGTTCAGTGACATTCTCATCACCAGTTATTACCATAATTCAAAACAGCTACTTTTTATTCAAATGTTCCTAGGTGTTAAAAACTGCAAAATATGTTGCCTTTTCATTGTGAACCTCACAGAGAAGGAAGTTCCAGTGTTTTAATAGATTGAGTGTGGAGAGAAGTGCACTGACTTGGGAAAGAATTCCAGGTAAGGTAGTTAAAAGCAATCAATTTGTTTTAATTCTTACATGGGCATCACTGGCTATTCAACCCTAATTGCTCTTGATATTTTTAAGAAACCTTTGAAGTGGTGGCAAAGAGAAGAGGAATTGAAAGTGAGCTCCAAAGATAAGCTCAAAGTGGCTAAAAGATTAAGAGGGGGAAGTGATGATGTAGTGGTATTGTCACTGGTATTCCAGAAACCCAGGGTTATGTCCTGGGGACCCAGGTTCAAATCCCACCATGGCAGATAGTAAAATTTGACTTCAATAAAAATCAGGAATGAAAAGTCTAATGATGCAGCTCCTAGACTCCTCAGGGAGGCAAGAGATGAAATTGCTGGGCCTCTAACAGAAATCTTTGTCTCTTCACTGGACACAGGTGAGGTCCCAGAGGATTGGAGGATAGCAAATGTGGTCCCATTATTTAAGAAGGGTAGCAAGGATAACCCAGGTAATTATAGGCCTGTGAGCTTGACGTCCGTGGTAGGGGAAATTGTTGGAGAAGATTCTTAGAGATAGGATATATGCGGATTTAGAACTGAATAATCTCATTAGCGATAGACAGCATGGTTTTGTACGAGGGAGGTCATGCCTCACAAATTTGGTTGAGTTTTTTGAGGAGGTGACAAAAACGATTGACGGGGGAAGGGCTGTGGATGACGTCTATATGGATTTTAGTAAAGCGTTTGACAAGGTCCCTCATGGCAGGCTGGTGCAAAAGGGTGAGCTAGCTAGATGAGTGGAGAACTGGCTTAGCCATAGAAGACAGAGGGTAGCAGTGGAGGGGTATTTTTCCGGTTGGAGGTCTGTGACTAGTGGAGTTCCGCAGGACTCTGTACTGGGACCTCTGCTGTTTGTGATATATATCAATGATTTGGAGGAAAATGTAGCTGGTGTGATCAGTAAGTTTGCGGACGACACAAAGATTGCTGGAGTTGCGGATAGTGATGAACATTGTCAGAGAATACAGCAGGATATAGATAGGCTGGAACATTGTGCGGAGAAATGGCAGATGGAATTTAATCCAGATGAATGCGAAGTGATGCATTTCGGTAGATCTAATGTAAGGGGGAGCTATGCAATAAATGGCAGAACCATCAGGAGTATAGACACACAGAGGGACGTGGGTGTACAAGTCCACAGATCCTTAAAGGTGGCAGCACAGGTGGAGAGGGTGGTGAAGAAGGCATATGGCATGCTTGCCTTTATTGGACGGGGCATAGAATATAAAAGTTGGCAGATGATGTTGCGGCTGTATAGAACGTTGGTTAGGCCACATTTGGAATACTGCAGCCAGTTCTGGTTGCCACACTTCCAAAAGGACGTGGAGGCTTTGGAGAGAGTACAGAAAAGGTTTACCAGGATGTTGCCTGGTATGGAGGGTCTCAGCTATGAGGAGAGATTGGATAAACTGGGGATGTTCTCCCTGGAAAGACGGAGGATGAGGGGCGACCTAATAGAGGTGTATAAAATTATAAAGGGCATAGATAGGGTGAACAGTGGGAAGCTTTGTCCCAGGTCAGAAGTGACGAACACAAGGGGTCACAGGTTCAAGGTGAGGGGGGCAAGGTTCAACACAGATGTCAGGGGGACGTATTTTACACAGAGGGTGGTGGGGGCCTGGAATGCACTGCAAAGCAAGGTGATTGAGGCGGACACACTGGGATCATTTAAGACTTATCTAGATAGCCACATGAACAGACTGGGAATAGAGGGATACAAACGAATGGTCTAGTTGGACAGGCGAGCGGCGCAGGCTTGGAGGGCCGAAGGGCCTGTTCCTGTGCTGTATTGTTCTTTGATGCCCATGAACCATTGTCGATTGTCGCAAAAACTCATCTGGTTCACTGGTGCCCTTTAGGGAAGGAAATATGTCATCCTTACCAGGTTTGGCCAACATGTGATTCCAGACCCACAGCAATGTGACTCTTAAATGCCCTCTGAAATGGCTGAGCAAGCCATTCAGTTCAAGGGCAATTAGAGTTGGGCAACAAATGCTGCCCTGACATGAACTAAAAAAAGTGGCTATTAAAAATAGGACAGAGAATGAATAACCAGATGTGAAGGCCAGGGTAAACTAATCCTAGATTTTTACAGCACTCCTGATTGTTGCAATGTGTCAACTGAGTAAACTATATGAACTTTAAGAAGCAATGTGATATTTTGACTTTATTAGTATGGTGCTACACCTTTGAAGTGTGGTCGCTGTTGTAGTGCAGCAGGTCATTTGTGCACAGCAAGCTCAGACAGACATCAGCATGATAATAACTGGGTAAACTGTGATGCCGATTGAGGGATAAATATTGGCCAGACTAACATTGCAAAATAGTGCAATGGGATCACTTACATCCATGCGAGAGAGCAGCTGGAACCTTGGTTCAATGCCTCACACAATGGGCAGCAGCTCTAACAATGCAGCATTTCATTAAAACTGCACTCGAGAGTCAGACCCTATTGTTTTGCTGCAGTCTCTCGTGTGAGACTTAAAACCAGACCTGAAACCAGAGGCGGCACGGTGGCACAGTGGTTAGCACTGCTGCCTCACAGCGCCAGGGACCCAGGTTTGATTCCCGGTTTGGATCACCGTCTATGCGGACTCTCCACGTTTTCCCCGTGTCTGCGTGGGTTTCCTCCAGGTGCTCCGGTTTCCTCCCACAATCCAAGAAGGGAGAGATACAAAAGGGTCCAGGAGGGCAAGTTTTTCACACAGAGGGTGATGAGTGTCTGGAACAAACTGCCAGAGGTAGTAGTAGAGGTGGGTACAATTTTGTCTTTTAGAAAGCACTTAAGACAGTTACATGGGTAAGATGGGTATAGAGGGATAGGGGCCAAACACGGACAATTGGGACTAGCTCAATGGTAAAAACTGGATGGCATGGACAAGTTGGGCCGAAGGGCCCGTTTCCATACTGTAAACCTTGATGGCTCTATGGGCACAATTTTATCATCGCGCTGCACCCGTTTTCAGGCACATAAACTTGATAGTTGGGCATGAGGCGAGTAGCACGATCCACGGTTCCCCCTTTACCAAGGCTCGAATTTGGCCGCGATCGGGACCGCCCCTGAAACGGCCGCGACGGCCATTTAAATGCATTTGCATACATTTAAATTGACTTAATGGGGTACAGGCCCAACTTTACCAGCTTTACCCCTGCGTTCGCCCATCCAGAGTGGCATGAAACAGACATGCTCCATATAAGTCTGATTCAGGCACTCGAGCTAGTGAGAAGGTAAGTGCCGAGCATCTGATGGCTCTCTGCTTGAGATCGGTGGGAAGGGGGGGCGGGGAGGTGGGTCTGCTGCCTATCCGCTTGAGATCGGTAGGGGGGGGGGGGGAAGGGGGGTATGCTGCCACTCTGCCTCAGATCAGTTGGAAGGGAGGGGGGTCCACTGCCACTCTGCCTGAGATCGGTGGTGGGGGGGGGTCACTCTGCCTGAGATCGGTCGGCAGGAAGGGGAGAGGGGCCCTCGGTTGGTCTGGGTGGTGTGGAGATGGGGGTAAGGGGGTCAGTAATGTTGTGGGCCAATGTCTGTGGGGACCAGGGGGAGGGATTATCCGGCCCAGGAGAGATGTGGCAGGGGAGCAGCATTCTATCTTTTTTTTTTCTGTGCATGTGCAATCAGAGGCGCCGATCGGAGCTGCAGGATTTTGGGCGCGTGAGGCCCCGCCCACAGGCTTGTACAGCACGATTCAGACTTGCTGATATTTTTGTCGGCAGAGCGCGTATGGGGGCGCCTGAGAATGGGTCTAAAAGTCGGATCTGAAACACTCCCAGTTTCAAGTCCGTCCAGCACTTGGAATCAAAATGGTAAAATAGGGCCCCATGACTCTGTGAAAGACATGCTCGTTAGGTGCATGCTAAATTCTCCCTCAGTGTGCCCAAACAGGCACCAGGGGATTTTCACAATAATGTAAGCCTACTTGTGACACGAAAAAATTAACTTTAAACTTGCGACTTGGAGAGAAATTGCTACCAACTGAGCCATAGCTGATGCCACAGCACTGTTGACTAACCAACATTTGTAGATAGAGGGAAAATTGAGTCTATTTGTCCAGTTCACACTTCATGAATGTGCAGACGCCGCATGAAAAAAAAACCAGCTCTTGGCAAAAGACACATCTCACAATGGCACTGCTCCAGAAAAAGAACTAAATGAGGGTAGCAGAGAAAGCTGACTGTGCCAATGGAAGTTAGACATTAAATTACTGGAGTAAGTGGTCTGATCTCCTTCTGGATGGATTACGAAATTGATAAGGTTTACAAAAAATGGATTGTCAGATTCAATGGGGTCTAGGTGCCACTCCTATCTGGAATTAGTAGACGGAAAACATTGTCAACATACAGGATTACTTCTCACCAGATTTCTCTGTCTCCTGGAGCATCTCATCACAAATATGCATTCTGGTGTGAAGGTCAAACAGATACAAGCGCTATTTCTTAAGAATCTGTATGGAAATGTTAAAGAATCAATTGTATTAGGAAGGGAATTGCTAACATGCCAAAATACCCATTTGGTGCTTTAAAATAGTCCCTCCCTGTATTAATTTAATGTCATAACTTGTTTCTACTTTGCTTCATCCCATGTGCCTCTGAAGTACAATAAAACAGTCTATATTGGATTTAGCTGACAATGATTCATGTCCATTGGGCTGTTTTACTTCCAATTGTCTTGTTATTATGAATAAAGCTGGTCCACCTGCGAGATAAAAAAAAGAAGCAAAGCACTTTACTGACATATAATTTGCCACTTTAAATGAACACAAGAAATAGATCATGGGTAAATGATAAAATGGTCTAAAAGTTCATACATTTACGGGGCAGGTTTATGAAATCCGGTCTCCAGCTGAAAACTACACCTGCTGGAAATTATAACGAGCATTTTTGTTTTTATTCATTCACGGATGGGCATCACTGACTATGTCCAATATTTTTCACCCATCCTTTGGGAAGGGAAATGGCAGACATGTTTTCCTTAATGGAGAGGAAACTAGACAGTCTGTTCCCAGTGGGTAAGACTCAACCCCATCAGCAACGTCAACTCATCAAATTAACTCCATGGCCGGAATTCTCTGGTCGTTCACGCCCCACCGCCGCTACCAGTGAGAACGGAAAATTTGGCACTTAGCCAAATCTCTATTCACTGCAGCAGGACTGGAGAATCCCAGCTGCAGGTAAGGTTGGAGAATCCAGCCCTATAGAGAAAATTTAAAAAAACATTGAAAATCAATTATTAAAAACAGCAAAGCTGGAAATACAGGGTCGGCCACAACTTACTTGGTTACAAAAATCCTGCTTGCTTGTCAAAACTTCTGAAAACAGAAAATGCTGGATTAACTCAGCAGGTCTGGCAACATTTGTGCAGAGAGAAACAGACGGGGAGAATGTGCAGACTTCACACAGAAAGACACCCGAGGCTGGAATTGAACCTGCGTCCCTGGCTCTGTGAGGCAGCAATGCGAACCACTGTGTCAACATACTGTCCAAAAACTGGTGCAGGTGGAGAAAAACAGAAGGTCAAGGATAGGTGGGAGATATTTGATAAAGGCGTTGGCTGTCGAGGGAGTCTAAAACTAGAGGGCATAGCTTTAAAGTGAGAGGGGAGAGATACAAAAGGGTCCAGAGGGGCAATTTTTTTGCTCAGAGGGTAGTGAGTGTCTGGAACAAGCTGCCAGAGGTAGTAGTAAAGGTGGGTACAATTTTGTCTTTTAAAAAGCAATCAGACAGTTACATGGGTAGGATGGATATTGAGGATATGGGCCAAACCCAGGCAATTGGGACTAGCTTAGTGGTTTTAAAAAAAGGGCAGCATTGGCAGGTTGGGCCGAAGGGCCTGTTTCCATGCTGTAAACCTCTATGATTCTATGACTCTAGTAAGTATTTCTTGGGATAGTCCAGCACCTTCATGTGCTGGACAATGCGTTGGTACTGCAACATCTGCTGCCACATTGTATTATGGTGCCAGCCTGGTCCTGTATGTGTATCTTGGCATAGAGCATGAGTCACCTCAGCAAGCAGAGTGGCAGGGCCAGGTATGGTGTCACCCTGAGAAGCAACTCCTGCCTCTTCTTGTCTGCTGACAGCTCACAGGTTGTCAGTGCAATCGCTCGCTCAATTTGATCTCCCAGCACGTTGAAATCATAGAACGCTGAACCCAGACATCTGCTGCCTAAGTCGGAGAATTCCTTAGAGAAACAGTGGCTTCCTTTGCGCCCTTTGTCTTTGCTGGATTCATGTCAAAGAGCCCTGGAGTGACCGTATTCTCCACTGTGGTCTGCAGCTTGGCTTGTCAGTCCAACATCACTGCATAATGTGGCCAGTGGAAGTCCAACAGACTTGTTCAGTGATTTCTGTCTGCTGGGCACACACTCCAAAAGCTACATGAAACATTCATTCTCAAATTTGAGTAACAAATTTCTTGAATGCATTTACAATGTTAGCAATCTGACCCTCTCTTCCCTGCTTTGTGTATTTTTTTTCACGATTTCTGTCAATAAACTTCAGCCACTTTATAGTTCACTTCCATTTGTTTCTTTCTGTTTGGATGTCAAATAATAAGGTATCTTTGTCTAAAGTGCAATCGAGTCATTACCAATCTAATCCAATTCTGAGCAAAGCCATAGCAAACAATCTCTGGAGGTTTTATGAAAACTGATGGTTTTAAGGTTAATTCCTTCATTCTAATTGCACTCAATGCCATGAAATATTCAGGCTGTTCGGACGAAAATCTCAACTAGAATTGCACCTCCTTAAACTTAGGATTCAAGTTTGGATTTTTATCTCTGCAAATGTCACCTTATTATAATATGGTGAGGAGATAAATATCCTAAAGAAAAGCAATTATTTATACATCATGAAGAAAGAAGTGTGGCCATCAGTCCATGATTCTAATGTCAAACCTTTCACGAGAATTTTGATTACTTGCAATGAACTTTTGATATTTACTGTGGTGTAAGTTGATGGTTACCAGGGAATATTCTTTCGTCCAACTGCAAGGGACTTGAATTAACATCAGCAGGTAAATCGCAATAATTGAAAATACTGCTATTTCATAGAATCCTACAGTGCAGAAGGCCCATCAAGTCTGCAATGACCACCATCCCACACAGGCCCTACCCCATAACCCCATGTATTTACTCTAGCCAGTCCCACTGACACTAAGGGGCAATTTAGCATGGTCAATCCACCTAACCCGCACATCTTTGGACTGTGGGAGGAAATCCATGCAGACACGGGGAGAATGTGCAAACTCCACACAGACAGTGACCCAAACTAGGAATCGAACCCGGGTCCCTGGCGCTGCGAGGCAACAATGCCAACCACTGTGCCACCGTGCTGCCATGATTCTTTATATTATGAAAGTACTTTAAGTCAAGGAGTAGTTACTGGCCTACCAAACATGTGGAATAGAAAGAGAAACATGCATTTATATAGTACTTTCCATGACCACCAGATATCTCAGAGTGCTTTATAGCCAATTAAGTATTTATTTTTGGAGTTTAGTCATCCTCACAAATGGCAGGGCAGGCAGCTGTTTAAAGACCAGACTGATTGGAATTCTTCCATTTCCTGCTCCACCCCCCACCCCCCCATCACCCCCCTTCCCCCCACCGCTCTCCTCCTGAGGCATCAGCAATTTTGCCAGCTCCAGCTTCAGAATTTTAAAAATCCTAAAGATGTAACGGCCCAAACAGAGGAAGGAACAAGCAATGTGGATAAAGGGGAACCCATGGATGTGCTGTACTTTGATTTCCAGAAGACATTTAATAAGGTACCACATCAAAGGTTACTGTGCAAAGTAAGAGTTCATGGCATAACATATTAGCACAGATTAAAGATTGGTTAACTAACAGGAAGTCGAGAGTAGGAATAAAAGAGTCTTCTTTGGGTTGGCAAGAAGTTTAACAACACCAGATTAAAGTCCAACAGTCCAACCTGTTGGACTTTAATCTGGTGTTGTTAAACTTCTTATTGTGTTTACCCCAGTCCAACGCCGGCATCTCCACATCTTGGCAAGAAGTGACAGATAAAATGCCACAAGGACCAGTGCTGTGGTCTCAACTATTTATAATTTATATCAATGACTTGGATGAACGAACCAAATATAAAGTTGCTAAATTCCTTGGTGACACAAAGATAGATAAGAAAATAAGTTGTGAAGAAGACATAAGGAGTCTGCAAAGAGACTTAGATAGGTTTTGTGAGTGGGTAGAAAATTGGCAGATGGAGTATAATGTGGGAAAAAGTGAACGAGTCCATTTTGGCAAGAAGAATAGAAAAACAGTATACTATTTAGAGAGTGGTGGAGACAGGGTCAATTAATATTTTTAAGGCAGGGGTAGATAGATGCTTGGTGAGCAAAGAAGTCAAAGTTTACCAGAGGTAAGCAGGAATCTGGAGTTGAGCCACAATCAGATCACCCCTGATCTTATTGAATAGTGGAGGCGGCACGGAGCGCTGAATGGCTCCTAATTCATATGTTCGAACCTAATTATTTTCACACTGTACCCAATTTGCAAAACAAGAATCTCATGCAATGATTACTTCCTTTAATTTCTGAAGCTTGACTTTTACCTTTCTTGAGGTTTTCAGACAAATTTAATAAAAGCGATAGAACGCAAGTGAAAGAAAACAAAAGCGATATTGGACAGGATTTTACGGCCACGCTCATCCTGAAACCGTAAAATCCCGCCCGAGGTCAACGGACCTTCCCATTGTCTGACCCTCGCCCATTCTGATTCCCATGGCGGTGGGACGGTAAGATTGAGGCTGTTAGGTCAAATTCAGATTATTTGAAACTTGTCCTCCACTTATCACACCATTGGGTGCGTAGGGGAGGCAATGGCCTAGTGGTATTATCGCCAGACTATTAGTCCAAAAACTCAGCTAATGTTCTGGGGACCTGGGTTCGAATCCCACCACGGCAGGTGGTGGAATTTGAATTCAATTTTTAAAATCTGGAATTAAGAATCTACTGATGACCATTAAACCATCGTCGATTGCTGGAAAAACCCATCTGGGGTTCACTAATGTCCTTTCGGGAAGGAAATCTGCCGTCCTTACTCGGTCTGGCCTACATATGACTCCAGAGCCGCAGCAATGTGATTGACTCTCAACTGCCCTCCGAGGGCAACTTGGGATGGGCAATAAATACTGGCCAGACAGCCATGCCCATGTCCCATAAATGAATATGGGACTAACTAGATTGTTCTTCAGAAGAGACAGCAGAAATTCAACGGGCCGAAAAGCCTGCTTCTGTGCTGTCCTATCTTATGAATCTATGATTAGAGGTTGCGGTGCTGATGTCAACAAATGACATTTTAGATTGTTTTGCACAATTATTTCTTTAAGTGTTGACAATTGCACAAGCTACTTTGTGTCATGAGTGCTTCAAGAAGGCAGCTCACCACCACCTTCTCAAGGGTAGTTAGGGATGGGAAATAAATACTAACCTAGCCACTGATGCCCACATCCTGTGAAAGAAAAAATAACAAGATACTTTAAAGGATAATCTTAACCATTTTGTCATAGCATTTCCAAAGAGCATTATTTTTTTTTAGAGATTTCCACATTCGGTGTTGTACGGTAGAGCTAAAATATTAATCAGGGACTCCTCAACAGAAATCCTTGATGTTCACTTCCTCGGCATGTGTTTGAAGTTTAATTATTAGTGTCGCAAGTAGGCTTATATTAACACTGCAATGATGTCATTGTGAAAATCCCCATGTGGAATGATAGCTTAGCAGAAATTGAGGGAAGGATCAAGAGAAAGGTCTAACCAATCAGCTCCTGCTGTCAGCTGACCATTGGATTGGGTCAGATAGATTTTTGATTGACAAGAGAGTCAAGTAATTCGGTATTGCTCTTGGGGCTAAATGGATCACGGGGGGAAGGCGGGATCAGGATACTGATTTTGATGATCAGCCATGATCAAAATGAATGGTGGAGCAAGCTCAAAGGACCCACTCCGGCTTCTATTTTCTATGTTTCGAAGAGAATCAAGGCTTATAGAGGGCAGATAGGAAAGTAGAGTTGAGGCCACCTGATCCTGATATCAATATCCTGATCCCCCCCTTCCCCCCATGTCCCTTGATCCCTTTAGTCTCAAGAGTGTATCTGGTTGTATCACAGCTTGGTATGGCTCCTGCTCTGCCCAAGACCGTAAGGAACTACAAAAGGTCGTGAATATAGCCCAATCCATCACACAAACCAGCCTCCCATCCATTGACTCTGTCTACACTTCCTGTTGCCTTGGAAAAGCAGCCAGCATAATTAAGGACCCCATGCACCCCGGACATTCTCTCTTCCACCCTCTTCCGTCGGGAAAAAGATACAAAAGTCTGAAGTCACGTACCAACCGACTCAAGAACAGCTTCTTCCCTGCTCCTGTCAGACTTTTGAACAGACTTACCTTGCATTAACTTGATCTTTCTCTACACCCTAGCTATGACTATAACACTACATTCTGCACTCTCTCGTTTCCTTCTCTATGAACGGTATGCTTTGTCTGTAAAGCGCGCAAGAAACAATACTTTTCACTGTATAGTAATACATGTGACAATAGTAAATCAAATCAAATCAAATAATTTCTTGACTCCCTTGTCAGATTTTGAATGATGTGGAGTTGCCGGCATTGGACTGGGGTAGGCACAGTATCCAGGCAACACCAGGTTAAAGTCCAACAGGTTTATTTGGTAGCACGAGCTTTCGGAGCATTGCCACTTCATCAGGTGAGTGATCAGACTTTGAGTGGCAGAGCATGTTCGAAGGGCTGAATGGTTTACTCCTGTTTCTAATTGTGTTTAAAGGACTTGGATACAGGGTGCACCTGGTCATCAACTTGATCCCTGGAATGGGGAGTGTCAGGAAAAAAACATAATCTTAGTTCTGATTTTATTAACTGCAATGAGCTCTTCCCATTAGATTTCTTTCCACTTACTACATCAATGATGATTCTGCTGATCCATGTGTAATCTGGGTCCAAGTTTGCTCTGCCTTCAACCAATTATTTCTGGTGCAACCTACATTGCTAAATTCATTTGCTTTCTTAACTGCTCGCACTGAGCACTGTGCTCTGCTTATTACCATAACTGGGAACGTTTGTTTAGCAAAAAAAAAGCCGAGAGGCAGGGTAATCAAAGTTTCAGGTCAGTTAATGCTTAAAGAGACAAGTCAGCCATGCAAAGCGCGGAGAGAAATAATGCTTCACTTATCTGGTAGCTGCAGCCCCAGGCGACTCAACAGCAAATAGTCCCACTGTGAGAGAGCTTGCTAACCCGGGCACCATTAGAATCAGGATTAAAGCAGGAGAAGATATTTTTAAAATGGCAGGTCAGATTCACGGCATTCTACTGCAGCCCCTGGTTAACCTTTTAGGCTTGCTGTATCATTTTTCCACAGGAGTTGGGATAAAGTTAATTCACATAGAGGATATGCTCAATAACTTCAACTAATCCTTCTTATGTGAAGTCCATAAATAATCATTTTTCTCCCCCCCAGTTTAGCATGTTAATTGGTTGAAATTTCTGGTGCATAGCAAGTCCACAGGAAATTGCACAGGGAGAAAAATAGATGGTAATTTAGATTCTTTGTTATCCTCGCCACATAGCTGAAAGACTGCCTCCGAATTTCCGACTGTATCGTGTACGACCTCTGTACCTGCTACAAAGCAACGTTCAACATATAAAAGCTCACACTTCATTCAAGATTCAATTCTCTTATCCTGCGGTAACTTCTAACAACTCAAACCATTGCTAATAAGTCGTTTCGACTCTCTCGGTAATACCTGAGTAAGTTTGTTTTCTGCCTGTAGGGATTCGAACCAGTATCTAATGCATGTAACCAGAATTTTACCTTGATCTGATGATCCAATAGCTCAAGGTACAAATGCAGTTTGCCGTATGGTACAGAGCTGCAAGATTCAGAAGGTCAGCAAGTTGACCTGTAGCCTATGCGCATGCAACAATCTGAGCCAGTTGTAGCAAGGGGAATCTGCAGTCGGATTTAGAAAGAGAGGGGAAACATCATCAGTCGCTGATCACAATCTGATCACCCCTGCTGAGCGGTGTGCTTATGTGAATTTTGGGCAAGCATGGGGATTTGCCTCGATTTAAATGTCCCTTAGAAGTAAGCCAGCTAACAACACCCTTTGGGGCTTGCAGAAACGATATTTGAAGGAGGCCAGAATTTATGGAACACAGCCTTATATACTAGCTTCAGGGAAGTGAAGGGAAAAACTGAGGCAAAAAAAAGTATTGCTTTTTACAACTTTGTTCTGTCTTGCTGTGTAGAGAATTTTCTCCAAACTCTGGGGATGGAACTGTTGTCTTTTCTGTCAACATTAAGGCCCAATTCTCATGAATTGTATTTTATCAAATTAGAATTAAAGTTTATTTTTATTGGTGTCACAATTAGGCTTATATTAACACTGCAATGAAGTTACTGTGGAAATCCCCCAGTCGCCACACTCCAGTGCCTGTTCGGGTACACTGAGGGAGAATTTAACGTGGCCAATGCACCTAACCAGCATGTCTTTCAGACTGTGGGAGGAAACCAGAGCACTCAGAGGAAACCCACACGGACATGGGGAGAATGTGCAAACTCCACACAGATAGTGACCCAAGGCCGGAATTGAACCGGGCCCCTGATGCTGTGAGGCAGCTGTGCTAACCACTGTGCCACCGTGCCCTTTCACCTACAGCTATTAAACCATAAATGAAATGTTTTTACCTTGACTTTTCAGACATACTGGCAAAACGACGTGGAAGCATCTTTTTGTTTACAATATCAGTTGACAGCAAATGGATTCGGGTCAGGTCGCCCATCTGCCTGCGTGGTGGAGTGAGGCTACCCATTATTTGTGGGTTGGGGTGAGGGGAGAATGCCTTTCTTTGCTGAGAGGTTTGTGATGCCTCCCTGGTCAGTGGGTGGCGGGGTGGGGGGGAGGCACCATTTTTTTGTGGGGAGGATGACCTACCTCTGAAGGTCTCGTGAAGATTGGGGTGCCCTTTAAAATGGCGGCCGGACCTCTGAAAAGCAGGCCTGGTTGGCGGGTTGCTCGAAATGAGTTCATCCACATCTTTCAGGTGGATTATTCCCAACTGACAACGCAAATGGGAAACACTTTTGTTTTCCTGCTGGTGTGGGCACTTTGTCCCATAGCGGGTATATCAAGCACCTCGTGGATTTACACAGTGGTCCCCTCAGCATACATGGCACCTACTTCTACCATAAATTCCTTCAAAGCTCTGAACTTTTTCCAGTCAAATTCCACCCTCTTTGCTTTGGGGATTTACCCTCAAATCCTCAGCTAAATCCGCAGCAACCAACCCCACCAATCATGGGTATATGGGGGACAGTATTCACCAAAATGGCACACCTCTGCCTCATCCCTTCCTCATCCCTGCTCACAACAGTCCTGATGGCATGGATTGCCCAGATACACCTTTATCTGAACCCTCAGTAACAACACTGTGTACTGTATGGCCAGTTCGGGTCAATCAGTTACTTCATTGCAGAAATAACTGCAACACTCTTGTATTTGCCTGTTGTCAGCCTTTATTTTCTTCTCTCCTCTCCCATAAACATGGTCTATTTTCTGCAATGGCTAAGGTCACATAATGTGGAGATGCCAGCGTTGGACTGGGGTAGACACAGTAAGAAGTCTCACAACACCAGGTTAAAGTCCAAATCACATACCAAGCGACTCAAGAACAGCTTCTTCCCTGCTGCTGTCAGACTTTTGAATGGACTTACCTCGCATTAAGTTGATTTTCTCTACATCCTAGCTATGACTGTAACACGACATTCTGCACTCTCTCATTTCCTCCTCTATGAACAGTATGCTTTGTGTAGCGCGCAAGAAACAATACTTCTCACTGTATGCTAATACATGCGACAATAATAAATCAAATCAAATTTATTTGGTAGCATGAGTTTCGGAGCGCTGCCCCCTTCATCAGGTGAGTGGAGAATTGGGTTCACAAAATTAAGTTTGTGAACCCAATTCTCCACTCACCTGATGAAGGAGCAGTGCTCCGAAAGCTCATGCTACCAAATAAAACTGTTGGACTTTAACCCTGTGTTGTGAGACTTCTTACTATAAGGTCACATAGTCCCGTTGTGTATCCTTCTTCTCAGCACCCCACACCATCGTGCCTGACTCCTGACAGCATAAGCAGCACATTCCGAAATGTGTGGGCTACAACTTCCAGAGTGCAACAGGAAAAGTACAGTTCTTTGTTCTTCCTCTATTTTGTTGCTGGGAAAGCAAAGATGTCACTAAGATTGGAAAAAGTAGGAGAATAGATGATAGCCCAGAATTTGCTGGAGCAGGTCATTTACTTCACCCTTCAGCTTGAAACACTTCTGTCCTAAGGTTCTCTGGAGGTGTGAGTTGATAATGGATTATCTGGTTTCTTATTGAGTGATGGGGCCAACATTCTAGCTCCTTAAACAATTAGATTTAAAGATAGAGAAATGAACAGAGGCAAAATGGAGAGGAAATAGTGAGTCAAATTGATACAGAAAGAAAAAAGAGTAAAAGAAAGCTCAGATTCAGAGAGTGATAAAAAAAAAGGAAAATAAATTCAGAAAAAGATGAAGTTTTGGGTTTTATATTTTAAAGGCCCCCAAGGACAATTTACCACCTGCAGGAATGAGACACTATAGTTTCAGTTGTTCCTTTTCTGGGCAGGCGAGGTTGTGTAGCATTGGAGGGACATCAATTTTGATATTAAAAAGCTCCTTATGCTTGCAGTTAAACACGAGCTCTGGATCTCTGCACCAAGGTATTGGCTCCACAAATGCAGCAACCTATTGAGACATACAAGGCAGGATTTTCCGGCCAAAGCCAGAGGTCAACGAACCTTTGAATGGTCTGTGTCTTGCCCGCTATCATTCCTGTGGCTGGTGGGATGCGAAAATTCTGTCCACAGAGTGGCAGAGGATATGCTGTCCTTATAATGTGGGAGTGGGACAAATGGGTTAACCAGTTGTGGTGATTCGCAACTCACAGGGTTAGTCTTCCTTGCCACAAATTGCACTTACACACTAATAATAGTGTCCACATTAAACTCACTGTTATTTTCACACTATGTTGTGTGCCAACACCAATTAATTGATTCTAATTTGGTAAAACCAAGTGTAGGTTTAAAAATGTGGAGCAAGTAGGAGTTTGGAAACTTTAAGGGCGAAAGATGTTTTTAATTTTAGCTGCTCAAGAATGATTTAAATCTGTGGTTATACTATTGTTCCCAGTCCTTCTTTTCCCCATATATCTTGCCATAATTGATAAATGTTATAGAAATGTAAAATGCTGTATTTATTATATATTTATGTGAGTTATGTTGAAGACCCAAGGTGGGCAATTGGGACTAGATTAGGGTTTAAAAAAAGGGTGGCATGGACAAGTTGGGCTGAAGGGCCTGTTTCCATGCTGTAAACCTCTATGACTCTAATGCAGCTGAAAATAACTAATGACTAATAACTAATTACCTGGATAGTCACATGAGCAGCCTGGGAATGGAGGGATACAAACGATTGGTCTAGTTGGACCAAGGAGCGGCACAGGCTTGGAGGGCCGAAGGGCCTGTTTCCTGTGCTGTACTGTTCTTTGTTCTTTGTTCTTTGACAAAGGCAAGCAAAATGACTCGGTGGTTCAATTACGAGGGTGACCAGGTTGGAAAATGAAATTGTTTTTGAGGTCAACACACATCTTGTGTTTGAAATTGCACTGTTAATAATAACAAACTAATTAATTCCCTGTCTAATTGATCACTTTAGTCTAAAACCTAAAAAAAAAGCCTAGCAGGGAAATCACTGACACTACCTGAAACATGAACCACAATTTGGGGATGGGGGAGGGGGTTGGAGGTGGTGGGGTGGCGGGGGGGTGGGGAGGGAAATACCTATTTTATCAACATCCCTTCCAGTTCGAATCAGATGAATTCATAATGGACAATGAAGAGATGGCAGACCATCTGAACAAATTCTTTAGATTCTTTAAATCCTGCCCGAGGCCAACACAAAATTCTGTTCTGCGAGCCTCGCCCATCCCGGGGCGGGCATGGCGGTACAATTCCAGCCCATAACTCTGTAAGTTTCAAGGTCAGTATGGAAAGGGATAATAATAGTCCTAGAAAGTGTCTGAATTGGGGGGAGGCCGATTTCAATATCATTAGACCAGATCTGGCAAATGTAGACTGGGAGCAGCTACTCGCAGGTAAATGTATATTTGGAAAGTGAGAGTCTATTAAAAGTGAAATAGTGAGAGTTCACAGCCATTGCATTCCTCTAAGAGTAAAAGGCAAGGGTGGCATGTAAAGGGAACCCTGAATGTCAAGGGATATCAAGGGTTTGATAAAGAAAAAAAAAGAAGTATATCTTTGATATAGAGTACTAAAAATGGGAGAGGCCCTTCAGGAGTATAGAGAGTGTAGAGGGGTGCTAAAGAAGTAAATTAGGAGGACAATAGGGGCCATGAAGTGTCATTGCCAGAAAAGATTAAGGAAAACCTCAAGGCAGTTTATAAGTATATTCAGAGCAAGAGGATGCCCAGGGAAAGAGTGGGTCCCATTAGAGACCAAAGGGGCAATCTGTGTGTGGAGCCAAAGGATGTGGGCTAGGTCTAAAATGAATATTTTTCATCTGTATTCACTAAGGAGAAAGACATTGTAGCTGGAGATTTTGTTTGGGACAGTGAAGATGTAGAAAACGTTGAAATTAATAAGGAGGAGGTATTAGATATTTTAGTGGGCATAAAGGCGCATTATCCCCAGGGCCTGATGAGATGTACCTCGGTTGCTACGGAAGGCAAGGGAGGAAATTTCAGGGGCCCTGAAGGAGATATTTAAATCTTCGCTGACCACAGGAGAAGTACCAGATGACTGGAGGATAACTAATGAGTTACCTTTATTCAAGAAGGGCAGCAGGGATAAGCCAGGTAATTACTGGCCAGTTAGTCTAACATCAGAGGTAGGGAAACTACTGGAAAATAATCTGAGGGACAAAATTAATGAACACTTGGAAAGGCAGGGTCTAATCAGGGATAGCATGGATTTGTTGGTGGCAGATCCTGTTTAACTAATTCAACTGAGTTTCTCAAAAAGATAACTAAATGTATTCATGAGGGTTGCGCAGTTGATATGGTTTACATGGTCTTGAGTAAAGTCTTTGACAAGGTCCTGCATGGAAGGCTAGTCCAAAAGCTTAGAGCCCATGGGATCCAAAGCAAGTTGACAAATTGGATCCAAAATTGGCTTGTTAATAGGAGGTAAAGGGTGATGGTAGAAGGTTGCTTTAGTGATTGAGAGCCTGTGACCAGTGGTGTACCACAGGGATTGGTGCTGAGATCCTTGCTGTTTGTTATATACATATATGCATTAATGACTTGGATGTGAGTGTAGGAGGTGTAATTAGTAAGTTTGCAGAGGACACAAAAATTGGTGGTGTTATTGATAAGGAGGAGGATAGTCTTAAGCTACAGGCTGATATTGATCAGCTGGTAAATTGGGCAGAGCAATGGCAAATGGAATTTAATCCTGATAAGTGTGAGGTGATGCATTTTGGGAGTCCTAATAAGGGTAGGATATACACAATGAACGGGAGGTCCCGAGGGAGTATTGAGGAACAAGTGGACCTTGGTGTACAAGTCTATAGGTCCCTAAAGCTGACAGCACTGATATATAGCGTGGAGAAGAAGACATATGGAATGCTTGCCTTCCCTATGTCTTCTTCATTATTAGCTGAGGGATAGAAAATAGGGGCAGGGAGGTCTTGTTAAAACTTTATAAACCACTGGTTAGGCCACATATGGAATATTGTGTACAGTTCTGGTCGCCACACTGTTGGAAGGATGTGATTGCACTGGAGAGGATGCAGAAGGGATTCACCAGAATGTTGCCTGGGATGGAAAGTTTCAGCTATGAGGAGAGACTGGATAGGCTGAACTGCTTTTCCCTCCTCCCATCCACTGACTCTGTCTACACTTCCTGCTGCCTCGGTAAAGCAGCCAGCATAATTCAGGACCCCACACACCCTGGACATTCTCTCTTCCACCCTCTTCTGTCGGGAAAAAGATACAAAAGTCTGAGGTCACGTACCAACCGACTCAAGAACAGTTTCTTCCCGGCTGTTGTCAGACTTTTGAATGGACTTACCTTGCGTTAAGTTGATCTTTCTCTACACCCTAGCTATGACTGTAACACTACATTCTGCACTCTCTCCTTTCCTTCTCTATGAATGGTATGCTTTGTCTGTATAGCGCGCAAGAAACAATACTTTTCACTGTATGTTAATACATGTGACAATAATAAATCAAATCAAATCAGAAGAGGCTGAGGGGGGTTCTGATCGAGGCATACAAAATTATGAGAGGCATTGATAGGGTGGATCATAAGAATAATTTCCCCATGGCAGGGGTGTAAGACCAGAGGGCATAGTTTTAAGGCCAGGAATAAGTGATTTAGAGGGGATCTGAGGAAAAATGTTTTCATCAAGAAGGTGGTGGAAATATGGATGTGCTGCCTGAGAGATTGGTGGAGGCAGGTACTCTCATAATATTAAAAAAGTGTCTGGACAAGCACTTAAATTACCAAGGCATAGCAGACTGTGGATCAAGTTCTGGTAAATACGATGAGAATAGAATGGTATTTGATAGTCGGCATTGACATAGTGGGCCAAAGGGCCTGCTCCTGTGTTGTATGATTCCAAGGGTGGGATTTTTTGGCCGCACTCACCCCTAAACTGGAAAATCCCACCCGAGGCCAATGCACCTTTGCATGGTCCGTGTCCTGCCCATTACAGGGGCACAGTAATCAGCAATGCTGCTGCACAGCGCCAGTGACCCGGGTTCGATTCCCGGCTTGGGTCACTGTCTGTGTGGAGTTTGCACATTCTCCTTGTGTCTGCGTGCGTTTCCTCTGGGTTCTCCAGTTTCCTCCCACAGTCCAAAGATGTGCGGGTTAGGTGGATTGGCCATGTTAAATTGCCCCTTAGTGTCAGGGGGACTAGGTAGGGTAAATGCATGGTGTTATGGGGATAGGACCTGAGTGGGATTGTGATCGGTGCAGACTCGATGGGCTGAATGGCCTCCTTCTGCACTGTGGTATTCTATGCGATGATTCCCGTGGCAGGCAGGATGGTAAAATTCCACCCTATGATTCTAACTGACCAAAGAAGTGTGTGTTTAATGAATCAAAAATTCCTAATGGGAGACATTCAGGTTTATTGCTGGGATTCCTAATTATTTGAAGCTAATAATCATCCAAATATGTTTTCAAGGCTTATTCAAAACAATTCATGGATTGGAAATCAACATCCCTTTTTTGGTCCCGTTTCTTAATTGGATGGTAACTTCTGCTGTCTGTTTTAGACAAGTACATAAACAGGAGATTTGTAATCACCTTGATTGCACTACACTGGAAGCAATGGCTCCTGGACCCCTTTCCCCATTAATCATTAATCAGGATGTAGTATTAGCCTGCAGTGCTTCAGTCGTGTGAGTGCGTCTTCGAGTTCATCTCAAGCATTGTTAGGTTCAGTAACACTGGTCAAATGACATTTCCCCACTGATCTCATTTCAGGAAATCAACTTAAAATAAAAAGCTGCCAACACTGTTTTTTTTTAAAATCGTGGGTTTAGTTTCCACTCTCCTTCCAACAGCTTCTGCACGAACTGGGCATAATCTGCCAAATTAACACCAAAGGCTTGTGGCATTCTGAATATTAGCCACACTCAAAACTGTTTGGTTCAAACCTTCTGCTGGGTTAAGGGCAAAACCATCTCAGGAATAGGCAATGTCCAATGCAGGGTGGAGCAAGTGGTGTTGGACTCGCTAATGCCATGGATTTTCCCACCATATCATGTGGCACTTGGTGTAAAACATGGACTGTCGTATCACATTGTATCGCTGGGGGGAAAATCTCTGAATTGCCCGTTTCGCCATGACTACAGAGATTCATTAATCTGGGCGCCATATTTACAGCACACAGCGAGCACTCTTCAAGAGCTAGGAAGCTACTGAAACTGAGTGAAGACCACCAAGCAAGGACAGCAGTCCAGCATGAGTGACAGCAATAGCAGTGGTCAGCATCACTGCCCTTCAAACGATAACAAACATTTGCTGCCAAAAGAAGCTGAATGATCTTTGCTGTTCCGTCAAGGTAAGTCACTCTTCTCATCACTCTCAACTCATGTACACACACACCCATCACACATCCACAGGGATCTCACTCGGAGTCGGTTCAAGGGACACCACCACTTACTTCAAGGCTTTTCATATCAGAAAATATTAATTTACTAGGAGTCTGACTCATGTACACTAAGATGTATACGTCAGGTGGGTTAGCAATGGTAAATGCATGTGGTTATGCGGATACAGCATGGGGTGGACCTGAGTAAGATGTTCTTTTGGAGAGTCAGTGCAGAATTGATAGGCGGCACAATGGCACAGCGGTTAGCACCACTGCCTCACAGTGCCAGGGACACAGGTTCAATTCCGGCCTCAAGTCACTGTCGGTGGGGTTTGCACATTCTCCCCGTGTCTGCGTGGGTTTCCTCCAGGTGCTCCAGTTTCCTCCCACAGTCCAAAGATGTGCAGGTTAAGTTGATTGGCCAAGGTTAAAAATTGCCCCTTAGAGTTCTGAGATGCGGAGGTTAGAGGGATGAGCAGGTAAATATGTGGGGGTAGGGCCCTGGGTGGGATTGTGGTTGGTGCAGACACGATGGGCCGAATGGCCTCCTTCTGCACTGTAGGGTTTCTATGATTTCTAGTCTGTAAAATGTGCAGATTGGGTTGATTGGCCATGCTAAATTGACCCTAGTGTCATGGGGATTAGCAGTGCAAATATGTGGGGTTACAGGAATAGGGCCTGGTTGGGGTTGTGGCCGGTGCAGACTCGATGGGCTGAATGGCCTCCTTCTGCACTGTATGGATTGTATGGTTCTTTGGTAAATAATGTACTTCCTGGCTTGTTACTTCTGACAACTGGCAAACTGTCAAGTAAAAGAACAGCCTTGGAAAAGTGGAAATATAGTCAGATACATAAGAGTACATTATCCTCTGGATAAAATGCTTTTCAGCACTTTATACTATAGAAATAGTAGATCAATGGAAGATCAATAACTAATTGTTTGAACTCTCTCCATGGTTTTCCTTCGTTCATTGTAGACGTTTTGCTGTTTGAACGATTTAACAGGTGTAACAGGTGTAGAAGAACATGAATACTTTCAAAGACACTTTTCTGCATTGCAGCTTGTTTTTGTACAACTCTCCGGGGGAGTCAGAGTTTGATAGCTTGGGTGCTTTCCAAAACACTAATGGATTTAAATTGCAGGGTTTGTTTACACAACTGTTCAGATGAATATCACTAATGGATTCTGCACTATAGGGTTTGTTTGCACAGCTGTCTAGGGGAATGTAGGTTTGTTTATTTTGACAGATTTATGAGCTCATTAGTTACTTCCAAATGTTATTATAGCACTTGTGAGTTCTATTTATGAAGTGGATACTTGATGAGTGGGTTAGTGAGAGTTAGTTGAAATAAGGATTGAAGGGAGTGAGGAGGTGGAAAGGGGCTTAGGAGATAGGGAATAAAGCAGAGTGAGGAGTTGTAGGGATGAGAGAGTGCAGAGATACCAGGAGTGAAGAGTGGTCAAGGGTGAAGACGTTATGAACTGATCTGAAGAACTGGTCTATAGTTTCTGCTCATGCAGATGGGCCTTTTAACTCAGCATTAGCCCACCTCCGCTTCCACCTCTGCTTGAGTCTGGGTTGTTCCTCCCCTCCCATCTCATCTTGTCTGTGTGAACCATCTCCCTTTCCCTCAATGTTATTCCCATTAAACTACTGACCCCAAAGATCTCTCCACTCCTATCCCCCAATCTCCAAGTTTGTTGATATTGTTCATATTTTTCTCTCTTTGGAGGTTGTATCTCTCTTCATTAGATCTGCCATCATTAGCCATCTCCTCGAGAAATTTAGCCTTGCTTCCACGATCCCTGCGAACCAATCCCCCCTTTCTCCCTTTCCTCTCCAAAATCCTTGAATGTGTTCTTGCCTCCCAAATCCATGCCTATTTTTCCCAGAAGTCTATATTTGAATCTCTCTGATCAGATTTCTTTACCCGCCACATTAACAACACAGTTTTCAACAAAGTCACAATTGACATCCGAAGGAACTATGGCAAAGGTCAACTTGTTCCTCCTCACACTTCTTGCCTGCAGCCTTTGATTGAGTTGACCATGCCACCTTGCTGTTTTGCCTTCCCAGTGTCGCCCACCTCTTGCCTGGCTCCATTCTAATCAATGTAATCAAAGCCATAGAATCACTTGCAATGACTTCCTTTCCCACCCCTGCACCATTAGTCCTGGTGTCCTTCAAGGATCTATCCTGGGCCCCTCCTATCTCTTTCCTACATCCAGAAACACAATACTAGTTTTCACACATATGTTGATGATACCCAGTCCTACCTCACAACCTCTCTTGACTCCTCCACTTTTGCTAAATTTTCTGCCTGCATATCCCAGTGTTCCATGAGCAGTTTTTTTCTCCAATTAAACATTGGGAAGACTTTGGTGCCCACTTCCAAATTCCAGTGATCAACCTGAAAACCAAATATGTGATTTATCAGTGTCTTAACCTGCATATTTTTAAATGCTTCTCATCAAAAATGTTCTTCTAGTTCTGCTGAAGGGTCTGAAATGTTAATTTGCCTGTTCTCGCCACAGATGGTGACTGACATGTCGAGTGCTTCGCTGTCCCATGGCACCAGGGACCTGAGTTCAATTCCGGCCTTGTGTCACTGTCTGTGCAGAGTTTGCACATTCTACTCGTGTCTGCATGGGTTTCCTCCGGGTGCTCCGGTTTCTTCCCACAGTCCAAAGATGTGTAGGTTAGATGGATTAACCACGGTAAATATGTAGGGTTATGGGGATAGGGTGGGAGAGAGAATCGAGGTAGCATACTCTGTCAGGGAGTTGGTGTGGACTTGATAGGCTGAATGGCCTCCTTCTGTACTGGAGGGATGCTATGATTCAAAATTCTCTGCTTTTGACTTCATACTTAGCGTGGGAATCCGTATTCTGTAACCAACCCGAGCCCCACGGCTCTCTGAGATACCTGTGTTTTTAAAGTTTATTTATTTATTAGTCACAAGTAGGCTTACATTCACACTGCAACAAAGTTACTGGGAAAATCCCCTAGTTGCCACACTCTGGCACCTGTTCAGGTACACTGAGGGAGAATTTAGCACGGTCAATGCCTCTAACCAGCACATCTTTCAGTCTTTCAGACTGTGGGAGGAAACTGGAGCACCCGGAGGAAACCCACGCAGACACGACGAGAACGTGCAGACTCCACACAGACAGTGACCCAAGCTGGGAATTGATCCCAAGTCTCTGGCGCTGTGAGGCAGCAGTGCTAACCACTGTGCCACCGTGCCACCTCAAGGCTCCTCTCATTCAGGCCTCTTGAGCATCCCTGACTTGAAATGCTCCACCACCAGTAGCAGTTTCCTGTGTTGCCTCAGCCCCAAGCTGTAGCATTCCCTCAGTACACCTTTCAGCCTGTACTCTCCTTAAAACCTCTACCTCTTCGACCATGTGGCTCGATGTCGCATCTTGCTTTCGAATATTCTTGTGAAGCGCCTTGAGACATTTTATGACATGAAAGGCACTACATAAATATATGTTGTTGCTGTTATTACAGTTTGAGTCTCACATCGAGCAGAGAAATGCTAAATTGCTCAAGTTGGCAGAATAACTTCAGCAGTGATTTCACGAAGATTGCGGTGACAGAAGTGTGACTTTTATTTTGTGGGCTGTACCACAGGGAGCTGTTCACTAGCATTTCAGTGAAGCTGAACAATCAATGTGAGAAGTTGTCATCCACTTTGACTGTGAAAAATGCACAACAACACGGTTACAGCTTTTGTCCTTCCAAACTTTTGTTTGGAGAGGCCTGTTTCCTTTTTGGCTCCACAACAACAAGCATCAGGTACAAAGTCCAAAGCAGAGAATTTTGGACGCACTCAGCGCATCAGTCACTGACTGTGGAGAGATTTGATTTGATTTGATTTGTTAATGTTCCATGTATTAACATACAGTGAAAAGTATTGTTTCTTGTGCACTATACAAACAAAGCATACCGTTCATCAAGAAGGAAAGGAGAGGGTGCAGAATGTAGTGTTATACTCATAGCTAGGGTGCAGAGAAAGATCAACTTAATGCAAGTTAAGTCCATTCAAAAGTCTGATGGCAGCAGGGAAGAAGCTGTTCTTGAGTCGGTTGGTATGTGACCTCATACTTTTTCCTGACCAAGGTGGAGGAGATTATGTCCAGGGTGCGTAAGGTCCTTGATTGTGCTGGCTGCTTTTCCGAGGCAGCGGGGAGTAAGACAGAGTCAATGGATGGGAGGCTGGTTTGCGTCATGGACTGGGCTTTGTCCATGATGCTATGTAGTTTCTTGTAGACTTGGACAGAGCAGGAGCCATACCAAGCTGTGATATATCCAGAAAGTATGTTTCTATGGTGCATCTGTAAAAATTGGTGAGAGACGTAGCGGGCATTCCAAATTTCCTTAGTCTCCTGAGAAAGTAGAGGCTTTGGTGAGCTTTCTTAACTATCGTGTCAGTGTGGAGGGACCAGGACAGGTTGTTGGTTATCTGGACACCTAGAAACCTGAAGATCTCAACCATTTCCACTTCAGCCCCCATTATATAGACAAGGGCATGTCATCCGCTACGCTTCCTGAAGTCGATGACAATCTCCTTTGTTTTGCTGACATTAAGGAAGAGACTACTGTCGTCACACCAGTTCACCAGATTCTCTATCGCTTTCCTGCACTCCGTCTCATTGTTTGAGATCCAACCCACTATGGTGGTGTCATCAGCAAACTTGAAAATCGTGTTGGAGAGGAATTTGGCCACACAGTCATCAGTGTATAAGGAGTATAGCAAGAGGTTGAGGACACAGCTTGTGGTGCACTGGTGTTGAGGATGATTGTGGAGGAGGTGTTGTTGCTTATCCTTACTGATTGCGGTCTGTGGGTTAAGAAGTCTAGGTTCCAATCACAGAGGGAGGAGCCGAGCCCTAGGCCATGGAGTTTGGAGATGAGTTTTGCAGGAATAATGGTGATGAAGGGCAGTCAAAGTAACATTCCAGATCCTTCAACACAACAAAAACAAATACAGAAAAAAGGATAAGCAGGTTAAGATATTAACAATAACATACTTGGTTTTCAGGTTGATCACTGATGGTTGTTGTAGTGGAAGAAATCACAATGTGTGTTTTTAAGATTCTCAGCCCTGTTTTCAGATCCCTCAAAAGCCTTGTTCCTCCCTATTACTGTAATCTTCTCGAGCCACACAAGATCTCTAGATCCTTCAGTTTCACCTCTATGACATTCCAATATTAAGCACTCCTGCATTGGCATTATTCCTTCAGCTGCCGAGGCTGTGAGTTCCGGAATTCCTCGACTTTTTAACCTCACTCCTTCTTTAAATCATCCATTAAGCTTTTGGTCATCTGCCCTAATATCTCCTTTTCTGGCTCTGCGTCAAATTCTGTCGATCATTCCTGTAAAGCATCTTGGAAGGCTTTACTTATTAAAGGTACTATATAAACGTAAGTGAATATATACAATTAAATATGTTTGATTTTCCTGTGGTTCTTTACTGGTGGCAGCCTCCTATCATACAATCTTTTGCACCCCGTGGTAATCAACTCAGTGTTAACTATCGCTTGCTGCAGCTCAGGAACGCCCACTCTGCAATGGCGGTTTCTGTCGCATACGCAGCAGAGGAAGACAGTAAACTGAGAAGGTACACAATTCATTGGTCACTGTTATCGCTGGAACAGCTCAGCCAGAGCTGGCCAGATTTGAAAGAATGAGCCTCCAAAGGTCACGGCCATCAACAATTGTCTCCCAGTTGTCAGTGACAATGTTCACCATCGCAATTGCAGGTGTCCGTGTTGTGGGGGTGTAGTGACCACACAGAAAGTTATTGGTTGAATAAACTAGGATTGTTTTCTCTGGAAAGACGGAGATCGAGGGGAGACTTGATAGAGGTCTACAAAATTATGTGAGGCACAGGCAGGTTGGATAGTCAGAGGCTTTTTCCGAGGGTGGAAGTGTCAATTGCAAGGGGGCAGAGGTTCAAGGTGAGAGGGGGAAAGTTGAAGGGAGATGTGCGGGGGAAGGTTTTCATGCAGAGAGTGGTGGGTGCCTGCAACGTGCTGTCAGAGGAGGTGGTGGAAGCAGGCACATTAGCAACATTTAAGAGGCATCTGAATGGGTACGTGAATAGGGAGGGAATAGAGGGAAATGGATCGAGTAAGGGCAGAAGGTTTTTTTTAGTTTAGTTAGGGCATCATGATCGGCACAGCCTTGCAGGGTTTAAGAGCCTGTTCCTGTGCTGTACTTTTCTCTGTTCTTTGTTCTTTATGTATATGGCCATCATCTATCTGATCAACATAGCTAAGCCAGTGCCGCTGTTGCTGGCTTAGCAACAAACGTATGCTTAACTGACCATGGGGTTGGGGAAGGATAGACAGGAATGTTGAGTTCAACCCACAGCCAGACCAGCCATGATCTTATTGAATGGTGGAGCAGGCCCAAAGTGCTGAATGGCCTACTTCTGTTTTGAAGTCCTGTGTTCCTATGGCATAAAAAGCAATTTATGTTTGTTTGGGGTGTTTGCCCAATGTGAAAATAAGTAGTCTCACAACACCAGGTTAAAGTCCAACAGGTTTATTTGGTAGGACTACCAAATGAACCTGTTGGACTTTAACCTGGTGTTAGAACAAAGAACAAAGAACAAAACAGCACAGGAACAGGCCCTTCGGCCCTCCAAGCCCGCGCCGCTCCCTGGTCCAAACTAGACCATTCTTTTGTATCCCTCCATTCCCACTCTCGATAAGTCTTAAACGTTCCCAGTGTGTCTGCCTCCACCACCTTGCCCGGCAGCGCATTCCAGGCCCCCACCACCCTCTGCGTAAAATACGTCCTTCTGATATCCGTGTTGTGAGACTACTTACTGTGCCTACCCCAGTCCAACGCCGGCAACTCCACATCATGTCTCCCAATGTTATAGTTGGAGATTGAAAGAAACCTACAGAAATCTTTGGTGAAAAATGTTATTAAATCGGAAAAATGTTAATTACCTGACATTTTCCAATAAAGGTCATCTGCTATTTTCTCACCTCATATCTCAACCCCTTATCCCAGAAGATGCAGTTACTTGCCTCATGAATACATTGATGTTGTGTATTCAATAGTCTTACTCCATATATCTAATATTAGTTGGGTGCTAAAGTTTTGCCTGCCTTCTTTCTTTTTCCCAGGTTCCTACTTTTCATGCTATATAAATTCTTCATTAGATAGAACAATCAAATTAGATCATTGTGTGATCTGTTCCTATAACTTTAAATCAAGGTAACGAAGGTACAATCCGAATTGACTTGAAGCTTGTAATACTTTGCATACATGTTCAGACATCTGCAATGATGCTAATGCTATCCAAAGCTCCAGCCAGTGGAGTATTCTTAACAGTGACCATAGAAGGTAGTTCACCACAACCTTCTCAAGGACAATTAGAAATGGGCAATAAATGCTGGTCTTGCCAGAAATGCCCACATCCATTGAAAGAATAAAAAAAGTTCGTCATTGCAAGGGCAATAGTACCTCAGAAAATTAACGACTGTAAATGCAGGTTGTTCTGCCTGAGATTTAGCCTTATTTAATAATAACATTTGGAGACACTGGATACTGCAAAGGCGATGGGCCCTGATAACATTCCAGCAATAGTACTCAAGACTTGTGCTTCCAGAACTTGTTGCTCCCCTAGCCAAGCTCTTCCAGTACAGTTACAACACTGGCATCTACCCGACAATGTGCAAAATTGCCCAGGCATGTCCTGTGCACAAAAAGCAGGGCTAATCCAACCCGCCCAATCAGTCTACTCTCGATCATCAGTAAAGAGATGGATGGGGTCATCAAGAGTGCTATCAAGCAGCACCTGCTCAGCAATTACCTGCTCAGTAATGCCAATTTGGGTTTCACCAGGGTCACTCAGCTCCTGACCTCATTACAGCCTTGGTTAAACAAGGACAAAACAGCTGAATTCCAGAGGTGAGGTGAGAGTGACAGCCCTTGACATCAAAGCTATATTCAACTGAGTGTGGCATCAAGGAGCCCTAGCAAAACTGGAATTAATGGGTATTGGGGGCAAACTCTCCGCTGGTTGGAGTCATATCTGGTACATAGGAAGATGGTTGTGGTTGTTGAGGGTCTCAGCTCCAGGACATCTCTGCAGGAGTCTCTCAGGGTAGGGTCCTAGGCCCAACTATCTTCAGTTGTTTCATCAATGACCTTTCTTCCGTCATAAGGGCAGAAGTGGAGATGTTCACGGATGATTGCACAATGTTCAGCACCATTCGCAACTTCTCAGATACTGAAGCAGTTCATGTCTAAATGCAACAAGATCTGGACAATATCCAGGCTTGGGCTGACAAGTGGCAAGTAACATTCGCACCAGGCAATGACCATCGCCAATAAGAGACACTCTAACCACTGCCCCTTGACATTCAACAGTGTCACCGTCGCTGAATCCCCCTCTTTCAACATCCTTGGGGGTTACCATTGATTAGAAATTCAAATAGACTCACCATATAAACACAGTGATTACAAGAGCAGGTCAGAAGCTAGGAATACTGTAGCGAGAAACTCACCTCCTGACTTCCTAAAGCCTATCCACCATCTACAACACACAAGTGATGGAATACTCCCCATGTTCCAGGATGGGTTTAGCTCCAACAACACTCAATAAGCTTGACACCATCCAGGGCAAAGCAGCCCACTTGATTGGCACCCTATCCACAAATAAACACTCCCTCCACTTCCGACGCTCAGTAGCAGCACTGTGTACTATCTACAAGATGCACTGCAGCAATTCACCAAAGATCCTTAGACAGCGCCTTCCAAACCCACGACCACTTTCATCGAGAAGGGCAAAGGCAGCAGATACATGGGAACACCAGCACCTGCAAGTTCCCCTCCAAACCATTTAGCATCCTGACTTGGAAACATATCGCCGTTCCTTCGCAGTCACTGGGTCAAAATCCTGGAATTTCCTCCCTAACGGCCTTGCGTGTCAACCCACAGCACGCGGTCTGCAGCAATTCAAGAAGACGGCTCACCACCACCTTCTCCAGGGCAACCAGGGATGGGCAATAAATGCTGGCCTAGCCAGCGACGCCCATGTCACATGAATGAATTTTTTAAAAATGGGGTTAGAGTCAAACCAGATAGGAAAGCATGCTCCTAACTGGGTACTCCTGCTTCAACTGCTCGTTGCTTGCTAACCAATT
The DNA here is from genome assembly GCF_964213995.1 of Mustelus asterias. NCBI lineage: Eukaryota > Metazoa > Chordata > Chondrichthyes > Carcharhiniformes > Triakidae > Mustelus > Mustelus asterias. The sequence goes on from NC_135807.1 coordinate 23,275,938, forward strand.
CAGCCAATGTCAGATCAGCAACAGACTAAAATTGAAACACAGTTGTGCAATTGCCAGAGCACAACTGAAGAATAGGAGAGCTAAATGTAGTAGATTCTGTCAGGCAGCAAATACAAGAAGGAGACAGCCAATGACATAATGCGTATCCTGATGTTGAATGTCAGGAGCCCTATTTGAATATTTTAAAATATAATTCTCAGACATTTACAGCTGATGATCCCCCCACTTCTCCTGTGTTAAATTGTCCATTCAAATGGAGACATGAATCACGACAGCCCCCCCCATGATTTGCAACTGACAAGCAGAACCCATCTGAGGTGCAAAGGTGAGTATAGTCCCCGGGGGAGTGGGGGGAAGAGAGTCATGCATGGGTAAGGCACTACTCCCTGACACTGCCTGTGCACAACACCCCTGGCATGGCCTGGGCACTGCCCCCTGGGCAATTTCCCCTGGCACTGCCCCAATGCACTGCCCCCAGGCAGTTCCATGGAGGCGTGGGGGGGTTCTATTTTTAATTCTTTGTATCGGGGCACCATTTTAAGTTGCTGACTCAGAGCACTCCACACTGACCATTCCCCCCCCACAACTCCCCCCCCCCCCCCCCCCCCCCCCCGCCCCACACCCCCCTTCCCATGAAGTGAGACCCGCCCCTTCACTTTCTTTTCCTCTAAGAGTCTAAAGATATGGCAGGGGAAGCCGCCTTGGGGCCGATAACTTCTGTTTTTTCACCCGCTACACCACTCTGCCAGAAAGCCAGAAAATTCCACCCAAAGTGTTTTTTTCAAAGTGATTTTTCTGTGCTCCTTTTCCATACAGTGGTGTGAAACGGATAGTTTAAACCGAATTTCACTTCCACAAGAAGCTTCTTTTCATTTTGCCTTCTTTTTATGTTGATTCCCTGCTAACTACATCAAATTCCTGCTAACAGACCGTTAACACCTTGTAAAGTATGGTCACAATTCCTGTATTGGAGCTCTGAAATTCCCTTCTTAAATCTTTCTCCCTCTCCTTCTTTAGTGACTTCTCAAAAGTTATCTCTTGAATCAAGCCTTTGCTCATCTAGCCTGATGTCCCCTTATGTATCTAGGTACCAAATTTTGATTTTGTCTTGTCAAGTGTCTTGAGAACTGATGCTACGCTGAATCTTCCTCAAGAACATATGAGCCTAAAGTAGTGTGAGAGGATCTTTTAATCTCCCAACGTAGCTACAGTGGAAACTTGGGAAGAATGGCATGAAAAATCCTTTGCACCATTTATTGGGATTTTCCCCCAATCTTACAGCGAAAACTACAGAAATCCTTATTGACAAATGTTAAAGTAAAGGGAAAACAACATTAACCTGACACCTTAATGCTATTCCTCAATGTTCTTTTTTCATTGATTAAAGCATTAAACATCTACTGTTTGCATTTATCTGGTGCCTTTACCACAGAAAAATGTCACAAAGTGCTCAACAGAAATGTAATTTGAGAAAAGAATCATTTAAAATCCCACCATTTTGCCCGTGATCACATACATCTCATTGCCGCTTGTTTTTCAGTTGGGTCCCTTTCAATATAGGAAGTAAAGTAGACCATTCAGTCATAGAATCCCTATAGTGCAGAATGCGACCCATCGAGCTTATACCGACAACAATCCCACCCAGGCCCTATTCCCGCAACCCCACGTATTTACCCTGCTAATACCCCTGACACTAAGGAGCAATTTAGCATGGCCAATCCACCTAACCCGCTTTGGGAAGAAACTGGAACACCCGGAGGAAGCCCACGCAGACACAGGGAGAACGTGCAAACTTCACACAGTGACCCAAGCTGGGAATACAAACCCAGGTCCCTGGTGCTGTGAGACAACAGTGCTAATCACTGTGCCACCGTGCCACCCTCAAGCCTATTCAAGGGCATGGCTGATAGTATCTCAAATCCATCTTTGATCCGTATCGCTTGATACCTTTAATAAAAACAAGTCAAACCCTGTCTTAATTTTATTTGACTCTGGATTTATACACTTCTGGTAAAGGGAATTCCAGATTTCCATTGCTTTTGGTGGGAACAAAGTGTTTCCTTAATTCACTTTTTAAGAACGAGGCCCTTGATTCTGGATTCCTTCAATCAGAAGAAGTCGTATATCTGTGTGTGTGTTGTTGAATCCTTTTATCATTTTGAGCAACTCGTTGGTTCACCTGCAACATTCTAACCTCATGGGGATACAACAGGTTTATGAAACCTTTCCTCATAATGTAATGCCTTAAATGCTGCTAGCATTCTGATGAATCTGTGCTGTATCCCTTCCAAAGCCACTATACCCTCCTTGAGGAGCAGTGGCCAAAACTGAATGTTGTACTCTGGATAGAGTCTAAACAAGGTGTCATATTGTTATAATGATTGAAAAGCTCCAATCACTCATCAGGGATTGGGTAAACATGTTTTTCCCAGGGTAGAAATGTCAATTACGAGGGGGACATAGTTTAAGGTAAAAAGGGAACGTCTAAAGGAGATGCGAGAGGCAAGTTTTTTACACAGAGGGTATTAAGTGCCTGGAATGCACTGCCAGAGGAGGCGGTAGAAGCAGATACAACAGCAACGTTTAAGAGGCATCTTGACGGGTACATAAATAGGCAGGGAATAGAGGGGTATGGACCATGTAGAGGCAAAAAAATCTTTAGTTCAGAAAGACTGTGTTAGCACAGGTTTGGTAGGCCGAAGGGCCTATTTTTGTGCTGTATTGTTCTTTGTTGTGGGTTCATTTATTTAGTTTTTAATGTATATTTATTACAGGTAGGCTTACACGAACACTGCAATGAAGTTACAGTGAAAATCCCCTACTCGCCACACTCCGGCGCCTGTTTGGGTACACTGAGGGAGAATTTAACATGGCCAATGCACCCATCTCTCGGACTGTGGGAGGAAACCGGAGCATCCGGAGGAAACCCACACAGACACAGGGAGAATGTGCAGACTCCACACAGACAGTGACCCAAGCCGGGGATCGAACCCGGGCCCCTGGCGTTGTGAGGCAGCAGTGCTAACCACTGTGCCATTTAGACCAGACACATGCAAACATTAATAGAAAAGGTATTAATCGTGAAGACGTGAGCAGCAAAGCTGTCTGTGCTGTGTTCTGTCCAAATGAAAAAGTGAAACTAAAACAGGATCATATGAAATACTTTCTAGTGATGATATGCTGCTATCTCTTAAAGATATGTTACAACAACCTGCTTTCTTTTTAAAGATAGCTCACCTTTTCAAAGAAATATAACTAATTCAAATTCATGTTTAGTTACCATTTCATAAGTATATAGAACTGAGTCTCAATGAGAATCTATGAGTATAGATAATCTGTAGATACACCCAGATCTTGTAATGGTAACCTTTGTCTCAAGCTGTCTTTAGTTGCTCACAGCGATCTATAGAACTGTCATTTTTGGATATCATTCCTAGTCATATTTTGGGATCTTATTTAAGTTTTTAAAGTTTATTTATTAGAGGCACAGGTAGGCTTACATTAACACTGCAATGAAGTTACTGTGAAAATCCCCCAGTCACCATACTCCGACGCCTGTTTGAGGGAGAATTTAGCATGGCCAATGCATCGAGCCAGTATATCTTTCGGATTGTAGGAGGAAACCAGAACACCCGGAGGAAACCTACGCAGACACGGGGAGAATGTGCAGACACCACACAGACAGTGACCCAAGGGGGAATCGAACTCGGGTCCCTGGCGCTGTGAGGCAGCAGTGCTAACCACCGTGCCACTCTCACTACAATAGAACTGCAGAGTGATGAGGAGCTAAAAACTGACTTGATTTAGCCTCAGATATATCTCATCATTGCATCTTTGTATGTAATGTCTTCATCAAGCCTTGGTTCTAAGCAAGAGAGGGTAAACTGGTACACACTTTCTGTCGAACATGAACTCTGCCGATGATGGAATTGCTGCACTTAAAGATGTCGCTCTCAGATGTAAAATTGCAATGTGAAAAACTTGCTTGGTCTGTCTACCTTGGAAAATTAGTGTTATCACAATGTGAATCATTTATTCAGCTCGGAGGTTAGATCGAGGGTAATGAAGAAAAGAAGTCTTAATCGATATTCTACTTCTCACACGTATCTTGAAATGGCTTACCAAGAAATTGCAGACTGTTAAATGTAATGATCTCTCTCAGCACACCACATAAGCTGAAAATAGCACTCAGAGCGTGTGAAATAGATGTGCTTGATGTATTGTGTAATTGTCAAATCATGAGGAACTTGGTAAAGTATTTAACAATGGCAATAAATTCAGTCATGATGCCGGCGTTGGACTGGGGTAAACACAGTAAGAAGCCTAACAACACCAGGTTAAAGTCCAACAGGTTTATTTGGTAGCCCAAATTTGGCTACCAAATAAACCTGTTGGACTTTAACCTGGTGTTGTTAGACTTCTTACTGTAATAAATTCAGTGCCAGGGACATGAAAAGGTCAGGTACAATTTTGAACTAAGGATGGGTAGAAACTTCATGTGGAATCAATGTTCTTTGTGCTGACTTGGCACATTCTCTAGACATGCCTTGCAATTCTTGATGACCACTTTGATAACATAGTTTATACCCGGCCAAAAACCTGTCTCTCATACGAACCTTCTCATCTGGTTTACGCCAATGTGCGAGTGATTAAGTTGTTGAAGAATATCAGGACATACAAATTCCAATATGATGACTTGCCTGCCTTTAAATGACTCCTCGGACATTACCTAGCTCACCCTCATAAGACCAAAATGATCGTTCATGTTGGTGGACATGTGGAACTGAATGTGTCTATCTTTCAATAATGGTTTTTCCACAGATGATGTAGTGTGGAACTTTTCACTGTCCCTTCTGTGGCTATTGGCATTTGGTTTCCGCAAAATGTACCAGATCAACTTGCATTTTCCTGCAAGTGTATTGTTACAAATTTCATTCTGGATGTTTTCAGGTTAGCTCTTGAACTGAAGCGGTTGGAGTAATTTCCGAGGTTGATCTGACTTGTGATGCGTGACTGATTCCATGGATTGTTACTTGTGCGAGGTCACGGCCTGCAATCACTGCTCTTTATCTTGTCATGCACAACATTGTCATTTTTGGGCTTGTCAGTCGTGTATATATCGCTGGTGGGATACCAGGTATTCATTATTATTGCTAAGGTACCCATTGGATCAGTGCATGGCTCCCTGTATCCGCATCAGCACTTTCTGCCGTATGCCTTGCAGAATTGATTGAAAGCTGGACATTTCCTTGGTGCATACAGAAGGTTTAGGTGTCTTAGTAAGTACATCAATAATTGGAGTTGGTCCACATTATATCATATAAGAACACAACATGGTGGCAGCAGTGACATCCATCTAATGGCATAATCTGACGGCAAGATTCAAATCAGGAACAACATGATGACCTCAGTCTTAGATCATGCTACATGGCATAAGACAACTCTTGATGATCTGGTCATACATAAGACCATAAGACATAGGAGCAGAATTAGTCAACTTGGTCCATCGAGTCTGCTCCGCCATTCAAACACACAACAAAGCAGCAGTGTCACGATGTGGAGATGCCGGCATTGGACTGGGGTGGGCACAGTAAGAAGTCTCACAACACCAGGTTAACGTCCAGCAGGTTTATTTGGAATCACGAGCTTTCGGAGCGCTGCCCCTTCATCAGGTGAGTTATTCTTACTCACTTGATGAAGGAGCAACGCTCCTGAAAGCTCGTGATTCCAAATAAACCTGTTGGACTTTAACCTGGAGTTGTGAGACTTCTTACTGTGCACATCCTGGTCAATCACCTTTCCAGACTGAGCTAACCTGGTCCTCTTGACATGCTCTCTCTCTCTCATGGAACTGTACTGCAATCTCACCTTGAGGGATTCGTCTGCTTACCAGCTTTTTATTTGAGTACCATCTCTGCACCATGCCTTCAAAGCCTTTCTGTACACTCATCATACAACAGTTTCAACACTCTCTGACGCTGCTGCTTTGTTGTGGTGTGACCAGATCATCAAGAGTTGTCTAATGCCATGTAGCATTGTCTAAGACTGGGGTCTTCATGTCGTTCCTGTTTTGGATCTTGCTGCCAGGTTGTGTCATTAGAAGGATGCCACCGCTGCCACCATGTTGTGTTCTTTTATGACATAAACGCACCAATCACTCTGAAAGGAATGGGTAAGCAAGTTGTGCGTTCATTTATTTAAACCGGGCATACGGGAACATTTATACAATGTATAAAGCTTTAAGATACAGCAGCAGCAAAGCTATCCGTGCTGCGTTCTGTTCAAAAGCAAAAGTAAACCTAAAACAGAACCACTAAAACGGATTGACACACTCTCTAGAGAATGGCATGTTGTAATCCCCTAAAGGCACATGACAGCACAAGGTTCAGTGCAATTGAAGTATATCTTCCTTCACTTTGACTTCCCCTGATATGAAGGCCATTAGTCTTCTTGATTAACGTCTTGCATTTGTGCATTGATGTTTAGTTATTTTTGTGCAGGGACACCCAAATCCTCCATTTAGAAAAAAAAAAACAATTTGTCATTTTATAGAAAGTGAATGACCACAAATCCAATTCCAGCCCCAAATAAAAACTTTCCCCCCGCCCCTCCCCACCCACTCAATCTGTCTATATTTCTTTCTCTAACATCCTGCACACATCTGTACAACTTGCTGTATCTCTCAACTCAGTAACCGTACCACTGAGAGAAATATTGCTGCCTTGTCATTTCGGCTCTTTAGAAAACACAACTCTGATTTATTTAAACATGTCAGGTGATGCCTGCTAAATGCATCCAGGGTTATGTTCAGAGTCGGCATTCAAAGTGAGTTTAAACAGCCTTTCACAATACTAAAACACTCTTTCATGTTTGCTCGCTCCTTTCATTTTTAAATAGGCTGGCAAAAGGATTTTTTTTTTCATCGCAACAGCAGAAGATCACATCAAAGCAGCGAAGCTTTCACTCCATCCACAATGCTGTTACTTCTGACACTCGTTACTTGCCAGCCTCTTTCTGAACTGTCTTAAAATCTTTATCCCAGCAAACGCCTGCTGTGAGCCCACCATCCTCTGAAGAATGTGTAATCTTTATATTAACTAGGCTACGAAACGTCGCTCTGATTTAAAGAAAATCTAACAACCTAATTTTTCCCTTTAAGATGGCAGTTTAATTGTGCAGTACTCAGTTCGTAATTTGCTTATTTACAGATTGAGTTTAATATGCTGTATCTCATTTATATTAATGCTGACTGACTTTTGCCCTTCACAATCTTTTCACCATGCAACAGAGGTGATTTTGCCATCAATTGCCCCCAGGAACAGGCCACGGGTGAAGGAAGCGTGGTTCAGAGGTACAGCAACAATTTCTGACTAGGTGTCTCACCTAGCCCAGCTTCCCACTCGGAGAACGGGATCAGCGTAGAAAGTTCAAGCTCAATCTTTGAGCTTCAAAGCCCACGCAGTTATGTTTTCCAAACAAGTTTGTTCAATTTAATTAATGGTTGGCGGAACGCAATTAAAAAGCAGAAATGACACAGAAGAAGTCAAGGAATCACAGAATTGTTATTTGCGCAGAGGGAGGCCATTTGGCCCATCTTCTCTGCTCCGGTTCCCCAACTGGGAATTCAGCTGCCTCTGAATATTTAGTCCAAAGAAAACCTGAGCACAAATATTTGTTGCGACTCAAATATATTCATTAACGAAAAGAAAAAAGCTTGTCATTACTTTATCTTATTTTGAGTTTTGAAAGCCAGCCACTCTACTGACAGTCAGAACCGCTAAAGGCAACCTCCACACTCCATGATCTAGCTCAGAGCAAATAGCACGGCTACCATCAGTCAATTTTTGAGCGAGCAATACAGGAGCTTATAAAATGTAAATTGTTTTTTCCGGAATCACAATATGGAGAGATTTGTTGATGAGATGAAAAGGTTTTCAATGGAGTTGCATCGTCAGCAAATCTTGTTGTGGTCCCACTCCTGCACACTGGGCTTGAGAACAGGTGGTGAAGTTGGTGTTAACTCTTGACATGGGAAAATGGCTTTCCTCCCGTCACACATGGCACAACATATTGGATGGAATTTCCCAGCCACGCTCGCCCAAGACCAGAAAATCCTGCCTAACAGACCGTTGCATAGTTCCCTCGCCCTCCCACCACCGTCCATTACGATTAGGGCCACAAAGTGGCACAGTGGTTAGCACTGCTGCCTCACAGCGCCAGGGACCCGGGTTCAATTCCAGCCCCGGGTCACTGTCTGTGAGGAGTCTGCACATTCTCTCCATGTCTGCGTGGGTTTCCTCCAACTGCTCCGGTTTCCTCCACACTCCAAAGATGTGCAGATTAGGTTGATTGGCCATTCTAAATTGACCCGAGTGTTAGAGGATTGGCAGGGCAAATGGGTGGGGTTATGGGAATAACACCTGGGTGGTATTTTGATCAATGGGCTGAATGGTCGCCTTCTGCAATGTAGGCATTCTATGGATTCTATGATTCTCATGGCAGGTGGGGTGGCAAAATTCCGCCCATTGATTATCTTCCCTGACAAGTAGTACCCAAGCACAGTTAGAGTTAATCATCTAGATTTTGTTGACTGGGTTGGGCTTTCTGTTAAGTCCCTTAAATTGTTGTGTCTCCTTTAACTGTTTTCTTATTCGATTTTCTGAAGAGCTGCAGAGTCTGTGAAAACACCTGGCACGAACTAAGATCATTTTAGCGTCAGGTCTGTTGATTAGAATCTAAAGTCTGGCTGCTCAGTGGGGGAGAAGTCCAGCAAACTAACCCATAGCTGCTGGAAGCCACACAACCCGCAGCTTTGCTGATTGCACTCCCATATGCTTGTGTATCCTGATGAATCCAACTTTTTCTTGGCAGAATTCCTCTATTTTATGTTCTGATTTTCCTCCGACTATGGCTCAGTGTTTGTTTATTTTTGTCTACTTGGCATTTCCCCATCTTCAATTGCAATGATCTGTTTTCTAACTCTAGGCTCCAGTGTCATAAGACCATAAGACATAGGAGCAGAATTAGGCCATTCGGCCCATCGAGTCTGCTCCACCATTCAATCATGGCTGATATTTTTCTCATCCCCATTCTCCTGCCTTTTCCCCATAACCCCGATCCCCTTATTAATCAAGAACCTATCTATCTCTGTCTTAAAGACACTCAATGACCTGGCCTCCACAGCCTTCTGCAGCAAAGAGTTCCACAGATTCACCACTCTCTGGCTGAAGAAATTCCTCCTCATCTCTGTTTTAAAGGATCGTCCCTTTAGCCTGAGGTTGTGCTCTCTGGTTCTAGTTTTTCCTATAGTGGAAACATCCTCTCCACATCCACTCTATCCAGGCCTCACAGTATCCTGTAAGCTTCATGTATCATTTCTGAGGAGCTCCATTGGTCCATAAGCTCATCAGAAACAGGAGCTGGAGTAGGCTATTCAGCCCCTCAAGCCTGTGCTGTCACCCAGTAAGATCATGGCTGATCCAATTGTGGCCAGAACTCCATTTTGCCACAGGTTTTCCATAACCCTTGACTCCCTTCGAGATCAAAAATCTGTCCAACTTCGCTTTGACTATATTCAATGGTTCAGCCGGAAGGGTTGCCTTGGGAAGCCAAAGGAGCTGAAGCAAACCTTTAGAAGCAGAGACAGGAGAAATTATAATGGGGAATGAAGAGATGGCGGAGGCATTAAAGAAGTATTTTATGCTTGTCTTCACAGTAGGAGACACATGTTTCATACCAGAAGTAGACAGTAACCTAGGAGCTAAAAAGTGTGAGGAAAGTAAGGAAAGTTATCTCAGCCCAGAAAAAGTACTGGAGAACCTTAAGGGACTAAAATCTGACAAATCCCTGGAAATTGATAGCTTATACCCTGGAGTTCTAAAACAAAATGGCTACAGAGATAGTGGATGTGCTTGTTACTGTTTTCCAAAATTACTTAGATTTGAGAATGGTCCCATTGGATTGAAAGTTAGCAAATGCCAAAGGAGGGAGAGTGACAATAGTGAACAACAGGTTAGTTGGCCTGACGTCAATTGTTGGGAAAATGCTGGAATCTATTGTTTAGGTCGTCTTAACAAAGGCATTTATGAAGCATAGTGTGACTAAAATAAATCAAAATGGTTTTAGTGAAGGGAAATGGTGGCACGGTGGTGAGCACTGCTGCCTCACAGTGCCAGGGACCCGGGTTCGATTCCCGGCTTGGGTCACTGTCTGTGTGGAGTTTGCATATTCGCCCCGTGTCTGCGTGGGTTTCCTCCGGGTGCTCTGGTTTCCACCCACAGTCCGAAAGATGTGTAGGTTAGATGGACTGGCCATGCTAAATTGTCCTTTTATGTTAGGGGTTAAATGCGTGGGGCTACTGGGATAGAGCCTGGGTGGGAGTGTTGTCAGTGCACGGTCGATGGGCCGAATGGCCTCCTTCTGCACTGTAAGAATTCTATGATTCTAAATCTTGTTTGGCAAATTTATTAGACTGTTTTGAGGATGTATCTATCAGAGTAAATAAAAGGGGGAGCAGTCGGTGGGGTCCAGGCCTAGAAGAGGGGGCTTGAAGATGGTGACCATCATCAGTGTTCTGGGGGCTTGGGGGCCTGGCCTCTGTGTTGTAAATAGAAGGGCAAGGTTGGAGGGGGGTTGGAGGTGATATTGGGGAGAGGTTGGAGAGGGCGTGGGTGGAGGGCATGCCAATGCATCCGCTATTTCCAGGGCCAATTCCTTAAGTACTGTGAGATGTATATTATCAACGTTGGGGATTTATCAGCTTTAATCCCATCAGTTTCCTCAACACCATTTCCCGACAAATATTGATTTCCTTCAGTTTCTCCCTCTCACGAAACCCCATTTCTACTACATTATTGGTGTCCTCCTTGGTGAACACACCACCAAAGTATGTATTTAATTGGCCAGCCACTTCTTTGCTCCCCATTATAAATGCCCTTGTTTCTGACTGTAAGGGGCTAACATTTGCCTTCTCCAGTCTTTTTCTCTTCACATGCCCACACAAGCTTTTATGCTCCCCACAAGCTTACTCTCATTCTCTATTTTCCTCTTCTCACGCCTCTCCCTTCCTTACTATCTCTAATTTCCCTAGTTAGCCATGGTTTTGCCACCTTTCCCATTTTTTTTTGCACCAGACAGGAATGAACAAGGGAGGAAACTGGAGAACCCGGAGGAAACCATGCAGACATGGGAAGAACATGCAAACTTCACACAGCAGTGACCCAAGGGCGGAATTGAACCAGGATCCTGGCACTGTGAGGCAGCAGTGCTAACCACTGTGCTACCACACCGACCTAAGAAGTACGAGGGAATTATTCCCAATGTCCGGGCCAACTTTTATCCCTCAACTCACATCACTTAAACAGATTGATCTGATCATTGTTGGACTGTTGGTTGTGAGTGTTTGTTACGCTTATATTTGCACCGCGCTTCCTACATTACAACAGTGACTGTACCTCAAAAGGACATCATTAGCCGATAAGTGATTCAAGGCCATCCCGAGGTTGTGAAAACCACCAAAAAAATCAAAATCTTTCTTTCTTTACCTTTCTTCAATTGGGATTATGACTTCAGACTAGGCTTGGAGAACTGGGTCAAGCTGAGGGAAACATACTTTTATCTGAGCGTGTAGCTTGGAGGCAAAAAGCTTCAAATAAGTGGATCCCTGTTTCGGCGAAAAATCGAACTCAAACGAGGTGAACTGTTCAATTTATTTTTCCATCAAATGTATCTTACTGCTCCCACTAAAACTCTCACTATCGAGATTTAGGGAGCTGGGAACCATGAAACGCTTAAAGGATGAAGGTCTAGTTTGGAATTTCAATTTCTGTTGTAATTTTTTAATGCTTAGTTCCATATATCAGTTCCCCTGCTCAAGTTGTAATTTAGTGCCTCTTAAACCCCAAGCTTTGATGTAACCTAATCACTGCTTCCTGATTTACTTCATCTCCTCGCTTGCTCTTTTATGAATCGGCCCCACACTCCCAACCATTGCTCTTTACCCAGGCTTCTCGATAAATAAAGGGTGGAGAGTTGGTATGACTGGGCGCGATCTTACCTGCCGTTCATGCCTCCCTCCTGTTGCAGCGAGGTCGGAGAATTCGGTGGCCAGCCAAATCTCAGTTCACTGTAGCACGATGGGAAAATCCCGCCTGCATGAACAGTGATAGGATTCCGGCCATTGGGCAGGATTTTCCAGTAGCACTCGCCCTAAGGACGGAAAATCCAACCTGAGGTTAATGAGGTTAGCATGGCACGTGTCCCATGCTACGAATGCTGTTGCGGGCGGGACGGGAAAATTCTGGCTATTATGTTTGGGTCTAATTATAAATTATAAAAAGACCACGAAGTAGGCTTGTAGAACAGAACCAAGGAACAGTTATGTCAGCTACACAATCAGTCCTAGATTGATTTCCTTTGTTCCCCTCCCAGTCACCTGACCCACTCTCTTAAAGGGGCAGCACGCACCCCCAAACTATATACCATAACAGGTATCTTTTGCAATATACTTCAGTATAAGGCCATTGTAGGGCATTGCCCTAGCATAATCATTACCAGCTCATGAAGGGAAATGTATGTCACAGAAGTCATGGAGTCATAGAAGTTTACAGCATGGAAACAGGCCCTTCGGCCAACTTGTCCATGCCGGGTTTTTTAAACCCCTCAGCTCGTCCCAGTTGCCCGCATTTGGCCCATATCCCTCTATACCCATCGTACCCATGTAATTGTCTAAACGCTTTTTAAAAGACAAAATTGTACCCGCCTCTACTACTACCTCTGACAGCTTGTTCCAGACACTCACCACCCTCTGTGTGAAAAAATTGCCCCTCTCGGCCCTTTTACATTTCTCCCCTCTCACCGTAAATCTATGCCCTCTAATGTGTTAATTATTAGTCACATCATTAATACGGAAAGTTCCACATGCTCCATTGTTGCATAACAAGCTCCACACTTCCTGAAAGTTTCCCAAAGGCAAAAAAAAATTTTCAAACCTTTACTTTTATTGTCCATGCTGTGATTTTCACAAGATGGGCAAGGATGTGGCAACACAGCTGTATGGCTTCAACATGCAATTATCATGACATTCTTGCTTGTGAACTAATCTTGCCCACTCCCACGCAGCATTGTCACCGAGACTATTTAATATGCAAATGGATTTCAGCAACATTGCGGTCTTTATGAATCCAAACAGCGGCCAGGTTATTGAAGAATGCATATATTTGGAATAATGCTTCTTAAAGCAGCTTTCCTTCTTTCCTTGGCTCGCGTTCAAGCCCAGTTTCAAGGGCAGCACAACGACAGAAATGATCTGCAAATTACAGAGTGCTTACAGTACCGTACAGAAATGAATGTCACCAAATGTCTCATTACCGCGTGATACAAGCCTGAGGAGTAGAGGCTAGATTGGGAAGCACTTCCTGGGGTTAGCAGCTGTCGCAGACGATCTGTGTGTACCAAGGATGACAAAAAAAAATGCACGTCTCCAGTCAAGTGGCCCTGCCTACGTTGATGTATTAATTTAAAACCTGGAAGTTGAGCCAAGTATGGGAATACATGGGTATCCACTATAATTGCTCACAGGGGCTGTTAAACATCAGATGACAGCCAGGGCCACCAACAGTAATGAAAGGTAGGAGATGTCTGTCATACTGACTACACGCCAAGGAACAAACTGGAGGACACTACTCCGTTTTGATTGCAAGCCAAAACTGACAGCAAAGGAATAGCAGCAGAGCAGTTCAAGTGATGTTGAAAGTTAGACCATCAGACATAGGAGCAGAATTAGGCCACTCGGCCCATCGAGTCTGCTCCGCCGTTCAATCATGGCTGATTTTTTTCTCATCCCCATTCTCCTGCCTTTTCCCCATAACCACTGATCCCCTTATTAATCAAGAACCTATCTATCTCTGTCTTAAAGACACTCAATGACCTGGCCTCCGCAGCCTTCTGCGGCAAAGAGTTCCACAGATTCACCACTCTCTGGCTGAAGAAATTCCTCAAAAACTCTGTTAAAGTGAATATTTTGGCTGGCACGGGAACCGGAGCGGGTGAGGGGCGGACAATGGGAAGGCTTGTTGACCTCGGACGGGGTTTACGGTTTCGGGACGAGCGAGGCCATAAAATCCCGCTCTTTATCTGGGAAGTATCTTGTCTCCAAGGTATGGTATGTTCAAATCATATAAAAGCAACATTGTGATGGCATGGTGGCACAGTGGTTAGCACAGCTGCCTCACAGTGCCTTGGACTTGGGTTCAATTCCCGGCTTGGGTCACTGTCTGTGTGGAGTTTGCACATTCTCCCCGTGTTTGTGTGGGTTTCCTCCGGGTGCTCCAGTTTCCTTCCATAGTCCAAAGATGTGCTGTTAGGTGGATTGGCCATGCTAAATTGTCCCTTTGAGTCATGGGGACTAGCTAGAGCAAATGCATGGGGTTATGGGGATAGTGTCTGGGTGGGATTGCAGTCGGCAGACTCGATGGGCCAAATGGCCTCCTTCTACACTGTATGGATTCTATAAGTACCAGCTGGATTTCAATTGGGATTGTCTCAATCCATGTGTAAGCAGTTTAGCAATATCTCCTTCCCTTGGTAGAAGTAAGATTGGCTTAATAAATTGAGATTTGGAGGTGTCAACCAAGGGTAACTTTTGAGGGGGAGGCAATGATCTAGTGGTATTATTGCTGAACTATTAATTCAGAAACTCAGCTAACTTTCTGGGGACCCAAGTTCAAATCCCGCCACGGAAAAGATGGAATTTGAATTCAATCAAAAATACCTGGAATTTAGAATTTACTGATGACCATGAACGCATTGCCGATTGTTGGTAAAACCCATTTGGTTTACTTTAGGGAAGGAAATCTATTGTCCTTACCTGGTCTGGCCTACATGTGACTCCAGACCCACAGCGATGCCCCCAGAACAAGGGCAACTAGGGATGGGCAATAAATGCTGGCTAGCCTGCAACGCCGATGTCCCACGACTGAATAAAAAAGACTCCTCATGCCAGTCTGTATCAGAAAACTGACACCTGGGTGCCATGACATGCCATGACGGTTGGCAACCTCATGGAATGGCTCCCTTGGAGAAGTACAATTACATTGGTGAGTAATTATGAGGTTTCTGATTAAAGCAAGTCTCTCTGTATCTGCCTCAAACTCAGTCAGCATCTCAGCCCAGAGTGCTTGATGTTATCCTGGTTGAAAATGTTATGGAAACAAAAAGACCCAATTTTTAAATACTGGCATTACTCACTTGTAGCTAAGCAAAAAAAAAAACAATTAGCAGATATTTTTAAGAAGGCTGGCAAGCTTTGGCTTTCAGTTTTAAACAATATGAAGAAAGAATCTTCTCACTGTGCTGTAGGTTCTAATTGAGCAATAATGGCACTGAGGAAGGTAACCTATGGAGTAATCTACCCCCTCCCTCCTCCTTTTCACTTGCTAAAATTCTATTACATTTCTATCTCAACAAAGAACAAAGAACACAGGGACAGGCCCTTTGGCCCTCCAAGCCTGCGCCGATCACGTTCTATCTCGACCAACCACTTATATCCCTCTATTCACCATTTGTTCATATGCCTATCAAGATAGGTCTTAAATGTGGCTAACGTAACTGCCTCAACCACCTCACTTGGCAGTGCATTCCAGGCCCCCACCACCCTCTGTGTAAAAAACTTCCCCCGCACATCCCCACTGAACTTTTCCCCCCTTACCTTGAAGTTGTGCCTCCTTGTAATTGTCATTTCTGCCCTGGGAAAAGGTTTCCAACTATTCACCCTGTCACAATTTTAGAAACTTCTATCAGGTCGCCCCTCAGCCTCCGTCTCTACAGGGGGAATAATCCCAGTTTATTCAATCTTTCCTCATAGCTAATACCCTCCATATCAGGCAACATCCTGGTAAACCTTTTCTGTACTCTCTCCAAAGCCTCCACGTTCTTCTGGTGGTGTGGTGACCAGAGTTGGACACAGTATTCCAAATGTGGCCTAACCAACGTTTTATACAACTCTAACATAATTTGCCAACTTTTATACTTGATGCCCTGTCCAATGAAGGCAAGCATGCTATATGCTTCCTTCACCACCTTTTCCACCTGTGCTGCCACTTTTAAGGATCTGTGGTGCGTCTATGCTCCTGATGGTTTTGCCATTTATTTTATAGGTCCCACGTGAATTGGATCTGCCAAAATGCATCAAATGCATCTCCCTTCAATTCTAGGCAGAATTTTATGTCCTTCCCCCCCATCCTAGTGGTGAGTATGGTGGGTTTTGGTGGTCCGTACAATCAGGTGGGAGAGAGACGAGTGGGGAACCCGCCACATTCCTGCCTCCACCTCGATGAAATCTATGACAGGAAGGCCCTCGGATGGCCTTCCTGTCTCACCATCAGGCAGGAATTGAAACCCTTAAATGGACAATCAATGTGCCCTTCAGGGCCTCATCCTGCCACCACTGGCATTAACCCAGCAGTGGACGTTAGGGCTAGGAGGGGAGTGGAGGGTGGGGGGGGGCATTCATGACAAACAAGCACTGCTGGGGTTGCTTCTTGGCTCCTGAGGTTATCCTGGGAGGAGGAATCCGGGGTAGGGAAAGGGGGGCATCCCACTGGCCATCTCTTTCTGTCTCCTCTCCTTTGCAAAAACTATCCCAGGACCCCCACCCCACTCCGCCATCACTCAGCTGTGAATTGGTCCCAGTGGACAACCCTCGGCCTCAGGTAGGTGTTGTACCGGCAGCAGCCACCACCTCCCCGATGGCGCTGTTGTTCAATTGTTGTCGCTGATCTCTGATTGTTTGACAGCTCTCGACTAGTGGGATTTCCATCCCCAGAGTGTTGGATCTGAGGGAAAGCCTGCCACTGCCCAGTTAAGCATTTGAGTAGCACTTAAAATGGCAGCCTTCCTTTAAAGAGGTAAAGCAGGGCATTCACTTGCTCTCCAGCTGCCAAACCTGTTGAGTATTTCAAGCATTTGCTGTCTTTTCTGTGAAATACTCTTCCTTTCTCTTGAACATGCAGATAGATCATAGAATAGTTACCGCATAGAAGGAGGCCATTTGACCTGTCACATCTGTGCTCGTTCTCTGAAGGAGTAATTCACCCAGTGCCACTCCCCTGCCATTCCCTATAGCCCTGAACATTTCTCCTTTTCAGACAATGATCCAGTTCTCTTTTGAATGCTTCAATTGAATCTGCTTCCACCACATTCTCAAGCAGTGCAATCCAGATCCTAACCACTCGCAGTGTGACCTTAAATCTGTGCTTTCAGATTCTTGCTGCATGAGACAGTGGCAGCAGTCTCTGAGTGCATCTCAATTCCCCCAGAAAGCTACTATAGGTATCGAGTTTGTTCATAATAGTGGAAAATCAAGATTAAAAAAATGAAATTGGGATAAAGGCAATTAAAGAAATAGGATGAAAAGGGAACCGTTGAGTACTGCTGAAGGGGTGTTTTTATTATGTAAATTAGTGTAGCAGAAGCAAAACAGGTGTTTACCTAAGTTGCTAGGGGAAAGCAATGGTGTACCAAAGAGATGACTTCAAAGTGGAGAGATAAGGGAATACTTTTGACCTATATGCTAAAAGCCTGGTACATGGGGTGGGTTACATCAAAGGGAATGAATGATATATCCATAACAAGATAACTGGAGACGAGGGGAGAGAAGCAGCAACCACTATAGTCACACCCAACTGCAGAAATCAGGCTCTCCCGAAAACAAGTTGTTGCTAAAAGGCTACTGATTAAATCAAAAAGTTTATTTTTTAAACTTTATTTATTGTTAGTCACAAGTAGGCTTACATTAACACTGCAATGAAGTGACTGTGAAATTCCCCTAGTCGCTACAGTCCGGTGCCCGTTCAGGTCAATGCACCTAACCAGCAGGTCTTTCAGACTGTGAGAGGAAACCGGAGCACCCGGAGGAAACCCCAGCAGACACGGAGAGAACGTGCAAACTCCACACAGACAGTGACCCAAGCTGGGAATCAAACCCGGGTCCCTGGCGCTGTGAAGCAGCAGTGCTAACCACCGTGCTACCATGCCACCCAGAAGTATAATAGAGAAGAATTTCTACACTGAAACTGAAGACGGCTTTCCCAAATCTGGAAAATAGCCTGTGGGGTGGTAACTATATGCTGGATTTAGCCCATAAAATTATATAATATTGGATGTTGTTTGGAAAAAAGGGGTGTTTTTCAGAATTCAGGAACTATCGGTAATTGGGATTAAGGGATAACTTCATGAGATACTGTATGCGTGTAGCCATTATTGTCGTTAACTGTTCTGCTGTAGTATATTGTAGTCTTTCTTGTTGTGTGTTTTATTTTAAGTTAAGAAATAATATTTATTAATTGATAGCAAGAAGACCAGATTGTGCCTCACTAGTTTGCACATCTTTTCCTACATTATACCAAAATGAAAACATGCACAACTAAGAACCGTTTTCCAAATTACCTATCTGAGTTTTGGGATACCCTTGCATTTAACTTCAAGAAGGTTCTTAACAAGTTGTAAACACTGGTGCCGTACACTATTTATGGAAGAGAATTGAAATCAAAGGTAACCGATTAGCACTACCACCTTAGATATAAAGTTAATGTGTTTCCTATTGCATGGAAAGAGAGTAGAACAGCCATTGTTTGAGATTCGGTTGCAGACTTCCCGAGAGACTCTTGAATACGACAGTCAGACAACAATTTGCAATTTGTCTCCTGTGACTTGCCGCCATCTGAGAAGTCGAAGGCAAGAGATAGATATCTCCTCGTGTCTGCGTGGGTTTCCTCCGGGTGCTCCGGTTTCCTCCCACAGTCCAAAGATGTGCGGGTTAGGTTGATTGGCCATGCTAAAAATTGCCCTTAGTGTCCTGAGATGTGTAGGTTAGAGGGATTCGTGGGTAAATATGTAGGGATATGCGAGTAGGGCCTGGGTGGGATTGTGGTCGGTGCAGACTCGATGGACCGAATGGCCTCTTTCTGTACTGTAGGGTTTCTATGATTTCTATGAGTAGGATGGCCTGTACCGTAAGCAGAGAAAATGTTGACTTTCTCATTCAACAAGCAGAATGCAGATTGAGATTCACTGAGACTGATTTCATGAGCATTGAAAGGAATTTGGCAGATACTTTAGATGCATTAATGACATTTAACGATTTAT
The DNA here is from genome assembly GCF_964213995.1 of Mustelus asterias. Lineage (NCBI taxonomy): Eukaryota > Metazoa > Chordata > Chondrichthyes > Carcharhiniformes > Triakidae > Mustelus > Mustelus asterias. The sequence continues at coordinate 23,295,081 of NC_135807.1, forward strand.
CTGGACAGGCACATGAACAGGCGGGGTATAGAGGCATACCGGCGGTTGGTCTAGATAGGACAATGTGATCGGCGCAGGCTTGGTGGGCCGTAGGGCCTGTTTCTGTGCTGTATTTTTCTTTGTTCTTTATTTGACTAGCTTGGAGCTGGAGGAAGGAATCTACAATGTAAACCTTACAAGGAAATGAATTTCTGAGATAAAAAGTTATTAGACTGGGATACTAAAAAGGAAGCAAGCCATTGGGAGCTGAGAATAATTTTAGACTGATTCCTGGAGGATGAAGTGTCCACATAAAGGACAATAAAATATATTAATATAACGGGGATCATTGGTCGCGCTGAAAGTTAAATGTTGAATTTATTTTCTGTAGTTTAAAGTATAAGTTCCCTACAGAAAGAAAATAGTGTTTAGTCAACATTGATTTTTAGTAATTTGTTTCAGTAAAAGGTTTTAAAGCATTAAATCTTGATGCATCATCCTTTCAGCTGCTAAACAGAAGTTCAAGTTTATTTTTAAAAGTTTTTGGTCGTCACAGAGATCATGGCAGCTGAAATAGCGAAGGATTGTCATACAAATACATCAAGAGTTCAATTATAATATATCCAGTGCAGAATCTCTAGATTTACATTTGTCTGAAAATTCATATTTTCAATTAGAAATCATTATGCGACTGAAGGTTCATTGTTGATTTTTTTCAGATGTATATTTGTCTGATCCAAAGTGTTACATAGAAACATACATAGAAAATAGGAGCAAGAGTAGGCCACTTGGCCCTTCAAGCCTACTCCTCCATTCATTATGATCGCGGCTAATCATCAAATTCAATACCCTGATCCCACCTTCCCCACACATCCCTTGATCTCTTTAGCTCCAGGAGGAACACTGCGAGATATTGGACGGGATAATCATAAAGAGAGAGGAAGCACTCAGAAGGATGGAATTCTTGAAAATTGATAATTCGCCAGGGCCGGATGGATTATTTCCAAGGCTGCTGGAGAAGGTCAAGGAGGAGCTAGCAGATGCTCTGAGGATGATCTTCCAATCCTCACTAGGTACAGGGGAAGTATCAGAGGACCGGAGAAATGCAAACATAGTTCCATTGTGTAAAAAGGGACAGAAGGAAGTGCCAAACAATTATAGGCCAGTTAGTCTTATATCAGTGGTGGGGAAATTAGTAAAATGAATCCTGAGAAATAGGATTAACTGTCACATAGAAAGGCATGGAGTAGTCAGTGGCGGTCAGCACGGTAGCACAGTGGTTAGCACTGCTGCTTCACAGCTCCAGGGACCTGGGTTCGATTCCCGGCTTGGGTCACTGTCTGTGTGGAGTTTGCACATTCTCCTCGTGTCTGCGTGGGTTTCCTCCGGGTGCTCCGGTTTCCTCCCACAGTGTGGGTTAGGTTGATTGGCTATGCTAAAATTGCCCCTTAGCGTCCTGGGATGCGTAGATTAGAGGGATTAGTGGGTAAAATATGTAGGGATATGGGGGTAGGGCCTGGGTGGGATTGTGGTCGGTGCAGACTCGATGGGCCGAATGGCCTCTTTCTGTACTGTAGGGTTTCTATGATTTCTATGAATTTGTTAAAGGAAGGTCTTGCCTCACAAATTTGATTGAACTCTTTGAGGAAGTGACAAGTAGGGTTGATGAAGGTAGTGCAGTGGATGTTGTGTACGTGGATTTTAGCAAGCCATGTGACAAGGTCCAACGTGGCAGATTAGTTAAAAAGGTAAAAGCCATGGGATACAGGGTGATGTGGAAAATTAGATAGAAAGTTGGCTTAGTACCGGAAACAAAGGGCAATGGCCGATGGATGTCCTTGTGAAGGCATAGTTGTTTCAAGTGGTGTTCCACAAGGCTCGGTGTTGGGACGCCGGCGGTTTGTGTTATATCTTAACGATTTGGGCATGAACATGGGGGCACGATTGGGAAATTTGCTGATGACACAAAAGGTTGGCTGAGACGTGGATAATTTAGAGGATAGCTATAATCTGCAAAACAATATCAGTGGGTTGGTGGAGTGGACGGTAAAGTGGCAGATGGATTTTAACATCGAGAAATGTGAAGTAATGCATTTAGGGAGGTCAAACAGTTATAGGGAACACACAATAAATGGGAATATACTAAGAGGGATAAATGAAGCGTGAGATCTTGCTGTATAAGTGCATAGGTCCCTAAGGGCAGCAATTCAAGTAGACAAGGTTGTAAAGAAGGTATATTGAATGTTCTCCTTCATTGGCAGAGGTATAGAATATAAAAGTAAGAATATAATATTGGAATTGTATAAAACACTGGTAAGACCACAACTGGAGTATTGTGTGCAGTTCTGGTCACCACATTACAGGAAGGATGTAATTGTCCTGGACAGAGTGCAGAGGAGGTTTACAAGAATGTTGCCAGGGCTGGAAAAGTGTAGCTATAAGTAGAGTTGGGTAGGCTGGGATTTTCTTTTCATTCATTCGTGGGACATGGGCATTGCTGGTTGACCAGCATTTATCGCCCATCCCTAGTTGCCCTTGTTCAGAGGACAGTTGAGAGTCAACCACATTGCTGTGGCTCTGGAGTCACATGTAGGCCAGACCAGGTAAGGATGGCAGAATTCCTTCCCGAAAGGACATTCGTGAACCAAATGGGTTTTTCCGACAATCAACCATGGTTTCATGGTCATCAGTCGATTCTTAATTCCTGATATTTTTTAATTGAATTCAAATTCCCTCATCTGCTGTGGTGGGTTTCAAACATGGGTCCCCTTATTTTCCCAAGAACAAAGAAGGCTGATTGAGGTGTAAAAAATTATGAAGGGAAGCGATATAGAATAAAATTGTTTCCCTTGGTGGAGAATTCGAGAACCAGGGGAGAGAGATTCAACATAAATTGCGGAAGGTGTAGAGGGAACATGAGGAAGAACTTTTTTATGCAGAGGGTAGTGAGTGTCTGGAATTCGCTGCCTGAGTTGATGGTGGAGGCAGAGACCCAAAACTCTTTTAAGAAGTACCTGGAATTGCTGTAAGTTACAGGGCAATTTGCCGGGTGCAGGAAGGTGGGATTAGAAAGGGCACCTGGGTGTCCTCAGGCTGTCATGGACAAGATGGGCCGAATAGCCTCTTTCTGTGCTGTAACTTTTGTATGGTCCTATGATTCCGTTGTAAAGTTAATACAATATACTCTTCAGATTAATTCCCTCCGCTCTTAACTTGCAAAGCATAAACTGTGCTGCTTGTTTTTGAAACAGCCAAAAAAGGAAAAAGATTACATGGACTGTGCATTAGACACTAGGGGCGAAGCTCCTTCACTAATGAAAGTGGGAGAAAGCTTATTTATCTCTGTAATTTACGGCCCTTTCATTAAATCGTATGTAGTATTTCTGAGAATGCAATTTTGGTGGTGGGTTGTTAATTATGGGGAAGAAGCATTTCTCTTGTTAATTAGAGGAATTTTATTGTCTAAAGCCTTTATTATTTGGGTAGGTCCTATTTCCAAACAAGTACTGCCTGTGCAAATTAGCTCCAGACTAATACAACACAACACATGCACACTTTCAAAATAACAGCTCAAGGCCTCATGTAGCTAAGGACTTTGTACTGTCTTTAAACTTATTGTGGAATGTTTATTATCTAATAAGCAAAATTGACAGAAGCAATTTTCATCTTATTCATGTAAAGCGCCATCCCTGTCGATGACAATAACCACATCTTTTATGGTTCATTAATCATTTCTGTTTAAAAGGAACATTTATGTCACTTTCACTTCTTTCCACTTTCCACTTACTTTTTCAAACGGCATGGCTTTTATAATTTTATAAGTTACAAATTATAATTAGAACCTTTCCATGACTGATGTCTCACAGTTCCATTTTCATTCTCTTGTAAATGTGCCATGGCCAGGTCGGTGTGATAATATAAAGAATGTTCTATTTTCAGACTCTTTCGGTTTTAAGTTTATTTATTAGTGTCACAAGTAGGCTTACATTACCACTGCAATGAAGTAACTGTGAAAATCCCCGAGTCACCACACTCCGGCACCTGTTGGTTCGGGTATACTGAGGGAGAAGTTAACAAGGCTAATGCACCTAACCAGCACATCTTTCAGACTGTGGGAGGAAACTGGAGCGCCCGGAGGAAACCCACGCAGACACAAGGTGAACATGCAAACTCCGCACAGACATTGACCCAAGCCAGGAATCAAACCCAGGTCGTTGGCGCTGTGAGGCAGCAGTGCTAACCACTGTGCTACTGAGCTGACCCTGTTCTCTTTAGATAAGACATACAATATGTGTACGAGGAGGTCTTGGAGTGTAATTGGTACAGAATGCTGGTTCCCATCAACAGATCCTCCAGTGTTCCCATACACAAGGTGCAAGTAAAATACACATCCACCGTGTCCTTCTTTGATAATTATTGATTCAAGAAGAATGTTCATCAAAGACTTATTAGTAACTAGTTAACACCTTGCAATCAATTAGAATCATAGAATCCTACAGTGCAGAAGGAGGCCGTTCAGTCCATCGACTCTGCACCGACCACAATCCCACTCAGGCCCTATCTCCACAACCCCATGCATTTACCCTAGCTAGTCCCCCTGACACCAAGGGGCAATTTAGCATGGTCAATCCACCTAACCCGCACACCTTTGGACTCTGGGAAGAAACCGGAGGAAACCCATGCGGACACGGTGAGAATGTACAAACTCCACACAGACAGTGACCCAAACCGGGAATCGAACCTGGGTCCCTGGCATTGTGAGGCAACAGTGCTAACCATTGTGTTACCGTGCCGCCCAGTTAACTGCTTTTGGATATTATTTACCTCACCTCGGGAAAAAAAAACAAGCATGGTAAAAATATGTCGGAATATTTATTTCAATTATTTAGTGAAGACCCAACCGTTAATAATTCAAACAAGCAATTAAAATGTTTCCTCAAGGATTTCCTGAAGGTAACTGTGTCTAACAAGAGGCCATCACCCAAGAGCTTCCTGAATCTGATCTCATATTTATACATTTGAACCAAAGCTGTAAGATCTATGAATATTTGAAGTACAGTAAATGCACTCTAGTTAGTCTATATTCTTGTTAGTAATGTCCTAGGTTGTATTAGCAGATAGTTTGACTGAGAGCAGAAGGTGTAACATTAGTTTGATAATATAGATGAAGATGTTAGTCACTGAATATTAAAATATGAATAAGGCAACCCATTAGAAGTAGTCTTGTTTTTACACTGTGGTTAGCAATTTTACTGAGGGATTGTATTCAGTGATTGAAAGGAAGACTGAATCCAAAAGACATTCTTAGCCGGTTATAACCTTTAAGAGATGCTTATTGTCAAAGAATAAAAAGGATCCTCGTAAAAGTTTAAAACACAATTGAAAAGCTAATAGAGCTAACATTTCAGGGCGGGTTGCGGGGGCGACAGATGATTGCTTCTGTCTTACAAATGTTTAACTGAGAATGCTGCTCATGCAAAGCTGTGCATTGGACGGCACGGTGGCACAGTGGTTAGCACTGCTGCTTCACAGCGCCAGGGACCTGGATCCAATTCCCAACTGTCTGTGCGGAGTTTGTACGTTCTCCCCGTGTCTATGTGGGTTTCCTCTGGGTGATCCGGTTTCCTCCCACAGTCCGAAAGATGTGCCGGTTAGGTTGATTGGGGGGTGGCACGGTGGCACAGCGGTTAGCACTGCTGCCTCACAGCGCTAGGGACCCAGGTTCGATTCCTGGCTTGGGTCACTGTCTGTGTAGAGATTGCACATTCTCCCTGTGTCTACACGGTTTCCTTTAGTTTCCTCCCACACTCCGAAGATGTGCGGGTTAGGTTGAGTGGCCATGCTAAATTGTGCCTTAGTGTCAGGGGGTTAGGAGGGTAAATAAGTAGGGCTACAGGGATAGGGTCTGGGTGAGATTGTGGTCAGTGGAGACTCAATGGACCAAATGGCCTCCTTCTGCACTGTAGGGATTCTATGTATTGGCCATGCTAAATTCTCTCAGTGTACCCAAACAGGTACCAGAGTGTGGTGACTAAGGGGATTTTCATAGTAACTTCATTGCTGTATTAATGTAAGCCTACTTGTGACACTAATAAATAAACTTAGAAAAAAAACTTGGACTGGCAGTCTGAAAAATCAGAGGTAGTGTCGTGGTTGAGGGAGGTGGTGGGATGCAAGAACTAGCGAATGTGTGCAATTTGCGGATTATGTCACTGAGTGGAAGCATGCAGATGAGGAACAGGCAAGGCGAAAGGAAAATCCTTGGGGGTCTCCAGAGGTGATGGTGTAGCGGCAGGTAGGAGCACCACTGCTGGAGATGCTCTGCCAAGGTTTGGTTCAGGGTTGAATCAAGTGAGTGAATTCCACTGGACAATGGAGAAAAGAGGATCTTGTGATGTGGTGTGGTTGAAGGCAGAGGCTATGAGGACATCAAGGAAGGATAGGGATAGGGCACCATGGTTATAGTTACAATGTAGATCAATGCTGTGGAAGTGGAACCCTGATTGGAGGGGCTTAACCATCGACTAGAGGGAAAGATGGGCACAGATTTCAGAGCCAACAGCACTGTTAGGAATGCAGGACTTTATGAGATGGCTATGTTGCCTTAACTTAAGATGAAACAGAATATTCGGCATAAAAGGGTCATACTAAACCTCTGCCTGGAGATAAACAAAGAACCCCCAGCTTTTGTCGCGACACTACGGACTTCCTACAGAAGCTCAACACACATGGAGCAGTTGAACCAGGAGCACTCCTCATCACAATGGATGTCTCGGCACTCTACACCAGCATCACCCACGATGATGGCATTGCTGCAACGGCCTCAGTACTCAATGCCGTCAACTGCCAGTTTCCAGATGCAATTTTACAACTCATCCGCTTCATCCTGGACCACAATATCTTCACCTTCAACAACCAGTTCTTCATCCAGACACACGGAACAGCTATGGGGACAAAATTCGCACCTCAATATGCCAACATCTTCATGCACAGGTTCGAACAAGACTTCTTCACCGCACAGGACCTTCAACCGATGCTATACACTAGATACATCGATGACATTTTCTTCCTTTGGAGTCATGGTGAGCAATCACTGAAACAACTATATGATGACATCAACAAGTTCCACCCCACCATCAGACTCACAATGGACTACTCTCCGGAATCGGTTGCATTCTTGGACACACGCATCTCCATTAAGGACAGTCGCCTCAGCACCTCATTGCTCGGATGAGGAGGATTGCAACAGACACCTCCAGATGCTGAAAGATGCCCTCATAAGAACAGGATATGGCCCTCGACTCATCGATCAACAGTTCCGACGCGCCACAGCGAAAAACCGCACCGACCTCCTCAGAAGACAAATACGGGACATGGTGGACAGAGTACCCTTCGTCGTCCAGTACTTCCCCGGAGTGGAGAAGCTACGGCATCTCCTCCGGAGCCTTCAACATGTCATTGATGAAGACGAACATCTCGCCAAGGCCATCCCCACACCCCCACTTCTTGCCTTCAAACAACCACACAACCTCAAACAGACCATTGTCCGCAGCAAACTACACAGCCTTCAGGAGAACAGTGACCATGACACCACACAACCCTGCCACGGCAACCTCTGCAAGACGTGTCGGATCATCAACACGGATGCCATCATCTCACGTGAGAACACCATCTACCAGGTACACGGTACATACTCTTGCAACTCGGCCAACGTTGTCTACCTGATACGCTGCAGGAAAGGATGTCCCGAGGCATGGTACATTGGGGAAACCATGCAGACGCTACGACAACGGATGAATGAACACCGCTCGACAATCACCAGGCAAGACTGTTCTCTTCCTGTGGGGGAGCACTTCAGCAGTCACGGGCATTCAGCCTTGGATCTTCAGGTAAGCGTTCTCCAAGGCGGCCTTCACGACACACGACAGCGCAGAGTCGCTGAGCAGAAACTGATAGCCAAGTTCCGCACACATGAGGACGGCCTAAACCGGGATGTTGGATTTATGTCACATTATCAGTAACCCCCACAGCTTTCCCCCTGATCTTGCATAATCTCACTAGCTGTTCTGTCTGGAGACAATACACATCTCTTTAACCTGTGTTTAATGTTCCCTCCACCCACATTGTCTGTACCTTTTAAGACCTGGCTGGCTGTAGAGATTTGCATTCTAATTAGTATTCTGTAACTTGATTTCTGTGTCTGTGCACTGTTGGAGAACAGATAACCACTCCATCTGACGAAGGAGCAGCACGCTCCGAAAGCTTATGGTATTTGCTACCAAATAAACCTGTTGGACTTAACCTGGTGTTGTGAGACTTCTTACTGGAGATAAACTAACATGATCAGATTGGTATGGGAAAGTAGCCCAACAAAAACCTTTCAAAAGTTAAATTTTCCAACTGATCATAGAAAATGGACAGCTTTTTGGATACAGAGACAGAGAGAAAAAGTGACTATGCAGCTTCTGTGAAGAACAGGAAAAGATTGTGTTTGTGTTTGCAACCAAGCATGATGCTGGTGAGAGTTGTTTCTCTCTGCGAAAAGAAAATGAGGCTGATTGAATATTGGGAGATTTAAAGAACAAGGAGTCACTGAGGTGGGCCTTACTGGTAGAAGTCAGTTCTGGAATACTCAGGCTGAGTGAGACAATTTTGGAAGGACACTGGAAATATTCAACCTGGCGTGGCAGGGAGAAGTGAGGCTGCTGGAAAGCTGACAATAACTTGGTACTTGTTCTTGTAACGCTACCTGTCTGGCAGAAGCGTAATGCACAGCGAAAGGAGTTGTAGGATGTATCTTGATTGTATTATTAGTTTATGCCAGTTGAATTTATTAGTTGCTGGTTAAGTAATGCATAATTTATGCTGATTTTAGGTTATCACAATAAAAGTCTGAAAATGTAAAATCCGGTCTTTCAGTTATTTCCGTTTGTCATTTAGGAAATTCATCCCTTTTGAAAAGATATGAATCGGTTCCTACGAGATCCATTGCATGTTCAAGGACTGTGGAGCGAAAAGCATAATCGGAGATGATTTGGTGACTTCCAAGGATAAAGTGGTGGAGAATGGGATTCTTGAGGAATGGGTGATGATAGCGGCTTTGAAAGAGAGGGCACGTTACCTGAGGTAAGGGAAACATTTACAAACGTCATACAGGGTGGCGAGGGGGATGGGGGTGTGGGGTGGCTGGTGAGAGAGTGTGAGAGAGATTGATTGATTGATCGATTAATTTTGGTGCTCGGTTTGAATTCATGGGAAAGTAACGGGTGCAATGACAATTTTAACCTGAGTGACAAAGAAGTGAGTGTCGGCATCTCAAAATTATTGTTGGAGTGGAGGGTGGAAGGGGCAGGGAAGAGAGATTTAAAAAGACACTTCATGGTGGTGAAAAGCTGGGATTTATCTTTGAGCTCCAGAATGAGACTGGAGTAGTGGATAGTTTTGGAAGAGGAGAGTGATAGCCAGTAGTGTTTGATGTATTGCAGATTGATGTGGGTTAAACAAGTTGAGCAGCATACACACTCAAGGCTGTGGCCCCATGGACTTGAAGGAGCGAAGATAGTGGCAGGGAAACGATCGAGACAGGAAATACCAAATGTTTTACTGGTGATAATGGACAATAACGATGTTCATAGCTGTTCATAGCTGCTGTTAGTCACATTAGCTGGATTGTTTTTCTACATTCTTTTGTACTACTCTATGAACCAGTAATGTTAGTGTACCTTTAAAAGATGTTTTTTTAAATCATGTTCTTTGCAGCTCTCAGCTCTCATTGCTGCTGAGTTGTCTGTAGAAGTCCTTTTATTGCTACTTACATGGGAGTTGTTTATTTTTGCTCGAGCATCTTTTATGACCCTTGCATTGTTCAGAGGACGGTCATGTGTTTTGGACTTTTTTTACTTCCTAGTGAATTTAACATTTCATTTTTCTGTTTGGTTGGCAGCAATGTCAGTTTAGGGTTTAAAAGGGACATCAAGCTGAAAATAAGTGTTTCTCTCTCTCCCTGGTTTTGGAAATTCTGCTGGTTAGCTGAACACAAGACTTCTTGCCTTCCTGGAGTAGAGAATCTGCTGTTGGTGGCTCAACCAGAGTCTCTCTCTGGTGTTCTAGGAAACTGTTCTGACTCCAAGCCTGTCTGTGTGTGCCTCAAGTGAATTGCAGCATTCAACCAAAGGACTCAGTTTCAGTATCACGTGAGCATTAGTCTTGGCTGTGTTAAACCTGTGGAAGGGTTTTTGTCAATGGGAAGTTTTTGTTCGATTGGAACATTTTCGATATATTTGTTAAGGGTTATACATTATCCTGGTTGTTTTGTTTTTGTTTGTAATTGATAAAAGTTCTTGCTAATTTTCTTTCCATACATGTTAAGTATATTCTTAAATAAGCTTTGTTTGATAAAAACTTCCTGCTGGGTCATTTGAATCATACCAGAGGTGAAACATATCATGCTTATCCTAGCCAAATTCAAAGTGCAATACTTTTAATCCAGGCAGGCTTCATAAAAAACTTTAGAGTTTCTGACCTGAATTATAACAAGCCCTCAAAAAAATTCCAGACGTTGTTATTAATCATAAGTTCGTTTGCATCTACCAGCACATTATTTGGTCTCTGGAAGAATTACAATCCTTACGTTTGTCCAAATGCTGTCAGCCAATCTCCAAATTGTAGATTTTTGATGGACTGTGATATCTTTAATGAATGACAAGTTTTTTATTAAGATGCAATTTTCCAGTGGATAAGGAAGAACACAAGTAAGAATTGTTAAGAAGTGCCAGCAGTAACTCAGTTGGTAATACTTGTATCTCTGAGTTACAAGGTTGAGAGTTCAGTGCCCACTGCAGGATTTTGGCTCAAAGAATCAGAACTGATCCTACAGTGCACGATTGAGGGAGTATTATATCACTGGAGATGTATTTCGAATGGGCTGCTTAACTGAGGCTCTGTCTGTCCTCTCCAGTGGATGTGAAAGATCCAATGTACTATTTTGAAGAAAAGCAACATCATACCTGGTATCCTGGCTGAAACAACAACAGATTATCTGCTCATTATCACATTGCTGTTTCTGGGAGGTTGTTGTACGCAAATTGGCTGCTGCATTTCCGACATTCCAACAGCGACTACACTTCAAAATTCATTGGCTGTAAAGCGCGTTGAGACATCTTCTGGCTGTGAAAAGTGCGATACACAAGCAGGTTTTTCCTTTTTTTAAAGGTGTTAAATGGTGAGAATCTTACATTAAATCTACCTGTATGAAGCAGGGCTACATCTCCTGGAAGTGTACAAGAGGGATTTGGGTGCTGTTACTAGGTGAAAGAGCGCGAGGAGCTTGATCCTAAGGATAGGATTTTCTGGCCACGTTCACCCCAAGACCAGAAAATCCCACCCGAAGTCAAGGACCTTTGCATGGTCCATGTCCCGCCCGCTACAATTCCCGTGGTGGGTGAGACGGGAAAATTCTGCCCTCAGTATCTGATGCTTAAACTCAACAGTCAGAAGCCCAATTCCATGACATCAAGCCCTTGATTAAGAGTTACAGTTAGAGAGAATAGATAAGGAAATGGGGCCAGCAAGGCCAACATCATTCTTAGATTGTATTTTCTAGTTCTGTGTCTTGTTTTGGTAGCTTTGGGTAGTATTTCCCTGCTAAAATTATTCCTGATATTTAATTGTCGATATTATTAGCATATTAATGGGGGTATTTTCAATCTCAACTGTCTGAACTCTTAAAGAAACAAAAGCCGCCACGGAAATATTTTCCCTGAACCTGCATACAGTCTAAGGATTTGTCATTGAACACTGATGTGGTCCCTTTAAGGGGGTGTGACATAGCCCCTTTAAGGGGGGGGAGGCGATCCTTTGAGGGCCACAAGATTAGGGGAATTTCACAGTAACTTCATTTGAGTGTTACTGTAAGCCTTACTTATGACTAATAAATAAGCTTCATGATGGGCTGGATCCTATGGAGAGGCCGCATGGGAGGTTGAGCCAATCGGGTGTCGGTCCTGGAATGGGGAGGAACTCAGTTGGAGCCAGAGAGGAGAAGAGAGTTGACGTGAATTGCAGTTCAGTCAGACCTGTATCTTTTACATTATAGTAAGAAGTCTCACAACACCAGGTTAAAGTCTAACAGGTTTATTTGGTAGCACGAGCTTTCAGCGCACTGCTCCTTCATCAGGTGAGGGAAGGGGCAACGTTCCGAAAGCTCATACTACCAAATTAGACCTGTTGGACTTTAACCTAGTGTTGTGAGACTTCTTACTGTGTCCACCCCAGTCCAACTCTAGCAACTCCACATCACTGTATATATATTATTGTCAATAAATCAATTATTGCTTGAAGCCACAACGAGTTGCCTTCGACTTTACAACAACAGACATAACTGCTTGCAGTCAGTCATCACAAGCAAGTCGCAGGTAAAAAAAAACACGATAAAATTTCCCACTGGAAGTTCACTTTACACAGCAGCTGACGCCATCCCTCAGTAAGGTGATCTATGATATTTGGAACTGACCCTTAAGAGACCTATCAGCAAAAAAGCACAGTTTTCTGTTGCAACCTTCCCTCAGTAATTTTGTCATGAGGAAGAGGCAGGGGATGCAGTGAAAATAAATGTCACGATACAGGCTGAGAGAATCTCATATGGACCAGAGTGTTCCCTGCAGAAGCTGCGCTGACTTGTCTTTTACTTAATTTCCCCTGAAGGGCTCAAAAATAGCCCAGGACAGTCCAGTTAATGTGCCATTCATTCTGACAGCAAAATTGCTTTGTATGTCAAGTCACTTGTAGCGAACTGACACAGAGTAACCTATTCCATTAAGGTCCTTGTATGATATGGAGGGGAGAGGTTCCCTGGATGTATTGTCACTGATACATATTTACAAGTATGGAAAAAATATGACACAGGTTCCACCTCCCCCCACGTCCCCATATCTGTTGAAAGTCTGTTGAAGACGCAGGAAGATCATTTTTAAACCAGTTGCCATGGTGCAACATCGCTGATGATTTGCGTACCAAGTTCTGCAACTCCTTTCTTTTCCTCTGTGGAGAGTTTTGAGTCTGGATACCAGCAGGGGGATTCTAATCAGTGCATTTGAACCAGTTTTTGCATTAGGGAAATGGGAGGGGATCAAACCAGCCAGTGACTATCCAATGAGCATTGTAATGAGTGTGTGTTTATGGATGTCAGCTGAAGACAGGGTCAGCATGGTTGTGATGCACACCATGGTTAAATATCATGCAGAAATCTCCTGTCCAGACTGATTATGATTCATCTTCATCTGTATCTGGATGAGCACATGGCACATCGTAACATTCAGGGCAATGGGCCAAGTGATGGCAGTCTGAGGTCACGTACCAACCGACTCAAGGACAGCTTCTTCCCTGCTGCTGTCAGACTTTTGAATGGACCTACCTTGCATTAAGTTGATCTTTCTCTACACCCGAGCTATGACTGTAACACTACATTCTGCACTCTCTCGTTTCCTTCTCTATGAACGGTATGTTTTGTCTGTATAGCGCGCAAGAAACAATACTTTTCACTCTATGTTAATACATGTGACAATAATAAATCAAATGAAATGGGATTAGGTGGGAGTTCAGGTGTTTCTAATGTGTTGGTGCGGACTCGATGGGCTGAATGGCCTCTTCTGCGTGGGGATTCTATGGTTTGCCGCTTGGGCAGTCATCCAATAGATTCGATCACTCACCTGTTTGAGGGCTGGTCCATTTTCATCCAATTGATTTCCAGTTCTACAATCCATTCTGCCAAATCATCATTCACCCAAGGAACACCATTGAAGAAATGACATAGAGTTTTACAGCACAGAAACAGACCATTAGATCTTTGCTGCTATAAATACTCCACCTGAACGACCTCCCACACTTGCTCCTCTAACGTATCTCAGGGGATTTTCACAGTAACTTTAGTGCAGTGTTAATGTAAGCCTACTTGTGACTAATATATAAACTTTACTTTATATCCTTCCACCTTCCTTCCTCAAGGACTTATCTAGGTTTCCCTTCAATCTAACCTCCTCACTTCTTTCTAACATGTATCTGTCCCATCAATCAGACTGCCTATTTCCAGCTTGGTGACATTGTCAGACTCCATCCCAGCTTCAGCTTATCTGTGGCTGAAACTCGCATTTATGTTTTCGTTATCTTTAAACTTGACTATTTCAAGGTACTTTGGTCAGTTTCTCGAGGCCTTCCCTCCCCAAACGTGCTAGTTCATCAAAGCTTTGCAGCCAGTGCCCAAACTCGCACCAAGTGCCATTTTCCCTGCACTTTTGTGCACGCTGGCCTCCATTAGCACCCAGTTAAGCAACATCTTATTCTGAAAACTCTCATCCTTTTGATTCAAGGCCCTCCATGACCTCGCCTCTCCACATTTCTGTAATCACTCCAACCCTACAACCCTTCAAGATCCCTACCCCTCTGTCAATTCCCAATTTTAATTGGTCCACACTTGGTGGCTGTGTCTTAAGCTGCCAAGACATTAACCTCTAATATTCGCTTCCTAAACCTCTCCATCCTACTTTACAATGGTCTTTAATACCTATCACCTTAATGGAGCTTTCAGCCATCTTCTTATGTGACTCAGTGTCAACTTCTGTTTGAGCATTCTCCTGTAAATCATCTTGGACTGGTTTACTATGGTAAAGGCGTTAGATAAATGCAAATTATATTTAATTCTTCCTTTAAAAAAGGGGTGGAACAGTGGCACAGTGGTTAGCACTGCTGCCTCACAGCACCAGATACCTGGGTTTGATTCCCGGTTTGGGTCACTGTCTGTGTGGAGTTTGCACATTCTCCCCGTGTCTGCGTGGGTTTCCCCCAGGTGCTCCAATTTCCCCCCACAGTCCAAAGATTTGCAGGTTAGGTTGATTGGCCATGCTAAAATTGCCCCTAGTTTCAGGAGGATTAGCAGGGTTAATGTGTGGGGTTACGGGGATAGAGTCTGGATGGGATTGTTGTCAGTGCAGGCTCGATGGGCTGAATGGCCTCCTTCTGTACTGTAGAGATTCTAAATTGTTTTTACATGCTTCATTCAAATCACTCACTGAGAACAGAATATTCTCCTGAATTCCTAATTGGATTTATTAGTGACTATCTGATAGTTTGCAGCCTCCCCAAAACTGGATACATTTCTATGTAGAATCTATTAAATCTTTACATAACTTTAAAGACCTCCACCAGGTTACTTCAAGTGCACAGGGGTGGCACAGTGGCACAGTGGTTAGCACTGCTGTCTCACGGAGCCAGGGACCCGGGTTTGATTCGTGGCTTGGGTCACTGTGCGGAGTTTGCATGTTCTCCTCGTGTCTGCATGGGTTTCCTTCGGATGCTCTGGTTTCCTCCCACAGTCTGCAGGACATGCTGGTTAGGTGCATTGACCTGAACAGGCACCAGAGTATGGCGACTGGAGGAATTTCACAGTAACTTCATTGCATAGTTAACGTAAGCCTTACTTGTGACTAATAAATAAACTTTAAAACTTCAAGCGGGAAAGAGTCTGTCCTGATAGTTGTATCCACTCAGTTCTAGCATTAACTTTGTAATTTTGTTTTCATCGTGAACTTCTATAATCCCTTTGGAATATTGAGACCAGAGTTGTGTACAATAGTCTGAGTGTGGTCTAACCAATGTTCTATATAAATTTAGTACAACTATTTTGCTTTTGAATTCCATTCTTGTGGAAATCAAACCCAGTGCAGTGATTGCATTTTTATGCATTGTTAACCTGCAATACAATTTGTAATGAATCTATACCCCAGATTGCTTTCTCCCTGTAGCACATTTAGATTATTTTCTGCCAGGTTTGTGACATCATGTTCCTCCTATCCAAATACACCACCTCATACTTACCTATAGGGAAATTAACCATTTACATGCCCATTCTGTAAATTTGTTAATGCCATGTTCTATTTTGCCATTGTCTTTTTCAGTGTTAACTGTGTCATTCAATTTGGTGTCATTCACAATTTTTGACATGGTGTTGCTATGAAAGTGGGCTTTTATAAGATGGTTCTGTTTTAAACTATCGCTTTTTATTCAAAATTGCAATTAGTAACCAATGATAGCTACTGCTGGAATGACACTCAATCGAGGCTCAGGAGACAGACCAAGGTGAGTGATAGTGGGAAGGAGTTCGAAGGGTAGCTCTTGAAGGAGAAGGTTGTATGGAGAGTTAACAGCAAGGGCAGCAAGGGGCTCTGAGCAGGTATCCCCCTTTCTTGATGTTGGCTCCCCCAATTAGTCACAAGTTTCCCTTCACTTCTCCCTGGGAGAAGCAATAATCTGCTCAAGGACTCTCAATTTGGCTTCTGCCAGGATTACTCAGCTGCTGACTTCATTGCAGCCTTGTTTCATACATGGACAGAACAGCTGAACTCCAGAGGTGAGGTGAGAGTGACTGCCCTTGATATCAAGGCAGCATTTGGCCATGTATAGCTCGGGGCGGCATGGTGGCACAATGGTTTGCACTGCTGCCTCACAGCGCCAGGGACCCGGGTTCAATTCCCAGCGTGGGTCACTGTCTGTGTGGAGTTTGCACATTCTCCCCGTGTCTGCATGGGTCTGCTCTCGGTGCTTCGGTTTCCTCCCACAGTCCGAAAGATGTGCTGGTTAGATGCATTGGCTATGCTAAATTCTCCCTCAGTGTACCTGAACAGGCGCCAGAGTGTGGGAATTAGGGGACTTTCACAATAACTTCATTGAAGTGTTAATGTAAGCCTACTTGTGACTAATAAACTTTAAACTCAAGGAACCCCAGCAAAACAGGGGTCAATGGGAATCAATGGGAAAACCCTCCATTAGTTGAAGTCATACCTGACACAAAGAAAGAGGGTTGTGGTGATTGAAGGTCAATCATCTCAGCTCCAGGACGTCACTGCAGGAGTTCCTCAGGGTAGTGTCCTTGGCCCAACTATCTTCAGCTGCTTCATCAATAGCCTAACTGCCATCACCTTGTGCATCTCTTCATGGTCCTGTCCCGATCTAACTTCTGCTTTTGCTATTTATGTGCCCACTTTATTATTTCTTTTTATATTCTTTGACAAGTTTATTTTGCGGTTTCTCTTTGCCTAACTAATTGTTCATTTGAATTATTTTCCAACCTCTTCACGTTCCCTTTTAACATCCTCTCTTTTTGTCCTCTCAAGTGTCCGAGCAAATATTTATTACATTATCAGCATCAGTCTAACAGATTCGCTGGTTATTTATCCCATTGCTTTTTATGGGATCTGGTTTGTGCTCAAGCTGGCTAAAGCACTTCAACGACTATACTTGGAAAGTATTCCGTGGAACGCTTTGGGATGTCCTGAGCTTGTGAAAGTGCCAGATAAACACAAGTTCGTTCTTGCCTTCTTACAGAGTGAACTGTTCCTTGTTTTGTGAGATGAGGCCAGCTCTGCGTTATTTTCTGTTTGATAACCACTCTTTGCGCATGATATGGTGATGTATTGAAGTAATTAACAATACATTGTTCTGTCTCATTGTTCTGTCTTTCCAAAAGCAATTTTCCCAATGCTTGCCCAGGAAGCCGCTGCCTCTTTAAATGGGTGAAACTATTTACAAGAAAACTTAGCTGTGCTTTAATCATATTGACTGCAATGTCAATGCTTCCAGATAATAGGCCCCACAATCGCACTCAACATCGCACATAATTGACCAGTGTTGCTCCTCAAGGATTAGGTCGTGTGGCATCATCCTAGCAGCAGGTTAGAAACCACGTGAATTAATGGTACGGGAGATAGTGCCGCACTGGCACTCATTTAAAAGCCTGAATCTGCTCTGGGCTACATCACGCTACACTGCAAAAGCATTCTGTAACTCCGCCCCTAACCCCTATTTAGAGAAATGGATCTCCTGAGATAATAAAATAAAATGTTTCTTTGAAACAGTGGTAAACAAAAGAATATAGTGTGTCCTTGAGCAATCATGAATTATTAACTTTATATCAAATGCATGCCTGTGTTGTTTCCTTGTTCCTCACCATGGTTCCTCTCTCTGTCTGACCTGCAGGTGGGAGGATTTAAAATCAGCGCCTGCAGAATGCGGCACTCTCTGAGCTCCACAGTTCTGGATCACATTCCCGTGGAAAATCCCACCTTTGGCTTCCCTGCTGCGTAAATCACGTAACTAATGAAAGAAACAGCACAGGCTCCATGGTCTAGGGCTAAAGGAACAGCCTCTGGAGCTTGAGCTGTCAATGCTGCCATCTGTCACTCAATTCACCTCCTGGCTAATGAAATTATGGCACTGTTTGCAATCTAAAATCAGGGGAGACTCACGGCTGCTCCGCTTTCCGAGGTTATACTGCTGAAGCAGTGCCCAGTGGACACGGGCACTGTGGTATCTTTACTTAATTTTGGTCCAAAATGGACTATTTTTACATGTCAAAGCAATAAAAATGCTGACAGTTTCCTGTAATTGTGAGTGAATTCAGGATTTTGGGGTGTTTTAAGCCACTTCTCAGTGACGTTTTTGCACATTAAAACGAAACCCTAACATCCTGTCAACAATGAGAAATGATTGAATGGTAATCGTGCACTGTGAAACTATTCCTGTTAAATCTGACCCTGCGCCTGGGAGCTTTGTGCTGAATTTTGTGTGGGAAGCTGGAGGCCTGACATTGGGGTAAAAAGCAGCCCCCGAGTCCAAATTTCCTATCCGTGGAGTGGGACCTGCTCAACCGCGGGCAGCCTCCTCATAGGCCGAGTGTGTGGGCTCTCCATTCAGTTAAGGGTTGTGGACAGTCTCCTGATGCCATAAGACATAGGAGCAGAATTAGGCCGCTCGGCCCATCGGGTCTGTTCCACCATTCAATCATGGCTGATTTTTCTTTCTCATCCCCATTCTCCTGCCTTTTCCCCATAACCCCTGATCCCCTTATTAATCAAGAACCTATCTATCTCTGTCTTAAAGGCACTCATTGACCTGGCCTCAGGTCCTGGCCATGCTGCTGGCCCAGTCAGCTAAACGGGTAGGCAATGGCCTACCTAGTGGTATTATCACTAGACTATTAATCCAGAAACTCAGCTAATGTTCTGGGGACCCGGGTTCGAATCCCGCCACGGCAGATGGTGGAATTTGAATTCAATATCAAAATAAATCTGAAATTAAGAATCTACTGATGACCATAAAACCATTGTCGATTGTCGAAAAAACCCATCCGGTTCATTCATGTCCTTTAGTGGCGGCACGGTAGCACAGTGGTTAGCACTGCTGCTTCACAGCTCCAGGGTCCCGGGTTCGATTCCTGGCTCGGGTCACTGTCTGTGTGGAGTTTGCACATTCTCCTCGTGTCTGCGTGGGTTTCCTCCGGGTGCTCCGGTTTCCTCCCACAGTCCAAATATGTGCGAGTTAGGTTGATTGGCCAGGTTAAAAATTGCCCCTTCGAGTCCTGAGATGTGTAGGTTAGAGGGATTAGCGGGTAAATATGTGGGGGTAGGGCCTGGGTGGGATTGTGGTCGGTGCAGACTCGATGGGCCGAATGGCCTCCTTCTGCACTGTAGGGCTTCTATGATAGTGAAGGAAATCTGTCGTCCTTACCTTCCCTGGTCTGTATGCGACTCCAGAGCCACAGAAATGTGGTTGACTCTCAACTGCCCTCGGGCAACTAGGGATGAGCACCAAATGCTGGCCAGCCAGCAACACCCATGTTCCAAGAGTGAATAAAAAATGTCAGAATGCCGATAGCTCAGAAAGCTCAGCACTGGGAGAATTGGTCGATGCAGAGGATTGCGGGAGATGTGGAGCCTACAAGAAGTAATGATAAACAAAGAAAAAATAATAATTGGGCCCAGTGCTGGAGGAAATTGTTGAGGCTGTGGGGGCCACCTTCCTGGTCTGCAGCCCCCGCTTTATTCCCACTGGCTGCCCCTGGGAAGCTGCCATCAATTGGCTGGTGTTCTATGTCCTGGTATTGACGCTAGGAAGGACAGAGAGTTAAATTTGACGGAGCTTTATTTATAAGGTGTGTTCACCACAGGCTGCTTTTTAACGCGGAGATTTCCCCGTGCTAGCGAGCTGTGTTGTCACTTCCGGTGACGACAAACATTTATTAATACACAGCGCTTACTGCAGCTACTCAGACTCGATATAAATACTTAACAGTTGGCATCTGCCCTACGCGGTTAGGTGGGTTTGTCACCATGCCACCAGTATTCTGCTAACTGCACCATAAAACGGCCTCTAATTGCGCTTTTATTTGTGCTAACAGGCTGTGTGCTGCCTTGGAACACACAGACTCCCTGCTTGCAATCCTGCTGACCGAGCCACCACTGTAGATCAATCCAACATGACTCACCTCCAGTTTTACCAGCACCCTTGCCTCTCAGAGCCTCCTGCCGGGGGGGCTGGTAAAATCCTGGCCTTAAGGTTTCCAGCATTTGTGAATTAGCATTCACTGCTCATTGTTATCCAGTTATTCAGAGAAACAGGCTCATGCTCAAATTCCAGCTGTACTGTGTTTACTGACAACAAGTATTGTAAGTCTTGGAAATATTTTGAGGCGGCACGATGGCACAGTGGTTAGCACTGCTGCCTCACAGCGCCAGAGACACGGATTCAATTCCGGCCTTGGGTCACAGTTTGTGTGGAGTTTGCACGTTCTCCCCGTGTCTGCATGGCTTTCCTCTGGATGCTCCGGTTTCCTCCCACAGTTCAAACATGTGCGGGTTATGTTGACTGGCCGTGCTAAATTGACCCTAGTATCAGAGTTAACAGGGTAAATATGTGGGGTTATGGGAATAGGGCCTGGGTGCGATTGTGGTCGGTGCAGACTCGATGGACCAAATGGCCTCCTTCTGCACTGTAGGGATTCTATGATCTATGATAAACTGCGAAGAGGACAGTGCAGATCTTCAAAAGGGCTTAGGCAAGTTGTTGGAATGGGCAATTTCCCACAATCTGGTGCGTAGAACATGGAAAGACAATACAATATAAGGGACAAAATTCGTTAAAGGGCGCAGCAGCAGAGGGACCCCAGTGTAGATGTGCATAGAAGATTATCGTTGAACGTAGCAGGATAGGTGGAGAGAGCAGTTAATAAACCATATTGTATTCTCGGGTTTATTAATAGGAACAGAGAGTACAAGAGCAAGGAAGGTGCACTAAACTTATACAAGATGCTAGTTAGAATTCAGCTGGAATACGGGGGCAATTCTTCCAAAAAAATTCTAACTGTCGAATTTGTGTAAAAGCTAGGGTAAATCCTGTTGTTTTCCCACACTCTGTGCACTGCAGAGTGCACGAGCGTAAATCACGTTTAAAATCTGTGGACGAGGCCTATTCCCGCTGGAGAGGCCGGCAGCATAGCGCTGAGTGGGTCACTGCTCATGCACCGATATGTCAGCGCCGAGAGCAGCGCATGCACAATGGCCCCTGTCTGCCGGCGTCCCGATTGCTGACCACCTCGATCATTGGCCAGCCCCGTCGACCCCTGCATCGCCAGCCCTCTCACCCCTCCACGGCCTGATCGCTGGCCCCCCGGACCAGCCTCGACCCAACCTCCCCCCCCCACCCTTCCAATCCCAACTGCAGGGTGGCAGTGAGATCCCCAACACCACCGATCGTCCTCCCAGATGCCCAGCTCCCCTTCAGGCCCGCCCCCTTGGCACTACCCCATCCCTGGTGGGCAGTGTCAATGTGCTTCCTGGGCATTGCTACTTTGCCTCTTGAGCAGTGCCAGAGGGCCCAGGCTGGCACTGCTAAGGTGGCAATGCCCAGGGGACAACTCCACCCGATGCCCAACCCTCTGGGTGGGCCTTGATTGCCCACCACTTCACTCCAGCGAGGCCAGAACACCAACTCCCCACAAGTGGGAAGCTACTGTGAATCACGCTGGAGTGGATTACTCCTGGCGGGGGTGAGAGGCTTGCGGGCCCAGGAATTTCAGTCCTGGGCCCACTAATGAGATTTAAAGTACATTGAAATTCGGCACATAATGCAGCTCCGCGCAGATTTCCAGAAATACAGCGCTGGGAGATGTGCTGAGGCCCAGGCGCCCAGTGGGGAGCCTGTGAAATAACAAAGAACAAAGAAGAATACAGCACAGGAACAGGCCCTTCGGCCCTCCAAGCCCGTGCCACTCCCTGGTCCAAACTAGACCATTCTTTTGTATCCCTCCATTCCCACTCCGTTCATATGGCTATCTAGATAAGTCTTAAACGTTCCCAGTGTGTCCGCCTCCACCAACTTGCCTGGCAGTGCATTCCAGGCCCCCACCACCCTCTGTGTAAAATACGTCCTTCTGATATCTGTGTTAAACCTCCCTCCCTTCACCTTGAACCCATGACCCCTCGTGAACGTCACCACCGACCTGGGGAAAAGCTTCCCACCGTTCACCCTATCTATGCCTTTCATAATTTTATACACCTCTATTAAGTCTCCCCTCATCCTCCGTCTTTCCAGGGAGAACAACCCCAGTTTACCCAATCTCTCCTCATAACTAAGCCCCTCCATACCAGGCAACATCCTGGTAAACCTCCTCTGTACTCTCTCCAAAGCCTCCATGTCCTTCTGGTAGTGTGGCGACCAGAACTGGACGCAGTATTCCAAATGCGGCTGAACCAACGTTCTATACATCTGCAACATCAGACCCCAACTTTTATACTCTATGCCCCGTCCTATAAAGGCAAGCATGCCATATGCCTTCTTCACCACCTTCTCCACCTGTGACGTCACCTTCAAGGATCTGAGGACTTGCACACCCAGGTCCCTCTGCGTATCTACACCCTTTATGGTCCTGCCATTTATCGTGTAGCTCCTCCCTACATTATTTCTACCAAAATGCATCACTTCGCATTTATCAGGATTGAACTCCATCTGCCATTTCTTTGCCCAAATTTCCAGCCTATCTATATCCTTCTGTAGCTTCTGACAATGCTCCTCACTATCTGCAAGTCCTGCCAATTTTGTGTCGTCCGCAAACTTGCTGATCACCCCAGTTTCACCTTCTTCCAGATCGTTTATATAAATCACAAACAGCAGAGGTCCCAATACAGAGCCCTGCGGAACACCACTAGTAAGAAGTTTAACAACACCAGGT
Organism: Mustelus asterias; assembly: GCF_964213995.1. Classification (NCBI taxonomy): domain Eukaryota; kingdom Metazoa; phylum Chordata; class Chondrichthyes; order Carcharhiniformes; family Triakidae; genus Mustelus; species Mustelus asterias. Next base: position 23,318,113 of record NC_135807.1, read on the forward strand.
TAAAGTCCAACAGGTTTATTTGGTAGCAAAAGCCACACAAGCTTTCGAGGCTCTGAGCCCCTTCTTCAGGTGAGTGGGAATTCTGTTCACAAACAGAACTTATAAGACACAGACTCAATTTACATGAATAATGGTTGGAATGCGAATACTTACAACTAATCCAGTCTTTAAGAAACAAAACAATGGGAGTGGAGAGAGCATCAAGACAGGCTAAAAAGATGTGTATTGTCTCCAGACAAGACAGCCAGTGAAACTCTGCAGGTCCACGCAACTGTGGGAGTTACAAATAGTGTGACATAAATTCTGATTCTAGGATCGCATGATAAAGACTCAGGAGGAAAAAAGCAGAAATATTTATGTGAAATAGTGTGACATAAACCCAATATCCCGGTTGAGGCCGTCCTTGTGTGTGCGGAACCTGGCTATCAGTTTCTGCTCCGCGACTCTGCGCTGTCGTGTGTCGCGAAGGCCGCCTTGGAGAACGCTTACCCGAATATCAGAGGCCGAATGCCCGTGACCGCTGAAGTGCTCCCCAACAGGAAGAGAACAGTCTTGCCTGGTGATTGTCGAGCGGTGTTCATTCATCCGTTGTCGCTAGTCACCACTAGTCACAGGCCTCCAGCCCCCCTCTCGAGTCTTCCAGCCTGCTGCGCTAAAATAGCAGCGCAGTCGGGTGGGAGACTCGCTCCCATAATGTGCAATTCTGGGCACCACTCTCTGGGAAATTTGTCAACACATTGGTTCCAGAAATGAGAAACTTCAGTTATGAGGGTAGATCGGAGAAGTTGGGAATGTTCTCCTTAGAGAGAAGAAGGTTAAGTGGAGATTTGATGGAGATGTTCAGAATCATGAGAGAGGTGGACAAAGCAGAGAGAGGGAAAAACTGAGAGGGAAAAACAGAGAGGGGAAAAACTGTTCCCACTGGTAAAGGAATCGAGAACGAGTGGGCAAAGATTGAAAGTGATTTTGTGAAAGAAGCTAATGCGATGTGAGAAACACTTTTTCACAGAGCGAGTGGTTGGGGTCTGGAATGCACTCTTTGGAAGTGTGGTGGAGGCAGGCTCCACTGAAGCATTCAAGAGGGCTTTAGATGATTACTAGAATAGAAACAATATACAGGGATATGGGGAAAAGGCAGGAGAATGGCACTGAGACATGATGCTCGTTTGGAGAGCCAGTGCAGACACAATGGGCCAAATGTCCTCCTTCTGCGGCGTAACAATTCTGTGATTCTTTGAACAACAATTCGTATTTGTAAAAAGAAACAAAAACCTGTATTTATTTGTTACCCCTCGTGACTATCGGATGTCTCAAAGCACTTCAGCACCAATGAAGTACTTTTGAAGTGTTGTCTCTGTTATAATGGGAGAAACATGGCAGCCAATTTGCGCACAGCACCCTCTCATAAACAGCAATACCCAGAAAATCTGATTTTGTAACACTGATTGGGGGATAAATATTAGACAGTACACTGGGAATAAATTATAAAACTTGTAAAATTCTAACAGGATTAGACAGGGTAGATTCAGAAAGAATGTACTCAATGGTGGAGGAGTCCAGAACTAGGGGTCATGGTTTGAGGATAAGGGGTAAACCCTTTAGAACTGAGGCGAGGAGAAATTTCTTCACCCAGAGAGCGGTAAATCTGTGGAATTCATACCGCAGAATATAGTTGAGGCTAAAACATTGTGTGATTTCAGGAAGAAATTAGACATAACTCTTGGGGCTAAAGCAATCAAGAGACATGGTGAGAAGGGGAGACCAGGATATTGAATTTGATGATCAGCCATGATCAAAATGAATGGTGGTGCAGGCTCAAAGGGCTGAATGGCCTACTTTTGCTTCTATTTTCTATCTTTCTATAACATCTCTGCTGTTCTTCAAAATGTTGCCATAAAGTTTGAGAGGACAGCAGGAGCCATGGCTTAATACCTCATCCAGAATACTACACAACCAACATTACATACGAATTAGGAGCAGGCCCCTCCAGCCTGTTCCACCATTCAATTAGATCATGGCTGACCTGATTGTAACATCAACCATACATTCCTGCCTACCGCCGATAACCTTTCACCCCCTTTCAGCGCTCCTTAGTACTCTACTGAAGCATTAGTCTTGATATTGTGTTCAAGTCCTCGAGTGGTACTTAAATCCAGAACATTCAGACTCAGAGGTGTGCGTAACGTCCTAACTATGTTAAGGGTTTTAACAGAAAGAAAAGAACGTGGTTTGCACATGTGAATTCAAACTAACACACAACAGGTTTTATTGAAAGCTGCTCTCTGCTCTGCATCAAAATACAAAATTGAAAGTAAAACAGATGCCTGAGCACACACCTAAATGACATCGCCATCAAATCAGGTGATCAGCTTTTAAAGCAACCATGCACCCTTTTAAAATAGATAACACTGTGGGTGCTACCATCTGAGCCGAGACTGGTATTGATAACAGATTTATTGCAGTAAAACTCACCAAGGCATTTCACAGGTCCATAATCAAACAACATTTGACACTGCATCACATAAGTAGATGGAAATTGAGATGTTTAATTGGTTAGATTTGGAGGAGCACAGATACCTCAGGGGATGGTAGAAGGTTACTGAGCTAGAGAGGGACAAGGTCAAAGAGGTCTAAAAATTGAAGTGTTGCTGGACCAGGAACTCATGTAGGTAAGCCCGAGGAGAACAGAGGAAATACTTCAAGGACACCCACAAAGCCTTTTTAAAAATGTGCAACATTCCATTGACACCTGGGAATCCTTGGCTCAAGACCAACAAAGTAGAGAAAAAGTATCCAGGAAGGAGAGGAGCATCTCAAGTTTCATTGCCGAGAGTAAGCTGAAGGCAAGCATCGACTGTGAAAGGACTGTGAGATAGCCAGGGCACTCCACCAACCTGCTCCTGCAACCACTGTCTGTACCACCTATGATAGAGACTGTGGGTCACACATTGGGCTCCCAGTCACCTGAGAACTCATTTTAAGTGCGGCAACAAGTCATCCTCAACTATGAGGGACTGCCTAAGAAGACGAAGGTGATGGATGAACAAGACTTGCTGTGAGCCACGATGTGGCAACAGATGAGGTCAGATTTGTGGAGGTGGTAATGGAAGATTGATCAGGAGAGTTGGCATGTTATCCAAAGGCCATAAAGGCATGGACACCAGTTTGAGAACTAAATTAAATAGGCAGTTGGGGGAGATGTGTTGTATTCTGCAGTCTTAGTAATGGGAAGGATATGTGGTGGGAAGTTCAGATAGGGGGCAGTGGTGGCACTGTGGTTAGCATAGCTGCCTCACAGCGCCAGGGACCCAGGTTCAATTCTGGCCTTGGGTCACTGTCCGTGCGGAGTCTGCACATTCTCCCCATGTCTGCGTGGGTTTCCTCCAGGTGCTGCGGTTTCCTCCCGCAGTCCGAAAGACGTGCTAGTTAGGTGCTTTGGCCATGTTAAATGCTCCCTGAATGTCCCCGAACAGGCGCCGGAGTGTGGCATCTAGGGGATTTTCACAGTAACTTCATTGCAGTGACGATGTAAGCCGACTTGTGACACTAATAAATTAAACTTAAAAACTTAAAACTTAGGTGTTGCCAAGATTGTGTTTGGTCTGATTCAGCCTCAGACAGTGGCCAGATAGAACATCAGTTGGAATGCCATCTGTCAGGGTAAATAGGTGGGGTTTCCAGTTCTTGATGACCCTTCATTGACATATACAAGCTTGAGAGTTAAGCAGTGACGTCCTCAAATAGCGTGCTGGCATTCACTGTTAGGGCTCACAAGAAGATCAGAACTTAGGCCTAGTCTTTGAGATCTGATTTTCTGTGGCACCAAAACCCAAAAAAGTCTTCAGGAGAGCAAGGAAGAGAAATTATCTGGAAAAGAAACAGCTCCGACACTTAAACCAGCATTCCTTTCTCGGTCCAATAAACTGTTGTGTGCCGTTAGATAATGAGAGAGATTTGCACTCTGTGACAAAACATTCAGGCAGCACGCTTCCTCATAATAAACTGTTTGATAGATTCCCTTGTTCTCACTAACTCCACAATACAGGACAAGCTATTAGTAATTGGATTTCCAAGATGAATGGTAAAGTCCCACATATTTATAAAACGATTTGATCAGAAGCGATATTGAGATTTATTTCACCATTATTAATAAAAGCAAACGTATACATAGGAGAGATTTCAAGGCAGTAATCTAATTTATAGGGTTCGAATGATAGAAGTAAACCATTCAAGCTCCACCCTCGTGGTTGATGACATGATATCAAACTTTGAATTAGATTACCAGCCTGGAATCACTCCCAATTGTCTACTTTCCTCCATATAAACTATTTGGCTCCTTCAATTTTATTATAGTCATGTAATCGCTCCCAGGTATCAACTATTCTCTCTACAAATGATTTGAACTCCTCAATTAGATCACAGTCTTGTAATCAATCCCAGTTATCACTGCCTGCATAAACCATTTGAATCCTTCAATTAAGTGTCAGCGCAAGCTCATCACCAGTGCTGTACATTTTGAACCAGTGGATTGTGAGGTCAAGTCGCTCGTTCCCTGTCTCTGGTCTCCAAGCTCTCTCGCCGCTCCCGAAATATGGGAGTGAATTGTCATCTTTGGGGTGGAGTTTTGACAAAACATTCAAGCTGCCTGCTCCAGCCCCGGGATCGTCCTCCCGGGAGGGATTTCTCAGAGGTCGATAGTGATCAACTTGCTCAGTATTGGGCAGCACGGTGGTACAGTGGATTAGCATTGCTGCCTCACAGCACCAGGGACCTAGGTTCGATTCCCGGCTTGGGTCACTGTCTATGTGGAGTTTGCACATTCTCCCCATGTCTGACTGGGTTTCCTCCAGGTGCTCCAGTTTCCTCCCACTGTCCAAAGATGTGCGGGTTAGGTTGATTAGCCATGTTAAATTGCCCTTTAGTGCCCCGGGATGTGTAGGTTAGAGGGATCAGCGGGCGAAATGTGTGGGGTTGCGTGGATAGGACCTGGGGTGGGATATTTGTTGTTGTAGACTTGATGGGCCAAATGGCTTCCTTCTGCACAGTAGGGTTTCTGTGATGGTTGCGGCCCCGGAGGCTCCAACAAAGAACATATAAGTGGCCCGAGAAAACTGACATATATTCTAACACCTTCAGTCTAACAGTGTTGCCAAATATCACGCCAGCTACCACCATTAAAATTCATGGTTTATTATTCAATTTTTCTAATTGTTTGTACTAAACAGTCAATGGTAGCCTTTTAGTAATGTCCAATGAAGTGGGACATGTCTACCTTTCTCTGTCATATTCCCCATGCCACGGGACTTTCTCCTCTTTGTTAGATTTTCTATGCTTCCTTCCCTCTCTACTATTCGGCTGAAACCATTCACCCATCTATTCTTCCCATATTTGGATTCTATGTTTGTCGCAATGACCCAACTCTTTTTGCCTTGCACCATCACCTCTTCTATTAGTAATCACTCATGCTCTACACCTTATCCCAGTATGGCTCCTGCTCTGTCCAAGAAACTACAAAGGCTCGTGAATGATGCCCAGTCCATCACTCAAACCAGCCTCCCATCCATTGACTCTGTCTACACTTCCTGCTGCCTCGGAAAAGCAGCCAGCATAATCAAGGACCCCACGCATCTTGGACCTACTCTCTTCCACCTTCTTCTGTCGGGAAAAAAATACAAAAGTCTGAGGACATGTGCCAACCGACTCAAGAACAGCTTCTTTCCTGCTGCCATCAGACTTTTGAATGGACCTACCTTGGATTAAGTTGATCTTTCTCTACACCCTAGCTATGACTGTAACACTACATTCTGCGCTCTCTCCTTTCCTTCTCTATGAATGGTATGCTTTGTCTGTATAGCGCTCAAGAAACAATCCGGTGCTCATGAACTGGCATCAAAGTATCTGAAATTGCTTCATCCAATGAGTGCTTGTGAAATGCAGACTAACGTGGTCAGGTGTCAAGGATTAATTTGACGTGAAACATCTTGCAAACGCCAGAAACTTTAAAAATGTGAAATGCTGGAAATCTGCAGCTAGTGTATCAGTATGTGAAAGAGGAAGAATGAAGCCAATGCCTTTCTGATAACTGGCAAGGGGATGGTTAACTTTTATGGTTGGCAGCAATGTGGACAGAAATGCAATTATGCTTTTGGGATTGAAAAGCATAAGGGAGGCACGTCCAGGAGTAAGTGCCAGGATGAGTTAGCCCGGAATATCTGCCGATGAACCCAGCAGACCTTTTGGGGTGTTTTCTCTATTTTGCAAGTCAATGGAGGACAATCAGCACCACAAGTTCAACCATGGTGTCTCCTGCTTCCCATGCGTAACAAATAATCATCGAGTGTACTCTGCATCTCTCTTCATGTGGGCAGTAGACTGATAGACTGGTACATTGGTCAGAATTTTCCATTCTCCTCCCCCATCACCGTGGGTTCAGAGAGCTATTGAAGAAAGTAACTATTCTGGCCAATGTTTCGTGTAGGTTTTTATAAAACCCTGGCCGAGTTTTCCTGGTGATACTCTAGAGACTCACCGCAGGGGATGCGACAGACACGGGCCAATCAACAGGAGCAGAAGATCCTGCAGGCATCCGGGGCGAGAAAATTCGGGGCAATTTACTCCAGGCATAACAGCAAAACCGGATACCAGATAGCATACAGCGCTGTGGGCCAAGTGTTGGAAAATGGGATTAGAACGCCGTGGCTGGAATTTTTCCAGTCATGTACGCCCTACCGCCATTGCCAGTGAGGACGGAGAATTTGGCGCTTAGCCAAATTTCCGTTCACTGCAGCGGGATGGGAAAAATGGTTGTGAGTGAAGTCGGAGAATCCGGCCCTCTGACTCCAAGGAATTTTCCCATCCCGTCTGCCACGGGAATCGCAGCGATCGTGACACGGACCATGCAAAAGACCGTCGACCTCAGGGGGAATTTTCTGGCTTTGGGGTGAGTGCAGCCAGAAAATCCTGCCCCGTGACTCTAAAGTCGGGATATATATTCCCATAAAAATTAATTCCTAGCTCTTTCTGAATAATATAGCAATACCCAGTTCATCCATTATTATTCATCAACTCATCTGATTTGATTTGATTTATTATTGTCACATGTATTAACATACAGTGAAAAGTATTGTTCCTTGCGCGCTATACAAACAAAGCATACCGTTCATAGAGAAGGAAACGAGAGAGTGCAGAATGTAATGTTACAGTCATAGCTGAGGTGTAGAGAGAAAGATCAACTTAATGGGAGGTAAGTCCATTCAAAAGTCTGACAGCAGCAGGGAAGAAGCTGTTCTTGAGTCGGTTGGAATGTGACATCAGACTTTTGTGTCTTTTTCCCGACGGAAGGTGGAAGAGAGAATGTTCAGGGTGCTAGGTGTGCTTAATTATGCTGGCTGCTTTGCTGAGGCAGTGGGAAGTGTAGACAGAGTCAATGGATGGGAGACTGGTTTGCATGATGGATTGGGCTACATTCACGACCTTTTGTACTTCCTTGCGGTCTTGGGCAGAGCAGGAGTCATTCCAAGCTGTGATACAACCAAAAAGAATGCTTTCTATGGTGCATCTGTAAAAGTTGGTGAGAGTCGTAACTGACATGCCAAATTTCCTTAGTCTTCTGAGAAAATAGAGGCGTTGGTGGGCTTTCTTAACTATAGTGTCGGCATGGGGGGGACCAGAACAGGTTGTTGGTGATCTGGACACCTAAAAACTTGAAGTTCTTGACCCTTTCGATTTCGTCCCCATTGATGTAGACAGGGGCATGTTCTCCTTTACGCTTCCTGAAGTTGATGACAATCTGCTTTGTTTTGTTAACATTGAGGGAGAGATTATTGTTGCTGCACCAGTTCACCAGATTCTCTATCTCATTCCTGTACTCTGTCTCGTCATTGTTTGAGATCCGATATGTATATATATATACATTTCTATGTGTGTGTGTCTGAAGTGTCACTGAAGGCAGACAGACTGACACAAACAATTATCTGCTGAGTAATACAGTGATGAGTTCCCATGATTTAAAATAAATCATAAGAACATAAGAACATAAGAAATAGGAGCAGGAGTAGGCCATCTAGCCCCTCGAGCCTGCCCCGCCATTCAATAAGATCATGGCTGATCTGACGTGGATCAGTACCACTTACCCGCCTGATCCCCATAACCCTTAATTCCCTTACCGCTCAGGAATCCATCCATCCGCGCTTTAAACATATTCAGCGAGGTAGCCTCCACCACCTCAGTGGGCAGAGAATTCCAGAGATTCACCACCCTCTGGGAGAAGAAGTTCCTCCTCAACTCTGTCTTAAACCGACCCCCCTTTATTTTGAGGCTGTGTCCTCTAGTTTTAACTTCCTTACTAAGTGGAAAGAATCTCTCCGCCTCCACCCTATCCAGCCCCCGCATTATCTTATAAGTCTCCATAAGATCCCCCCTCATCCTTCTAAACTCCAACGAGTACAAACCCAATCTCCTCAGCCTCTCCTCATAATCCAAACCCCTCATCTCCGGTATCAACCTGGTGAACCTTCTCTGCACTCCCTCCAATGCCAATATATCCTTCCTCATATAAGGGGACCAATACTGCACACAGTATTCCAGCTGCGGCCTCACCAATGCCCTGTACAGGTGCATCAAGACATCCCTGCTTTTATATTCTATCCCCCTCGCAATATAGGCCAACATCCCATTTGCCTTCTTGATCACCTGTTGTACCTGCAGACTGGGCTTTTGCGTCTCATGCACAAGGACCCCCAGGTCCCTTTGCACGGTAGCATGTTTTAATTTGTTTCCATTGAGATAGTAATCCCATTTGTTATTATTTCCTCCAAAGTGTATAACCTCGCATTTATCAACGTTATACTCCATTTGCCATATCCTCGCCCACTCACTCAGCCTGTCCAAATCTCTCTGCAGATCTTCTCCGTCCTCCACACGATTCACTTTTCCACTTATGAGCATGAACAGCCATTGATTTTGATCAACACATTTTATGGTTTAATTATATGAGGCAATGTCTAAATGTTATCAGTTCCTGAAATCAAAATAACCTGTCGTCGGCTACTTCAAAGAAAGAATAGAACAGTCAATATGGCTTAATTGGACTTTACACTGAAGCACCAGCACCCGTCTCCATGACAATGGTGTGGTTTGATCCCTCCCTCACATACTGTTCAGTCTTAGCCTTGTTAAGAAAACATCATACCAACAGAGAGCAACATATGTTTTAATAGGATATCCGACCCTCGTCTCCATTGTGCAATGTCTAGTGACTGATTCAAAGTGGAACTGAGAGGTGGCTAGGAGTAGACTACTTATCTAATGTCTCAACTTGCAGTTAGCATGTGCAGTACAGTGTTTGCTCAGTCCACCTGGGGAGGGTTTGAGGGGGGTCGCGCTATTGGTATACAAGTATTCATTGTCTAATCATGTAAGTGGACATAGAATCATAGAATCTGACAGTGCAGAGGGAGGCCATTTGACCCATCGAGTCTGCACTGACCACAATCCCACCTAGGCCCTATCCCCATAACCCTAGCTAGCCCCCCTGATACTAAGGGTCAATTTAGCATGGCCAATCAACCTAGCCCACACACTTTTGGACTGTGGGAGGAAAGCTAAACACCTGGAGGAAACCCACACAGACACAGGGAGAATATACAAACATCCACGCAGAGAATCACCAAAGCCGGAATTGAACCCACGTTCCTGGTGCTGTGAGGCAGCAGTGCTAACCACTGTGCCACTACCATGCCACCCAGACTCCTTAGCCATAACCTTCCAAACCCATGTACCACCTAGAAGGACGAGGGCAGCAGGTGCAATTCCCTTGCAGGTGCCCCTCCGAGCTACACACCATGCTGATTTAGAGCTATATTGCTGTTCCTTCACTGCCACTGGGCCAACACCCTGGAACTCCCTTCCTAACAGCACTGTGGGTGTACCTACATCGCATGGACTGCAGCGCTTCGTGAAGTCGGCTCGACACCACCTTCTCAAGGACAATAAATGCCAACTTAGTCAGCAATGCCCACATCCTGTGAATGAGTAAGAAAAAAGCAGGAGCTGAAAAGAACAATAAGAAAGCAATGGCTGCAAGCAAAATAAAAATCCTTTTGCTTATAATTGGCTTGTAAGTAATGCATGAAATTGGAGATTCTCTTTACAAGTCGAGTAGAGCATCTTAACTGCAAAAACAGAATTGTTTTCTTTTTAACTGTTATGAATTATTGTTGTTCTGTCTGCCTGAATTTACAGCAAGGAAGACACTGATAGGGATGAGAATGGGCAGCTAAGCTGTACTTAAATCCGATCGCACGCTGTGAAAAGTAAGTCAAAGCACTGAAGGAAAATTAGCGAAAGGAGGGGGCAGCGAGATTCGTTGCAGTGGAAAGCTGAAATCTTCAGGTACGTGGAGTGGGGGGGTAGTTAGTGTGGCAGGGATGGGGAGGGGGATTGGTTGGGAGGATGCGGGGGGGGGGGGGGCACTAATCTGTTGAAAGTCTTGGAACTTGCCTGAAACAAGAGAAGGTTCCATGACTGAGCTGGCTGGTTGCAACCAGAAAGACTTCACAGTTGCTTGTGACATCCACTGTACGAGCCAAGGATGCCTCTGAACCATACACTCATTTATCAAATAGTTTGTGGACCCAGTGCATGTATTTATAATTCACAAGAATAAACATTCAAAAATTTAGGAACATAAGAAATAGAAGAGGGAGGCCACTCAGTCCCTCCAGCTTGCACTAGGTTCAATATGATCAACATAGCATATTAGCACAGCGGCACAGTGATTAGCACTGCTGCCTTACAGCGCTAGGGACCCAGATTCAATTCCAACCATGGGTCACTATCTGTGTGGAGTTTGCACGTTCTCCCCATGTCTGCATGGGTTTCCTCCGGGGGTGCTCCGGTTTCCTCCCACAGTCCAAAGATGTGCGAGTTAGGTTGATTGGCCATGTTAAATTGACCCTAGTGTCAGAGGGATTAGCAGAGTAAATATGTGGGGTTACGGGAATAGGACCTGGGTGAGATTGTGGTCGGTGCAGACCCAGTGGGCTGAATGGCCTCCTTCTGCACTGTAGGATTCTATGATTCTATTAGGAACATAGAAATTAGGAGCGGGAATAGGCAATTCAGCCCTTCGAGCCCGCTCCGCCATTTAACATGACGCTGGCTAATCTTCTCCTGGCCTCAATTCCACTTTCCTGCCTGCTCCCCATAGTCCCTTATCCCGCTTTTCATCAGAAACATTTCTATTTCATTCTTGAATCTGTTGATTGATTCTGCCTCCACTGCACTCTGGAGCAGTGAGTTCCACAGATTCACAACCCTCAGAGAGAAGTAGTTTCTCCTCATCTCAGTTTTGAACCTACTTCCTCTCATTCTATGGCTGAGCCAATTGTGGCCTCAATTTGACTCTCCCTTTTATCTCCATAAAGCTTGATTCCCCTGTCAATCAAAAATCTGTTCAGCTCAAGCCTTGAATATATTCAATGACCCAGCCTCCATTGCTCACGGAGGATGGTCAAAGATACAAAAGTCTGAGGTTGTGTACCAATCGACTCAAGAACAGCTTCTTCCCTGCTGCCATCAGACTTTTGAATGGTCCTGTCATATATTAAGTCGATCTTTACACCCTAGCTGTGACTAACACTACATTCTGCACTCTCTCCTTTACTTCTCACTGTACACTAATACATGTGACAATAATAAATCAAATCAAATCAAATCAAATGGTCAGGGGGATTTGTTTCCAAGCACTAAATGGCCTCTGAAAATCCTCCTCAAAAGGGAGAGCACTTATTTTGAAACAGTGCCTCCTCATTCTTGGTTTCCCCACAAGGGGAAAAAAAAAGCCCTCAACATTTACCCTGTCAGGCTCCCTCAGAATCTTACATGCTTCAATAAGATCACCTCCTGTTACTCTATCGGAAAGAACATACCTTTCCAATGTTCAACTCACAGCTGTTTGTTTGTCCGCTGTCGAACCTTACAACACTCCACATAGCTACCAATTATCTATAGCTTAGATTGAAGGTTGGTGATATCAGTGGGTGATCATATTCCTGCAATATTCCTCCGTGCAGCATCCTAACGCAAACATTCACCTATTTATTTTAAGCGGCTTCACGCTACTCACACTGCCAATGTAACAGCTACTGTAATACCTTTCTGTGCGTAAGGCAGCAAACTTATGATCTGTGAAAGTGTGCTGGCACTTAAGCTTCTAACTCAATTGTTTTACTGTTTCTTGTAAAACCACTGATGCGGCACACCTCGGGGTAGGTTTTGACTTTGCGCCACAGCTTAAATTGGTATCCCATTTCACATTCCCCATTGACGCTGCTGGAAATAAAAAATGGGAAATGCTATTAAACAGCCTGCCAAATTCATTAGCACCAGTTTTAAATTATTGCATGAATTTAAAATCTACACTCTTGTTACTAATTAGTGCTTAACAGGTTTATAGTGTGCCAATGTTTTTTCAATAATTGGGATTGGAGGCTGCTTTAAGCCCAAAGATGTGCGGGTTAGGTTAATTGGCCAGGCTATATTGACCCTCGTGTCTGGGGGATTAGCAGGGTAAATGTGTGGCGTTACGGGAATAGGACCTGGGTGGGATTGTGGTCGGTGTAGACTCAATTGGCCAAATGGCCTCCTTCTGCACTGTAAGGATTCTATTACTCAATGAAGTCAGCAGTCAGGCTATCCTTTTTACCTGGTCTAGCCTACATGTGGCTTCAGTCCCACAGCAATATAGTCAACTCTTAACCACCCTCTGAAATGGACGAGCAATTAGCCACTCAGTTATACTAACTCGCTACAGAAACATCAATAAAAGGAATAAAACCAGATAGGACACCTGGCATTGACCAATGCACTGAAAGCACAGCACGCCCAACCCTGCAAAGTCCTCCGAGGGGTTTTGTCCCACACAAGAGTTTAACCAACAGCCTGGCATAGTCATACTTACCAAATCATACCTTACGGACAATGTCTAGACCTCCAACCTGGGTAAATCCTGTCCCACTGGCAGGATAGACCCACTTGAAGTGGTGATGCAGTGGTGAACATTCTGTAGTGAGTATTGATTTGATTTTTTGATTGACTTGATTTATTATTGTCACATGTATTAGTTTACAGTGAAAAGTATTGTTTCTTGTCCACTATACAGACAAAACATACCGTTCATAGAGAAGGAAAGGAGAGAGTGCAGAATTTAGTGTTGCTGTCATAGCTAGGGTGCAGCTGTCAACATGGACTCCAGACCCCTTGAAGTCTCATGCTATCTCTTGCCAAAGTGAGCAAGGAAACCACTTGCTGATGACCATCTATTGCCGTCCTACAGCTTATGAGTCAATACTCCTTCATGTCGAATACCACGTGGAAAAAGTACTGAGCATGGCAAGGGCCCTGAATGTACTCTGGGTGGGGACTTGAATGTCCATCACCACGAGTGTCTCGGTTGCACCACTACTGGCTAAGCTGGCCGAGTCCTAACAGATATCTCTGCCAGGCTGACCATAGTAAGACCATAAGATCTAGGAGCAGAATTAGGCCATTCGGCCCATTGAGTCTGCTCCGTCATTCAATCATGGCTGACAGCTTTCTCAACCCTATTCTACTGCCTTTTCCCATAACGTTTGATTCCTTTTCCAATCAAGAACTATCTATCTCTGCCTTAAATACACTCAATGACCTGGCCTCCACAGCCCTCTGTGGCAATGAATTCCATAGATTCACCCCCTCTGGCTGAAGAAATTCCTCCTCATCTCAGTTCTAAATGATTGTCCCTTTACTCTGAGGCTGTGCCCTTGGACCCTAGTCTCTCCTACCAATGGAAACATCTTCTCCATGTCCACCCTATCCAGGCCTTTCGTTATTCTGTAAGTTTCAGTGAGATTCCCCCTCATCCTTCTAAACTCCATCGAGTACAGACTCAGAGTCCTCAGACACTTCTCATACGTCAAGCTTTTCATTACTGGGATCATTCTTGTGAACCTCCTCTGGAACTCTCCAAGGCCAGCACATTCTTCCTGAATTCTCTCCCCATTTAGAAAATAGCTTATGCCTCTATTCTTTCGACTAAAGTGCATAACCTGGGTCTCCAGCAGGTGGTGATGGAACCAATAAAAGTGAAAAAGCTACTTAATCTTGTCGTCACCGATCTATCTACCATAGATGCATCTGTCCATGACAATATATGTAAGCTTGACCACTGCACAATTCCTGTCAAGGTGAAGTTGCCAGACTGAGCATATCCTCCATCGTGTTGTGACCACCATGCTAAATGGGATAGATTTTGAACAGACCAAGCATCAAAAATTGGGCATCCATGAGGTGCCTTGGGTCATCAGTGGCAGCAGAATTGCATTCAACCACAAACTGTGACCCCATGGCCATGTACATCCCTCAGGGAGTCACATGAGTTACTCACCCCAGGATTTCTAGTCCCCAACATACCCTTGTTGCCACAGTATTGATATGGCTAGTCCAGTTCAGTTTCTGGCCAAAGGTAACCCTCAGGATGTTGATTCAGGATGGTAATGCCATCCAACAACACTCAAGAATCTTAACACCATTCAAGACAAAGCAGCCTGCCTGACTGGCACTCACCAACCACTTTCAACATTTACTCCCTCCACCAGCAATGCACAGTGGTAGCAATGTGTATTATTTAGATTCTAAAGTTTAGAAGATGCACTGCAGCAAATCACCTTGGTGGAGGACAGCACCTTCCAAACCTACAACCTCTACCAGCTAAAAGTGGTAGAGGGAGTAAAAGTGCGAAGTGATGCATTTTGGTGGGAATAATGTAGGGAGGAGCTACACGATAAATGGAAGAACCATAAAGGGTGTAGAGACGCAGAGGGACCTGGGTGTGCAAGTCCACAGATCTTTGAAGGTGACGTCACAGGTGGAGAAGGTGGTGAAGAAGGCATATGGCATGCTTGCCTTTATAGGACGGGGCATAGAGTATAAAAGTTGGGGTCTGATGTTGCAGATGTATAGAACGTTGGTTCGGCCGCATTTGGAATACTGCGTCCAGTTCTGGTTGCCACACTACCAGAAGGACGTGGAGGCTTTGGAGAGAGTACAGAGGAGGTTTACCAGGATGTTGCCTGGTATGGAGGGGCTTGGTTATGAGGAGAGATTGGGGAAACTGGGGTTGTTCTCCTTGGAAAGACGGAGGATGAGGGGAGACTTAATAGAGGTGTATAAAATTATGAAAGGCATAGATAGGGTGAACGGTGGGAAGCTTTTCCCCGGGTCGGTGGTGACGTTCACGAGGGGTCATAGGTTCAAGGTGAAGGGGGGGAGGTTTAACACAGATATCAGAAGGACATATTTTACACAGAGGGTCGTGGGGGCCTGGAATGTGTTGCCGGGCAAGGTGGTGGAGGCGGACACACTGGGAACGTTTAAGACTTATCTAGACAGCTATATGAACGGAGTGGGAATGGAAGGATACAAAAGAGTGGTCTAGTTTGGACTAGGGAGCGGCGCGGGCTAATTCTTCTTTGTTTCTCGTTTCAAGGCTTCATTCTATGATCATCTTGCTGGTGCCAGTACAGAGCGAGACTGCGGATAGTTGGGAACCTGTCTCGGGGGCAGGGAATTCATATGGGTTCGTGGAAGTGGAAATGAATAGGGTTGGGAAGCATTTTCCGATCAGGGCCAGTGTGATCTCCTGGACTCGTTTCGATCGCCTCAGGGGGTCGGAGAGGAATTTCCCAGATTTTTTTTCCCCATATTGGCCCTGGGGTTTTCACTCTGGGTTTTCGCCTCTCCCTGGAGATCACATGGCCTGGAATGGGGGGGTGGGGGTGAGTTAATAGGTTGTGATGAACAAAGCATCGTAGCTGTGAGGGACAGCTCGGTGGATAGGATATTAGTATGTAGATAGGCTGGAAAATTGGGCGGGGATCCTGGATTCAGGATTCAATCCTGGACCGGGGAGTGGCGCGGGCTTGGAGGGCTGAAGGGCGTGTTCCTGTGCTGTATTGTTCTTTGTTCTTGTTTGTTCTAAAAGGACAACAGGTACATGAGAACACCGCGACCTGCCAATTCCCCTCCAGGCCACACACCAACTTGGAGTTACACTGGTTTCTTCACTGTTGATGGGTGTTCCTTCACCCTCCACAATAGCGCCATGGGTTTAATGTTCACTAGATGGATTGCAGCATTCAAGTAGACAGCTCATCACCAGCTTCCCAAGGACAATTAGGGATAGGCTATAATTGTTGGCCTCAGTAACGCTCATATCACTCTTGTTCTGGAAACCTCTATAGCTATGATTAGTATAAGTACAGGTTGGGATAGATCGTACTGTGCTGCAGTCCATTGAGTGTTAGGTTTAAGACTGAGTCATAATCATTCATACTATCAGCCATTATGCTGAGGCTACATAATGTCAGGAAAGAAAATATTACAAAGTGTTCTTGTCTGTTTCAAGCATAGTGTCGCAAGCAGGCTGTTCTCTTAACTGTGACATCTTATCATTCAAGATATCCACTTGGCTATTGCTGCAAAAAAGAGACATGCTGTCAAACCTTTTCATCCTCCACTCATCAGGATAGACACAAGAATGCCAAATTTCAAAGGGAACAACAGTTTATACTGCAAGGGAAAAGATTGTTGATTGGTTGGCATATTGACTAAGATTAGTCGAGTCATTGCAATGGAGAATATACCAGGGGACTATTGTCCTCCAGGCTTCTGTTTAATCCAAAAAAAGGTGTAATACCTGACTGGATACGTTCCGTTTATCTGCAGAGGACAGGTCCCTGTGTGTGTATGTATATAGCTTCTAGAAAGCATAAATAAGCCATATTTTTAATAACTGTTTCACAAACTATATAATTTAACATTGAAAAAGCAAATAAACAAATCTCTGGGAATATGCACACTTGGCATGATTACAACTGACTTTTTTGCCTTTAAACAATTTATACAAATCAAGTTTAGTATCTGGTTTTCAAATCCTTGCTGATTTCCTTACGAGTAACAGGCAATGCCTCCTCCAATCAGAGTTGACGTGCTAACCAGTCAGCACTCTTTTTCCTCCTGTAGTGTAAATTGTTATGATTGTTTGAAATTTGGCATTCTTGTATTTGTCCTGATGAGTGCAAGATGTAAAGATTCAGCAACATGTCTCCCTTTTCTGTAATATTCAGACAACTTATAGGTTGTGATGGGAAGGCAGGCTTTGGATTGTTTGGCTCTGCTTCTGGGCTGTCAGAAGATCCTGTGTCTTATTTTTGGACATTAGATGCATTTTGCTTTCTTACCGTCCACTTTTGTATCTTTGTGGTTCATAAACTGAGGAAGTTTATTGGCAGCCTGAAAACATTCCCTATCTTTTCATAAGGAACTTTCATATTGTGTAGGTTTTCCTCCCTCTCTTGATTTACTTTCATTTCCAATCCTTTTCACAAAAGTCTACACAAGCTATTTGAAATAGACGAGTCGGCCATGACCATAGTTTCAAAGACATTTTTGGCAGTTCCTTTCTACAAATTTGGCAGATAGTATACCTGTTTATTTAGCCATTTAGGACGGAGATGAGGTGAAGATTCTTCACTCAGGAGGGTGGTGAATCTTTGGAATTCTCTACCCCAGAGGCTGTGGAGGCTCAGCTGCTGAGTATGTTCAAGACTGAAATCAATAGATTTCTACATATTAATAACATCAAGGGAGACGGAGATGGTGAAACCTCCAGGAATGTATTTAATTATAGTTGTCAACCCTAGTCCTGCGTCACTGCAGATGTTCATAACATATGAATATACTACAACCTATACCCCTTAACTGATTGCATGCTCATCACTAGGAGGTCAATTGCAATGCTGTGTATTTGTAATGTGTTCATTGTGGTACTGAAATTAGCAGATAAATGATGACTGGAATAAAATGTGGGTCAGAAAGGCCACCATTCATGTGGTCACATCGTAACTTAACCATGATTATATTGTAATGGTACAGTTAGCCTCAAGCAGCTATAGAAATGAGATCTTCGTAAGCATGTACTGTTTATTAAGCTGTAAATGAGATGGGTTGTGTTCAATGGAATAGTAAAAATTGTCTGCTGTGAGAAAAGGTTAGGTTTAAATTTATTTATTAGTGTCACAAGTAAGCTTACATTAACACTGTAATGAAGTTACTGTGAAAATCCCCCAGTCTCCACACTCCAGCGCCTGGTCCTCCTAGTGCTAGACAGATCAGGCAAAAGCAAGACAGAGAGCAAGGGAAGTCCAGATTAAACTGCATTTATTTCAATGTAAGAGGCCTGACGGGCAAGGTAGATGAACTCAGGGCATGGATGGGTACGCGGGACTGGGATATTATAGCAATTACTGAAACATGGCTAAGGGAAGGACAGGACTGGTAGCTCAATGTTCCAGGGTACAGGTGCTATCGGAAAGATAGGATAGGAGCTAAGAGAGGACGGGGGGGAGTAACACTTTTGATTAAGGAAAATATCACGGAAGTACTGAGATGGGATATATCCAAGGGTTTACCCACTGACTCTGTGTGGGTTGAACTAAGAAATAAGAAGGGGGAAATCACTTTGATAGGGTTGTAATATAGGCCCCCAAACAGTTAGTGGGAAATTGAGGAGCAAATATGTAAGGAGGTTACAGATAGCTCCAAGAAAAGTAGGGTGGTAATAGTAGGGGATTTTAACTTTCCCAACAATGACTGGGACAGCCATAGTGTGGCCAAATGGGCCACCTAAAATGGTGGTTTGCAAGAGCATGTTGGGATAATTGGACAAGTGCTGAAACAGACAGGCTGCAGCTTCAAAAGAAATTGGACAGAGAGAAACAGGCTGCAACGGCAAGAGCTGGAATACACAGGACAAAGGACACTTTTTGGTCAAACTGGGTTGTTTACCAGACATAGGGGGTGCCTCAATCCCTTATTTGGGAGGGAGGTATGTGACCTTCGTGGCTCCAGCACCTACAGGCATGGCCACTGGATACACACCCAGAGATCAGTGTGGCAGCACCTGCTTGGACCTTATCAAACAGGGTGATCGAGTCCTGATCGATTGATTGGCAATGACCAAAAGGGCAAACGAGGTATAAAGGGTGCTGCACAACAGGAGAATCGCTCCCTCTCTCCCCCAACGAACGACAAAAATGGTGACCACCACCAGCAATGACCAGCACGAGGAGAGCCACCCCACCCAAGAAGGAAGGAAGACCAGAGCCAGAGTATCAGACCAGACCAAAGCACCAGACTACGCAGAGGACGACAGAGACCAGAACACAAATAAAAGCCAATATCTGCCTGGGTACTTGCCCGTCACGCAAAAGTTAAGTCAAGGTCTAGTATTGGACTTGAACTTTGATATTCTGTAAGGTAACAGACTGTTGATTGGGTGGGTGATTATTAATTGTGTGTAAATAAATATTGTTGCTTTAACAAGAGGTCTATTCACAATTCTTTGTTCAGCGTATAAGGGTTAAAACAGACTGTGCGGCAGGTGCAGCAACAATAGTGTTAGAGGTTTGGATGGAGAAAAATTTGTTGAGTGTATTCAGGAGGAATTTCTCATTCAGTATGTGGATGGCCCGACTGGAGAGGGGGCAAAACTTGACCTCCTCTTGGGAAATAAGGAAGGACAGTTTACAGAAGTGTTAGTGAGGGATCACTTTGGTACTAATGACCGTAATTCCATTAGTTTTAAGATAGCTATGGTGAATGAAGAGATCTAGGGTTCATAGCTCCTTGAAAGTGGAGTCACAGATGGACAGAGTGGTGAAGAAGGCATTCAGCATGCTTGGTTTCATTGGTCAGAACATCGAATACAGGAGTTGGGACGTCTTGTTGAAGTTGTACAAGACATTGGTAAGTCCACACTTGGAAGACTGTGTGCAATTCTGGTCACCCTATTATGGAAAGGATATTATTAAACTAGAAAGAGTGCAAAAAAGACTTACTAGGATGCTACTGGGACTTGATGGCTTGAGTTATAAGGAGAGGCTGGATAGACTGGGACTTTTTTCTATGGAGAGTAGAAGACTGAGGGGCGATCTTATAGAGGTTTATAAAATAATGAGGGGCATAGATCAGCTAGATAGTCAATATCTTTTCCCAAAAGTAGGGGAGCCTAAAACTGGAGGGCATAGGTTTAAGGTGAGAGGGGAGAGATACAAAAGTGTCCAGAGGGGCAATTCTTTCACACAGAGGGTGGTGAGTGTCTGGAACAAGCTGCCAGAGGTAGTAGTTGAGGCGGGTACAATTTTGTCTTTTAAAAAGCATTTAGACAGTTACATGGGTAAGGTGCGATATGGGCCAAATGCGGGCAATTGGGACTAGCTTCGGGGTTTAAAAAAGAGGGCGGCATGGACAAGTTGGGCTGAAGGGCCTGTTTTCATGCTGTAAACCTCTATGACGCTATGAGCAGAAAATTAAAGAAAAAGGAAAGATCAGTTCAAGTTCATGTTTGCTGACACAAGATGTTAACCTTTGTTTTATCTTCACAGATAATGATTGGTTCCAATATTCCGTTTTTCATTCTAGATATTCACAATTGTTAGATGTTTTTTCCCAGTTTATTTTCCCTTTCAATAATGTCATTCAATCTTTGAAATAGATGTATTTGTTCTACTTTCCCAACTTCAGTTATATTTTCTGAGTCTTGATTGTAACTTTGCCTGTTCCAATTTATTTTCTTATAAAAGGACATATATTTGCTATCTGATATTTCATCGCAGAA
Organism: Mustelus asterias; assembly: GCF_964213995.1. Lineage (NCBI taxonomy): Eukaryota > Metazoa > Chordata > Chondrichthyes > Carcharhiniformes > Triakidae > Mustelus > Mustelus asterias. The sequence continues at coordinate 23,338,829 of NC_135807.1, forward strand.
CATTGACTTACGCAGAACCTCATTACGATTCATTCCCTAATGTTTACAAAGATGTTGTTACAATCACAGTTGTTGTTAAAACTGGACAGAAAGATCCCAGAATGGATCGCTGGCTCTCAAAAGACTGTAATTTTTACTTTTTTATATAAAATGTGGAGGAACAGAGTCACAGGACCTTGATTAGTTTTAACAACAAGAAGAAAAATTAAACATGAAACATTGGATTATTGTACAGTACTCATTTACCACACCCCCCCTTATCTTATCAAAACACATAGATTTTAAGATTAATACAAATTACAAAGTACATCTTAAATGACCATGGTCTCATTAACGTAAAGTCCCCATTGAACACACAGATTGTCTGTGGTCAAATACACGCCCCCATGCTGAACCCAAGATAGTGTCTCTGGATTTCTCCTCAGAATGCCCCCAGATGATTGTCACATGAGATTTTCAAAACTCTACTCCCAAGAACATGCTTTAAAATTTTCTCTCATAACAGTGCTTTCCTTTAGCAGTTTGCATTCTGAAATCCAGACCAGACTTTACAAATTACACTTTGAAACAAAGCTTCCGCTCCACTTTTCACAGTGAATCCAGTCCTGGATTTCACACCACCCACTTTAGGATTTCTTTATCTTGACTGCTGTACAAACTGTTCACAATTGTTTTAACTCTTGATCCCAGACTCTCATTAAAATGACAACAAATGTTTAATTTCCCTCTGAAGTCTGCTTTCCCACTTAAAATCTTGTCTCTTTGCTTCATTTCTTCTTCCTTAAATTCTTCTGTTAAATACCTTGGGCTCTATTTTTTTTAGCTCCAGTCACCTTTGACATTCTTTCTGTCTCAATTCCCTGGTTATCTGGACTATAACTGGCTCCTCAGAGACCTGCCTTTTTGCCATGATACCTTATCCCATCCGGTTTCTCCTGGCAGAGTTGAGAGTGTCCCAGCCCCAACTACAATATGTCCAGCTAAAACTAAAGCTTTAAAGCTTTTCTATTCTCACAAAGGCCTCCAATGTTGGTCTGAGGAATCGTATGATCTCCTACGGGACCGCTTCGAGTCAGTAGACTGGTCAATATTTAAAAACTCAGTGATCAACCTGAACGAGTACACCACTACAATAACTGACTTAATTCGTAAGTGTGTCGAAGACTGTGTGCTAAAGAAGCAAATCCGTGTGTTTCCCAACCAGAAACCATGGATGAACAGGGATATCCACTGTTTGCTGAAGTCTAGGTCTGAGACATTCAAGTCTGGTGACACTGACCTGTACATGAAATCCAGATATGATCTATGGAGATTGATCAGAGATGACAAAAGACAATACCGGATCAAGCTAGAATCCAGGGTAGCCACACTGACTCCAACCAACTACGGCAAGGTCTGCAAGAGATAACAGGCTATAAGATGAAGGCATGTAAAATCGCCGGCACCAATGCACCCCTCCCCGATGAGCTCAATGCATTTGATGCCTGTTTTGAGCAAGAGGTCAGCGAGAGCATGCCTTCCATCCCAGAAGCCTCAGACAAACCTGTATCTGGGGTCACCATCGCAGATGTCAGAGCAGCCTTCTCAAAAGTCAACCCACGGAAAGTGAATGGCCTGGATGGGGTACCTGGGTGAGCAATCAGTTCCTGCCTGGACTAGCTGACAAGCGTATTCGCAGACATCTTTAACCTCTCTTTACACTGTTCTGAGGTCCCTATCTGCTTCTAGAAGACAACCATCATCCCAGTATCAAAGAAAAGCCAGGCAAAGTGCCTTAATGACGATCGTCCAGTGGCTCTGACATCCATCATTATGAAGTGCTTCAAAAGGCAAGTCATGGCACAAATCAATTCCAGTCTCCCAGACTGCCTGGATCTACTACAGTTTGCCTACCGCTGCAACAGATCCACAGCAGATGTCATCACCCTGGCCCTTCACTCAACCCTGGAACACCTAGATAACAAGGATACCGACATCAGACTCCTATTTATTGACTACAGATCAGCCTTCAGCACCATTATTCTGACAAAGCGCATCTCCAAACTCCATGACCTGGGGCTCTGCTCCTCCCTCTGCAACTGGATCCCACACTTCCGAACCACAGACTGCAATCAATAAGGACAGGCAACAACACCTCCTCCACAATCATCCTCAACACCACTGCTCCACAATGCTGTGTCCTCAGCCCCTTACTATATACTCTTTATACATCTCTGACTGTGTGGTCAAATTCCCCTCCAACTCGATTTTCAAGTTTGCTGATGACACCACCGTAGTGGGTCAGATCTCAAACAATGATGAGATAGAATGCAGGAAATGGTTGAGACCTTCAAGTTTTTAGGTGTGCAGATCACCAACAAACAACCTGTCCTGGTCCTTCCACGCCGAGGTTATAGTTAAAAAAGCCCACCAATGCTTCTACTGTCTCAGAAGGCTAAGGAAATTTGGCATGTCGGCTACGATTCTCACCAACTTTTACAGATGCACCATAGAAAGCATTCTTTCTGGTTGTATCACAGCTTGGTATGGCTCCTGCTCTGCCCAAGATCGCAACAAACTACAAAGGAATGTGAACAAAGTCCAGACCATCACACAAACCAGCCTCCCATCCAGTGACTCTGTCTACACATCCCGCTGCCTTGGAAAAGCAGCCAGCATAATCAAGGACCCCAGACACCCCGGACATTCTCTCTTCCACGTTCTTCGGGAAAAAGATACAAAATCTGAGGACACGTACCAACCGACTCAAGAACAGTTTCTTCCCTGCTGCCATCAGACTTTTGAATGGACCTACCTCATATTAAGTTGATCTTTCTCTACACCCTTGCTATGACTGTAACACTACATTCAGCACTCTCTCCTTTCCTTCTCTATGTATGATATGCTTTGTCTGTATAGCGATAAATGTGACAATAATAAATGAAATCAAATCAAATCCACTTGCTAAGCATTGCCCACATACCTCTGTTGGTGTATTTGGTCTTCACACTCTAGTCCTCTCTAAGCACAATAGAAACACAATTGGAATTTAACTAACCTCAAGCATATAAATACCTTTGTCCAGCATGAAACTAACGATAGGTTTTATCCTCGCTGGCACAGAAACATTAAAAAAATTCCATTTAAAACTATACCTTATTTCTAATGTTTACCAATATGAATATAAATCTCTTAAAATTACCCTTGTTTTCCTAACAATGCCCTCCTGACTGTCATTTCCTTTGTACTTTCCTGTGCTCGCTATGGCTCAGTTGGTAGCATTTCCATTTCTGAGTTAGACTGTTCAAGTCCCATTTCAGGCACAAAAATCAAGATTCATACCCCTTTGCAGTACTGGGGGATCATTGTTTGTGCTGTCTTTTGGATGAGATACAGGCAGGCTGGTCAAATGAGCAGAACAGTGGTAAATGGAATTTAAGCCTGAAAAGCGTGAGGTTATGCATTTTGGGAGGACCAACAAGACAAGGAAATATACAATAAATGGTAGGATGCTAGGAAGTACAGAGGACCAGTGGGACCTTGGAGTGCATGTCCATAGATCGCTGAAGGCAGTGGGACAGGTAAATATGGTGGTTAAGAAGGCATATAGAACACTTGACTTTATTAGCCGAGGCATATAATATAAGAGCAGGGAGGTTATGATGGAGCTGTATAAAACACTCATTGGGTCACAGTGTCAGAGTTCTCTTGGATAACAGCAAACTAAAGGCACTCAGTCGACTCTTTACACAAACAGCGCTGGACACCATGCATCCAATGCAAGGTCTTTAATTACTTGTGCACAAGGGGAACTCTCCACGGCCAACACGGGATGACTGGAGCAGTTCTGAGGTTATGGAGAAACAGCTCAACAATTATAGTCAATTACAGCAAATCAGGAACAAGAGATTTTTCACATCTTTCATTGACACACATATCCACCAATCATAGCATAGCCTTTTGCTCTTTCTTATCCAATAGAAAACCAAATCTTCATTAGCACAATATGTCCCCATATCTTGCTATTTGGTATAGTCATGGCAACTTGTTCTTTGTTTTTATCCTGTAGTCCTAGTCTGGAATGCAGTGTTTATGGAACAAGGTTTAGATACACTCGCTTATCCTGCGTACATCAGTGTTGACCTTACTGAAGGCCTTACTGAAGGCCATGTTTGGCTAATAATCATTTTCCATTACTTGACAGAGTTTTTTTTTACAATTATAGAACTTTAATTTTCACAATTATTGTAATTTAGCCTTCACACTTGCCCCGTTTTTGTCCTTTAAGGACAACCTTTTGGCTCCCCCACGAGCTCTGTGCACATTAGTTTTCTCAATTTGTGAGGTAATGCATTTTGGGAGGTCTAATACAAATAGGAAATATACAGTTAATGGCAGAACCCTTAAGAGTATTGATAGGCAAAGGGATCTGGATGTACAGGTACACAGGTTACTGAAAGTGGCAATGCAAGTGGAGAAGGTAGTCAAGAAGGCATACGGCATGCTTGCCTTCATCGGCTGGGGTATTGAGTTTAAAAATTGGCAAGTCATGTTGCAGCTTTATAGAATCTTAGTTAGGCCGCACTTGGAATATAGTGTTAATTCTGGTCGCCACACGACCAGAAGGATGTGGAGGCTTTGGAGAGGGTACAGAAAAGATTGACCAGGATGTTGCCTGGTATGGAGGGCATCAGCTATGAGGAGTGGTTGGAGAAACTTGATTTGTTCTCACTGGAACGACAGAGATTGAGGGGTGACCTGATAGAAGTCTATAAGATCATGAGAGGCATGGACAGAGTGGATAGTCAGAAGCTTTTTCCCAGGGTGGAAGAGTCAATTACTAGGGGGCACAGGTTTAAGGTACGAGGAGCAAGGTTTAAAGAAGATGTACGAGGCAGATTTTTTTGCACAGAGGGTGGTGGGTGCCTGGAACTTGTTGCCGGGGGAGATAGTGGAAGGGATACAGTAGTGGCTTTTAAGGGGCGTCTTGACAAATACATGAATAGGATGGGAATAGAGGGATATGGTCCCCGGAAGGGTAGGGGGTTTTAGTTAAGTCGGGTAGCATGGTCGGTGCAGGCTTGGAGGGCCGAAGGGCCTGTTCCTGTGCAGTAATTTTCTTTGTTCTTTAATTCTTCCTCGGCTGATTCATAGGCTGGGAGGAGATGGGGAACTGAGCTATGGATAGGATCATGAAGGCGGCAAATAGAACGGCAAATAGCAAGAGACAAGTTGGATAACTACATACAGGACAATGAGCAAGGCCAGGCCCACAACAAGGTATTTGAGAAGAGTCTTGAGAAAGCCTCCAAACCGCCAATAATGTTTGGGAACCAACTCCACCAGTCAAAGGGCTTTCCCTGAGCAATTGAGTGCAGGAGGCACACCTGCTCCTGAATAGTATGCACATCAGTCTCAACCCTATAATCCTCATTGACTGAGAAGAAGCATGTCTCATTGACAGCCGCACAAACTCCTTCTTGTGCCGCTTGCAAGAGATCAAGGGCCATGTGGTTCTGAAGCACCATCTTAGAAAGGGACTGAATCTCTGACTGCAGGTCCTAACTTCCACAACAGCTAGAGCATTGTGTGCAGTTGTGGTCATCACTCTTTCGGAAGTATGTGGTTGCTCAAGAAAGGGTGCATATGAGATCCACCAGGGTGTTACTTAGACCGGAGTGTTTCAGTTATGAAGAGAGGCTGGTTAGGCTGGGTTTATTCTCCTTAGCGGCGGCTGACGGGGGACCTGATTGGGGTGTACAAAGTTATGACATAGATCGAAACTTTTTCCCTTAGTAGAGGGGTCAATAGCCAGGGGATATAGATTTAAGGTAAGGGGCAGGAGATGTAGAGGGGATTTGAGGATTTTGTTTTTCACTCAGAGGATGGTGAGAATCTGGAACTCACTACCAGAAAGGGCGGTGGAGGTGGGAACTCTCACAACATTTAAGAAGCATTGAGATGAGCACTTGAAACAACATTGCATTCAAGGCTGGAAAATGGGATGAGAATAGATTGGTGTTAGATGGCCGGCACAGTCACGAGGGACTGAAGGGTATCTTTCCTTTCTGTAAAACTCTACAACTCTATATTAAACTGAGGACCACCTTGCCTTCTCGAGTGTCTGAAAAAGATGCCATGATACTATTTCAAAAATGAACAAGGATGCTATGCTTGGTGTCCTGGCCAACATTCTTCGCTCAATCAACATCACAGAAACAAAATATTTGGTCACTGCCGTTTGTGGGTTTTCTTGTGTGCATATTGGCTGCTGCAATTCCTCTAATGCAACACCACAAAAGAGTTGTGGTCCTCACTCTATATCACATTATCTGTAAGGTGCATTGGGATATCCTGTCATTGTTAAAGGCACTATATAAATGAAAGTCTTGCTCAAGCTTCTCTTTTTTTCCACCACTGGAATATGTGGCTTCTATAAATGAATGTAAAGGGTTTGTTTTGATGAATATCTCCCAGAATAGTGGTCAGGATAATTGGTCAGTGATGTAGAAGCTGTAAAGTAAGTGAGAGTATCTTTTACAGCACCATAAATATGAGCTATTTTATATTTTAAATGAGGGCCAGCATAACTAATGGAAACAGCTTCAAACCACCAAAGCTATTGTCACTACATTAGTATTCGCAGTGATTTAAGTTACCACCAGAGTAATAATTAATCATTTTAAAAAGGATTTATTCCTGGTCCAGCATTTTTAAGGCAAGAAATGGCAGTCAAGATATTGGATGAATGCTTAATATGTATGTATAATATTCCTGATGCACTATTTTAATTAAGGCATTAAAATGAGTTAACGAGCTGAGCTTTCCTAAACCAAAGGTGATGTGGATGGAGGCTGGAGAACTGGGAAAATAAGGGGGGAGCTTCAACTGGACAGCTCCCCCAATCATTTCCACTCTGGGCACATTTCCGGGGTGGGTGCAAATAAGCTTCCAATTTAAATACTTAAGGCCTCCATTAGGCATGATTTTTCCATGGATCAGCCCCCCCAACCCCCCGAATTGTGAGGAAAGACCTACTGATCAATGGCAGACTGGGAGGTGGGGAGAAAGGGGGGGTGAACAATCAGAGCCAGAGGCTCCACTTCCCTATAAGGGACTAACGGATATGAAAGGCAGCACCGATGACCCGCCGTCTTATTTCTTTTATTTTATGCCTCCGCATGTACCCGAGGGATCCTCGAGGTCTCCTACCCCCTTGACCAGTGCCAACCTCTCCAGGTGCAGCTGCCAAGGCTCTAGAGCTACTGGGCCCTCTGATTAGGCGGGCTGCAACAAGGCCCCGCTGCCATGTTTAATTGGTTGGCATGTGCAAAGTTGGCCAATTTGATGGGGCGGGGGGGGGGCAGCACCACCAGGAATGTTGCAATACCAATCTTGCGGCCCACAAATGTGGGATCAGGGTCCCCGCTTGATCTCTGTGTTGGGATCCCAAAGCTTGTGGGAGAATCCTGCGCCGTGGGGCGGTACGGTAGCACAGTGGTTAGCACTGCTGCTTCACAGCTCCAGGGACCTGGGTTCGATTCCCGGCTCGGGTCACTGTCTGTGTGGAGTCTGCACATTCTCCTCGTGTCTGCGTGGGTTTCCTCCGGGTGCTCCGGTTTCCTCCCACAGTCCAAAGATGTGCGGATTAGGTTGATTGGCCGTGCTAAATTGCCCCTTAGTGTCCCGAAATGCGTAGGTTAGAGGGATTAGCGGGTAATATGTGTAGGGATGTGGGGGTAGGGCCTGGGTGGGATTGTGGTCGGTGGAGACTCCATGGGCCGAATGGCCTGTTTCTGCACTGTAGGGTTTCTATGATTTCTATGAACCCCCCCCCAAGCTCTCCCCCCCCGCCCCCCCCCCCCCCCCCCCCCACTTTGGACTAAAATAGCATAGAGTAGAATATTACGTGAATGTATTCGGCTAACATCATCATAGAGATCATAGAAACGCTACAGTGCAGAAGAAGGCCATTCGGTCCGTCGAGTCTGCACCAACCACAATCCCACCCAGGCCCTATCCCCATAATCCCACATATTTACCGTAATAATACATCTAACCTACGCATCCTGGGACACTAAGGCGCAATTTAGCATGGCTAATGCGCCTAACCCATACATCTTTGGAGTGTGGGAGGAAACTGGAGCACCCGGAGGAAACCCACGCAGACACGGGGAGAATGTACAAACTCCACACAGACAGTGAGTGACCCAAACCGGGAATCAAACACAGGTCCCTGGAGCTGTGAGGCTGCAGTGCTAATCACTGTGCCACCGTGTCACCCTTGTTCACTATCACCAGCTATAATTGCTATTTTCCTGGCCCTCTTTGTAGACCTTCCTCCTGCCCTAGACAGCAGCCGTTGACCAAAATTGCAATTAATATTCCATCTATTCAATAGTCTTTCAGCAATGTTCACCTGTCGTGGTCTTCCGGATCGTAATGCCAAAAGCAACTGAAATAAATTCATCCTCCAATTACTGCTGTCTCCTTGCCAAGAATGAGGTTTGCTTCCACTGACATCACAGTTGGCATCGGAAATTAACGATTTGTAAAATTGTGGGTGGGAGTCTGTAACTACCACAGAGTGCTTGCTGTACTGGCATGGGGTGTCACTAGAATGCTCTACAAAATGCTGCCGTCTTTAAATCAATAGCATTCTGAGGTGTTCAGCCTAATGTTTTCATACTGTTACGCTCTTGGGCCAGATCCCTAAGGTTTTGTTAAGATCCGGTTAGAAACCATTAATGTTGTGTTTTGCAGTAGACAAAGTGTGATATTCAAGATACTGGCCAGAATTTAAAGTTTAAAGTTTATTTATTAGTGTGACAAGTAGACTTACATTAACACTGCAATGAAGTTACTGTGAAAATACCCTCGTCACCACACTCCGGCGCCTGTTCGGGTACACTGAAGGAAAGTTTAGCATGGGTGACAGGGGCCTGGAATGCACTGCCAAGTGAGGTGGTTGAGGCAGTTACGTTAGCCATATTTAAGACTTATCTTGATAGGCACATGAACAAATGGGGAATAGAGGGATATAAGGGATATAAGAGGGATAGATAGGTAAATGTGATCGGCACAGGCTTGGAGGGCCAAAGCGCGTGTTCCTGTTCTGTACTGTTCTTTGTTCTTTTGTTTCAGTGCACCTAACCAGCACGTCTTTCAGAGTGTGGGAGGAAGCTGGAGCACCCGGAAGAAACCCACGCAGACACGGGAAGAATGTGCAGACTCCGCACAGACAGTGACCCAAGCCGGGAATTGAACCCAGGTCCCTAGTGCGGTGATTCAGCAGTGCTAACCTCTGTGCCACCCTGCTGCCCTGCCTGCCACGGGAATTTTACCATCCCGACCGCCACAGGAATTGGAGCGGGCGAGGGGTGGACCATGGGAAGGTCCATTGACCTCGGACGGGATTTTATGATTTCGGGACGAGCGAAGCCGTAAAGTCCCGCCTATTGTCTGAGTAAATAAAGCCACAAGATTCCAGAGGTTTTGAACAAGCAAAATAAACATTACTCAGAAATATAAAACCATTAACCATTATCTATCTAATCCCTTAACACTCACAGTAAATATGAGGTTCACATGAATTAACAGGCAAACTGTGGTCAAACACACCACATTCCACAATAAATGGCACACGTCACTATGATAACTGGGGACAGATAGGGTCCATGCATTTCTCAACAGACAGTCCAGACATCAGAAATCACTGAGTCAACTAATCTTACCAAAACTCTGGCCTCTGGCCTAAATTTTCAAGTACCCCCTCCCCTCAACCCACCTCCCCACTTGGGGCATGTATTTTCACAGTGGGGGTAGCTCACCAATGGAAGCCAGCAGAAACTTACAGTTCTGTCAAAGTCAATTGCAGTTTGCATAGCTAGCCATTCACACAGCCAGAAACCCATCTGCAGGAGTGAAAAGAATTTCGGCAAGACTGGGAGACCCTGCCAGTAGAAAGGACTGGAAAATCCCATCAGTGGGAATGGCCAGAAAATTCCACCCTCTCTCCCATGAGGGACTTCAGTCATCACATTTAACGATCTAACAAGGGAATCCCCTCCAAATGTTAGTCCATTTCAGGAGACAACAGCGATGGCCCAACTTGCAGGGCTTGTACCTCATCTCCCAAGACTCCATCTGCCAGATTCTTGAGTCTGCACTCAAGCACCTACCCACAAGCGCAACTTCAACTCTTCAGTCATGCTGAACCGAGCACTACTGCTCCAGGGGGGTACCTTAGACCCAATAGCCCACAGCACCAAGTCACCAACCTGCTTGGATTTTAGAGGCTTCTCTTGAGCCCTCTTTGATTGCTAAGGTTTCTCCTGAGGCCACTTCACAATCTGCTGTTTCATCTGCTCCTCTCTTTTTAACTGAGCTTGACTGGAGCCTGTCTCTATCCCCTGACTGGGACTTCCTTTTTGGGACCTCTCTACCTGTGCCCTGGACTCTTGTCACCAATGGTGCTACACTCCAGGTCATGTGACCTGGGTTTTCACACCATTTTTCTTCATGCACAGGCATGCTGGCCCAACCCTTGGCCCAAAGAACTTAAAAAGTGCAGAACTGCACCCATGCAGCCCGCTCCCCATCTGCACATGTGTGAAAACTCTGAGATCTGTCGACACTTGGAGCTCCTGTCATCTGCTGTCAATGAGAAGGTAAGTCAAGCTTCTTAAAATACACAATGTTGATGCTGGCTCAGACAGAAACTCTTAACTATCAACCAACTCAAGAACAGCTCCTTTCCTGCTACCATCAGACGATTCAGTGGACTTACCTCGCATTAAGTTGATCTTTCTCTGCACCCTAGTTATGACTGTAACACTACATTCTGCACTCTCTCATTTCCTTCTCGATGAACAGTATGTCTTGTCTGGAAAGCGTGCAAGAGGCATCAAAGTGTTGTCCTGTCCATTTGTTCAAGTGGATGTCAAACATCCCATGATAACTATCAGAAGTGGAGTAGGGGAATGTACCTGGGCAACAATGGGGGAGGAGGTGATGGCCCAGTGATATTATAGCTGGACTATTAATCCAGAAACTCAGCTAATGTTTTGAAGACCTGGTTTCAAATCCCACGACAGTAAATGGTGGAATTTGAATTCAATAAAAAAATCTGGAATTAAGAATTAAGAATCCACTGATGACCATGAAACCATTGTCGATTGTCAGAAAAATCCATCTGGTTCACAAATGTCCTTTTAGGGAAGAAAATCTGCCGTCTTCACTTGGTTTAGCCTACATGTGACTCCAGAGCCACAGCAATGTGGTTGACTCTCAACTGCCCTCTGAAATGGCCCAGAAAGCCACTCAGTTGTATCAATCGTTACAAAATCTCAGGCCAGAATGTTATGGCCATTCACACCAGAGGGATTTTTCGATCCCATTGCAATGAACGGAGATTTGGTTGGGCGCCAAATTCTCTGACCTCACTGCAGCAGGAATGTGGCGTGAATGGTGATAAGATCACACCCTCAGCGTTTCAAGAAGGCAACTCACTACCACCTTCTCAAGGACAACTAGCGATGGGCAATAAATGCTGGCCAGCCAGCGATGCCCATGTCCCAGGAACGAATTTAAAAAAACATACATCCCTCAGCAAACACGATCAACGATCACTCACTCGTTTATCTCATTGATTCTGTGGAGTCCCATTATACATGTGTTGACAAAGGGCCATCCTGACTCAAAGCATTGGCTCTATTCTCTCTCCAAAGATGCTGTCAGACCTGCTGAGACTGCAATATTTTCTGTTCTTGTCCCATTATACACGTGTTTCTCAATACAATAACTACTTGAACTTCACGTGAAAAGTAATTCCTTGACTGTGGAGCACTTTGGAATGCTTTATAAATGCAAACTTTACTCTGTGCCTGTGTGTAACTTTGACTGCAATAGAACTGCAACGGCGGCACGGTGGTACAGTGGTTAGCATTACTGCCTCACAATGCCCGGGTTTGAATCCCAGCTTGGGTCACTGTCTGTGTGGAATTTGCATGTTCTCCCCTTGTCTGCATTGGGTTTCCTCCGGGTGCTCCAGTTTCCTCCCACAATCCGAAAGGCATGCTGGTTAGGTGCATTGGTCATGCTAAATTCTCCCTCAGTGTACCCGAACAGGCGCCGGAGTGTGGCGACGAGATGAATTTCACAGTAACTTCATTGCAGTGTTAATGTAAGTCTACTTGTGGCTAATAAATAAATTAGACGCTGTGTATTAATGGACAGCTAACTGCAACCTCTTGGAGACAAATTTCTACCCCTTTCCTTCTTATGTCAAAGCTCTGGTGATTCAATGATAATGACAAGCTCGTACTATCTTTTCTCCCTGGTATTTAATTATTCATTTGCAAGCATGTAGCTTGACAAACCTCTGGCCTTTTGGGGAATTTCACATCTAACTGACTCCAAGCCGTTGATTTCAATCAGTATCTCTCAACAAGCAACAGAATTGCGACTTGCCACCTGTCCTTGGCTCACAGGTTCCTGATAATTATGGGATGTTGGAATCCCAGCTACTGCCAGCCGCATTTTAAATGAATTTCCGAGGAGCAAAGCATTAAACCTGGCCCACGTCAGAGTGCTTCAAGTCCTGCCCGCAATCATTCGATTAAAGTGGGAGCGCAAAATATCATTTTGCGACTCCGATACGGGTTTGGGTTGACAATGAAGTCTCACCAGGTTCAGCATTACCTATTCATCATCACCAAACTCTCAATATGCAACGTGGACATGGTTTCTGTATTACAACCTTGTCAAACTGTGATTAAAATCTACAGTGTTCAATTTTAATGAACTTGTACATAAAACAATGAAGTGTGTTCAGACTGGGCTGCCAATGGATATTTGTCTTCCTAATTGGGTTGGTAGTAAAAATGTTACCCATGTCACAGCACAAGCTGTTGACGTGAGGCTTTATTAATACACATTTTATTCATTAATGCGAGATCATCTGCATGCAGTATGAGACTGTGTATAGACAGGTAGGTCAGTAGGATGAAACCAAAATTGAATCATTTTGCAATTTGTAATTGTGTGACTGAACCCTTCAGTTGGTCTATCACTTGTCCATTATAGTCTATGTAGATTCCATTGCACATCTTACATATTTTGGTCTGAGACACAATCTATAGAGTTAGTGCCTTGTTACTCTTTTCAGTAGTTTGGCATATTAACTGGTTTTGTTTTCTGCTCTTTGTTTGCTGCCCGGGGTCCTGGTTTAGCAATGCCTCAGTTTTAAAATCCCAGGGAAATTATTGGAGAGGATTCTTCGAGACAGGATTTATTCCCACTTGGAAATAAGTGGATGTATTAGCGAGAGGCAACATGGTTTTGTGAAGGGGAGATCGTGTCTCACGAACTTGATCGAGTTTTTCAAGGAAATGACGAAGATGATTGATGAGGGTAGGGCAGTGGATGTTGTCTACATGGACTTCAGTAAGGTCTTTGACAAGGTCCCTCATGGCAGACTGGTGCAGAAGGTGAAGTCGCATGGGATCAGAGGTGAGCTGGCAAGGTGGATACAAAACTGGCTCGGTCAAAGAAGACAGAGGGTAGCAGTGGAAGGGTACGTTTCTGAATGAAGGCTGTGACAAGTGGCGTTCCTCAGGGATCAGTGCTGGGACCTTAGCTGTTTGTAATATATATAAATGATTTGAGGAAAATGTAACTGGTTTGATTAGTAAGTTTGCGGACGACACAAAGGTTGGTGGAATTGCGAATAGTGATGATGACCATCAGAGGATACAGCATATAGATCGGTTATTAGACTTGGGCGGAGAGATGACAGATGGAGTTTAATCCGGACAAATGTGGGGTAATGCATTTTGGAAGGTCGAATACAGATAGGAAATATACAGTAAATGGCAGAACCCTTAAGAGTATTGATAGGCAAAGGGATCTGGGTGTACAGGTACACAGATCACTGAAAGTGGCAATACAGGTGAAGAAGGTAGTCAAGAAGGCATACGGCATGCTTGCCTTCATCGGCCGGGGCATTGAGTTTAAAAATTGGCAAGTCATGTTGCAGCTTTATAGAACCTTAGTTAGGCCGCACTTGGAATATAGTGTTCAATTCTGGTCGCCACACTACCAGAAGGATGTAGAGGCTTTGGAGAGGGTACAGAAAAGATTTACCAGGATGTTGCCTGGTATGGAGGGCATTAGCTATGAGGAGAGGTTGGAGAAACTTGGTTTGTTCTTGCTAGAACGACAGAGGTTGAGGGGCGACCTGATAGAAGTCTACAAGATTATGAGAGGCATGGATAGAGTGGATAATCAGAAGCTTTTTCCCAGGTTGGATGAGTCAATTACTAGGGGGCACAAGTTTAAAGTGCGAGGGGTAAGGTTTAAAGGAGATATACGAGGCAGATTTTTTACACAGAGAGTAGTGGGTGCCTGGAACCTGTTGCCAGGGGAGATAGTGGAAGCGGATATGGTAGTGACTTTTAAGGGGCGCCTTGACAAATATATAAATAGGATGGGAATAGAGGGATATAGTCCCCGGAAGGGGAGGGAGTTTTAGTTAAGTCAGGCAGCATGGTCGGTGCAGGCTTGGAGGACCGAAGGGCCTGTTCCTGTGCTGTAATTTTCTTTGTTCTTTGTTCTTTATCCTTAGTCTCAATCACTCCACACCCTCGTCATGTACTGATCTATTGGTTTTCTCCCTACTCCACCTACAAGAGGAGTGGAGGGGACAGAGTACAGTTCTCTACCTTACTTTCGTAGATCTCACTCAGGCCTTCGACAATGTCAGTTGAGCAGGATTCTAAAAGATTCTGGGAAAAATTGGGTGTCCACCAAAGCTCCTCAACCTCACCCATTCCTTCCATGGCAACATGCACTGCACTGATTTTGATTTGATTTGATTTATTATTGTCACATGTATTAGTATACAGTGAAAAGTATTGTTTCTTGCGCGCTATACAGACAAAGCATACCGTTTATAGAGAAGGAAACGAGGGAGTGTAGAATGTAGAGTTACAGTTATAGCTAGGGTGTAGAGAAAGATCAACTCAATATGAGGTAGGTCCATTCAAAAGTCTGATGGCAGCAGGGAAGAAGCTGTTCTTAAGTCGGTTGGTACGTGACCGCAGACCTTTGTATCTTTTCCCGATGGAAGAAGGTAGAAATACAGTTTGATGGATCCATTTCTAACAGTTTTAGAGTGAAGGATGAAACAGGGCTTTGTCGGAGCTCCCATTCTGTTTTGTATCTTCTTCTTCTGTTCCTGACCTTCACCCTCCCTGCAGATGTGGAAGGCGTCTGCTTGCATACTAGGCCAGAAGCAACCTCTTCATAGATGCTATGGCATGGAGACAGGCCTAACAGCCCAAACTGGTCCATGGCAACCAAAAAGCCCATCTAAGCTCTTCAACCAATCATGACTGAAAGTGTAGACAGGACCCCATGCACCCTGGACATTCTCTCTTCCATCTTCTTCCATCAGGATAAAGAGATAAAAGTCTGAGGTCATGTACCAACCGACTTAAGAAATGCTTCTTCCCTGCTGCCATCAGACTTTTGAATGGACCTACCTCGCACTAAGTTGATCTTTCTCGACACCCTAGCTATGACTGTAACACTACATTCTGCACTCTCTCCTTTCCTTCTCTATGAATGGTATGCTTTGTGCAGCACACAAGAAACAACACTTTTCACTGTATGCTAATACATGTGACAATAACAAATCAAATCAAAAAGAAACACATCGCGGCGGTGATCTGGGAACTCCGCTAAGCTGACAATACTGCACTGGTCACTCACACAGCAGCTCAGCTACAAAGACTCATGAGGTCGGATTTTGGTGGAACTTTAAAAATGGTGGCAGGACACAATTCCAGGATTCTCTCCTCCGCTCCCGGTGTCCCCAGTTTTTGCTGGCACAGGAGGAGGGTGCCGGCCGAAAGCCCACATCCTGCACTCCTGATCTGGCCGGCTCATTAGCAGGGTTTATCCTCATGTAATTTTTGTGGTGTCACACCATCTTCTCAAGGACTCGTGGCTCACCGCTCCTCAGAAGAGTCGTGAACCAGATTCTGGACATGAGAGCCTTTTGAAAGATAACTTGGAAAGGTTATACTCATAGAGTCATCGAGTCATCGAGGTTTACAGCCTGGAAACAGGTGCTTCGGCTCACCTTGTCAATACTACCCAGATTTTACCACTAAGCTAGTACCAATTGCCCATATTTGGCCCATATCCCTCTATACCCATCTTAACCATGTAACTGTCTAAATGCTTTATAAAAGAAAAATTGTGTCCTTCTCTTCTACTGCCTCTGGCAGCTCATTCCAGACCCACACCACCCTCTGAGTCAAAAAATTGCCCCTCATGCTGCCCATCAACTCCCAGTGGCCTTTCATACCCTTCATGCAAACTCATAGCATATACATGTCCATTCACCTAGTATAGCCTATTTACCAAAATAATGAACCCAATAGTAATAATGGCATTTGTGAAAATGCTTAATAAAGCAACCATTCATACCTTCCTTAAATAGAATGCTGCTGCAACTAACCTACAAATCAACCAGACCTTTAAAGCATCAGTGCCAACTATATGTACTTGACACCTCTTTGTCTTGTGTAAATAAACATTGAGCCAGTCACAAAATAGATCACAGCAATAAAAGACTGTAAATCTATCACTAAAGCCAGTTTTCCTTCTGTGTACCTGTTCCAACAAAATAATGGAAATCTGGATTCTCATCCAAGCATTCACAATGACTCATGGGGAAATAGAGGAATAGGTTGGCATGGAGGATATAAGGGGCCATATGGAGGTGAATGAGATGGCATGAGTTGACGTGGATGGGTGCTAAAGGGCTTAATATTTAACAATACAATTGGGACAAATTCTCAGCAAACCGAGGTGGGCCTTTCAACTTGCCAACCCCGGCACTCAGCTGCCCCTGTGCCCTGATCTGAGGTGGGAGGCCTGAATCCAGCACACACTTACACCCACTGAATGAAAATCAGGCCTTGTGGTGAGCTTTTTCCCAGAAGATTTCCTGACCTGAGCTACCCACGTTGATCGGGAAAGTCCAGCCCATGGCGACACCTCCTGTCGGCTTAAGTGCACCACCACAATGGCAAGTGGCCACAGCAGCTTGGCAACAGATGCCAAAGCTGAAAACAACACATAATGTCATCTGGTAGTTTCATATGCAGCACCTGTGGCAGAACCTGCTCCTCAAGGATTGGCCTTGAAAGCCATAAGCAAAGATGTACCGAGTGAAGGCACCCCATCTGAAATGGATCATCTCTCATCGATGGAACGATGTCAACAAAAACACATCCTGGCCCCTCCGTATCTACATAATCTTCTCCAGCCCCACAATCATCTGAGATATGTGGGCACTTCTAATTCTAGCTTCTTGAGTGCTCTCAATTTTAATTATTCCATCATGGGTAGCCATGCCTTCAGCTTCCAAGGCCCTAAGATCTGGAGGTCCCTCCCTAAAAAATCCCAATTCTTTTGACTCCTTTAATAAGATCCTCAAAAGGTGTCTCTTTGACCAATCTTTTGGTCATCTGCCCTAAATGCTGGCCAAGCCAGCGTTGCCCACACCCCATAAAATGAATATAAGAAAACTGCTGTAAAGCAGTCTGGAACATAATATTAAAGGCACTATATAAATGCTAATAGCTGTTATAACGGCTGTGCTTGTGATACATTTACATTGTGAACTGAAGGAAGATAACAATTCATCACTTGTGTGTTTATTGTTCGTGTACAGCTGTTAGCTTTTAAAGGTTATGTGTCGAGTAATTATATTTTTAAAAAGTAAAATTGGAGGTGCTTCCCCTGAATAAATGGAATGAACAAATCTATGTTTATGTAGTGCGTCCTTTACACATTGGATCATTGGTGCAAGAGGTTAAAAAGCAATCTAATGAAGTGGCCAAAATTACAAAATGGGTTGAGAAGGTACATAATAAAATATTATTTGCTGAAATTGTTAAATTGAAAGGGCAAATCGAGGATAAGTACTTAAAATATATTTTTTTACATTCATTTGTGGGACATGGACGTTGTTGGCTGGCCAGCATTTATTGCCCATCTCTAGTTACCCTTGAACTGAATGCCTTGCTCAGCCATTTCAGAGAGCAAGTGGAGAGTCAACCACATTGCTGTGGCTCTGGAGTCACATGTAGGCCAGACCAGGTAAGGACAGCAGATTTCCTCCCCTAAAGGACATTAGTAAACCAGATGGATTTTTCCTGACCATCGTTTCATGGTCATTAGTAGATTCTTAATTCCAGATCTTTTTTATTGAATTCAAATTCCACCATCTGCCGTGCTCGGATTTGAACCCAAATCCCCAGAACATTTGCTGAGTTTCTGGATTAATAGTCTATCGATAATACCACTAGGCCTTCACCTCCTCTGTATTCGGCAGGGAAAGATGCTTTCACACAAAGGGTTATTCGGGTGCAGAAGAGATTAGCAGAATTGCCTATTAAAACAGGCTAAGGAAGCTTGATAGATCTTTGAAAAGGGAAAAAATAATAACAATCAGCAATATGAAAAAAGAACTTGAGGAAGTGATTCTGCTGTAAAGCGTCTTCAAATGAAAAAGCAAAAAATTGGGAGACGCAAAAAATCGGAAAGATGGAAATCCCCAGCAAGGAAGCTATGGAGTGGAACAATTTATCAACTCCAAACACAGATTGAGTCTCTCCCTGTGGTGAGACGGTAGTGTTTGCAAATGATTATATGAGTGAGTGGGCAGCACTGGGATGCCAACAATCTTTGTTTTCACTAAATCGACATTGTTAAAACTGTGGGATAGAGATGTGAGTCCACAAAAGCACACATTTTTCATATTTTGTCCCGCAATAGCTTTTATCATTTAAAACAAGGTTGGCAATGTTTTCAATTTACTCAGAGAGCTTCAGTGAATCTCATATTGACATACGGACGTTTCAAACGCACATTGCTAGATAGTAAAAATCAATCTTTTGTGGGGTGGCACAGTGGTTAGCACTGCTGCCTCACAGCTCCAGGGACCTGGGTTCGATTCCCGGCTTGGGTCACTGTCTGTGTGGACTTTGCACATCCTCCCCATGTCTGAGTGGGTTTACTCTGGGTGCTCCGGTTTCCTCCAAACAGTCCAAAGGTGTGCAGGTTCGGTGCATTGGCCATGCTAAATTGCCCCTTAGTGTCCTGGGATGCGTAGATTAGAGGTATTAGTGGGGTAAATATGTGGCGATACAGGGATAGGGCCTAGATGGGATTGTTGTCAGTGCAGACTCAATGGGCTGAATGGCCTCCTTCTGCACTGTAGGGTTTCTGTGATTCTGTCTTTTCAACGTAGCATGGGGGTCGGGGTGCTTATCAGAATAAGAGCTTAATTTATGGAAATACTGAAAAGTCTCAATCATAGCAGTCATTAAAAATAAAACCACAGGCTAAGCAATAATAGAGGGAAAGATAAGTGAACTGCTGTTAAATTGATACTGGGTTGGATGACTGATCTCCCAAGCTTCCCCTGTCTCTTTGATCATATCAAGTAAATGCGCATGTTATCTATGATTGCCATTCTAATGCAGTACAAAGGTTTTCAAATTTTAAGTGTGTGGCTATCTTGAGGACACCAACATGTTGTGGGACTGAGATTAATAACGGGCACAGCGACATAGCAGTGAACGATTTATAGCTAGGTCTCCTAATGCGGCTGTGATCCTGCTTTATTTCAAGTATATTGCCTCTTTACGCAATAAAATACCAGATCCCTCAAGATTTCTGGTGCACTGACAGTGCGTAATGAAAATTTATGGGATATCATAAATATGTGCAACTTGCTCATATTCAGAAATGGTCCATAAAACTTGATTTTAATGACATCCTCTAAAAATGCCAGTGCTTAATGAACAAGAGACTCGGGGATGTTAAAAAAAAATGTTGGGGAGCCTCATTTGACCATAATCATCATTAAATACAATATCATAACTGCCAGGGAGGAAAATTCCTCAGCTAGAAATGCAGTCAATTAAAAAACAAATATTTAGATTGTCACAGAGGGTTAGCTACCCCGCCAGAAGTTACGGTTTTTCACAATTTCATTTCAAGATGGCAGCAGCATCATCATCACATAAAACATTAAATAGAGGTGTGGTTCCTTGCAGAGGGAGTCAGGATCAGAGAGTCATCCACACTGGAGTATTCTTACACAGCTTTGATTAGCCAGCCATGCTTTTCACAGGAATGAGGGTACAAGGAAAAACATTTCCCGAGATGTAGTTCCATGGACAGGGCTTCTGATGCAGCGGGCAGCATCTCAACCACAAGCACAAGAGTAACAAAAGTTTGCATTTGTATAAAATCTTTGTGCATCATAGTGACCTGTCTAAAGACACGGCCTCTCCTCTTTACTTCTCCCCTCGGTTATGTATGTTAGGGCATGCCCCTTTAAGGAAACAGGTCAGGTGACCCAGGACTCAAGCTTCACCGTGGGTGGAGCTTGCCTAGCCAGTCTCGTGCTGACTGTGCTCAGATGAGGATGTGTTAATAAACTGCTCCAGTTAGTTGACTACCACTGAGCCCATGGTCTATGATTGGTCTCAATATCAGACCTCCAACATAATTCCCTCATGGTCTCTGTGCATTCCTCTTTGGTTGCTTGTCAGAGACTCCCATTTTCAACGTCAATCAGAAATGAGCAGAATGGTCAGGGACATGAATCTATATTAGGTGCCTCCCTTCCTCACATATGCTCAAAGGAAAAACAAATCCTCTTCCTGAAGGATCCTCCACCAGTAAGCCGCTGTGGGCCCTTGTAGTTCCAGCATTACCACTATCACCAACAACAAACATGTTGTCCATTGTTCGTGAGTCTGAGCATGGAATGGCTCACAAAAGGGCAGGGACGATAACCCACGAGGTGTCAAGTGCTCCTGCCACCCTTTAAAGCATCTTCAGGCTGGCACAGTGGTTAGCACTTCTGCCTCACAGTGCCAGGGACCTGGGTTCAATACAGACGTTGGGCGACTGTCTGGGCGGAGTTTGCATATTCACCCCATGTCTGCGTGGTGCTCTAAGTTGCAGGGCTATGGGCCATGTGCAGGAAGATCAGATTGGAAAGGACACACATGTGTCTTTAGGTCGGTGTGGATAAGATGGGCTGAATGGCCCCTTTCTGCGTTGTATCAGTTCTGTAGAAGAGGTTCTGCTTCCTGGAAAAAAGAGAAGATTGAGGTGTGGACCTAATTGAGGTCTATATGATGATGAAAAATTTTGATTGCGCAGACGTAAAAAAGATGTTTCCAATTGTAGAACATGGCAGGGGAGACTAGAACGGGAAGGCATAAATATAAGGTAGTCACTAATACATCTAATGGTTAATTCAAAGGAAACTATGGGGTATTATGTGTTTTGCTATCATTAATGGGTTTTTCCAACAATCGACAATGGTTTCATGGTCATCAGTAGATTCCAGATATTTTTATATTAAATTTAAATTCCACCATCTGCCATGGCGGGATTTGAACCCGGGTGTTCAGAACATTAGCTGAGTTTCTGGATTAATAGCCTCGTGATAAGACCACTGGGCCATCACCTCCTCTATGGGTGGGTATGGATGGTCAGAGGGGAATAAAGATGGACACCATTGCGTTTTATGCTCTCAGTTCTGCACTCCATGCGCATAGAGAAAGCACATGAATTGCTTGCGCCGATTGAAGCAAATGACTTTCTCTACAGGAATGGATGCAATTATAACCTTTTCTTAAGTGACCATTCCGAATACTGCAGCAATACAAGAGATTCATGATGCCTATTGGGCGAAGCAGCAATGCTGGAAAAACCTCATTAGTGTTGCTTCATGATGCATCATAATGCATCAGCAAAGTTTCAACAATCATTTTAATTGGCAATTCTGCTCAGAATGTAAAACGTGACATTAATTGTATTGTCAGCAGGTAGCAATAAAAACTAGTCCAATTGCAACCCAGTGCTCTCGCTGTTTTTGAGTCACGAAACAGTGGATTAGATAAATTAATTGGATCTAATGTTTGATTACTTGTGAACCTGAAGTTTCTCATTCATTGCTGGTAATCATTTAT
The DNA here is from genome assembly GCF_964213995.1 of Mustelus asterias. Taxonomy (NCBI): domain Eukaryota; kingdom Metazoa; phylum Chordata; class Chondrichthyes; order Carcharhiniformes; family Triakidae; genus Mustelus; species Mustelus asterias. The sequence goes on from NC_135807.1 coordinate 23,360,884, forward strand.
TGCCAGGCTAAACCTACATTGGAATACGTACTGTGTTATTAAGGCTTCACAAAATATCCTGATGAACCGGATTGCAACTTTCTGCCCTGCAGTCTTGCAAACGTACTTTGGTAAAGATAAGAGAAATTATTGCAGTCACAGGTGTCTCCTGAGCATTTCTGGCTTCTCTGAGCATTTTCTATCCACACCGCTAATCAGTTTCCAAACTGATCACAAACCTTTCCTTTGCCCATTCCTCGTCCTCACATTTGCAGACGCCTCAGATGTGCAGTCAATGATCGAGACAGACAGTCTATCAGTCTGCTTTCCAACTAAGGATGCCTCAGTGTGTGGGCGTAATGCAATCCCTGTACAATGAGGTGTGACAGACAAAACAAGGAACTGCAGGCTGCCACTGCTCTGACAGCCTTATCATTTTCTTCAGGAAATATCTGAAGCCAGTATTGCTGAGAAAAAGAGGCATGGCGGTGAAAATTTGTGGTCTTGCACTTTCGGGGCTGGCAAAGCGCCCAGTCTATCTCAAGTTACCCTGGAAGGACGAGATATCTCAAACATCTGAGCAGCAGGTGAAGCTGGCTGCGTGAGTTTCCTCCGGGTGCTCCGGTTTCTCCCCACAGTCTGAGAGATGTGCTGGTTAGATGCATTGGCCATGCTAAATTCTCCCTCAGTGTACCTGAACAGGCGCAGGAGTGTGGCGACTAGGGGAATTTCACAGTAACTTCAGTGCAGTGTTAATGTAAGCTTGTGACACTAATAAATGAATAAATAACCAGAACAAATCAACCTGCTTGATCGGCACCCCACACAACACCTTAAATACTTACTCCCTCCACCACTGGCATGCCACAGCTGTAGTGGGTGCCATCTCCAAGATGCATTGCAGCAAATTGCCAAGGCTTCTTCAGCAGCACCTTCTGAACACACAACCTCTGCTACCTAGCTGAAGAACGCAGCAGACACATGGGAACACCACTGCCTGCAAGTCTCACTCCATCCTATCTTGGAACGATACCGACTTTCCTTCATTGTCGCTGGGGCAAAATCCTGGAATTCCCTTGCTAACAGCATGGTGGATGTACCCACACCAGAAGGACTGGTTCAAGATGGCGGCTCACCGCACCTTTTCAAGGACAGTTAGGGATGGGCGATAAATGGTGACCTGGTTAGCAAAGCTCACATCCTATGAACAAATGGTAAAATAAAACTTCAAACCTAATGCTCTCCTCATGAACTATCCAGTATGATCACTGAACAGAAGTATAGTAATCATGAGGCGATGCTCTGAGTGATTTTCCCTTCCAAAGGGGCGCTGAGGTAAATTATAGCCCCTCACCGGCTTCCCAGTAGAAATTTATCCTTTTCTGTATGGTTTAGCTCCCAAACTGGGCAGACATGTTGTGAATTAATCCAAGTTAAGCCATTGCAAGGTGATCTGATACCCAGAGGCTGAATTGGAGCATAGCCTGGGAACGCTTGTGATTATAATGAGCACCATAGAACCCTACAGTGCAGAAGGAGGCCATTTGGCCCATCAAGTCTGCACCGACCACAATCCCACCATCCCCATAACCCCATGCATTTACCCTAGCCAGTCCCCCTGACATTAAGGGACAATTTAGCATGGCCAATCTACCCGCACATCTTTGGACTGTGGGAGGAAACCGGAGCACCCAGAGGAAACCCACACAGACAGAGGGAGAATGTGCAAACTCCACGCAGACAGTCGCCGAGGGCTGGAATTGAACCCGGGTCCCTGGCGCTGTGAAGCAGCAGTGCTAACCACTGTGCCACCGCGCTGCCCCAATCACTGCACATGTTTCCTTATGCTATGTATCTTTCAGTGTATGTCCAATTGAGCATTGATTCATTTATGGGCTTTTAGATGAGTCAGTGCAGGAGGAAGAATAATAAAACAGTTTGCCACTAAACAACGTATAAAAATCATCTTAATTATTATTACATATCACTGGCGCTCATCTGAATTTATTACTTGGCAATTCCTGTCGGAAATAGTTGATAACGTTGCAGATGGATCGGGCACTGAATTTCCCATTTCGTTGTCAAGACTCAATACTTTGTAATTGTCACTGCTGTAAACATTTGAGAAGATTGTCACACTCCAATAAAAATTCTGCTGACGATCCTGCGATCTAATTGACATCCTCACGTAATGAATGGTAATTAACTTGTGTTGCATTCATCAGTCTTGTTGTCTATAACTAGCAAACAAATCGCAGACTCGTTGAAATTTACAACTCTTTGAAAGACCGGCACCTCTTCCCCGTTTTAACTTACAGGGTTCGATCCACAAAACAAGGGTGAGGTCCCACTCCCACTTGACCCACTCCCCTTTAAAACTATTTATGGAAACAGTTTCCACCACCTTTTCAGCTGTCTTTGCACCCAATGGACGGGACTTTCTGGCTGTGCTTGCTTCAAGACCAGAAAATCCCACCCAAGGTCAACGGACCTTTGCAAGGCATGTGTCCCGCCCGCTGCTATTCCCATGGCAAGTGGGACAGGAAAATTCGGCCCAATAACTCTGAGTGAGAAAGTTTCTCCACAGCTCCCCTCCACATCTTTTGCAAATTATTTTAAGTCTATTACAATTGGTCATTGATGCACTTGAGGGCGGCACGGTGGCACAGTGGTTAGCACTGCTACCTCACAGCGCCAGGGTCTCAGGTTCAATTCCGGCCTTGGGTGACTGAATTTGTACATTCTCCCCCTGTCTGCTTGGCTTTCCTCCGGGTGCTCTGGTTTCCTCCCACAATCCAAAAATGTGCAGGTTAAGTTGATTGGCCATGCTAAATTGCCCCTTAGTGTCCCAAGATGTGTAGGTTAGGGGAATTAATGGGGTAAATATGTGGGGTTATGGGGATAAAGCCTGGGTAAGATACTCTGTCAAAGAGTTGGTGCTGACTCAATGGGCCAAATGGCCTCCTTCTGCACTGCAGGGATTCTATGAAATCTTACAGGGGAATAACCTTTATTGCCACTGGCAAAACCTCTCATCAGCTTGAATGCATCTACTCGGACACCTCTATTTTATTCTGTTCCAGGAGCAACGATCCTAACTTTCCCATCCCTCCCCATATCTGAAAGCCTTCATCCCTGGAAACTTCCTGGCACAACTCCCATATTCTCCCATTAATGTCTTTACTTCTTTGCTGAAGTGTGGTTCTCAGCATCATCCACAATACTCCAGCTAATGCCAATGCAATAATCTGTAAATTGTTGAACAATATCTCTGCTTTTGATGTGAGATGTGAGGGCCAGCACGGGGCACAGTGGTTAGCACTGCTGCCTCACAGCGCCAGGGATCCGGGTTCAATTCCTGGCCTTGGGTCACTGTCGGTGCGGAGTTTGCAAGTTCTCCCTGTGTCTGCGTTGATTTCCTTGGGCGCTGCGGTTTCCTCCCACAGTCCAAAGATATGCAGGTTAGGTGAATTGGCCATGTTAAATTCTCCCTCAGTGTACCCAATCAGGCTCCGGAGTGTAGGGATTTTCACAGTGTCAACGTAAGCCAACCTGTGACACTAATAAATAGACCAGTATAGTATCAAGGACTTAGGTTTTAAATTGCAAAAACAATCGAATGGGATGCAAGGCGCTGGAGTGTGATGACTAGGGGGTTTTCACAGTAACTTCATTACATTGTTAATGTAAGCCTACTTGTGACTAATAAATACGTTTTTAACTTTACTTTAAAATGGTGTCTGGAACGTGCTGCCAGGGGTGGTGGTGCAGGCAGATACGATAGGGGCGTTTAAGGGGCTTTTAGAAAAGCACAGGACTATGCCAGGAATAGAGGGATACGGATCAAGGGCAAGCAGAAGGGATTAGTTTAATTTGGTGTCATGTTCAGCACAACATCGTGGGCTAAAGGGCCTGTTCCTGTGCTATGTTTCATTGCATTTCATAAGAAGGCAAACTCTGTGTTCTATATTCTATGCTCTACTTCTAAACTTATATGCATTTTAACCACATTATCAACTTTTGCCTGGTTGCCACCCTTAAGGAGTGTTTATGTTCACCTGTGTAGTATAAGGATCTGGCATGTATAGGATAGTTGTGGGGGTGAGGACTGAGTTTCTCCACCACTTTCTGTTTTTATTCAGGATATAGTAGCAGTTTTTGATGAGCCAGGTTTATGGAGGATATATCTCGATAGGATGAAGGCAAGGAGACCACCTAATATCTTTTTTAATTCATTTTCCCAGGGTGTGGGCATCATTGGCTAGACCAGGATATACTGCCCATCGTTAGTTGCCCTTGAGAAAGTGATGGTGAGCTGCCCTCTTGAACCGCTGCAGCCCCTGAAGGTAGGTACTCCCACGGTGCTGTAAGGGAGGGAATTGCAGGATTTTTATTTTCTGGAGGTAATTAAAGCATAGATGATGGTTCCATCTATTCATAATGCATTTATCTGACAGGACGTGAAAAGTGGTGTTACCCTAAGATCAGTATTGGGATATCAGCTTTTCTTAATATATTAATGACTTGGATGAAAGAATAGAGAAATGTATCTAAGTTAACAGCTGACAATGCCAAGAGACACAATTGGTTGTGTGAATGGAAGCATGAAAATATAAATGTGTATGGAAGAGATGATAATATTATTTTAATCAAAATTTGTAGTTGAGATTTGCAAGGCTATCCAACCAAGGAACATTTATCGTTGAAGCGAAATACAAAATTCTGGTGGCTCTATGGACATGTACAGAAACTGATCTAATCTGACCGGCATGCATTCTGAAGGACAAAAGGGTTTTTTGAATTAAAATAGACACAGATCGCTTTCATTGCAGATCAACAGAGTCAATGGTTAAAAACACTTTAAGGCTTTAGAATGTTCAGCAAAATACACAAAAGTTGTAAGATCAGGCTAAAGCCCATAAACAGACATATTACAAATCTATGCTTTGCTTTGCTGTCAAGTTAGAATGTCAGTGAAATTAAACAACTAAACGTGGAGACATGTGGTAGGATTTTCCGACCGCGCTCACCCCAAGACCGGAAAATCCCACCTACGGTCAACGGACCTTTGCACGGTCCGTGTCCCGCCCGCTACAATTCCTGTGAGGTGTTGGACGGGAAAATTCCGCCTCTGGAAGCATGAAGGTAAGATTTGACATGTCAATGTTTGTGAGGAAGCAAGGCCAAAGTTGGAGGAATGCTTTTCGGGTTGTGGGGTGAGGGTTTGAATACTGTGAGAGTGTGACAGAAAGTGACATGGAGTGATGATGACAGAGTTTGCCTTCTTATGAAATACCGGGAAACGAATTCTGCCAAAAGTTTATGGGCGGAATTTTACGAGATTTTTTCCAAGTGTCCAGCTCGCGTGAAAATGGGAGAGTTGCTGATCCATTTTTTGGGCAAGTTTTCACGCCTAATCCTATGCACTTAGTCTTTGAAAAAGTGGGCTAGACCATTGCTAGCCACTGGAGGCTATGGGCGGGACTTAATTTGCCAGATAGCCAGAAGCTCAGATTGGAGCCACAGATTGTGCATGCGCAGAAAAAGTTAAGAGAACAAGCAGGTCTCCTGGCAGAAGCCCCCATCTCCCGGTTAGACACAGCTTCATCTTTCCCCTCATGGACATCGGGACCAATCGCCCTCCCCCAACATTACTGACCAGCTTACCCATCCCAGACCCCCTTGCACATGGCCCCCTCATCACTTCTCCTGGTCCTGATGGATGACTGACATGACCTCTCTCTCCCCTGCATCATCACAGAGGCACAAATCCACTCCCCCCACCCTTTCCATCAGCACATCTGCAAGTGCTGACTTGGCTTCCTCTCCATGATAACAAGGCAAACTGCAATAAACTCGCTGGAATGCGCTGACGGGGCGTGTGGCTTGCCCAAATTGCCTGCAGCTGATCTGTCTTAACAAGTGACAGCTCCATAAAAACCCCAAGGATGGACAGATAGGCAGGCAGTGCAGGAGGAAATGGCCTCCAGGAAGACAGCTCCCCATTTTTCGGATGCAGATCTGACCAGGTTGCTGGAGGCGGTCAAGGCAAGGCAGGACATCCTCTTCCCCCCAGCAGGATGCTGTCCCAGAGGAAGGGATGGAAACATAGCCTGGAAGGCGACGGCAGCATGTGTTAGTGCCAGGGCACTGGCCAGGAGAACCGGGAAACAGTGCTGCAAAAAACTGAATGACCCAATCCGGGCAGCAGGGGTGAGTGTTTAACCTCATCTAGCATCTAAATGACCCCCAGATCCCCCACTCTCAGCACTCTGCATGCTTTCAGCCCCTGACCCCCAAGCAGCTCCCTCCTCTCCCCCAAGAGTATCACAACCCTTGCCCTCTGAGGGCCACACCCAGATACCCTGCAGGACTTTTGCCATCAGATGTTACATGGCTCCTTCTGTCCCCACAGGAGAAGAATACCTATAATTGCCAGGAGAAGGTGAAGAAGAGTGCCTGAGATCCAGGTCCTCATCCCCCTTTGAGGAGTGGGCACTGGAGCTTGCAGGAGAGGAGGGGATGCGGACCATTAGCGACAGCATGGTCGGGCTGGAGCATGGAAATGAGCACCTGCCAATCCTCCACTTGTTGGAGAAATCTCAAGTAGGTTGCATGCAGCCCAGATTCCTCTCCCTCTCTTACACTTAACTTTGCGTCCTGTGTTGCAGGAAGGGACTCCGATGTGCCTGGGCCATCTGGCATCACGGCCCCCACTGCTTGTCCCACCAGGGCCATCTGCCCCTGACAACCCCTAACTCCTTTGATTTGTATCCCAAACATTCACCTCCTCCTCCACGAACACACTGTGGCAGCAATGTGTATCATCCGCAAGATGCATTACAGCAATTCACCAAGGCATCTTCCAAACCTGTGACCTCAACCACCTAGAGGGACAAGTGCAACAGATGCATGGGGATACCACTGTTTTCGAATTCCCCTCCAAAGCATGCACACCATCCTGACTTGGAACTATATCCCTGTTCCTTCACTGTTGCTGGATCAAAATCTTAGAACTTCTTTCCTATCAACTTTTACAGGCGGCATGGTGGCGCAGTGGGTTAGTAGTGCTGTCTCACACACCAAGGACCTGGGTTTGATTCCCAGAGTGAGTCACTATCTGTGTGGAGTCTGCATGTTCTCCCCATGTCTGCGTGGGTTTCCTCCGGGGTGCTCTGGTTTCCTCCCACAGTCCAAAAGACATGCTGGTTAGGTGCATTGGCCATGCTAAATTCTCCCTCAGTGTACCCAAACAAGCGCTGGAGTGTGGCAACTAGGGGATTTTCACAGTAATTTCATTGCAGTGTTAATGTAAGCCGACCTGTGACATTAATAAATAAGCTATTAAGCTACTATAGGTGTTTCTGTACCATATGAACTGCAACAGTCAAGAGTGCAGCTTCACCACAACCTTCTCAAGGGCATTCAGGGATGGGTAATAAATGCTGGCCCAGCCACAAACCTAAATATTGTGACCAATAAGAAACGAAATATTTTCTTATTGGTCAGAGACTAATGACTATGGAGGGTAAAAGAGCTTTAATGTCCATGTAGGTAAATCATTGGGACAACAGTGTTCAAAAGTCTAATGAGATTTTTGCCTTTCCTAAAGGGGTTCAAATACAATAGTAACACTTCAGTTCTCGCGATCTATGTTCAGAGCCCATCTGAGGTACTATACTGAGTTTTGGCTATCACATCTGAGGAAAATATATTAACCTTGGAAATGGTCACGCATAAATTCTTGACAAGGATGCCAGAGCTTGAATTTTTAATACAGAGGATTGGCTGCATAAACTTATTTTGTATTCCCTTGAATTTAGAAGGTTCAAAGGGCGATCCAATCAAGTGCTGGTATTTTACATAAAGGGGATGGCCCTAACTCCAATGTACAATCTGGGGGTGAGCCCACCTCCACTTGACCAGATCTCCCTGCAGCCAGTTTAGGACCATCAGAGCACTAATTGGCTCAAGGTAAGACTTCCATCCCCTTCTCTGAGGATGTCCGACTCAAAGAGCTGCTGGCCAATTAACTACTCCCAGCTGCAGCTCCGGGAGCGATGGCTGCTTCTGGGATCACAGGTATTCCAAATAAGAGACATCACAGAGCCAGACATAAAGATAGGTTAGATGTTCGCTGGGGTCCGGTTGGCAGGCGTAGGGGATGAGGCACCAGGTTTGTCAGATTGGGGGGATGAAATGCAGGGCATCCCCCACCAAGCCTGGCCACAAGGTTGCCAGGTTGTACCTGACCCTTGCACCCACTGCCATGGGTAAAATCCCAGTGGCAGCAGGAAGAAACCCTTAAGTAGTCGTCACTTAACCCACAGCTGAGTGGGTTGTCTGATACCTCCCTAACTCAGGCTAAATTCCCAGTGGAGAGGGTGGGTGACGTGTATGGTGCTGATGCCATGGTGTCCAATTTTATGTCATCCCTGGATGCAAGGGGTGTAAATATCTGGACCAGTTCTTTAACATGATAAAGACATTCAATGGGATTGATAAAGAGAAACTGTTTTCACTGATGTAGGAATCCAATGCAAGAGAACATAATCTTATTAATTCTATTCCAGAACATTACTGTGTTATGAGTTAAAAACCTTCAAAGAACCGAGAAAAGCACAGCACAGGAACAGGCCCTTTGACCTTCCAAGCCTGTGCCAATCATAATGCCGTAACTGGTCTTGAAAAAAACTTCTGCCCTTACTCGGTCCGTACCCCTCTATTCCCTCCCTATTCATGTACCCAGCCAGATGTCTTTTAAATGTTGCTAATGTGCCTGCTTCCACCACCTCCTCTGGCAGCACGTTCCAGGCACCTACTACTCTCTGCATGAAAAACTTCCCCCGCACATCTCCCTTAAACTTTCCCTCTCTCACCTTGACCCTTGTAATTGACACTTCCACCATGTGAAAAAGCCTCTGACTATCCACCTGACTATGCCTCTCATAATTTTGTAGAATTCTATTAGGTCTCCCCTCAGCCTCCATCTTTCCAGTGAAAACAATCCTAACTTATTCAACCTCTCCTCATAGCCAACACCCTCCAGACCAGGCAACATCCTGGTGAACCTTCTTTGCACTCCCTCCAAAACTTCCACATCCTTCTGGTAGTGTGGTATATTGAATGTAATACTCCAAATGCAGCCTAACCAAGGTTTTATATAGCTGCAGCATGATCTGTGAACTCTTATACTCAATGCCCTGGCTAATGAAGGCAAGCATGCCATATGCCTTCTTAATTCTTGGCCACCTGTGTTGCCGCTTTTAGGGAACTGTGGACCTGTACACCCAGATACATCGATATGTTAATGTTCCTAAGGGTTCTGCCATTTACAATATAATTCACACCTAAATTTGATCCTCCAGAAGGCATCAACTCACATTTGTCCGGATTAAACACCATAAACTCCATCACCTGCCATCCATTTCTGTTCTTAAGTTTTTAATTTCTATACTTATATCCCAGCATCATAATGAGCATAGAAAGTATTTGTCTGGAGACTGCTGGACTGCAAGGAAGATTAAATTAAAAATGATTAAAATTATTGAACAGTATCAAAAAATAGAATCCCTACAGTGCAGGAGGAGGCCATTTGGCCCATCGAGTCTGCACCGACTCTCCAAAAGATTATCCCCCCATCCCAGATTCTGTGACCCCAGGCATTTACCATGACTAATTCACCTAGCCCACACATCTTTGGACACTAAGGGCATTAAGGGGCAATTTACTATGGCCAATCCACCTAACTGCACATCTTTGGACTGTGGGAGGAAACTGAAGCACCGGCAGCAAACCCACGCAGACATGAAGAGAACATGCAAATTCCACACAGACGGTTAGTCAATGCTGGAATTGAATCCGGGTTCCTGGCGCAGTGAGGCAGCAGTGCTAATCACTGTGCCACCGTGCAACCCTGAGACACTTCTGAGAAGGACAGAAATCATATTGTTCATTAATTCAGAAGGGGAGAGATTGACTGCTCAACTTCGAACACTGAAAAACACAAAATAGCAAAGACGATTATGTAAAAAGATATGACCTGTGCAATCAATTCTTTTGCAAAAGTCCACTTAACATTACAATTCAATGAAACAGAAGTAGGAAGCGCAGGAAAAGAGAAACATATACCTTTGATAGGAACACAACCAGAAAAAAAACAATAGACTTGTATTTACACAGCACTTTTCATGACCACCTGATGTCTCCAAGCACTTCAGAGGAGGAGATGGTGACACAGTGGCAATAACTGAACTAATAATCCAGAGATCAAACTAGGCCTCTTGGGACATGGGTTCAAATCCCACCATGGCAGCTAGTGGAATTTAAAGCCAGCTACTAAATTTAGAATCTCTTCTCAGTAATGTTGGACCATGAAAACTATTATTGATTGTCATAAAAATCCATTTGGGTCACTAATGCCCTTTAAAGAAGGAAATCTGCCATCCTTATCTTGTCTGGCCTACATTTTACTCCACTTTAACAATCCTCCGAAATGACCACTCAGGTTAAGGGCAATGGGCAGCAAATGCTGGCCTCACCAGAGGCACCCACAGCCTATGAAAGAATTCAAAGTATTTTTGAAGTGTGGTCATAGAGTCATAGAGTCATGGAGATTTACAGCATGGAAACAGGCCCTTCGGCCCAACTTGTCCATGCTGCCCTTTTTTAAAAAACCCCTAAGCATTTGGCCCATATCCCTCTATACCCATCGTACCCATGTAACTATCTAAATGCTTTTTAAAAGATAAAATTGTACCCGCCTCTACTACTATAGTCACTCGTAAGTTGAAATGTGGGCAGTCAGTTTGCACACAGCAAACTCCCACAATCAGCAGTAGACTACATAATCCATGTTTCTGAACTGAAAGATAAATATTTACTGGATACCAGGTAAAACTCCACTACTCTTCTTCAAAATAGTGCTATTGAATCTCTTACACCTACCTAATCGAATAGGTGGGGCCCCGGTTTAACTTCTCATTCAAAAGACAGCACCTCCAACAGTGCAGCATTCCTTCAGTACTGCACTGCAGTCTCAACCTTGATGTTTAGGCTTGGAGTAGGGCTTGAACCTGGAATCTTGCAACTCAGAAGTGAGAGGGCTACCAATGGAGCCAAAGCTAAAATCACAATATTATGGTTGGCTGCTGGTATTATAGGCTTCCAATGATATTCATGCATGTGACTGGAAAAACTAGCAATGTGTGATGATGGTAGTGCATTTAATAAGGATTTTTTTTGCGTTTAAGAGGAATGTTTAAAAATTCAGCATTATGCCACAAGCAGTCGGTATGTCTGGAGGGAATATAACTCAGATGCTGGTAGGGCAGGATAATTACTCAGTTTAGCCTTGCAAGTGGCTATGTTAAGTAAGGTTAATGGACTTTTGTTTAATTAAGTTCCCTGAGATTTCTGATTCGAGTGATTGACAGGGTCCTGTGATGATGTGGGTTTTGTGCAGTCCTGACTCTGTAACAGAAAGAAAAAGCTTTTGCAGAAAACAGTTTAGTTTGCAGCTGAAGCCTGGTTGAAGTTAGAAGAACTTTGCAAGCCTCTGGAACTCTATCTCTCTCTGAAAGCTTCAGGACTGTTAATAAATGTTAAAGCAAGTATGCCTGGATTTGATAACTATTTATTTAAAAGTGGATTTGATTTATACATGAATGGGGCTTATTTGGAACGGGAATAGTCATTAGCTAGAAAGTAAAGTTGTCTCCTTTTCATTTTTATGCATTGTTCAACTGTTAATATTTAAGTTGCTTCACTTGTTAGAGTTATATTTAAACTGTGTCATTGAATAAAGTTTGTTACACTATAAAGAATCCCTACTTTATGAGTGGAATCATTTCTGGAGCATAACACCCTATCCTTACATTTATGCCAAAATAAAAAAATTGTTGGGGTCTAGTCAGGCCTCACGACTGACCTTGGGGTTCTGATCCAGAATGTTAACAAAAGGTGTTTCCAAAACTCAACTCCTGTGATGTGCCACTGTGAATTGGTAAGATGGACACCATTCTATCCATGAGAACATAAGTAAAAATAAATCTATATCACTGTCAAAGTTAATGATCAAACCAAGTTAACTTGCAGTACTGAAACTTTTGTAACCTAAAAGTTTAGTAAAGTAACAATATTTAGAAAGTTGGATAACCTTAGCCCGTGATAATTGGTCTCGCATTCAAGAACATGAGAAGCAAATAGAAATGTGGCAAAGGTTAAGCCCAGCTGAAATGATGAATCGCAACACTTTTGTGAGCTACTAAACACGGACGGTCCAAATGACATTGTGGAGAAAGGTTCCACCAACGCAAAATGTTTTGACATAAATCTGGAGGATATGACAGTCAAAGAGATTGAAAAAGCTGCCAGGAAAGTTGAAATCTGGTAAATCCCGAGAGCATGCGAGATAACCGTTAGTATTTTAAAGCACAGAGGAAATGATTTGAAAATATTATTGCAGGGCTATATAGAGAAATCAAGTATTTCTCAAAAGAGCGGGAAATGATCTATCGCTGCAATTCACCAGCTGTAAAATTTGTAATATAAATATAAAATCAAGTGAATTTGGGACTTCCATTGGAAAAAAGATACAAAAGTCTTAAAGCACATATCAACCGACTCAAGAACAGCTTCTTCCCTGCTGCCATCAGGCTTTTGAATGGACCTTCCACAGGTTTAGTTGATCTTTATCCATACCCTAGTTATGACACAATGGCCGCGATTCTCCCAAAATTGGTGGGAGAACTGTTCTAAATCCCGACTGTTCTGTCAGTTCAGCTTCTCACCTGAATCTCCGCACTCTGTGCACTGAAGAGGCACCAGTCGGGAATCTCATTAAAAACCCAAGGGGGCAGGGTCTTTTCGCACCAGAGTTCTAGAGCTCTGCGCATGCGCAGTGGCCCCAAACTGTCAACCAACCGTTTGCTGGCCAGCTCGATCGCTGGCCAGCCTGGGACATCCACAATGCTGCCCCTTCAGTCCCCTCCCATGGCCCAATTGCAGCCCCCACAACAATTCCCGGGCCAGTCCCAAACACCGCCACCCCCCATCCACAATGTCTAGCCCCCCACACCCAGCGGTGGCGATCACCCCCACCTGCTGCTGACCGCCCCCCCCCCCCCCGGGGTCAGACCCCCACGGAGGCAGCTACCCCCTCTGCAGCCCACCTCCCCCCAATCGTTGCCCTCCGTCCAGCCCAGACCAATCGTCACGCAGAGTGGCAGCGGGACCCCCCACCCCCACCGATCGCCCCGAGGCCCCGTCCATAATAGGCCTCTTGGCACTGCCTGATGTCCGATGGGCAATGCCAAGGTGACCCCTGGGCAGTGCCAGGGGGCACAGGCTGGCATTGTCAGGGTGCCCATGCCCCGGGGGCACTACCCTCCGCCGCCCGACGCCCTGGGGGGGGGGGCCCAATTGCCCCCCTTCATTCCAGCGGGGTCTCCTGCTAGCTCCCCGAATGTGGGGAGCTAATCTGAACCCCGCCGGAATGATGTACTCCTGGCGGGGTGGGAGATTCAATCGGGACCTGAAAGGTCCTGATAGTGAACACATGTACATATTTAGAATACATGCAGAAAAGATTTAAATGACTTACCTGCCTTCCCGCTGATTTCTAGCGTGATCTGGCCTGCGACTGTTCTCTGGCTCTGGGAGATGTGCACGCAATCCTGGTGCATGAGCAAATCCCTGTTCAAGGCCGCAGACACACGTCTCCCACCGCGACCCGACAGAAAGGTTGCGGGTCGCAATGGGAGAATCACGGCCTATATTTTGCACTCTCTCCTTTCCTTCTCCCTTATGTACTCTGTGAACAGTATGCTTTGTCTGTATAGCACACTAGAAACAATGGACGGGATTTTACGACCTCGCTCGCCCCGAAACTGGAAATTCCTGCCCAATGTCCAAGGACCTTTCCATGGTCCACCCCTCGTCTGCTCTAATTCCCATGGTGGGCGGGACGGTAAAATTCGCCCCAATAGTTTTCACCGTATCCCAATACCTGTGACAATAATCGATAAAATCAAACCAAATCTGTGCAGATCCATGGTTTTTACCTGAGGAACACCTAGTTCTGCCCAACAATGAATTTAGAAGCTTTAATCAAACAAGGAAACTGACCTGGATCACCAGGACAGTAAGTTACTGACACGCCGTCTGCAGCCTGGTGACAAACATCAATACCATGTCCTCAAACATAACTTAATTGCTCCTGGTTTGGGCAACAACCAAAGGTAGAACAGCATCCAAACAATCAAGATCCTGAAAACATCTGCGGTACCGAGCTTCCTCCTCCTTTGTTCTAAAGCTGAAGAGTTCATTGCAACAATTATATGGCTGTTAGTATATTTGGCACAACTAAAGGTTATATCAGTATCAATTCTATGATTTTGTGATATTAATTCTCAAGGAATGAACAACTGGGGAGATCTGAAACCAAGAAAAAAAATGCTGGAAAATCTCAGCAAGTCTGGCAGCATCTGTCAGGAGAGAAAAGAGCTTTGTCAAAACCTTGACAAAGGGTCATCTGGACTCGAAACGTCAGCTCTTTTCTCTCCTTACGGATGTTGCCAGACCTGCTGAGATTTTCCAGCATTTTTTCTTTTGGTTTCAGATTCCAGCATCCGCAGTGATTTGCCCTTAACTGGGGAGATCTTAACTGGGGAGATTCCTGACGGCACAGTGGTTAGCACTGCTGCTTCACAGCTCCAGGGAACTGGGTTCAATTCCCAACTTGGGTCACTGTCTGTGTGGAGTTTACACAGTAAGAGTTTTAACAACAGCAGGTTAAAGTCCAACAGGTTTATTTGGTAGCAAATGCCATTAGCTTTCGGAGCGCTGCTCCTTCGTCAGATGGAGTGGATATCTGCTCTCAAACAGGGCATACAGAGACACAAAATCAAGTTACAGAATACTGATTAGAATGTGAATCTTTACAGCTAATCAGGTCTTAAAGATACAGACAATGTGAGTGGAGGGAGCATTAGGCACAGGTTAAAGAAATGTGTATTGTCTCCAGACAGGACAGCCAGTGAGATTCTGCAGGTCCAGGAGGCAAGCTGTGGGGGTTACCGATAATGTGACATGAACCCAAGATCCCAGTTTAGGCCGTCCTCATGTGTGCGGAACTTGGCTATCAGTTTCTGCTCAGCGACTCTGCGCTGTTGTGTGTCGTGAAGGCCGCCTTGGAGAACGCTTACCTGAAGAACAGAGGCTGAATGCCCGTGACCGCTGAAGTGCTCCCCCACAGGAAGAGAACAGTCTTGCCTGGTGATTGTCGAGCAGTGTTCATTCATCCGTTGTCATAGCATCTGCATGGTTTCCCCAATGTACCATGCCTTGGGACATCGTTTCCTGCAGCGTATCAGGTAGACAAAGTTGGCTGAGTTGCAAGAGTAGGTACTGTGTACCTGGTAGACGGTGTTCTCACGTGAGATGATGGCATCCGTGTCGATGATCGGGCACATCTTGCAGAGGTTGCTGTGGCAGGGTTGTGTGGTGTCGTGGTCACTGTTTTCCTGAAGGCTGGGTGGTTTGCTGCGGACAATAGTCTGTTTGAGGTTGTGCGGTTGTTTGAAGGCAAGAAGTGGGGGTGTGGGGATGACCTTGGCGAGATGTTCGTCTTCATCAATGACATGTTGAAGGCTCCGGAGGAGATGCCGTAGCTTCTCCGCTCCGGGGAAGTATTGGACGACGAAGGGTACTCCGTCCGCCATGTCCCGTATTTGTCTTCTGAGGAGGTTGGTGCGGTTTTTCGCTGTGGCGTGTCGGAACTGTCGATCGATGAATTGAGCGCCATATCCTGTTCTTATGAGGGCATCTTTCAGCGTCTGGAGATGTCTGTTGCGATGCTCCTCATCCTCCTCCTCCGAAAGCTAATGGCATTTGCTACCAAATAAACCTGTTGGACTTTAACCTGGTGTTGTTAAAACTCTTACTGTGTTTACCCCAGTCCAACGCCGGCATCTCCACATCATGTGTGGAGTTTGCCACGTTCTCCCCGTGTCTGCATGGGGTTCCTCCTGTGCTCCGGTTTCCTCCCACATTCTAAAGATGTGCGGGTCAGGTGCATTGCCTATGCTAAATTGCCCCTTAGAGTCCCGGGATGCGTAGGTTAGAGGGTTTAGCAGGGTGAATATGTGGGGTTACATTTGTAGGGCCTGGATGGGAGTGTTGTCGGTGCAGACTCAATGGGCCGAATGGCCTCCTTCTGCACTGTAAGATTTCTTTGATCTTTTCCAAACATTTTGCAAATCCTTACACTTGACCCTACTTTCAACTTAACATTCCAAGACACCCACTACAGTAGATCTGCTAGAATTTTATCTCTTGTCTTTACATTGCAGACATCGAATTTATGATGCTAACTGTGCTTCATGCACCTGATTGACACAATTCAATAGTAACAAATTAAAAATGGATTGGCAGGAAACATCAATAAGGATGGAAATTATTCATCAAATTGGTTGAAAAAAGGAAGAGTCAATAAGAGGTCCATAGTTTAAAAAATGTCCTTTCAATTTATTATCTTCAGTCCTCAGCTAAGCTAAGGATTTTTCTAACGCAAGTGAGGCTTTTGATATAATAAAATACTTCAATAGCACAGCTTTCACAAAAAAATCATTAAAACTTCACATCCAACAGCATTAAATGCGTTTGAAATGTTGATTAAAGAGTGTTTCTATTAGAGGGATGTGTTCACAAGAGCCTGGAATTCATAGGAGTTTCCAGAGGCATTGAACTCAGCTAAGAGGCGAGGGTTCCAACAGTGCATAGAACCCACAGATTATTTTTTTCTTATTAGCTTGGCAACCAAACTGGCCATTGAATGATTGAGCCCCAGCCCGTGATGCAACTCAGCAGATTTAATGAAACATGTTGCGGAGTTGCCGGCGTTGGACTAGGGTGGACAAAGTAAGTAGTCTCACAACACCAGGTTAAAGTCCAACATGTTTATTTGGTACCTGATACCACATAAACCTGTTGGACTTCAACCTGGTGTTGTGAGACGACTTAATGAAACATGACCATCATCAGGTGAAATTAGCAGTCCCTGGAGTCAAGTGTTTGAGTCCTACTGTCGCAAATTGTGAAACCTGTGCAAGGGGCAAGGTTTAAAAGAGATGTATAAGGAAAGTTTTTTACACAGAGGGTGGTGGGTGCCTGGAACTCGCTGTCGGGGGAGGTAGTGGAAGCAAATACGATAGTGACTTTTAAGAGGCATCTTGACAAACACATGAATAGGATGGGAATAGAGGGATATGGTCCTCGGAAGGGTAAGGGGTTTTAGTTCAGATGGGCAGCATGGTCGGTGCAGGCTTGGGGGACTGAAGGGCATGTTCTTGTGCTGTAATTTTCTTTGTTCTTTTGAATTCAATAAACCTGTCCGTTCATGGATTAGTATCTGAAACAAAACTGGTCATGAGAACTAGCGCATTGTCATGAAAATCAAATTGGTTCACCAATGTCTCTCAGGGGAGGGAAACTTTTGCTGGTCCGAGATGGTCTGGTATATTTAACCTCCAGCCTCATACACTCTGGTGAAGAGAGGGATGGGGCAGGTTGGGAGTTAGTTTTGAACCCATCAAGAGCTGGGAAGAAAGGGTGGAGTGGGGAGGGGGTGCCCAGTAGCACACAGTCATTGAGTCATGGAGTCTTAAGTTCAAGCACTACTGGTGGCATGACTGACAGGTTCTCCATGTGTGAAGTTAGCCTGATTAACAGGCTTGGCTTCCAGTCAGGTAGAGAGCACAAGAGAAGGGGGGCACCGGGCCTGGGAAGTTCAAGTCCCAAAATGGGGGCTGGGAACCCAAACGCTGATCCTTGTAGTGGGGGAACAATTGAAGTTTGGAGACCTAAGGGATTGGAGGCCAGGGGATAAATATATACATGGGCACATCCAAAGGAATTAGAAAACTGGTCAGCCATTAAAATGGACTTCAAGTTTATCTTAATTTGTTTTTTGAATAAAACATCACAAATTTTTCTGAGATAAATACTGAAGCAAAAAGGGCAGGAACAAGGGAATAGATCTCCCACAAACACAGTCAGTAAATATAGTAAGGACACAAATACACCAAGGAGAAAGTTGTCAAATGAAGAAGAATCAGGTTTTTATATTTTGTTGCAAATAGTTTGAGCGGCTGCATTTCTATTCTTTTTTCATTCCGAGGACTCAACAACAATCATTTACATTAACACAGTGGCAAATGTTGGAAGGACTGTAGCATTATTCATGTTCGGACAGATGTTGCATCTAAAAGTCCTAATTTAAACATGCATAATCAAATGGAATATTTCGGTATCACTCGGCACTTTGCCGAGACATTTGACAAAGAAAGAAAAATGTAAAAAAAAAGACCTACTTCCCTGTAATTCGTGCAGAAATGTATGTGATATGCTATCGATTTTATAATCGGCAGTAATTAAGGAAAAACAGTCAAAGCATAATTACTTCTCTGTGTCTGGGGTCATTTCTTACAAATTTGTATGGAAATTCTTTCAGTGGGATAATATATTTCCTTCCTTGAAACAACATGACAGTGTCAGCAATGCCACACATGATGTGCAAGAATTAGTAATAATACAAAAATTATTAGTAGCAGGAAAATGTTTAGCTTGTTCATTGCTTCACCAAGGAAATTCAGCATGTCAGCTATGACTCTCACCAACTTTTACAGATGCATCGTAGAAAGCATTCTTTCTGGTTGTATCACAGCTTGGTATGGCTCCTGCTCTGCCCAAGAATGCAAGAAACTACAAAGGATCGTGAATGTAGCCCAATCCATCACGCAAACCAGTCTCCCTTCCATTGACTCTGCCTGCACTTCCCACTGCCTCGGAAAAGCAGCCAGCATAATCAAGGACCCCATGTACCCCGGATATTCACTCTTCCACCTTCTTCCATTAAGAAAAAGATACAAAAGTCTGAGGTCACGTACCAACCAACTCAAGAACAGCTTCCTCCTTCTGCCATCAGACTTTTGAATGGACTTATCTGATATTAAGTTGATCTTTCTTTACACCCTAGCTATAACATTACACTCTGCACCCTCTCCTTTCCTTCTCTATGAATGGTATGTTTTTTTCTGTATAGTGTGCAAGAAACAATAGTTTTCACTGTATACTAATACATGTGATAATAAATCAAATCAAATCCAATCCAAATTTAATCCAACTCAGCACTTTAAACATCTCAAAGTATAGAACTGTGTTTTGGTTTATTATCATTGCAGCTGTTTGACCAAAGGATTTGTTCTTTGTGTAGAATTGGTATCGCTTAGAATGTTTATTCACATGTTCATCTAGTTGCAAGTACAATTTAATGCCTCAAAGAATCTTGAGTATGATCCCAAGATAGCAGTGAAATGCTCACTGCAATCCTCAAGCACTGTTTCTCTAAATTTCCATGAGTTAAAATATTTTTAAAGAGCTCAGCATAAACACATAAAAGAAATACTCTCACTCCATCTGTAGAAATTATACTTGAAACACAGCCTATTTTTATTCTCATAGAAATTTATAAAGTTCTGACAGGGTTTGTACACCTGTTTGTACACCTGATGGACAAGTGTTACGATACAGAGGTGATGTTTCCCTCTGTGCGATTTCGGAACACCAGCCCCCCCCCCACCCCCGCCACAAAGGGATATTCCTCGCCTTGTAATCTTAAATAAGTGTGCATGAGGGAGTAGGAAGCTACTGGTTTCGGTAAATTAAAGCAGGATCTGCCACTCTCTATCATGAATAATTAACAGGTCTTTATTTTTTTTAAACTGGCGACAATCTTATGAAGACAATTAACAAACTGAATAAACTCCCAATAGAACGTTGTTCCAATTACAAGACTCATTCAGGAATAATGAAATAAATTATTACAGAATATAGTCACTCTCAAATAATATACCAGGCGTCTGTTGTAAGTATGAACTTTCTTCTGATGCTTCAGGCTGGAATACTTGCTGAGTTGGTTTCTCCTTTTCAGATGGTGATTTGATGAAGACATACATTAAAACTGCAGTATTTCTTATGAGAGCCTCACATACCCTCTTTCCCCCAAGAGGTAGCAAACATACCCTCACTGTCATCCCCCTTTGTCCGAGTTTAAATACCTGGAATTTTCTCACATTATTCTTGCAATTTGAGTGGCTCAAGGCTGTCAACAACACAAATTTGAATTTAATTGGTTCTGTCTTTGAGTGCTTGCTTGAAACTCATTGGTTCAATTCAAAAACTTGTTTTGCTTTGCTGGAACTCTGGCTGTTGCTTTAGATACAAAGCTTGCAAAGTTTGCTTCTGCAGTCTGCTTTCTGCAGTTTAAAATTCCAAGCACATGCTTTTTCAAGAGACAATGCTATATGATTTATTTTGGTTTTCTTAGCATTTCTTTTCAATACTTACATTTGTCGAACACCACATTTTAACCTTATATATGCAACTTCATAACACAGGGTAGCTTCAGAAAGAATGTTCCTGATGTTGGGGGAGTCCAGAATTCGGGGTGATCGGTTGAGGATAAGGGGTAAACCTTTTAGGACTAAAGTGAAGTAAAATTTCTTCACCCAGACTGTGGTTAATGTATGGAATTTACTACCACAGAAAGTATTTGAGGTCAAAACATTGTCTGATTTCAAGAAGAAGTTAGATAAAGCTCTGGGGGCTAAATGGATCAAGAGAAATGGGTGGAAGGCGGAACCAAGATATTGAATTTGATGATCAGCCATGTTCAAAATGAATGGTGGAGCAGGCTTGAAGGGCTGAATGGCCTACTCCTGCATCTAGTTTCTGTTTTTCTATGTTTATGAAGATACGTTAACTGCTTTTATTTTTCTCACTTCAGTCTTGTGTTTGTATGTAATGTCCAGCTTGATGACTGCAAATCACTTGAAAAACCATAACATACAAGTGTGAAACTCAGACAGTAGTTAATCAAAGCCCAGGACTCAATGTGGGACCCGAGCCCTCACAGACCACATGACCCCAGATAAAATTTTCTGGGTGGCAACCAGTTAAAGGTCTGCCTCTGAGACCACTGTCCAGTTGAGGAGAGCAGCCTTCCTCCCAAAGCTGCTGACTCAATTGATCCACTGGAGCAAGCTGAGAGGGGTGATTGAAAAGCAGCAGTGCTGGTAAGAGATTAATTGGATTAATTGAATTGTTTATTTATTTAATTAGTCAGCTAGTGTGTGTATTTTTTTGGCCTTTACTTTAACAGCAGTTTTTCAAGTTTAAAGTGAAAACTAGAAGTGGGCAGCAAAGGAGTCTGGGAAGGGTTTTTATTTTAACTTTAAAAGTCAGTTACCTGGGTGGTTCCCCCTCAGTAGTAGTTTTTTTTTTCTCTCGGGCCCCTAGCCCTATAAATTGGTGCAGAGGAGATACCCGATCCTCTACACTGGTAGAGGATCCCACCCTTCCATCCTCCTCTAACCTAATTATAAGTGTGGGGAAGTTTTTTGTTTTCTTTTTTTCTTGCTGGTAATGGCTTCAGGGATGGCAGTTCAGGCAGTATGCTGCATCTCCTGTGGGATGTATGTGGTGAGGAAATCCAGTAGTGTTTCAGGAGATTTTAGTTGTAAGAAGTGCATTAGATTGCAGCTTCTGGAGGAGCGTGTAAAGGAGCTGGAGGGGGAGGTAGAGGAACTCCGCATAATTCGGGAGGCGGAGGTGGAAGTTGATAGGAGTTATAGAGAAATAGTAACTCCTAGAAATGAGGCTTGGGTCAATGCCAGGAGGAGGGGTAAGAAGCAATCGGGAAGACAATCCCCTGGGGCGGTTCCCCTCCATAATAGGTTTTCGGTGCTGGAGGCTACAGTTGAGGAGGAATCAACTGAGCATAGAGAGCAGATCTCTGGGGGTGAGCCGAGTGAGAAAGCTCAGGTGGTTAGGGGCTGTAAAAGACTGGGCCTTGTGATTGGGGACTCCACAATTAAGGGGACAGATAGGAGGGTCGGAACTAAAGGTAGGGACTCAGGGTTGGTGTGTTGCCTACCAGGGGCTGGGGTCCGGGATGTGTCTGACAGGGTATTCAGGACTCTTAGGGGGGAGGGAGATAAACCACAAGTTATTGTACATGTGGGGACACACGACATAGGGAGGATAGGGGAAGGGGATATTAGGCAGGGATTTATGGAGTTGGGGTGGAAACTAAAGGCCAAGACTGACAGAGTGGTTATCTCTGGACTCTTGCCTGTACCACGGGATAGTTTAGAGAGGAATAGGGAGAGGGAAGGTTTGAATTCATGGCTGAGGGGATGGTGCAGGAGGGAGGGGTTCAGGTACTTAAGCAATTGGGGCTCGTACTGGGGAAGGTGTGACCTCTATGAGAAGGATGGTCTACACCTTAATCAGAAGGGGACCAATATCCTGGGGGGTAAATTTGCTAAGGCCATGCAGGGAGGTTTAAACTGATTCGGGGGGGGGGAGGGATCCTGAGTAGTGGGGCTGAAAGTGAGGGATGCATGGATGGGGACTGCAATGCACGGCATTGCAGAGGTGGGGTGGAGCAGGGTTTGAAATGTGTATACTTCAATGCCAGGAGTATTCGCAATAAAGTGGGTGAACTTGCAGCGTGGATCAGTACCTGGGACTTCGATGTTGTGGCTATTTCAGAGACATGGATAGAGCAGGGGCAGGAATGGATGCTGCAGGTCCCGGGGTTCAAATGTTTTAGTCGAAGTAGGGAAGGAGGTAGAAGAGGGGGAGGGGTAGCATTATTGGTCAGAGATTGTATCACAGTGTCAGAGAGGAGGTTTGATGAGGACTTATCTGTTGAGGTAGTATGGGCGGAGATTAGAAATAGGAGAGGAGAGGTCACCCTGTTGGGAGTCTTTTATAGACCTCCTAAAAGTTCTAGAGAGGTTGAGGAAAGGATTGCGGAGTCAATCCTGCTTAGGAGTGAAAGTAATAGGGCAATTGTTATGGGGGATTTTAACTTGACTAATATTGACTGGAATTGTTATAGCTCTAGCTCGTTAGAGGGGTCAGTTTTTGTTCAAAGCGTGCAGGAAGGTTTTTTGACTCAGTATGTAGACAGGCCAACTAGAGGTGAGGCTATATTGGATCTGGTGCTGGGAAATGAGCCAGACCAGGTGCTAGACTTGGAAGTTGGTGTGCATTTTGGTGATAGTGACCACAATTCGGTTACGTTCACCTTAGTGATGGAAAGGGATAGGCATGAACCTCGGGCCAGTGGTTTTAGCTGGGGGAAGGGTAATTATGAGGCTATTAGGAGAGAATTAGGAAACATAGGTTGGACTAGGAGATTACAGGGACTGGGAACGTCCGACATGTGGAGTTTTTTCAAGGAGCAGCTACTGCGAGTCTGTGATAGGTATGTCCCTGTCAGGCAAGGAGGAATTGGTAGGGCTAGGGAACCGTGGTGCACCAAAAAAGTTTCTTTGTTGGTTAAAAAGAAAAAGGAGGCTTATGTTCGGATGAGACGTGAGCACTCGGGTAGTGCACTAGAAAGCTTTAGATTGGCTAAGAGGGAGTTGAAGAGCGAGCTTAGAAGGGCTAAAAGGGGACATGAGAAGACTTTGGCGGATAGGGTTAAAGAGAATCCTAAGGCGTTCTATAGGTATGTCAAGAACAGAAGGTTGGTTAGGGCAAGTTTAGGGCCAGTTATAGATGGCAGAGGGAAGTTATGTGTGGAACCGGAGGAGATTGGTGAAGCATTGAACCAATATTTCTCTTCGGTGTTCACGCAAGGGGACATGAATATAGCTGAGGAGGACACTGGGTTGCAAGGGAGTAGAATAGACAGTATTACAGTTGATAAGGAGGATGTGCAGGATATTCTGGAGGGTCTGAAAATAGATAAATCCCCTGGTCCGGATGGGATTTATCCAAGGATTCTCTGGGAGGCAAGAGAAGTGATTGCAGAGCCTCTGGCTCTGATCTTCAGGTCGTCGTTGGCCTCTGGTATAGTACCAGAAGATTGGAGGTTAGCGAATGTTGTCCCATTGTTTAAGAAGGGGAACAGAGACTTCCCCGGGAATTATAGACCGGTGAGTCTCACTTCTGTTGTCGGCAAGATGTTGGAAAAAATTATAAGGGATAGGATTTATAGTTATTTGGAGAGTAATGAATTGATAGGTGATAGTCAGCATGGTTTTGTGGCAGGTAGGTCGTGCCTTACTAACCTTATTGAGTTTTTTGAGAAAGTGACCAAGGAGGTGGATGGGGGCAAGGCAGTGGACGTGGTATATATGGATTTTAGTAAGGTGTTTGATAAGGTTCACCATGGTAGGCTTCTGCAGAAAATGCAGATGTATGGGATTGGGGGTGATCTAGGAAATTGGATCAGGAATTGGCTAGCGGATAGGAAACAGAGGGTGGTGGTTGATAGTAAATATTCATCATGGAGTGCGGTTACAAGTGGTGTACCTCAGGGATCTGTTTTGGGGCCACTGCTGTTTGTAATATTTATTAATGATCTGGATGAGGGTATAGTTGGGTGGATTAGCAAATTTGCTGATGACACCAAAGTCGGTGGTGTGGTAGACAGTGAGGAAGGGTGTCGTAGTTTGCAGGAAGACTTAGACAGGTTGCAAAGTTGGGCCGAGAGGTGGCGGATGGAGTTTAATGCGGAGAAGTGTGAGGTAATTCACTTTGGTAGGAATAACAGATGTGTTGAGTATAGGGCTAACGGGAGGACTTTGAATAGTGTGGAGGAGCAGAGGGATCTAGGTGTATGTGTGCATAGATCCCTGAAAGTTGGGAATCGAGTAGATAAGGTTGTTAAGAAGGCATATGGTGTCTTGGCGTTTATTGGTAGGGGGATTGAATTTAGGAGTCGTAGCGTTATGTTGCAACTGTACACAACTCTGGTGCGGCCGCACTTGGAGTACTGTGTGCAGTTCTGGTCCCCACATTACAGGAAGGATGTGGAGGCTTTGGAGAGGGTGCAGAGGAGGTTTACCAGGATGTTGCCTGGTATGGAGGGGAGATCCTATGAGGAGAGGCTGAGGGATTTGGGATTGTTTTCGCTGGAAAGGCGGCGGCTAAGAGGGGATCTTATTGAAACATATAAGATGATTAGAGGTTTAGATAGGGTGGATAGTGATAGCCTTTTTCCTCTGATGGAGAAATCCAGCACGAGGGGGCATGGCTTTAAATTGAGGGGGGGTAGTTATAGAACCGATGTCAGGGGTAGGTTCTTTACCCAGAGGGTGGTGAGGGATTGGAATGCCCTGCCAGCATCAGTAGTAAATGCGCCTAGTTTGGGGGCGTTTAAGAGATCCGTAGATAGGTTCATGGACGAAAAGAAATTGGTTTAGGTTGGAGGGTCACAGTTTTTTTTTAACTGGTCGGTGCAACATCGTGGGCCGAAGGGCCTGTTCTGCGCTGTAATGTTCTATGTTCTATGTTCAATCATTGAGCTGGGAGCTCAGCAGCGCCACTGATAAAGGTGACAATTGTTAAGGCTGCAGGAAGATGAAGAGGCCACTTCCATGTTGAGTTTCCCTTGGATGCCCAGCTAAGCTTCTAATTTAACACTGTGATGATACTGTGCTATTTTGTGTTTAAGGTGGGGTTGTTTTAAGAGAAAGTGTTTTGTTACAATAGTCGATTTGTCTGCTATAGATGCAGCAGATGCTAAGAATGCAGACTAATAACTCATAAAGGCAAAATACTATGGATGCTGGAATCTGAAACAAAAACAGAAAATGCTGGAAAATTTCTGCAGGACTGATAGCATCTGTGGAGAAAAAATAGAGTCAATGTTTTGAGTCAGGATGTCTCTGTCAAAGGCTGTTAATTGATTTTAGCTAGGAATGTGTTACTTCATAAACTTAGAACATAGAACACAGAAAAAATACAGCACAAACAGGCCCTTCAGCCCACAAGTTGCGCCGGTCATGTCCCTACCTACCTAGGCTTATATATAGGCTTACCTATAACCCTCAATCTTATTAAGTCCCATGTACTCATCCAGAAGTCTCTTAAAAGACCCTATCGAGTTTGCCTCCACCACCACTGACGGCAGCCGATTCCACTCACCCACCACCCTCGGAGTGAAAAACTTACCCCTGACATCTCCTCTGTACCTACTCCCCAGCACCTTAAACCTGTGTCCTCTCGTAGCAGCCATTTCAGCCCTGGGAAAAAGCCTCCGAGAATCCACCCGATCTATGCCTCTCCACATCTATCAGGTCACCTCTCATCCTTCGTCTCTCCAAGGAGAAAAGACCAAGCTCCCTCAGCCTATCCTCATAAGGCATGCCAACCAATCCAGGCAGCATCCTTGTAAATCTTCTCTGTACCCTTTCAATAAGTTCCACATTCCTCCTGTAATGAGGCAACCAGAACTGAACACAGTACTCCAAGTGGGGTCTGACGAGGGTCTTATAAAGCTGCATCATTATCTCCCGACTCCTAAACTCAATCCCTTGATTGATGAAGGCCAGCACATCATACGCCTTCTTAACCGCCTCCTCTACCTGCGAGACCGATTTAAAAGTCCTATGGACCCGGACCCCAAGGTCCTTCTGATCTTCTACACTGCTAAGAGTCTTACCCTTTATATTATACTCCTTCATCCCATTTGACCTGCCAAAATGGACCACTACACATTTATCCGGGACCTTTTGTTGATTTAAGTTCTCCTCGGATTTTAGACTAGATATGCAGAGTCCTATGAGTTTTGATTAGGTTGAGTGACGGAGTCATGTGATTAATGGGAGAAGCTAAGCTTGCAGGAAAGTTCAGTTTCATTTTCATTTTTAAAAAAATACAAGCAGTTGCTGCCTGGAACTGCTAGAAGAACCAGATCTCTCTCTCCCTTTCTCTGTCTCCAGAGGTGTTCTGAAATTTCCAAGACTGGTAACTTAAGTCAAAGTACGTATGCCTGTGTTTTGCTAACTACCCCGATTTAGCGCGAATTTGGATATAACACGATGGTGTCATTGGACCCTTTTTTTCCCGCTAATAATTGGCAAAAATTAGCGCGACCCCAGTTTAGCGCGACCCCATTTTTTTCGCGACCCTGCTTTTATGGACCCCAACCATCGCGTTATAGTGGAGCCGCACTGTATACCTGAAAGTGGTGTTTGTGATTAAAAGAGAATTACTGTTTGATTGGAACTCATAGTGATAGGTCAGCAGTTTAGAATGGTATCTTGTCATGTTTAAAGTCTGCTCAATTGTTAAAGATTAAGCTAATTCATTTGTTATAATTAAACAGTGTTATTAAATAAAGTTTGTTTTGATAAAAGTTTTCCTGTGTGTCAGTGGAATCATGCCTAGATTGAAACATCTTATCCTCACACTAATGCCAAAACAGAAAATTATTGGGGTTTCATCTGGCTTCATAATATACCTTGGGGTTTCTGATTTGGTACCCGAACAACATGCTGGGATCAGGCAGGCAAGCCCCATCAGAGCGGTGAACACTCGGTGGTGGTGCTGTAGCTACTGGAGTGACCATTGCTGCCGGGGTCACTCCAAGGATAATGGAGCAGCTGTAAATGAGGGCATCCCTCCCACTGGAAACCCACGGAGAGGCCACTATGGTTTGCCCCCACACTTCTGACGCCAGTAAAATGCCAGCAGGGTAGGAAGTGATCCTTAATTGGGCACAGCTGATGTTCCCACTCTTGAGAATATCCCCTGGCTGTGGGAAGATGTGGGCTTCCCTCCCAACATCATTTTAAGAGGATGACTGGCACGGTGGCACAGTGGTTAGCATTGCTGCCTCACTGTGCCAGGGGCCTGGGTTTAATTCTGGCCTCAGATCACTGTCTGTGTGGAGTTTGCACATTCTCCCCATGTCTGCGTGGGTTTCCTCTGGGTGCTCCGGTTTCCTCACACACTCCAAAGATGTGTGGGTTAGGTTGATTGGCCTCCTTCTGTACTGTACAAATTCTATGGATTCTAAGAAGTGTCCCAAATGACAACCTGTCTCCAGAGAGCTGGGAACATTCTGCCCTTCATGGCAGCTACTGATGCTTTGAAGAATTTTCAGTAATAGCTTTGCACAGGAGCAAAAACTGTTTATTAATGGAAGGAAAAATTAAATGCAAGTATATATAGGTCCTACAGTGGGTAGTGTCCCAGCCTCTGAGCCAGAACTTCTGGATTTGAATTCCACCCCAGGATTTGATGGCCAAGCAAGGTGCATTCGTAATGCGATCAACAAAGTAGGTGGAATTCTCCCAAAAGAATTCTGAGTGCCAAATTTGTGTAAAAACTGGAGTAAATCCCGCTGGTATTTTCAAAATGAATCTCCCACATTCTGTGCATCACAGAGAGCCCCAGCGACATTCACAATGAAGTCAGTGGGCAGGGCCTATTCCCGCTGGAGAGGGTGGCAGCATAATGCTGAGTGGGCCACTGTGCATGCACCGATAGTAAGAAGTTGCACAACACCAGGTTAAAGTCCAACAGGTTTATTTGGTAGCAAAAGCCACTAGCTTTCGGAGTGCTGCTCCTTCATCAGCTAAGCGCTTACCTGACGAAGGAGCAGTAACTTACCTGGCAAAGGAGCAACGCTCCGAAAGCTAGTGGCTTTTGCTACCAAATAAACCTGTTGGACTTTAACCTGGTGTTGTTAGACTCCTTACTGTGTTTACCCCAGTCTAACGCCGGCATCTCCACATCATGCACCGGTCTGTCAGAGTGGGGATCGGCAGATGCACAGTAGTCCCACTTTACCGGCCTTCCGATCGCTGGCCAGCTTAATCAATGCAAGCCTGCATCGGTGGCTGTGCAACTAACCCACTCCCACCCTCCCGATCGCTGGCCTCCCAGTTGTGGCTGAGCCAGCCCCAACATCCCTCCCCCCCCCCCCCACCGGCCTGCCTCAATCTCCACCCCACCCCCGGCAGTCCCGATTTCCCTGACATTGCACCCACCCCCGCAGTCCCAACCCCTATCTGCAGTCTCGACCCCACCCCTGCAGCCCTGAAACCCCCGGCTGGCCGGCCTCCCCCCCCCTCCCCCCAACTCTGATGGCCAGCCCCAATCAGCCCCTTACCTCCCTCTGTCACCAATCCTAAATGCAGAGAGACAGTGAGATCCCCCACCCCTACCAATCCCCCCACACAGGCCCCGCCCCCTGTAGGCCCTGCCCCCCCTCTGGCCCCACCCCCTTGGCACTGCCCAGTGCCGAGTGGACAATGTCAGGGTGTCACATGGGCATTGCCACTTTGCCTTTTGGGCAGTACCAGGGGCCCAGGCTGGCACTGTCAGGCTGGCAATGCCCAGGGGCACTCCCCCCTTACCCCACACCTCCTCTGGCGCCTGCATTGCCTCTCTCCCCTCCAGCAGGGTCGGTCCTCCAGTTCCCCGTTAGTGGGGAGTTGTTGTAAACCCTGCTGGAGTGAAACACTCCTGGCAGCGGGGGAAATGCAAGTGGGCACAGACACTTTAGTCCTGGGCCTGCTAATGAAATGCAAATTGTGATTTTAAATATTTTACTCAGCTCCACACCGATTTCTGGCACAGAGCTGACGACGCTGGAAATCCAGCAGTCGGAGATGCGCTGAGGTTGTGGCGCCTGCTACACGGTCTCTGCTGATGCCTCCCGGCCTGCTGCACTGTGATGTGGAGTGGTACCCCTCAAGCTATAAGCCTCTGATAATGGACTAGCAATCTGTTCTCAGTATTACTAGCTGCGGAAACAGATGAAAGTCTGCTTTAGTGCAGAAAAAGAATTGGATTGCACATACAGACACCATGCGCAAACACACACATACTCCCTAAAGCTGAGAAGCAAAGACATTAATTGTTCTCCCCTAACAGAGGTCTGCAGCTTAGGTCTCTTTCAATCCACATCTGTTACGTTGTTGTCACTGCTTGATCCCAGAGCAACTCCATTTTTATAATATAAAAGCAAAATAATGCAGATGCTGGAATCTGAAGCAAAAACAAAAAATGCTGGAAAATCTCAGCAGGTCTGACAGCATCTGTGGAGAGAGAATAGAGCCACCATTTCAAATCTGGATGACCCTTCGTCAGAGCTAGAGACATTCTTTCAATGATTGGCAGTGTTCTGAAGGCCACCCAACACTTGGAAAGCACACATTCAAAAAGTGTGCAGCAACAGTTGACTGGTAGCATCTTCATCCAGGGTAGTTTGTGTCTAAGTTGATGTCAAGAACAGTTTAAGTTTATAGATCCATTAAAATGAGTAGATGTACTTGTTATTGGTGAACAGAAATTAAGGAAGATTTAGAGTGGTGGGTCTCCTTTTAATCACATGGATTGAACTAGGGCTGGGGCTTTCTCCCTGAAGCGTAGGAGGGTGAGGGGACCTTATACAGTTTTATCAAATCATGAGGGGCATAGCCAAGATATTTTCCCCAGGGTAGGGGAGTCCAAAACTAGAGGGAGGTGATGGCCTGGTGATATTATTGCTGGACTATTAATCCAGAAACTCAGCTAATGTTCTGGGGACCCAGGTTCAAACCCCACCACGACAGATGGTGGAATTTGAATTCAATAAAAATATATCTTGAATTAAGAATCTACTGATGACCATGAAACCATTGTCAATTGTCGGAAAAACCCATCTGGTTCACTAATGTCTTTAGGGAAGGAAATCTGCCGTACCTACCTGGTCTGGCTTACATGTGACTTCAGAGCCACAGCAATGTGGTTGACTCGCAACTGCCGTCGGGCAACTAGGGATGGGCAATAAATGCTTGCGAGTCAGCGACGCCCATGCCCCATGAATGAATAGAAAAAAAGGTGAGAGGGGTAAGATTTATAAGGGACCTGAGGGGCAGCGTTTTCACACACAGGGTGGTGCATATGTGGAATGAGCTGTCAAAGGAGGTGGTAGAGGCGGGTACAATTACAACATTTAAAAGACATTTGGACAGGTACATGGATAAGAAATGTTTAGAGGGATATGGGCCAAACATAGGCAAACGGGACTCGTTGAGTTTATGAAACTGATTGGCATGGATGGGTTGGGCCAAAGAGTCTGTTTCCATGCTGTATATCTCTATGACTCTAAATTGGTTATTATTTCAATCCATGTTACAAGTTGTGGGGGGTTAGGTGGATTGGCCATGCTAAATTGCCTCTTAGTGTCTGGGGGACTAGCTAGGGTAAATACATGGGGTTATGGGGATAGGGCCTGGGTGGGATTGTGGTCAGTGCAGACTTGATGGGCCAAATGGCCTCCTTCTGCATTGTATGGATTCTATGATCCTATCCTGAGTGATATTTCCAAGCCGGCAGAATGGCTTTTCATGGCGTACGCAACATTTTAATTGCAATATTTAAACCAGCCCATAATACATATACATGCTCACATGCTGCAGCACACGACTTCCTCTCATTGACAATGGCACCCCCACCATGTACTTCACCTGCTCACTTGCAGTGGGCGTTAAGATTCTTCTGTAAGATTTTCCTTTGGCACCAGTACATGATTGGAATATTTCTGTGCAGACGAAAACATCCGGAGGGTGTTTGGGAAAATCGTCAGACAGCTCACTATAATTAAAAACAATTTTAGGAGTTTCAGAAAAAAAGGCAAAGCTGACATGAAAGAAGAGACTCTTTCCTTGTGAACCAACTCAGAGGGAGTGACAGCGAGCTGAAGGATGAATATGGAGGCGTGCAGCCGGTTGGAAGTTTAAGAATAATGGTGGGGGTTACTTTGAAACTGCCTCAGTTGCATTAATTTAAGTTTAAAATGCCACAAATTGAAAGATTTTGGTAGGCAACAGGCTAAAAGTCACACACCAATCCTTATGCTACCCACTGTCCTCTTCCACCTTTAGCTGCCAATGATTGATAAGAATTCTCTATATGGCTATGCGCCAAAACACAGCCAGATGCAAAACTGTACTATCATCTATAATCACATACCCTCCAACCTCAGGACACAACCTTTTGCCCTCCAAATCTGTCTGGGTTAACAGATCATCATCTGAAGTATGAGCCAACGTATTGGCTGTACGTCTATTAAATGGAGGGCAAATGTGTTCATGTCCTTCCCAATTGATCAGCAACAAGAACAAATCACAGCTTGCTAACATCATGGCATGGTCGGATTTCCCAAAGGGATGGTGCATTTGATGGGAGGCATGCGGCTATCTGAACAACAGATCAATACGCCTCCTCTGATTCACCATAATGCACTGGACGGTTACACGGGTGGCAGCTGTGAAGTGTTATCTTCTCCTGGGATACTGGCTGTGTTGTCTGAGACACACCAATAGTCACCAGCCCCCTAATAGGCAGAATGCGCTACTGTCTCATTTGGAGGTCACTCTGGGCGAGCAGATATAGGCAATACAGCAGCTGCTGCCACTTCAGCATCCACATGAATACCAGCTTCTTCCCTGCAATGACATATATTTGGCCGCCACTTGTTCCACATACAAACACACAAATTCGAAGCAGGAGTAGGCCACTTAAACCTTTGTTACCTACAAATATGGGGATGTGGGCCAAATACGGGCAATTGGAAAATTGGTAAAATGGTAAAAACTGGGTGGCATGGACCAGTTGGGCCATGCTGTAAACCTCTATGACTCTAAGTCTGGTGGAGGAGGTCAATGATGTGGAGATGCCGGCGTTGGACTGGGGTAAACACAGTAAGAAGTCTCACAACACCAGGTTAAAAGTCCAACAGGTTTATTTGGTAGCACAAGCTTTCGGAGCGCTGCCCCTTCATCAGGTGAGTGGGAGTTCTATTCACAAGCAGGGCATATAAAGACACAAACTCAATTTACAGAATAATGGTTGGAATGCGAGTCTTTACAGGTAATCAAGTCTTAAAGGTACAGACAATGTGAGTGGAGAGAGCGTTAAGCACAGGTTAAAGAGATGTGTATTGTCTCCGGACAGGACAGTGAGTGAGACTTTGCAAGCCCAGGCAAGTCGTGGGGGTTACAGATAGTGTGACATGAACCCCAGATCCCGATTGAGGCCGTCCTCATGTGTGTGGAACTTGGCTATCAGTCTCTGCTCAGCGACTCTGCGCTGTCGTGTGTTGTGAATGCTGCTAATGCCAGGTGCCAATTCGCTTGCCCAGAGACAGCAGGAGAAGCCCACCTCAGTTGACCAAAAATACCTGTGCAGAGGTCGCTGACCAGATCAAAGGGCATGACATGGCAGTGGGCATAATGTGGTATGCGTCTCGTGGTTTCAATGGTGCAAAAGTTTCAATGAGCTTCTGCAGTCTGGAAGGGTAAATGGCGTGGAACTATCTGGAGAAATGTAGTCGAGCATTTACAGATGGCCTCCGGTAAGAATAATTTCAAAATGCACAGGCTTGGAGGGCCGAAGGGCCTGTTCCTGCACTGCACATTTCTTTGTTCTTTGAGTGCCCATTCCTTGGGACACTCGGGGGTGTAAGAGCATGTGAGTCAACTGGCACTGAAGCCTGCCCTGATACTCTTGACCTCAGTGCATTGCAGGATGAGGAGTGCCACTGTGACATGGCCCGCTAACTGGCCTTGGGGTGGGAACGGAGAAGGGGGGGGACACAGGGGGCAGAGAGCGGGTGCAAGCTGGAATGGACCAAGCTGAGAGTGTAAACATTACGGGGTCCTTCGATTTGAAATGGGAATGCCACAGCAAGGGCGCCCATTGAAGATTCAGTACAGATGGTACTTTGCTTCAGGTCTCCTTTGTCTCCTCAATCTGCCTAGTGTGCACAGTGACCGTGTGATGATTGAATGCACTGACATGTTCTCTCCTTCCCGCAAACGCACCATCTGCAATAGCCATTGGCAATCTCAAGAATGCAGGGCGGCACGGTGACACAGTGGTTAGCACTGCTGCCTCTCAGCGCCAGGAACCCGGGTTTGATTCCCGGCTTGGGTCACTGTCTGTGTGGAGTTTGCACGTTCTCTCCTTGTCTGCATGGGATTCTTCCGGGTGCTCCGGTTTCCTCCCACAGTCCAAAGATGTGCAGGTTAGGTTGATTGGCCATGCTAAATTGCCACTTAGTGTCAGGGGGGGGGTAGCAAGGTAAATACAGGGTAAGGGATGTGTGGGATTGTGGTTGGTACAGACTCGATGGGCCAAATGGCCTCCTTCTGCACTGTAGTGATTCTATGATATTCTATAAATCCCCTGTTAAGCTCTGAGGGAGACATCACACCTGGAGCAGCGTCAGAACATCTCTCAGAACCAGGCACCAGCCCAGAAACTCGCACATCAGTGGGCATTAGGTCGTTTGCTCCTCAGGTAGTGCACAGTAGTGAGGGAACATCACACCTGCGTGAGAAGCTGGCAGAATGGTCCCAAGATGCTGACAGCTGGGGGACTGCTGGAGACCAGGACCATGCTGAGTCTGAGGCAGATGATGAGCTCTGGAGTCACCCACCAGGTGGCAGATTGCAGATGTCCAGCAGTCTGTGTGGAGAATCTGGCAGAGATCCTAGACGGTCTGTGAGGCATGGTCTCAGTCATGGAGGAGTCCATGCGGAGCATAAGTACGGTGCTGACCCTTAGCACTGAGTGCACAGCCTCCCTCATTGAGAGAGTGGTGACGTTCATGGAGAACCAGGGACCTGAATACAGTTCTTTGCTTGGGTCACTGTCTGTGCAAAGTCTGCACGTTCTCCCCGTGCTCTGGTTTCCTCCCACAGTTCAAAAGACATGCTGGTTAGGTGCAATGGCCATGCTAAATTTTCCCTCAGTGTACCCAAACAGATGCCGGAGTGTGGAGGCCAGGGGATTTTCACAGTAACTTCATTGCAGTGTTAATGTAAATCTACTTGTGACACTAATGAATAAACTTATAAATAAACTTTAAAAGGAAGCAGATTCATCAGTAACTCTCAAAAGGATTTTGGAAATACTTGCAGGGGAAAAATATATAAAACTATAAAGAAAGGGCAGAGGAGTGGGACTACCTGGATATCTCTTTCAAAGGGCTGGCATGGGCACAGTGGCTGAATGGCCACCTTCTGTGCTTTATCATTCTTAGATTCTATGATCCTTTTGATTTATACCAGTCCTTTAAGAGCTTTTGAGATGTATTTTTCTGTTCAAGTCACATCCCTAATTCGCTACTGACAGGTTTGCTACAATTAAAGTAAGTCTGACCCACAAAAGACCTGACAAGATCAAGCATCCTGCAATCCGGTGGGATCAAATTTTACTCTCTTCCATGACAATTGGGAAAATCCCACTTGTACAGTTGGACAAGAATACTTGACATTAATATATTCAATGGCTTGGATAATGTTTGAGATTGCGAGAGAGGAGTTTGCATAGGTTATTTCTTTTAATCATTCATCGAATGAAGGCATTGCCCCTTGAGAAGCTGATGATGAGCCACCTCTTGAACTAGGGCAGTCTATGTGCTGTTCGGAAGGAAGTTCCAGCATTTTGACCCAGTGACGGTGAAGGAACATCAATATAATTCCAAGTCAGGATAGTGTGTGACTTGGAGGGGAACTTGCAGGTGGCGGTATTCCCATGGGTCACCTATTGTTCTTCTGGGTGGTAGAGATAGTGCCTTTGGAAGGTGTTGTTGAAAGAACCTTAGTGAGTAGCTGCAGTGCATCTTATAGATAGTACACATTACCGCTTGATGCACAAGTAGCGGAGGGAATGAATGCTTAATGCTTATAGAAACATATAAGATTATGAAGGGAATAGATAAGATAGAAGCAGGGAAGTTGTTTCCACTGGCAGGTGAAACTAGAACTCGGGGGCATGGCCTCAAAATAAGGGGAAGCAGATTGAGGACTGAGTTGAGGAGGAACTTCTTCACCCAAAGGGTTGTGAATCTGTGGAATTCTCTGCCCAGTGAAGCAGTTGAGGCTACCTCATTGAACGTTTTTAAGGCAAGGATAGATAAGTTTTTG
Organism: Mustelus asterias; assembly: GCF_964213995.1. Taxonomy (NCBI): domain Eukaryota; kingdom Metazoa; phylum Chordata; class Chondrichthyes; order Carcharhiniformes; family Triakidae; genus Mustelus; species Mustelus asterias. The sequence continues at coordinate 23,396,655 of NC_135807.1, forward strand.
AACAGTAAAGGAATTAAGGGTTATGGTGATGGGCGGGTAAGTGGAGCTGAGTCCACAAAAAGATCAGCCATGATCTTATTGAATGGCGGAGCAGGCTCAAGGGGTCAGATGGCCTACTCCTGCTCCTAGTTCTTGTGTTCTTATTATGTTCTTAAGATGGTGGATGAGGTGTCAATCAACCAGTTGTTTTCTCCTGGATGGTGCCTGTAGATGGGGGCTTCCTCTCGAGGCTACCAGCTACTAAAGCTAATACAAAGACTCAAAAATGCAGTGTACTGATATTGAAGATACTGACTTTACTTAACCAAACGATCAAATCGGCAGATGATATGAGGAAGCACTGCACTCAAGATATAGAATGCGGGCAGTTGGATGTCAGTCTAAAGAACAATGCCCTTGTGAAAACAATTATACATTCCCAAAATCATATTGCCCACCTTTCCATTAATACAAATCAGTCAATAATCATCCTGTCATTAACTCCAACCAATAACAACACACATCATGACCAAATGGGATTTCGTTTGTTATTAAATTATGGACATTACCTCCCTTCTGTTGCCCAGCAATATGGGACGCTGGACAGTGAAATGGAAGAATGATTCCCACTGAATTGAACCCATGTGATTCTCATCCGACCCTGAGAAATTCTGCTCACCACCTGCGTTATCTCTCAGAGTTGTTTGACCCTATTCATAAGGCTAGCATTGGTAGCCATCTTGTTCCCAACCACTGCTGATAGCATTACTGCTTTCAATTAATCCATTGTTCCTTCCCTCTCCCTGTATTTTGTCACTGACTGAAGTTTCACAAAATGTAACCAAAAGCAAAACACATCCATCTTGTAAATTCAAAATACATGTTTTAAATGAGAAATATTTGTTAATTATGCAGGGCTGTCTTCTATGGCCACAGCCCTGGCTGACTTACATTCCCATAATCCAAAATCATTCATTCTAAAGTTAGTGTCGTGTTATGTTCCTAAATCTATGGTTATGTGTTTATTAGCCTAATTCGCTCCCCTACATCAGTGCCAAATTAGTGAGGTGTTGGTGGAACAGCACTCATTCAGTTAAGTGGGAAGTCTTCCATCTCATTCCTCACTTGTACTTTGTAGAAGGTGGACAAGGTTTGCGAAGTCAGGAGGTGAATTACTCATTCACAGCCTCTGATCTGCTTTTGTAAACACAGTAAAAGGTTTAACAACACCAGGTTAAAGTCCAACAGGTTTATTTGGTACCAAATAAACCTGTTGGACTTTAACCTGGTGTTGTTAAACTTCTTACTGTGTTTACCCCAGTCCAACGCCGGCATCTCCACATCATGACTGCTTTTGTAAGGCAGAGTTTTTATATGGTTGGTCCAGTTAAGTTTCTGCTCTATGGTTGCCCCCAGGATGTTGATGCTGGATGATTCAGTGATGGCAGTGACAATGAACATGAAGGAAACTTGGTTAGATTCAATGGGGGGAATTTTCCCACCCAGACTGCCAGGGGAATTGTAGTGGGTGGGGGAGGGGGCGAACCATGACCTTGGGCGGGATTTTCCGGTTTTGGGACGAGCGCAGCCAGAAAATCCCGTCCAATGTTTTTGGAGGTTCTCATTGTCTGTCACTTGTGTGGTATAAATGTTGTTTGCCACGAATACACTTTGTCTCTCAAAGTACAGTACTGCCAAGAAATACCAGCGGAATTCCCTGCAGCATCGGTTTTCAAAGTGGCCTCCATGGACTCAGCAGCCCAAGGAATTCCTGTAGTCAACAAGATTATGAAGTTACAAAACTAGCTCCAGCTTCAGCCATATAATGCACCGGAGGAGTAGCGCTTCAAGTATTAGATCGTTTCTGCATTCATTGACGATCTAATATCTTTGGGCTTACGAATAGTCAGAGGATCCTGAATTTGACAGGTTTCATTTTGTTCAGGTTGTTATGACTTTGGAAAATTAGGGCAGAGAAAGTCATGGACGATCGCCAGTAACAAGTCAGTATTTGCAGAAGGCCTCCCATAAGGATCATTTCAAAATGAATTGTAACAATATTTATGGAACTACTCAATATTTCATAGTTGTAAACTTCAGCACCATGTTTTCTGACTGCATCAAGTGATTCCAGCTGCAATAACTCACTCTGCAGAGATGATGGGTTTTTTTTTAGTTATATTGAGCAGTGCTCAATTTATCATCGAATCCCTACAGCGCAGAAGGAAGCCATTCAGCCCATCAAGTCTACACTGACAATAATCCCACCCAGGCCCTATCCCCGTAACCACATGTTTTTACCCTACTAATTCCCTTGACACTAAGGGGCAATTTACCATGGCCAATCCACCTGAGCAACACATCTTGTGACACTAAGGACACTTTAGCATAACCAATCCATCTATTTAGTTGCACCAGGTATTGAGCAGTGTTATCGGCAATCTCTAAAGGAACCATTGGAAGCTGTCCAGGTCTCAGTCTTGATCCCAGGAAATATCCCACTTCTTGCTGTGGGTCTAGGAAAAGCAAGAACATGATCTTGAGCAGATGGAAAACACTGGCTCATTTACAAGTCCGTTGGAGGCTCTCCCCAGGATCATCCTGCCTCCGACAAGCCCACAGACCAGACCTGACATGAAAGGAGTTGGCGCTAGGGCGCTCCTTTGGCAAGCTGCCAAAAAGAATTACAGGCGGCCCAAAGTCTAATTTTGTCTGGACCTCAGATTGATTGTCACTGTATTGGCATTTTTTTGTTGCAATTCAAATTTCTCCTCCATTAATTCTGTACCTCAAGCAATGCTGCCGTTCCTTACTCAAGACATCCTCTTTGTCTTGCAGCTCCGACTCAGAGTCTAAATCAGTGTATTATTAAAATGAATAGAACGACTCAGGGACCCAGCAGTGGCAACAGCTTAACAGCTGTGCCATGAAAGAAGAAATCATAGGCAGTAGACAACAGTTTGTGACTAATATTTTCACATTCTAACTCCACACTGCAGAAGGAAATTATTTTCAGCATCCCATTTGATTGTTTTTACAATTTAAAATATAGGTCTTTGATACTATTCTGGTTTATTTATTAATGTCACAGGGAGGCTTACGTTAACACTGCAATGAACTTAGTGTGAAAATCCCTACACGCCGGAACCTGTTTGGGTACACTGAGGGAGAATTTAGCATGGCCAATGCACCAAACCAGCACATCTTTTGGAATATGGGAGGAAACCGGAGCACCCGGAGGAAACCCACGCAGACACGGGGAGAACGTGCAGACTCCACACAGACAGTCACCCAAGCCGGGGATTGAACCTGGGTCCTGGTGCTGTGAGGCAGCAGTGCTAACCACTGTGCCGCCATGCCGCAAGACCGGTGGTTAATAACTGGGTAATCTGCTCTTTTTGCGTTCCTTACTGGGACGTCGTGGCCAGCATTGGTTGTCCATCTCTAATTGCACTTGAGAAGGTGTTGGTGAACCACATTCCTGAACAGTTGTGGGAAGGCGTTCCAGAATTTGATGCAGCAACAGTGAATCATAGAATCCCAAATATGCAGAAGGAGGCCATTCAGCCCATCAAGTCTGGACTTAGTCGAAAGAAATCCTGGAGGCGGGTCCTGTACCGTCACACTGGCCAGCAACCTCGGTTCAAAAGATTGGGGCGCCCCCAATTCCAAAAATTAGAACACCCCTCCATGAACATAGAAAACCCCACCCCCAAGACCTCCCCAATGGAGGCACCCCATTCCCAGCGATGTCCCCGGCACAGCTTCCTGGCAGTGCTGGGGGCAGTGCCAGGGGATTGTGCCAGAGGCAGCTCCAGAGGCAATGCCAAGATATTGCCTGAGCATGACCCTCTCTCCTCTGTGGGTTGCACTTCCCCGTGCATCCCCAGTGGATGCTGTTTGCAAGGTCCCTGTCTGCCAAAAGGTGTCGAAAATTACACTGACGTGAGATCATGCATGCAGGGTTGGTGGGGAGGAAGAGAAATCCTAATATGGGAGGACAATGGACGATACAAAAGGGGAGCTCACTAATGACATTTAAACGCATGCTAATTGGGTTCCTGACCTTTCATGGCAGGACCCCATTTCAGTGGACCCCATTAGCAGGAGGCGGGACAATGGCAATGGGAATTCCCAGTAAGAAGTCTAACAACACCAGGTTAAAGTCCAACAGGTTTATTTGGTAGCAAAAGCCACTAGCTTTCAGAATAGGCTGTTCCTTCATCAGGTGGGTGGGAGTTCTGATCACAAACAGAAGGTACATGGATGAGAGGGGTGTGGAGGGATATGGTCCAGGTCAGTGTCCTACCATTTACCTTGTATGTTCTACCTTGGTTTGTCCTTCCAAAGTGCAATACCTCACACTTGTCTGCATTAAACTCCATCCGCCATTTTTCAGCCCATTTTTCTAGCTGGTGCAAATCCCTCTGCAAGTTTTGAAAACCTTCCTCACTGTCCACTACACCTCCTATCTTTGTATCATCAGCAAATTTGCTGATCCAATTTACTACATTATCATCCAGATCATTGATATAGATGACAAACAACAATGGATCCAGCACTGATCCTTGTGGCACACCACTAGTCACAGGCCTCCACTCAGAGAAGCAATCCTCCACTACCACTCTCTGGCTTCTTCCATTGAGTTCAAGTCCAACAGGTTTATTTGGTAGCAAATGCCACTAGCTAGTGGCATTTTCTACCAAATAAACCTGTTGGACTTTAACCTGGTGTTGTTAAACTTCTTACTGTGTTTACCCCAGTCCAACGCCAGCATTTCCACATCATTTCTTCCATTGAGCCAATGTCTAATCCAATTTGCTACCTCTCCATGTATAGCTAGCGACTGAACCTTCCTAACTAACCTCCTATGCGGGACCTTGTCAAAGGCCTTACTGAAGTCCATGTAGACAACATCCACTGCCTTCCCTTCATCCACTTTCCTGGTAACCTCCTCGAAAATCTCTAATAGATTGGTTAAACATGACCTACCACACACAAGGCCATGTTGACTCTCCATAATAAGTTCCTGTCTATCCAAATATTTGTAGATCCTATCTCTTAGTACTCCTTCCAATAATTTACCTACTACTGATGTCAAACTTACCGGCCTATAATTTCCCGCATTACTTTTTGAGCCTTTTTTAAACAATGGAACAACATGAGCTATCCTCCAATCATCTGGCATCTCACCCGTGGATACCGACATTTTAAATATATCTGCCAGGGCCCCTGCAATTTCAGCACTCGAGTCCTTCAAGGTCCGAGGGAATACCCTGTCCGGTCCTGGGGGTTTATCTACTCTGATTTGCCTCAAGACAGCAACACCTCCTCCCCTTTAATCTGTATAGGTTCCATGAACTCCCTACTTGTTTACCTTATTTCCATAGACTCCATGCCAGTTTCCTGAGTAAACACGGATGCAAAAAACCCATTTAATATCTCCCCCATTTCTTTTGGTTCCATACATAGCCGACCTCTCTGATCTTCAAGAGGACCAATTTTATCCCTTACTATCTTTTTGCTCTTAATACACCTGTAGAAGCTCTTAGGATTATCCTTCACCTTGTCTGCCAAAGCAACCTCATGTCTTCTTTTAGCCCTCCTGATTTCTTTCTTAAGTAGTTTCTTGCACTATTTTATACTCCTCAAGCATCTTATTTGCTCCCTGTTGCCTATACATGTCATACATCTCTCTCTTCTTCTTTATCAGAGTTCCAATATCCCTCGAGAACCAAGGTTCCTTATTCTTATTCACTTTGCCTTTAATCCTGACAGGAACATACAAACTCTACACTCTCAAAATTTATCCTTTGAAGGCCTCCCACTTACCAATCACATCCTTGCCAGAGAACAGCCTGTCCCAATCCACGCTTTTTAGATCCTTTCTCATTTCTTCAAAATTGGCCTTTTTCCAGTTTAGAACCTCAACCCAAGGGCCAGATCTATCTTTATCCATGATCAAGTTGAAACTAATGACATTCTGATCACTGGAACCAAAGTGTTCCCCTACACATCCTTCCATCACTTTCCTAACTTGTTTCCTAATAGGAGATCTAATATTGCATCCTCTCTAGTTGGTACCTCCATATATTGAATTAGAAAATTTTCCTGAACACATTTTACAAACTCTAACATAAGAACATAAGAACATAAGAAATAGGAGCAGGAGTAGGCCATCTAGCCCCACGAGCCTGCCCCGCCATTCAATAAGATCATGGCTGATCTGACGTGGATCAGTACCACTTACCCGCCTGATCCCCATAACCCTTAATTCCCTTACCGCTCAGGAATCCATCCATCCGCGCTTTAAACATATTCAGCGAGGTAGCCTCCACCACCTCAGTGGGCAGAGAATTCCAGAGATTCACCACCCTCTGGGAGAAGAAGTTCCTCCTCAACTCTGTCTTAAACCGACCCCCCTTTATTTTGAGGCTGTGTCCTCTAGTTTTAACTTCCTTACTAAGTGGAAAGAATCTCTCCGCCTCCACCCTATCCAGCCCCCGCATTATCTTATAAGTCTCCATAAGATCCCCCCTCATCCTTCTAAACTCCAACGAGTACAAACCCAATCTCCTCAGCCTCTCCTCATAATCCAAACCCCTCATCTCCGGTATCAACCTGGTGAACCTTCTCTGCACTCCCTCCAATGCCAATATATCCTTCCTCATATAAGGGGACCAATACTGCACACAGTATTCCAGCTGCGGCCTCACCAATGCCCTGTACAGGTGCATCAAGACATCCCTGCTTTTATATTCTATCCCCCTCGCAATATAGGCCAACATCCCATTTGCCTTCTTGATCACCTGTTGTACCTGCAGACTGGGCTTTTGCGTCTCATGCACAAGGACCCCCAGGTCCCTTTGCACGGTAGCATGTTTTAATTTGTTTCCATTGAGATAGTAATCCCATTTGTTATTATTTCCTCCAAAGTGTATAACCTCGCATTTCTCAACGTTATACTCCATTTGCCATATCCTCGCCCACTCACTCAGCCTGTCCAAATCTCTCTGCAGATCTTCTCCGTCCTCCACACGATTCACTTTTCCACTTATCTTTGTGTCGTCTGCAAACTTCGTTACCCTACACTCCGTCCCCTCCTCCAGATCATCTATATAAATGGTAAACAGTTGCGGCCCGAGTACCGATCCCTGCAGCACGCCACTAGTTACCTTCCTCCAACCGGAAAAACACCCATTTATTCCGACTCTTTGCTTCCTGTCGGATAGCCAGTCCCCAATCCACTTTAACACACTACCCCCAACTCCGTGTGCCCTAATCTTCTTCAGCAGCCTTTTATGGGGCACCTTATCAAACGCCTTTTGGAAATCCAAAAACACCGCATCCACCGGTTCTCCTCCATCAACCGCCCTCGTCACATCTTCATAAAAATCCAACATGTTCGTCAAGCACGACTTTCCCCTCATGAATCCATGCTGCGTCTGATTGATCGAACCATTTCTATCCAGATGCCCTGCTATCTCCTCTTTAATAATGGATTCCAGCATTTTCCCTACTACAGACGTTAAGCTGACCGGCCTATAGTTACCCGCCTTTTGTCTCCTTCCTTTTTTAAACAGCGGCGTAACATTAGCCGTTTTCCAATCAACCGGCACTACCCCAGAATGCAACGAGTTTTGATAAATAATCACTAACGCATCCACTATTACCTCTGACATTTCTTTCAATACCCTGGGATGCATTCCATCCGGACCCGGGGACTTGTCCACCTTCAGTCCCATTAGTCTACCCAGCACTGCCTCTCTGGTAACATTAATCGTATTAAGTATTTCTCCTGCTGCCAACCCTCTATCGTTAATATTTGGCAAACTATTTGTGTCCTCCACCGTGAAGACCGACACAAAAAACGTATTTAAAGACTCAGCCATATCCTCATTTCCCACTATTAACTCCCCCCTCTCGTCCTCCAAGGGTCCAACATTCACTCTAGCCACTCTATTCCTTTTTATATATTTATAAAAACTTTTACTATCATTTTTTATATTAATTGCTAGCCTAGCTTCATAGTCTATCCTTCCTTTCTTTATCGCTTTCTTAGTCTCTCTTTGTTGTTTCTTAAATTTTTCCCAATCACTTGTTTCTCCACTATTTTTGGCCACTCTGTACGCAGCTGTTTTTATTTTAATACTCTCCTTTATTTCCTTCGTTATCCACGGCTGGTTCTCCCTTTTCTTACAATCCTTGTTTTTTGCTGGAATATATTTTTGCTGAGAACTGAAAAGGATCTCCTTAAAAATCCTCCACTGTTCCTCAGCTATCCTACCTGCCAGCCTGCTCTCCCAGTCTACCTTAGCCAATTCATCCCTCATCCTATCATATTTCCCTCTGTTCAAACAGAGGACACTGGTTTGAGACCAAACTTTCTCCTCTTCCATCTGAATCAGAAATTCGACCATATTGTGGTCACTAGACCCAAGAGGGTCCTTCACAATAAGATCCTTAATTCTACCTACCTCGTTACACAATACCAGATCCAAAATAGCTCGTTCCCTCGTCGGTTCCGTAACATGCTGTTCAAGGAAACTATCCCGACAGCATTCTAAGAACTCTTCCTCCATTCCACCCTTACCGACTTGAGTCTGCCAGTCAATGTGCATGTTGAAGTCCCCCATGATTATTGCCGTTCCGTTTTTACACGCATCCCTTATCTGCTTGTTTATAGCCCTCCCTACCTCAACATTATTATTTGGGGGCCTATATACCACACCTACTAGTGTCTTTCTCCCTCTACTATTCCTCATCTCTACCCATAATGATTCCACGTTTTGTTCCTCAGAGCCTATGTCATCCCTCAGTACTACCCTGATATTATCTCTTATTAATAGCGCGACCCCACCACCTTTTCCTTCCTGTCTATTCTTCCTAAACGCCTGATACCCCTGGATATTCATCTCCCAGTCCTGGTCACCTTTCAGCCACGTTTCTGTAATGGCCACTAGATCGTACCCACTTGTGCTGATTTGCACCATCAACTCATTCACCTTGTTCCGAATGCTTCGTGCATTCAGGCAAAGTGTCCTTATTCCAGCTTTTATCTGAACCCGCTTTGATGAGTCGCGAACACCGTCTCCCTCTACTCCCTTATCTAAATTACCGCCTTCATTCACTTGCACCCTCTCCTCTACCATTAATTTTGTAATTCCCCTTACCCCTGCATCCTCCCCCCCATCAATTAGTTCCTTGATCCTAGTCAACTCTTCTAGCTCCCCTCCCCCCAACCTATCTAGTTTAAATTCTCCCCAGTAGCCTTAGCCAACCTACCGGCCAGGATATTGGTCCCCGTGTGATTCAAGTTCCACCCATTTTTTGTATACAGATCACCCCTGCCCCTAAAGAGGTCCCAATGGTCCAGGAACCTGAATCCCTGCCCCCTGCACCAGTCCCTCAGCCACACATTCATCCTCCACCTCACTCCATTCCTGCCCTCACCTTCCCGTGGCACAGGCAGTAATCCTGAGATTACTACCTTTCCTTTCCTCTTTCTCAGCTGTCTCCCTAATTCCCTGTACTCCCTTTTCATGACCCCTTCTCCCTTCCTACCCACATCAGCGGTACCAATATGTACCGCTACCTCAGGCTCCTCTCCCTCCCACCTCAGGATTTCCGGGACGCGACTAGCGACATCCTGGATCCCGGCCCCAGGGAGGCAGACCACCATGCGAGAATCCCGCCTACCTCCGCAGAAACGCCTGTCTGTCCCCTTCACCATCGAGTCCCCGATTAATACCGCCTTCCTCCTCTTTTCCTTAGCCCTCTGAGTTACAGGGCTGGACTCCACTGCGGAGACACGGCCACTGCTGCTTCCCCCAGGCGGGCTGTCCCCCCCAGCAGTACTCAAGCAGGAGTACTTGTTGTGCAGGGGCAAATCCACCGGGGTGCTCTCAACCACCCTAGCCTTACCCTTCCTGGCCGTCACCCACTTGGCCTCTTCCCGTGGCCCTGGTGTGACCACCTGATGATAGCTCTTGTCTATCACCTCCTCATTCTCCCTCATCAGCCTAAGATCCTCGAGTTGTAGTTCCAGCTCCCTAACACGGTCTCTCAGGAACCACAGCTCGACACACCCCTCACAGATGTGGATGTCCGGGAGGCTAGATGCCCGTCTAGATCTTTAACAGTATGGGAGTCCCAATCTATATGTGGAAAATTAAAATCCCCTACTATCACAACTTTATGTTTCCTGCAGTTGTCTGCTATCTCTCTGCAGATTTGCTCCTCCAATTCTCGCTGACTATTGGGTGGTCTATAATACACCCCCATTAATGTGGTCATACCTTTCCTGTTTCTCAGCTCCACCCATATGGCCTTGGTAGACAAGCCCTCTAATCTGTCCTGCCTGAGTACTGCTGTAACATTTTCCCTGACTAGCAATGCCACCCCACCCCCCACCCTTCATCCCTCTGCCTCTATCACATCTGAAACATCGGAACCCTGGAACATTGAGCTGCCAGTCCTGCCCCCCCTGTAGCCAAGTTTCACTAATGGCTATAATGCCATAATTCCATGTGTCAATCCACGCCCTCAGCTCGTCTGCCTTCTCCACAATACTCCTGGCATTGAAATAGACACACCTCAGAAGATTATTACCACCACACACAACACTTCTATTTGTGATTTTGCATGAACTATTAACATCATTTATTTTCACCCCCACTCCACTATCTGCTCTGGCACTCTGGTTCCCATCCCCCTGCAAATCTAGTTTAAACGCTCCCCAATAACACCAGCAAACCTCCCTGCAAGTATATTGGTCCCCTTGTAGTTCAGGTGTAACCCGTCTCTCTTGTACAGGTCCCACGTGCCCCAGAAGAGGTCCCAATGATCTAGAAATCTGAAACCCTGCCCCCTACACCAGTTCCTCAGCCACGTGTTCATCAGCCCGAGCATCCTACTCTTACCCTCACTGGCACGTGGCACAGATAGCAATCCTGAGATTACTACCCTCGGGGTCCTGCTTTTTAACTTCCTACCAAGCTCTCTATATTCACTCTTCAGGTCCTCCTCACTCTTCCTTCCTACGTCATTTTTACCGATGTGTACCATGACATCTGGCAAATTAAACTACCAAGATTTCAGTCCCTTCATCCTAATCATTGATACAGATTGTAAATGGTTGAAGCCCCAGCATTGATCCTGTGGCATTTCCTTAGTTACAGCTTGCCAACACAAAAAAGACCCATTTATGCTTACTCTCTGTTGCTAATTCACCAATACATCCTCCATCCATGATAATGTGTTACCCCCTGCACCCTGAGCTTTTATCTTGTGTAGTAACCTTTGATGCAGCACCTTCAGAAGATGTCTGTTGGAAGACTTTTCCAAGTAGCCACATCTACTGGTTCCCCTTTCAGCACTTTGCGTGTTACTTCTTCAAAAAGCGCTAATAAATTAATGAGAAACAATTTCCCTTTCACAAAACCAGGTCGACTCTGCCTGATCACATCATGGTTTTCTAAGTATCCTGCTATAACTTCCTGAATAATAGATTCTAGCAGTTTCCCTGTGGCAGATGTTAACTGACCTGTAGTTTTCTGCTTTCTAATTCTCTCCTTTCCTGAACAAAGGCGTTACAATAGTTATTTTTTAATCCACTGGGACCCTTCCATAATCTAAAGAAATTTGGAAGATTATAACCAATGTCTCTACAGTTTCTGTAGCCACAGGGGACCTGCAAGACTTTTGATCTAATAGTTTTCTCAGTACCTTATTCTCCTGGTGATTGTGGTGGTTTTAAGTTCCTCCCTCTCTTTCACCATTTGATTTTCTATGCATTTGACAGTGAAGATGGACATAAAATATTTGGACAATGTCTCCCTGTTTTCAACGACCAGATTCATTCTTTAGAAGACTTAGAACGTAGTAGAACATAGAACAGTACAGCAGGCCCTTCGGCCCACGATGTTGTGCCAAGCTTTATCTGAAACCAAGATCAAGCTATCCCACTCCCTATCATCCTGGTGTGCTTCATGTGCCTATCCAATAACCGCTTAAATGTTCCTAAAGTGTCTGACTCCACTATCACTGCAGGCAGTCCATTCCACACCCCAACCACTCTCTGCGTAAAGAACCTACCTCTGATATCCTTCCTGTATCTCCCACCACGAACCCTATAGTTATGCCCCCTTGTAATAGCTCCATCCACCCGAGGAAATAGTCTTTGAACGTTCACTCTATCTATCCCCTTCATCATTTTATAAACCTCTATTAAGTCTCCCCTCAGCCTCCTCCACTCCAGAGAGAACAGCCCTAGCTCCCTCAACCTTTCCTCATAAGACCTACCCTCCAAACCAGGCAGCATCCTGGTAAATTTCCTCTGCACTCTTTCCAGCACTTCCACATCCTTCTTATAGTGAGGTGACCAGAACTGCACACAATATTACTTAGGTACTCTTATCCCATTCAAATACCTGTAGAAATCCTTGCTGTCTGTTTTTATGTTACTGTTTAGTTTTCTCTCCGACACTACTTTCTCCCTCTTTATTATTGATGAAGTAACAAAAGATGTTTGTGCCTGAGGCATTTCACAGAGGAACCCTGCAGTGACGCCTTAAGGTTGAGATGATTGGCCTCCAACCATCTTCCCTTCATGCTTGACGTGGTTCCAGCTACTGGAGAGAATTCCCTTGATTCCCATTTATGTCAATATAACTCGAACCCTTGATCCCACGTTCAGACAAATGCTGTGTTGATGTCAAGGACAGACACACTCATCTCACTTCTTCAGTTCAGCTCTTTTATCCATGCTTCCGCCAAGGTTGAAATGAGACTTGGAGTTTCCTGGCCCTGACAGACCCAAACTAAGCATTTTTGAGCAGGTAATTGGTAAGTGTCAGTTAACTGAAAGCAGATAGATGGGGTCATAATAGGCTGGATTGGATTAGTCGTGTTGTTTGTGGACAGAACACACCGGAGTAATTTTCGACATTGTTGGTTAGATGCCAGTGTTGCAGCAGTATTGGAATAGCTTGGCTAGACACAACTAGTCCTATAGCACATATGTTCAGCATGACTATTGGGGTCTGTAGCCTTTGCTGTGCCTCGTCTGCACAGATATCATATGGAGTGAATTGGATGCTGAGAGGCTGCTTCCCCTTGTGGCAGAGTCTAGGATCAGAGAGCATAATCCCAAAGTAAGGGAGGGTCACCCATTTAAGGAAGAGATGAGAAGCAATTTGGCGGCACGGTGGCATAGTAGTTAGCACTGCTGCCTCACGCGCCAGGGACCCAGGTTCGATTCCGGCCTTGGGTCACTGTCTGTGTGGAGTTTGCACATTCTCCCTGTGTCTGCGTCGGTTTCTCCGAGTGCTCTCGTTTTCTCCCACAGTCCAAAGATGAGCAGGTTAGGTGCATTGACCCAAACAGGCGCTGGACTGTAGCGACTAGGGGAATTTCACAGTAACGTCATTGCAGTGTTAATGTAAGCCTGACTTGTGACTAATAAATAACCTTTAAAAAAAAAGATTGGCTATGCTAAATTGACCCTAGTGTCAGGAGGATTAGTAAGGTAAATATGTGGGGTTACGGGAATAGGGCCTGGGTGAGATTGTGATCAGTGCAGACTTGATGGGCTGAATGGCCTCCTTCTGTACTATAGGGATTCTATGTAGGGATTCTATGGATTCTATGAATTTCTTCTCTCAGGGGGCAGTGAATCTGTGGAATTCTTTCCTGCAGAGGACTTTAGAGGCTAGATCATTAAATATGTTCAAGGCTGAGAAAGACAGATTTTTATTCAGTCAGGGAATCAAGAGTTATAGGGACAAGGCAGGAGGGTGGAGTTGAAGGTTATCATATTGGATCAGCCATGATTTATTTGACTAGCGGAGGAGACACAATGGGCTGAATGGTCAAATTCTGCTCCTATGTCTTATGGATGGTGTGCAGACTGACAGCCGAGATGGATCATCAACTTGGCACTTCTGGTCAAAGATGGTTACAAATGCTTCAGCCTTGGGTTTTGCTCTAGTATACTGGGAGCTCCTATCATTGAGGATGGGGAAGTTGATGGAGACTATTCCTCCCATCAGTTGCTTAATTGCCCACCAGACTATACTCATTGGAATTTAGAAGAATGAGGGGAGATCTTATAGAAACATGTAAAATTATGAAGGGAATAAATAAGATAGAAGCAGGGGGGTTGTTTCCACTGGTGGGTGAAACCAGAACTAGGGGGCTGAGCCTCAAAATAAAGGGAAGCAGATTTAGGACTGAGTTGAGGGGGAACTTCTTCACCCAAATGGTTGTGAATCTGTGGAATTCCCTGCCCAGTGAAGCAATTGAGGCTACCTCATTGAGTATTTTTAAGGCAAGGATAGATAAATTTTTGACAGTAAAGGAATTAAAAGTTATGGTGAGTGGGCGGGTAAGCGAAGCTGGGTCCACGAAAAGATCAGCCATGATCTTATTGAATGGCGGAGCAGGCTCGAGGGGCCAGATGGCCTAATCCTGCTCCTAGTTCTTATGTTCTCATTCATGATTACAGAGCTTTGATTTGATCCATTGGTTGTGAGATCACTTAGCTTTGTCCACAGCATGTTGCTTCCACTATCTAGCAAGCAGATAGTCCTGTACCATAACTTTCATCAGGTTGGCACTTCATTTTTACGTATGGTTTGTGTTTTATGAATTCCCTAATATACCTTGAAACACGTAATTAGTATTTTATATATAATGCACTCCAACTATGAATGTGAAACCCCTTTATGAATAAACATCAGCAATTCTTAAATATATCACTGCAAGCAGCCATCAAGAAAAGATTATAATGATCTGACAATGTTCTCCACATTATAAACTGCAAATTATCATTAGATGATGGAACACATCCTCTCAGTCTGAAATTGATTGCTGTTCTTTCCAAAAATATCTGTTTCTAAATTTGCTGAGAAAAAAAAAGCATGCATTGCAGATCACCTGCAGCTGACCATGAATGTTTCAGAGTTTAATACCTTCATTTTTTTTTATTCATCTGTGGGACATGGGCATCACTGGCTGGCCAGCATTTATTGCCCATCTCTAGTTGCCCTTGAACTGAGTGACTTGCTAGGCCATTTCAGAGGGCAGTTGAGAGTCAACCACATTGCTTCGCATCTGGAGTTACATGTAGGCCAGACCAGATAAGGACGGCAGATTTCCTTCCTTAAAGGATGTTCGTGAAACAGATGGGTTTTTCCGACAATCGACAATGGTTTCAGGCTCATCAGTAGATTCTTAATTCCAGATTTGTTTTTTATTGAATTCAAATTCCACCATCTGCCGAGTCCCCAGAACATTATCTGAGTTTCTGGAATAATAGTCTAGCGATAATACCACAAAGCCACGCCTCCCATTAGTTACTGTATTAACTTAGAAGAAGTAAGGAGGGCTTCTTTGGGAGAGTACTGATTTCTCAACTGCATACTCTGCTGGACTGAAGTTTGCTGATCTAAGAAAGCCAAGTCTATTTTTGACTGGTCACAGCTTATCTCATGAGTAAATGATGCAAACTTGCATTTATATAATGTCTTAAACGTAGGAACATCCCAAAGTGCTATATAAATGGAAGTTGTTGCCGAAATATTATCAGGCAAAAATGGCAAACATTGAAAGGTCAATTAAAAGTTTCCACAAAGATGTGTGTTATAAGGATAGTCTTAGATGAGGAGAGTGAAGTGGAGAGATTTTACATACCGTGGCTACCAGAGTAGGTCTATAATAGCCACAAGACTCAACTGCTACTCAGCAGGTGAAAGTTAACAAAATGGTTTATTGGAATTAAATTATGTACAAGGGAGGATTATAAATGCCACCTTATTCCTTGACTTCTTGGGTGTCAACTAACCTGCCTCAGCCGCCGCTCCAACTGTTGTGCTACAAAAGGTCAAAGGCGAGGAATCCTGCAGTGACTAACTCACCGCCTGACTCCACAAAGCCGGTCCACCATCCACAAAGCACAACTCAGGAATGTGATAGAATATTCCCCACTTGCCTGGATGAGTGCAGCTCTTCAACAACACTCAGTAAGCTTGACATCATCCAGGACAAAGCACCCCACATGATTGCTACCCCTTTCACAAACATTCAATTCTTCCACTACCGACGAACAATGGCAGCAGTGCGTACCATCTACAGGATGCACTGCAAAAGCTCACCAAGGCTCCTTAGCCTACATCTTCCAAACCCATGACCACTATCATCTAAAAGGACAAGAGCAGCAGATACCTGGGAACTCCACCACTTGGAGGTTCCTCTCCATATCATTCACTCTCTTGACTTGGAACTACATTGCCATTCCTTGTCACTGGGTCAAACTCTCTCTCTAACAGCATTGTGGGTGTACCTAGACCTCAAGGACCACGGTGTTTCAAGACAGTAGCTCACCACCACCTTCTCAAGGGCAACTCGAATGGGCAATAAATAGAATGGGCCTAGCCAGCAACGCCCACATCCTATAAATGAACGTAAACATAAGTGAGTTCCAGATTGTAGAGCCAAGATAGCTGAAGGCACAAGAGTCAATGTTGACGAACAGAAAATGGGCAATTCACAAGAGGAGGGAGCAGAAGAAATCTGAGTTCCTGAAGGTAAAGCCAAGAATGTTTTGAACATGAGAATGTTAAAATTGAGGCATTAGTGGACTGGGAGTCAGTAAGCATAACATTATAATGAGCATAGTTGAGTGGGTTTAGTGCAGGTTAGGATTTTGGAAGCAGAGTTTTGAATGAATTCAAGTTTACGCAGGATGCCTGGCCACGATTCTCCCATTTAACTGAGCTAATTTTTTAGTGCAGTGAGGGCCGGAAGAATCTTGCGTCGGCCGATTCACAGGATTCGCGCAAGCGTTTGCTCCCCACTGGCATTTCTAGCGCCGGAATTCCGGCAGTGTCTGCTCCGCACCGGAAATCAATGGATGGACGCAAAGACCAATTGTATGGTCACTGTCATATAATTTAAATGCAATTAGCAGGCCCGGGATTGAAGTCTCTGGGCCTGCTAGCATCTCCACGCTGCCAGAGTATTTCACTCCAGCGGGAATTGCAGTAGCTCCCCACTTTCAGAGAGGTAGAGGCCCGACCTTGCTCGAGTGAAGGGGGGCAATCGGAGCCCACCAGAGAGTTTGGCGGTGGGGGTGCCCCCTGGGCATTGGCACCCTGGCAGTGCCAGCCTGGGCCCCCCGACACTGCCCAAGGGGCAAAGTGTCAATGCCCAGGAGGCACCTTGGCGCTGTCCATTGGGCATTGAACAGTGTCAAGGGGGTGGGTCATATGGGGGAGTGGGCCTAGCGGGGTCTGATGGGGGTAGAAGAACAGGTTCTTCCCTGATGCCTTCAGACTTTTGAATGGACCTACCCTATATTAAGTTGATCTTTCTCTATACCCTAGCTATGACTGTAACATTACATTCTTCACCCCCTCCTGTCCTTCTCTATGTACAGTATGCTTTGTCTGTTGTGACCTTTAAGAAATGTTTTTTTTAAATCATGTTCTCTACAGTTGTCAGCAGCTTTGGTTTTTCATTGTTGCTGGGCTGTCTGGTTAGAAGTCCTTTTATTGCTGCTTCAATTGTTTAAATGGGGTGTTGTTTATTTTTATTCTGGGCCTCAGGTACTTTCGAGGATCTTTTATGACCCTGCATTCTGAGGGGGAAGATTGATTGACAAATGGCAAAGTCAAGTGATTCCTCCACAGAATTTCTTTCAGTTTTGGTTTTGGAGACAGAAGCTGCCCTGGTTGTCCAGTGGTAGGCATTGCTTTTCTCTCTCTCCCTCGTAGTATAGATTCTACTGGCTAGCTGGAAGCAGGTCTCCTGGTCTTCCTGGAGTGAAAATTCTGCTGTTGGTGGGTTGCTAGTTAGTACCTAGAACCCCTCTCTCTCTCTCTCTCCCAGGGAAGCTGTTCTGACTTCAAGCTGGTCTGTGTGTATATCAAGAGGGCTGCCAGAAGTCACAGGGCGGGGAAGTCAGATTTCAATTCTCCACCCAAAGGACTAAGTTCCAGCATCACGTGAGCATTTGTATTTTTCTGTGCTAAACCGGTGGCAAGGATTTTGGAGATAGGGAAGTTTGTTTGATTGGAACATTTTGTATACTTGTTAAGGTTTATACAATATCATGGTTTTCCTTTGTTTGTAATTGGTAGAAGTTATTGTTAATTTTCTTTCTATACATGTTAACTGTATTCTTATATAAACTTTGTTTGATAAAAGCTCCTTAGTGGATCAGTTGAATCATACCTGAAGTGGAGCATCTCATGCTTACTCTAGTCAAAAACAAATTGCAAAACTTCTGATCCAGGCGGGCTTCATAAAACACTTTGGAGTTTCTGACCTGAAGTATAACACTGTATAGTGCTCAAGAAACAATAGTTTTCACTGTATACTAATACATGAAATAAGTTAAATGAAATGAAATGAAATCAAAAACCGAATCAAAGCGGAAGCGTTGGAAGAGGATGGTGTGGTTAACTGTATCAAAGGCAACGGACAAGTCAAGACTGGTGATGGGCACTGTGGTCACTGTAACACAAGATGTAATTGTGACTAATTAGGGTTTATTCAATGCCCTGATAGAGTGGACATGATTGGAAAGGTTGGAGTTAGTAACACTTTCAAGGAGATTGCAAAGAAATTTGGAGAGGTGAGGTCAGAGGAAGTTTATTAATGAGTGTCACAAGTAGGCTTACATTAATACTGCAATGAAGTTACTGTGAAAATCCCTCAGTCGCTGCACTCTGGCACCTGTTCGGGTACAGTGAGGGAGAATTTAGCATGGCCAATGCACCTAACGAGTGCGTCTTTCAGGCTGTGGGAGGAAACCGGAGCACCGGAGGAAACCCACACAGACATGAGGAGATCGTGCAGACTCCGCACAGACAGTGAACCAAGCCGGGAATCGAACTTGGCGCTGTGAGGCAGCAATGCTAACCACTGTGCCACCATGCCATCCCAGAATAGAGGGTAGATTTTGTTTCAAGACGGAAGGAGCTAGAATCAACACGGTGCTGTAACATTCATAATTCTGTGCCATCTTCAGCAGTGAAAGTCGATATAAAATAATTATTTTAAACCTCAGCCCCATCTTGAAAATCCCATGATAGCTTGACTGATTCAATTGAATCTAAAAATATTGTTGTCAGTTCTAAGAAGCAACACTGACAAAAGAATGATGGGGTAGTCAATGAAAATGAAAAGAAATATTGGAAACAGTTCTGGGAAAGGGACCAAATATGGTCTCAGGTTTTTGACGGCTGTGACTTAAAGGCAATCTGAGGAAGTCCTGGATAGAGTGGACGTGGGGATGTTTCCATCAGTAGGAGAGACTAGGATCTGAGGGCACACCCTCAGTATAAAAGGATGATCCTTTAGAACAGAGGTGAGGAGGAATTTCTTCAGCGAGAGGGTGGTGAATCTGTGGAATTCATTGCCACAGAAGGTTGTGGAGGCCAGGTCATTGAGTGTCATTAAGACAGAGATAGATAGGTTCTTGATTTGTAAGGGGATCAAAGGGGAGAATGGATTTGAGAAACTTATCAGCCATGATTGAATGGCAGAGAAAACTTGATGGACCGAATGGCCTAATTCTCCTTTTATACCTTATGGTCTAAGACTAATCAAATCATGAAATTTCTGAAATAATTGTAGATGGTAACTGTGCTGATTGAATCTTGTGCTCCCTGACAGAATTGTACATGGTTACAGTCCAGATCCATCCAATCTACTGCTTGGCTGCCCATGAGTTGATGGCCATGATCTCATCAGGGCACACGGTGATGGAAACCAATGATAAATGGAGTACATTGATGAAATCTATGGCATGATTGTCTGGAGCTATTGTCTTGGTTCTTGGTAACTTTAACATCATTGTGAATATGATTCTCTGAACATGAGGAAAGGCAAAAGTCCAAATGCACTGCCATGGGCCCCACGCACACCCCCCGCCCACACACACACCCCACTGACTGCCCACCCCCCAGGATGCTTCTCAATTATAAAACGGCAAGACATTAAATCCATCAAAACTTCATTGCGAGAGCCACAGATCTGCATATTAAATTTTATGTTAAGAAAGATAACTTTTTAGATGTGCAGCTGGTTCAATTACATAGATTTCCCTACATCAAGCAACCGTCTGTATTATAAATGGCCTAAGTTAACCAATACTAAAAACACATGTGGATTTTCTAAATCATTTTTGTACTGAAGCGCTTCCTACTGCTGGGATTTCCCAGGCCCTCCTGGTGTAGCTTGAAGTATTAAAGGGAGTTAGAATGATCCAGCCTGATTATCTTGGCACAGCTCCGAGCAAAAATTTAAGTGTGAATAATCTGGTCTTCACATCTCAACTTCAAATTAATTCCCATTGATCTCCCATGCTGTTTTTCATAAATTAATAAACCCAGCTGAAAAGCCAAAGACTGCAGACACCACCAAGGCTGAATGGTAGAAGAAAAGATCAGTCAAATAAGGAGGTCGTTAGCCAGTACCCAGTGTATGTTTTAATAGGCTGAAGATTAAATGGGGGTGGGAGAGAAAGTAGGAAAGAGGGAAATAAGTCATGAGGTCTGTCATTTTGCAATCCTGTGAGAAAATATTTTGGCCTCAAACAAATTGAACCATTTCACTCATATATTTAAGCAATTGCATGATTGTTTTAAGAGCTGATCAGATGTTTTGGTGGTGATGTCATTGGGGTGTTTCACGGGCTGCTATTCAGTTTCAGTTTCTATTCTGTGCAGAAAACATCTCTTTCAATAAACCTGTTGTTGTTACATTGAATCTACGTGTGCAAACCACGGGGGCGATTCTCCCAAAAAAATTCTAAGTGTCAGATTTGCGTAAAAACTGGAGTAAATCCCGTTGGTTTTTTTAGTGGGAGTTTCAAAATGAATCTCCCACGCACTGTACATTGCAGAGTGCACAAGCGTAAATCCCATTGAACCACTCCCGGTGGGAGGCGTGGGAGGGGGGGTGGCTGGAGATAGGTGTGGGGAGACACTAGCGGGCACTGAAATTTCAGTCCCAGGTGCAGTGATGAGATTTAAAATAGATGAAAATGTCTATTTACATAAATTATGCAGCTCTGCGCTGATTTCTGGTGCAGAGCTGACGACGCTGGAAATCTAGCACCCGGAGAACCGTGGTGATCATGGTGCCCAGTTGGGAGACCGCAAAATGGCCTCTGCTTGAGCCAGCCAGCTGCGCTACAAAAACAGCAGAGTGGCCTGGGAGAATCGCTCCGCGCCCCCCTCCCCACGTCTTTTTCTTTTTGTTCAAAACTCACATCCCCTAACATAGTTGGGACATTACAAACTCATTAATAGGAAGTAAAAGACAAGATGAGAGCTACTGAAAAATAATGGCTCATGCTCCTTTGCCTTCAGGTACCACGCCCTTATAGGGTGTTGGTGACCACGAACCTCCATTGGATTGGTCCATGATTATGCTTGACAATTTACAATCGTGGTTTGCTTTCTGCAGTGTGGCTGACCAGGAAACCCTTCCACTCTGACCGCCTGCCATTAGTTGTACTGGGAGGATTTACCGCCTTGGCCTTGTTATGAATGTACCTTCCTCAGCCATCAAGTCCTGGAGTGGGACTTGAACCCAGAGCCTCTGCTCCAAAGTTAGGGATTCTACCCACTGCACCACAAGACCTTGCCAATGGCCTATAGTCGCCTGAAAAAGTGGAATGAAAAAATGGCATAATTACAAATTTCATAACCACAGATCAAAGAAATCAGGGCAAAATTATCTTTTGTCTGTTTTAACACTATGCCCAAATGTCTGTGGAAATTGTATCATTAATGCCCGTTAACAGGTAAAGTTCACGCAAATTTCATGAATTTACACCCATTCTGAATGGATTTTAAATTTCAAAGATGGAGGTCCAATTGCGGAACCCAACAACATGTTTCTATTGTCAATTTTTTTCAGCATTTATTTTTAATTCTCATTTAGGACCTAAATTATCATTTTTGTATCTTTGAATGCATCTTTATGGCATTGGAATAATTTGCATCAAAAACTTCCTTGATCAAATTTAATGAAACATGGTAGCAAAATTGGGCTTGGTTGCCATTTGATGACCAAATGGGCATCCGATGCGTGCACGCACACACTGCCATGAATGATGCCAGACATCATAGTAACATTATCAGGCACCGGCCAGAGTTTTACTGGCATGCCCACCCGAGCATTGTAAAATCGTGCCCGAGGCCATCTGAGAATGCTATTCTGCGAGCTTTATCTGCCCTGAAATCGGGGTGGGCATGCCGATAAAATCAGGGTCATCATGTTAGAGCCTGCACTCGTTGAAAGTAAGACCGGCACAAAACTTGTGCTGTTGGTACCAACTCCTTGCTTTGTGGAGGCTTTCTGGCTGCTTTTCCAATGCACCATGCTTTTCATTGTAGAAGACACGTCAGCCTTCCTCTGTAGCTCACCCCAACAAAGTTCTCATCTGAATCCTCTGCAACAGAATGTATGTGAGTATGTACTCCAGGGAGCTATCACCTGTGCTAACCTGCAGAGGCTGCAAGCCCCTTGTGTCACTATCTCACCATGTGTAAATGCCACTTTTCTGCCACCTTTCAAATGATGAGCAGAGTTAGTATTTGAGCCCAGCAGCTTCACTATCATTGCTCTCTGGTCCTCCACCGCCTGGCCAGGTTTCACTTCTTGGATACCTGGAAGAAGAAAAGTACCAGGAATCAAGGTTGTGCTCAGGTGAGAGGGAAAGGGAGGATTGGCGGGAAGTCAGGTCCAGCTCGTAAATCAGGAGAGATTGTGGGATAAGGAGGAAGTGGGATGTGAGAAAGAGATTAGGAAGAGGATAGTGTCATCTTCAATTAATTCAGCTCCACTGCTAACCATGGCCTTATCATCTGCCTCTCCAATAATGGCTACCACCTTGCTCTTTGGGGTTAAGATGTGCTATACCTGCCCCACCTCAGTTAGTTTCTGCTGCTTGTGGCTGTACAGCACCTTGGCTGGCAAGAGAAAGGGTAGGGTATCAGTAACTGTCGTGCAATCTGTTTGGGTGCTACGTGTAGTTGTTATGGTTGAATAGCGGCGCAGTGGCACAGTGGTCAGCACTGCTGCCTCACAGTGCCAGGGACATGGGTTCAATTCCGGCCTCGGGTCACTGTCTGTGTGGAGTCTGCACATTCTCCCCATGTCTGCATGGGTTTCCTCCCACAGTCCAAAGATGTGCAGGTTAGGTTGATTCGCCATGTTAAATTGACCCTAGGGTCGGGGGATTAGCAGGGTAAATATGTGGGGTTATGGGAATAGGGCCTAGTAGGATTGTGGTTGGTGCAGACTCGATGGGCTGAATGGTCTCCTACTGCACTGTAGGGATTCTATGTTTCTATGAATAGCTGCAAGAGTCTGCAATCTGTGAAATGTGTGTGAGAGGTTTACAATAGTGCTAAGTGTGCGAGGGTGTGGTATTGTATATGTTTAAGTTTTGATTTCTAGAGATCATAAAGGTAGGTGAGTGGTGGGCTTGTAGCGAATTGAGGAATGTTGGAGACTCGGGGATATGGAATTTGAAGATGTCTTTTTAGACCATTGAACCTCTTACAGTGCTGCATCCTCCTCCACGGGGTAAGCTGCTGGAATTGACTTCCATGGTATCTGCTCTCATTGCCTTTCGGGCATTGACTGGAGGGTCTGCTGGCCTCTTACAGTGCAGGCACTGAACAGCACCATTTCATGCCAGTAACCATTCTAGCATGTAGCATGAACTTGACATGTGCTGGCATTATCAATCGATGGGTTAATTGCACAATTTCTACATGCACTTTTTCGGGCTGTCCTATGTCGCCCCTGCTGTGGGTAATGTACATAACTTGCGTGATGACTTTAAATTTTAATTTTCACACATAAAGAGAGAGTTGAAGATGGGGGAGGTTGCCACTTCCCACAGGACCCAATTGTTCACATTCACTTCTATTTGTTTTAATTTGATGCATTTTGTCATTGAGGAGATAAGTGCAAATTTCAGTGCTACCTGCTGGGCACTCCATTTTGAGAACTTTCAAACCATTATTATATTTACGCAAACACAATAATAGTGATGATGCTATCAACAGCCTTAATTGTGTAATCAGGTAAAATACTTCACCAGAATCTAATCAGTCCCATTTATAGAGTAATTCTCGATGGGCTTCATACTAAACTTAGGAATTTGAAAGCATGATGCTTAGATTCAAGTAGAATAGAACCTGTAGCGTTTAATCTGGCAGAAATGATAATATAACACAATGTGCATTATTTGCGTGGTAGTGATGGCGCAGTTAATAGCAGTCTTGTTTTTCAGTCTGAAGGTTCAAGTCCTACTCCAGGGCCAGAGCACAAACATTAAGACTAACATGGCAGTGCAGTATTGTTGGAGGCACTGGACTGTTGGAAGTATTGTCCTTTGAATGAGATGTTAAATAGGGGCTGTAT
This sequence comes from Mustelus asterias, assembly GCF_964213995.1. Taxonomy (NCBI): domain Eukaryota; kingdom Metazoa; phylum Chordata; class Chondrichthyes; order Carcharhiniformes; family Triakidae; genus Mustelus; species Mustelus asterias. Next base: position 23,421,087 of record NC_135807.1, read on the forward strand.
CTGTCCTCCCACATGGCATTATTTTCAAGGAGATTAGGGCACTTATCCCCAGTGTCCTGTTTAACATTTATCCTTCAAATCAACAACTCAAAACAGATTATCTGATCAGTCTCATTGCTGTTTGTGTGAACTTGCTGTGCACAAATTGGCTGCTGTGTCTCCTTCATTACAGCAGTGACTATATTTAAGGGTGGCACAGTGGTTCGCACTGCTGCCTCACAGGGCCAGGGACCCAGGTTCAATTCCGGCCTTGGGTCACTGTGTGGAATTTGCACGTTGCCCTCGTGTCTGCGTGGGTTTCCTCCAGATGCTCCCGTTTCCTCCCACCAGTCAAAGATGTGCAGCTTAGGTCGATAGGCCATACTGGATTGCCCCTTGTTTCCCAGAGATGTGTCGATTAGGTGGATTAGCCATAGTAAATGCATGATATTATGGGAATAGGGCGGGGAACAAAGGTGGACTTACCACCTTTGATGGCCATGTGCTCAGCCTCCATGCTGGGGCCCTCTGTGCTGTCACGCCACCACCCTCCCACCCCCCCAAGTGCCCAGTGATGTGGCGCTCTGCTCCCAGTGACATCAAGGCTTTATCTGGCGTGCCATGGTCTCTGCTCTCACATTCAGTCAGTAGCCTCACCCTCACTGGTCCAGTTGCCACGTAGCCCTTTCACTCTCAACCCGGGCCTCCAGTCGATTCATCCTGCTGCTCCTCCTGCCTGGCCCTCGCACCTCCTGCCTGCTCGCCTCTCGCTCGGGTAGTTGGACCTTGAGATTCAATGACCGCGTGTGCTCCTGGCTGGCTGCATGACTGCTGCTGGCTTTATCTGCCTGTCCTGGCCTTACCTCTGTTCTTTCTTTGGATGGTTGATTGCCTTCGCACCTTCCCAAATGCCCTCCTCATCCCTGGCCTGGAGGTTGAGAGTTGCCCTGCTGCTATCCTTGACAGCCCTTGGCCAACACCTCCTCCCTATACCTCGTTGAAGGCCTCACAGGTTCACACCCTGATGTAAGATCGGCGACCTCACTGTTGCCTCAGGCTACCAAGCCTGAATGTCAAACACCAAGCTGCTGTTTGACTAACAGGAAGTTCAGATACTTCAGACCAGACAATCAGGAGCTCTGGCTGAACTGCTTTCAAGTCACCACCATCTCTTAACTTCTGGGATTGGGTTTTCCTGCTCTAAGGGGACTCCACCAATCAGAGCCTGATGTTGTTCTGCATTAACAAGTGCAGAGCTACCAGTCTCTGATTGGTGCTTCCACTGCCACCTCTCAGAATGGAGTCCCCCCCATTGGCTTAGGCCCCACATTGCAGTGCTGTACCTTTCATTGCAAATCCATCTCTGGCAGGAGTTGGGCCTGGGTGAGATGTGCTTCCAGAGAGTCGGTGCAGACTCAATGGGCCGAATGGCCTAGTTCTGTTGAGATTCGATGGTTCAAAAATGTTTTATTGGCTTTGTGCTTTGAGATGTCTGGTAGTTGTGAGAGACACCAGATAAATGCAATTGTTTCTTAATATTTATACAATGATTAAGGACATGCATGAGTATTTTATAAAACGGTCATTTTTGATTTCTGCATTATCTAAGTCGCATTTCAGTAAATGATTTGATAAAATTTCCTTTTCACATTTATACGTCTGCATCAGCCTGATGAATCAAGAATTAATTCAACTCGGCTCTCATCAGCAATCAGCAGCAGAAGATGTCAGTCTGTTGCATAGGTCAATGATACTGAGGATGACAATATTATTCCTTAAAATCAGTTTAACTTGTGCCTTACTTAGCATCATAATCAGACCTTTCAGTTATCCTAATCTAGTTTGGCACAAAGTATATCCTTACATTTGCATTATTTATGCTGTCAAATATTTTTCAATGGATAATGTCCTCTCTATTACATTTCATTTCTATAACGAGAGGAGATTAATCCTCTTAAGTTTCACTTCCTATCATAGATCCATTGTTTGAAATGCAGAAATATCTGTTGCAATAGGCGATGGCCTAGTGGTATTATCACTGGACTATTAATCCAGAAACTCAGTTAATGTTCTGGGAACCTGGGTTCCACGGCAAACGGGGGAATTTGAATTCAATAGAATATATCTGGAATTAAGAATGACCATGAAATTGTCATGTGGGATAGCACATCGGGTTCACTAATGTCCTTTAGGGAAGGAAATCTGCCGTCCTTACCTGATCTGGTCTACATGTGACTCCAGAGTCACAGCAATGTGGTCGACTCTCAACTGCCCTCTGAAATGACCTAGCAAACCGCACAGTTGTATCTATCAAGGGCAACTATGGGATGGGCAACAAATGCTGGCCAGCCAGCGATGCCCAAGTCCCACGAATGAATAAAACTAAATATTCCGTTTATTTTCTCAATATGGAGGGAAAATGTATGGTATGTACGCAATTCCATCGAGCGGAATCAAATACAACCTTGTTCTTGATTTTGTAATATTACTGTTGTGATATTAAGATCCACATTAATCTGTTTTTAATTGCCTCCTGACTCGTACATACCAAGTTTTTTTTTAAGAAAAGAGAATTCTCTCTAAACATCTAATGGGAGAATTTCCTTCATGCAACAACTTGTATTTATATTACACCTTCAATGTAATAAAGTGTCATGAGCACTTCACATTTAGTGTAACAAAACTAGACATGTAACTAACATATTAAAACAGACTTGATCAAAGTGATGGGTTTTAACCATGTTCTAAGGAAGAAGCAGAGGTAAAGAGATAGAGATATTTCGGGAGAGAATGATAGAGCTTAGGCAGCTGAAGAAACAGCCACCTTTGGTGGAGCAATTAATAGTGGCAGTCCCCAAGAAGCCTGAATGAGATGAGTGCCGAAATGTGTGGAAGGCTGTGGGCTGGAGGAGAGACAGAAACAGAAGGATGAAAATTTTAAGATCATTTCTCAATTGAGAGTCAGTGTAGGTCATGGGTGATCGGTGATAGGGTGATAGGGACTTGACGGGAATAAGGGCATGGGCAGCAAGAGTTTTGGAGCTTCAAGTTGAGGAAGGGAGGAAGTGGGAACCAAACCAATTTTGTTGGAATAGCCAAGGGGTAACAAAGCCGGAGTGATGATTTCAGCAACAGAAAAGCTAAGACAAGAACAAAGATGGAAATAGGCTTAGCGATGGTTGGTAGCTCTCTTGGAGGCAAATATGACAACAAGGTTGGGACCAGCTTGATTCAGAATTTCTCAGTCTCCAGGGAGGAATTGGAGTTGTTAGCCAAGGAACCTTGTTTGTAGTGTTGTGGTGAACCATTGTTGGTTACCACCAGGAGTGCTGAGCCATGGTTTGGCCAGCACTATGAGTCTGTAGATATGTTACTGTTGGGGTTAGGGTTGGGCTGTTCTACCTGTTAATATAGTCCTATGGTACACCCCAGTTGGCTCCGCCTTCCGGGAGAGGTATAAAGGTCACTGCTCTGCCTGGTGACCCTTTAGTCTGGGATTGTATATTGTATATAGTAGCTCCGTTATTGTTGGCAATAAAAGCCTTTATTTCCTGGGTACATCCAGCCTCCCGTGTGATTTATCGCGCATCAATTTTATTGCCAACAAGAAAATTTTTATTTTTTTGTCAAAAAAGAAAACCATGGAGCAAATGCTGAAACCCGAACGGCTTACGTTGGATCCACGTGCGGCGGGAGCATCGAACACTTTCGACCATTGGTTGAAGTGTTTCCAAGATTACCTCGATGCCTCCACAGCGGTCCACAACGACGCCGACAGACTCCGGGTCCTCCACACGATGGTAAGCGACGCTGTATACTTCGCGATCCGTGAGGCCCAAGACTACAAAGGGGCCATCGAGCTTCTCAAAAAGCGATACAACAAACTGCCGAATGAGACCCATGCTCGACACCTTCTAGCCACTCGACGGCGGCAGCCCGGCGAAATGACGGAACAGTACGCATGTGAACTTCAGCAGCTAGCCAGAGCCTGCAACTGCAAGCCAGTGTCGGCAGCCCAATATATGAGCGACCTAGTTCGAGATGCGTTCATGGCGGGAATCGGCTCGTCGTACATTCGCCTTCGGCTGCTGGAGCAAGGTAACCTCGACCTCACTAAAACGCTCTAGAAACGGCCTCCAAAAGTCTGGAGATGTACCCCGACGACCGCGTGGGGACATTGTGGCAGGTGCAGCCGCAGACTCCACTTTATTCAGCGGGACCGAAAAACTGCGCGATTGCGTTTCCAGCCTCGGACCTGACGACGGCAGCAGCTCCAGGTGGCCCGCGGTGTTACTTCTGTGGGGGGGGGGGGTGAAACACCCTCGGCAGCGATGTCCAGCTAAAGCAGTATTGTGCTCCGCCTGTGGCAAGAAGGGGCATTATTCCAAGGTCTGCCGGACCGAACCACCCTCCAAACATAGCAGTGCCTCGTGTGATTCCCCGGAGCCGGCCTCCTTGACTTCTGCGTCTTCGAGGTCTTCCACCATGTGCGATTCCAGAGCGTCGCCATTCCTAACGACGGAGTCGCAAGACACGTGCGACCTGCAGGGGCCGCCGTTTTTTGGCGCCATCGACCACGTGCGACCTATGGGGACAGCCATTTTGGTCGGCACCGACCGCAAATGACTAACAGGGGCCGTCATCAACCATCTCAGCTGCCTGCAGTTGCACCCACGATCCAATGGTGGCGTCAATCATCCTGGACCAGGCCAAGCCTCACAGACTCGACAAGTCCATGATGGACATACAGGTAAACGGACGCCAGATTTATTGTTTGTTTGACAGTGGGAGCACGGAGAGCTTCATTCACCCTGACACCGTGAAGCAGTGCGGTCTCCAGATTCGGACTGTCAAGCAGACAACCGCAGGGCACGGTTTATGAGAACTTCAGGCTCCTTGTGTTACCGCACCTTTGCGCGCCGATACTCCTAGGACTAGACTTTATGGTCCACCTGAAGAGTGTAACCCTGCAGTACGATGGGCCACTCCCTCCGCTTTCAGTGGGAGCTCTGCAGCCTCTAAATTGCCCAACGCGCTCCACATGTAGTCTCTCAACGCTCAGGATTACCACACCCTCCCTATTCCAGAATCTCGTGCCAGGCTGCAAGCCCATCGCAACAAAGAGCAGGCATTACAGCGCTGAGGATCGGATGTTCATTCGATCTGAAGTTCAGCGGCTCCTCAAGGAAGGGATCATCCAACCTAGCGCTAGTCCATGGAGAGCGCAAGTCGTGGTGGTTAAGAATGGGAACAAACTCCGGATGGTCATAGACTATAGTCAGACGATTAACAGATACACGCAGCTGGATGCGTATCCCCTCCCGCGCATATCTGACATGGTCAATCAGATTGCGCAGTACCGGGTGTTCTCCACCATCGACTTGAAGTCTGCTTACCACCAGCTCCCCATTCGCCCAGAGGATCGACAATACACGGCCTTTGAGGCGGATGGTCGTCTCTACCACTTTTTAAGGGTTCCCTTTGGCGTCACGAATGGGGTCTCGGTCTTCCAGCGTGCTATGGACTGAATGGTGGACCAAAACGGGCTGCGGGCTACCTTCCCATACCTGGATAACGTCACCATCTGCGGCCATGACCAGCAGGACCACGATGCCAACCTTCTTAGATTCTTACGCACTGCATCTCACCTGAATCTGACCTACAACAGGGAGAAGTGTGTATTTCGCACGCGTCGCCTAGCTATCCTCGGATACGTGGTGGAAAACGGGGTCCTTGGCCCTGATCCAGACCGTATGCGTCCCCTCCTCGAACTCCCCCTGCCCACTAGCATCAAAGCACTGAGAAGATGCTTAGGCTTCTTTTCATACTATGCACAGTGGGTTCCCAATTACGCGGACAAAGCCCGGCGGCTCATCAAGTCTACCTCCTTTCCCCTAACAACAGAGGCTCGCTTAGCCTTTGCAGGAATAAAAGCCGACATCGCGAAAGCCACGATGCACGCTATTGATGAGTCCATCCCCTTCCAGGTGGAGAGTGATGCATCTGATTTCGCCCTGGCCGCCACACTTAACCAGGCGGGCAGGCCCGTCGCCTTTTTCTCTCGCACCCTCCAAGGCCCTGAAATTCGGCATTCTGCGGTGGAAAAAGAGGCCCAGGCCATTGTGGAGGCCGTTCGGCATTGGCGCCATTACTTGGCGGGAAAACGGTTCACTCTGCTCACGGACCAGCGGTCCGTGGCGTTCATGTTCAACAACACGTTACGGGGTAAGATCAAGAATGATAAAATCTTGAGGTGGAGAATCGAACTCTCCACCTACAATTATGATATCATGTACCGTCCAGGGAAGCTCAACGAGCCCTCGGACGCCCTGTCACGTGGAACATGCGCTAGTGTGCAGGATAATTGTTACAGGCTCTCCACAATTACCTCTGCCATCCGGGGGACACTCGGCTCTTCCACTTTATAAAGGCCCGGAATCTACCCTACTCGGTGGAGGATGTCAGGTCCATAACCAGAAGCTGCCAGGTATGCGCGGAATGCAAACCGCACTCCTACCGACCTGACAGGGCACACCTCATTAAGGCCACTCGTCCTTTCAAAAGACTGAATGTGGACTTCAAGGGCCCCCTTCCCTCGACAGATCGGAACGTGTACTTCCTCAATGTGATTGATAGTACTCAGGATTCCCTTTTGTCATTCCCTGTTCTGATATGACCGCTGCCATGGTTATCAAGGCATTACGGGATCTTTTCACCCTGTTCGGTTATCCCTGTTATATCCACAGCGATAGGGGCTCGTCGTTCATGAGCGACGACTTGAGGCAATACCTGCTCTCATATGGGATTGCCTCTAGTAGAACCACGAGCTACAACCCTAGGGGTAACGGACAGGTTGAACGAGAGAATGCTACAGTCTGGAAGGCTGTCTTACTGGCGTTGAGGTCTAAAGGTCTTCCAGTCTCCCGTTGGCAAGAGGTACTCCCTGATGCGCTCCACTCCATACGCTCACTCCAATGTACGGCAACCAACGCTACTCCTCATGAGAGAATGTTTTCATTCCCTAGGAAGTCTTCCTCTGGGACCTCATTACCGTCTTGGTTGACGTACTCAGGACCTGTCCTCCTGCGGCGGCATGTTAGGACCCGCAAGTCCGACCCTTTGGTTGAACAGGTCCATCTCCTCCACGCCGACCCTCAATATGCCTATGTGGCATATCCTGACGGGCGAGAGGACACGGTCTCGATTCGAGATCTGGCGCCTGCAGGGGGCTTGGAAACCCCAGTCGCTCCCACACCCCCAGTTAGGGACCCCACGACCATTATCTCTTCTCCTGACACGGCGCGGGCAGTATCGGGACCACCACTTAACCCTCTTACTCCCGTGTACAGCTTGCCTGAGTCCAGGAGATTGTCGCCACCTCGAGGCGTGCTCGAGTCCAGCGGATTGTCACCACCTCGTGGTCTACCGGCCCGTGAGGAACTGGAGGAGTCGCTGGACACCGCCTTGGAGAGAAGGTCACCGCGATTGCCTGAACCGGCGTCATCGCCGGTGTTGAGGAGGTCGCAGCAACGGTGCGGTCCCCCAAACCGTTTGAACATATAGACAGATGAACAGTTGTTCTGTTTTTTTGTGCCCCGCCGGCCTTTGTTTTAAAAGGAGGGGTGAATGTGGTGAACCATTGTTGGTTACCACCAGGAGTGCTGAGCCATGGTTTGGCCAGCACTATGAGTCTGTAGATATGTTACTGTTGGGGTTAGGGTTGGGCTGTTCTACCTGTTAATATAGTCCTATGGTACACCCCAGTTGGCTCCGCCTTCCGGGAGAGGTATAAAGGTCACTGCTCTGCCTGGTGACCCTTTAGTCTGGGATTGTATATAGTAGCTCCGTTATTGTTGGCAATAAAAGCTTTTATTTCCCGGGTACATCCAGCCTCCCGTGTGATTTATTGCGCATCAAGTGTCACACTGAAGACAATTGCTTTGATCTTCTCAATGTTCAATTGGAGGACATTTCTGCTCATCCAGCACTGGGTGTCAAAATAAACAGTTTGATAGTTTAGTAACAGTGGAGGAGATGAAAGGGGTGATGAATTTTCTCTGAATTACATGAAGTGCGATTGCTGGTGTGAAAATCAGTCTTTTTCCCACTGGCCCCGCACACCGCTATCTCACTGCTCCCTCACTCCAGGCGCCACATTTAAACTGCAGCCGTGCGCACAATTCTCAATGCTTGCAGTCCAGGAATGCTCCATTGAAGAGATGGCCCCAAAAGCTAATAAGAGTACTTCCCTCACCTTTGGTGAGGCCTCACTTGAGTACCTGCTTGATGTCATGGAGGTCTGTCAGGATGTCCTCTACCCTGTTCTGGCCACACGAGGGGTAGCAACATTGTAAATCCAGATCAAGAAGCACTGGCAGCGGTGGTTACTGCCCAGAAGAGGTCGGCAGTGTAGAAAGAGGATGAATGAACTCATCCATTCCACCAGGGTAAGTCAGTTTGCACTCTCACACCCAGAAGGCCATCATGCATCCTAGTGCAAATATCTCCAACTCAAGACTAGAAGGACCCAGAAACAGAAAGGTTCACGGTCACAGTCACCTTCATAGCCATTGGCAATGCCATCTTTGTGTTCTGGGGCTGGTAGACTTCAGTGAGAATATCCTTAGTGTAGGGCCGACGTCTCATACATTGTTCCTCCCTTGGCTTCAGGTAGGAGAGTTTCTTCACAAGCACCCACTGGGAATATGGCCTACTGCTGAGAGCACATCTCCCTGTCCTCATTCCACTTCCTGCAGCTTTCCCCGATCTGCATACTGGCTGCTCTCGCTCATGCTGTGTTCCAAGGGAAATGCTGACTACTGCGCCCATGTCTGGGAGCAACTGGTTGAGGCAGAAGCCTGAAGTTAGGCCCAAAGTCCGTCAACATTTATTTCAGATTTCCAGCAATCACAATATTCTGCTTTCCTGAGTCCCTCAGCACCTGCCACAACAGCTCCTGTGCACTTTGGCAAATTTATATCTACAACACATGAAACACTTGTAAATTTAGGAGTCAAAACCAACTGAAATCAATCAGCAACCAGAAAAAAGGCAATTGTTGATCCCTTTCTGTTGCTGAATGTTTGTTCAGCCGTGAATGATTAAAAGACAGCATTTGCGAGAACGTTGAACTCCAAAACAACAGTGCCAGTGACATTATATATTGAATGAAGTCACAATCTGTCTACGTCGCTTCCTTTTAATGGATGCTCACAGGCAGTGAGCTAACACCCTCATCAATATGGTGTTCAGTGTGACTCCCACCAGGAGTGCATGCGTGTGCTGTGAACAGATACCATTGTGGACCTCTGAGGCCAATCACTGCACCTAAAATCTGAGTGCTACACATCTGAATTTTGCACCTATTTCCTTTGGTTAGTCTCTCTGATATGCGCAGGCAATATTGCAGCTAATCGATCTGCACCATAATTCATGTGCTAAATTTTACAGCCTTCTGATGGGTATGTTTTCAACATGGGATGGAGAGGCAGGTAAAATATGGAGGGTGGCAAACACACTACCCTCCTGTCTGCCCCCTGAGCTGTCCCCGAAAACATGGTGAGTGGTTGGGCACTGTAATTGGAAGCCTGCCCATGATTTATATACAAGTAATCAAGAGTCATTAAGCTTGCAATCAAGCTGACTGACCCAGTTAATATGCTGCCCACACCATAATATGATCGGTGTGGGTAGGCAGGTTGGAATGGGCAGGCTATTGTTTAAACACATGTGCTTCATTAAGCATTCTTGGCTAAGAAGCCCAGGCATCCATTAGCATACAGAAACACCTGAGCCCCAGGGAAAACATTGCTTTCTTGACAACTACGGCTGTGTGACTTATGCTGTGAAATCACAATGTTTATTTACACAAGATAAAAAGTTTTTAAGTGCTTGCAGTTTCTGCTATTGATATTTAAAAGGGTCTGGATTATTGACACTTTTATTGGGTTGCAGTAAAGATGTTATCAATGATTTTTTTTTACATCCAGTTGTCACCATAGGATTCATTGGTTCTATGCAGTATACAGTGGGTGAATGGCCATAGAAGTGCCAAAGCTGGGCATGGGAGGCAGGAGGGGCCAGCAGGGTTGGTTGTGGGGCATTCATTCACAATTGCCCTTGGGCTGGTGTTTTAGAGGCATCCTTTGGCTTGGCAGGCATGAGGAAACATAGGGCTTGGTTGGGATGCCTAGCTTGGATGGAGCCACAGAGGTTGGTTGGAGGGCATACCTTGGCACGAGGAGGACTTTATGAACTTACCTTTTAAAAGTTTCCTTCATTTTTAGTCCATGGTTCACAGCAACTCTGAGGCATTGCAAGCCACGATGCTGTGAAAACATAGCCCGACTCAATTAAGATTACAAAGGATTAGGGTATGAATATCCCCAAAACGGAACAGGCCAGGTCAGGAACGTAGAGTGTGGGCTCGTAACCTGAACAAGCCCACACCCTTTAACTGCACTGCTAAAGATTCGAAACACTGGGACTGGGGTCGGTAATCCCGAAATCGGGTCCCAGCTGATATTTGTAAATATCATTCCATGAAAATCCAGCCCAATGTATTTGATCTCTTTTGTAAATCTTAACACTGAACTTTTACTGATCTCTGAGAATGTATTTCTGGACACAGCAATCTAATTATTTTTGACCTTTTGTTTCCTATTACTTGGCCAATTATAGAAATAACTTGTTCCCCATCACCCAATCGCTCAATTTTAATACTTCCAATGAAAGCACATGGAATTGAAGATGTCCAAAAAGATAACGAACAACATTTATATCACACCTTTAACACAATGAAATGTCTCAAGGTGTTTCATAGAATCATAGAAACCCTACAGTGCAGAAAGAGGCCATTTGGCCTATGGAGTCTGCACTGACCACAATCCCACCCAGGCCCTACCCCCATATCCCTACATATTTACCCGCTAATCCCTCTAACCTACGCATTTCAGGACACTAAGGGGCAATTTTAGCATGGCCAATCAACCTAACCCGCACATCTTTGGACTGAGGGAGGAAACCGGAGCACCCGGAGGAAACCCACAGAGACATGAGGAGAATGTGCAAACTCCTCACAGACAGTGACTCAAGCCGGGAATCGAACCCAGGTCCCTGGAGCTGTGAAGCAGCAGTGCTAACCACTGTGCTACCGTGCCGTTTCACAATGTAAAATAAAATACGTCACAGAACCAAAGATAGGTTGGGTGGATTGGCCATGGTAAATTACCCCAAGATGTGTAGGTTAGATGGATTAGCATGGTAAATGTGTGGGGTTACAGGATTAGGATGGGGGGGAGAGAGCCCAGGTAAAATATTCTGTTGGAAAGTTGGCATAGACTCAATGGACCAAATGACCTCCATTTCCACTGTACAGATTCTATGGTTCAATGATATCAGCTATTCAGGTAGAGGTCTGAAAAGATTGATCAAAGAGGTGGGTTTTGAAGGAGAGTTTTAAATAAGGAAATAATGGAGAGAGGTTGGAGGGGTTTAGGGAGGAATTCCATGCTCAGAGCCTGGCCAGCTAAAAGCACAGCCATCAATACTGGAATGGTTAAAATTGGGGTTGTTCAAGTGGGCAGAAACAGAGGAGCTCAGATGTATCAGAGAGTTGTGAAGCTGGAGGAGTTTCGGGATTCATGGAGAGATTTGAAAGCCAGAATGAGAATTTTAAATTTTAGTGTGGCTTATAACCTTAGGACAGGAGTTGGGGATTGGTTTGAGTTTGGAGACTGAGAGTGAGGATAAAGGGCATGTTCTTTGATTGTCAAGATAATGACAAGCAGGTTCGCCAGGAATCTGGATGGTGGCAACGTTGCCAACACCTAACCATTACTTGTAGACTTACCTCATTCTAATCCACATAATTCTTGGAACAGAGAAAAAAATCCACACAAGCCACCAGAATATTTAATAATTTGAAATTTTATTACGATTACCCATAAAAAAAATCTGATAATCAGATAAATTCCAATCTGTAGTTGTGTGCAATTCATATTTGTTAGTGTAAATGTTAATGTCACCAGGAAACTGCTCTTACATTGACAACATTTGTATTATTTGGCTTTGCATTATTCCATTTGGTTTCTTCTCTTTCTGCTGTTGGAGAAGCACAAGGGATAAAACTGGCAAACCCTGAAAATAAAACAGAGGCATGTAATTAGCTTATAAGTCCGAGCCTCTTACTAGCATCCTTTACAATGGTGAGACCACACCTGAATTACTGAGCACTGTTTTGTTCTTCATACCTCAGGAAAGATATATGTGACCAAGAAGGAGTCTAGCCAAGGTTCCTGAGATGAGTTGATTATTTTAAGAGGAGAGATTGAGTGGACTAGGCCTACAATCCCTCGAATTTAGAAGAAAGAGAGGTGATCTCATTGAATTAAAAAAAATATATAGTAGCTAGCCCCATCAAAAGACATTCTCAGAGGGATGTGACATGCTGTCCAATCAGGGGCAGAGTTGTGGATTCACTGCGACGTGTTGTGACTTGTCCCAGCAGTTGGACCCAAGAGCTGAGTATGGGAAGACTGGTTAAAGCATTCTGTAAAAAGTTGTTTATGCTTGTAATAAACCATTGCATTTTGCAAGGTAACTGGTGGCGCCAATCCTTGAAATTATTGCAAAATTCTTAAGGGGCTGACAAGGATGTTTCCCCTTGCTGTAGAGTCCAGAACTAAGGGATCACAATCACAGGATAAGGAATCAGCCATTTAGGACTAAGATGAGGAGAATTATCATCACGCAAAAGCTTGTGGATCTTTGGAATTCTCTACCCCAAAGAATTATGAATACTGGGTCAAAACAGAGATTAACAGAATTTTAAATACAAAGAGAATTAAGGGATTTAGGGATGGTGCAGTTGAGGTAGAATCTGAGAACATATCGAATACTGGAGCAGACTCAAGGAGCAAAATCTTTTTACATTCTTATGTTTGTATGTAACAGCAGACTCCTCATATATGAGGGAAACCAAAACTTGAATATTAACTTTAAGATGTGGGCAGCACGGTGGCACAGTGGTTAGCAGTGCTGCCTCACAGCGCCATTCAATTCCGTTCAATTCCGGCCTTGGGTGACTGCGTGGAGTTTGCACTGTCTCCCCGTGTCTGCATGGGTTTCCGCCGGGTGCTCCGGTTTCCTTCCACAGTCTAAAGATGTGCAGGTTAGGTGGATTGGCTATGCTAAATTGCTCCTTAGTGTCCCAAGATGGCTAGGTTGGATGGATTAGCCATGGGAAGTGTGTGTGATTACAGGGATAGGGAGGGGGAAGAGGGCCTGATGCTCTGCCAGGGAGTTGGTGCAGACTCAATGGGCCAAATTGCCTCTTCTGCACTGTAGGGATTCTATTCTGTGATAAAGGTTTGATTAAATATGACAATAGAATGTAAGGTTTTCTAGACAAGCAGGACAAATGTATATAAGATTCATATGTCACAGATATTGCTCTGGCACATATTTCTGTACTAACCTATTTCAATTACATTGTTTGTAAATTATGAGCTGCAAGAAGCCAATCCTTTATTGTCACTCCAACCATATTTAAAATGGAGCCTAGAGGTTGCGAACTTTCCTGTCTCCTCATGCCCGAGGTGGCAAAGACGATAGGGATAAAGCTACCTGATGTCAATTTGTTTAAATGTAATGAAGTTTTAGTCTGTTGTTTGCCCTGTTCTTTTTTCCACATTTTTTTTCTCTCTCCTTCTGCTTTCCAGAGATCGCGAACTAAAGACAAGTCATGGGGGTTGGGCAAGGTGGTTGCGTACCTACACTGATGCCACTTCGAACCACTTACACAATAATTGAGAGTAGCTTGTTGAGCAGTTTTAAGGGTAAAGTGTAATGATTGAACTAACATAAAAGTCTGGTCCAATAGCTGAGAGACCATGAGTTCAAACCCCACCAGGGACCCGGGTTCGATTCTGGCCCTGGGTGACTGTGTGGAGTTTGCACATTCTCCCAGTGTCTGCATGGGTTTCCTCTGGGTGCTCCGGTTTGCTCCCACAGTCTAAAGATGTGCGGGTTAGGTTGATTGGCCGTGCTAAATTGACCCTAGTGTCAGCAGGACTAGCAGGATAAATATGTGAGGTTAGGTGGATTGGCCATGCTAAGTTGCCCTTTAGTGTCCAAAGGATGTGTAGGTTAGGTGGATGAGCCATTGTGGAGTTACAGGGATAGGGCAGAAGGGGGGAGGTGGAAGCGGGAGTGTGGACCTGGGTAAGATGCTCCTGCGGAGAGTTGGTGCAGACCCGATGGGCTGAATGGCCTCCTCCTGCACTATAGGGGTTCTATGCTTCTATGATAGTTTGAAGTTGTATTGGAAATTCCCAAATTTGATTGGGAGGAGGGAGAAACAAGATAAATACAATTCTGTCAGTTTAATAACAATTGTAAGAAAGTCATTGCAATCTATCATCAGGATAGAATGACAGAGAAGTATCAACTGATCAGAGAAAGTCAGCATACATTTAAGTGTGAATATTGTCTTGTTATTAATAAAATGGAAGTTTATGGAGACAGAGACGACCTTGCAAAATGGGTTAAAAATGGAAAAAAAAACAGAGCAGGGATAAAGGGAACATTTGTTGGTTGGAAGGATATGTAAACTCACACAAAACAAACGCCGCAAGTCAGAAATCAAAATTGAAAATGCTGGAAATATTCAGGTCAGGCAGCATCTCTGCAGAGAGAACCAAAGTTAGTGCTTCAGGTCTGTTCTGATGAAAGGTTACAGACCTGAAATGTTACCTCTGTTCCTCTCTCGACAGATATTGCAAAATCTGATGCGTGCTGGCAGCACTTGCTGTTTTTATTTGTGAAAAGTGATGTTCCTCAGGAATCCATACTGGGGCTTTGACGTTTTTACCAAATATATTAACAACAACAGCTTACATTTATGTAGCACTTCAAACGGTATAATGTGGCATGTCATGGAAGCATTACAAAACAAAGTATGATACTGGGCCACAGAACGAGGCGCTAGGTCAGATGACTCAAAGCTTGCCAGGTTTTAAGGAGTGTCTAATGGAGGAAAGTGAGGTTGAAAGGTGCGGGGAGAAAGAGTTCCAGGGATGGGGGCCTGGGCAATAGAGGAGGAACTGAATTTGGGATTGCAAAAAAAAAAGACAGAAGTGGAAAATCACAGATATCTTGGACTCTGGAGGAAATTACAGAGAGAGGGAGGGATTTGAAAACAAGGATGAGGATTTTTAAAATCAAGATGCTGCTTTACCAGGAGCCAATGTTGGTCAATGAGCACAGGGGTGTGATAGGGAAACGCTGCAAGTTGAGACACGGGTGGCAGTGGTTTGGATAATCTCAAGTTTACCCTCTCAAGAGGGTAGAATGCGGGAGACCAGCCAGGAGTGCTTGTATTTGAATAGTCAAGTCTAGAGGTAGCAAAGGCATGGATGAGGGTTTCAGCAGCAGATGATCTCAGGCAGAGGTGATGGTGAGGGAGGTGGAGAAAAGCAGACTTGGTTGTGGTGCAGATTTGCACTTGAAAGCTCATCTCAGCATCAAATCTTTTTTAAGTTTTAGACCATAAGACATAGGAGCAGAATTAGGCCACTCGGCCCATCGAGTCTGCTCCACCATTCAATCATGGCTGATGTTAAAGTTTTATTTATTATAAGTTTTATTTATTAGTGTCACAAGTAGGCTTACATTAACATTGCAATGAAGTTACAGTGAAAATACCCCAGTCACCACCACTCCTGTTCGGGTACACTGAGGGAGAATTTAGCATGGCCAATGCACCTAACCCACACATCTTTGGACTGTGGGAGGAAACCAGAGCACCTGGAGGAAACCCACGCAGGTATGGAGAGAATGTGCAGAGTCCGCACAGACAGTGACCCAAGCTGGGAATCAAACCCGGATCCCTGGCGTTGTGAGGCAGCAGTGCTAACCACTGTGCTGCCCAAATCTGACACCAATGCTGCAAGTAGACTGGCTTAATCTTAGGGAGAAAGATGGAGTTGGTAGCTAAGGAAGGAAGTTTGGAATGGAGAACATTAACAATGGCTTCAATCGTCCCAATATTTAACTGGGCAAAATTTCTGCTCACCCAGCACTGAATGGTAGATAATCATTCTGATAATTTAGCAACAGCAGAGGAATTAACAGACGTGACGGGTGAGGTCGAAATGGGTGTCGTCAGTGCATGTGAAAAATGACACTGAGGGACAGTTCTTAGATCAGAAACAGGAGGGAGTTATGGATGGATACTTAGAGGACACCAGAGGTAATAACTTTGCTTGAAGGAATAGGGAATCATATATTCAAGTGTACAGATGATGATAAGTATCTACTCAAAGGGATCTTTAAATGCCACCACACAGGTACAACAAGTAATCAATATGGCTAACTGAGTGCCAGCATTTATCTCAAGAAGCCTGAATTACAAAGATGAGGAAGTTATGCTTCAGTTGTACAGAGTCCTGGTGAGACCTCACCTGGAATGCTATGGTCAATTTAGGGCAACAAACCTCAGGAAAAGACAAACTGACCTTGGTTGGTGCAGCATAGATTCTGCAGTCTGATACACAGACTTAACCAATCATAATATGAGGACAGGTTGCATAAATGTGGCTTGTGTTCTTTGCATTTAGAGTGCTTTGAGGTGATTGGATCAAAGTCTTTAAAATGATTAAGGGAATTAAAATTAATAGGATGGAGGGTTATAGGTAGGCCTAAAAGGTAGGGATATGTTCGGCACAACTTGTGGGGCCGAAGGGCCTGTTCTGTGCTGTAGTTTTTCTATGTTTCTTCTGTGTTTCTAAAATGGCAGAAGCAGAGATTTTCTTTCCCTCTGGTACAGGAATCCAGAATACAAGGACACCATCTTAAAATGAAAGCCATGAAAGTAAACTAGGAAGTTTTTTTTTCATATCAAGTGTTGTGGAAATCTGGAAGTCTCTCTTTGGCAACTTATCAAGGCTCCTTTGGCAACACCTTCCAAAACCCCAAACTCTACCATCTAGGGGCACAAGGGCAGCAGTTGCATGGGAAAATATGAACCTTCAAGTCCCCCTTGTAGCTACACAGCACCCCAACTTGGAACTATATTGCCGTTCCTTCACTATCGCTGGGTCACATTCCTGAGATTCCCTCCCTAACAGCAATGTGGGTGTACCTACACTTCAGGGACTGCAGTGGGTCAGGAAGCAGCTCACCACTGCCTTCTCAGAAGCAATTAAGGATGGGCAATAAATGCTGGCCTAGCCAACGACGCCCACATTCCAAGAATGAATTTAAACAAGACAATGGATGCTGAGTTGATTTATATTTTCAAGACTGAGATGGATAGGTTTCTGTTGGGTACCAAGGGAGATGGAGAAAATTGGATTCAGGTATATCGGTCATGAATATTAGAACACATTCAAACGGCTGAATGATTTTACTCCATTTCCCTCTACCTATGTCCCAATTGGCTCATTGCTCCAATTTCTGTACTTTATCCAATGAATCTAAATGCAGTTGCTGTTTGCAACTGATGGTCCAAAGCATATCAAACTCATTCCAGGACTACAGCAGATGACTGCAGGTCAGTACATCTGAGGACAATTAGTTTGTCAATTCCATGCACAAAATACCACCAAAGATTGGCATGTGAAGTGACTTGTCGTGCCTTGTTCAATTATCGTGTTTGTAGTCCAATTTTACCCATAGGGAACCAACCAGTAATGGAAAGATCTATCCCATTATTTGGCCAAGCACAACATTTGAACAGCACAACTAACTTAAAATAGAATTAATGGATGTTAAAATAACCTTTCCAGTGACATTAATCTACATACAAAAGTTGCTCAGAACCAATTCCTAATGGCATCTGCAGGGCAGGTCAAAGAGGCCAAGATTGGGTGCTTCTGGGGGTTAGAAACCAGTATTTGCTTCCCCTTACAGGAGAACTTAACACAAGCTCTCAGACTAAAATCCAAAGGCTCACTGAACACATTATCAAAGTGAAACATAGCTTCAGACATGAACAATAATGGCAAGCGTAAATTATAGCTTACATCTTGAAGTAACTTTGCAACTGAGTAAGTTATGAAATGAAATAAACAGAGTCCTTACCTGTAAGTGTATTGTACCACATTCAGTGCTTTACTGAAACTACAATAATGATGATGATTACAGACAAAATAACCATCCCAGCCAGAATGAAGCAGCATTTCAACTTCCGAGCTCTTTTCTGAAAGAAATTTTAAAAATTGTCAGCCACTGTCCAAAGCGCTCCGTGGGATTTCCCACTAAACTCTAATTTCAATCATTTTAGAACATTCATGTGAAATCATTCATGTCTAACTGCAACACCATACTCTGCACCCTATCCTTTCCTTCTCCCCTGTATCCTCTACGAACGGTATATTTTAGAGTCATAGTCGTAGAGTCAGAGGTTTACAGCGTGGAAACAGGCCCTTCGGCCCAACTTGTCCATGCTGCCGTTTTTTTTTCAAACCCCTAAGCTAATCCCAATTGCCCGCATTTGGCCCATATCCCTCTATACTCATCTTACCCATGTAACTGTCTAAATGCTTTTTAAAAGACAAAATTGTACCCGCCTTTACTACTACCTCTAGCAGCTTGTTCCAGACACTTACGAACCTTTGTTCGTTTGGCGCACAAAAAACAAAACATTTCACTGTAACCCAATACATGTGTCAATAATAAATCAATTCAATTCAATTCTAGATGACAGATTTTGGAAAATCTCTACCCTCTTTAAAACTGGAGTGGAGGCCTTCAGTTTATGTTCTGAAAAGAGGAGCTATTTTAATAGAGACACCCCAGGTGCAGGTGTCTAATCATGAGGCTTACTTTGCATTTTGTGTTCTGTTCTGCAGTGTTTGTTTTATATTTACCGTCCCTAGATTCACACATACATTTGTATATTTGTTTCATAGATACGAACAAAATTCAAGGTTTCTAGGTCACCTCACTTATCCTCGTCAACATATAAATTATGACGACCCTCCTTAAAGATCATCAATACCGTGCTCAAACACAAACCGCAAGCTGTGCTTAAAATAAAGAAACAAATTATGGCCTATTTATAATTTTCCAGTGGACCTCATTTTCCAATATGGCTCGATCACATGGTTACTTTTCCCTGTTTGTACTTGCAGGCACGACTACTGGAATCTGACCTTTGGACCTCAATGAAGCCGCCACCTGTCTTTGAGGGTGTCCAAAATGTGTCTGTCAAGATGGTACAGGCACAAATTTGCACAATGAGGGTGACTAACATATTGCTGCAATGTTGATCTGCCAGACAGATGCTGGGAATTTAGTTGAAATCTCACGCTAGTAGAAGTGGAACATAGTTTTGCTAACAAAGCTTATTCTTGTGAAGTCGGATTGTCATTAAGAATCCCAGGAGATTAGAGAAAAAAGTATTTTGCATTTTTAATTTCTTGGGACCTTAAGCTTGTGCATTCAGCTTCCACCTGTCAAAGTCTCAATTTGAGAAAATTATAAATCTATTCACTGCTTCAAAATAATTCCCAAGCAAAAATTAAAACCCATGCTCATCTCTTGTGCCATGACCAACTAATTATTAAATCATCTCAGGGAGGAACTGGCAGCATCTCTTAGGGCTCAAGGTAGTTCCATATTAACAGAGCACGTGCTCAGGAGAGGTCCAGCAATAACCTGTGGTCATGATGTGGAGTCAGATTGATTATTCCTTTACCTCCTGGTTCCACATTCAAGAATATTTTTATATTTACCTGTTTGGTCCATCCTTGCAGTGGTTCTTTTAAGGATCATTGCTTAGGCCACAAATAGGCCCGTTCTGGCCAAACCAATTTGTTTAAGGAGAAAATTAAACAGGCATTTGGTCCCTCACTTGCACTTGGAAAGGGCGGAATATCTATTTCTGGCTTAAGCTCTGGACACTTCTTTCAATGTCCGTACCACTGTGATGGACAGCGTACATCCGGCATGGATGCTTCTCACCATACTGGATGATTTACTGTCCTTTTTATGCCTTTGCAATAAGCACAGGAACAATCGGCTAGGGCAACAAGCAACAGACTTTATGACAAAATTACAGCTTTAAACAACAAAACAACATGATAACAACTTGATGAGAAACTTATTAAACTGTAATTAAAGTAACATTTAACCAGCATTTCATTCAGCAGTATTTAATATCAATATGTTGTTAAAGGTCAAAGTGAAAGCTGCTGAATTCTGGTTAATGACATTTTCTCAGTGATCAGTTCGAGTATGTCTGCAGACTACTGGCTGGATTGTCCATTTGGGGTTGCGATCAAATTTGGGTCCTGACCTCCCACTGTGTTGGGAATAGTCACCCAACAATGGTTTTTACCAGATTAGCCAATTAATGGCTTGAGGCCTCACTCGCTGTCCTGAATGAGCTCACAAAGCTGCAGAGGAAGCCCTTCAGTAATGAAGCATCTGCACTCCCACCACCTGGGGTAGGAGCTGTCAATTCCTACAGAGAGAGAGAGACAGAAGGCTCTATTTTACCATTTTGATTTTAAGTGCTGGGCGGACTTGAAACTGGGAGTGTTTCAGATCTGACTTTTAGACCCGTTCTCAGGCACCCCCATATGCACTCTGCCTGAAAAAATATCAGCAACTTCGAATCGCTCTGCAGAAGCCTGTGGGAGGATCAGCTCCAATCGGCGCCTCAACTGCGCATGCGCAGAAAAAAATGATAGAATGTGGCTCCCCTGCCACATCCCTCCTGGGCCAGATAATACCTCCCCCTGGCCCCCCACAGACATTGCCCCACCCCCACAACATTACTGACCCCCTTATCCCTCCGCCCTCTGCCACCCAGACCGATCTCAGGCCCCTCCCCCCTTCTCCTCCACTGATCTCAGGCAGAGTGGCAGCAGACCACCGCCCCCCCACTGCCGATTTCAAGCAGAGAGCCGTCGGACACTTGGCATCTATATCCTCACTAACTGGAACAGCCGAATTGGACTTTTATGGAGCATGTCTGTTTCGCGCTGATTCTGGACAGGCGAACACGGTGGTAAAGGGGGAAGTGCTGGTAAAGTTGAGCGTGCAGCCCATTAAGTCAATTTAATGCATGCAAATGCATTTAAATGGCCGTCATGCCCATTTTGGGCGCAGTCCCGATTGCAGCCATTTTTGGGCCTTGGTAAAGGCGTGGAGATAGGCTGGGATCGCACTACTCACCTCATGCCCGACTTTACCAAGTTTCCGCGCCTGAAAGTGGGCTCAACGCGTTGGTAAAATCGGGCCCAGAGAGTGAGAGAGACAGAGACAGAGGCAGAAAGAGAGAGATTCAGAGACAAAGGAAGAGACATACAGAGGGAGAGACACAGAGAGAGAGAAAGAGAGAAAGTGTCAGAAGGTGAAGGTTCTCTCCGAAGACCTCTCTGCTGGATGGTTGCAACTGCGGCCCAATGGCCATAACGGGTATGGAGGAGGTGCCCCAGTGGGATGAAACCTCAGAGTGCAGGGAAGCCACTCCATTTAACTGGCAATGCTTTGACTGCAGTGCGGAGCCTTTAATAGGCCCCTTAACTAGCCAAATTGGCTACCCACCCCTTGTGAGTGAGCAGCCATCTCGACCCCACCCAGGCTCATTACAAAATGTCTCTAATGGTTGGCAAATAACCAGGGCAGTGGCAGGAAATTCCAGGCCTAGCCGTCCCCATCAGGCCTCGAAAATCCTGCCTGCCTACATTTCAATTAAATAAAATGCAACCTATCAAAAGTTACATAAAGTGCATTGAATTGACCCAAGTACACAAAAGTGTATTAATTGCCCCAATAAGAGATTTTGGATTCTAGTAACATTGAGACTGGATTAAGATTTGTACACTCTGAAGTTCCATATGACTTCTGGCTAAGTTTCAAATACTAATCCTATCCAAGATCAATGAGTCCACCTTCAAACGTCGACTCTGTCTAGCTCTGCTGTATCTAGACATTTGCTGATACTTTTGTTCATGTAATTCTAGACTCAATTTCTTCTGCAAATTTCTTACTGTCCAGTTGCCAATACTCAGCTAATTCCTCCCAGAAATCTCCCAGGCCTCATCCTGCCAAAGTTTTCCAGATGTGGAGATGCCAGCGTTGGACTGGGGTAAACACACTAAGAACTTTCTGTGTTTACAAAGTTTTCCAGCCCAGATTTAAATTTGGGGCTACCAGGTCCAGCCTGGGTTGCATTGCCTAATGAAACCAAAAAACTCTTGAAATTTTAAATTGGCCATGCAGGTGGTGTGAGGGTGCGGCCGGAAGATAGTAACAATATTAAGTTAATGCATTATCCTCCCGAATAGCTGACATTTCTTGCCGTAATTACTGTTATAATCCAGGTCAGAAACTCCAAGGTGTTTAATGAAGTCAGCCTAGATCATAAGTTTTGCACTTTGAATTTTGGTACTGGTAAGCAAAAGATGTTTCACTCCAAGTAGAATTCAAGTGACCCACTAGGGAGCTTTTATCAAACAAAGATTATTTAAGAATATAGTTAACACACAGAAAGAAAATTTGTAATAACTTTTACCAATTACAAACAAGAAAAAAAAAACAACCACAATATTGTATAAGCCTTGACAGCTCAATGTACTGTTCCAACATACTGTTACAAGGACAAGGGCAGCAGATACATGGGAACACCACCACCTGCAAGTTCTCCTCCAAGCCACTCACCATCCTGACTTGGAAATATATCGCCATTCCTTTGCAAGTCGCTGGGTCAAAATCCTGTCATTCCCTGCCTAACGGCATTGTGGGTCAACCCACAGAACATGGACTGCAGCGATTCAAGAAGGCAGCTCACCACCACCTACTGAAGAGCAAGTAGGGATGGGCAATAAATGCTGGCCAGCCAGCGACGCCCATGTCCCATGAATGAATAAAAAAAACATAACATTCTGCCCAACATATACCCCCGGTTTTGGTTTAGCACAGAAAATACGTATGCTCACGCGATTTTTCAGCTCTTCAACACCTGCTATGAATTAGTCCTTTGGATGGAGAGCTGAAGCTCTGATTTCTCCATTCTGGAACTCCCAGCACCTCGAGGTAGAGATGGAGCCACTGCTTGCCTCTATCCAGCAAACCACCAACAGCAAAATTCTCACTCCAGGAAAGTAAGAAAGATTGCTTCCAACTAGCCAGCAGAATTTCGAATACCAGGGAGAGACAAAACACTGCAACACCCAGCCTGGAGTCCAAACACCTTCTAACTAGCCAGAAACCAAAACTGAAAGTAAAAGAACTCGTGATGAAAAAAACTGCCCCACCTGACCGGTCAATCATTCTTCCCCCCAACAATTCCAAAAAGGTCGTAAACTCCAAGAGAGTGCATTATGACCAGATTAAAAATAAACAAAAATCCATTAAATCATTTAAGCAGCAATAAAAGGACATCTAAAAGGGCAGCTCAGTGACTGCTTATAACTGCAGAGAACGTGATTAAAAATACCCTTGTTAAAGGCACAGTAGTGTCATAATTACACGTAGGTCAATAGCAAGAGGTCAGTGAGGAGGTAGAAGTGTTTTCCATCCTTTGTGAGATTGTTAAGTTGCTCTAAGTCTTTGATAAATGTGGTCTATTGGAACTCTTTCCACTGCGTAGCTTATGACTCATTTCTGCGTGCTTGGAGCATGTGACGCAACATTATTCATTCAGAAAAAGTAAGATTTTAAAAGGAAGGATTGTTTCAGATTCTGGCATGAATTGAGGCTGCCACTTGTGAATTTGAATTGTTCTGGTGAATCCGTTCCAATTTGTGAGTGGAGGTAGGAAAGGCTGAGGGAGCAAGTGTGATTATTTGCTTTTATACTTAAGAGCACTGGATATAGAATCAAGGAAGTGATGTTAAATACGTGCATGGCATTCTTTAGCTCATGTCCTTTGCTATCCAGGGAAGGTGGTACTGACCTGCTCCCTGACACATTCCAGAGTTTTCTTGGAGTTCAGCAGAGTTACGTTGAGAGGGACACGATTCCATGATTCCCACCACCATTCCCATTTCCGGCAAGTTTTGTCAACATAGGATAAGGATATGGATAACAAGCACTCAGGCCCTTGCTGGCTTCATTGCTAGGGGCTTTGAAAGTGGAAGCACGTATTGAGAGGGTGACCGGCAAAACATATGGATATCTCTCACTTCACAAATCAAAGTATTGAGTACAAAAGCAGGGAAGTGATGCCGAACCTTTATGACTCTCTGACGAAGAAAGATATGAAGACCCTTGAGGTGGTGCAGAGGAGATTTACTAGAATATCCCCAAGGATATTAGTTACAAGGATCGGTGGGAGACGCTGGGGTTGTTGTCCTTGGAGCAATGAACGTTGAGAGGAGGTTTGTTATCGATGTATAAGATTATGACATGTTTAGATGAGACAGTCAAGAGAAAATGGTTTCCATTAGCTGACTGTACAAGGACTAAGAGGCACAGATTAAAAATTCATGGCAAGAAATGCCTGGAAGGGATCGGAGGAAGAACATTTTTTTACTCAGTGAGTCACAATGACCCGGAACTCACGATCTACAAACGTGTTAGAAGTGGAGAGGATGAATGATTTCAAAAGGAAATTGTGTGGATACTTGAAAGAAATAAACTTGCAGGTTAAGGGCGTAGAGAGGAGGAATAGGGCTGACTGGACTGCTCTATGTGGTGGGCTAGAGTCAATTCGATGGGCTGAATGGCGTCCTTCTATGTCATAATGACTCAATGGCTGGAGTTTTACCAGATTGCCCCACCCATTGATGGGCAGAGTGAGCCGGGAGAATCGCACGAGAGGATGGCGCCCAATTTCTTGGCTCCCGTGATCTTACTGGATTTCTGGCATAGTCAGCCTATCGCCATTTCCAGCAAGAGGCTCAATAGTATATTTAAATTTATTTAAATGATGATTTACAGCACTTAAGTGAGCCCTGTGCTGAATCCTCAGGGCTCAGTTGCCTTTATGGCCTCGCCAGGAGAGGTTCTCTCTGATGAGGAAAACACCTGTTCCTCACCGTGAATGGGGAACAGTTGTGTTGCCTTTGCTGGCAGAACTAGAGGCCATTGAGGCACCCCAGGGAGGCCAAAGGCAAGGGGGTGCCTTTTGGGCAGTGCCAGCCTGGAACCTTGGCACTGCCAGCCTGGCACCTTGGCACTGCCTATGGGAGGTGAGACCTGAAGGAGTGTATGGGGTGGGGCCTGATGGGTTTTATGGGAGCTGGGCCTATGGTGGGGCGGGGTCAAGTGGGGGTGGCCTGATCAAGGAGGGAGGGGGAGCCTGCTGCACACTCTGCAGATGATCAGTGGTGAGGAGGGGGGGGGGGTGTCCACTGCTGCTCTGCATTATGATTGGTGGGGGGGGGGGCACATTTTCAGGCGGTGTAGGGCTAATTATTGGCCATGGGTTCCTGTGATTGTGGGGGGGGGGGGGGGGGGCTGGGTTCAGGCTAGCTGCAACAGCAGAGGCCTGACAACTTTCTATCTCTCTCTCAGCCCTTTGCTGTTGGAATCACACATGTGCAGGCACAGAAGTCTGCACATGCGCCATTGCTACCTCTGCTGCTGGCTAGCAAATTAAGCCCCACCCACGACCTGTAGTAGCTAGAAACAGCCTAGTCCATTTTTTCATCCACTATGTGCACAAGATTGGGCATAAAAACCCACCCAAAAAATGGATCTGCAACTCTCCCATTTTCACGCTAACTGGGCACTTAGATTTTTTTCTCATAAAATTCAGCCCTGTGAGTCACAGGGGAACCAAGATTGAACCTAATCCTGCTCACATCTAATGTTCCCTGCCACACCTTCCAGCAGCAATCAACCGGAAGAGGAATGCTGGTGGATTTGAGTGTACAGCTTCCAGTTCTGTGGCCAAATTGAGAACAGTGAATCAAACAGAGATAAGAATTAAGTGAACGCCTTCTGGTTATTCCTCTTGACTGCATGATAAAATTATAGGGACTAAATACACTTTACCCACTGGAGGGGAAATCAAACCTATTTACACTGGGTAGGTGGGTAATCAAATTTAATATTCTTGCCAAAAAGTTTGTGAAAATTAAAATGTTTAACTCCACCGATGTGGGCCTCCTCCTGCTCCTATCTTCTATGTTTCTATGTTAATAATAACATGTGGAGTGTAAAACTAGTCTCAGTCGCGGTAACTATAAAAATACCATCATTGTTGTAAAAACCCGTTTGATGAACTAATGTCCTTTAGAGAAGGAAATCTGCCACACTTAACTGGTCTGCTTTACATGCGTCTCCAGACCCCACAATAAATGGTTGACTCTTAAATAATCTCTGAAGTGGTCAAGAAAGCCACCCAGTTCAAGGGCAATTAGGGATGGGCAACAATTTTCTTTTATTCACTCGTGGGACATGGACATCGCTAGCTGGCCAGCATTTATTGCCCATTCCCAGTTGCCCTTGAACTGAGTGACTTGCTAGGCCATTTCTGAGGGCAGTTGAGAGTCAACCACATTGCTGTGGCTCTGCAGTCACATGTAGACCAGACCAGCTAAAGACGGCAGATTTCCTTCCCTAAAGGACATTAGTGAGCCAGATGGGTTTTTAACAATCGGCAATGGTTTCATGGTCATCAGTAGATTCTTAATTCCGGATATCTTTATTGAATCCAAATTCCACCATCTGCCATGGTGGGATTTAAACCTGGGTCCCAGAATATTAGCTGAGTTTCTGGATTAATAGTCCATCGATAATAGCATTAGGCCATTGCTTCCCCTGGTGGTCTTTCCAGTGAAGCCCACATCCCGTGAAAGAGCAAAGAAAATACAGAAAAACGGACACAAAATAAAAATAAAAGGATAGAGCAAAGGAAGAGAAAGAAGGGGAGAAGAGGACAATCGAATCGACAAAAAGTATACTCATCTCACTTGTGTATCTCACGTGACATACTCAACCTGTAGCCTTTAGCCATGGGTGTATACTTGATGAGTGAAAATCTCATACCTCACAGTTATCCAAGGATGACAGCTCTGTGTATATTGGACTCCAAAAGATTGATAGCTACAGTCCCAGGTTTGCAGCCAGCCATTACTTACACAGTTTTTTGTTGCCTCTTATTGATGCTGTCTGTGTTGCAGGATAACTCAGTTGACAGTACATTTCCCTCTAAATCGGATAATGTATTGCAACTGTCCTGAACTTCTATCTAAGCATGAAAGCACCTGAAGTAAGTACTGCCTGTGGAACAGGAATAAGCCGTGTCTGAATTATAGGAATGACAGTAATTGAGTTACAGTACAGTCTATTTTGTTACAGACCTCAGCGGATCTTCGGGTAGTAGTTAATGGAGGCAGTGGGGGTCTCACCTGCCAGCTGAAAAGCTGGTGAGAGCTTTGCATTATCTCCTTCCACTGTATTAATGCCTGTCAGGCATTGACATCTATTGACTGATGAAAACCCACAAGCGGGTTGAAACCATCCGCACTTGCCACCCCACGATGATCTGTTCAGCCTACCTACTGACCCACATGGAGCACCTTCCCTCGGCAAGATCTACAAGCAGACATCCCTTGGGTGGCACAGTGGTTAGCACTTCTGCCTCACGTGCCAGGGACCCGGGTTCGATTCCACCTCGGGTCACTGTCTGTGTGGAGTCTGCACGTTCTCCCCGTGTCTTTGTGGGTTTCCTCCGGGTGCTCCAGTCCTCCCACAGTCCAAAGATGTACAAGTTAGGCGGACTGGCCATGTTAAATTGCCTCTTAGTGTCCCAAGTGTAGGTAAAGTGAATTTGTGGGTTAAACGTGTGGAGTTACAGTGATGGGGTGGGGTTGGGCTTGGCTGCTCTGACGGTGAGTAGATGCAGACTCTATGGGCTGAATGGCCTCTTTCTGCACCGGAGGGATTCTATGATTTTACGGAACAAAGAGTGGGAAACACAGGAAGCCACTGACAAGTTCCTTGTGGCAAACCCCATTTACCGAATGGCCGACTTTGAACTGCCATCGTAACAATGGTCCTTGCTAAATAGGTTCAGGACAGGTCGGGGCCCATGTACAGTCAAATCCATTGCTGGGCCCTCCGTATGTATCTCTTAAGCACCCATGAAAAGACAGAAGCAGTGCTGGACATTACCTCTCTACAGACTAAGTGGCGACCTAATCACCTTAAACCCAGCAAATGTGGAGGCTATCGCATGGCTTTGGGGATTCGTATTCGCTAAATGCATAATAAAATGCACTAAATGAGCAGCGGTAGATCAAGGACCTCGAGGTCAGGAGTCCTACCCTCTGAGAGTTGCCAGTCAATCAGAAACTGGCAGTCGCCACTGCAGGCAGCAACATCGGGGAGATGGTGGCTGCTGCCCATACAGTAATGCGCCTAGGCCCAAGATCAGGATCAGGGAGGGATCTCAAGTCTCAGGTGGATGGGAAATCATGAGGTGGGGGTTTCAGGGAGAAGGGAGGCTCAAAAGCAAGGGCATGGAAGTGGCTCTAGCAGGCACTCTCCCCACCCACTTCCTGATGCCCTGTCCCTCAATCAGACACTGACTATCTTTTGCAATTCAGTGGGCTCTGGTTCAGATTGCAAGGGACCAAGTGAACGAGTGAGCAATATGAAACAGAGATTCGGGTGGCTTCACAGAGGCATTCGCAGACTGTTTGTGAAATTGCAGACTTGGATAGAGATAGACTTGACGGGGCTGGGGCTATGTGGACATTGAGGAGGTGATCGCAAACATTGGCTGCGCATGGTGATATCAAAATTAAGGAGAATGATCCTCAAATTGGAGACAGAAGATATGGAAAGAGAATAGGGGAACAGGGAAGGCAAAAGGTAAATTTACATCAAACCATAGGATCTCCTGAGGAAGAGTCCCAGAGTAAGCGATGGGAGCAGGAAGGCAAAAACACTTGGGTCTCAAGGAGGGAACTAGTATTACAATTGCAAAGGAGTCAGACACCTTGCCTGAGAGAGTGAAAAAAATCAAAGTAGGGTGTGTAGGGGAAGTCCCTACCCGAGTGATCCTTTGGAGATGAGATGATAGATGAATAAAAGTGCATCAACAAGTGACAGTATTGCGGGCTGTGCATCCGCGGAAGGGCAGGCCAGGAAGATCCAGAGCCTCCAGTGAGGCCGCTGAGCTCAGTAGTGTACTTGGTTGTGCCTAGTAGGATGAATGGGGCTGACATTGTATCAATGCCTGGATAGGAGGAAGGTGCTACCGAATGGTAGCAATTGGAGGAATCTGGGTGTACAGGTACACAGGTCACTGAAAGTGGCAATGCAGGTGGAGAAGGTAGTCAGGAAGGCATACGGCATGCTTGCCTTCATCAGCCAGGGCATTGAGTTTAAAAATTGGCAAGTCATGTTGCAACTTTATAGAACCTTAGTTAAGTCGCACTTGGAATATAGTGTTCAATTCTGGTCGCCACACTACCAGAAGGATGTGGAGGCTTTGGAGAGGGTACGGAAAAGATTTACCAGGATGTTGCCTGGTATGGAGGGCATTAGCTATGAGGAGAGGTTGGAGAAACTTGGTTTGTTCTCACTAGAACGATGGAGGTTGAGGGGTGATCTGATAGAGGGCTACAAGATTTTGAGAGGCATGGACAAAGTGGATAGTCAGAAGCTTTTTCTCAGAGTGGAAGAGTCAATTACTAGGGGGCACAGGTTTAAGGTGCGAGGGGCAAGGTTTAAAGGAGATGTTCAAGGCAGATTTCTTACGCAGAGGGTGGTGGCGCCTGGAACTCGTTGCCGGGGGAGGTAGTGGAAGTGGATATGGTAGTGACTTTTAAGGGGTGTCTTGACAAATACATGAATAGGATGGGAATAGAGGGATATGGTCCCCGGAAGGGTAGGGGGTTTTAGTTCAGATGGGCAGCATGGTCGCTGCAG
This sequence comes from Mustelus asterias, assembly GCF_964213995.1. NCBI lineage: Eukaryota > Metazoa > Chordata > Chondrichthyes > Carcharhiniformes > Triakidae > Mustelus > Mustelus asterias. The sequence continues at coordinate 23,450,910 of NC_135807.1, forward strand.
GCTTGGAGGGCCGAATGACCTGTTCCTGTGCTGTAATTTTCTTTGTTCTTTGTTCTTTGAATGGATACCGGAGCTTCTTGTACAGTGGAAGACACTGGGGGCCTAACACACTCATGAGCGAGCAGGATTGAAATGATTCACTGGGCACAAGCAGGCTAGATTTCCAGGTGGAGATCTGGAAAACTGAGTGGAAATGCATGCTTATTAGTTGGGATGAGTACATGTGCGGGGATCTGATTTTTTTCATTCATTCACGTGACATAGGCGTCACTAGCTGGCCAGCATTTATTGCCCATCCCTGGTTGCCTGAGGGCAGTTGAGAGTCAACCATATTGCTGTGGCTCTGGAGTCACATGCAGCCAGACCGGGTAAAGACGGCAGATTTCCTTCCCTAAAGGACATTAGTGAACCAGCTGGAGTTTTCTGACAATCGACAATGGTTTTGTGGTCATCAGTAGATTCTTAATTTCAGATTTTTAAAATTGAATTCAAATTCCACCTTCTGCCGTGGTGGGATTTGAACCCGGGCCCCCAGAACATTGACTGAGTTTCTGGATTAATAGTCCAGAGATCATAGAATCATAGAATTCCCTACAGTGCAGAAGGGGGCCATTCGGCACATCGGGTTTGCACCGACCACAATTCCACCAAGGCCCTATTCCCATAACCCCACGTATTTATCCCTCTAATCCTCCTGACACTAGGGTCAATTTAGCATGGCCAATCAACCTAACCCGTGCATCTTTGGACTGTGGGAGGAAACAGGAGCATCCGGAGGAAACCCATGCAGACACGGGGAGAACATGCAAACTCCACACAGTCACCCAAGGCCGGAATTGAATCCTGGTCTCTGGTGCTGTGAGGCAGCAGTGCGAGCCACTGTGCCACCCCTACTATGATAATAACACTAGGCCATCACCTCCCCTCATCTGATTGTCATATAATATATTAAAAATAGATAATAATTGTTTGTGGAGTATTTCAGAGGAAATAAGTGAGGGAATATTCTGGTGTTAAGGAGAAAGAGGTGAAGTGGTGGGCAGAATTTTTTCTTTTTTGCACAGAGTGCTGGCTGAGGTGAGAAAACCGATGTCCAGCTCACCAGCTGCAGAGTCAGCCTGTGTCGCCACATTGTGCAGCTATCATTGTGAAGCTGTGGACCATGCCTTTAGGCCGGTGGAGTAAGGCCAGAAAAAGCCGGCAACACCAGGTATCCCAAAATCGGGGTTGTTTTGTATTTGTATCGATTCTTATTGGCTAACTGAGCTCTGCTGTATTAATGTATTCATGAGTTCACCAGAAGTGACATCCCAAGCCTAGGAAACAGACAGAGTAGAAGCAGACATGTAAGAGAACACCCAACTGTAAATAAATCTCCATTGTTTTTTAACCGCCTGTGCTCCCGGGCAATATGTAAAGGGCATCCTAATCGCCAATAAAAAAAAACAGGGACCTCCCCCTGCCCCACAAACGCTGATGGAAACCCCCCCCCTCTATTCACAGGCAACATCCCCCAGGGCATTTCCACACCCCCAGGAGCAACCCCCCTCCAACAGGGCCACCTCATGTACAAGGGCAACCCCCTCATGTCCCCATGGATATGGGCATCGCACCCCATTGATAAGGGGAACCCCCCCAAGGGAAGAGGGGAAATTGCTCCCCCACTGGAGTCCCCCAGAGTGGCCCTTCTGACACTGCCCCATCTTCCCCTGGCACTGCCCTCTGTGGTGGTACCAGGGTGCTAGGGGACAGCACCAGGATGCCAGGCAGTGCCAGAGTGCTGGGGGTTACATAGAAACATAGAAACCCTACAGTGCAGAAGGAGGCCATTCGGCCCATCGAGTCTGCACCGACCACAATCCCACCCAGGCCCTACCCCCACATATTTACCCGCTAATCCCTCTAACCTACGCATCCCAGGACTCTAAGGGACAATTTTTAACCTGGCCAATCAACCTAACCCGCACATCTTTGGACTGTGGGAGGAAACCGGAGCACCCGGAGGAAACCCACGCAGACACGAGGAGAATGTGCAAACTCCACACAGACAGTGACCCGAGCCGGGAATCGAACCCGGGACCCTTGGAGCTGTGAAGCAGCAGTGCTAACCACTGTGCTACCGTGCCGGGTTGTGTTGCAACAATGCCAGGATACCAGGAGGCTATGTCTGTGGGCTGGGGGCTGTGTCAGGGCACTGCCTAGGCATGTCCCTCTCTCCCCGAGGGCTATATTTACTTGTGTGTCCCACCACCTGGTTTCTGTTGTTAAAAACTTATTTTAGACCTTACCGACGTGATGTCACATCAGCGAGGGGGCAGGTCCCGATGGGGGGCAACATGCAGCAGAGAAGGCCCTTAATAACATTACGATCAGGAGTTAACTGTATGTTTTAAAGCACTTTTCAATTCAATTAAAGTTTTTAATTTTTAGTTTTCCAATTTAAAGCTTTTCAGTTCAATTTTTTGGCCATGAAGCTATTGGGTTTGTGGCAAAATGTTGTCAGTTGTAATTCTCAATCTCTCAGACATTACAAACCAGGACTATATTATCATTATGCCATGGAGGAAGGTAAAGACAAACTAAGCATTTTGGCTAGACCAACAGATTTGCCATGGTGGATAATAATAAGTGGAGTTAGATCTTTTCCAATGCCTATGGATTTGCCTCTGTAAATTCCTATGGAATTCCTTCTTCCTCACTAATTTCAGAAACAATTCTATTCTACCAGCACTGACCATTCAAATCGAGCATCAAGCTCATTCCTATGAACAAAGAACAATAAGGCACAGTAACATGCCCTATGCCTGTGCCAACATATGACACCTTTCCAAACTAAAGACCTTTTGCCTCTACACGGTCCATATCCCTCTATTCCCTGCCTATTCATGCATCTGTCACAATGCCGCTTAATCATTGCTATCGTATATGCTTCTACCACCTCCTCTAGCTGTGCATTCTAGGCACTTACAACCCACTGTGCAAAAAACTTGCCTCTCACATCTCCATTAAACTTTCCACCTTTTATTTTAGACTTATGTCCCCGAGTAGTTGACCCGTGTCTGCGTGGGTTTCCTCCGGGTGCTCCGGTTTTCTCCCACAGTCCAAAGATGTGTGGGTTAGGTTGATTGGCCATGCTAAATTGACCCTCGTGTCAGGGCGATTAGCAGGGTAAATAAGGGAATAGGGCCTGGGTGGGATTGTAGTCAGTACAGACTCGAAGAGCCAAATGGCCTCCTTCTGTACTGTAGGGATTCTATGACTCTAAGAATTCTACCCTGGGAAAAAGACTCTGACTATCCATTCTATCCATGATTGATGGTAAGATGTGAAAAACAATGAAACACAAAATAAAAATGCACAATTTAGGTTCTTAGTGGACAAAAAAGAACAATGGACCATAGCCGAAGCAATGAAGGCAAGGGCCAGGAAGCAATTTTAAGATGCACCTATTTACAATGGCCTAATGTAGTTAGATTATGAAGCAAATCATCTTCATAATCCTTTTGAAGCACTTCATGATTCCAGTCGAAAGACCTTGTGAAATCTGAAGCAATCTGATTGGGAGAAAGTGAGTGAAGAGATACTGTTCCAGTGTTTGGTGTGTGGCCAAGGCTATTGGGATAGCATTTAGTGCAGGCTACACTGTGATTTCAGAACTGAGTGCTGAGTTATATCACTAGTTTTGTGTTGACCAACATCCCCTCAGAGTAACAAAAACGTGGTGGCAACTGGAAATAGTGCATTCCAAGCCCCACCGGAAAAAGCTAACCGAAAATAAATTGAAAGCAAAAAGAAAAGACGACAAACATTGATAGATTGCCAGACTGCAAATGGTGACTGTGCGTACCAGAGAGAGCCGGAGTTTGCTTTGATTCAGAGTTTATAAACTCCCTGGCTGTGAAATTATATAAGTCTCAGTTCATATTGCAGAATTTACTCACGTCTGTTGCTTCCAGCATAGGCACCATGCAAACTTCGTGCTGCCTGCTGATTTGGGTGCTAACTGCATACAGCCAGTGCTAAACAGACTGCTGAGTGGCTGCATAGCTCAGCAGGGGGCCCAATATGCTGCAATGCTGGAACCACATAACGCTAGCCTACACCTCTGAAAGAAAGGCACTTTCTGGTTGAATTGGGCACAGGAACTGATTGGAGAAGAGAGTGTGATCAAGAACAACACTCTAGGCTGGTGCAACAGACATCGAGCAGGCTCCAACATTCTCTGATGCTGCACTGAGGACCTTGGTGGAGGAGGTCAGCAGGAGCAAAGAGACCCTTTATCTCCAGGGGCAAGGCAATGGGAATTGATTGCTGTGGCTATAAATGCTAGATGTCCAATCTCAATAATCTGGATGGAGTGCCATAAGAAGTTCCATTGCCCCATGTAAATAAATGGTCAAGGTCAGTAAATTCACCTTCAAATGCCTTATCCCAATAACTGCATCGCTCGCATGTGTTGCTGCAATATTGCACCTCAACCTCCAGTATGCGTCACTGCAGTAATGCACCAGACCCCTGAGCTTGGGACACTGCGATGATGCACCACAACCCCCAGCACGTGTCACTGCAATAATCTGCCACACTTCGCAACATGGGGAGTATGGTGCAGTAATGCACCATACTCCCCAGCATTAATTGACATCATTAATCTGCCTACTATGCCTATTTCCAGCATATATTCCCTGTACATGCATTAACGTCCTCACAAGGTCACCTCGTGAGCAAATAGCTCACAGCCACAGCTGCCATTTCTTAGGTGAAATGGTACCAGTAACTCTGTAAAACTAGGTGCCTAGAGGCCTGTGTCACAGCCTTTGTGTCTAACCCCATTACCTCAATTCCCCTCAGTGGCACTAGGGCAAGCTCAGGCCACACAGCAGTGAATAATGTTAATAAAATGATCAATGCAATCCCATGCAGATATTGGGTCGAGAGACTGTCAGTTCTCAGAGGTTAAGAACACCATCGAGGTATTTAATAAGATTCTTCATGGAACTCCACAGGACACGTGGAGGTAGGCCCTCAAGGGAAAAGGTAAAATGACACACAAGCTTCAGAAAAACTGGGACACGTTCACCAGTATTGATGTGATAAAGGGAAACTAATGGAGCAAGTTAAACAAGGCCACTGAGTCAAACCCTGAGGAACACTTTTTTTAGTCTCCGATATAGTAAATGCCAACACACTGATGAATGTATTGATTTCTAATGTAAAATACAAAGCCCTAATTAACACTGCAATATTAATGGACCGATGATTTTGCATTGAATGCTAACTGTTTACTGTACACATACCTCAATGCAACAGAAAAAATGAATGTAGTCTGATATTTCAATTTCTAGCACTGCCGCTGAGAGCAAGCTGAATGCAAACACTGTCCTGCTGAGGATAAGTTCAAAGAAAACGCACCAGAGTCTCAGAAGGAGAAGATAAACAGCTGCGGTTTTTATTCTTTCTATTCATTCATTGGATGTGGGCATCAGCATGTATTGCCCAGCCCGAATTGCCCTTGAGCCATTTCAGAGGGCATTTAAGAGTCTTTAAGGACATTGCTGTGTAATCTGGAATCACCTGTAGGCCAGGCCAGGTAAGGATGGCAGATTCCCTTCCCGAAAGGGACACCAGATGGGTTTTTACAAAAATCAACAATGCTGTAAACCACCAACGTTTTCACAATTGTGGCAAGAACCAGAAGATTTTGTGGTCATCATTAAACTTTTAATTCCATATCATAGAAATCATAGAAACCCTACAGTGCAGAAGGAGGCCATTCGGCCCATCGAGTCTGCACCGACCACAATCCCACCCCCCACATATTTACCCGCTAATCCCTCTAACCTACACATCCCAGGACTCTAAGGGGCAATTTTTAACCTGGCCAATCAACCTAACCTGCACATCTTTGGACTGTGGGAGGAAACCGGAGCACCCGGAGGAAACCCACGCAGACACGAGGAGAATGTGCAAACTCCACACAGACAGTGACCCGAGCCAGGAATCGAACCCGGGACCCTGGAGCTGTGAAGCAGCAGTGCTAACCACTGTGCTACCGTGCCAATTTCACCATCTGCCATGGTACATCTTGAAAATGGGTCCCTAGAGCATTGCCCCGTGTTTCTGGATTACTAGTCCAGTGACAATACCACTATGCCACCGCCCACCCACTTCTATGGATCCAGATGTACTTAATGATATATCGCTGGTGTTTAAGTATTAAGCTCTCTGTGGTAAACCACTGTTATGTCCTGATGACCACTGTTATGTTCTGATGACTGGACACACCCCTACCGGTGTTGCCTGAGGCTCCTCCCCTGTTCACTGGAGTATAAACGTGGCTGCTCCTCCCCTTCGCCTCATTCTGGTCTGGTCCCTCGGTTAGAGTTTACTGTAGAGTTAGTTCCCTTTTATAGTGAATAAAAGCCTATTATTCCAGATTCCGTCTCTGGGTATTGATAGTGCATTACTCTCCCTCACATAAAGAGAATTTTCAGTGAGTTAAAAAACACAATTTGTAACTCTTAAACAGCCCTGCATGTGCAAACTTCCAGGAAAACCTAATCAGCAATGTGATGGGAGTCTGACAATGTGGAAGAGAAAGATTTTATAATACTCGGCACTTTTCAGTATTTGAGAGAAAGAAAAGGGCTGAGAGAGAAAATTTTACAAAATGTATCGTGACTGTGTCAAGAACTCATTAAAGTACCAGAAAAGGGCCATTTCCTGCTTCCAAAATTCAAATGATTCATTTTGAATGAAAAGTAATAGATATACAGTAACAGTGGCTGAACCTTCCATCAGGGTCGTTTTCTGATATATTTACTTGGCTGGAATGTGCTCATCAGAAAGAAATGGAGGAAATACAACCCACTCTGATGCTTGCAAACATAATGCTGTGATAAAAGCGATTTTACATTAACTGTACCATCACTTGACACAGCTCATATTGAAAAGTAATTTGGCTTCAACTTGCATCCTATTGTGATCTGTATTCTGATGCACCTTCCAAACCCACGACTGCGACCATCTAGAAGGATGAAAGCAGTGAACAGATAGGAACAACACCATCTGGAAGTTCCCCTCAAGCCATTCACCATCCTGGCTAGGGAAGATAACCGCTCCTTCACTGGGTCAAAATCCTGAACCACCCTTCCTAACAGCACTGTGGGTATACCAATACCATATGGACTGCAGCAGCTTCAGAAGGCAGCGCACCACCATCCTTCTCAAGGGCAATTAAAGAGGGGCAATAAATGCTGACCTAGCCAGCGACACCTACATCCCATAAATGTTAACTACTGTGGGCAGCACGGTGGCAGAGTGGTTAGCACTGCTGCCTCATAGCGCCAAGGATTCAGGTTCAATTCCAGCCTCAGGTCACTGTCTGTGTGGAGTTTGCATGTTCTCCCCATGTCTACATGGGTTTCTTCCGGGTGCTCCAGTTTCCTCCCACAGTCCAAAGATGTGCGGGTTAGTTGGATTGGCCATGTTAAATTGACCCTAGTGTCAGGGTGATTAGCTAGAGTAAATGTGTGGTGTTATGGGAATAGGGTCTGGGTGGGATTGTGGTCGGTGCAGTCTCGATGGACCGAATGGCCTCCTTCTGCACTGTAGGGATTCTATGAATAAAAAAATGGTACCTTGAAAATATGCAGAGATGACACCCACCAGTTTGTGTGTGTCAAATAGGATTTTATTACAGATACTTCAAAATGACTGCAGCTACCAGCTTCTATTTGCTTTTAGTTTCTGTTTATCATAACCACACCAAAGGCTTGGCTAAACACACAACACACAGAACAGTCAACAGACACATAACAATACTGAACAATTGAACAAACCAACACAACACCTGATTCCCCTGTAAAACTGAAAGACTATATAAAATTAAATCACCCTAAACAAATGTGGCGGCACAGTAGCGCAATGGTTAGCACTGCTGCTTCACAGCTCCGGGGTCCCGGGTTCGATTCCCGGCTCGGGTCACTGTCTGTGTGGAGTTTGCACATTCTCCCCGTGTCTGCGTGGGTTTCCTCCGGGTGCTCCAGTTTCCTCCCACAGTCCAAAGATGTGTGGGTTAGGTTGATTGGCCAGGCTAAAAATTGCCCCCTAGAATCCTGAGATGCGTAGGTTAGAGGGATTAGCGGGTAAATATGTGGGGGTAGGGCCTGGGTGGGATTGTGGTTGGTGCAGGCTCGATGGGCTGAATGGCCTCCTTCTGCACTGTAGGGTTTCTTTCTATGAAATGTATATGCATTGAGTCGTTTCTCAGAGCTCAGAGTGTGTCTGTCTACTCCAAGTATAGAAACAGTCTTTGAGATATGATGGTCACTGATGACAACACTGAGATCTACAAATTTGAGGCTGTGGTTCCACATGATCACCCTGATGAGGCAGATGATCAATATTGCAGTCATTCATTGGTAAAGCAAACGTATCCTCATAATCACTGCACACAAATATATCTAGTATATCACCTTCAGGTATATAAGTGTCAAGCATCTTGTGCTCTGAATTGTGTTGTCATCACAGTATCGAGCATCCACTTGATCTTCTTTGGGCCAATAGGAAGGTGATCACAATCTGGTCATTTGATGCAAACCCATTCTCCAGCCTGGAATCATGGTTCCCTTGCAGTGTTCACTGTCAAAGTACACTTTCCAATTTCTAATACTTCCTTAAGTTTAAGTTTATTTATTAGTGTCACAAGTTGGCTTGCATTAACACTGCAATGAAGTCACTGTGAAAATCCCTTAGTTGCCGCACCCTGGCGCCTGTTCGGGTACACTGAGGGAGAATTTAGCATTGCAAATGCACCTAACCAGCATGTCTTTCGGACGTTGGGAGGAAACCAGAGCACCCGGAGGAAACCCACGCAGACACGGGGAGAACGTGCAGTCTCCACACAGTGACCCAAGTCGGGAATCAAACATGGGTCCCTGGCACTGTGAGGCAGCAGTGGTAGCCACTGTGCCACCGTGCTGCCCCCTTTTGCTTATAGTGATAGTGATGACAACATATGAGTGGTCAGCATTCAAAAGATGAGGGCCATGCAAAATCGCCCCTTCGTGCAGGGGGACTAGCAGGGTAAATACCTGGGGTCACAGTTGTTGGTGCAGGTTCAGTGTGCTGAATTGCCTCCTTCTGCACTGTATGGATTCTATGATTCCATTCTAAAACCTGCATGCAAAAACTATGACCAGATATTAGGTTTGGCCAGTGTCTTTTCAGTCAGAGAAAATGGGATGGATTGACATATGCAAAGAAGGATGTGAATGTATCATTCAAATGTGACATGCAAGCTCTCAAATGGTCCTTGATCTCCCTGTTGAATTGTTCCACACCACAATTCCATTGCGGCTTGTATCACAATGTCAGATGTTGACCAAGTCCGTAAACTGGCTAGAAACTTTTTTAACCAACTGGAAACACACTGCAGTCCATTGTATGTTGTGATCGTCTCCAGAAAAAAAAAACAATTTGTAAACAACTTGTCTAAAACGTCAATGACCGACGCAGTGGTTATGGAATTTGTCAGAGCGATTTCTGCACATTTGCTATGTAGATCATGAACAACAAGCAAGAAATGTCAATTGCTAGGGGCTGCTTGCACTATTCCAAAAATATCTTCTTGGAATTGTTGCCATGGTTTTATTGGCCATGGGGTCAGTTGTAGCAGTGCGGGACACTGCGTAACAGATTTTTCACTGAGTGTACAAGCTACACAGTATCGAATGAATGTTTCTATTTAGTGAACTATTCCTGCCCACCAAGGAACAGTGGCCCAGTGGTATTGCCACTAGACTAGTAATCCAGAGATCCAGGACAATGCACAGCAGAAATTTGAATTCAATAAAATTCTGGAATTAAAAGTCGAATGATGACCATGAAACCATTGTTGATTGTCCTAATAAAACCCACGTGGTTCATTAATGTCCTATAGGGAAGCAAATCTGCTATTCTGACCTGGCCTGGCCCATATGTGACTCCAGATCCATGTGACAATGTGATGGACTCTTAGCTGCCCCCTTTGCCCTCAATTAGAGAGGGACACTAAATGCTGGCCCAGCTAGTGATGCCCACATCTCATTAAAAATAATAAAGACTGATTCACAGGATTGTTGTTTCATCTTAACAGCCAGATATCCTACATGGGAAAGATACAGTACACGTTTCTATAGCATTTTTTGACTAAAGTTGAGTTCTGCGAGTTGTCATCAAATGATGCAAGCTCGTTGTGTATACAGTAATACAGGATCAATTCTTCCTCTATCTCACAAGACTGTATGTGGGTTCATACTAGCTTACTTTCTGTGATATACCGTTGCCGATTCTGCCTTCAACTCCTCTCGAATAACAAGATTACCGTCGCATGAGGGATCATCGTAATCACATATTCTTCCATGTTGCAAGTCACTGTAATGGTAATATAGCTAAGCATGTCAGCTACTTGATTGCATGAACCTGCAAGATACTCAACCTCAAAGGTGTACCAAAGAAGACTACTTGACCATCTGTTGATGTGCAGAAGCTGAGGACCACATCCCGATGTACCTAACAATCTAGTCAAAACTTGGTAATCGTTGCAGAGAATGAACTTACTACCACATAAATACATGTGCCAATATTCACAAGCAGGTTGGTGCTTCCCATTCTCCAGTAGAGTATTTGTGTTCAGTTTCAAGCAATTGGTCATTTATTTTCCTCAAGTACACGGTGAGAGCACAGTTCCAATTGGTTTCCTGATGCATTTGGTGTGACATGCGTCCTGTGTGTGGGTTGAAATGTGCAAGGTCAGGAAGAGGTGCTGGGCGGGATTCTCCCAAAAAAATGCTAAGTATCGAATTTGCGTAAAAACTGGAGTAAATCCCACTGTTTCTTTCAGCGGGATTTTCAAAATGAATCTCCCACACTCTGTGCGCTGCAGAGTACCTCAGCATGAATCTCATTAAAACTTAGTGGGCACGGCCCATTCCCACTGGAGAGGCCGGCAGCATAGCGCTGAACGGGCCACTGCGCATGCAGCAATCTGTCATAGCGGAGATCAGCGCATGCGCAGTAGCCAACACTGCCCGGCCTCCCAGTCACTGGCCAACTCGATCACTGGCCAACCCTGTGGCCCCGCATACTGGCCGTGCGAACTCCCCCCTCCCCCCCCATCATCTGATTGCTGGCCTCCTGAACATGTCTAGGCCAGCCTTGACCACCCCTCCACCACTCCCCGGCTCGCCTCGATCTTAATCCCCTCCCCCCCACCTGCCCCCGCAGTCACGATCTCCCAATATCCTCCATCTGGCAGCCCCTCCCCCCTTCAGTCCCCATGCACCCCCACCCCGATGTCCAGCCCTGAACACTGGCTTCCCTCCTGCTGTCACCATGCCCGAGTGCAGAATGGAAGCGGGATCCCCCCTCCGGCTCTGTCCCCTTGACACTGCCTGATGCCAAGCGGGCAGTGCCAAGGTGCACCTTGGGCATTGCCAATTTGCCCCTTGGGCTGTGCCAGGGGCCAGACTGGCACTGCCAAGCTGGCAATGCCCAGGGGGTACGCCCCCCCTTACCTCCAACCTCCTGGGGGACCTCTATGAATCCCCTTCACTCCAGCGGGGTCGGTCCGCCAACTCCCCACTAGTGGGGAGCTGTTGTAAACCCTGCTGGAGTGAAACACTCCTGGAGGGGTGGGCGATACGCTAGCAGGTCCGAAGACTTCAGTCCCGGGCCCGCTAATGACATGGAAATCATCATTAGCATAATTTATTCAGCTCCCCTCCGATTTCTGGTGCAGACCTGACGATTGGAGGCGCACGGAGGTTGTGTTGCCCAGTGGGAAGCCCGTTGTGCTATCACCTCCACTATCTTTGTCTTTAATGTGTCAAAATATTGTTGCATTGCGATTCTCCATTCCTATTGTGCAGCATCTCGCAGCAGCTTTCAAAGGGCTCCAAGGTCTCTGTGTATTTGGGAATAACTTTGAGATAAAAGTTGGTAGTACAGAGGAATGATGCAAACTCTTTCACATTAGGTGGGGTCAGCAGTGCATGAGTGGCTTTGACATTGATGTGCGTAAGCTTTACCCCAGCTGCTGTTATTTTGTACTTTAGAAAATCAATCTCTGATGCTGTGAATATGCATTTGTCATTGTTGAGTTGAGGGTGTTCAGCGTTGGGGCTTCCTTAGTGTATCAAGTAGATTGAGTACCCACTGAACGTCCAACAAGACTCAAGAAATTATTTTCTGGAATAAGCTAGGCCCAGAAGTTAGTCCAAATGGTATTCTGAGACATTGAAGCACACAATGATGAATAACAAAAACTGTACTATATTGTCTTTGCTCTGCCTGGTGGTATCTGAAGTAGCTCAGTTGCATGTTGAGCTTCCTGAAGTGGAGATGCCGGCGTTGGACTGGGGTGAACACAGTAAGAAGTCTCACAACACCAGGTTAAAGTGCAACAGGTTTATTTGGTAGCAAATACCATAAGCTTTCGGAGCACTGCTCCTACGTCAGATGGAGTGGAAATGTGCTCTCAAACAGTGCAAACAGACAAAATCAAGTTGCAGAATACTGATTAGAATGCGAATCCTACAGCCAGCCAGGTCTTAAAGGTAAAGACAATTCCACTTGGAGCCGGCAGTTTGCGTTCCTTTCTGTACCTTGTCTGTACCTTTAAGACCTGGCTGGCTGTAGGATTCGCATTCTAATCAGTATTCTGCAACTTGATTTTGTCTGTTTGCACTGTTTTGAGACCACATTTCCACTCCATCTGACGAAGGAGCAGTGCTCCGAAAGCTTATGGTATTTGCTACCAAATAAACATGTTGGACTTTAACCTGGTGTTGTGAGACTTCTTACCGAGCTTCCTGAAGGCAGTGGAGTGATGAAATTATGCCTTTGTTCTTTGATTGTAGGAACGACTGTCTGGAATGATTGATTTGTTAACTTTTTAAAATTGACGTAAAGTTTAAGTTTGCCATTTTTGGACTGTGCTGCCATGATTAGGTTTGTTATTGAAGGGGAATCACTCAATAATATAGCTTGGTATGGCTCCTGCTCTGGCCAAGACAACAAGAAACTACAAAAGGTCGTGAATGTAGCCCAAATAAATTAATTGAACAGCAAAGGACTGGGATTTTACATTGCCCGTCTGTCTTTATGGTTGGTGGACAGACTGACTGACAAGGTGGCCTTTCTGTTTTAGCTGTAACCTCAATCCAGGGAGGGATGAAAGATAAGGTTCAAATGAAATTAACACATGTGTCTGGGGACTGAGGTCTGCCCCACTGTGCTGCCCCACTGTGCTGCCCAGACAATTGTGGCATAGCTTATCCATTAATATTTATTTTTTGTAAGTCAGCAGCTCACTGAAAAAGCTCTGCAGGGGATGTCTCCCAAGGGAACACACTAGAAGCGCCAGTCCATACACTCCCTTTCCTTGCCTCCCGCCTTTCTCCCCGACAGTGCGCAGGCTTTCACAGAGCACATTTCAAGCTGGATAGAAACATAGAAACTAGAAGTAGGAGTAGGCCGTCCGGCCCTTCAATTTTGCTCCGCCATTTATTTTGATCATGGTTGACCATTAAATTCAACATCCTGATCTCCCCTTCCCCCCCATGTCCCTTGATTCCTTTAGCCCCGAGAACCAGATCTAATTTCTTCTTGAAATCAAATGTTTTGGCCTCAACTACTTTCTGTGATCGTGAATTCCATACATTCATCACCCTCTGGGTGAAGAAACTTCTCCTCACCTCAGTTCTAAAATGTTTACCCTTCATCCTCAAATGGATAGCCGTTAATTGGCCAGTGAGTGTAATATCGTAATGTTAACGTTAACAACGCAATCTCGGCAGGAACTGTTTCACATCCATTCCCACCAGTGCCAACTTTGGGTGTGCCACGATCGTAAACTTCAGGCTCACGTTCCTTTTCCATCATGAATGATAAGATTAAGAAAGCTGTTTGCCTTATTGCTTCAAACATGGCTAATTCCCAAAACAAAATGTCACAGGAGGCATTCCCATCAGCATGTCCCTTTCTTAATCAGCACATTCCTTCAGACACAAGCTCGTTCTTTCTTCTCAATTTCTCAAAGGGAGGTCTGCGTGCACATGCCCTGATGGCTGTGACAGAAACTACAAGCTGAAGCTATAATTCAACACATGATAATTTGGCCTCGGCTCTGATGCCATCACCTGCCATTCTTCCCATTACTTTGTCTTGTCAGTGCAAATTATCCTGCAATATTAAGATGAAAGGCTGTGGCATTTTGTGACAATGCATAAATAGTAGAACATGACAGATTATTGTGTCAGAGTGGTAAGATTAATCGACGACTGCAATATATATGGTTTTGCACAACACTTAGAGACTGTATAACACTCACAGCTAAATTGGTGCAATGGATTTCTTTCATTCAATCATGTGCTGTGGGCATCGTTAGTAGGGCTGTGTTTAGTACCCTTTGTCCTCAGTGAGCTGTCTTCTTGAATTGCTGCAGTCCACGTGGTACAAGTACTCCTGGGAGGGAGTCCCAGGATTGTGATCCAATGGCGCTCAAGTAACAGTGGTACAGTTTCAGGTGAGAATGGTGCGTGATTGAGAAGGAAACATTCAGTAGCAGCTCAACATGCCTGCTGCCCTGTAGGTGGTAGAGGGTTTGGCAGGTGTGGTTAAAGGAATCTGGTAAGAAGTCTAACAACACCAGGTTAAAGTCCAACAGGTTTATTTTTTAGCAAAAGCCTTTTGGTAGCAAAAGCCACAAGCTTTTGCTACCAAATAAACCTGTTGGACTTAAACCTGGTGTTGTTAGACTTCTTACTGTGTTTACCCCAGTCCAACGCCGGCATCTCCACATCAAAGGAATCTGGACAGGCCAATCAGGAAAATTGCTGGACTCTATTATTAAGGAAGTCTGAACAATCCGTTCAGAAAAGTATTGTATGATGAGAACAAGTCAACATGGTCTTACAAAAAGGAAATCATTTTTGACAAAGTTGTTAGATATTTTTAAGGATGTAACTGGTCGGGTTCATCAAGGGGAATGAGTAGATGTAGCATAACTGGATTTCCAAAAGGCACTCAAGAAGGGGCCAAATAAAAGGATAACAGGAAGGATAAGGATTCACCGAGTTGGGGGTAATATATTACCATGGACAAAGGATCAGTTATTAGATAGGAGACAAAAAGTAGGCAAAAATGGGGCATTTTCAAGTTGACTAGCAAAATGCCTCAAAGATCGGTGCTGGGGCCTCAGTTCTTTACAATCTTTATCAATGACTTAGATGAGGAACATAGAACATAGAACATAGAACATTACAGCGCAGAACAGGCCCTTCGGCCCACGATGTTGCACCGACCAGTTAAAAAAAAACTGTGACCCTCCAACCTAAACCAATTTCTTTTCGTCCATGAACCTATCTACGGATCTCTTAAACGCCCCCAAACTAGGCGCATTTACTACTGATGCTGGCAGGGCATTCCAATCCCTCACCACCCTCTGGGTAAAGAACCTACCCCTGACATCGGTTCTATAACTACCCCCCCTCAATTTAAAGCCATGCCCCCTCGTGCTGGATTTCTCCATCAGAGGAAAAAGGCTATCACTATCCACCCTATCTAAACCTCTAATCATCTTATATGTTTCAATAAGATCCCCTCTTAGCCGCCGCCTTTCCAGCGAAAACAATCCCAAATCCCTCAGCCTCTCCTCATAGGATCTCCCCTCCATACCAGGCAACATCCTGGTAAACCTCCTCTGCACCCTCTCCAAAGCCTCCACATCCTTCCTGTAATGTGGGGACCAGAACTGCACACAGTACTCCAAGTGCGGCCGCACCAGAGTTGTGTACAGTTGCAACATAACGCTACGACTCCTAAATTCAATCCCCCTACCAATAAACGCCAAGACACCATATGCCTTCTTAACAACCTTATCTACTTGATTCCCAACTTTCAGGGATCTATGCACACATACACCTAGATCCCTCTGCTCCTCCACACTATTCAAAGTCCTCCCGTTAGCCCTATACTCAACAGGAGGCAGAGAGTAACGTTTCTAAGTTTGCTGATAATTAGCTAGGTGGAAGATAAGATGTGGGGAGGACACAGAGAAGAGGCAAAGAGATATAAACAAGTTAAATGAGTGGCCAAAATGGCAGATGGAGTATCATGCAGGAAGTGTGAAGTTACACACTTTGGTCAGTAGAATTGAAAACCAGAATATTTTTTAAAAGGTGTGAAACTTGTAAATGTTGTTGTTCAGAGGGTTCACCTGTCCAAGGAACAAAAAACATTATCATGCAGGTGCAGTAAGAAGTTCAGGAGGCAAATGGCATGTTGGCCTTTATTGCAAGGGAGATTGGAGTACAAGAATGAAGAACTCTTGCAATAAATGTATAGGGCTTTGGTGAGGCCACACCTAGAATACTGTATGTCGCTTCGATCTCCAAATGTAAGGAAGAATGTAGTTGCATTGGAGTTAGTACAGCAAGTTTAGAAGAATGAGAGATGATGTCATTGCAGGATACAAAATTTGGAAGGTGCTAGAAACACGGAGAGACTTTTTCTCGTTGGTTGGGGAATCTGAAACACATGGGCACAGTCTCACGACAAGGGATGAATCAGTTGGGATTGAGATGAGAAGAAATTACTTCACTCTAAGGATTGTAAATCTTTGGGATTCTCTACCACAGATGGTAGCAGACGCTCTGTCATTCAATACATTGAAGAATGGGATTGAGAGATTTTTGGGCTCTCAGGGAATCTAAGGAGATGAGGAACAAATGGGAATGTGGAGTTGAAGTCCACGATCAGCCATGATCATACTGAATGTAGGAGCAAGCTCAGCAGACCTGATAGTCTATTCATGCTCTTATTTATTTTATTCTTGTGTGCATTCTGTTAAGAAGGACATAAAATCCATGTATATTTTTTAAGAGGAAATAGTACTGTAAATGCTAGAGTTGTAAGTGTTTTATGTGGCACCAAGGGGATTTTTGCATCGTAAATTATTGTTAAGCTAATATCCACTGGGTGTTATAGAGTCTTCCCATTGATATGATATGGCATTCTAATACCATAAAATCCACTTGCTTAATGAGGCTTAAATAACTGGAAAATGCTCAGCTAATCGACAGTGGGAGCTTTGAGGTTTATTACAACATTTTCCTCACATATGGGTAACCGGCGCCACTTTACTGACTCTCACACCAACATCACTGCTATGTGACCCAGCAATGTTGTCATGTAATGAATTACAGTAGTCTGGGTAGTGTTAATTTTTATGAAAAAATTGATATTGAATACTGATCGAGTGTCAAACAATACCCACCTCTGATGACTTAAAACCATGTCAAAGTGAACCCGAATCTCCTGTACAAAAGCTTGGAGTGAAATGAGGCTGAGACAGTTTCAACCCAGATGCCTATAGAGGCAAGACCACAGTACAAAAATGCAGAACTGAGCACCAATGCACAGTCTCAGCAAGACCAAAAGAAAGGTTGGTTTGAGAAAGTGAAAGTCACACTTGTGCATGAGATAAAAATGTGCTTTTCTGAGAAAAGATAGGAAAGCTGGCCACTGTTGGAATGAGTTAATCAAACACTTAGAATAATGAAATTGAGAAGATTAATGACACAACCATGAGTTACCAGCTGTGTGTTCCGAGCATTGAAATCCAGTTCCTTATACTAAGAGTAATTAGAATGTGAGATTGACTAACAAGTAAAGCTGAGAGTTCAGGTTGTAATAAAGTACTTCCGCCTGACTGTGTGCTTATTAATCTACAAATTCTGAGATGAATATGGCCAATGCTCAGAATATTGATTACTTTATAATATGAGAAGAGAGTCTAATCAAGCCTGCCTGTAGTTTGAAATATATCCCCATGCTTCATTCTGCACACCTTTAATGTTCAGTACAAAGTTTGTTCATGTTTACACTAACTAGCTTATTTCAATTCCAGCAGCTCCTCATCCAAATTACTAGCATGTTATATCCTGATAGAAGGTATTGTTCATATATAAGGCCACACCTGACCAGAGAAATATTCCCCCCCTGACCTTATATGTTGAAGGAGAGACTCTAGGATACATTGAACACTTCCCATACTTTGGCAGTCACCTCTCTCAGAAGGTCACAACTGACCCAAAATGGGATCAACTGCAGCAACTCAACCTACTATACACAATGGCAGCAAGTATTTGACCACAAAGCCTTCCACAAGTCAACAAAAGTCCTAGTATATAGAGAAGTTATCACCATCTCACTCCTGTACTGCAGTGAGACCGGGACAGTATATCTGTGACACACACAAACACTAAAGGAGTTCCATCAGCACTGCCTCTATCGCATCCAGCAAATCCAATGAGAGGGTCACACACAAACACTAGTGCTCTTCTTGAAGCATCTCTTACCTCTCTAATGACCAATGAGAGCAGCACGGTGGCACAGTGGTTAGAACAGCTGCATCACAGCGCTAGGGACCTGGGTTGAATTCCGGCCTCGGGTCACTGTGTGGAGTTTGCACATTCTCCCAGTGTCTGCGAGGGTTTCCTCCGGGTGCTCCGGTTTCCTCCCACAGTCCAAAGATGTGCAGGTTAGGTTGATTGGCCATGCTAAATTGACCCTATTGTCAGGGGATTAGCAGGGTAAATATGTGGAGTTGCTGGAATAGGGCCTGGGATTGTGGTCGGTGCAGACTCGATGGGTCGAATGACCTCCTTCTGCACTGTAGGGATTCTATGATTCTGAGTCAATGTTCTCGGAAAGGACAAAGAAAATGCTTCAAAGACACACTGGAGCTCTCCTTGTAGAACAGCAGCATTGGCATCAATGGCTGGGTGGAGTTTGCCTATAATTATTCAGAATGGTGACAACATATCCATCTCGCATTATGCTTTGAGTAACAATGATGAGCTAGAGTGGTAGCAGGGAAGGAAAGAGAAGGAAGAAAATCTTGCACTCTGGATCTCACTACTAATTGGGACATCCTGCCCTCTGCGCCCAAAGATCTGCATGTTGAGAATTGGCCCGTTCAGTCACATGAAGACCCGTGTCAGAATCCCACCACCCAGAGTAGATGTCATCCTTGTATTGAGGGAGAGCATTCCATTATTTATACATAATCTGTGAAAAGATCACATCGGCACCCATTACACATCAAAGGTAACAACACATCAAGAGTCATACCTTATATGAATTTTCATTAGAAACTGCTTGAGTCAAACTGTGTAAACAAGAGCTGGATGGAATTTTTAAGAAGTCAAAAATGAGGGAGGTGAGTTGGTAAATTAGCAGTGAAGAACATAGTAAAGACATGTGAAATGCTGCAAATAAAATAGTCTTCACAATTCTGTGAAGTTGACTTGAGCTGCCAATCTGAATTTTACTCCAGCAGAACAGTGGTACTATAAAAAGCATCTGTAACCAATGGAACCCACAAAGAAAAGTATTTTATTTCATGGCGTGCTTATTCTTATTCATGAAGTTAGTTTTGCTGTGTTATAGAGAAACCCTGGGAAATGTTTTCTTAGGAAGCCTTACTCTTGTGCCGCAAGCCCGAGGCTGACTTTTGATGAGTTGGCTGGGTTTTGAATTATTCACTTAGGCTTTGTTGAACTTTTGGTTCCTCTCGATTGGCTGCTGTTTACGTGAACCTCATCAAGTCCTCACTCTCATCCTTTGAACGCCAGAAAGCAGTTAAGGGCATGAACATTCACAGAATGTGTCAAACTATAATTGTACAAGCTTCATTCCTTCCACTCACACGTTTGGCAGCACCTGTTTCAAATATCCTCTGCAAATATTAAGTTTTGCATCTTATTGTTGGTTCCTGGAAAGGAATCTATGTATTTCTCTTTGCTTTGCTATCTCATTCTGTCTTTTTAATGTATTCACTCTAAAAATGAAGATATTGCTAACAGAGCCAGCATTTACTGCTGAATCCTCATTGCCCTTGAGAAGGTGATGGTGTTGGGTGTATTTTTTGATCACAGCAGTCCATGTGGTGGTGAAGGTACTCCCGCTGTGTTGTTCAATCGAGGGTGCCAGGATTCTGACACAGTGACAGTGAAGGAATGGTGATATACTTCCAAGTCAGGCTTGGAAGGGAACTTGGAAGTGACAGCGCGACTATGCACATGCTGCACTTATGCTTCTAGTTGGTGGAGGTCGGAAGTTTGAGAAGTGCTGTTAAGCAAACTTTTAGCAAGTTGCTGCAATGCATTCTGTAGGCAGTCCATACAGCAGCCACTGTGCATGAGTGGTAGAGGGACTGGAGGTATAGGGTGGTGGGTGGATCGGGTGTAAATCAATGGACTGCTATGTCCTGCATGATGTTGACCTTCTTGTTACATCTGCACCCATTCAAGCAAGTGGAGAGTGTTTCATCAGACTCTTGATTTGTGCCTTGTAAGTGATGGACAGGCTTTTGGAAGTCAGGAGGTGAGTTACACACCATAGAATATCCAACATATGAATACATAGAATATGAACTGCTCCTTGTGGGCATGATAATCATGTGGTTGGTCTAGTTGGGTTTGTGGTCAATGCCAGCCCACAGAATGATAATGGTGTGGCACTTGGCAATGATAATGTCATTGATGGTTAAAGGTGGTAGTTAGACTCTCTCTTGCAGCTCTTTTGTGGAAGATGGTCATAATGTTGATTAGAATGTGATTATTATGGGGGGAGTGAGGGGGAGCAGATTGACCGCCTCACCAAACCTAAAGGTCAATCGGCATTCACTGACCAGAAATCCAGCTGTGCCACAGTAAAACTGCACTGAGGATGGCCTTAATAGGGTCAGAGTTGCACATAGGCACCCATCAGTGAAGGGGTCCCGTTCTAGAGAGTTGCCAGCCAACCTAGTTTGTAATAAAACATTTTGATTGATTCAAATGTTGCAAAGCAAAATATAATGCTTAATCCTTTGCACATTGTTTCATAGAATTCCTAAGGTGCAGAAGAAGGCCATTTGGCCCATCAAGACTTCACAGACAACGATCTCACCCAGGCCCTATCCACGTACCCCAAGTATTTACCCTGCTAATCCCCCTGAAACTCATGGGCAATTTAGCATGGCCAATCATCCTAACCCGCACATCTTTGGAGTGTGGGAGGAAACCGGAGCACCCAGAGGAAATCCATGCAGACACGGGGAGAATGTGCAAACTCCACACAGTCACCCGAGGCCAGAATTGAACCCAGGTCCCTGGCGCTGTGAGGCAGCAGTGCTAACCACTCTGCCACTGTGCCACCCATAATAACTTGGTTACAAGGACAATCTAAGTATCAGCATCAGAAGCTCCTATTAGAAATATTGACGTAAATAGCATTATAGAAGCAACCTCCAAACAGCAATTTGGTCCCAAATGCCAACTTTCTATAATGATATGGAAATGCATTTAGTAACAGCCAGACTCCTTGGTTTTGAGGGTCATTGACCCTGATGTTCACTGGGGAGGGGTTTCAGTGAGGTATGGGGTGCTGGGAGGAAGATTTATGGTAATTGAAGTTCTAACTCCTTCGCTGAGGATCAGGCCATTTTTAGAGTTGTTTGGGGCTAAAATAATGAGGGTATAAGATACAGCATGGTTATTGGGGAGGGGGGGGAGGGCGCAGTCAGCTGTATGCAGAAAGTGGATGAATTTCACAGGAGCTTGGGGAAAAAAGTTCAAGGGGCCAACCAGAGGTCTTTGGGTGATCCAGGGTCAGTGATGGGAAAGAGTTAGTTGCAATGATTTGAAGAGGTTTTGTAAGGGAATAAAGAGGAGATTATGAAGGTGGATGCTTCCAGTATCAATTTTTCGGGCCAGCAGGACACACTGCTGCTGTTCTTGGCCCACAAGCAGTGCTGCAAAGGCAATTATCAGATGAAACCACCCCTTTGTTCTTTTTCTTACAGTACCAAAATGGGATAGGTTTTGAATAGATCCAGCAACTCAAGATTGGGCAACCATGAGGCACTGTGTGCTACCGGCAGCAGGGAATTGTATTTAACCTCATGGCTCAGCATATCCCCCACACTGCCATTACCACTAAGCCGGGAAATCAACCATAGTTCAATGAAATGTGTGTGGCATGGCAGGAGTAGCACCTAAAAATAACATAGAAACTGGTACAATGCAGGACTACCTGAATGCCGAACAGCATAAGCACCAAGTGATAGACAGAGCTAAGCAAACTGATCGGATCTAAGCACCGGAATCCTGCCATACTCAGGCATGAATAGCTGTGGACAATTAAACAACTCGCAGGAGGAGGAGGCACCATAAAAACAACTCTCCACAACATCCCCAACAGACAATGGTTCTCAGCATATCAGTATAAATGACAAGGTTGACGCATTTGCAACAATTTTCAGCCAGAGGTGCCAAGTGGATGTTTTCAGCCAATCTGATTCATTCTATGTGATATCAAGAAATGATTGAAGACACTGGGTACTACAAAGATATGGGCCCTGTCAATATTCCAACGATAGCCCAGATATGTCCTGTACACAAAAAGCAGGACAAATCCAACCCAGCCAATTACCATCCCATCAGTCTACTCTCGATCATCAGTAAAGTGATGGAACAGTCATCAACAGTGCTATCAAGCAGCACTTGCTCAGCAATAACTCCGTTTGGGTTCCACTAGGGTCATTCAGCTCCTGACCTCATTACAGCCTTGATTCAAACCTGAACAAAAAGCCGAACTCCAGAAGTGAGGTGGGAGTGACTGCCTTTGACATCAAGGCAATACTCGACCCATATAACCCGAGCAAAACTAGACTCAATGGGAATCAGGGGGAAAACCTTCCATTGGTTGGAGTTATACCTGCCACAAAGAAAGATGGCTGTGATGGTTGGAGGTCAATCATCTCAGCTCCAGGACATCACTGTAGGAGTTCTCCAAGTTAGTCTCCGAAGCCCAACCACCATTATTGCTCCATCAATGACCTTCCTTCCATCATAAGGTCAGCGGTGGGGATGGTCGTTGATGATTGCACAATGTTCAGGACTATTTGCAAGTCCTCAGATACTGAAGCTGTCCACATCCAAATGCAGCAAGCCAAGTGGCAAGTAGCATTTGTGCCACACAAGTGGCAGGCAGAGACCTTTGCCAACAAGAAAGATTCTAACCATCACCCCTTGACATTCAATGGCATTACCATCACTGAATCCCCCACTCTCAACATCCTTGGGGTTACCAGAAACTAAACTGGACTAGCCATATCAATATCGTGGCGACAAGAGCAGGTCAGAAGCAAGAAATCATATGGTAGGTAACTCTCCTCCTGACTCCCCAAAGGATTATGATGGAATACTCTCCACTTGCCTAGATGAGAGAAGCTCCAATGACACTCAAGAAGCTCAACACCATCCAGCACAAGCAGCCCACTTAATTGGCACCACATCCACAAAAATGCCCTCCCTCTAATGCCAACACACAGTGACAACAGTATGTACTACCTACAAGAAGCACTGCAGGAACTCAGAAAGCCTTCTTCGAGAGCACCTTCCAAACCCATGATCACTACCATCTAGAAGGAGAACCCCATGGGAACACAGCCACCTGGAAGCTCCCCTCCAATCATAGAATGCATTTAACATGCAACCTCCACACAGTCACCCAAGGCTGGAATCAAACCCAGGTCCCAGGCACTGTGAGGCAGAAGTGCCAACCACCGTGCCACCCACCATCCTGATTTGTAAATATATCACCGTTCCTTCACTGTTGCTGGAACTCCCTCCCTAACACTGTGGACTGTAGCGGTTCAAGAAGGCAGATCATCATCATCTTCCCAAGGGCAATATATTCTGGCCTAGCCAGCGATGCCCACATCCTTTCAATGAATTTTTAGAAAGTCTTCTAAAAATGGAACCTTACAACCTCCTTCAAAGTTTTCAGTGTGACTGACCTGGTCATTTTCCCCTCATTAACCTCTGTCAAAGAGGAAGTGAACACAGTAAGAGTTTTAACAACACCAGGTTAAAGTCCAACAGGTTTATTTGGTAGCAAACACCATTAGCTTAAGAGTTGTTAAAACTCTTACTGTGTTCACCCCAGTCCAACGCCGGCATCTCCACATCATAAAGAGGAAGTGAGCAGGTTTGTGGCGAGTTAGGTTCAGATTTTTAACATTATAATATCCAAATGCACCTATATGTGTTCAAGCATGGTGATAGCGGACAATCTTCTAGGAGCCACAGGGAATTCAGATGATTTCAACTTTCCCCCTCTGTGGCATCATTTAAGGAGGAATGCCCCGAGACTTGCTTATTGTAAGGCCAGCAGCCAGTACCCTGTGGCAATTAAGGGAGCTTCAAAATGTCCCATCCAAATGGCAATCTGAAAGAGCATACATGGCAGTGGGTGTATAGTAGTATATTGTTATAGGAGAACCAGCAAGGTACAGGAGGACCACTGGGGCATTAACACTAAGGCTCACAGCTGTCTGTCCCAATGTTCAGATTGCTTATTTTTCCAGGATTTGTAGATGGATGAATGAAAGTGCATCCCAATGGCTTCTGGCAGTAGCGTAGAACTTCCAGGTTGCTAAATGTGCTCAGTATAAATATACATATACGTTAACACATTTTTTTGTATGACACATTGATTTCCTCTACTCTGATTCTTTTCATTCATTAGCCTCTGTGCGGGTTAGGTGGATTGGCCATGCTAAATTGACTCTTAGTGTCAGGGGGACGAGCTAGGGTAAATGCATGGGGTTATGAGGATAGGGCTTGGGTGGGATTGTGGTTGGTGCCGACTCGATGGCTCCTTCTGCACTGTCAGATTCTAGGATTCCTCAATATGCCATGCTTCCAAAATGCTATTTAACCTTGTGCATCTATTAAGTTGCTCCTTGACATTCTTTACTTTCCTTTACACTGATTTCTTCATTGTAATCAATGCTTCCGTTAGTCCCAAAGCTGACAAAATAAGAAATCCTCCACTGTCCTCTACAACCTTGCCCTACCAAATAAAGCAGTTCTTGCAAATACGCACACTGTTATATCTTTCAACCCTGAGAACACCAATTAACACGCTCACGATACTTTGTAATAAGAAAGCAAACGGACTCACCTCAGCAACATGACCACTCGATTTACTGCTCTCCAGACTATTTCATTTGCATTGACTTCAATGTATTTCCAACTCACTGGAGTCAAGGCAAAGAGGACACACTGGCCAGGTATTAAACGTCCTGCGTACTCCATCTATCACCCTTCTAAAATTTCTGTCAACTGATGCCTTCGAGAGGCAATTGGTCTTTCTGCTCTGAAATATCAGCTGGCAGCACCTGATTCCTATCGATTTCTGGGTCTGTACATCTGAGGATATGGCACGAGAGCAGCTCCACTGACAAACAGCTTAATGACAAACACAATCTTAGGCCACATCTAAAGTATAGTTTGTCAGTAAAGTACCTGAGGGTGACTAATACTGATTATTCAACAGCAACAATGTTGAATCATTGAATCACTACAGTACAGGAGGAGGCCATTCGGCCCATCGAGCCTGCATCGACAACAATCTGACCAACAACCCCATGTATTTACCCTGCTAATTCCCCTGACGCAAAGGGACAATTTACCACGGTCAATCAGCTTAACCCACACGTCTTTGGACTGTGGGAGGAAACCGGAGCACCCGAAGGAAACCCACGCAGACCTGGAGAGAACGTGCAAACTCTACACAGTCACCCGAGGCCAGAATTGAATGTGCTTTCAGGAGAGCACTGGGGTAAAAACTGGGGCAGAGATTCGAATTTTGTTCTTAAAATAAGAAGTGTCCTTGAAATGTTTTACTCTTAGTAATTATAAACAAAATAAAATGGTTACAATGGTGAAGTGTTCATGGAGTCCGGACATGAATGTCCATATGAAATCTGCTGGATTGCACATTAAACAAGTATTCAAAATTAACGATTAAATTAAAGGTCACATTCTTTTGTTTAAAATATTACACATCTGAACTATGTAATTAGTTTTTCAGAGATATTAGACTTTTATAAGGTCATAACTTCAGATGCATCCACCTCCTCATCTCACTTATGGCTCAACTGACTTTCATTCTGCAAGGGAGTGCTATTAAAAGTGACACTAACTTTCCAACTTCTAACAGAGTTAATTTTAATTCGGGCTTGCAAATTCAAAATGCACGCTGGGTGATAGCTACTAATGTGTGCCCCAGATTTCAATATGGGAAGCAGCAACAGAAACAACTCTGCTTACCAAAAGAGAAAATGCTGGAAAATCTCAGCAGGTCTGGCAGCGTCTGTAAAGAGAGAAAAGAGCTGACGTTTCGAGTCCAAATGATCCTTTGTCAAAGCTAGACAGTAGACAGTAATGATGTGGAGATGCTGGCATTGGACTGGGGTAAGCACAGTAAGAGGTCTCACAACACCAGGTTAAAGTCCAACGGGTTCAAACCTGTTGGACTTTAACCTGGTATTGTGAGACTTCTTATAGTGGACAGTAGACAGTGTCAATGGTTGGGAGGCTGAATTTAAGCTCAGTTTTCAACATCCATATTGATTCAAAACAAAATAACTTGCTTTGATTGCTTCTGTCGTTTTAGGAATCTGCTTGTTGCTTTTTTTTGGAGTAGTGTCACAAGTAGACTTACATTAACACTGCAATGAACTGCTTTGACAAAGGGTCATCTGGACTCAAAACATCAGCTCTTTTCTCTCCTTATCGATGCTGCCAGACCTGCTGAGATTTTCCAGCATTTGCTCTTTTGGTTTCAGATTCCAGCATCCGCAGTAATTTGCTTTCACCCACAATTCTGCTTATCCTTGATTTACTTTTTATTTGATTTGATTTGATTTATTATTATCACATGTATTAGTATACAGTGAAAAGTGTTGTTTCTTGTGTGCTATACAGACAAAGCATACCGTTCATTGAGAAGGAAAGGAGAGGGTGCAGAATGTAGTGTTACAGTCATAGCTAGGGTGTAGAGAAAGCTTAACTTAATATATGATACGACCATTCAAAAGTCTGATCGCAGCAGGGAAGAAGCTGTTCTTGAGTCGGTGGTACATGATGCCAGACCTTTGTATGTTTCTTCTGACGGAAGAAAGTGGAAGAAAGTATGTGTGGGGTGCGTGGGTTCCTTGATTATGCTGGCTGCTTTTCCGAGGCAGCAGGAATTGTAGACAGTGTCAATGGTTGGGAGGCTGAATTTAAGCTTAGTTTTCAACATCCATATTGATCCCCCGAGTCGCCACACTCTGGTGCCTGTTTGGGTAAACTGAGGGAGAATTTAGCACGGCCAATGCACCTAATCAGTACGTCTTTCAGATTGTGGGAGGAACCCGGCGCACTCGGAGGAAACCCACGAAGACACGGGGAGAACCTGCAGTCTCCACACAGACAGTGACCCAAGCTGGGAATTGAACCCGGGTCCCTGGCGCTGTGAGGCAGCAGTGCTAACCACTGTGCCACTCTGCTGCCCACTATAAATGCTTCAGTCCAAATTGACTGTCAGATATTTATCAAATCAATTCTTCATTGGTTTTGACGCACTTTGGGATTTCCTGAGCTTGAGAAAGATGCCATATAAATTAGGCCCTCTCCTCAAGGAACATGATTTGCTTTAATATTATGCTCCATTCACTGTTTTCTGAGCTATTGCCATGACCCCAGTTCTTACTTCAATTCATATCAAGTTGTTCTAACTTCCTTTCGCTCTTTAATGGAACATTTTACCAAGCGGAGGAATGCCAATGCCGGGATTGGGCTTTATTGTTTTTCCCTCTATTTTCGCAGCTACCCTGACCATTAACCACTCTCAGCTCAGGTGTCCCGTCGGCTTTGAGGGAGAATAAAACTCTCAGACCGCAAAAGAGTTATTGGGCTGAACCTTGTGAGGTGCTGTAATCACCATCGCATTGATGCTCCGCTCCTATTTGTTTGCATTAAGGTGGAACTGCACATTTCTGGTCCAGCTTTCAAAGTCAGGCCTCTTCAGAAATATGGAGCATACTACTGTTCTCGGAGTTCTTCCTCATTGGGCAGGATCCCCTTTTTACAACATTAGCTGCCATATTTTGCTAAGCTTTCACTCATTGATGCACTGAAAAGCTTTGGGACCTTAAAATAGCTTTTCAGTATGTTAAGGCATGAATAAATGAGGTAAATGTATAAGTGGATACAATGGTTAAGATGGCAGGTTGGAATGGTGGGTCGGGTGCCAGCTGGGTAGGATGGCAGGGTGGGTATGTGGCAAGGTGAGTAGGGTACCAGCTTTGTAATGGGGCAGGGTGGTAGGATGGGTAGCATGCCAGCTGGGTAGGATAGGAGGGTGGTAAGGTGGGTATGTGGCAAGGTGAGTAGGGTACCAGCTTTGTAATGGGACAGGGTGGTAGGATGGGTAGGGTGGTGTGATTGGATCAGGATGGGTTGAAGGGGAATTGGAGGGTCAGAGGAGGGAGTGGGATCAGGAGTCAAGTGGGGTATGGAGGGTCAGGGGAGTTGGAGAGCTGGCAGAATCGGAAGTTAGTGGGGGCAGACATGGGACAGTCAGAGGGTCAGAGGGGATTTGAGAGTGGTGGAGCTGAGGTGTGGGGTCAGTTGTATAGATAATATTCCATCCACGTAAGTAAGTCAGAAGCCTCTAAAATCGACGGCTGGGATTTTCACCCGATATTAGTAAAGGCCAATATCGAGCAGGAAAAGCAGTGTTGAAACTGTCAACGGCAATGGTGACTTTCTCCTCCATGTCGTGTAGCATTTAGAAAAAAACTTGAAGTCACAGGTTCCATGAAGTTTTCCTGGAAGGCAGCCTCTGATTCTCTCGCCTCTCCATCAAATCAGACACTCAATTATCCAGGTGCCATGATTAAAGGCTGCCCAGCACGCAGCTAGCAAACCAGGAAACAATCTTCACCCAAGTGCACCCCTTGACATTTACCACCACCCCCCTCCCCTCCCCCCACAGTACCCCGGGCCCCATCATGGCACTATCCTAGTGCTACCCGGGCTACTGATTGGCGGAATGAAAGGCTCGAAGGGCCAAATGGTCGGCTCCTGCTTCGATTTTCTGTGTATGTTTTTATGAATTTTCTGGTGGCAATGTAATTAATTGTCAAAAGAAGATTGTTAGATTCTCTCGTGTTGGAAATAGTAATTGCCTGGCACGTTTATTTTTTACCTCTTCGAGGGACATGGGCATTGCTGGCTGGCCAGCATTTATTGCCCATCCCTAGATGTCCTTGTTCAGAGGGCAGTTGAGAATCAACCACATTGCTGTGGCTCTGGAGTGACATGTAGTGACCAGATAAGGACGGCAGATTTCCTTCCCTAAAGGATATTAGTGAACCAGGTGGGTTTTTCCGACAATCAACAATGGTTTCATGGCCATCAGTAGATACTTAATTACAGACTTTTTTTATTGAATTCAAATTCCACCATCTACTGCAGCAGGATTTGAACCCAGGTCCCCAGAACATTATAGCTGAGTTTCTGGATTGTGACTTTCTCCTCCATGTCGTGTAGCAGGAAACAATCTTCACCCAAGTGCACCCCCTGACATTTACCACCCCCCCCCTCCCCCCACCACAGTACCCCTGGCCCCATCATAGCACTATCCTAGTGCTACCCGGGCACTGTGATCAGAATGAATGGCGATAATATGACTAGACCATCACCTCCCCATATGTGGCTCGAATGTTATTTGCCATTTATCAGCCCAAGCCTGGATATTGTCCATGTCTTGATGCACATGGACACAGAATGCTTTTGTATCTGAGGAGTTGGAAATGTTACTGAACATTGTGCACTCATCCACAAACATCCCCATTTCTGACTTTGTGATGGAGGAAAGGACATTGATGAAGCAGCTGAAGATGATACCTTGGACCAATCCAGGTTACCCTGGAGGAACCCTTTACTAAGCCACTCCTGCAAAAAATGATTGACCTCCAAAAACCACAGACATCTTCCTCTGTGCCAAGACTGACTCCAACCAATGGACAGTTTTCTCCCTGATTCCCATTGACTTCAGTTTTGCTGAGGCTCCTTGATGCTTCATTTTGTCAAATGCAGCTTTGATGTCAAGATCAGTCACTCACACCTCTCCTTTGGAGCTCAGTTCTTTTGTTCATGCTCGGATCAATGCTGTAATGCTGTCTGGAGCTGAATGGCCTTTGCTGAACCCAAACTCAGCAATAGTGAGCAGGTTATTGCTGAATAAGTGCTGCTTGATAGCACGGTCAATGACAGCTTCCATCACTTTACTGATGATCAAGAATAGACAGATGGGGCAGTAATTGGCTGTGTTGGATTTGTCCTGCTTTAGGTGGACAGAACATACCTGGGCATAGACACTAGAAGCAAGAGTAGGCCATTTGACCCTTCAAACCTGCTTTTTTGATCATGGCTGATCATCAAATTCAATATCCTGATCCCCCCTTCCCCCCATATCCCTTGATCCCTTTAGCCTCTGGAGTTATAGCTAATTTCTTCTTGAAATCAGACAACATTTTGGCCTCAACTACATTCAGTGGTAGTGAATTCCACACATTCACCACCCTCCGAATGAAGAAATTTCTCCTCACCTCAGCTCGAAAAGGTTTTACCCCTTATCCTCAAACTATAACCCCTAGTTCTGGACTCCCCCCACCATTGGGAAAATTCTTACTGAACCTGTTAGAATTTTATACGTTTCTGTGAGATATGTTTCTATGAGCAATCTCCCAGATTTCCAGCATGTGATTACCAAGAACTGTATTGCAAATGTAAAAACTCATTTTGTTTAGGCTATTATCATTTGAACGGTTTGCGCTATGATTAATGTTTTACTAAAGCTCGTTAGGGACTAAAACAAGAAGTGGAGGTGAATAAGTGATGGAACGGGTTTTGTATTCACACAATGTTTTGTGTAACTCCTAACAACCTAGTGTTTTGAAGTATTCCATGAACAAGCTTGGTCTGTCACTAAATGGTTGCATGAAAAATGGGTTCCCACACTCTGATGTTATAGAAATAAGCCCCATGAGTATTTCCACTAACACAAAGTGGCACTACATCCTACAGGCTGAAAGATAACCCCACCTTTTGTTAACCATGTCCCTCAACATGTTCAATTTTTAGCAGAACCACTAATTACCTCTCACATCTGTTTGCTTAGTGCAAGCCAAGGGTTTGATTGGGCACTTTATTTTTTGCTTTAAATTCCTGAGTAATAGAACATAGAACATAGAAAGCCACAGCACAAACAGGCCCTTCGGCCCACAAGTTGCGCCGATCACATTCGCACCTCTAGGCCTATCTATAGCCCTCAATCCCATTAAATCCCATGTACTCATCCAGAAGTCTCTTAAAAGACCCCAACGAGTTTGCCTCCACCACCACCGACGTCAGCCGATTCCACTCACCCACCACCCTCTGAGTGAAAAACTTACCCCTGACATCCCCCCTGTACCTACCCCCCAGCACCTTAAACCTGTGTCCTCTCGTAGCAACCATTTCAGCCCTTGGAAATAGCCTCTGAGAGTCCACCCTATCCAGACCCCTCAACATCTTGTAAACCTCTATCAGGTCACCTCTCATCCTTCGTCTCTCCAGGGAGAAGAGACCAAGCTCCCTCAACCTATCCTCATAAGGCATGCCCCCCAATCCAGGCAACATCCTTGTAAATCTCCTCTGCACCCTTTCAATGGCTTCAACATCTTTCCTGTAATGAGGTGACCAGAACTGCGCGCAGTACTCCAAGTGGGGTCTAACCAGGGTCCTATAAAGCTGCAGCATTATCTCCCGACTCCTAAACTCAATCCCTCGATTAATGAAGGCCAGTACGCCATACTTTCATATGACTAGATATTAGGCAGCAAGAGTCAACTCCTCAAGAACATGGGATGGAATCTGAAAATTTCTAACAGCATTGCCAGCTCAAATAGTGCAGGTTAGTTAATGCCTAAAAGCTAAAAATGCCTTAAGGACTTTATTTGTTTCGGACATATGAACATTACTGCAACTGGTTCCTGAACTTCCTAACCCACAGACCACAATCAGTAAGGATAGGCAACAACACCTCCTCCACAATCATCCTCAACACCGGTGCCCCACAAGGCCATGTCTTCAGCTCCTTATGATACTCCTTATACATCTCTGACTGTGTGGACAAATTCCCCTCCAACTCGAGTTTCAAGTTTACTAATGACACCACTGTTGTGGGCAGTGCCGGATTTAGACTTGGTGAGGCCCTAAGCTATATAAAGCTTGGAGGCCCCTTGTTAAAAAGTTACACCAAAAGGTCTCACAAAGGTGCGTACCAAAACAGGACCTTGGGTCGCCACAAAAAAATTGAAAACATAATTATGCCTTTTAATTATTTAATAGCAAGGTATTTAAAGTGAAAAATACAAATTATTTTCAAATGAATGCATTTACTGATTACATATTTATCATTTGGCTGGCTTGATCTCTCTCATAGATTTTGGTAATTTTGTTAATTTTTTGAGTTGCTCTTCAAGTTGGTGCTTTCTTTTTCTTTTCTGGTATCTGCTCTTAAATGTTCTCTTCATTGTAAACCTCCTGAAATTTTGTGAGGCCCCTGCGGATTGTGAGTCCCTAAGCCGTAGCTTGTTTAGCTTATGCCTAAATCCGGCACTGCTTGTGGGTCAGATCTCACACAATGACGAGACACAATACAGGAAAGGGATGGCGAATTGGTGCAACGACAATAAGCTCTCCCTCAATGTCAACAAAATGAAGGAGACAGTCATCGACTTCAGGAAGCGTAGTGGAGAACATGCCCCTGTCTACATCAATGGGGATGTAGTAGAAATGGTCGAGAGCTTCAAGTTTTTAGATGCCAGATCACCAACAACCTGTCCTGGTCTCTCCATGCGGATGCTATAGTTAGGAAAGCCCACCAACGTCTCTACTTTCTCAGAAGACGAAGGAAATTTGGCATGTCTGCTACAACTCTCACCAATGTTTACAGATGCACCATAGAAAGCATTCTTTCTGGTTGTATCACAGCTTGGAATGGCTCCTGCTTTGTCCAAGACCACAAGGAACTACAAAGTGCCATGAACGAAACCCAGTCCATCATGCAAACCAGCCTCCCATCCATTGACTTTGTCTAGACTTCCTGCTGCCTCGGAAAAGCAGCCAGCATAATCAAGGACACCACACACCCCGGAGATACTCTCTTCCACCTTCTTCCATCGGGGAAAAGATACAAAAGTTTAAGGACAAGTACCAACCGACTCAAAAACAGTTTCTTCTCTGCTGGCATCAGACCTTTGAATGGACCTACCATATATTAAGCTGATCTTTCTCTACACCCTAGCTATGACTGTAACACTACATTCCGCACTCTCTCCTTTCCTATGTACGGTATGCGTTGTTTATATAACGCGCAAGAAACAATACTTTTCATTGTATATTAATACATGTGACAATAATAAATCAAATCAAATGAAATCAAACCAAACATGAGTACTTAGTGCCCTTGAGGATGTTGTGGTGAGCTGCAGTCTTCAAGCTCTGCAGTATGTGTGGAGTAGGTACACCGACAGCTCGTTTCAGGATTTCAACAGGGTGGCAACAAAGAAACAGCCGTACATTTCCAAGTCAGGATGTTGTGTGACTTGGAAGAGAACTTGGACATGATGGTTTAACCATCAAAGTAACTTCCGAGTGCTCACAGGGAAAGTACTGGAGCTTAACCAGCTAAAACCAGACGTGTAAGTACCAGTAAACTCCTGCTTATTCTGTGAATTTTTCAGCACCTCGATTTGGAAGCTCCTACACATGGCGATGAGTTTCTGAACATGTTTTAAAACATATCATTTAACTTGATTGGTACATGGTTTGATTTGACAGTTTGCCTGTGTTTTTCATTACTCTGGCCCTCACGTATCTCAGGATACTTATTTCCTGATAGTATTGCTTTCAATCCTATTCCTGTTAACCTGAACAAAACAGGTTATAGCAACTACTTTGATGTTATAGATATCCAAACAAAATATCACAATTCTGCCTCACTTGTCACTTGTCACATGGATTCTAAGACGTTGGTCTTCTGTCAGGTCATTTCCAGAAGAGATTTATCAAACATGTTGCTGGCATTCACCAGAAATCTCACATATAGTTTCAGGGCAACAAAATAGTCCTACTTGAGTCCTCCTCAAGTAGACCAACAATGCCGTACTTGGGGCACTCACCTCTTCCCCCCTGTTATTTGAGACTGTGAGTAGGACAGACTGGATCCCAGGAAAACATTGTCAGAAATAAAACAAAACTGTCTGCAGAAAGAGAAGTCACAATCAGGTGACACTTCAGACATAACACTGACTTCAATCCGTAAAGCAAATAATTCCAGGAACTATGCCAAAGAATGACACACTTCTGAGGGCCCTGCAGCATTTGCAATGTGTAAAACAATGTCCTTGTGGGCAGCTGAGATTTGAAAGGAATAAAGCATCTATTGAGACAGACTAGTGGTTGACTGGCTTCCTGTGAAATTTGAGCTGAAGTTCCATTTTAGAACAATAGGACATTGTTTTACACATTGCAAATGCTGCAGGGCCCTCAGAAGTGTGTCATTCTTTGGCATAGTTCCTGGAATTATTTGCTTTACGGATTGAAGTCAGTGTTATGTCTGAAGTGTCACCTGATTGTGACTTCTCTTTCTGCAGACAGTTTTGTTTTATTTCTGACAATGTTTTCCTGGGATCCAGTCTGTCCTACTCACAGTCTCAAATAACAGGGGGGAAGAGGTGAGTGCCCCAAGTACGGCATTGTTGGTCTACTTGAGGAGGACTCAAGTAGGACAAATAGTGAGCATTTTCTATGGACTGTCGAGGGCAGTTATGTAAGAGCAATTAGGTACATTGAATAAGAAGCAGGGAAAGATCAAATACCTCATCATTAATGGATTTTGCTGTGGCAAAAATGTTGGCAATATGGATTTTAGACAGCATTGCTTATCAACAGTCTTCATGGAGGGTTGAAAGGGGTCGTACAAGAGAATGGAATTTAAAATAAATTTTAAAAAATAAGATGCTAATAACAGGATATCTCCAATTTCCCTCATACCCCCTCCACGATAATCTTGTCCATGAAGCCCACCATTACATATTCAAATTGGCTTTCCGCCTCCTTGTGGTGGGATGTGTCCGTTCTCTTAACCAACATCAGTAAAATTCCCCAACGGAGATAGATGGCCATGGATCCAATCTATGGGCGGCACGGTGGCACAGTGGTTAGCACTGCTGCCTCGCAGTGCAAGAGATCCGGGTTCAATTCCGGCCTCGGGTCGCTGTGTGTGTGTGCGGAGTTTGCCCATTCTCCCCGCGTCTGCTTGGGTTTCCTCGGGGTGCTTCAGTTTCCTCCCACACTGTAAAGCCATGCACCTTGATTGGCAATGGTAAATTGCCCCTTAGTGTCAGGGAGACCAGCAGGGATAAAGGGGAGAGGGCATGGGCGGGATCATGGTTGGTGCAGGCTGAATGGGACAAATGGTCTCCTTCTGTACTGTAGGGATTCTAAGATTCTACCTCTCTTCCTATTTTACCATCTATAACCCTTCTCCCCGTCTCCTGCCATCTTGTGGTTTGGTGCATTACCAGTGTGTTTCCAAAGTTCAACCTTCAAAAATCAAATTTCAATTTAAGAAGCCTTGTAATCTTAGAAATGTCACAGAAAAAAAAATATAGCCTATAATCTCCCACTTGTTCTTGGCCTACTGTGAGATTCAATAGCAAAGTCAAACAAGCAAGCTTTATGAAAACATTACCAGAGTGAACCATTTTCTTACAACTGCTTAAGGCTTCACCATGGGTTTGCAATTGAGTGGTTTATTATTTTAGTCTGCAAACTGAACCCAAGATCATTTTACTTTGACCTAACAGGATATAAATGATGGTTTGAGCTGACTGCTCGCAATTCACATATCTTTTGCCAGCAGGTAAGGTCCTGAAAACAAAATAGAGAAAAAATGCTTCTTGGTGTTTGCTTAACCTTCCACATTCTCTGGGGAATTGCTCGCTGACTGCAATGATTTACAGAAAGTGAGCTGCACATTCACATTACAGTCAGATTCCCAGTTTCCTGAACTGTGTACACTACCACCATCGCAGAAGAGAGAGAGGTCCAACAGGACAACTGATCACCATTGTCAACACTGAACAAATCCTGAGTCTAAGATTACCGTCAGGTGTCAAACACCTGAAGACCCACTCACGTCAAAAACATGACACGAGCTGTAACGATCATGTGGGCCATCAGATGGCTCTTTCCCTGAGAGGGAGAGGGTAAGAGAGCGAGGGAAGGATTGAGAGACGCCAAGGGTGGAATTTTCCCGTCCCACCCATTACGGGTTATCATAGCAGGCAGGAGTGGACCATGCAAAGGCCTTATTGACCTCAGGTGGGTGTTTCCGGCATTGGGGTGAGCTCGGTCGGAAAATCCCTTCTCATGTGTTGACTCACATGGAGAGGTTACGCAAAATATAGTGGTATTGCCTGGAATTTAAAAAATTTAGATGGATTTAATTGGAGTTTCAGGATATCTAAGGCAAATTGATCAGGTAGATAGAAGCTATTTCTGTTTGGGGAACTTGGGGGCTTGGCCTAAAATTGAAGCCAGGTTTTTCTGTGGTGAAGTTCGGAAACACTTGTTCACACAAAGAGTGGTGCAGTTTGGCACTCTCTTAACTTAACTTTAGGTGTGGAAAATGCAAGCTTTTTTTTAAACCAAAGGTGTTAAGACATATGGAGCATGGTATATGGAGTAAGGTTACTGATTAGTCATGGTCTCATTGATTGGCAGAACAAGCACGAGGCTAAATGGAAAATGCCCAGCCCAATATTAAGTATTCCTCTCTCCGTCCCTCTTTCTTTACTTCACTCTTCCTTTGGCCCCATTTTTCTGAGATTTCCTTTCTTTCCCTCCTCAGTCCATCTGGAAATTCAATTTTTCTGTTGCTTTCTCCATTGGACAGTGAAATAAAATGAGAGCACCAACAGAGACAGCATTATCCTAACATTCATAGTGAGAAAGCAAGCCCTCAACTAAAGCTATGCAACTTACAGTTTCATCAGGCTAATTTTTACTATCTCTCAGAATTTGTTATCACAATGAGTGTTTGTTTGTTTTCATTTGCTCTTCGGTGGCACGGTGGTTAGCACTGCTGTCTCTCAGCACCAGGTACCCGAGTTCGATTCTCGCCTTGGGTCACTGTCGGTGAGGAGTTTGTATGTTTTCCCCGTGTCTGCATAGGTTTCTTCCGGGTGCTCTGGTTTCCTCCCACAGTAAGAGTTTTAACAACACCAGGTTAAAGTCCAACAGGTTTATTTGGTAGCAAATACCATTAGCTTTCGGAGCCCTGCTCCTTCATCAGATGGAGTGGATATCTGCTCCCAAACAAGGCACACAGAGACACAAAATCAATTTACAGAATACTGATTAGAATGCGAATCTTTACAGCTAATCAAGTCTTAAAGATACAGACAATGTGAGTGGAGGGAGCATTAGGCACATGTTAAAGAAATGTGTATTGTCTCCAGACAGGACAGCCAGTGAGATTCTGCAAGTCCAGGAGGCAAGCTGTGGGGGTTACAGATAGTGTGACATAAATCCAACATCCCGGTTTAGGCCGTCCTCATGTGCGCGGAACTTGGCTATCAGTTTCTGCTCAGCGACTCTGTGCTGTCGTGTGTCGTGAAGGCTGCCTTGGAGAACGCTTACCCGAAGATCAGAGACTGAATGCCCGTGACCGCTGAAGTGCTCCCCCACAGGAAGAGAACAGTTTTGCCTGGTGATTGTCGAGCGGTGTTCATTCATCCCTTATCGTAGCGTCTGCATGGTTTCCCCAATGTACCATGCAATGTACCAGATCCATCTGACGAAGGAGCAGCGCTCCGAAAGCTAATGGTATTTGCTACCAAATAAACCTATTGGACTTTAACCTGGTGTTGTTAAAACTCTTACTGTGTTCACCCCAGTCCAACGCCGGCATCTCCACATCGTCACAGGCAGACACAGTTTTAACTATTTAAAGGATCTTTATCCAGTTCTTAAAATGTTATAAATAGCTATGAGGATTATCTATATATACTTGATAAAAAATATGCAGTGTGAGGTCCGTGTCCCTCACATCGACCCTCTCCTTAAAATAAAACAATCTTTGATCCCACAGTCCTTACAAAGCATTGCTTTGATCATAGGGTGGCACAATGTTTAATGCCACTGAGGCACTGCTGCCTCACAGCGCCAAGGACCGGGTTTGATTCCCAGCTTGGGTCACTGTCTGTGCAGAGTCTGCATGTTCTCCCCGTGTCTGCTTGGGTTTCCCCTGGATGCTCCAGTTTCCTCCCACAATCCGAAAGAGGTGCTGGTTAGGTGCATTGGCCATGCTAAATTCTCCCTCAGTGTACCCTAACAGGCGCCAGAGTGTGGTGACCAGGGAATTCTCACAGTAAATTCATTGCAGTGTTCATATAAGCCTACTTGTGCCACTAATAAATAAACTAAAAACTAACCTTCCTTTCTTCTCCAAAGTCCTTGAATATGCTGCCACCTCCCAAATCCATGCGGATCTTTCCTAGAACTGCATGTTTGAATTTTCCCAGTCAGATCTCTACCCCTAGCACAACACTGGCTCTTATCAAAGTCACAAATATTATCATATGTGACAGACGAAAGTAAACTATTCCTCTTTGTTTTTATCAACCGATCTTCAGTCCTGGTTGACCATAGCGCCCTCCTCTGAAGCCTCTTCACTATTAAGCAGTTGGGTGACATTCTGCTTGCCTAGTTCCATTCTTATCCATCTAATTGTAGCCAGAGAGTCAACTACAATACATTATCTTTCCAGTCCTGGAATTACCTCTGGTGACCCCGATGATCTTCTATTTCTTATCTGCATGCTGCCCCTTAATGAGATAATTCATAATCAGAACGTTAGTTTTCACATGTACAATGACAACCTCCAGCACTATCTCACCAACACCTCCCTTGACTCATCCAGTGACTCAAAGTGATCAAACTGTCTATCTGACATCCAGCACAGGATGGGCATACATTTCCTCGAATGAAATATTGGGAAGACCAAAACCATTGGGGCCAATTTTCATGCCTCATTTGACACAGGCGCAGATCCCATCATGGCCAGAAACTCTTGCTTCCTGCTGGTGACATCATCAGGTTCACTCCCAGCAAGGGTGAGAACCTGATTACCGTTCATTTGAATACATTTAAACATGTTAAAAAGGCTTCACACCGTACCTTCCAGGAACGTCATATGTTGCCACCCGCCAGACCTAATGACCACGCTGGGGGCTCAGAGGCCAGTGTAGCTCTTGGGTGGTCAAGGACTTAGCTGGACAGTGCCCTGGTACCCTGGCACTGCACTGCCAAGAGGCAGGGAGAGAAGGGGTGCAGCCAGAAGAGGCAGAGTATATAGGCAACACCATAGTGGGGCTTGCTTCATGTGGGGGTTGGGGATGTGATGGGAGGGGGTGCTTATGCCCCAATACCAGAGATCAGGGTGAGTGTTGGGGGGAGGGGGGGGGGGTCTATGCCCTGAAGACCCAATGCCGGCAAATGGTGGAGGGTTGGGCGTGGATTTCCGAGTGGGTGTCCTTTAAAAGGGCGACCCAATCTGGTCTTGCGTGCGTCTTTAGGCCCTGCATCTCACAATGACAGTGCAAAACATGCCCCCAACCGCCCCCCCCTTTTAAAATGGCAGAGTGTGGGAAGATTTGGGGCGGCATGGTAGCACAGTGGTTAGCACTGCTGCTTCACAGCTCCAGGGACCTGGGTTTGATTCCCGGCTTGGGTCACTGTCTGTGTGGAGTTTGCACATTCTCCTCGTGTCTGCGTGGATTTCCTCCGGGTGCTCCGGTTTCCTCCCACAGTCCAAAGATGTGCGGGTTAGGTTGATTGGCCATGCTAAAATTGCCCCTTAGTGTCCTGAGATGCGTAGGTTAGAGGGATTAGCGGGTAAATATGTAGGGATGTGGGGGTAGGGCCTAGGTGGGATTGTGGTCGGTGCAGACTCGATGGGCCGAATGGCCTCCTTCTGCACTGTAGGGTTTCGATGATTCCATGAAACACCTGCCTATTTCTCTGGGGAGAAGCACGTTGGTTTTCAATCAGAACCTGAAACCTTGTCATTCTTTGGGGAAAATTTTGCCTAATGTCCACCATCCCTGCTGCAAACTTTGCTCCCTAGTCACTGACTCCATCTCACTCCCCGCTAAGTGTTTGAAGTTGAATCAGATTCGTTCAAAAACTTGGTTTCTCATTTGAGCAAGATTGGTATATGACCACATATCCAAGCATCTTTCAGATCGCATATTTGTATCTCTAGAACATTATCCAAGTCCACTCGTGATTCAGCTCATCGGGTTATAGCATCATAGAGTGCAGAAGAGGACCTCTGGTCCTTGGAGTTTGCACCGACACATGTGAAACTCCTGTGCTTGCAATTGGCTCTTTGATAAGGAACACCATAATTTTAAAATTCCCACCTCTCTTCAAAACACTTCTTGTCCCCTCCTCTCCCTAAATCAGAAATTACTTCCAGTCCCACAGCCCTCCAAGCTACCTAATTCTGGTCTCTTGGCCATCCCCAATTTTATTTGGTCCAGCTACCAAGTCTTCAGCTGTGCTCCACTAATTCTCGCCTTGAACATTCCCAATTTTAATTGTTCCACTGCTGGTGTCCCTGCCTTCAGTTGTCAAGGTCCTACGCCTGGGAATTCCCTCCTTAAACTTCTCTCCACCTCGCTTTCCTTACCTGACAGAATGGTGAGAGCACCTCCTACATTGTATGTATCTGCTCAAGAAGGCAGCTCACCACCATCTTCGTAAATACAACTAGGAC
Source organism: Mustelus asterias (assembly GCF_964213995.1). Classification (NCBI taxonomy): domain Eukaryota; kingdom Metazoa; phylum Chordata; class Chondrichthyes; order Carcharhiniformes; family Triakidae; genus Mustelus; species Mustelus asterias. Next base: position 23,491,737 of record NC_135807.1, read on the forward strand.
TGAGCAATAAATGCAGGCCTGGGTGACAAGACGTACCATCTCAGCGGGAAAAATCATTGCTCTTTAGTCTTGCCCGATGATTTGCTCGTTCCCTAATCATGTCTTTTTGATCTGTGCTTATGGTCTTAATTATCTTTTCCTCATGCATATTATCCATGCGGAGTAACATGTTAAAGACCTGAATCATATTTCTTGTGATTGAAATGAAATCTAATCTGTGGGGTTCTCACCATAATTTAGAGTAGCAGGTAGCGAATCGTCCCTTTTGTTTCTGTTTTCTCTTTGATACAACGTCCATACATACCCATTGAGCGTGGTTTACTGAAAATGGCACGTTATTCTGAACGCAATCTTTATTATAATGATGCGTGAAGAGTTAAAATGGTTGGAGTTATAATCCAATGTTCTTGAAATGCACTTCAGTATTTGGTTAGGACTGTTAATAACAGCTTCACATTGTCCGGATACTTGAAGGAAATGATTGATAATCACAAGCAAATCTTCTTCCATCTTTGAGAATGGAGCGGTGTTACTATAGCAACACTAGCTTTACTTCCCTGAAGCATCATGAAATGTAAAAAATATAAAAGATAACTCAAGACAGCGAGTGCAGCAAGATCCACAAATCTTGCGCAACCCAGAATAAACTTTTATTCCTTTTTAGCAAACACATGTCTGGTGTTTATGGCTGTGTTATCACATAACCTTCCTCGCACTTCACCATGTATTAAGTAATGCATATACATTATTATGGTCAATAGTTTATTAATTATATACATTACCCTTTTTTTTTCAAATTCTCAGTCAATCTAACTTTTTTTATTCTTCATTCATTTAGGGGATGATTGGGTGGGTCTGCTTCACTGCAGCTTTGAGCTATGAGAAAGACCAATATTTATTGCCCATCCCTAATTGACCTTCAGAAGGTGGTGATGAGCCGCCACCACCTTCTTAACCCTCTGCAATCCTTTATAGAAACTTTCATCCAGCTGAATAGCTTGCGAGGCCATTTCATTACATCCCATTACCAGTTAAGAGTCCATCACATTGCTGTGGTCTGGAGTCACATAAAGGTCAGATTGGGTAAAGATGGCAGGTTTCCTTCCCTAAAGGAGATCAGAGAACCAGTTGTTTTTGCTTGAAACAACAATTTGGTAGTTTATTGATCACTATTACTGCTGCTGGTATTTTGATTTCAGGTACAATTTTGAACTTAAGTCTCTGGAACATTAGTCCAGGCCTCTGGATCACTAGTCCATTAACTAAACTGCTACACTTCATGCCCATTCTAATTTTTTTTAATGGAAAATGCAGCAGGACAGATTTTGGACATATATTTACGTAAATACTGACAAAACATGATGGAACGTTTCTTCATAGAGGATCTCGGAATACTGATGGGAATAATCTAAAAGAATCTTTGACATGAGCTTAAAGTAGTTATTTGTCATGTTCAACATGAAACAATAAATGAAACCCACAAATTTCTAATGTGTTAAAAGCTTATATTGCGACTCTTTATGACTCCAGTTTCATCATAATCAACTTGCACTATGTGCATTAATAAGAAACAGTAAGATTAATGTTCATAGAATGCGTTCTAATTAATGATTAAATCGATGCTCACTTCTATACGTAATATTCAGAGGGTTTTTTTTCCCAGCCTAACTGGATATCACATTACCTTTTAAATAAGATTAGGTGAAAATGAAAATTACTTTGAATTTAGAATCATTATCAAGATTCATAACTTTTGAATAAGCATAAAATACACTTATGCTCCATAGAAGAAAGGCTTAATTACTGAACTTCCCGCACATTCTGCAGATATGAAGCAAAAGAGAGCATTAACTACATGAAGCAAAATAAATTTGGTGACAAGTGCCTTACATTAATGAGTGCTATGCAAATACAAGCTGTCGTATTTCATAGATTTTTTTGAAAAGATCAGGTTATAACCTATATTGTGGAACTCGCTAAAAATAGATGTGTTTTAGAGACGGGAGAAAGTCCATTAAGGCCTGACCACCCTATTACTTTTGAAAAGATCTTCCTCACCCAACTGCCCTTTTTCACTATATTCCTTATCTCTCCAGGAACACTCGATCCCCTTCTCAGTTACCTTATCTTAACTTGTTTTGGCTATTTTCTGAACCACAGCGAACAACTTAACCAGGTCAACTCGACCCATTCCCTTCCTAACATTGTAAACTTGTTTGGGAAATTTGCTATAGTTGCTGACGAAGTACATTATATTACATAAATCTGAAGAAGAGTCTGACGCACTCATGACGTTAACTCTGTTCCTCGCTCTGCAGATGCTGCCAGAACTGTTGAGTTTATCCAGCATTTTCTGTTATTGGATGTGAAATAAATTATCCTCTGCTATGGTACTACTTTGAGGGCTTGAATACTTTCAGCTGATAGCAAAAATTATGATGTAATGCTATTTAACATTAATGTTCCATCGATCTGAGGTTTCAATTCCCCAATCTGACCATCCTGTGATTTCTCTGAGTGAGTTTGTTAATTATAGCATTTTATTACTATTTTCCTCATTGTCCCTTGATATAGAATGACATTGAATTATTATTTTAAAAAAATTCATTTACAAGATCTCATTAAATACATCAACATTCTGAAATAGGATTTGTAAGTATCATTTGACAACAAAGGACGTGTCATAAACATAAGATTCAGAATTCTCCACAAATGCCCGCGGCTGGGATTCTCCGGTCCCACTGCAGTGAACGGAGATTTGACTGAACGCCAAATTCCCTGTTCTTCCTGGCAATGGTAGTGGGGTGTACGAGACATGTAAGGATATTACTAAACTAGACAGAGTGCAGAAAAGATTTACTAGGATGCTACCAGGATTTGATGGTTTGAGTTATAAGGAGAGTTTAGTTTAGTTTAGGCAGACATCATGATCGGTGCAGGTTTGGAGGGCCAAAGGGCCTGTTCCTGTGCTGTACTTTTCTTTGTTTGTTCTCTTTGTTCCTTGAGAGGCTGAATAGACTGGGACTTTTTTCCCTGGAGCATAGGAGGCTTAGGGGTGATCTTATAGAGGTCTACAAAATAATGAGGGGCACAGATAGTCAACATCTTTTCCCAAAGGTAGGGGAGTCTAAAACTAGAGGGCATAGGTTTAAGGTGAGAGTGGGGAGATACAAAAGTGCCCAGAGAGTGGTGAGTGTCTGGAATGAGCTGCTAGAAGTAGTAGTAGAGGCGGGTACAATTTTGTCTTTTAAAAAACATTTAGACAGTTACATGGGTGATATGGGTACAGAGGAGTATGGGCCAAACATGGACAATTGGGAATAGCTTAATGGTAAAAACTGGGTGGCATGAACAAGTTGGACTGAAGGGCCTGTTTCCATGCTGTAAACCTCTATGACTCTATGAGACTGGAAATTTCTGGCCAGGTTATGTAAAGCATTCCTCTTCGAGTTCCAAATCCTATCTCAGTCAGGCATATCTTTTTCATGGGTTAATGGCCACAAAATCACAAATCGTGACAGATTCTTTAAAAAGGAGAGGAAACAGGTATAGATTTCAGTGAAAGTGAAGCTGTTGAGAACATCATAGCCAATTCCCAAGGCAGTGAAAAGGTTTGTGGTTTGAACAAATGTGGATGGAAGTTATAGGGAAGTGTTGTTACAGAAGTAATATGATGGTTAAGTGGATTTGCTTAAAAAAAAATAAGCTCAGACTTGAACCAGATGTTGGGATTGTTCATCTAGCCAGAATTTGATGTTGAGTCATGCCGAAAATAAATTGGTACCAAAAAGGATAGCATTGGATATTGGACCCATCCAAGCAGAGTGTACTGATAAACTTCCTTCAGTTTGTCTTGTTGGGCCATCCTTCCCAGCATGATTTGTGATTTTATCGCCAGTTTATTGCAGCCCCCAGTAACAGGTCTGCCACTATAGATTTCGTCCAAGATGGCTGGCCAACTAGAAACAGAGCCTTGGAATGTAAAACTTGCCGGACTCAGTTATCTGCTTACAGAGTCTGCCAGAGTAGATTGATTCAGTTCTAATATTCCATCTCCAAGTGCACCGTCCTTGCAGCTAAATTGACCCCAAAGAGACCCCACATGCATCTGAAAAATTTACAACTTAAAAGCGATGAAGAACTGAGTGCTTTGGAATTCAGAATGACTGGATGGAAATTTTGACAAGTGCGTTACTCCAACATGCCTTAGTACTTACAATAAAATTGATCAGTGTTTGGCATTGTGCAAAGAACTGACAAATGCAGGTGCTGTAGGAGATCTGACGGACTGATCCAAGAAATAAATGCAAAGACAGGTCCTGCAGCCAGGGCACAGACACCCAGGTTTGACACTGATAGATGGAGCATGGATGGGGCAGATCAGTGAAACTGCATATCGCTGTTCGATTGAACCTTACACTGACACACAGGGTTTAGCAGATGGGACAGGCAGGGGTGACATGTTTTCTTGCCAATGCCAAGCCATTTGCATTAATCAAACTGCATTTTAGTTTCAACAAAAATAGAAATGAGAACATTGATTTTTTTTTACCGAATAAATGAAATAAAAGCTTGTTGGGTCATCAAACATTTTGTGTGCGCAGTCAGAATTGTACAACCTATCTGTTGACATACAAGTGGGATGGACAAGTTAGATGCATCACACAAGGGGCTTTTTGAACAAAGGTCCATTTGTGAGGAATGTTTTGAAATTTGATTTGATTTATTATTGTCACATGTATTAGTGTACAGTGAAAAGTATTGTTTCTTGCATGCTATACAAAGCATACCGTTCATAGTGAAGGAAAGGAGAGAGTGCAGAATCTAGTGTTACAGTCATAGCTAGGCATAGAGAAAGATCAACTTAATGCGAGCTAGGTCCACTCAAAAGTCTGATGGCAGCAGGGAAGAAGCTGTTCTTGAGTTGGTTGGTACGTGACCGCAGACTTTTGTATCTTTCTCCCAATGGGAGAAGGTGAGAAGGAAGAAGAAAGACGGAAGAATGGTAAAGAGATTGGGTTCATTCTGAAATTGCAAAACTCTAGAACTAACCTGAAGAGCTTACGGATTGCGATACAAAAAGCGACAACTGTCACTTGGGACATGAACCTTACAGTTCCGCTGTCACCCGTATAAATGCTCATTTTGTTTTCCAAACAGCAATCTATTCAATATAATGAATCCCCACATCTCCAAGCTTTCAAGGAGAAATATTGCCCTCAGGGTTCCGAAGACTAATAGGGTTTTATGGTGGCCAAAGCTGAAATCAGGGGCCATTACTACATACTTGAGATAACAGAAGGAACAATTTGGCTCAGATGCCACAGAGGAAAATGTCTAGTGACTGTGATAACTATGTCTCTAGGCTATATTGAGTGGCAGTAAAAAGACAGCAAGATCTATGACTTTGTCGGGAATAGAATAGTGGAGCTATCATTTGTTCTACTGCAGTGTTGAAAGCTTCAAATGACTTCCACTTAAATAATAAAGGATGATGATTTTATTATATTTAAAGAATGTTTAAATGAAACTCCTCTGGCGGGTAGCTTTTAAAGTTATTTGCTTTTGTTAGAAGTGGCTTGAGTAATTCACTGGTTTTCCTATTTTGTTCTCCTCTGGAAGTGAATCAAACTGCAAGAGAGTATGAGTGGGGATCTCGAGCCTCTTTCATCAGACATGTTGAAAATAGCAATGCCAGGAGTGTAGAGGGTATCGGTCATTCAATTATATATTGAGTGCCTTGCAATAAACTCATCAAGTGGTTCAGATCATATCTTAAGTCCTGGGTCAACCCAGAACTGATCTTCATCTTAGGCACTGCCTCAGGATCAAGGATGTTTTGCTTCCACTCCAGCTCGATGGGTTTTGAGATGGCTGATTATTTCACTGCATGATGTGCAGATTCAGCCAAGCATGGGACAGGTTGTGCTTGGAGGATCAGGTAGATATGTGAAGTCTCTCCAATGCCTTGACTTAACTCTGCATATTCCCAACAAAGTGCCTCAATATGTTCAGTGCTCTCCCGTATGAACCACAGAACCAATGAATCCCTACAGTGCAGAAGGAGGCCATTCAGCCCATTGAGTCTGCACCAACTCGCCGAAAGAGCATTTTATCCAGGCCCACACACCTGCCCTATCCCTGTGACCCTGCACATTTACAATGGCTAATCCACCTAAACTGCACAATTTCCCTCTGCCTCCCTTTTTAAATAGTGGGGTTATATTAGCTACCTTCCATTCTGCAGGAAACATAGAATCCTTTGTGGATGGAAAAAAAATGGCTACAACAATGATTTAACAACAATAATGCCAATAGTGGCTTTAAAATGGCTACTCTGGCTGAGTGTTAAACATGCTGGGATTTTTAGTCAACTTATAATTCAACTCAGATGCAGGTCGTAAAGTTGCTCTGGTCTGGGAGCTGTGATCTGAAGTTTCCTGTGTTGGTCAGGTCAGGGAAGTTGCTTACCTTTGGCTCAGACATTATGGTTTCGATTTATTGCGATTATCATGCAGTTTGAACTAAGCATGCTGACGTCGTTTGCAAGTCATCTCATTGGATGTTTGAGCCATGCGATCGGTTTCTGATTGCCCAGTTGGCTGGATGACAGAGAATTTTCTGGAAGCAAGTGGAGGATTTGTAGATAAAAGGCATTGTAGTCCTTTGTTTGCCAGCAGCAACTCTGTCGAGACTGACCATCATAAGAAGCATGTGCCCTGAAGGAATTTCCCTCAGAGAAGAAAATAGATTCTACATCGAGGGTATTTCTTAGCCAACGTTTTCCCTAAACTCGGTAGTATCTATTTTCAGTTGACTAATTAATCTTAACTGAACATCAACTTTAATAGTTAAAGTTCAGTTGAGAGTTGACATTCAGCTAAGTGTTTAAGTTCAATAAAAAAGTTAATGAGTTGCAAATGTTTCTGTTTGAGTTGGTACCAGAAGCATCAAATAAAGAAATAGTTGAATGAATTAAAGAATCAATTACTGTCCTTGTTTGTCTCATTAAACTGGAATGTTTGGAAGGTGTTTAAATTAAAAACCAGATAACACCTTACAATGCAGAAAGAGGCTATTCAGCCCATCAAGTCTGCACTGGCTCTCCGAAACAGCATCCCACCCAGTCCATCCCCTCTGCCCTATCCCCATAACCCTGTGCATTTGCTATGGCTAATCCACCTAACCTACACATCCTTAGACACCAAGGGGTAATTTAGCATGACCAATCCATCTAGCATTCTCCATTTTGGTCAGTCACAAGCCAGGGGCTCCCACAAGTTGGCAAGGATATTTAAACTCCTCAGAGATGCTCTGAGGACATCCCAAAAGCATTTCCATTGTCCTGCTTGGAGTCCAAGACTGTGTTCCGCGCAGAACATTTGCTTTTGGATTCTGATGTCAGGCCCACAACGAGTCATCTTGAACCCCATTTATCAATTCCGGTACCAACAGTTTGTATCAACTTCTAAAAGTTACCACCAACAACTATACTCAAGGGTTAAAGAGGGAAATCAACCCCAGAAGTAGCTCCACACAAGAACCAATCCTTATGTAGATAGATGCAATTCCTTGGAAACAGCAATATTGATATATCCGCAATATACTGTTTAACCACCAATTACAATTGCAAAAAGTTGAATCTGAAATCAAATACAAGATGTACAATTTATACAACACTTAGTGCACTCCATTAACACTTCATTAAATTTATTTAGAAGTTGAGAAAGAGTGAATGCAACTTTAAATGGAATCTTAAGCACTCGTCCAAAAGTCAGCTGCATGAGTGGACTGTCAAATTTGGGATTTACTTCTTTTACGAGACTGTAATCTATTCACTATTTCGTCAGGTCGTCTTTACCAGTAGCATGAGCAACCATCCCCAGTACTGTCTTTCGATCAGCTACTTAGTAGCAAGCAGCAACTGCCCAGCAAGAATTCTTCTTGCTCAATTGCATTCTAAAATTGTATGCTAAAATTCTTCCACAATGCCGCAGCTGAGATCAGGAAAGCAGCAAGACCAAAGCTTAGTTCTTCCTTTTGAAATCTCTGCAGTATGCTCTCAGTGGGGAAAGATTGCTCCTTGATGTGGTCAACACCTTTCTCAATAAAGTTCCTGAAGCACTCGTGGGATGCTTAACCAATTGGAGTGAATTAGTGAAATCCAGAGTTGGATGGTGCAATTTCCTCAGTGATACCCCACCAGCTGTTCAAAATCCAACAGCCAAAATAAGTCCAGAACTTCCTATAAACTAACAGAAACCAGCAACATGATGCAAATACATCCGGAGATCAACACTCATTGCCATGAACTACAATGTGTCATTGCTCATCCTCTCTCTCCAACAGCACCGACCCACCCAATTTCAAAGCTGGCCTTGTCCCATTTCATTCTTCATCTCATCTGATGCCTTAAGAAAAGGGCTTTGAAGAAGCGTCATACCTTTTCCTCTCCCCAAAGATGCTGCCAGACCTGCCGTAGAATCATAGAATCCTGACAGTACAGAAGGAGGCCATTCCACCCATCGAGACTGCAATGACCACAGTCCCACCCAGCCCTATCTCTGTAACCTCACACATTCACCCTGCTAATCCCCCTGACACTGAGGATCAATTTAGCATGGCCAATCAACCTAACCCACACAGCTTTGAATTGTGGGAGGAAACCAGATCACCTGGAGGAAACCCACGCAGACACGGGGAGAATGTGCAGACTTTCACACAGTGACCCAAGGCCGGAATGGAACTGGGGTCCCAGGCGCTGTGAGGCAGCAGTGCTAACCACAATGCCACCATTTATTATTTCAGAAACCACCAACACATTGCCCCACAAGAAACATATCCACAGGGATCCTGCACCACTCCAGCCCAAAGCGAATTGAGGATCCTGCCCTGCTCCCGAAATGACCTATTTCCACCACCAAGGAAATAACTCACTATTGTCAACAATACAACAGAATATAATGAATTCTGCCAGCCCCTCAAATGTCTTTATCTGCAAATATTTTATAACCTGTAACATTCCATTTTTGTTTTAATTATTAGTGTCACAAGTAGGCTTACATTAACACTACAATAAAGTTCCTGTGAAAATCCCCTAGTCGCCTGGTCAGGTACACTGTGGGAGAATTTAGCATGGCCAATGCATCTAACCAATACGTCTTTCAGAATGTGGGAGGAAACCGGAACACACGGAAGAAACCCATGCAGACATGGGAAGAAAGTGCAGACTCCGCACAGACAGTGACCCAAGCCGGGAATCGAACCCGGGTCCCTGGCGCTGTGAGGCAGCAGTGCTAACCACTGTGGCACCGTGTTGCCCTAATTGTTCTGTATCATACAGTAACTTGTAAAAGAGTACAATTCTGTGAAAAAGATCAGAAGCAATTTATAGAGTAGAGGTAGCTGATAAACGTCATACTGCCAGCTGGTGAAGGAAGAGACTGGTGGTCAATCCTTACTCAATTTTAGATGTAGTCACAAAATGAGACTTTACACATATTGTTGAAAAGATAAATACGTTGTTGAAATTCTTCACCATGCAATCGTCACAAACACAAGAATGCCAAATTTGAGACAATTATAACAATTTACACCATAGGAAAAAAGGGGTGCTGATTGGTTGATGTTAACTCTGATTGGCTGAGGCATTGGCATGGAGAAAGCAAAAGAGAATGATAGGCTCTTGATGCTTCTGGATACTGCAAAAAAGGCTCAAGGCATGGACATATGCCTTTAGTCTATAGAGAATTGGTCCCTGCATCTGAATGTATGTCACTTCTACCAAGCATTGAGCCACTTTGAGAGTTAGACTGAGTATCTAAAATGGGCTGTTGGTGTATCTCAGGATTGTTCAGCAAGTGCTACCCGGTCATGGACTCACATCCAACAGTTGATGTTTTATTTTGGGCTTTGCAAGTGTGGGCTGGTTAAGTAAAGCCTGTATTCGGCACATTATGCTCAACTGCAAGCACATTGATTCATTCAGTCAGTCATTGGGATGTGCGGCCTACATATCTGGCTGAAATTCACACATTACTCAATTGTGTGGACTGATGGTATCATCATCATTACAGAAGTATCATGCCTAACTCTGTAACCTGCTCCTGTGCCAATAATTATCTCTTTGGATAGCAATTTTTTTTTCCTTTTTGTTGTTAATGAGAGGGTATAAATAGCAGAGCTTGGCTTTGATCCAGAGCTTGGCTTTGATCCAGAGCTTGGCTTTGATCCAGAGCTTGGCTTTGATCCAGAGCTTGGCTTTGATCCATAACCTCTGGGTTATGAACTCAGCATTCTTCCATTGCACCACCCTGCTATAAATTCAAGAACGTGAGCCTGATGTAACCTTCTGGTCTGGAGTCAGACACACTCCCATTGCACCAATATGAGCGGAAATATTTATCGAACAAATGCCCCCACCTGTACACGCTTCACCTTAATATACTCAATTAACAACGGCTACGATTGATTTGACACTTACCATCTACAACAACGGAATCTATAACAATCTATAACAAAAAGTTGCCTGACAAACATCAGCATATCGCAGTCACAAACTGATTTATCTCAACGTAACCATCTGGCAACACCTAAACTATAACAGACAAAGGAACATTATTTTAATTATGTTCATTCTGCTGTGATGAAATCGCTAAATTAGTACTGAATAGTTCAAAATAATGGGTCCCTTTGTGCTGTCGCCTTGTGATAAGGTGAAACAGGCTTTGCACATTGTGTGATGAATTCCTATGGCCAGCAGAGAGCAGAGACATTCAACCATCCATCCATCAGGTCTGGTTTGGAAGCTTGAGATTAAGAGGAGCATATTAAGCCACAGTTAAACCCAAAGCAACCCAGCTCACACTCACACACACACACACACACATATCTGGATTTTAAAACTAACACTAGTCCAGATACCCAAATAATTCTAGATTCCTTTCTTCATTTTCTGCACTAAACTGAACCCTTCCTATCCCAACCTGAAGGCACTGATTCCTAAATGGGTTCTGGTCCCCCACCAAAGCTGTGCACTTGTACGGTGCTTCTAATATAGCAAAAAGGCATTTTGCAGCATCTTAATCAGACAAAATGTGGCACCCAGCTACAGAAAATGTTAGGACAGGTAGACTGTACGGAGATGCGCCACAAACCATTCACCCAATCTGCATTTGATCTGCCCAATGCTTTGCACTAATCCAGTTTGTTGTACCACCTTGAAAGGAAGGCTATTCTTTCTTAGATAAGACGACCCAAACCACACACAAAACTATATGGCCTCATATCTGCAGTCTTCCATTCCTGCCATAATCCTGGTGAATCTGTGATGAATGCTATCTATGGATTTAATATCATTTCTATAGTGGAGTGTCTAAGTAGTGATCCGTGGTCTAATGAGTACCAAGCAGACATTTATCATCAGCATTTTACTCTGGCTATGTATTGATAGCGCATAACAGATAATTAAGCAACTACAGGAGACAAAAATAGGTTAAAGTTTCTAATGAGTTCTCGGGGGTCCCACTCAGAATGTTCATCTGTTTTTATTTCCGATGTTGACTGACTTTCTCTGTTTGCATACCTGTTCCATTCACTTTAACACACACAAAGGGTTTCAGTTACTCACCACAAATAGAACAGAAAATTAAACCTAAAGTTTCTGATATACTTTTAACAGCAAGTGAAAGGAACTTAACATTCTTAAGTAATAGTCGCTTGGTCGGCAGCATTTGCCCATACTGAAAAAAAGAGACATACTCTCAAAGCTTGCAGTACAGCTACAATGCTGGAATCTACCCAGCAATGTGAAAAATGCAGCAGGCACATGGGAACAGCATTACCTGGAAGATCCCCTCCTAGCCATTCGCCACCCTGACTTGGAAACATTTCTTTCACTGTCACTGGGTCAAAATCCTGGGATTCCCTCCCTAACAGCACTGAGGGTGTACCTATGCCTCATGGACTGCAGCAGATGAAGAAGGCAGCTCTCCATTACCTTCTCAAGGACAATTAGGGATGGACAATGAATGTTGACCTAGCCATTGATGCTCACATCCCATGAATGAATTAAAAAAACACCATGTACAACTGTAGCAAAATGTCTACTTTGATATTTCATTTCCCTTTCAATAAATGATAATATTCCATTTGCCATCCTAATCAGTTACTATACCTGCACACTAACGTTTTGTGATTCATGCACCACCCAAATCCCTCTGCATGGCAGAGTTCTGCAATTTCTCCCCATTTAAATAGTATGCTGCCTTTTTAATCTTCTTGCCAAAGTGGGCAAGTACACATTTTCTTGCATTATACTTCTTTTGTCGAATTTTTGCCCTTCACTTGACTTATCTACAACACTTTACAGATCCCTATTGTCCTGCTCACAATTTCCTTTCCAATCTAGCTTTGTCTCATCAGCAAATTTAGCAACAATACATTTAATCCCTTCGTCTAAGTCATTGATATAGATTGTAAATTGAGGGCCCAGCACTAATCTCTGTGGCGCTCCACTCATTAACCTGAAAATGACCCATTTATGCCTACTCTCTGCCTCTTATTATCTACAGTATCTTATTAGCTAGCCAATCCTTTATCCATGTTATTATCTTACTCCCTATACCATGACTCCTATAGTGTGTAGTAAACTTCAATGTGGCATCTTGTCAAATATCTACTGGCAATTTAAATACACTAGATCCACAGGTTCCCCTACATCCATGTTGCTTGTTACTTGCATGAAATCAGTCAAACACAATTTCCCTTTCACAAAACCATGTTGACTCTGCCTGATTGCATTGAGATTTTCTAAACGCTCTGCTGTAGTCTCTGTGATGTCACAGCTTCAGTGGTTTCTTAACTCACAGCTTCAGTGATGTCATTGTGGCCGGCTTGGCTACCAGATGCCCTTTTATTGCGACATCAATGGGGTTGTTTGTTTTAACTTTGGTTTCTTTATGTCTCTGCAATGTTTGGAGAGGAAAAAAAACTGTAGGCAGGTCAGGTGACAGGGATTGTTTTCAGTTTCAGTTTTGAGCTGTAGGTTTAAGTTGGTTTTAGAAGGGGTGTGGACATCAGATGGAAAGCAGTGTCTCTTGTCTCTCTCCCTGGTTTTGGGAAATTCTGCTGTTTAGCTGAAAGCCTTCCGGGAGTAGAAAATCTGTTGTTGGGGGCTGGACCAGAGTTTCTCGGGTGCTTTGGAAAGCTGCCATGTCTTCAGACTATTCTGAGTCTCAAGAGCATTGGACTGCAGAATTTAATTAATGGCTTTGATCCCAGTATCAAGTGAGCATCAGTGTGGTAAACCTGTGAAAAGGATTTTTTGTTGTGTATGGGTTATATATTATAGTGGTTGTTTTGTTTCTTGTTTGTAATTGATAAAAGTTTGTGCCAATTTTCTTACTATACATGTTAACTATATTCTTAAATAAACTTTGTTTGATAAAAGCTCCCTAGTGGATCACTTGAATGATACCTGAAATGAAACATCTCATGCTTATCCTAGCCAAATTCAGAATGCAAAATTTATGAGTTTCTAACCTGAACCATGACACCTCCTAAATAACAGATTCAGCATTTTCCCTATGACATGTTAAGTTACTGACCTGTGGTTTGCCACCTTCGGCTGAAGTCATCACAAGTTCATAAACCAAGCATGGTCAGGAAGTTACCTGATGAGGGAGGTTTGAAAGGCTTCCTTCCTTCCTTGAATAAGAGGAGCTACATTTGATATTTTCCGATCTGATGGGTGCTTTCCAGAATCTAGGGAATTTTGGAGAAATACAACCAAAGTATCGACTTCCTCAGCAACCATTCTTTTAAGATCTTTGAATGGAGTCCATCAGGTCCTAGGGACTTGGCAGCTTTTAGTTCTAAAATCTGTGCTTCATCCCTCTCTTTATTATCTGATGGGAGAGTTATGAACTATCAATTAATTACATTCTGAATTTTTCGCAACTGGTTACTTGTGTTCCAACATTCAAACCTCCCTCATCAGCTAACTTTCTGACCATGCTTTTGTTTCTGAACGTGTGATGACTTCAGCCAGGCTAAAGGGGATTCCTCGGATTTTGTGGGGGGAGGAGTGTGATGACTTCAGCCAGGCTAATGAGGTTGGCTTATTCGAGTATGAGTTACCTGAGATGGTTAAATCAGGGAGCCTCATGCTTCCTATTTAAAGCAGGTGTGTCAGTCTCCCAGTCTGCATTCAGCAGGGAGCAACTGGAGAGCTGGCTGTGTACAGATGTATGGTGTAAATAAGGTAATTTGGTGACAGGACTTTCACCTCCGTGGAGTTACGACAGAACTCTACTAGGAAGACTCAGTATCTGTTCTCTCCTTCATTTACCACTACCTGGTAAATTTATTCCATAAAGCCACTACGGAATACAAAAATAATAAATGCAAGCTCTTGTTAGAATTATGATTAGCAGAGGTAGAACCAAATCCTTTAAGTCTGGGATATACAAGCCCATGTTGCAGTGGTAAAAGAATGAATTTATAAACCACTCAGTCATCCAATTCTTAATTTAGGCGCTCTGAACAGAATATATTCCCGTAGTAAAAAAAAACTTTTCTGGTCTATTAAAATCAATCTTATCATATTCAGCTTCAAGCTTGTTTCATCGAGGAGCCTCAAATTCAACATAATTAGCCCCTGATTAAGCTGATTTTGTTAATCCTCCTGAGTTTATAACCCTGTTTGCACGATCCCTATGAATGAACTCTCTGTTGATTTGATTAAATCTTGTTGACGAATGGGAAAATATAATGTTCTTTCAAACACATTTACATATTGTCAATATTTTGTTAGATGGGTAATCAACAAAAAAAAAAATTCTCGGTGTCTGCCAATAAATGTTGCAATGTCAACTCGCACTGGATGTTCCTAACGTCTGAAGGAAAACTGAAGCCGGAAGCTAGAAACACTCTCGGCTGTCAGCAGATGGCAACTCTGCCATGCTCCATACTAGGAGAGAGGAGCTTACAAAATGTCTAGACCTCTGCAACATGAGGAGCAGGGTGATTTTTAACTCCAGGGACTTCTCTGTATGGGCTCTTTGAGTAAAACCCATCCTAATACCAAACACATCATTCATCAGAAAACTACTTACCGGTCAGATCTTGACCTTTCGTGTGGCTGCCTGCCCCACTACCCATTAACATGCGTATTCACCCCCACCCCTGCTCTTCCCGCCCCAGTACCTCAATCTCCAAACAGCACCCACTCCACTTCAGCGGAGGAATTCCAACCTGCAGGCAGTAGGTCTGAAGGTTGTGTGGGGATTGGATGATGTTGGGATGAGCGGGTAGAAGATGGGATATGAGGCTGCACTGAGAGAGGACCGCAATATTCGTGCAGTGGACTCTTGCTCCTCCAGGACACGAGGGAGGCAATAGCCTAGTGATATTATCACTAGATTATTAATCCAGAATGTTCTGGGGACCTGGATTTGAATCTTGCAGCTGGTGAAATTTGAATTCAACGCAAAATATTAAGAATTAAGAATGACCATGAAACCATTGTCAATTGTCAGAAAAACCCATCTGGTTCACTCATGTCCTTTTGGGAAGGAAATCTGCCATCCTTATCTGGTCTGGCCTATATGTGACATCAGAGTCACAGCAATGTGGTTGACTCTCAACTGCCCTTGGGCAACTAGGATAGACAATAAATTCTGGCCAGCCAGCGACGCCCATGTTCCACGAATGAAAAAAAAATTACATTTTAACATAAGAGTTGGGTCATATTTTTGAACTACAGTCCACGTATCCCTCAAAATTGCAACTGGGTCCTCTGTGCATCAATTGGTAAAAGGTCTTACCATTTCCAACAAATGGGAACTCCACCTTCTTGTAGGAAGGGCCCTTCTAAGCTGGTGGCTGCCAGAGCATACAGCAACAGGGTGATGAATGATCCAGTGCCATTTTCAGAACGTTACATCCCTGTTTATACAAGGCTGTACCAGTTAAGATCAAACACGATGTGATTTAGCGGAAGCGCTGTAATACTGAAATGTCTATTTAGCAACAGTACCCTGTGCTAAACTGAAAACAATCCCCTTGTCACCACACTGAAATCTATCTGACAGATTTAGAGGACATGGCCATTAATCTTGCCAATTACTTCTGATAAATTTGGGCTTTGTTGCATTGTGCTACCTTAGCTCAGCATGCAGCTGTTTGTAAAATATGTCAATTAATCCCTTTGGGCAAAACTTGAAAAATCAGAAAGGAAGTTATTCAGATCTCTTGCAGGTTCATCTCTACATTTGATCAGCAAGCGTGCAAATATAGTGATAAACGATCCATCAAATACTCCAGTCTCAGCTTTAACCACTGATAACTTCTAGACAATGTCAGTAAAATTATGGGGAATGGTTCCCCAATTCTCTGATCTTCTGGAAAGGCATCCCCACTTTCAACATTTGGAACTTCCATTCATGGCATTAAGTACGTCTGGTTTTTTTTCCTCTCCAATAGAGGTGGAAGATTGTTGGGTGTTAAGGGCAGCTTAATTCAGCAAAGCTCTTGCCACCATCTACTCGACTACAGAGTGTTGTGCACCAGTATGGTACAACTCATCCCATACCAGTCTTGTAGATACCCAGCTCAACACAACAATGCACATCATCTCGGACACCCTCCGATTAACTCAACTCCCCCGGCTCCTAGTCCTTAGCAACATTGCAACAAGAAAACTCATGGAGATGGTCTACATCGACCCAAGCCGGCTGCTACCCTAAGGACCTGACCAATCCACCTGTTGCTCACCCCGAGCATGCCAGCCTGTATGGATAAGACCATTGTGCCAAGGGAAAGCAGCTGAGGTCCTAGGGCAGCAGGAATTGGGGGCAACCTGCCCCCAATAAAAACCACTTCCTCATCACAGATCCCACAGCCTACCCGCCCGCTTCAACCTCAGACACCAACACTGAGCATTCTTCACCATTCCTGCACCGGCTTGGGCCTTTGTGCAGCAAATTGGCACAAGTGGGTCTTGCAGGGAACTCAGACTGCAACTGTGGTGCATCCCAATCAATGATTTACATCACTGAAAACTGACCCCTTAAAAGTTTAAGCTCAATAATAATTGTGAAAACTATTGCCTGGTTTGATAATTGCTACACACACACATACACACAAAAAATTAAGTTACAAAATCCATGAAATTAATTGTTTTCTGTTCTTCAGGGACAGGTTTTGCTATTTGTATTAAAAATAAATGTGCACAGCTTAGTCAGTTTTCCAGGCTGTCATGTTGCATGAGAGAGTGCACCTCTATTCTTTCTTGTTTCTACTTGGGTAATATTGCCATGGCCAGTATTCCTCTGATTTTTATTTTCTTGCTTTATGACTGAGTTGTCCCTGTTCTTTTCCTCCTCTTAGAATCCTCATTTGTTGAAATAAGGCACATCACACCATCTCCCACTCAAATTTCCTTCTTCCCAAAACCGTGCAGCACCTCATCCTCCGCAGTCTGTAGAATCCACAGCCTCTTCAAGCACAGATTTCAAACACAACTTCTTAATTACCTCAGCTGCAGCGTGAAATTTCTCCCGTTGAAAGCACACCAGCAAAAAAAAAGCGTATGTGC
Organism: Mustelus asterias; assembly: GCF_964213995.1. Taxonomy (NCBI): domain Eukaryota; kingdom Metazoa; phylum Chordata; class Chondrichthyes; order Carcharhiniformes; family Triakidae; genus Mustelus; species Mustelus asterias. Next base: position 23,509,336 of record NC_135807.1, read on the forward strand.
GCGAGAAGATAAATTTTATCTTCTACACGTGTCTTTACAGGCAGGAAGAATGGCATCCTCAGTCTCTCCCTCTTTTGTCAACCTTGCTGACATTGCCCACCACAGATTTCAGTCTTCCGCCTTCTTTCCTCAATATAAAAATAAGCTCGCTGTCAGTCTGAATTGCCTGTCTGACATTTGTTCCAATATACTGCCTTCAATTCCTCAAGCACTGACTCATGCTAGTGCATGTTTCTATGGTGATCTGCAGCTTTTCCAGTATCTCACCTAACTTGCCATGCTTCATATGTGAACAAAAACACTGGTAAGTCTTGGCAAGATGCCCTCCTAGCCTGGCGCCCACAGTGTGCAGTTTCAGCAGGGGATGCTAATTAAAAACCTCGCTGATTTTGCATCCCCTATGCATGATTTTGATAATTCTACTAATTTTTAGGCTTTGTTGTTGGTTTTTAACACCGATAGGTTTTATTCTTTAACTACAGTTTGCGTTAAGCAGTTCAATTTCAATTGCTGTTCGTGAGAGAATGGACAGTCAAGGCAGTTGGGATTATTTGCAGGAAGACCGTTGCTTGTGAGAAACTATACTTACGTTGTTTTACGTCTTTAAGTTGCCCAAGAGTCTTGATTTTGAACAGCTGTTGCCCACAATGCAATTAGGCGTTTTTGTAACCAGTTTGAAAAAATGGCTGGAAAGTGGTTTGAACTTTGGATGGCCATGGGGCGAGATTTCACGGCCTCGCTCGTCCCAAAACTATAAATCTCGCCTGAGGTCAACGGACCTTTCGATGTTTCGCCCCTTGCCCGCTCCGATTTCTGTGGCGGGCAGGGCGGTAAAATTCCGGCCCTTAACTTTAAACAAAACCTATCCATTGATTTAATTGATTAACTACATTTGTAGGATACAGCATCTATGTATTAGAGGGAGACATTTATCTCTGTTTTAGACATTATGATAGGAAGTGATCTTAATGGCTTTGGTTCTGTGGGTCTCAGATTACATTGTTGCTCTGTATCTAAAAGAAATGTGCTATTTGTAGTGGGCCCAGGGAAACAAGGGGTGAACGTCTGTCTTTAGTCCACATGGCTCCAGTTACAGAGGCGGGATGACTTGCAGCTGAAGGCAATGAAAGAGGTGAGTTTGGATTATTTCCAAATAAGGGATTCTGAAATAATGAGAAGTGGGGATAAAGACTGGATAACAAATCTTTGTTGGCACGTGTTACCATGACTGCTGTGGTAGAATCCTCTGGGCACAGCTCAACGTCACTCCAAAGGTAGAGAAGAGAAAGACATCATCTATACTCGTAATGCTCAAAGACTCCTGGGAACTTGAGGGATGAGGACTTCCATGTTGTCTTAACTGTTTTTGTTAAGTACATGTAAACAATGCTTCATTGAATCTCTACAGTGCAGAAGGAAGTCATTCAGCCCATCGAGTCTGCACTGACCCTCCAACACAGCATCTTACCCAGGCCCTATCTCTATGACACCATGAATTTACCCTGCTAATCCCCTAACCTACACATCTTGGGACACTAAGGGGCAATTTAGTATGGCCAGTCCACCTAATCTACACATCTTTGGACTGTGGGAAGAAAACGGAGCACCTGGAGGAAACCCACGCAGACGCGGGGAAAACATGCAAACTCCACACAGACAGTGCTTAATAAATTCTACTTCATTCATAAATACCAGTTATTTGCACCTTGTTAGAGCAAGCACGACTGAGCACCCTCGTGTTAGAAATTAAGACTTTTGAACTTAGAAATTTTAATTAGGAGGGTTGTACATCTTAAAACCCTAAAATCCTATAGCAAAACCCAGAGGTACTAAAAGCTAATGCAATGCTTGAATCCAATGTTGTCTAAACTGCATTGCTTAGGGAAAGAAACATAACTTGCGATTGACCCCCGAACAATTGACCCAAGTGAGCAGGTTTGTTCTCAACATTTAAAAAAATTAAAATGGTAATCGTAAGCCCTGAAAATTATTTCAGATAATTTTTCTACTTTTTCATGAGCTTCTCAATAATGGGTAGATTGCTTTTGTAATTGGATTAAATTAAGCTGCCATACTCATTAACAAACTTCTGTGGTTCAATTTCAAATATTTTAATGGTGAATTTCAAAAAGGCAGTAAAGTTTCTTTTTTAATTGCTGCTTCAGTCAGATGCCTGAGGCTCTGCAGCTTCATAAAGATTTGGAAGAGGGCTTTAAAAAACTGTGAAATCTTTTCATGTTAAAGCTGATGTTGTCACATGAAATCTTCAGCTACACAAACAAAGACTCGAGCAGTAAATTTGCTTCGTAAAAATGTTTTCACTTCTGTCTTACAGAAGGAACAACAAAAAAGGGCACAAGGGTGGCATGGTGGCACAGTGGTTAACACTGCTGCCTCACAGTGCCAGGGACCCAGGTTCAATTTCAACCCTGGGTGACTGTCTGTGTGGAGTTTGCATGTTCTCCCCGTGTCTGAGTGGGTTTCCTCTGGGTACATCAATTTCCTCCCACAGTCCAAAGATGTGCAGGTTAGGCTGATTGGTCATGCTAAATTTCCCCTTAGTGTCAGGTGGATAAGTAGGTTAAATATGTAGCATTATGGGAATAGGGCCTGGGTCAGTGTAGTCTCGATGGGCCAAGTGGCCTCCATTTGCACTGCACGGATTCTATGAAACAAGCTTCATTGATGTGAGGAGATGAACATCTTTACTGGAATTTATCTAAGTCCAGAATTGGACAAGGTTTGAGATACAGGAATATGGTTTCAGTTCTGAGGTTACTTTTCTGGTTAAAAGAATGAGATTTGCATATATGTCGCATTTTTTATGGCATCACAAAACAGTTAAGGGTCAACTTGTTAAATTTCTGCCACTGCTGACATCATCGGCAGGCAGCTGTCAGCTTGGTGCCAGGATTGGTTTGCCCCTGTGCCGTCTAGTGCTAGCGTTGCAGATCTGGGACTTCATCACCTCACTTCCCTTCCTTCTCCCACCCCTCCACAGTGCTGCTGGCCTGAGCCCTCAATTCCTCTCGCTCGCTGTTCCTTCCTCAAACTCTCACTGCCCCCAGTTGCAACACCAGTCAGAAACAGAGAAAACTGCCTTGTACATTGTCCCAACGCACACTTCCAGGAAAGATACAGCCCAGTCAGTTACAAAGAGCGCTATCTTGCCATTTTCTTTTCTAAGTGCTGGGTGGGCGTGGGACTGGGAGAGTTTCAGATGCATTTTTTGGGCGTGTTTTCAGGCCCCCCATACACACTCTGGCTGCAACATTTTGAGCAAGTCTGTTGCTCTCTGCAAAAGCCTGTGGGCAAGGCCTCACGCACCCAAAAGCCTGCAGAGGGAGATAATGCGCATGTGCAGACCTCTGATGCTGCACATGCACATTAGCAGTAGCAGGGATCTGACAGACAAAGAGAGAGCTGTCAGGCCCCTGCAACTGCAGGCAGCTTGAAGCAGCTCCCCCCTGCAATCGCTGGGGCCCATGGCCCGATATGTAGCCCCGCCAACCCCCCCCTGCCACCAGACCGATTGCGGACCCCCTCCCTCCCCCACTGATCACAGCCTTGCTGCCCTCCCCCCACCGATGGCGGTCCCACTGCACTCCTCCATCGATCGCTGCAGATGGCAGCGGGACCCCTTCCCCATTAGCCCCGCCCCCACAGCCTCTTCCATTTGCCTCGCCCCCACTGGCCCCTATCCCTCTTTGGCCCTGCCCCCACAGGCCACTCCCCCATTGGCCTTAACCCCTATCACTGCCCAGTGGGCATTACCCAGATGCCACAGTGGCACTGCCAGTTTAGCGCTACCTAAGGGACACCCCCCCTTGCCCTCGGCCTCCCCGGGGGGCCTCAGTGGCCTGCGGTTCCACTGGCGAGGCCAAGTTGACTGCTCCCCATTCAAGGGGAGCATGTCTATTCCTCGCCACTGAGAACCTCTCCTGGCAAGGCCATAAAGGCAGGCGAGCCCGGACGATTGAGCGCCGGGCTTGCTAATGACATTGAAATGCTTATTTCAATACATCTCAATAAATTATCCTGCCTCTCGCCCATTTTTGGCGAGAAGCTGCCAGCGGCGGAAATCCTATTGTCATAAAATGGCGCCAGTCACGGAAACCTGCACCAATCGCATTAATCACTTTACACCCCACTTTACAACTGCGTCGCACCCATAAATACCACCCAGAGAAAACTATCTTGTACATTATCCCAACACACACTTCCAGGAAAGATACAGCCCAGGAAGGACACATGGTCAATTTTTATTGAAAAAAAGGCAAAAGAGTTTTTTTTTAAAGAGTAGGGGATCCAGCACTGTTTGCAGTTCCAGAGGAACTTGTAATTTTGTACCAGCTGAGTACTTTTCCCTGCCATTTTGATTCAGGCTGGGACATCGCAGGCTGAGGGATGAATGATACTGCAATGACAAATATGCAGAGTGTACCCTCAGTGGGTGTGGTGCTGCGAACAGTTTAAAACAGTTCTGACCATGTTCTATCGTAGTCATGATGTGGAGATGCCGGTGTTGGACTGGAATAAACACAGTAAGAAGTCTTTACAGGAAATCAAGTCTTAAAGGTACAGACAATGTGAGTGGAGAGCGCGTTAAGCACAGGTTAAAGAGATGTGTATTGTCCCCAGACAGGACAGTTAATGAGATTTTGCAAGCCCAGGCAAGTCGTGGGGGTTACAGATAGTGTGACATGAACCCAAGATCCCAGTTGAGGTCGTCCTCATGTGTGTGGAACTTGGCTATCAGACTTGATTACCTGTAAAGATTCGCATTCCAACCATTATTTTGTAAATTAGGTTTGTGTCTTTATATGCCCTGTTTGTGAACAGAACTCCCACTCACCTGACAAAGGGGCAGCACTCCGAAAGCGAGTGGCTTTTGCTACCAAATAAACCTGTTGGACTTTAACCTGGTGTTGTGAGACTTCTTACCATGTTCTATCGCCCAGTCTAGATTTTGATTGCATGATACTCATCACCTTCAAGCAAGGTTACTTGGAGTAGGCATCTCTCCGCTTTCCCAACATGGAAGCACATGATATCGAATAAACTCCCAGATAAAACTGTTTTTAGAAAAGCTAAATACCTTGCTAAAACTGCATTAAGGTTCTAAGGATAATAATATACCGAAAAATAATTAACCGTGGTGTGATACCTGAAGATTGTCCATTTGTTGGACTTTTGAAATCATCATGACAAGAAATGCAATTGGACAAGGATGAATGACATAGCATAGAAGGTTAGGCCTTCTCAGGAAGTTTTGGGAAGGTTTGAATATTGTTCAGAAGAAAGGTTTGCCAAATCTTTCTGAGCTGCTTACATCACTGAGGTGGAGTAGATCAAAGTTCAATGGGCTGAAGAGCCTCTCTGTATTCTGTTATATATCTGGGTAGATGTTATGCTGCCACTTTAAGAGTCTAGTCACGTTCTTAGTTTGTAACATCTTTGGCAGCTTTGTGGGCAGTTAAGGGGACAGTTAAGAGTCAACCACATTGCTGTGGATCTCGAGACACATGTAGGCCAGGCCAGGTAAGGACATCGGTGAACCGGATAGTTTCTTACAATGGTTTCATGGTCTTGATTGGACTTTCATTCCAGATTTTTTTCATTGAATGTAAACCCTGGCTCTCTCAACTGCTAGTCCAGTGACAATACCACTCCACCACTGTCTCTCCCTATAGAAGCAAGATGATGGAAGAAAAGAATGCCATCGGAGGAGAATAAGGAACAACAGTGGACCACTGTCACAATCAGAAAGGAGCAATGTACAGGTAGCAGAATACAGTCCTGAGATGACAGAGAGTCACCAATCAAGTAGCTCTTTTTAACATTTAACATCGGGGATTTCAGAAGAACATCATGATATTCCCGGCTTTCAAGTTACATGAATCATTTAATAATGATGGTTCTGAGAGTAACATCTTCTCAAGTGCCTTGTGGCCTACGTTTATGCTGAGATTTTTCCCCAATTATTTGACAGTCCTGCAATGTTCTGTGTAGAGTTGAATGGCTCCTCATCTTGTTCTCTGATGATCCTCGGTGTTCTGGATATCATGGAACATCATATTGCTATTAAGGATCATTTCTATTTAAATAATAGTTACTCCTTCCTTTAAGCAGTTCAAGGTAGCTTATTTAAAAAATATCCAGATGCAGTTTGAGTTTTGAAACCACAAGCGAGGGCAAATTGAAACTCCCCAGCATTGAAGAGGGGCAAGATTGTAAATGTTACTTCGGACATCTGTAAAAAGGCATACATTAGACTGTGGTTCCTTTAGTCCATAACGTAAATGTATCCATAGCACATATAGTGCGGTTTAGAAGCACACAGGACAGCTTTCAGCAAAAGTGATATTTCTATTTTCTCACGCACTGAAAAAATTGCATCTGACTGTGCCTTAAGTATCAACTTGGCTCACTGTTGGTGGCACGTTACCTGAGTGAAGAGGTCACAGATTCAATTTCCATCCCCGAATTTGATCAAATAATCTAGGCTGACACTTTTGCTGATGGAGCGTTGCATCAGATTTACTACCTTTCAGACCACATGCGAAACTGTGCCCTGTTAGTTTACTATCAATAATAAACAAGAACATAGCATCCCTAACGTACTAAAATATTCCAAGCTGTTTCACAGGAGTGTCGTAATGCAGGCATCGAATCACAAATAATTGTGACAGATGGCCAAAAGCTTGGTCAAAGAGGTAAGTTTTAAAGGGTGTCTTTAGGGAAGATAGACAGGTGGAGAGTTTCAGGAAGAGAATTCCAGAGCTAAGGGCACAGACTGCTGAAGGCGTAACCACCAATGGTGCAGCAATTAAAGACAGCGATACCTAACTGCTCAGAATTAGATGAGTGCAAATATCTTGGAGGGTTGTGTGGCTGGAAGAAATTATAGAGATCAGGAGGGGTGAGAATTAAGCAGCGGTGATAAGTAAACGGAACTTCATGCAAGTATGGGCATGGGCAGCAGAATTTTGAAAGACTTCACATTTATGGAGGGATTTTTCAATTTATTCATTAATGGAATGTGGGTGTTGCTTGGTTTTGCCCTTCCCTAATTGCCCTCCAGAAGATGATGGTGAGCTTCTTGAACAGCTACAGTCCATGTAGTGTAGGTACACCCACAGTACTGATTATAGAATCATAGAATCCCTATAGTGCAGTAGGAGGCCATTTGGCCAATCAAGCCTGCACCAACAGCAATCCCACCGAGGCACTATCCCCGCAACACCACATATTTATCCTGCTAATCCCCCTGACACTTAGGGGCAATTTAGCATGGCCAATACACCTAACCTGCACATCTTTGGACTGTGGGAGGAAACTGGAACACCCGGAGGAAACCCAACCAGACACAGGGAGAACGTGCAAACTCCACACAGACAGTGACCCGAGGCCAGAATTGAACCCGGGTCCCTGGTGCTGTGAGACAGCAATACTAACCACTGTGCTACCATGCCGCCCCAAATGGTAGCGAGGTGGTACCAGGACTTTGACCCAGCGACAATGAAGAGACGGTGATATATTTTCAAATCAGGCTCATGAGTGGCTTGGAGGGAAACTTGCTCCCATGCGTCTGCTGTCCTTCTAGGGGGGAATGTTTGTGGAGGGTGCTGTCACAGGATCATTGATGAGCACAGAGTAAAAATGGGGGGCCATCCAGGAGTATGTTGGAATCATAAAATAGATGTACAAGGTCTAATGGTACTATTCTCCTTCAACCAATACCAACAAAAACAGCATCATTGCTAATTCATTTTAATTATGATGAAAAGCCATCAGCGGAAAACATGAACTCAGTTTCTCTTTCCTCAGATGTTATCTGACCTGTTGAGATTTTTCAGCTTTTTCTGTTTTTATTTTAGATTTCCAGCACCCACAGTATTTTATTGTTGTTTGTTAACCATTGCTGCATGTTAGTAAGCTGCTACAAGTGCCCGCATAACAACAGTAACTCCATTTGATAAGCGATTCATTCGATGGCTCTGTCCAAGACCGCAAGAAACTTCAAAGGATCGTGAACGAAGCCCAGTCCATCACACAAACTAGCCTCCCATCCATTGACTCTGTCTACACTTCCCACTGTCTCAGAAAGGCAGCCAGCATAATTAAGGAGCCCACGCATCCCATTCATACCTTCTTCCACTTTCTTCCATCGGGAAAAAGATACAAAGGTCTGAGGACCTGGACCAACCGACTCAAGAACAGTTTCTTCCCTGCTGTCATCAGACTTTTGAATGGACCTACCTTGCATTAAGTTGATCTTTCTCTACACCCTAGCTATGACTGTAACACTACATTCTGCACTCTCTCCTTTCCTTCTCTATGAACGGTATGCTTTGTCTGTATCACGCACAAGAAACAATACTTTTCACTGTATGCTAATACATGTGACAATAATAAATCAAATCAAATCAAATTAAATCAAAAAGGTGCTATGCAATCCAAGCTCTTTCTTTTGATCTGGGTGCCTGAAGCGGGAATCTTAGAAACATAGAAAAACTACAGCACAAAACAGGCCCTTCGGCCCCACAAGTTGTGCCGAACATATCCCTACCTTTTAGGCCTACCTATAACCCTCCATCCTATTAAGTCCCATGTACTCATCCGGGAGTCTCTTAAAAGACCCTGTTGAGTTTGCCTCCACCACCACTGACGGCAGCCGATTCCACTCGCGCCCACCACCCTGTGTGAAAAACTTCCCCCTAACATCTCCCCTGTACCTACCCCCCAGCACCTTAAACCTGTGTCCTCTCGTTGCAGCCATTTCCACCCTGGGAAAAAGCCTCTGAGAGTCCACCCGATCTATGCCTCTCAACATCTTATATACCTCTATTAGGTCTCCTCTCATCCTACGTCTCTCCAAGGAGAAAAGACCGAGCTCCCTCAGCCTATCCTCATAAGGCGTGCCACTCAATCCAGGCAACATCCTTGTAAATCTCCTCTGCACCCTTTCAATCATTTCCACATCCTTCCTGTAATGAGGCGACCAGAACTGAGCACAGTACTCCAAGTGGGGTCTGACGAGGGTCTTATATAGCTGCATCATTATCCCCGGACTCCTAAACTCAATCCCTCGATTTATAAAGGCCAGCACACCATACACCTTCTTAACCATGAGTGTAAAGATCTGAACCCGTCTTTGAATCTAAATGGCTTCATGCCAAATTTTTTACACAGTGGAAAACTGCTTCAGTTGTCCATCACAAAGCTTTGAAGAGATCAGGGCCTTTGTGTTCCAACCTTTTTTCCACCTTGTGACAAATACTGTATTTAACAAGAATCACAGAATGGTTGTAGCACAAAAGGCCTATCACGTCTGCCCTGGCACTCTGAAAAATCGAGTCACTTAGCAGATTCCTCTTCATTTCACCCCAGGACAATGTGTATCCTTCCTTTTCAGATAATAGTCTGATTTCGTTTTGAATGCCTCCACTGAACCTGCCTCCACCACGCTCTCAGGCAGTGCATTCCAGAGGCTGTGCATTCCAGACCATAACAACCACTTTCTGCATGAAAAATCACCATATCAGGAGCAGTCAAAGAATTGACCAAATGTAGTAACGTGGTCCTTTAGGGGTTGGGGAGGGGGGCACTGCCTGAGGTCCACATGATCGGCGAGGATCATGTGGATTGTCCTAGCAGGAAGCTGGGCCAATCGGCAGGAGGGTACGTACAATGGGTCATAAGATATAAAGGCAGAATTAGGCCATTCAGCCCATATTCTCCTCATCCCCATTTTCCTGCCTTCTCCCCATAACCTTTCAACCCATTACCAATTAAAAATCTGTCTAACTCCTCCTTAAATTTACCCACTGTCCCAGCATCCAGCGCACTTTGGGTAGCGAATCCCACAGATTCACAACGCTTTGGAATAAGTAGTTTCTCCTCAACTCTATTTTAAATTTGCTACCCCTTATCCTAAGACTATGACCTCTCGTCTTAGAACGCCTCACCAGCAGAAGCATCCACTCCAGGTCTACTTTATCCATACCTTTTATCATCTTGAATACCTCAATTTGATTTCCCCTCATTCTTCTAAATTCCAGAGTATAGGCCTAAACTGTTCAACCTCTCTTCATACTACAAACCCCTCATCTCTGGAATCAATCTAGTGAACCTCCCCTGAACTGCCTCCAATGCCATGACATCCTTCCTCAAATAAGGGAACCAAAACTGTGCACATTACTCCAGGTGCAGTCTCACCAATGCCTTGTATAGTTGCAACAATACTTCCTGACCTTTATATTCTATTCCTTTAGCTATAAATGCCAACATTCCATTCGCTTTCTTTATTATCTGCTGTACTTGCATGCTAGTTTTCTGTGACTCATGAACGAGGACACTCAGATCCCTCTAGATCGGAGCACCCCGAAGTCTCTTCCCATTTAGATAATAAGTCACCTTCCAATTTTTGTGATCAAAATGTATGATCTCACACTTATCCACGTTAAACTCTATCTGCCACATTTTGGCCCATTCTCTTAACCTATCTATATCCATTTGTATGGTTCTTATTTCCTCATTGCAACTTACTGTCCCACCTATTTTTGTGTCATTTGCAAATTTGGCTATAGAGCTTTCTCTCCCTGTATCCAAGTCATTAATATAGATTGTAAACAGCTGGGGCCCAAGGACCGAATGCTGTGGCACCCCCACTGGTTACTTCTTGCCATCCAGAGAAAAAAAAAATCCTCTCTGTCTTCTGTCCATCAGCCAGTCACATATCCAAACTAATAAATTACCCCTAATCCCATGTGATCTGACCTTATGAATTAAAGAGGGACTCACAGTTGGGGCCAGGGAGTCAAATAGCGCAGTTGTATTGTAATCTAGTCTGAACTTGCACATATATTATTCTTTATTTGGCAATAAAGTCTTTGTTGATTCAAGCCACATCAAGTTCTATTACATTAATAATGCTGTTTCTTCTCAGCTATTCCTCTGCCAAACAAAAGAAAGGTCACCAGCCCACCAAAGGCAAAGTATGATGCAAGTAAAGTAGGTGCAAAGGTTTCATGTGAATAAATTTACTACATTTCTTCTGAAAGTGCTAACTCATGTTAAGGCCTCATTCCATGGGTTGCCAGCGCATTGAATATGATGTTGACAATACAGCGTATCTGGAGTTTAAAGTTTATTTATTAGTGTCACAAGTAGGCTTACATTAACACTGCAATGAAGTTACTGTAAAAAGTCCCCCACACTCCAGCACTGTTTGGGTACACTGAGGGAGAATTTAGCATGGCCAATGCATCTAAGCAGCGCGCCTTTCGGACTGTGGGAGGAAACCGGAGCATCCGGAGGAAGCCCTCGCAGACACTGGGGAGAACGTGCAAACTCCGCACAGATAGTGACCCAAGCCGGGAATTGAGCCTGGGTCCCTGGTGCTGTGAGGCAGCAGTGCTAACCACTGTGCCAACATGCCGACCACACAGAGACCAATTGCAAAGATAATTGATTGCGAACAGCTTGATCAGAGAGCTCAATCATATTCCAATGCCTGATGTGCAACTTCTAGCCGGATGCTGTCTAGGGCTGGAATATCTGGCTGGTTCGTTTTGCTCCTTAAACATTGAAGCAAATTGAAGCACCCCCCTCCCACAAAGCCAACTTGAGTGTTGTATCCCAAGTCCTGCCAGGCTAAATAAGATCAGTGAAAACTCAACACAAACCGCGAATGAAAACTGGGAATGTATCGCAAGCGTATTAAAGCATTGAGAACTCCTGCCTCACATTTATCTGAGGAACTTGCACCAATTCCGTTGCATACTTTTGGCAAGAAATCAAATATTAAAACTAGGGGAATTCAGGCCTACAGTACACACTCTACAAACTGGCTATTAGCATTTGTTTCATCTAATATCAATATGTCTCAGTGAAATAATTGAACTGACAGGATTCTGGAAACAACCACCTCTCTTCAAATCTGTTCAGTAACTTTGACTCAGTCAGATGTTAAGCTGTTACATCTGATTCAGCGGATGCCCTCCTTCTTCTCTCCAATTATGCAAGCTGATTACCATCTCTATTAAAACACTTTGTAATAAATTTTTAAAAGTCAACTTCAAAACTGATTGCAGCAAGCACAAGACCGTATTCTGTGCTGACAGTTGCTGTGGGCCTTCAGTGTTGTTGGCCCATGTGCTGCTATTAGGCTCCGAGGCTGGCAAAGCATCCGGTGACAGCTTGTATTACAGAATGAGAAATACTAGGCTTGTTACAAGGAACTTCTAAATGATTGAAGTAACCCAATATGTATGCAGAATGGGATGAATGCTTCCCTCTTTCAGCTTTCTGCAAGTCAGAGGCCAGAGAGAGAGAATACAAACAACAGCTTGATAGATTAACAGTGGTTAGCACTGCTGCCTCACAGCGCCAGGGAGCGGGTTCGATTCCCAGCTTGGGTCACTGTCTGTGCGGAGTTTGCACGTTCTCCCCGTGTCTGTGTGGGTTTCCTCCGGGTGCTCCGGTTTCCCACCACTGTCTGAGAGACGTGCTGGTTCGGTGCACTGGCCATGCTAAATTCTCCCTCAGTGTACCTGAACAGGCGTAGGAGTGTGGCGACTCGGGGATTTTCACAGTAACTTCATTGCAGTGTGAATGTGAGCCTACTTGTGAAGATAATAAATAAACTTTAAACTTTACATTTAAATGCTATAAACAGAAAAACGTCTCATCACATGGATGAGCCGTTCCATGTCTCTCCCCCGCCCCCGCTCTGCCACCACATTAATGTGTCATGCAATTTACAAAAATGAAACGTTAAACACGTTATTTAATCATGCTTATGAAGTGTTGCATAGGAACAAGAGTAGGCCATTCAACCCTTCTTGTCTGATATGTACCTTGTTTCCATTGATCTAACCTTTCTCCATATCATCTTGATAACCTTACCTAACAAGAAGCTATTGATTTCAGTCTTGAGTATTTGAATTGACCTAGCCGCTGGAAGTTCTGAACTTACCTTTTCAGAAGCTGGAGTGCCTGAAACAGACCTTTGCCGAACATATCTGTTCCGCGCCGAATCTGGACAGACGAACGCAATGGTAAAGGGCAAAATGCTGGTGAAGTTGGGCGGGCAGCCCATTAAGTTAATTTAAATGCATGCAAATGCATTTAAATCGCCGTTGCATCCATTTCGGGCGCGGTTCGGATCGTGGCCATTTTTGGGCCTTGGTAAAGTGGGCATCGATGCAGGCGCGGATTGCACTAATCGTCTCACGCCCAACTTTACCAAGTTTTCATGCTCGAAAACAGGCACGACGCAATGGTAAAATCGGGCCCAGTGTGTTCAAGGCTGAAATAGACAGATTTTTCATCAGGAAGGGAATCAAGGGTTATGGGGATAAGGCAGGAAAGTGGAGTTGAGGGTTATCAGATCAGTCGTGATCTCACTGGATGATGGAGCAGACTTGATGGGCTGAATGGCCTACTTCTGCTTCGACATCTTATGGTCTGATTGATGTTCTCCAGGTTTTACTTGGTGTGTTCCTTTCGTGGATCCTCAAGATGGTACATGATTACAAATTGCAGCCGCTGCATGCTCGTGTCAGGAGCATTGCTTGCGTGGAATATTCTATCCCAGATGGTACAAAGTTTCTCAAGTGGTTTTGTAATGCAGCCCCTCAAGCAAAACCATAAGAGAAATATACTCCCAAAGTTATAGAGTAACACTTTTTCTTTGCAAACTTAGGAACGGCACCATATTTGATGAGGTTTACAGTGATAATCCTAGACCACAGTTAGCTGGAATATATACATCCTTGCCTAAGCTAAGAACCAAATTATAATATTTAAACGTGCACCCATGACAATTGAAAAATTGATCACTAGTCCTTGCATTTTGGCTTCCCTCGAACTGATGAGGTCCAGATCAAGAAAATCATAGATATATATACATTTTCTTAGAATCAAAGAAGACCAGACTTAGTTGGAAATTAACACAGATCAAAATCATAATGGAGCATAAACGGGCTAAATTTAATTCTTCCATATAGGGTATGTTCCCTATATGTAAGAAGTTAGCTATGAACATAGAACAGTACAGCACAGTACAGACCCTTTGGCCCACGATGTTGTGCCGAACCTTTTCCGAAACCAAGATCAAGCTATCCCACTCCCTATCATTCCAGTGTGCTCCATGTGCCTATCAAATAACCGCTTGAAAGTCCCTAAAGTATCCGACTCCACTATAACAGCAGGCAGCCCATTCCACACGCCAACCACTCTCTGCGTAAAGAACCTACCTCGTACATCCCTCCTATATCTTCCACCACGAACCTTATAGTTATGCCCCCTAGTAACAGCTACATCCACCCGAGGAAATAGTCTCTGAACGTCCACTCTATCTATCTCCCTCATCATCTTATAAACCTCTATTAAGTCGCCTCTCAACCTCCTCCACTCTAAAGAGAAAAGCCCTAGCTCCCTCAACCTTTCCTCATAAGACCTACTCTCCAAACCAGGCAGCATCCTGGTAAATCTCCTCTGCACTCTTTCCAGTGCTTCCACATCCTTTTTATAGTGAGGTGACCAGAACTGCACACAATATTCCAAATGTGGTCTCACCAAGGTCCTGTACAGTTGCAGCATAACCCCACGGCTCTTGAACTCAAACCCCCTGTTAATAAACGTTAACACACTATAGGCCTTCTTCACGGCTTGAGTGGCAACCTTCAGAGATCTGTGGATATGAACCCCAAGATCTCTCTGTTCCTCCACGTTCCTCAGAACCCTACCTTTGACCCTGTAATCCGCATTCAAATTTGTCCTACCAAAATGAATCACCTCGCACTTATCAGGGTTAAACTCCATCTGCCATTTTTCGGCCCAGCTCTGCATCCTATTAATGTCTCTTTGCAGCCTACAACACCCCTCCACCTCATCCACTACTCCACCAATCTTGGTGTCATCTGCAAATTTACTGATCCACCCTTCAGCCCCCTCCTCCAAGTCATTTATAAAAATCACAAATAGCAGAGGACCCAGCACTGATCCTTGTGGTACACCGCTGGTAACTGGTCTCCAGTCTGAAAATTTTCCATCCACCACCACCCTCTACGAGATAGCCAGTTGCTTATCCAATCGGCCAAATTTCCCTCTATCTCACACCTCCTTACTTTCTTCATGAGCCGACCACGGGGGACCTTATCAAACGCCTTACTAAAATCCACGTATATGACATCAACTGCTCTACCTTCATCGACACACTTAGTTACCTCCTCAAAAAATTCAATCAAATTTGTGAGGCAAGACTTACCCTTCACGAATCTGTGTTGACTATCTCGGATTAAGCTGCATCTTTCTAAATGGTCGTATATCCTATCCCAAAAAATGCATCCTCAAAAAAGCACTATAAAAATTGAAGCACACTTTGGATATTTCAGACTTGCCTGACTCACTTGTCTATGTCTCAAAGTAAAGATCTGGCGACAAGGGTAAGGTGATGACAGTTCTCTGCTTAATTGGACTGTCATCTCATTAACACTCTTCTCGCTAATGTTATCTCGCTATCTCTGTAGCTTCACTCAAGAATGAAGGTAAATTCTATTTTAATAATTGATGGATATCTTACTTAAAATATTTTACCATAACAATAAATTAATGCAAAAAAACCCTGAATTTTCAATGAGAAAGAAGTGCGTATTTTCTCTCTCTCTTCCGAGCATCTATTAAAGTTTTGATTGACTACTCTCGCCTGTCTGGAGGATAGTAATACTCTCAGCAGGTTCCGTTCCTTTGGGGAAAGATGGATTGGACTTTCAGACACATTGGACGGGACTTTCCAGCCTCGCTCGCCCCGAAACCGGAAAATCCCGCCTGACGTCAACAAACCTGTCCATAGTCTGCCCCTCGCCCGCTACGATTCCTGTGGCAGGCGGAACAGGAAAATTCACCCCATTTAGTGTCTTTGAGATCTAATTTTCTCAACCTAAAGTAGAGAGGAATTTTCTGAGAGGTATGGCGGAGCTAGGATTATAACTTACCACACAGCAGTGACCTTCCATCAGAGCCTGAGCTGATTGAGGCACTGGTCCTCAGTAATGTCAAGAGAGCTCTTCCTCTGTTTTTAGAACGTGTAGGGGGTCTCGTCTCCTTCAGATTGGATCTTGGTGTCTTTTGCTACTGCTGGTTCTTGTCTCTGCTGCTGCTGAAGCTGGATGGTGTGCTTTGTGATTTTGTTCCTCAGCAGAGGTAGAAGGTGGAGCTTCATAAACTGCTCTCATGTCAAGGTGAAGGCTGGCAGCAGGAAGGTGCACCTGAAGGTGAGTGGAAGTGAAGTAATTTCCCAGAAGTTGGCAATCATTGGTCAAGTGTTGAAAGCACTCTCTCAGAGAAGAAGTGCTTTGAACAGCCATCTCTCAATGCCCATGGCTGGAGCTCTTCAGTGAAACTGATTGAAGCCTTCTCAGCTTGTCATTTTCACTGAAGGAGTTCTTCTGGCTGTGAACATGCCTCAGTGACCCTGACAAGGTTCAGACACAGCTTGGAAGCTGGGCACTCTTTGGGGCGATAATTAAGTGGCTTTTGAATCAACTCAATTGCTTTCCCACCAGATCAACAGGGGCTTTCCACAAGATTAAGCTTGAGGAAAATTAGAAGAGGGAAGAGGGAATGAAGAAGTCAGAATTCAGATCCAATTTCATTTTCTGGACTCTCTCGCACACATTAAAACCCATCTCCGGTAGATTGGGAAAATCCTGCTCACTATACACAATCGAAGCCTGTTCGACTCTATTCTCCTCCTTTGCAATTCAAACTGGCTCTTTGTTCCCTTGACTCTCTTATATTACTGTAGCACCTTTTTCCAACCACTGTTCATGTTGACTCTCTCTCACTCTCCCTTCACCTACAGCAAGGCCTCTCAGGCCTGAGCATGGTCCTACACCAGGTAACACATGCACAGCTTAGCAAGCAGAATTGATTAGAGATACTGTCTACTTCCCATGCATCATAGAATCATACAGTGCAGAAGGTGGCCATTCAGCCCATCGAGTCTGCAACCGACCACAATCCAACCCAGGCCTTATCCCCATAACCCCATGCATTTACCCTACCTAGTCCCCCTGACACTAAGGGGCAAATTTAGCATGGCCAATCCACCTAACCTGCACATCTTTGGATTGTGGGAGGAAACCGGAGCACCCAGGGGAAACCCACGCAGACACGGGGAGAACGTGAAGATTCCGCACAGATAGTGACCCGAGGCCAGAATTGAACCCGGGTCCCTGGCACTGTGAGGCAGTAGTGCTAACCACTGCACCACCAGTATTGCCCTGTGTGTGGCCCATGTCCTTCCACTCCTGAGCCCAGCTCTATATTCCCCTCCCCCACAGAGCAATGATTCACTGCTCCCTTCATTCAATCATTTGCACCCAGTTAGTGGGTGCGCCCTGGGAGAAAAGGCTCGGAAAAATTAGGCCATCTCTCTTGAGCTCAGTTCAAACATGCACAAAGGATGGAGAGATCTCATGGCACAATTCAAAGAAAATCAGAAGCTCTTCTCGCCAACTCTGCTTCTGCAACCAACTTTACTGAAAACAGATTAATTGGCCATTTGTCTCATTGCGGATGTGTGCACAATGGCTGCATGACAACAGTAACTGCACTTAAAGTAATTCGCTGTATGTGAAATGCTCAAGAGATGAATAAAGCTGTAAAAATGAGGCGTTTCGTTTTTTTCCCTTTCCGGTTGATGGGCATTAATTTAATCAGCTCACAATAAGAATTGATAAAAAAAAATCAAAGTGGCAAGTGTTTGATTATTTGTAACGAATTCCGGATGAAGAATAAAAGATAGTTGAAGACGAAGCTAATCTTCAATCAGTCCTCAAGCAAACTAAAGCTGCTGAAAGTAGACACGAGGCACCTCTGAAATGGATGAACATAAGGCTGCACACAGGAGCTCTGTAACTAGGATTATGTGGGATTATGTTAACAATTAATTACTTTAAAAGATGGAGCTGCCATCTGTCTTAAGGTAAATATTTATCATGCATATCACTCACCTCCAACCCCTCCCCCCCCCTCCACTTTAAAGAGTTATGCTTCACTTTGAAGAGGTAACGCTATGAAAGTGGAGCCACACCACGGCTGGTGTTTATTTTGATATCCAGCTAATTTCACGGCAAATCTTTCTCTTCTGACATGAATCATATCCTTTCACATGTGGCAGTAAATCAGCAAATCGGAAGCGGGTGGAGGTAGCAGTTGTGTTATGACACGGAGCTGTAATGTATTTTAAGAATAATGGGTCCTATTACTACTGTCAGAGACTAAAACACCACTCTTCAATCTCTGCCTTCACAACCAGCCAGATACAAATATAAGCTCGGCTGATGAAGCAAACAGTGTTCCACATGTTGCAGCGGGTTGTTTGTTAGGAGGGGGCATGAGGCAAACTGTTTTTTAAAAATTCATGCTTATTCTGCAGATGCAAGCTGGCCACAACGCAAGATAACCCTGTCACGGAAGAGAAACATTCCTTCCAATTTGCAGCCACTGAGAGTAGTTAAGCAAGTCTAGTGTCACATGATAGATGGAGAGAAAATATCTGTTAGCAATGACCCTATTCCTAAGTCAGCACTGCCAAATATACTAAAGCCTTTATTCCCCACTATTTAGCATTCTAACTTTAGAAACACAAGCATTAACAGCGGGAAGGATATGGTCTCGACAAAAACAAGTTCCAAATTCAACGACTAATTTGCAACAAGTTAGCTGGTCTCACTTAGGGATGATGTGGAGATGCCAGCGTTGGACTGGGGTAGGCACAGTAAGAAGTCTCACAATACCAGGTTAAAATCCAGGACTTGAACCTGGTGTTGTGAGACTTCTTACTCACTTAGGGAGGCAGCAGAGGCATTACATTTAGCTTCAGATTAACAAGATGACTAGATAGTTTACCGATGAAAGCACAAATGAAGGAATATGGTACAAATATTGGTAGTTAAGAGTTGAGATCAGCCAAAAAATGACAAACTGATTAAACTTCTTCCTAAGCGTTGTTTAAATTTTTATCTTCCTCGTGTCATGAAATTCCAACTGTGGTAACTTTTTTGAATGGCAAATGTGAACTCACTATAAAATAATGTGCAGTGTATACCTTAATACAGTGTGGTTCGAAAATATTATTACATTATTGCAATAATATCGCAGCTAAATATCATTTGGTTAGAAAATATTAGCCACCAGCAGTCTCACAGAAATCCATCATTTTGGGCTTTATTCCTTCACCCAAGTGGCCATTCTTCAGATGTGTGCATTGGCAGGCTATTTGACTATATGGGGCAGTAGAAGGAATCTGATACCATGCAACTATGGAATGAGAATTAGAAGCAGGAGCCTCCATCTTTAATTTAACTGCAGATCAGTCATGATCTCATTGAATAGTGGAGCAGACTCCATGGGCCGATTGGTCTACTTCTGCTCCTACGTCTTACTGTCTATCCTCTCAACAATCATGGAGCTGAGGTCAGGACTTTCCAAGCGCTTGTTTTCGGCTCCCTAATCAGCTCCACTGATTGACAAACTCCAGCTGAGCTGTACAGATCAGGGTATTTCAGCCACCACCAATCTGACTTCCATTGGATCCACAATCTCTGTTGATGCCTTCTAGACAGGCTACGCTGGATTAAGGTCAGCAACTTTGATCCCAAAGCCCCTCTTACTGAAAATGAGTGTGCATGGAAGGGATTGTATTCTTCTACAGTAGCTCGCTCGTGTGTCAGCTATGGTTTAGTTGATAGCACTCTGGCCTCAGAGTCAGAAGGATTTTTTTTCATCCATCCATTAATGGGACGTGGGTGTCGCTGGTTAGGTCAGCATTTACTGCCCATCCCGAATTGTCCTCGAGAAGGTGATGGTGAGCTGCTTTCTTGAATTGCTGCATCTCATGTGTTTCATTGCATTTTGTACTGGTACACACTGCTGCCATGGTGCATCGGTGTTAGAGGGAGAGAATATTGAAGCTGATGGATGGGGTGCCACGCAAGTGAGCTGCTATGTCCTAGGTGGTATACATGATGTGGAGATGCCGGCGTTGGACTGGGGTGGGCACAGTAAGAAGTCTCACAACACCAGGTCAAGGTCCAACAGGTTTATTTGGTAGCACAAGCTTTTGGAGCGCTGCTCCTTCATCAGGTGAGTCTCTGAAAGAGCATTTTATCCTGGTCTTCCCACCTGCACTATCCCTGTAAACCTATCCCCAAAACCCCGCACATTTACTGTGGTTAATCCATGTAAACTGCACATCTTTGGACAATGGGAGTAAACCAGAGCACCCGGTTGAAACCTACGCAGAAATGGTGAGAATGCGCAAATCCCACGCAGTCACCCGAGGCTGGAATCGATGCTGGGTCCCTGGCGCTGTGAGGCAGCAGTATTAACCACTGTGCCACTGTACTGCCAAAAGGCAATGGCTCTCTGTTTACAGTGATTCTCCCTTACATGCACAGTGTCAGTTTTCTGTAAAGTTGCAGAACTCCTCTCTATGCTACCAGTTCTCTTCCTTGTCTGGTGTGATCTCTTTCTGCCAGAAATGTACAATCGCCAGAGTACGTTATCGACAGTGTCATTTGCTGGAATAGATACTCAGTTTTTAATTCAGAAGATTTGGTGAAGGTTGAAGGCCTAGAGTGGGAGAGAAGACAAAACCTTGGAAGATAAAAGGTGCCATTTTATGCTCTTCAGTGTGATGTTTGGTGGAGGGGAGAGCATTTAATCAGGAGGGATGTGGGTGGGGACACAGCCACCTTCACACCTCCACTATGATTTAGCCTGTGGTGTAAAGGCCTGTGGATGGACTTCTCAACACTTTGAGAGCTATTATTGTCGAAATAAGGATGTCTTCAAGCCATCAGTGGTATCAATCCAGTGCCAAACGCAGCTGTTGCCATATGAGGAACACAACATGGAACTTGTGCAGTATGGTCTTCCGAGGGGGCAGTCCTTCATTCAAAGGCACTCATTGAGAGACCCAATATCAGGAAAGGGGGAGACCTGATGGATCACCTGCCTGTGGACCACTTACACGGTTAAGCCTCTCAGTTACAGTTGAGTAATAAAGGATGCTGCAAGTCCAGCTTCTTTACACACTCACTTTATTCTCTTTCACAACCCCACATACAGACCCAACACCGAGTGCCACCTGTCACCCCTTTATATATCCCGGCGAGCACTATTAAACAATCAACGTACAAATTAGGTCTAAAGTGGAAGGTTGCAGTTAACCCATTCCTAACATACACACCCAAAGTCTTGATCCTGTGGAAACCCCACTGGTGGCCTCTCAATTCCTGTGTTGGCCATAGCCCCACACCCGCGGTGGTTTTCCTGCGGTGGAGGTGGCAAGCCATTGGCCACCAGCGTGATCTGCCAGTCCAGCCAGTCTATGGGCTTTTGTGTGGCTCACCTGCCACGGCACTGGAGAACCCGTTCTGAGAGGTTGACTTCACTGGGACTGGAAGATCCTGCTGGCTGGAGGGGCTGGTGAAGCCTGCCCATAACGCCAGTGTTAGCCTTCACAGAGGAGGCAACCTGGATCACTAGCTGGTTCACCGGCTGACAATCGAGACTCCAATCACCTCCATAAAGTTTCTGCAAAAGTGTATCATTAGCCATAATATTATTATTCAACCTTAAATGTTGCAGAATAATGTGCTACCCAATTTATTTGCAGAATTAATGTAAGGGCTGGTTATGAGCGAAGAACGCATGTGTAGCGGTGTGGGCTCGAAACCCAAAGTCAAATTAGCAGGTTAATTTTTCCACTATCAGCTTGCATGAGGTGATATGTTTTGACCCCTGGGCTTTATGTCTCCGAGCTGCATAGCAGCATAAGGCAGATCCACATAGTGTGATTGGCAGTCCACTGTTTAAGAGGCTGATGGAAAAGTGGAATTTGGAGGAGATAGATATTTAGCATAGATTTGCAAAGATCAAGACCAGCATCCAGATTCAATAAAGCTTTCCTGACAGAAGCTATTCAACCCAGCAAGGGGGGAAAGAAACTGTGGCTGTCAAACAGGAAGGTGTGGTTTGATTTGGCGGAGGAGGTCAGCACCAGGGATTGTGTTTCCCAGTTATTGAGGTGCTACAGAAGGTGGTTCATTGCCCTAAACAACTCAAAATTTATTTATTAGTCACAATGAAGTTACTGTGAAAATCCCCCAGTTGCCACACTCGGACACCTGTTGGAGTACACTGAGGGAGAATTTAACATCACCAATGCAACTAACCAGCACATCTAATTAAAGCAAATTACTGTGGATGCTGGAATCTGAAACCAAAAGAGAAAATGCTGAAAAATCTCAGCAAGTCTGGCAGCATCTGTAAGGAGTTTTGACAAAGGGTTGTCTGGACTCGAAACGCCAGCTCTTTTCTCTCCTTGCAGATGCTGCCAGACCTGCTGAAATTTTCCAGCATTTTCTCTTTTGGTAACCCGCACATCTTTTAGACTGTGGGAGGAAACCAGAGCACCCAAAGGAAACCCACGCAGACACAGGGAGAACATGCAGGCTCCGCACGGACAGTGACACAAGCCGGGAATCGAACCTGGGTCCCTGGTGCTGTGAGTCAGCATTGCCAACCACTGTGCCACTGTGCCACCCACAGGTCAGGAACAGTGAGTAACTTTGCTGGTCCACAAACCATTGCAGTGGTTTATGTTATATAGTTAAGTGGTGGCATGATTGCTTTAAGCGTATGTCACATGACTTGATCATGAGATCAATGGGGTGGTTCACAGGCTTCTATCTTTGTTGTATGTTCTGTGCTGAGAACATCTCTTTCATTAAACTAGTTGTGTGTTACTTTGAATTGATGTGTGCAAACCACATCTTTTTCTACCCAAAACCTGTAACATAGTGAGGACGGTACAGTTTAAACCTTTCCTTTCGCTCTATTTTGCTAAACTCACTCCATCACACCACTCCTCATGCCCAATTGAGTTTCAGCAGGGTCCATCCTTCATTTCCTTGGCATTTCCTCATCTCCCATGTATCCATCCACTGCTGCGACTCACCCCAATCCGTATGCCATATGCTGCATCGATTTGATATCACCTTTACCGAATACACTGCAGCCGGTGGATAAGAGCACGTGACGTTCAGCTAGTCGTAGGTCTGTCTTATTCCCCTGATAGGAAAAGGCAAAGTAAACATAAGGCAGCGGGACAGGACTGGGAGGTGAGTCAACACAAATTGTGCAGCTAACAGACGCAGGAGAGGCTGACACAGAGATAAGCAGCACAGCTGCATTCCTCTGGCTCGGAGATGGAGAGATGGGGGACTCGCAGATGGCTGGAGACAGGATTACTGATACGTCTGACACACATAAGCTGACATTATTTCATCAGTGACTGAACGATGAGAAGACTGAGTGCGGAGACCGTCAGCATTGTTACTTTGGCGTGACTGACTTCTATTTTTACTCCCACCCGAACCCAAACCATCCATTCCCGGGTGTTAAAGATTTCCTATTAGCTCTGTAACCGCCACGTTGAAGAGGAATTGCATCACAGATGGTCGGCAAGACCATTTTTTTTTACACCTCTTAGCAGAAACATATTAGCTATTATAAAATTAACAGAGCAATTACAGAACATGATTTGTAACTTAGGACACAATCCCTATCTCATCTCACAATACACAGTGGATGAAACATGGCTCGCAGTAGGATCCATCTTCCATTTCACAAGCCAGTTGCCCAGCTTCTCCTCATGAGGAAAACAAAAGGCTGATTCCAGTACTTTGCTGACACCACATTTCTTTGATTTTATTGTGTGTTCGCTGAAGGAAACTGAAGAGAAAATATTTCGGGGGGAAAGAAGCAACCACAATTACCCAGGGCGTATCTGGGGAAAAGAAAATCTGCCCTTGCTCATGAATTATTTTGAACTTATTCTTTTGCTCCTTTAAGGCACAGCATACATTATCCAAATACACTCGTCTCCCTCCCTCCATCTGCACTGCATGGAAATCAAGATCTACTGTGTTGTCTCACTCCAGCTGATTTGAGGCTGAAGTATATAAAAGCATTTTTATAACTGAAGTGACTATTATACTTTCACTGAATCTCACAACGATCAACAACTTATATTTATATAGCATCTTTAACACAATTCCAATCTGCTTCACAGGATCATTTAAAAACAAAATGTATCACTGAGCCACAAATGAGATATGGGTGGCACGGTGGTTAGCACTGCTGCCTCACAGCGTCAGGGACCCGGGTTCAATTCTAGCCTTGGGTGACTGTCTGTGTGGAGTTTGCATGTTTTTGCTGCGTCTCTGTGGGTTTCCTCCAGGTGCTCCGGTTTTCTCCCACAGTCCGAAAGACGTTCTGGTTAGGTTGATTGGCCATGCTAAATTGCCCCTTGATGTCCCAAGATGTGTAGAATAGGGGGATTAGCTGGGTAAGTACATGGAAATACTCAGAATTAAATTAAGTAAATACTCAGAAGACTAAGGAAATTTGGCATGTCAGCTACGACTCTCACCAACTTTTAAAGGTGGACATAGAAAGCATTATTTCTGGTTGTATTATAGCTTGATATGGCTCCTGCTCTGCCCAAGACCACAAGAAGCTACAAAAGGGTCGTGAATGAAGCCCAGTCCATCATGCAAACCAGCCTCCCATCCATCGGCTCTGTCTACACTTAAATCTACCTCGGAAAAGCAGTCAGCATAATTAAGGACCCCACACACCCCGGCCATATTCTCTTCCACCTTCTTCCATTGGGAAAAAAGTACAAAAGTCTGAGGTCACATACCAACCAATTCAAGAACAGCTTCTTCCCTGCTGCCATCAGACTTTAGAATGGACCTACCTCGCATGAAGTTGGTCTTTCCCTACTCCCTAGTTATGACTGTAACATGACATTCTGCACTCTCTCCTTTCCTTCTCTATGAACGGTATGCTTTGTCTGTATAGCATGCAAGAAACAGTACTTTTCACATGTGACAATAATAAATCAAATCAAATGGAGTTATGGGGCTAAAGCCTGAGTAGGATGCTCTGTTGGAGGGTCGGTGGGCTGAATAGTCTCTTTCTCCATTGTTGGGTTTCTATGATTCTAGGTCAGATAACCAAAAGATTAGTCAAAGAGGTGGACGTACCCTTAGCACATCAGCCCAATATGCTTTTGCTCGCTCTTCAAAAGAGATATAAAATTGGACTCATTTCCAGTTCTTTCCTCACAGCTTTCCAATTTTCTCCTGTTCAAGTAAACATATAGATTAGGTGCAGGAGAACACCTTTTGACCCTTTGAGCCTGCTCCGCCATTAAATAAAACCTTGGCTGATCTGATCGTGGCTCCACATTCCCAGGCTCAAATGTGCCAAATTCAAGTATTTATCCAATTCCCATTTGAAAATTATCGCTGAATTTGCTTCCTCCAGCTTTTCAGGCGATGCACATCAGATCATAATCTCTGCATTAAAAAATAAATCTCCTCATCTCACCTCTGATTCTTCTTCCGATTTCCTTGAAATCTGTGTCCTCTAGTTTTTAACCCTTGTGCTCATAGAAATCATCATAGAAATCATAGAATCCCTACAGTGCAGAAAGAGGCCATTCGGCCCATCGAGTCTGCACCGACCACAATCCCACCCAGGCCCTACCCCCATATCCCTACATATTTTACCCACTAATCCCTCTAACCTACGCATCTCAGGACACTAAGGGGCAATTTTTTTAGCATGGCCAATCAACCTAACCCGCACATCTTTGGACTGTGGGAGGAAACCGGAGCACCCGGAGGAAACCCACGCAGACACGAGGAGAATGTGCAAACTCCACACAGACAGTGACCCAAGCCGGGAATCGAACCCAGGTCCCTGGAGCTGTGAAGCAGCAGTGCTAACCACTGTGCTACCGTGCCGCTCGTGAAAAGAGTTTTCTTATTTGTTCCTGCAAGACCCTTCACAACTTTGAATGCCTCTCCCCTTAATCTTCTATTGTTCTAAGTAGAATAATAACAGCTTGTTGAGCCTTTCAATTTTCTGGCTCCTTAGTATTTTCTTTCCCACAACAGCTGGAAAGTAAATTTTTAAAAAAACATCACAATGACATTAATTAAATCTGTTCCACGAGCAATTGCTGTTTTCATATTTCCAGTGAAAATTAAAACAAAACTGAGGTGCTAATAATTATCTCCTAAAAACAGTGAATAGACCTGGTCCTGGAAATATCCCTCCATGGGGACACTCACTATAGAGCCAGAAGTGTGCCCATTCCGCCCAGCACGAGATTTCTTGCCAAGATTCTGTCTGAATGTTCACTGGGTATAAATCAGCCTGAATCAGTGAAAAACCATCGAGACCCAAGCAAACGGCTGAACCCACATTGTATATTTCTCCTTCAGATATGAACATCAATGTTTCATCTCACTTAATCATCATTAATGCGCGTTAGCCACAAACGTTTAAGGAACTAGAAAAAGGGAAGGCTTTTCATTTTTAAAGTGATTTATGCTAATGGCATAGCAATCCAATCACAGAACTAGAAAATATATTTAGTGCATGTGCTAGTGAATATAAATAATAAAAAAATCTCAGAACACTGCAGAATAAAAGATTTAGTTTCCTGCTGAGCTCAATTATAGGAAACTCACATTTAAGGATCTGTAATGTGGGAAAGGGGTTGGCATTCTCAAGTGAAGATGCACTTGGGTGGAGGAATCAATACACAAAGGCAAATTGGCTCTTATTTTAAACTTATGGATGTAAATCACATCGCAAATGGGAATGAGGGGTATATCAGCCATGCTCGAATGGTGGAGCAGACTCGATGGGCTGAATGGCCTAATTCTGCTTCTATAGCTGATGAACTTATGAAAAATTGCACTATCTCACGTGGGTAACTATCTGAGCACAAAGAAATTCCAAGCACTACTGACAACATTGGGCAGGTTTACCCAGCCCCGTGGTGGCAGATTTCCCCGCGACAGATTCAAGGAACTAACCAAAAGTCCACTGATTGTGGCGTTGCTGGTAAATCCCACCTGTGGCTGGGACCAGTAAATCCCTCCCATTGTATTAGACTTTTTCCTTTCGGCTTGACTTCCTGGGGCTAAAAGTCAGAACCACCAAAGCATTTTACCAATTTGCAGTTTGTGGGAGCCAGCAAAACCTACAAAGGTATGAATCAGTATCAAAAGTGGGCCACTCGGCCCCCTCGAGTCTGCTCCGCCATCCAGTAAAATCATGGCTGATTTGATTGCAATTTTAATCCCACATTCCTGCCTACCCCCGATAACCTTTCATCCCTTATTAATCAGGAACCTATGTAGGATAGCCTTAAAGTATTCAAAACTTTGTTTCCATTGCCTTTTGAGGAAGAATGTTCCATAAACTCATGACCCTCTGCAAGAAGAAATTTCTCCTCATCTCTGTCTTAAATGGATGATTTCTTATTTTTGAACAGTGACCCCTGGTTATAGATTCTCTGATCAGAGGAAAACCCTCTCCACATCCACCCTGTCAGTATCCCTCAGGACCTTAAATGTTTCGATCAAATCGTCTATTTTTTTCTTCTAAACTTGAGTGGCTACAAACTTAACCTGTCCAACCTTTCTTCATAAGACAACCCGCTCATTCCTGGTATTAGTCCATTAAACCTTCCCTGAACAGCTTTTGGTGCATTTACATATTTCCTTAAAGCAGGAGGCCAATACTATACAGTTTTCCAGATGCGGTCTCACTAATGTATAACGGAAACATAGCCTCGCTACTTTTGAAATGAATTCACCTCACAATGAATGATATAACATTCCATTAACTTTCCTAATTATTTGCTGATCTTATACTCGCCTTGGAGACATGGAAGAGAACAGCAAGTATGTCACATAAGTTGCTCATCTTCCAACAGTATTGCCTACATAGGATCCTGGGCATCAAATGAAATGAAAACATCACCAACTAAGAACTGCTACAGAGAACTGGTGAGAAGTACCTGCGGGACATCATGATGGAAAGATGACTGAGACCGGCAGGACACATGTTTTACCCCCACCTCCCCTGCGGGAGTGGCAATAGAATGGACGCCACCAGTTTGATAATTAAGATGGAGTGACCAAAGAAAACCTGGCAAAGTACATTTCAGGGGGCCCTTCAAGCATGGGACACCACCTGGGCTGTAGTGATGGACTGGGACAGTGGCAGAGTTTTGCTGCCCATAGTTCCACTGTGAAATAAATCTAAGTAAGTAAGGCTGTATGCAAATTGGCTGCTGTGTTCTCCATGTTATAATAGTGCCTTCGCTTCAAAACCATTTCATCGTAAAGCACCCTGAGGTTTGAAAAGACATTGTATTAATGTAGCTCTTTTTTCCTATAAGAAGTCCATCTATTTATGCATGAAATTGATTAGTTTATCCTCTCCTTCTTCAGGTATCATTGCCCTATGAGGGCATTAGAACCAGAGATCTTCATTGGATTCGTCCATGATTATGCTCAGCAAAGTAAAGCAGAGGTTTGCTGTTGCCCTCTGTTGTATTGCTGACCAGGAAACTCTCCCAATCTTATTGCCTGCCATCAGACGCATTGGAAGGTCTGACAGGCTGATAATCAGCCAGCTTAGTTGGCCATACTATGAATGCACCTTCAACTCTCCTGCACTGTGACTTGAACCTGGAGCTGCTGGCCCAGAGGTGGGGACATTACCACAGCACCACAACTCCTCCAAACACATAGTAGATATTACTTTTGCACTGGACAAATAAGATATTGTAATTAACTTTCTCCACCCAAAAGGTACAATTAATAAGATTTCTAAGGATTTGAATGTTTGCTCTGTCCTATTCATAATATTGAAACCATGTAAAGCCTTTATTTACTGAGAAGTGACAATGTTGTTCTCATCATTTCTGCTTTGAGATTTAAATTCGCCGTAGCAAATGCAACATTTGAGGGTTTAGATGGTTATGCAATTTTAATGCATCCATTTATATACTTGAGACGCTGTGAATTTTTAAATTGAATTGGACACCGATGATGATGATTTGTTATGAAATAACGAAGAGAGTGAATGCTCCCACTATCTTCCTGTGAATGCCAATTGAATCAGATGCAAATCCACTTCAGTGCACTGTTTGTGTAACAATCAGAACATGAATCAGAGAAAGTTCAAACTACATTGGCTTTATCTCGGGTATTGTTTCTGCAGTTGCTTCACATTTTTCTTATATATTACAAGGACAGTGCAATAATATATATAATATGTCTGGCGTTATGAGTGTTTTCATGACTGGAAGACTACAGCCAGTAGCGTTCATTGGGGCCTCTGTATTACGTTCCTGGTTTTACATGGTACGTATCAACAATTTAAACTTAAATGCAGGAGGAAATTCTAAGAAATTTACAGGTGATGCAAAAGTTAGCCATATGATTGATAGTGAGGAAGAACATTATAGACAGCTGAAAAATATCCAAGGGCTTTGTGGGGCAACAACGTGACAAATGGAACTCAATCCAGAGAGGTTTGAAGTAATGCATTTAGGGGGATGGTCTTTGATCGCAACCTAAGGCTGGGAATGTACCCAAACTCTGAGCAACTTTCCTGTCAGGTTGATCGAGAATTTCCTGTAATGGTATGGGTCCCAACAGGTTTTTTGTGGAAACAAGCCTTTTGCTGTGAAAATCAACGATGTCCTTATTTGTGACATTTGCAACAGCATGGCAGGATTAACTGGTTCAGAGGAGCTGCTGAAAAGGTCAAGGACCGAAGACATTAACTCTGTTTCTCTCTCCAACAAATGCTGGCAGACTCGTGACCACTGCCAGCTTTTTCTGATTCTATTTCAGGCTAAACGTGGTTCAATTTATTTACTGTTTAAGCAATTCACAGAAACAGCAAGTCTCAGCAAGAACGAGGAGAATAAGTCGCTTGAGGTTTTGGTGATTGCATAGAGTGGTTATGCCCCACCATGACTAGATGGGCAAGGTTTAAGGGATTTTTCCTCTTCTTGATTCATGCTCATGGAATAAGCATGGAATTACATAATTACAAGAAAGATTTCTTGCACCCTTTGACGAAGCAGGATGGATTTTATAGCTGTGCTGCACATAGATGATGCAAATCTCAGTTTGTCCTTTAGTTCTGGCTGAACATCTGAACTCAACAATTATTGATGGATTTTCCAGTACTAAATCAGTCCAGAAGTCTTTGAAGCCGGAGCAGTCAATCATCCATTATTAAAGGCACAATGATGCTTAATTATTACGCAGAACACTGATGAGTAAGGCTCTCACACAACTGTTAATGCTTTGATCATGTACAATTGGATTCTTGCTGAGATCAAAGTGCTACACCTTGATTAATTCCGAGAATGTGTCTGTCTCCGTCGACAATATAGTTGACAAAATCGATCACGCTCTGCCCATTTAACTGCCGTGAAATGGGCACCTAAAAGGGACCCCTCTTTCAACCTGTTTTCCAGAACATTGATGATTGTATCAATGCCCTTTCCTGCTATCGCCCTGAACTGTGGAATTCAACGTCGAACTTTCTCTCACCTTTACATGGTTCATCTTCCAGTCTTCTTTCCTCAATCTCTCTATTATCGTTTCTGGTGATAGACTATCAACATGAATATATTATAAATCCTCAGCTACCTCAGCTCCATTTCCTCACAACTTCCTTCTTGTGAGAACATTTTTCTTCCGCCCAGTTTCTCCATCTCACTCCCTCTTCACGATGCAACCTTCTGTGCCAGCCCTTCTGACACGTTCTCTTTTTACCTCAAGCATGGTTGACAGGGAATTCGATTATACTAAAATAGGTATCATTGAATGCCCCGTCGATGATAGGGAAAGCAGGCAGTGAAGAGGATATGAAGATTCTACTGATGGATATAGATAGGCTGGGAGAATGGGCCAAAATTTGGCAGATGGAGTTTAATGTGGATAGGTGTGAGGTTGTCCATTTTGGCAGAAAAAATGGAAAGGCAAATTATTACCTAAATGGAAAGCAGACTCAAAATGCGTTTGGGCAGAGGGACCTGGGTGTCTATGTTCATAAATCGCAGAAAGTCAATATGCAGGTGCAGCACGTAATAAAAAAGGCAAATGGAAGATTGGCATTTATTGCAAAAGAACAGGATTATAAAAGTAGAGAAGTTGTTGTTGCAATTGTATCGGGTGTTGGTGAGATCACATTTGGAATATTGTGTCCAGTTTTGGTCTCCTTATTTGAGGAAGGATGTGGTGGCATTGGAGGCAGTTCAGAGGAGGTTCACCAGATTGATTCCGGGGATGAAGGGGTTGATGTATGAGGAGAGATTAAACAGTGTGGTTAATTATATGTAACTGTATTGTCATGTATTTAAAACATGTTCATGCCCATTGTGGGCGCGAACATGATTACACTGTTCTCAAGGGGCGGTGAAAATCGCAAGTCATGAGTTCACCAGTAAGATTCATGACCTCTGGGTTTCACTGGATTTAGAGTCCCCGCTGGCATTCCCGTGGACGGAGAGCGCAGGCTCAAAATCACCCTCTATCCCTTCACTTCCTGGGTTATAAAACCTCATTAAAACTGCATGTATACAAAGAATGCCCCCAGACTTCTCGGCAACCAGCTCACAAAGAAATTCTAAATGAAACTACAATCATGTTTCACCTTTCTGAACACAGGTACAAATATAGATTGAATTTACATTTGTACATTGTTTCGAACACCTTTTGTTCTTTTCCCACCCTTCCCCATTTCACCTGCTTAAAACAAATTACACTTCTAGGGTGGGATTTTCCGGCTGTGCTCGCCCCAAAACCAGAAAATCCCGCCCGAGGTCAAAGGAACTTTGCATGGTCCGACCCTCGCCCGCTACAATTCCCATGGCAGGTGGGACAGGAAAATTCCCCCCCTAATTTTTCCTTGTTTTATTGAAAGGCTATTGATCTGAAATATTAAAACTCACTCTCTCTCTCCGCAGAGATACTGCCTAACCTGCTGATTATTTCCAGCACTTTCTGTGTTTATTCTGTGAATCCGCACTATTTTGCTCATACTTTAGCCTGAAATTCCCAAAGGGCAGGCAATGTTCACATGCCCATTCCACGTTGCCATGGAACTCAGGCCAAGGAGGTTGGTGGCAGTTTTAATTGGAAGGGCTTTGAGCTAACCCTCAACAGAAAGAGATGGAAAATGGGCCAAAGGCACCTTTATCCCTCCAAGGACTGTGTCTGAAGTAAGCTGGAATTTTAAAACAGATAATTCATTTTTTCGATCAATGATACCAGTCAGTTCAGCAAACACCTATTAATAATGTGAAACTACGGGCCCATGTCAGAGGCGAAGTTTGTGTAATATATTAATTTTGATGTTATGAGGACTGACAGGTCACAGCGTGAAGCAACTGAAAATATTGTTCTGCTCAGAGATGACTTTACTGTAAAATAAACCAGTTAATTCCATTACAATTGGCCTTGAGTTAGTAAAGTGATTATGAGGCTGCCCTCCAGAAGGTAGGAAAACTGCACACACAGGATGTGCAAGATCACACAAGAAGGTTTAGTGTTAAGTCACTTGAAACATAGAAACATAGAAAAACTACAGCACAAAAAGGCCCTTCGGCCCACAAGTTGTGCCGAACACATCCCTACCTTCTAGACCTACCTATAACCCTGCATCCTATTAAGCTCCATGTACTCATCCAGGAGTCTCTTAAAAGACCCTATTGAGTTCGCCTCCACCACCCCTGACGGTAGCCGATTCCACTCGCCCACCACCCTCTGTGTGAAAAACTTACCCCTGGGCCTGATGAAATATATCCTAGGATTCTTTGGGAGGCAAGGGATGAGATTACAGAGCCTTTGGCTTTGATCTTTGGGTTCTCACTGTCCACGGGGATGGTGCCAGAGGACTGGAGAGTGGCGAATGTTGTTCCTCTGTTTAAGAAAGGGAATAGAAATGACCCTGGTAATTAAAGACCGGTTAGTCTTACTTCGGTGGTTGGTAAATTGATGGAAAAGGTCCTTAGGGATGGGATTTACGACCATTTAGAAAGATGCGGATTAATCCGGGATAGTCAGCACGGATTCGTGAAGGGCACGTCGTGCCTCACAAATTTGATTGAATTTTTTGAGGAGGTAACAAAGTGTGTTGATGAAGGTAGGGCAGTTGATACATGGATTTTAGTAAGGCGTTTGATAAGGTCCCCCATGGTCGGCTTATGATGAAAGTAAGGAGGTGTGGGATAGAGGAAAAGTTGGCCGATTGGATAGGTAACTGGCTATCTGATCGAAGACAGATGGTGGTGGTGGATGGAAAATTTTCGGACTGGAGGCAGGTTGCTAGCGGAGTGCCACAGGGATCAGGGCTTGGTCCTCTGCTCTTTGTGATTTTTATTAATGACTTAGAGGAGGGGGCTGAAGGGTGGATCAGTAAATTTGCTGATGACACCAAGATTGGTGGAGTAGTGGATGAGGTGGAGGGCTGTTGTAGGCTGCAAAGAGACATAGATAGGATGCAAAGTTGGGCTGAAAAATGGCAAATGGAGTTGAACCCTGATAAATGTGAGGTGATTCATTTTGGTAGGACTAATTTAAATGCGGATTACAGGGTCAAAGGTAGGGTTCTGAAGACTGTGGAGGAACAGAGAGATCTTGGGGTCCATATCCACAGATCTCTAAAGGTTGCCACTCAAGTGGATAGAGCTGTGAAGAAGGCCTATAGTGTGTTAGCTTTTATTAACAGGGGGTTGGAGTTTAAGAGCCGTGGGGTTATGCTGCAACTGTACAGGACCTTGGTGAGACCACATTTGGAATATTGTGTGCAGTTCTGGTCACCTCACTATAAGAAGGATGTGGAAGCGCTGGAAAGAGTGCAGAGGAGATTTACCAGGATGCTGCCTGGTTTGGAGGGTAGGTCTTATGAGGAAAGGTTGAGGGAGCTAGGGCTGTTCTCTCTGGAGCGGGCGAGGCTGAGGGGAGACTTAATAGAGGTTTATAAAATGATGAAGGGGATAGATAGAGTGAACGTTCAAAGACTATTTCCTCGGGTGGATGGAGCTATTACATGGGGGCATAACTATAAGGTTCATGGTGGGAGATATAGGAAGGATATCAGAGGTAGGTTCTTTACGCAGAGAGTGGTTGGAGTGTGGAATGGACTGCCTGCAGTGATAGTGGAGTCAGACACTTTAGGAACATTTAAGCGGTTATTGGATAGGCACATGGAGCGCACCAGGATGATAGGGAGTGGGATAGATTGATCTTGGTTTCAGATAAAGCTCGGCACAACATCGTAGGCCAAAGGGCCTGTTCTGTGCTGTACTGTTCTATGTTCTAACATCTCCCCTGTACCTACCCCCCAGCACCTTAAACCTGTGTCCTCTCGTAGCAGACATTTCCACCCTGGGAAAAAGCCTCTGAGAGTCCACCCGATCTATGCCTCTCAACATCTTATACACCTCTATTAGGTCTCCTCTCATCCTTCGTCTCTCCAAGGAGAAAAGACCGAGCTCCCTCAGCCTATCCTCTTAAGGCATGCCACTCAATCCAGGCAACATCCTTGTAAATCTCCTCTGCACCCTTTCAATCTTTTCCACATCCTTCCTATAGTGAGGCGACCAGAACTGAGCACAGTACTCCAAGTGGGGTCTGATGAGGGTCTTATATAGCTGCATCATTATCCCCGGACTCCTAAACTCAATCCCTCGATTGATAAAGGCCAGCACACCATACGCCTTCTTAACCACCTCCTCCACCTGCAGGGCCGATTTCAGAGTCCTATGGACCCGGACCCCAAGGTCCTTCTGATCCCCTACCGTACTAAGGGTCTTTCCATTTATATTGTACTCCTTCATCCCATTTGTCCTACCAAAATGGACCACGATGCATTTATCTGGATTGAAGTCCATCTGCCACTTGTCCGCCCAGTCTTGCATCCTATCTATGTCCCTCTGTAACTTCTGACATCCCTCCAGACTATCCACAACCCCACCAACCTTCGTGTCGTCGGCAAACTTACCAACCCATCCCTCCGCTTCCTCATCCAGGTCATTTATGAAAATGACAAGCAGCAAAGGTCCCAGAAAAGATCCCTGGGGCACACCACTGGTGACCGACCTCCATTTAGAAAAAGACCCATCTATACCCACTCTCTGCCTCCTTTGGGCAAGCCAGTTCTGGATCCACCGGGCAGCAGCCCCTTGGATCCCATGCCCTTTCACTTTTTCTAGAAGCCTTGCATGGGGGACCTTATCGAACGCCTTGCTAAAATCCATATAAACCACGTCTACCACCTTCCCTTCGTCAATGTGTTTAGTCACATTTTCGAAGAACTCCACCAGGCTCGTAAGCACGATCAGCCCTTGACAAAGCCATGCTGAGTATTCTTGAGCATACTAAACCTCTCTAAATGCTCATATATCCTGTCCCTCAGGATCTTCTCCATCAGTTTACCAACCACTGAGGTTAGACTCACCGGTCGATAATTACCTGGGCTATCCCTATTCCCCTTCTTGAAAATAGGAACCACATCCGCAATCCTCCAATCCTCCGGCACCTCTCCCGTCTCCATCGACGACGCAAAGATAATCACCAGAGGCTCTGCAATCTCCTCCCTCGCCTCCCACAGTAACCTGGGGTACATCCCATCCGGACCCGGCGACTTATCTATCTTGATGCCATTCAAAGATTCCAGCACAACCTCTTGCTTAAAGTCCACATACTCAATCCTTTCAGTCCACCGCACGCCCGCAGTATATCCACCCAGGTCCTTCTCCTCTGTGAAAACCGAGGCAAAATACTCATTGAGCACCTCTGCCATTTCTACTGGTTCCGTACAGACTTTCCCGCCTTCACATTTTATAGGCCCTATTCCGTCACGTCTCATCCTTTTACTCTTCACATATTTATAGAACGCCTTAGGGTTCTCCTTAATCCTACCTGCCAGGGCCTTCTCGTGACCCCTTCTGGCTCTCCTAATTTCCTTCTTTAGTCCCTTCCTACAAGCCGTATACTCTTCTAAATCCTATCTTCACCAAGCTCTCTGAGCCTTTTGTACGCTTTCCTTTTCTTCTCGACTAGGTCCCACACAGCTTTCGTGCACCACGGTTCCTTTAACCGACCAACACCTCCCTGTCTGCTCGGAACGTTGTCCTGTAGAACTCTGGACAGACATTCCTTGAAAAACTGCCACCTCTCTTCAGTACATTTCCTCGAGAATACCTCCTTCCAATTTACTCCTCTCATTTGCTGTCTAATGTCTTCATATTTCCCCTTACTCCATATAAACACTTTCCTAGCTTGCCTGATCCTCTCTTTTTCCAATGCAAGCCTAAAGGAGATAGAGTTATGATCGCTATCCCCAAGATGCTCTCCCACTGAGAGATCTGACGCCTGTCCAGGTTCATTGGTCAGTATCAGATCAAGTACAGCCTCTCCTCTTGTAGGCTTGTCCACATGCTGTGTCAGGAAACCCCCCTGAACACACCTAACGAACTCCTCCCCATCCAATCCCCTTACCCGAGGGATATTCCAATCTATGTTTGGGAAATTAAAGTCTCCCATCACAACAACAGTTACGTGATTTTGCAACTAGGTATTGGGAGATAAGTGTGTACCCCTGATTGTGGAGGACATGAATTCAATTTATAGAAATAAATAAACTGCGCTGGATAACTTGACAATATCTTATACAGGAATGACATTTTTAACAGACCAACACAGTACAGAAGACAGGACAAGTCTTTGCTGGTATTGCTACGAGATACTTTGAAGAGAACAGTGGAGGTCTGAAGTGCACAAGCTGCAATAGAATCTTATTAAATCTGTTCTGTTGATTATTAGTTAATTGAAGGCGGAGCTCCGAGTGGGTTCAGCAGGGTAGAATCATAGAATCCCTGCAGTGCAGAAGGAGGCTATTCAGCCCATCGAGTCTGCACCTACTCTCTAACAGACCATCCCATCCAGGCCCTATTCCCAGAGCCCCACATATTTACTCAGCTAATCACCCAAACCTACACCAGCTTCAGACAATAACTGGCAATTTAGCATGGCCAATCCACCAACCTGCACATCTTTGGAGTGTGGGAGGAAACCGGAACACCTGGAAGAAATGTACTCAGACGCAGGGAGAACGTACAAACTCCACATGGTCAGTCACCCAAGGCCGGAATTGAACCCGGGTCCTTGCCACTGTGAGACAGCAGTGCTAACCACTGTGCCACCCAGGAAATACAACACGGTACACAATTGTGCCAAAATCAAAAACCCCCAAGATCATTCCCTTGCCCATCATGAATTAACTAATCTAAAATGAAATTGAAATGGGTGGGATAGAGTTGGACTCATTGACCCTGGAAGCAGATTATAGGCAGCAGCAGGGACAGGGTGAAGAGCGCTGATGACAGCTGGTTTGAATGCCCAGCTAAGTTTGCTGGGACATTGTCCCAGTTATTTCAGAAGCGTTTAAGTCCTCCATCCCTCACCACTCAACTTAATGCAAGGTAAGTCCATTCAAATGTCTGACAGCAGCAGGGGAGTTGGTTGGTACGTGACCTCAGACTTTTGTATCTTTCTCCCCAATAGAAGAAGGTGGAAGAGAGAATGTCCAGGGTCCGTGGGGTCCTTAATTATGCTGGCTGCTTTGCCGAGGCAGCAGGAAGTGTAGACAGAGTCAATGGATGGGAGGCTGGTTTGCGTGATGGATTGGGCTACATACACAACCTTTTGTAGTTCCTTGTGGTCTTGGGCAGAGCAGGAGCCATACCAAACTGTGATACAACCAGAAAGAATGCTTTATATGGTGCATTTGTAAAGGTTGGTGAGAGTAATAGCTGACATGCCAAATCTCCTTAGTCTTCTGAGAAAGTAGAGGCGTTGGTGGGCTTTCTTAACTATAGTGTCGGCATGTGGGGACCAGGACAGGTTGTTGGTGATCTGGACACCTAAACACTTGAAGCTGTCGACCTTTTCTACTTCGGCCCCGTTGATGTAGACAGCGGCATGTTTTCCTTTACGCTTTCTGAGGTCGATGACGATCTCCTTCGTTTTGTTGTCATTGAGCAAGAGATTATTGTTGCCGCACCAGTTCACCAGGTTCTCTATTTCATTTCTGTACTCTGTCTCATCATTGTTTGAGATCCGACCCCGCTCCGCCCGCCATGGGAATTGAAGCGGGCGAGGGGCAGGCAGTGGAAAGGTCCCTTGACCTCGGGCAGGATTTTATGGTTTCGGGACGAGCGAGGCCGTAAAATCTTGCCCTTGGAGTTGGCCCGAAATATCGGCAGTAGATTTCCACAGGTGGGAAGACAATCACAATGAAATTGTTGGACATTATCAGCTTGCAGCATCTGACCAATGCTGTCACACATTTGGCTTATGCTCTGTAAATGGTGGGCTCAAACACACACATTTCAGAAATTATTATAGAATTAAACTTAGCAAGTAATCTCCATCTACTGCCAAAACATACTCAAGCCTGATTACAATAAAGTCGATTCTCCAGTGGATTTTTCTTCTTTCCTATTTCGTTGGCTTGCATGTACCAAGATAATGAAGGAAAATTCACTCAATATATGGGGATTTGAAAGCCACTAAATAATTTGTAATCTTAATTAAAGAAACAAAACGGAATACTTTGCCGCAAACTGCCAAGAAAGTTTATTAACCTATCAGCAAAGTGCAGAGTCGAGGTCCATTTTATCAAACTCACACACTTCAAAATTAATTAACCTTGATTGATCTTTTACATCAACATAAATATTATTGTTTAAGTATCTAATGAGGTTGAGTAGTGTCAGAATTTAGTAAACCTGCAAAATGAAGGGATAAAACTTTTGCTTCCTTCTTCATTCATTCAATCTCAGGGCTTCAGCTCCTCGAGCAAGTAAAGGTTTGGTCTCAGTTCTGTTCCATTCATTTCTGTTTTAATTCTGCTTCACTTATACAGCAACTGTAACCCAAACTAATCTGGGGCAACTGACAGACTTGCATAGAATGCTGGATTTTACATGCTACCCGACGTCAGACTCTGTTGACCTCAACGGAGAGCCAGATTAAGCTGCAAGTCGACAGCAAACGTTGCACTCAATTTTGGCCGTTTCTCGCCAAGATATTTGGGTTAAAATTGTTCCATAGCATTCAGGCAATGCTCAACCAGATGTTTATTGCATACTCTGCACACAATACAATGTAAACAAGACAAGTCATGCAACAACAAAATGGATCTGGAATTCTGGAACTTCTGTTATTTTTATGCCTCTCCTTGGATCTCAAAGTGAGAAAATCCTGTATTTCCTCAGACTTCTATTCCTCCCACCATCTGGAAACACCAATTTGCAATCACTGATGTTGCATACCGCACTTGTTGGGTAAAAGAACTTTAAGTGCTAACACGTGGGGTTGGATAAAAACAACATTGCAGGTTTATTAATTAGCGCGACTTGGCTTGATCTAGTGACAACATGGGCGCAAAATCTCGCAATCAGCCCTGCAACTCCCCCCCCCCCCGCTCCCCCCGCTCCCCCCTCAACATAATGAGGCTCCCACCCAGAAGGTCAAGAACCTCATTTAAATACTGAAATGACTTCAATCAGGCCATTCAGGTTGGCCTATTAAGGTATGAACTCCCTGGTTAAGGGTCCAATTGATGGGCCAATCAGAGAGTCTTTGCCTTGCATTTAACCGGGGGTGTCAGTTCCTCTGACACCCCCGGAGATAGGCTGCTAACTACTAGCACTCTGTGTACTGCTGTTAGAGTTTGTAAATAAAGGGGTTTTGGTGAAGGGACTTCTGCCTCTGAAGACATATTACAAATACATTCAACATTAAAGTTCATTTATTAGTGTCACAAGTAGGCTTACATTAACACTGCAATGAAGTTACTGTAAAAATCCCCTCGTCGCCACCCTCTGGTGCCTGTTCGGATACACTGAGGGAGGATTTAGCATGGCCAATACACCTAACCAGCATGTCTTTCGGACTGTGCAAGGAAACCGGAGCAACCGGAGTAAACCCGTGCAGGCACAGGGAGAATGTGCAGACTCCGCGCAGACACTGACCCAAGCCGGGAATCGAATCCGGGTCCCTGGCGCTGTGAGGCAGCAGTGCTAATCACTGTGCCACCATGCTGCCCAGGATTTAAACCTCATTAGCGGGTTTCCCCGGTGTACTGTTCTCCCTACATTGGAATTTCCCCTGACGAGGTTAACAACAGGTCTAGAGAAATGTGAACCAGATGAAGAGGTCCCAACGGGGTGGGGGGGGGGGGGGGGGGTGGGGGTGCTGGCACACAGTTAGGTACAGCTCCCAGGGAGGAAATGGCAGTCAAAGCCAGCTCCGCCACTGTTGCGGTGTGAGACATGCGTGCAGTATTCTCTTTTCAAAGTGTTGGAAAACATGGCGCGAATGGCTGGCAGTACGCTCACCACTTTTCTTGACTGAACCAGTACATTAGGGGGTAAAAAATGGGAAACTATGCCCATCACCAAAATAAATCATTCACTGTTTAGAAAAAGCCTTACATTTATGTTGTAAGACATAAATGAAAGCCATTTATACAGAAAAAAGCACTGGAGCAAGTCAAATTATTCACTGCGGGGTGCTGGATCAAGGATGAAAACATCTTGCAAGAAAGTACGATGCAATCACATTTTGGGGAATACAATTATTTCAATCCCTTTTATATCTATGCTACTTTTACAGAAACGTTTTATGTGCAAAAGAGTGTGCTGCAGCAACTGGCAGGGAAATTCCATGTCACATTCAACAATTTTTATATCCTTTAAAATTAATGATCAGCAAACCAGGGCTTGGAAGGACATCGTTTCCTGATATGCACTTTCAGCGTGTGCCAGGAGCGCTGAGGTGCAAAATCCTTAATGTCTTCAAATACATCTTGTTTTATTAATCATGTGTCATGCAAAAGGGAAGTAAGTGGCTTGCTTGCACTCAACAGATCTGTGGAGTACACCGCAGGGAGCTTAATACGCATTTAAAAAAATATTTAGACCTTTAGAATTGCAGTCCATGAGTGTTGATAACGACAAGGAAAAAAAAATTGGTTACCCAAAAAAGGAACTTTTTTTCCAAACACAATGGAAGAAAATGTCACAGTCACAGCATAGGTGACAATCTAACAAGTGGATCACCCATCGTTATAAAATCCATCCGTTTTCTCGTGTACGGGTTTCAGCGGGATAAAAGGATGCCAGGCGATTTGATTTTCCAGCTTAGTATTCAGCTGGCGAAGGTAAAGGTGTGACCTCTATAAATTTGATAGGAAAGAGATGATGATGAGCAGGTCACCCAAATTCCCTGGACTGGAAGAGTCCTGTTTAAGGGCTAGGAGGGATATAAACTGTTGCTCTATTGCATTATAAAGGCTGGCATGTGTGGGTGATACAGTTTGACCCGACTCAATGTCACAATGCAACAATATCATAAATAACATAAATAGATGTAAAGACACCATCTACTCATGCAATCTCCCAGAACACATTCCTGGTCTGTCTCAATTCTGCTTCTTATTCCAAGAAATAAGGAGACAGCACAATGTGAAAAACATTCTTCGTTTTACAGTTCAATAAAATACTGAGGAAGTGCTGATAGCAAGGTCAGGGATGCAGACTTTCGGGTCAGGTGTCAAGCCAAGATCCAATTTGACCTTTGACCATGGGACGTAAATGATCTCATGGAACAGTTGAGTGGGATTCCACTAGTGAAATGGCCAGCAAATACCCCTCAGCCAACATAGTCAAAACAGATTATCCGGTCATTTATCCCATTGTTGCTTGTGAGATATTCCTGTGAACAAATTGACTACCACGTTTATCTATCTAAAAATGTTAGGCATACTTCATAAACACTCTCTTGGGGTGTCCGGAGGACTTTGAAGGTGATATATGGCAGCACGGTGGCATAGTGGTTAGCACTGCTGCCTCACAGCTCCAGGGACCTAGGTTCAATTCCGGTCTCAGCTAACTGTCTGTGTAGAGTTTGCACATTCTCCAGTGTCTGCATAGGTTTCCTCCGGGTGCTCCGGTTTCCTCCCACGGTCCAAATATGTGCAGGTTAGGTGGATTGGCCATGCTAAATTGCCCCTTAGTATCAGGGAGATTAGCATGGTAAATACGTGGGGTTACTGGGATAAGGCCTGGATGGGATTGTTGTCAGTGCAGGTTTGATGGGCCGAATGGCCTCCTTCTGTACTGCAGGGATTCTATGATTCTATATGCATGGAAGTTACTTCTTTCTTTAGCCAAGTGATGAGCACACATGATTAATAGTTAACACATTTAAACACCTCATGGGTGTAGGATTCAATAGGGACACAAAACAAGCAATAACTCAAAGGCAGCCCATTATACACTTCTCACAATTTAAAAGTTAGAGTATGTTCGAAACATTTACCCAGTGTTGGTGCTTGGGAACTGTTTCCTTTCCTGGGAAGTAAGGGAACAGAGGTGAGGGAGGGGGGCACAATCTCAAAATAAGGGCTCAGCATTAATGCTACGTTCCAACAGAGAACTTTCCTGGCTCCACTGTAGGAAGCCACAACTAGAATGACTCTTCCAGAAACATGCAAAACATCCCTTCAGTGCGTAAGAATGATGCATCGTTAAATGTAGGTAAAATCTAAAGCAAAAAGTAAGATCACCTGCCATCATAAAATGTAGCTATTTGAAGATTCTTCATTTGATGCACAGCAAAGTTTAAAGTATATTTATGTTTTTAAAAGGGGGTTTTATATATATACACACACACACAAAGTGACTAATGATCGAACAATAACAAAGTGCACCACAATAAAAGAACAGTTTTGTTTTTCATAGACATAATGATATACTGAACATGTATGTTTTGAGTGCATTTGCAATTTTACTGTATGCAGTGACTATAGTTGGTCAAATTATTATTATTTCTAATGCAACACTTTTTACAGTAGACACATTATTTGGATGGTTTTCCAGGAGGGAGATTGTGCAGGAAGCATCAGATTCCTATCAATCTGCCTTAGATACTGCCTAGCAGTCAAGGTAATTCAATCTCACATATGGAACCACATGTACGATGCAATAAGTTAAGTCTATTCAGTGATTACAACTCAACCATAAAAACTTTCTTGTCAGGAGTCAGCCATTGGATAAATTCAGTCACTGTACTCTCTACCTACTCTTTTGCCCTTGTTTCCACCCCCCCCCCCCCTTGCCCCCAGGTAAAATACACTTCATTAGATCTAAGAAAGTAAAAATTTCTGACCCAAATGATTGTTTAAATGGAGCAGAAAATACTTGACTGTATTCCGCAGGCACAATAGAATCAGACTTGTACGCTGCTTGAGGGATCACAAAATGTCTTGTAACATAAAGCTCATCTTTAATACGACTATGGGCTATGGACAGTGAATACAGTCTGATTCCAATTTCAAACTGTAGCTTCGTCATGTGTGAGGACTGCACAATTCCAAACTTTAAAAAAACGCAATTCTAATGCATCAGTCTCACATAAGCCCTTTGAATAGTCCCAGGTTTATTCCAAATTGAGAGAATGTAAACCTAACTTTGCAGTGATTGGGTGGCACAAGAGGTTAAAGCACTGAGGATAGGCTGTTCCCCTTGAGCTGCATTCCAGTGTCACACAGACAGTTGCGGCAACGCACTGGCTGTGCCTTCAAACCACTGGGCTGCCAACAATTTTTGCAGTCATCCTCCAGCTTCACGGGACACCAGACGGCCGAAGCACTTGGATGGGCATCATCAAATAAGGTGGCAGGGATAGTGTGATGTAATTAAGCCAAATTTCCCATCATCTCCTGAGGAACTCTGTGTAAAAGACCCCCCCGACCCCCCAGCATCTTCTTGGCATTCAGCACTGGTTAGGACTCAGCAGAGGTGACCGAAGCATCTAATGATCTGCACCGGTGAAC
This sequence comes from Mustelus asterias, assembly GCF_964213995.1. Lineage (NCBI taxonomy): Eukaryota > Metazoa > Chordata > Chondrichthyes > Carcharhiniformes > Triakidae > Mustelus > Mustelus asterias. The sequence goes on from NC_135807.1 coordinate 23,553,229, forward strand.
ACTGTCAATAACAGGTCAATAGGCACACGATCCCCACCAGCAGGATTCTCCACTGTGCTCCAGTTTTAAGTTGCGGCACATGCCTAGCCCTGCAGGATCAGCGATTTCCCATCCTGATCTACCCTGCCATGCTGGGGCCTCTGACACAGTCAACAATACAGCCCAGTCCCTGTCAAAACATTTAGCACAACACTGCTAACAGGACAGGGAGAAAATGCTAGCCTCATCATCACATTTCACAGAGAAAGGGAAAATCTTGGTTAACTTTTTCGATCTTCCTGCACTTAGATTTCAAACTGCACAGATGGGAGAAGGTAATGTGAGTCTGGACAGTCTCCGTCCAGAATTCAGTGGACTCAAAATAAAGAGATTGGCAGTCTAACTCAGAGTGACTGCAAGAATGGCTGGTGAGAGAAACAGAAAAGGAACACTGGTGCAGTGAGGGATACTTTCTACAGGTATGGGTTAATGTCTCCAGTCCAGAATCCAGAATACAAGAAGCTTTATTCTGAATTTCAGCTGAATACGCCTGGTCTAGAAATGCTGGCATTAACACGAACTAGATCTGCAATACAAGGAAAAATCATGGTCCAATTAACATTAATGCTCACACTTTTCAAAGAATGAATTTAAACTGTCTCACTAGGTCTACTTATGCTAATCTACATGACAAAAGTGATGGAAAGAGACAGGGAAGATCAAATGAGGAACAGAACTGATTCTATTAAAATAGTCTAAGATTTGCTTCATCATAAATGAAGACAACCTGGATAACCATCCCTCCAAGGCCTTCCCATCCCTATCTCTCCAACCTCCTCATATCCCAATAATTCTGTTAAGCAATGCCACAATTTAAAGTTCTTGTTTTCAAATCCCTCCATGGCTCAGCCCTCCCAATCTTTGTAATCTCCTCCAGCCCCACAACCCTCCAAATACCTGCACTCATCATGTGCATCCCCAATTCTCATTGCTCCATTATTGGTTGGCGCATCTTCAGCCACCGAGGACCTAAATCTTTGGAATTCTCTCCCCAAGTGCCTCCACCTCTCTAACTCTCTCCTCTCTTTAGGATGCTCCTTAAAACCTCTATCTTGGATCAAGCTTTTGGTCATCCGCCCTAATATCAGCTTATGTGGCTGGGTGTCAAAATTGGATGACCAACCATTCAGTGCCTTAGATGTTTTACTACGTTAGAGGTGCAACATTTAATACAATTAATTCTTGTTGTTCTCCAACTCAAGCCTCTGGAGCATCCCCAATATCCTCACCCCACCAGTGGCAGTTGCACCTTCAGCTGCGTAGCCCCCAATGTTTGCAAATCTCTCGACCTCTCTCTCTTCCTTTACCATTTCAACCACATTTTAAGTCATTTAACTTCTGATATGACTTAATGCTAAAACTCATTTGCTCTTGTTTTTTTTAATGTTTGCTCAGTTAAAGATGCAGCATAAATGCAAGCTGATATTGAGTGCAAACAAAGAATTCAAAATGTTTCGGCAAAGATCATACTATGCATTAATGATCTCATCATAGTACGCCGTCACACTAGTGCTCTCATGCGCTCTAGCACAGTTTCTTATTGAAGATTTCCTCATCATTGGCCTAGGTAGAAGTCTTTCAGAATTCAGTCGACAAATATAGTGTACACAGTGACTACTATGACATAACATTAAGCAATGATAAATGCACAAGGCTTAAAAAAATGTTTTCTCAGGATCACTTTTCCATTGTATAATATATCACTATTGTCACAACACACACAACACTGAAATACAGATTTGAAGAATACACACACATATCAACTGAGTCCATGGCAAAAAACAAAACGTTTTTCATTTCATTCCAACTACTTGCAATCATTTTTGACAAGTTAAATACACACGTTAAAGGATTCATTAGAATAGGAGTACTGATGTATGAATGTCTGAAAAAAGAGAGGATGTACACATTTGGGGAACATGAACTGAAAATGGGTCTTTCCACTGAATTCTTATAGATTGTTTGCAAACACAAGGAAATTTATTACCCCTAGTTTTGATAGAAGGGAATATAACATTATAAAACAATAAGGAGAACAGGAATTGAAATGTTAGAGGGCAGATATGTGATATTTTAAATTTGGAAAAATGCATGATGTTAAGTTGGCCACTGATTACACATTGTGCCTAATTTCCTTTTTTAGTTAATGGAAAGAGAAATTGGTAAATGTATAAAGGACGGTCAACTCGATAGCATCTATTTTCTTCATCCCAATATGAATGCTGGGATTACCTTTGTTCAGAAGAATCCTTAGTTTTATTCGAAGTTATTGATGCAGAAGTCACCTCTTGTATTACTGCTATCGACATTATTGACTCACCTGATGAAGGAGCGGCGCTCTGAAAGTTCGTGATTCCAAATAAAACTGTTGACTTTAACCTGGTGTTGTGAGACTTCTTACTGTGCCCACCCCAGTCCAACGCCGGCATCTCCACATCATGACATTATTGACGATATTAAAAGTACGTTGAGATTGGCGTCAAGGCCATACGTTTGTAGATGGTTGGATGTATTCAGACACACAATAATACGTTTATTTTCTCTTTGCCTGTTTAATGTCATGGCCTGATTACAATGCTTTGTCTAATTTTCTATCGGGCTCAGGGCCCTCCCCCCTCTGCTTAAGATATCTTGAGTTGAGGTCCACCCCCAAAACCCAAAGAGGAAATATTTTTGAAAAAAGGAGCTCAGATCATCCCACTTCAGAGTCAGAAAAGTCTTTTGGCAAGATTTAAATACGGACTTACCTGGTGCTGATTTGCTTTTGCGAGCTGATCATTAGCTGCGTCAACATTTGAAGCCGCCCGTTCAATGTTGGCCTCAATGCTATCTGTAAATTAAAGGTGAAAACAATATCAATGTGGTTCGAAATAGCCACATCATTACATTGCCTCGAGTTGAAAGACTATAACCTCAATGAAATTGCGCTGTAATAAATGGGATAGGTGAAGACATGTTGTTGAGTCCCAGAAATTTCTTCACCCGCTGCTTTACTTTATCAGGAGTAAATTAAACATTCAACAACCACAGGCGATGAGGAAAAGATTCACAAGGAATTAAAAGCTTTCACTATGAGGAGAAGTTTGACAAATTGAGATTCTTTTCAGTAGACCTAAGAAGGTTAAATGAAGAACTTATGAATGTGTCCAAAATTATGAAGACATTTGCGGAGGTAAATACTCCCACTAGTCAATGACCCAGTAACTTTAAGGACATCACCAAAAGACCCACTGAGGGAAAGGAGGCTACATTTTATGCAGTCATTGTTAGGACGTAGAGGGCCTTGCCTGAAAGGCAGGCAGGCTGCTCAGTCATTGAATATTGCCTTGGTATTAATAAGGGGGATCAAGGTGACCCCCTCCTTTCTCCAATTTTTCAATTCTTGGCTAGATGTGATTTGAATGTCTCCCCGAGGGTGTCAATTATTCCCTCTAGTAGGGGTGACAAATGCATTTTTAAAATTCATTTATGGGAAGTGGCAGTCGGCGGCTAGGCCAGCATTTTTTGCCCATCCCTAGTTGCTCGTGAAAAGGTGCTGGTGAACTGCCTTCTTAAACCGCTGCAGGCCCTGAGGTATAGGTACACTAACAGGGCTGTTAGGGAGGGAATTCCCAGCAACAGTGAAGGAATGATGATATATTTCCAAATCAGGATGGTGAGTGACTTGGAGGGAAATCTTCAGATGGTGGCATTCCCAGGTATCTGCTGCTCTTGTCTATCTAAATGGTAGTGGGAGTGAGTTTAGATGGTGCTGCTCAAGGAACTTTGGTGAATTCCTACAGTGCATCTTGTAGATGGTATCACACAATTACCACTGTTCGTCAGTGGTCGAATAATTGAATGTTTGTGGAAGGGGTAGCAATCAAGCGGGCTGCTTTGTCCTGGACGATGTCAAGCTCCTCGAGTGTTGTTGGAGCTGCACTGACCCCGGCAAGTGGAGAGTTGTGCCTTGTAGATGGTGGATAGGTTTTGGGGAGTCAGGAGGTGAGTTAATCATGGCAGGATTCCTAGCCTTTGACCTGCTCTGGTAGCCACAGTATTTATATGATTAGTTCAGTTCAGTTTCTGGTCAATGGTAACCCCCACGATATGGTTTGGTGGAGTAAAAAGAACTTTGGTGAGCAGCTTATGAGGTACCTGAACGTATGCTGATTTTCCAAAATGGAAATGTCCAATCTCCTTCACCTTCACGATGAGAACTATATACTTTAAAAACACTTAATTGCATTGGCCTCAACCTGTACTTATCTTATTGAATAAGCCAAGAATGGGATGACTAAGCCCACTGATCATGTTCTTCTATTCACTGGCGTCACTATGCTTTCTGTGATTTGAAAGAGCTGAAGAAAGTAGATGTTTTCAAAAATGTGCCACAAAGAATGGATGCACTTCAAGCCGCTGGCTCTTGGCTTTATGGCATCCCAACATGTCATTTATGCTTGTTTACTGAACTGAAGGGATTCTGCATTCCATAAAATAATCATGCAAATGGATTTATTCAAAAGGAAATGCTTTTAAAAAATAAAATCCCTAATTGGATATGAATGTGCAATTAGTCACCATGGATAGCATTTGTCCTCGGCACTATACTTCCCTTCAAGCATGAGATAAACAAAATTATCTAGTTGCTCTTTATCTTGTCTCATCTGCTTAAAGTTAATCTTTGATGGACAGTATGTGCAGTTGGCTGTGTGTCTTTGGTGTTAGTTCAGGCTGGGACTGGAATATAGGAACATGAATGGGTCAAACAGTACCTCCAGCTCCTTCCACCATTCAGTTAACGGATATGTACCTCCTTCCAGCACAGACTCTGCTCCATGTCCTTTGATAGCCCGAGCTGACATAAATCTATCAGTCTAGACCTGTTTCCGGAGAAAAATGCCACTGGCCGGGAAGGTCAGGGTTGCCCTCAATTATCCATATATTTCCAGTGCTCAGAGGGGGATCTGTGTGGACTGTCCCAATCATCTGTCCATTGTTGCATCAAGCTTGTAATTGACATGCTGTCAATTACAGACAGGTCCACATCTTCATCCATCACTGGATGGATCAAACCAGCTAGGCTGAGTGAGCCGGAGGCTTCACAGCCATTGCTGGGTTCCCCCACATCCAGGGTGCCATAGATTGCACCCATGTGGCCATCAAGGCACCAGTGGGTCAGCTGGGTGCCTTTATGTATAGGAAGGGTTATCATGCCATGAACATTCAGATGGTATGCAACCACAGGATCCAGATTCAGTAGGTATGTGCGAGTTACTGTAGCAACTCCCCGTGATGCATACATACTGCAACACTCACAGGTGCCAAGGCTGTTTGTGGGTCCAGCTCAGCTGGATGGTTGGCTGCTGAGTGACAAAAAGTATCAGTGAAAAGGTGGCTCATGTTGTCACTCTGGCACCCGAGGACAGAGAGGGAAGAGAGGTACGATCGGTGTCATGACCCAACAAGAGAGGACAGTAGGACTACTAAAGATAAGGTTCTGCTGCCTAGACCGTTCCAGGGGATTTCTGCAATATCCTCCAGAGCATGTGTTGCTTATCATCATGATCTGCTGCGCTCTGAACACATTTGGCACAGGCAAGGGGATACGCAGACACTCAGACCATCCCACACATTCCGCTGACCATCTGGCTCCTGATGGATGACTCCAGAGGCTTGTTATCTGCCTCAGAGTCAGAACGATCCTGGTCTTCAGCACTCCTCCGATTACTGGTGCCCTTCTGCATCCGCCAGCTCCTCCAGTGGGTGTGATGTGCCCTCAGTGCACTCCAAAATAAGCCAACATGCTATAACCCCCACAAAGCGTCTACATCTGCACTGGTGCTTGGTGCAGAGAGCAGATGTAACACGGATGAGGTTTGGTGGTTCGTCTTTGGATGTCAAGTGGGCGGGGGGTCCTCAGGGTCAACAGCACATCCCAGGGATGGTGCTTCTGAGGGACAAGCAGCTTATGTCATTAAGAACATCCTCACTACATATCTGTGTAAGCCAGTGTGAAATTGGGTCATTCCTTCATTCGCGGGTAGAAGTGGACACTGGCCGCCTCCAGGCGTGCCAATCACGTGCGCCCAACTTGAGCGAAATTCAGGCCACGGGCTTGTGCCTGTTCACCGCTTTTGTTCTTTCACAATTTAATCAACAAATATTCATCGTTGTTTTGAAATACCAGCTTTGTTTCTTTTGACATGGTTTAGCTGCAAGATGTTATCAGTGTTAAAAACCAAGAAGATCGAAGCCCATTTGGGCCATGCTATTAAATGTGTAATTTTTAAGTGTTTAATTTTTGAAACTCAATAGCCATCGTACAAGGGATGAATAGATAATGAAGTGAGTCAACTCCCAAGAAATCACATTCGTCGCAATCAAACACAGCAGTGTAATCAAGAAATAAAACCCACCCAACTGCACAATTAAATCTAATTCTCTTCCAAACATTTGATTTCTGTTGGAATTTTATGACTCCTCAGGGTGGGGCTAATTGAATCCTCTGGTTGTATGAGGTGGTGTGTGGCCTTTTTTCAAAATGACGCAGTATCTGTGATCATGGTTCTTCCCACAAGAGGAGGAGGGAGGATGTAAGGCATCATTTTCACCTTTAGTAACCGCCTGGTAATCTGATGGAGCAGATTTCCCAACCTTCGGAGAATCTAATGGGTTGAAAATCAGGCAGGCTGCACAACAGATGGGTGAGCCAGATTACCACCTGTGGTAAAGGCGCACATTAAGCCCTCATGGAATTTTTTAAAAAAAGATAACTGGCAAAAGAACCAGACGGAGATGAAGAGAAGGATTTATGCAGCAAGCTGTTATGATCAGGATTACATTGCTTGAAAGGCAAGCGTATGTGTGCTAGCAAATGACATCAACAATTGCAGGTCTGTGGGAAAGACCATAGGGGTGGAACTTTCAAGGAGTTAGCACAGGCATGATGGGATGAAGGGTCTCTGTCGAATTGCTGACGAAGGATCATCCAGATTTGAAACGTTGGTCGATACTCTCTCCACAGATGCTGTCAGACGTGCTGAGATTTTCCATTTTCTGTTTTTGTTTCCGATTCCAGTATCTGCAGAGTTTTTTCTTTTATCCCTGCGTGTGCAGTATGGTTCCATGATGGGCTGAAGGCCTCTGCATGTGCTGTCTGGGTCCATGATGGGCTGAAGACCCTCTGTGTGCGCAGTATGATCCTGTGTGTGAAACACAACCTGTGTGTTGCAACACTGGGGCGAGAGGAAATATGCTTCTGCTTAAATTAAAACTGGGTGGGAGTCAGGAATAATTTTGCTCAAACCGTAGCTAATACTCACCAATGTTATCGCCCTGTTCATGTACCAGTAACGCTAGGTCCTTGATAATCTGATTCACATCAAGCATATCTGCCTGTTGGACAAATTGAAGAAAATCATTAAATCAGTGTGTGAAATGAAAGATAACTCCTCCAGTATAAACCACAGCTGACATACATGGGACTCAGCACAGTTTCGAAATGTAATCCGGGAAAGTATTATTTCAATGTTCTTCCTTTGTACATTGAATGAAAATCAAAAAGGTCAGAACAGTCTACACGTATAAAGATCTCAAAAGCAACTTCTCATTTTCGACTTGTAAATGGTTCGTAAAGATATACTTGAGAGCAAATGCTCAATTTTAAAATGTATGCAAATTATACTTGTTCACGAGTTCATAAGGTATAGGAGCAGAATTAGACCATTCGGCCCATCGAGTCTGCTCCGCCATTTGATCATGGCTGATATGCTCCTCATCCCCATTTTCCTGCCTTCGCCACATAACACTTCAACCCTTTACCAATTAAATATCTGTTTAACTCCTCCTTAAACTTACTCACTGTCTCAGCATCCATCGCACTTTGGGGTAACAAATTCCACAGATTCACAACCCTTTGGGAGGAGCAATTTCTCCTCAAGGCAATGGGCAGGGGTAGTTTTAAAGTTTATTTAGTTATTAGTGTCACAAGTGGTTTTATATCAACACTGCAATGAAGTTACTGTGAAAATCCCCTCGTCGCCATACTCCGGCTCCTGTTCGGGTACACTGAGGGAGAATTTAGCACGGCCAATGCACCTAACCAGCACATCTTTCAGACTGTGGGGAGAAACCGGAGCACCTGGAGGAAACCCACACAGACATGGGGAGAACGTGCAGGCTCTGCACAGACCCAAGCCGGGAATCGAACCCGGGTCCCCGGCGCTGGGAGGCAGCAGTGTGGGAAAGCCGTGATGAAGCATCACGCCCAGGATATTTTAACTCGTGGGACTCTTTTCATGGGTTGGCCTCTGGTCTTGCGCCAATTCAGGCAACTGGTGTGACTTCAAAAAGGGACACATCTTTGAACTGCATTTCTGCTTCATTCATTGTGGAAAGGCTGAGGGAGCTCGGTCTTTTCTCCTTGGAGAGACGAAGGATGAGAGGAGACCTAATAGAGGTCTATAAGATGTTGAGAGGCATAGATCGGGTGGACTCACAGAGGCTTTTTCCCAGGGTGTAAATGTCTGCTACGAGAGGACACAGGTTTAGGTTGCTGTGGGGGTAGGTACAGGGGAGATGTCAGGGGTAAGTTTTTCACACAGAGGGTGGTGGGCGAGTGGAATCGGCTGCCGTCAGTGGTGGTGGAGGCGAACTCAATGGGGTCTTTTAAGAGACTCCTGGATGAGTACATGGAGCTTAATAGGATGGAGGGTTATAGGTAGGTCTAGAAGGTAAGGATGTGTTCGGCACAACTTGTGGGCCGAAGGGCCTGTTTGTGCTGTAGTTTTTCTATGTTTCTATGTTTTCTATGTTTCTAAGTATTTTCCCGAGATAAGGAATTGAATTCTGAACACCTCTTCTCAGATGTCTCCCTGGAAGTCCGAGATGAGGAAATAAGAACAAGGAGGGAGCAGCTGTTGCCTACAAGGTCTGAATGGGTCTGAGTAACATATCATCAGTGAATAACTTTTAGATTTCAGTTCAGCACCTCTTGCCTGAGGTGGACAACTGTCCTGAAGGAGAAAAAAATCACCAATTATAAAGGCTTGAATGGTTGGAAGCAAATGTAGTGCGTACACAAGCATCATTTTAACCTCACTACATGTAACATTCTCACCTGGCAGACATGGATAAAATTCATGCAATGAAGTCTAGAATGAAATAGCTCACACAAGCACACTTACAACAATGCTATGCTGACATTCCTTCCAACATTTGCTGATTATTTATAACTTTCAGCTACATTAAGCATTATCTTCCAAATTGCTAAATTACATTCTCCACATAAACTTTCCCACCCAGATTCAAGGAAACAACCTCTCCCTCGCCTTCTCTCATATGGGCTCTCAACACCCATGACCTTCATGATAAAGGCTTCCTCCGACTACTTCCTTATGCTCTGCAGCAGCCATGTGCTGCACTCTTTTTCAATGCCGTTTCTTTCTGTGTCCAGCCTTGGAAAAAGCTCTTCCTCAATTCATTCACAATTCATTATGAGGTGATTTGATTTATTATTGCCACATGTATTAGTATACAATGAAAAGTATTGTTTCTTGCGCGCTAAACAGACAAACCACACCGTTCGTACCGTACAAAGGGGAGAAGGAAAGGAAAGAGTACAGAATGTAATGTTACAGTCATAGCTAGGGTGTAGAGAAAGATCAGCTTAATAAAAGGTAGGTCCATTCAAAAGTCCGTCAGCAGCTGGGAAGAAACTGTTCTTGACTCGGTTGGTATGTGACCTCGCAATGCTCTGGCGACAGCGGCAGTTGGTAAAATTTGAATTCCATAAAAATCTGGAATTCAAAGTCTAATGACGACTGTTGACTGTTGTGAAAACCCATCTGGTTCCCTAATGCCCTTTAAGGAAGGAAATCTGTGTGCTTAACTGGTCTGGCCTATATTTGACTCCAGACCCACAGCAATGTGGTTGACTCTTAAGTGCCATTATACCCTAAGCAAGGGCTACTCAAGGGAAATTAGGGATGGGCAACAAATGCCGGTCCAGCCAGCGATGCCCACATCCCATGAATGAATGAAAATATTGAGACCACCCATTTAGCTGTTTCTGCCATTTCCCCCATTCCCCTCTTCCTGCTGATTCAAGCCTGCCCCAGCTTCCTCAACCCCACACCTCAGCCAACATCTTTTACTCCCAAATTCCTCTCCAATCAGCTCATCTCAGTAAAGGGACCCATGTTCAGCTGCCTTGATGCCATTCCTACTAAACTGATGACCACACAACATCCCCCTCCTGGTGCCATGCCTCTGACATTTTTAATTCTTCCTCAGGTACTTTTTTCATTTTTCCTAAACTACTGTCATCAGGAGGTCTTCAAAAACCCTCTATCGCAAAGACAGCCGGCTGTAAGTGCGGTAACATTACACCCTCCTAACCCACCCTCTACCAGCCCCACCCACCTTCCCACTGCTCAGCTCATCTGTTGCTTAAAAATCCATGCTTTCCACCTCAACACTCAATCATTCTACTGCTTACCAAGCTCACATCTTCCAATGTCTGTACATTTCAGCTTGCCTGAAGTTCTATTCCCAGTAATCAATCTATTCTGCACTAAATAGTGCTCAACATCAGGTGGAATTTAATGTAAGCGACTGCACTGGAGAGTTTGTATGAGGCCTGCATTTGGAAAGCCCTCTACCGCCACCACCACCCCCCCCCCCCCCCCCCACCACCTCCCGCCTCCCATAACTGGCTCGTGGCAGCCCTTCCACTAGATTTAGGTCCCCAAGGGTAGAAACGCCACCTCCCAAGAGCTGCGGGCCAATCCGATGCACCCACTATGATTGCGGAGGGCCAAAGGCAACAGGTGAGTGATAGGGAGATGGGAGTTACGGGAGGGATCGCTGGCTGCAAGGGGTATCAGGAAAAAGGTCTAGAGGTTGGCACTCATTTCCATTCCCCCCACCCACCCATCCCCCACCCCCCATTCCCCCTCACCCCCCATCCCCCCCAACCCCACCACCACCCCTTCCTGACGCTGGGTCCCTTGATCAAACGGTGAGTGCCTTTGAATGAGGAAACCCTCCCCACTGTAAACTTTCTAAGTCTTTTAAAGTCACGATTCTTCTCTCTACCATTGGTTCAACAACCTGTGTCAGGATGAGGCCCTTAAGTGGGTATAATTGCTCACCTATGGGCCTCAATTAGCTTTTAGGTGGTAAGGTTGTACGGTTGTTCATGAACCTTCCAGCCACAGACTTAAATAGACGAAGACGGGATGGAAGCAGGTCCTCACTCCACACCCTCCTGGCTGATTAAATGCTCTCTAGCTCCTGATTCTGGGAAGTGGGGAGAGCGGGGGGTGGTTGAGTTGGGGGAATTAAATTCCATCTGTCAATACTGCCCCTCCTGATCTACCTTGTCTCCCAACTCCAATTTACAATTGTCATCAACATGTTTCAATCCCTTCATGATTTTTGTTCCTCCATATCGCCGCAACATCCTCCAAGGGCAGCATGGTGGCGTAGTGGTTAGCAGTGCTGCCTCACAGTGCCAGGGACCCAGGTTCAATTCCCAGCCCTGGTCACTGTCTGTGTGGAGTTTGACCATTCTCCCTGTGTCTGCATGGCTTTCCTCCGGGTACTCTGGTTTCCACCCACAGTCCAAAGATGTGCGGGTTAGGTTGCTTGGCCATGGTAAATGTCAGGGGGGCTAGCAGTGTAAATGGGGTTACGGGGATAGGCCTTGGGTGGGATGTTGGTCGATGCAGACTCGATGGGCTAAATGGCCTCCTTATGCACTATAGGGATTCTCTGCCTTTATACTACAACACACCCAAGATCACATCATTCCTCAGGCCAAACCTATTGGGTCCACCACCCTCCCTTTGCACCACCTCACCTTGCCTTCTGCTGTCTGGATGCCATGGTTCAAATTCTCTCCCCAGACCCCTCTGTCACCTCTGCCTGTCCTCATGGCAGAGAATTTGGACCTTACACCCTTACAACCTATCTTTTTGACCAGGCTGTTGGTCATCCTTCTTGATCCCTGGTAAGATCAACATCCATTTTTGTCTGAATACATCAGTGTGGAGTGACTTGGGAGGCTTTCCCAAGTTGAACGTGCAAGGAACTTGCTCTCTGTTGTTTTCTTACAGAAGTGAAATAGGCAGTTCATCAGTGAAGCTAGCTGAAGCAGAGATTCTATGCAGTCGATGGCCAATTCAGTTATGGTGACTGTTTGAGTTTGGGAACCCATTAATCATGAAAAAGGAGGGAAATGCAGCACACCCTAATTTGATACTGAATTTAATAAAAATCACAAAAGACTATTTTCTTACAATTTAGACTTTAGCAATCTGCAACCAATCTGTAGAGCACAAGCTGACACTTTGATACAATACATTACATCAAAATATTAAAAATCAGTTAAAAACTGAAAAAGAAGAATAGCTGAATTCACACTTCTTCAAAAATCATTCACCCAATATAATGAAGATAGAAAAATTAGATTGATGTGTTTTTAGTCATGAATTATACATGGCCAAGCGATGCAACTGTAAATTGGTATTGAATCTATTAAGATTGGATAATTAAAATGTCTCACAACACCAGGTTAAAGTCCAACAGGTTTATGTGGAATCATGAGCTTTTGGAGCGCTGCTCCTTCATCAGGTGCTCACCTGATGAAGGAGCAGCGCTCTGAAAGCTCATAACTCCAAATAAACCTATTGGACTTTAACCTGGCATTGTGAGACTTCTTACCATGCCAACCCCAGTCCAACGCTGGCATCTCCACATCATGGATAATTAAAATGAATTTAAACCCCGGTAGGATAATTGTAATTCCAAGAATGAGCTTGGGTCGGGAAACATTTTTAAAATTTCAAACTCAACTCCAATCTACCCACTTGCAGTTTGAACTGAAATCGATTGGGGGTTAAATCTTTTAAGGATGTTATGTGCCTCCATTATATAAGTTTTTAAAAATCTTTCAATTAGGATGGCTGGTATAGTAACGTGCACCGTTAAGGGGTGGGTTCTCAGAGGGTCATGTGGCCCATTCAGCCAAGCGGGTCAGAGCGCTCGAATCCTAGGGCTGAGTGTGGGATTTCCTTGCCAGTTAGGAGTCTGGAGTATTGTAATTTTACCTCACTCTCTGTACATCGTTACTTACCTTAATAAACCTTCATTCGTTGATCTACTTGGTGATTGCCAGTCTTTGCAAGATATTATAGTTGTATTTCCAGAGATTCGGGAATCCCGTCAGTTAAAATGAGGTGACATGGGCCAGATCCATGGGTTAGGTGCACTTACAGCAGTGCTTGTGTAGCTAGGGGGATCAGGAGTGCTTCTTCAAGGTCCAAACTTACTCCTGTACACCCACTATGATCTCTGACAACACATTAACCCAGTCTCTAATGCACCCCCCCACCCCCCCAACAACCCTTGCCACTTACTTCAGAGGTTCCTTGCCTGTTTTACCTACCAACAACCAATTGAAAAAGATATGAAAGATGTCTTGCAGTGCAACACATGTGAAAATATATCATGACAAAATTAAATGTTCCTCACACACTTCAATATATATAACGTGAAGTTGTGAGACCTCGATCCAAGAGTCTGCTTGAAAGATTGGCCGCTTGCCTATTCAGGAACATCAATCTAAAGTAACTTTAAAGCAAGGGACTAATAAAACATACATTTAGAAGACTTGACATTTGGAAATACCAACATCCAACCTTTAGGTTTGAGTAGAAGCCCAATTTTCAGTGCTTAACAGACACAAACACTACTAAAAATGTTGTCAAAGCTTTTAAAATGCAGATGATAAAGTGCCACTATCAAGAATTTAAGGGAAGTGGTTTAAGATTGCTTGCTATATGTAGGAATGGTTTCTGAGCTTTGGGCAGACCTGGGCTTCGTATAATTGGCAGTTGTTCCATGCTAAGTAGGGTGGCATTTTAATTCATGAATTCAACGTAACATGAGTGAGGCTGAAACCTGAGTGTATTCCAGCCCATCAAGGTGGGCACTCTTTGGAGCGGGCTGTTCTGCACACAAGATGATTATAACGATTGTATCTTCATTAGATCTGACATGTGGATAATGTTACTTCTGTCTAATTTCTAATTCCAAGTCAGTGCAGTCATTAGATAATAGGAGCAACCGAAAAGGTTTTCTTTCAATATTATAAGTCCGTCTCTGATTAAAGTTTTAAAGTTGATTTATTCTCGTCAAGTAGGCTTACATTAACACTGCAATGAAGTTACTGTGAAAATCCCCTAGTCGCCACATTTTGGTGCCTGTTTGGGTACACTGAGGGACAATTTAACATGACCAATGTACCTAACCAGCACGTCTTTCGGACTATGGGAGGAAACCGGAGCACTTGGAGGAAACCCACGTAGACATGAGGAGAATGTGCAGACTCCACACAGACAGTGACCCAAGCCGGGAAAGGAACCCGGGTTCCTGGCACTGTGAGACAGCAGTGCTAACCACTGTGCCACTGTGATTAGGTTATATCTCATAATAACATGATGATCCTTTTTCCACAGAAGCACATTCAACTGAATCCATCATTACAATAGCAGTATATCTGAATGGTGGATACCTGAAGGAAAGTAACTGAACAAAGACCATGATTCTGTGGCTGTGTTAGCCCTGGGCGTAAGTCCCATAATGGCCGCTAAATCCCACGAGAGGCCAAAAACGGGATTTGCACTGGAGATTTTGGTTTGTGGTCTTCCCTGCCTCCCTCCGATGACACAATCAGGTTCCAGTAAGGGTGCAAGCCTGATTAGCATGAATTAGAATGTCATTGGCCTGTGTCACAATGTAACTTCCAGTCCCGGTGTATCTTCCCACCCATGTCGCACTAGTGCAAATTACTACTGCTTTTTAAAAATGGGAACCTGGTGCCATGATGTCCTAGCTGCCATTTGATTAACCAGCGGGCCTATTAACATTGTGTAGCCCTGAAGGAGGAACCAATTACGCCCAGTTAGTAAGCTGAGATTTATGCTTGTGACACTGTTAACCCATTGCACTAGCATCTCCCCACAGTGCCATGTCCAAAGGCTGAGCCTCAGCTTTCAGTGAGAAGACTGGCAGATCTCATGCCTCAGAGACACATCTCCCCAGGATCCCCAGCTCCTGCTGTATGGCTCCTTGGGTTTCCCACCCTTCCCAGTGCCAACTTCACTGTGCAAATGTCTACGACCAAGGTCTGACAATAAAGTCCCTCCTGAAAGAGCTTCCAGTGGTCCCATGCACTCGGGGAAGAAGGCACCCCTCAGTTGAAGTCCATCTGAGAGTCAGAGTGGGTGAGGGCTAATTCCAGGAACCACCCTGTTTTGGATAAGGGATGGGAATTTGATATCAGTGAGTGCGTCAGCACTGTCGGTGATGTTTCTTGGCTGCTCCCAGATAAAGATGGTCAGTGGGTCAGGGTATGGTAAGGTGCCATTCGGGGGAAGCAAATCCCTCTCTCTTTATTCCCTCGCAGGTTTATTTTAGATATAGTGATGATGCCAGTGGAGCTTGCTGTTATTCTCATTACATCAAAGAAGGAGAAAAGAGTCCAGTATCAACATGCGGCTACACTAATTCTGGAGTATCACCAAGGACCAGGGGCAGTAGGCCGTGATCAGTGGCCGGAGGCTGCACTAGCCGGTGAGGGCATTTGGAGGTGACACAGACACGTGAGAGTGTACTGTCGTAGGCTCTCCTTTATCGAGCAGACTGACACCATGTGCCTCCGGAGACCTGTGGCCGATGAGGGAGACAGTGAGGCACCCTTGCCATATCGTCCAAGACTTGGTGCCACGTGGTGCGGGAGGACACTTGCTGCCTGTGGCTGTAAAAGTTACCAAACTTGGATACAACTGGCTCCTCCCAGGGCTCCACCGGGGATCTTTGTGGAATTTCACAGGCATTCACACATAAGTACATCCACAAGATCACGGGTGGGTTCTTTACGAGGGCAAGTACTGCATTCATTTTGACCTGGACTAGATGAGCCAAGATGATGATCTGCGGAGTTCGGGCAGATCACAGGTCGACCACAAGTGCAGGGGGCAATTGATTGCGCTCATGTGCCAATCATTCCCCATGGCACAGGGTTTGCCTTCCATTAACAGTAAATGGTTCCACTCCCTGAATGTTCAACTGGTCTGCAAGCGCATCAGGCGTATAATGCAGGCTTGTGCCCAATTCCTGGGGAGAGTCCATAACAGCTTTATTCTTGGCCAATCCCAGATCCCAGACCGTTGATGCATTTCCACTGCCTGGACAGGTCTGGTGGAGCCTCCAATCTAACTTCCAGAGGGTCTCCCACATTGTGGTGATGTGCCCTCCACAACACGGTCCTGCAACGGGGTTAGGAGCTTGCTGGAGGAGGATCTGGAAATGCAGGACATTTCCACAAATGAGGAGGACAATGAAGTTGACCCTCCAGAGGAGGCGGAGGAAGGTGGCCATGGGGTGCCAGTGTGCATATGGGCACGAAAGCTAGAGATTCCCCCATCGTGACATGGTCCCAAGAGGACCAGAATTAGGGAGGACAGAGAATGCCTGGGTGCCCCTCCACTGTGTCCTGGGAGGGTGGACTTGTGAGGACCAGCAACTGAGGGAGCTGGAGATGCCAGTTACCCATTCAGTGCAGGGGGTGATGTTGACTTGCAGTGAGGGAAGGGCTGTGACATTAAATATTGTGAATGTCTGATTCCTGTCTAGTTGATGGCAGCTCGCAGACTCCCTGTGGCTTGGGTTGTTTCAGAGCGATGATGCGCGGCGTCACTTATCTCTCCTGATGCTGTCTCGGGGGTTGGCGTGCGATGAGAGGATTCCCTGTATCATTACTGAGTCTTGTCAGTGTGAGGAAAACACATGCATTGAAGTGACATCATCATATGGAGGGATTGGAGGTGGCGCAAGTCTAACGTGAGATGTGCCAGACATCTCTCTCAGAAATTGTGTACTGGCTTAGTGCAGGATCCTTGCTTGCGGAGGGACCAGGCTCCCCGGCTGTGAGGGGAGGGACATGACATTAATGCCTGGCAAGGGGAAAGGTCCAGGAGGGACAGAACCCACGAGTTTGAGGGAGAAGGATGAAAGTGCAGAGGCTCCTCACTATTCCTTCCCTCGCCCACCTCTCTATCCACGCGGCCCTCACTGCTGCTCCTCCACTGTAAGCTCCAGTGTTCTTTCCTCGTACGGAGTGAGAATCCACCATTCCACTGCCTGTCCTTGCTCTCTGGCAGTGGTTGTAAACCAGCTTCTCCTGCAGGCCTTATGCTGGGTCAGATGGCGATGATGCCTGGCATGTGTGGGCGCTGCACGTGAGCGGAGATGAATGATGAGGAGAGGAGTCTGAGGGGAGATGAGGAAATGTGTGGGAGGTCAAGTGGTGGGGTCCAGGTGGTATGGTGAGGGATGTGTGAATGGGAGAGTAGTGAGAGAAGACAAGAAGCACTTACCCTGGCAGCACCAAGGAGGTCATCATTTTCTTATGCCTCTTCCTCCTTTGAGCAATGCTGGCACTCCCCAGTGTGGTCACCGTCTCCCATGTGGGAGTTGTGACTTTACTGGAAGGTCTTCAGCCTGCCTGCAGGTAGATTGTAGCCTTTTGCTCTCCATGGCATCCAACATTTGTATCATAGCCCCCTCTGTCAACAATGGAGCTGGTTCCTGAACTGCTCTCCTCTGGGTTTGACTGTGAGGAATTATACTGAAGGCCCCTTTAAATAATTTATTTGCTCAGATGACCCAGTGGTGGGCAAATCAGCCACAGGTGTGGCGTTCTTCACATGGGAATTTGTTTCTCCCCCAAGTGTCTAACGATTCCAGTCCAGATTGCGTCAAAGGGACCTGCTGGATTTGCATGGTTTTCACACTGAGAATGACACTTAGGGGGTAATTTTACCATTTTGAGTCTGAGTGCCGAATCCAGGCGTCAAATAGATCTGAGCCTGGAATCCTCTTTCCAGTGCGCTCATATGCGTTTTGCCGGCTCCGGCCTGATCCGCGCTGTGGGCGGGGCTTAGCGCTGGCAGACCGATCGGAGCTCTGAACTGCGCATGCGCAGTTCGAAAAAAATCTGACAGAGCGCGCCCGGGCACGAAAGAAAGAAAAAGCAGAAAGCGGAGAGAGCGGCTCTCTGACGATCATCCTCTGGTCGGGGGAGGGGGAGGGGTGGGAGGAGGAGGGGGGTGGGAGGAGGAGGGGGGTGGGAGGAGGAGGGGGGGCGGGACCCAGATCATCCTCTGGTCGGGGCGGGGGGGGGGGGGGGGAGGGGGTGTGACCGATCATCCCCTGGGGGTGGGGGAGGAGAGGGGGTGTGACGTCTCATCCTCTTTGGGGGGGGGGGGGAATGGGGGGGGAGAGGGGGTGTGACGTCTCATCCTCTGGGGGGCGGTGGGAGGGGAGGGAGTGTGACGTCTCATCCTCTGGGGGAGGGGGGGAAGATGGGGGGCGGGGGGGTGTGACGTATCATCCTCTGGTCGGGGGGGTTCCGCTGCCCGTCTGTGGCCGATCCCTCTTGCCGGAGTGGACGTGTGGCCATCCCATCCCACAAAACGTTCAGGATGAAGCGATTCCTCGCTAAGGTGATGAAGCAGAACTGGCCGATTCCACAGTGGATCCACATGAAAGCCAGCTACAAGATCAGTACAAGTCCAAGAGGAGACACTGGAAAAGGACCAAGCAGGGCCTGTAAAGGGATACACCATCACTGGTACACTACCAGCCACAGATTACTCTTCCCTGCAGGGGAAAGAGAGCGGGAGCGATGGCTGAGGATGAGACGTCACACCCCCTCTCCTCCCACCCCCCCCACCCCCCAGAGGATGAGACGTCACACACCCTCCCCTCCCTCCACTCCCCCCCAGGGGATGATCGGTCACACCCCCTCTCCCTCCCACCCCCCCCCCCCCCCCCCCCCACTCCCACAGAGGATGAGACGTCACACCCCCTCTCCTCCTCCCACCCCCTCCCGCCCTGACCAGAGGATGACCTGGGTCAGAGAGCCGTTGCAGTCTCTGATCCCGCTCTTCGGAGGCTGCAGCGGCGACTTCAGACTTTTATTTTGCAGGTCGGTAACAGCGCGGACGCGGATTGGGCCAGAAGACGGTAAAGTGGGATTTGGCGGTAGAGTTGGGCGTGCGGTTCATTAAGTCAATTTAAATGCATGCAAATGCATTTAAATCGTCGGGCCGCCCAATTCGGGCACGGGCCGGACCCGCACCCAAATCAGGTGTCGGTAAAGCCGTGATCTGCTCAGATTCAGGTGCAGATCGCGTTAAAGGCCCGTCGCCCAACTTTATCGCAATTTCACGCCCGAAAACGGGCACGAAGTTTTGGTAAAATCAGGCCCTTAGTTCGATTGTGGAAAAATTCTACCCAAAGTGCTTTTCATCACATGAACAAAGATAATTCCCATAAGGTTAATGAAATAATTATTACCTACTTTTCTCCCACCGATTGCCAAAGAAAGCCTGCTTTTTCAGGAATTATTCATGCCTGAAAATAATTTATAATAATAAGTGCTTTTCATGTCATGGTCATCTCAAAAATGCACTTAAAGGTTGTGGGAGAGGGAGGAGAAAATGGGACAAATGCAATACAAAGTGATTGACAACATAGTTGAAGGTGCTAGCTTTGAGAAGATTGTACGTGGAGACAGAGGTGCCAAGGGAAAAGGAATTTGGAAGAGAGTTCCATTTCTCCATGGCAACCTGAAAGCAGTAACAACTGATACTCATGTTGTACCTTTAACATAATGAAACGTCAAATGAAACACCCCAAAGCTCTTCAGCGGAACATTATAAAACAAAGAACATAGAACAAAGAAAATTACAGCACAGGAAGAGGCCCTTTGGCCTTCCAAGCCTGCACCGACCATGCTGCCCGACTGAACTATAACCCCCTACCCTTCCGGGGACCATATCTCTCTCTATTCCCATCCTATTCATGTACTTGTCAAGACGCCCCTTAAAAGTTACTATCGTATCTGCTTCCACTACCTCCCCCGGCAGAGTGTTCCAGGCACCCACCACCCTCTGTGTAAAAAACTTGCCTCGTACATCTCCTTTAAACCTTGCTCCTCGCATCTTAAACCTATGCCCCCAAGTAATTGACTCTTCCACCCTGGGAAAAAGCTTCTGACTATTCACTCTGTCCATGCCCCTCATAATCTTGTAGACTTCTATCAGGTCACTCCTCAACCTCCGTCCTTCCAGTGAGAACAAATCAAGTTTCTCTAACCTCTCCTCATGGCTAATGCCCTCCATGATGTGGAGATGCCGGCGTTGGACTGGAGTAAACACAGTAAGAAGTTTAACAACACCAGGTTAAAGTCCAACGGTTTTATTTGGTAGCAAAAGCCACACAAGCTTTCAGAGCCTTAAGCCCCTTCTTCAGGTGAGTGGGAATTCCCACTCACCTGAAGAAAAGAACAAGCTCCGAAAGCTTGTGTGGCTTTCGCTACCAAATAAACCTGTTGGACTTTAACCTGGTGTTGTTAAACTTCTTACATTGCCCTCCATATCAGGCAACATCCTGGCAACTCTTTTCTGCACCCTCTCCAAAGCCTCCACATTCTTCTGGTATTGTGGTGACCAGAATTGAACACTATATTCCAAGTGCGGCCTAACTAAGATTCGATAAAGCTGAAACATGACGTGCCAATTTTTTAACTCAGTGCCCCGACCGATGAAGGCAAGCATGCCGTATGCCTTCCTGACTACCTTCTCCACCTGCATTGCCACTTTCAGTGACCTGGGTACCTGTACACCCAGATCCCTCTGCCTATCAATACTCTTAAGTGTTTTGCCATTTACTGCATATTTCCCATCTAAATCAGGCCTTCCAAAATGCCAAAACCAAATATGAAAAATCTGTTCCTTTGTTTTCTGTGACCTACCCCTTAGCTATCCAGATATTTCTGGTTGGTCTCTCTTCCTCTCTCTCTTATACTA
This sequence comes from Mustelus asterias, assembly GCF_964213995.1. NCBI lineage: Eukaryota > Metazoa > Chordata > Chondrichthyes > Carcharhiniformes > Triakidae > Mustelus > Mustelus asterias. The sequence goes on from NC_135807.1 coordinate 23,574,192, forward strand.
GGTGTTAGGTATATTGTCCATGCTAAATTCTCCCTCAGTGCACCTGAACAGGCACCGGTGTGTGTGGTGGCTGGAGGATTTTCACAGTAACTTCTTTGCAGTGTGTATGTAAGCCTACTTGCGACACTAATGAAATAAATAAATTTACTGGTCATTTCCCCACATAATGGTTTGCACTGCTGCCTCACAGCGCCAAGGACCCAGGTTCAATTCCAGCCTCAGCGTTTGTTCTGTGTCCTGTGCTAGAGATGTGACTAGAAGCTGAGTATGATATAGTAGTCATTAGAGACCTGACTACAAGCTGGATGATACAGTAGCCACCCTTAAGACCTAACTCTAAGCTGAGTATGATGTAGTAGCCACTCTAGCGGCCTAGCTACAAGTCAGACGTGATATAATAGCCATTCTCGAGACCTGACTAAAAAACTGGGTATATTATAGTAGCCATTCTAGAGACCTGGACACAAGTTGGGTTTGATACAAGAACCATTCTAGAGATAAAAGCAAAATACTGCGGATGCTGGAATCTGAAACAAAAATAGAAAATGCTGGAAAATCTCAGCAGGTCTGACAGCATCTGTGGAGAGAGAATAGAAGGAAGTCTTGCAACACCAGGTTAAAGTCCAACAGGTTTATTTGTAGCAAATACCATAAGCTCTCCACATCGAGAGAGAATAGAGCCAATGTTTTGAGTCTGGATGACCTTTCGTCAGAGCCATTCTAGAGAGCTGGCTCCAAGGCGGATATGATATAGTAGCCATTCTAAAGACTTGACTACAAGTTGGGTATGATATCATAGCCATTCTTGAGACCTGCCTGCAAGTTGGATTTGATATAATAATGGCGGAGCAGGCTCGAAGGGCCAAATGGCCTCCTCCTGCTGCTATCTTCATCTATGTTCTAGAGACTTGGCTATAAGTTAGGTGCGAGATAATAGCCACTCGAGAGTAGGAGCTAAATATTTTAGCACAGGGAAACTAGTTAAACTTCACTATCGAGCGAAACATCAGTGAGGTTTTAGATAACATACCTAAGGCCAACAAGCTGAGTAACAAATGATGTTGTAGTGCAATTTTGTTTAAAGAAGTCATCTTGTAACAGGAAAACCGGTCCTATCAAGATATGGTTGGAAATGAAAGAGGAAGATTGCATACACATAAAACTGTGGCTCCACTAAATTTGAAATCACATCTTTCACTCTAATAGAAATAGAAAAGTGGCATATCGATATGATCTGTAAGAAGGGCTTTGCACCAATGACTGCATATGAAGCACGAAGGCGAAATACGATACTGGGCATCTTTGTGAGCGTCGAGATAAAAGGTGATTCATCTGAATCACATTGGAAAAGATTTCAGGAAACTGCCTCGGTTATAATTGTTTGCCGCCCACCTCCGGTGATTGATCGGAAAAGGAAAATGTGAAGCAGCGAGAATGAAAATGGATGGGAATTCAGGATGTCGCTGGAAAGACACAGAAATGTAGCACACAGAGAACTGGAGACTGATGCGCAAGTCTCAAGGTAGAACAACAGACAATGCTCAGCTGAGGAAGAGAGTTAACGTTTCAGGCCAATGACCTTTCGTCAGTTCAGAACTGAATGGGATTGGGGTCGGTGGGATTTTAAAAAAGTCTGAAACCCAACCACTTTGGATTGAATGGCTGTGAGAGAGGAGACAGGTGACTAACTCTCTCCCAAGAAGCAAGTTCGCCATTAGGATATTATAATGAACAAAGAACAGTACAGCACAGGAACAGGCCCTTCGGCCCTCCAAGTCTGTGCCAATCACATCTACCCATCCAAACCAACCGCTTATATCCCTCTATTCCCCGTTTGTTCATATGCCTATCAAGATAAGTCTTAAATGTGGCTCACGTAACTGCCGCAACCACCTCACTTAGCAGTGCATTCCAGGCCCCCACCACCCTCTGTGTAAAAAATGTCCCCCGCACATCCCCACTGAACTTTTCCCCCCTTATCTTGAACTTGTGCCCCCTTGTAACTGTCATTTCTGCCACATGCCTCAGATTTAACTTGCTTTCTGCTTTAATTCTGGCTGGCTGAGTTTCCCAGGCCTCAGGGAGACTGACAGATAAATGGAGGTGAGGGAAGTTGAGAGTTTAAAGATAAATGTAACTGCCTTTACAGCAATACTTGTGAACTAAGAGAAGCAGGAGTGATCCTCACAACTCCTGCCCTCATCCTGATCATCCCTCACTCCAGCTTACCTTCCCTGTTCCACAGCAAACAACCGACACAACTATCAGACCATCCTACCCCTTGATCAGTATCCCCCTGGGACTGGATGTCTTCACTAATATCAGACCCCTAACAGAATCATGTTCCCATTACTGCAGCAAACAAGCTCCCTACTTGTTCCTGCAGCTTCATTCTCCTCCAGTATGTTCCCCTCTGACAGGAAGCCGAGCCTGTCAACCAGGTTGGCTTTCAAATGGGAATCTTGTGTAAAATAACATACATGCTCTGTGGTTAAAGTTCCACAGCATTTGAGAGGGTTCTCCACCCACCTACCCCCACCCCCCAACACCACCATTTTACACAAACCAATCTATCTCTTTGTGTCTGGCTGGGATTTTCCAGTTTCACCCATCGTGAGACCTGAGAATTTGGAAAGTCAATGTCCAAAGGTCCATTGACCTTGGAAATTTCCTCCTCCTGTGTTTCTCTGTCTTTCCGTCTCTCTGGTTGTAAAATGTTGGCTATAGTTGTATGGTCTTAAGAAGTATTTCCAGTCAAACATAGGTTATCTGTAAGTGTTTATTGGCTCTTAGAACTATTTACAAAAATACAGTTAAGGGTAAAATCTCGGAGCTGTCTCCATGCTTGTTGGCACACATAGCTCTGTCCAACACTCAACTGACTCGGTGTGGGTCGTGAGCTCCCTTCTGACCCATATTAACCCTATATGTGCCAGACCTTTATGCTATATCTCTATGTCAGTGTCTCTTCTTTCCCTATATCTGTGTATCTGTCTCTTCCTCTGCCTGCGTCTCTCTATGGCTTTGTCTGTGTCGCTCTCTCTTTCTCTCATTTTTTTGAATACAATGGACCGAATTTTACCACCTTGCCCACCCCAGAATGAGGGCAGGTGAGGCCCACAGAACAGAATTCTCCGTTGGCCTCGGGTGGAATTTTACGAGCCTCACCCGAGCGAGGTCGTAAAATCCCACCACATATGTCTGCTGATCATTTTTGCAGCCAGAGTACTTTGCTTTCGTACCAAGGTGCAACGTTCAATATGCAGAAAGAGGAACTTGTTCACTGAGGTGAAGATAAGAAAATACAGAAACACTTTCAAAGTGAGATCAGAGGGTTGGGATTTTCCAGCTGTTCCTGTCGGCAGGATCTTCCAGTCCCACCGGTGGCAAACCCTGCGGTGGGTTCCCTGGCGCCTCCTGGACGCATGAACAATACAAATTGCCACAGATATTGGCCACTGGAAAATACGTTACGGTGGTGGAGGTGCGCAGGGGGTGGGTATCCCACCCAGAGTGACAAAGATGAGAAAAAGCATTACAACTAAGTGAAACACAAACAATTTAAAAATCCTCCGGTACCACAACAGAAAGTGGACAGTCAATGAAAAGCTCAAAAACCACAAAGAGTGCAAATAGATTCAGGACTGAAGCTGAACACAAAATGATGAACATTTTGAATGATTCCCCCCTCGCCCAGTATTTGCGAGGGAATGACACGAGCAACTTATTCTCCTGAGACAGAGGTACCCCAGGTAAAATCAATCTCTGAAATAGAAATGAGATAGAAGTCCACAAAGGGCTAACAAGGCTCGAAACGAATAAATTGACAAGATAGACGGTATTAATTCCAGAGTTCTGGGAGAGACGAGCAAAGAGATTTGTGAGATACTGGCAATCATTACGAGTAGATCAATAGAAGTTAGGAAAATAATGGGATAGGAAATAGGCTAATGTGGTATTCATATTCAAGAGAAGTGACAACATAGACACAGGCAACTACAGATCCATTTGTCTTTGTTGCATTCCATGTAAAGTAATGAAATCGATTATCATGAGTAAACCTGAAGATTCAATTTTCATAAATTAGCTCGACTCAGAAATTCAATCGGATGTGGTCACATTTGAAGATGGCACCAAACTAGGAGGGGTAGAAATCATGGAATGTATTGAGCAAAATAAATAGTGGAGAAAAACAATGGCAAATGAGACATCATTTGATGCAAATGCAAAGAATGAGACAGAGAAAGGGAAAAATAGAGACAAACACATTTCATGACTGTCACCAGCTGACCCCATGTGATAGGCAGAGTTTTCAACTTTTAACCATATTTAAATCATTGGTGTTTGGTCATCCCTCGAGTATATGTCTCGTAACTGAATATCTCACACCTTGGACTAGTCTGAGGTTGACAGGCATGTGTAAATCAGACAAACATAGAAGATAGGAGCAGGAGGAGGCCATTTGGCCCTTTGAGCCTGCTCTGCCATTCATTACAATCATGGCTGATTGTCCAACTCAGTAATCTAAATGACAAGTAACAGTGGACCCAGCACGGATCCCTGAGGCACACCGCTGGTCACAGGCCTCCAGTTTGTGCAAGAACATCTTTCCTCAGAAAAGGCGACCAAAACTGCACACAATAATCTAGGTGTGGCCTCACCAAGGCCCTGTATAATTGCAACAATACATCCCTACTCTTGTACTCGAAACCTCTTGCAATGAAGGCCAATGTACCATTTGCCTTCTTTACCGCCTGCTGCACCTGCATGCTTACCTTTAGCGACTGGTGCACCAGGACATCCAGGTCCCTCTGCACACTCCCCTCTCCCAATTGATAGCCATTGAGGTAGTAATCTGCCTTCTTGTTTTTGCATCATAGTGATTTCACATCCTGTGTAAATGCCACAAATTGCTGCATGATCAAGTGCTCATTCATTCAGATCTGGAAGACTCACAAGCTATCCCGGAGGGTTGGGGACACACACCCCCAAAAATAAGTTAGTCGTTTTCCTGCCCCTTATCACTAAACTGTTACTCCTAATGAAAATTGTGTGCAAGTGGACAGAGTCAGATTTGCTAAGGCCCTTCCCCCTGTGAGGAACTGCAGACTGGCTCACACCTAAATAACTGACACTGAGGTCACACAGACAGCCTGCAGTCACACAGTATGTGTTGACAGTATGGGCAGGACTTATAGCCCCCACTGGGGCCAAGTATGGAGTTGAGCGGTGTTTCATGGTACGTTTGGTGTGTAGACGGGATTATTTAGGGCTTGTCTAGTCTCCCAAAGTAAAATGCTCGAGCCTGTACTTTATTAAAACCATTAACCTTTATTGACAACTATCGCATACCTTTTGGGATCTGTGCACAGGGCTGACCTTCTCCCCCCTTCACATCCCTAGTACTCAATGATGTGACGTTAGATCATCATTTCATCAGCATCATGTGTTCTGATGTTACTCCTTTACTCTACAGGTGGGCATTTAACTTCACCTTGGCAATCAGCATGCCAGTTTGTTAGCACCACTCTTCCCCTGGGCATTTTTACAGAGGTAGGATGGGTGGTGGGGTGGGGGGAGGGGTTTAAAAATTGACCCATCGAAAGACCTATTATTGCCCATTGTCAGAGGCCAACTGGACTTTTCCAGTTAGCCTTCATTATCCAGGCATGTCAGAAAGCCTGGAGACTCTCAACTGAGGACCCAATACTCCAGATAGGTTTTAAGACACTTCCACCTTTCTTTGCTCAAGCTACAGCCTTCCCAATGGAGCAGCTCCCCCTCCACAATGATGGCTGGGCAGTTAAAGGCATTTTGAAGTTTAAAAAAAGGGCTGTAGAGAGCGGGACTCCATCTTGGGGTGAACTCTCTTTGACTTACCTAAAAAGCTTACTGCTTCCTCAGCACTGGAGGGCCTCCTGTTGGTTCTCTAACTTCAAGCTTAAGCGAATGGTGAGCCCATCCCTTAATCATTAATTGCCTAGTTCAGGTTACTGTTCCCTACAAAGTCCGAGCTTCTTCACCCTATCTGGTGTATATGTGTGTGTCCTTGTGTCATCTGGTCATCATTCATTCACCTGTTCTTTGAGTTCCCCAGCATGGGTCAAAGATCTCCATTCATGACTCATACTCTACCAAACGACCCGAATCCAACAGGGTCGTCTAGAGCAATCTGGGAGGAGAGACAGGCCATACCTGGCCATTTTGTCTGAAAAACTAACACAACCTACCCCGACCATTGGCACTTTCCTGAGAAAACAACTGCAGACCACTGACCTCAGCCAACCACCATGGACTCTGTGAGACTCCCCCTCACCTCCCCTGCCCCTTTGGTCTCCAAGCTGCTTCCTCCAGGGAAAGAGGGGCACATTGTTCACCCCTGCTGGACAGTGTCTACGCCAGAGAGAAGCCTGGTTCATCTAGCATCACACCACCTCTGATTGGCACAAAGGAAGTCATGATGTGGAGATGCCAGCGTTGGATTGGGGTAAACACAGTAAGAAGTTTAACAACACCAGGTTAAAGTCCAACAGGTTTATTTGGTAGCAAAAGCCACACAAGCTTTCGGAGCCCCAAGCCCCTTCTTCAGGTGAGTGGGAATTCTGTTCACAAACAGGGTATATAAAGACACAAACTCAATTTACATGAATAATGGTTGGAATGCGAATACTTACAGCTAATCAAGTCTTTAAGGTACAAACAATGTGAGTGGAGAGAGCATCAAGACAGGCTAAAGAGATGTGTATTGTCTCCAGACAGGACAGCAAGTGTCACACTATTTGTAATCCCCACAGCCTGCCTGGACCCAGCTGTCCAGACTGCCTGGCTGTCCTGTCTGGAGACAATACACATCTCTTTAGCCTGTCTTGATGCTCTCTCCACTCACATTGTTTGTATCTTAAAGACTTGATTAGCTGTAAGTATTTGCATTCCAACCATTATTCATGTAAATTGAGTTTGTGTCTTTATATGCCCTGTTTGTGAACAGAATTCCCACTCACCTGAAGAAGGGGCTTGAGGCTCCGAAAGCTTGTGTGGCTTTTGCTACCAAATAAACCTGTTGGACTTTAACCTGGTGTTGTTAAACTTCTTACTGGCACAAAGGAGCTACGAAGACCTGGCAAGGCTGGACAGTACCTGGCACCATATGGTACTGGACAGGAGTCACAAACTTCACTGGGACGGCACAGTAGCACAGTGGTTAGCACTGCTGCCTCACAGCACCATGGATCCGGGTTCAATTCCTGGCATGGGTCACTGTCTGTGGGGAGTTTGCATGTTCTCCCCGGGTCTACATGAGTTTCCTCTGGGTGCTCTGGTTTCCTCCCACAGTCCGGAAGACGTGATGGTTAGGTGCATTGGCCATGCTAAATTCTCCCCAGTGTATCCGAACAGGCGCCAGGGGATTTCCACAGTAACTTTATTGCAGTGTTAATATAAGCCTTCTTGTGGCTAATAAATAAACTTTGATATCGGTGAGAAATTCAGAGATATCATGTCTCTTTTCTTTAAATAACCCAATTCTCAGTTTCATAAAATCAGAAAATTTACATCCCATTCAACACTCCACTAACAATGCCATAGAACCAGAAATTCCCACCCAAAGCCAACCGTCCATCAAATTTGCCATTCCACTCACAACGATTCCCACGACGGACCAGATCGGAAAATCCCACCCATTGTTTTGATGAAAGCTATCCAGTTGATTTAGGCACAGATACAACACAGTCACCTGAACAGCAACTTCCAATGGATGTTTCTATCCATGGAGCACCTTTAACACAATGAAAAACTTTCCAAGGCAGCTCATAACCGGAAGCTGATAGGAAGGGGTACCAGGCATGGAGAGGGAGATTAAGGCATGACTAAATCCAGGTCAAAAAGCTGGGTTTTGAGAAGCATTTCAACCTGCATGTGGGAGGGGACGGTTGTTGCGGGTTTGGGAGGGGGGGGGAATGGAATCAATGTGTTAAAAAAACAACTTGCCCTCAAACTGACCTAGCCCTTCAAACATGATGTGTTTATGCTTAAACAGCCTCATCCGTCACATTAATAGCGAGTAGTACTATTCAGGCACTGTTTTATGTATATATATGCGTTTTGAAAATCAGATATAGGTGACATAGGGCACATCATGCGGCTGATTTGCAAGGTGAGTTTATATCTTTGCAGGCAGAAAATGAGTAAGGGAGTGCATTGTCCTTTCATTAGCTCCTTGAGGCGGCACAGTGGCTCAATGGTTATCGCTGCTGCCTCACAGCGCCGGGGACCCGGATTCAATTCCGGCCTCGGGTGACTGTCTGTTTAGAGTTTGCACATTCTCCCCGTGTCTGCGTGGGTTTCCTCTGGGTGCTCTGGTTTCCTCCCACACTCCAAAGGTGTGCGGGTTAGGTTGATTGGCCATGCTAAATTGCCCCTTAGTGTAATGGGGACTATCAGGGTAAATATGTGGGGTTACAGGGATAGGGCCTGGGTGGGATTGTTGCCGGTGCAGGCTTGATGAGCCAAATGGCCTCCTTCTGAACCGTAGGCATTCTATGATTCATTGATAAGCTATCTAGAAAAATTACACAGGCAGAAATGCACATGCAGACCGTACCGACCTGAGCAGAAATGAGTAGCTCATTTGGCAAAGGCAATATTTAATTTAACACATGGCAATCTTCATAGGCATCAGTTTCTCTCAAGTCCTGTCCCTTTATTACACTGGTGGTCAACAAGGAAGATGCTTTATTAAAATCTGCATGTAGCACTGAGCACAGCTGTGAAGAGTTTTCCCCTATTTCGCCTTGAATGTCAATGGCGTTTATTCTGCAGGTACTTTAATGTAGCATTTCAACACACTTCCCCGCAGCCTGCTAACCACTATTGATTGCGGCTGCTCCACGGGAAGCCAATTTCTGGCTGTGCTGATTCTCATCCTCAGCAACAAGACCCTCAATTTTCCTTTGTCCCACTGAAGAACCACAAAGACTTTGCAGATTAACAGCAGGAGGAACTCTGAAACAATGTGCGCAGCACACAATCAATGCGCTGGCTGCTTCCAGCAACAAGAATACAATTGCAGTCTCACAACTGTGACATTGGCTGAAAGCTTAGACCCTGCTGTGCCAACTCATCTGAGGTGAACATTCCATCATCTCCTTTGAACAAGCTTGGGCCATCAGAATTTTCAAACTGTAATATTACACAGAACTCACAAATGCCCTGTTCATCAGAATTTTGAAACTGTAACATAATAAAGGTGTTATAAAAGATTAGTAGTACAGTATCAGGATATACAGGGAGATAGATTTCTGATCAATAAGGGAATTAAGGGTTATGGGGAGCGGGCGGGTAAGTGGAACTAAACCACTATCAGATCAGCCATGATGGTATTGAATGGCGGGGCAGGCTCGAGGGGCTAGATGGCCTACTCCTGCTCCTATTCCTTATGTTCTCATGTTCTTATGATTGATAATAAAAACAAAAGACCGTGGATACTAATGCAATGCAGTGTATATTTTTTCTTTGAAACCCCAAGTTTTTTTAAAAGTGAGAGCGAGAAGACAGTGGTCATCAGGGGGATTAGGCAGCCATTGGGAGAGGGATAGAGCAGTGATCGGGAGACAGATTAGGAAGACCAGTGACAGGACAACATTCAATGCCCATCACAAATTGGCGTTGAACTGAGTGACTTGCGGGGCTATTTCAGAGGGCATAAAACCACTGATTCCCTACAATACAGAAGGAGGCCGTTCGGCCCATCGAGTCTGCACTGACTCGCCGAAAGAGCATCTTATCCAGCACCCTATCCCTGTAGCCCTGCACATTTACCATGGGCAATCCACCTAACCTACACACCTTTGGGCTGTGGGAGGAAACTGGAGCATCTGAGGAAACCCACGCAGCCACACGGTGAACATTGATGTGGGTCTGGAGTCACACGTAGGCCAGACTAAGTAAAGATGGAACATTTCTTTCCCTGAAGGGCATAAGTGAATCAAATGGGTTTTTACCAACAGTTCAGTGGTTACATGGTCATTATTAATGATGCTAGAATTTTATGTTATATTTATTTATCAACTGAATTTAAGTTCCTCAGCTTCTGTGCTGGGACTTGAATCCATGGCCTGAATTTTATACAAACCCCCTGCAGGTTTTTAGGTGGGAAGACTTGTTTAAAAATTAATTTGTGGGATATGGACGTCACTGGCTAGGCCAGAATTTATTGCCCTTCCCTAGTTGTACTTGAGAAGGTGTTAGTGAGCTGCTGCTGTGACCCCTAAGGTATATGTACACCCACAGTGCTGTAAGGAAGCAAGTTCCAGGATTTTGACCTAGCGACAGTGAAGCAATATATTTCCAAGTCAGGATGGTGAGTGACTTGGAGGGGAACCTCCAAGGTGGTGTTCCCAGGTAAGTGCTGATCTTGTCCTTCTGGTTGGAGTCACTTGATTAGTAGTCTAATAACATCATCACCATGCCATTGTCTCCCTCCATGGGAGGGTATATATAGAAAAATGTTGGAGTCCAAGTTTGAAAATCATGAGTAGAAGATAGTTATTAATAAACCAATAAGGGATTCAGAAGAAACTTATTTTCCATAGAAACCCGACAGTGCAGAAAGAGGCCATTTAGCCAATTGAGTTTTCACTCACTCGCCGAAAGAGCACCCCACCCAAACCTTCCCCTCCGCCCTATCCCTGTAACCCCGTGCATTTATGCACCTAACCTACACACCATTGGACACTAAGGCACAATTTACCATGCCCAACTTACCCTGCACATCTTTGGAGTGTGGGAGGAAACTGGTGCACCCGGAGGAAACCCACACAGACACGCGGATAATGTGTAAACTCCATACAGATAGTCACCCAAGACTGGGATCGAACCCGGGTCCCTGGTACTATGAGGCAGCAGTGCTAACCACTATGCTGTCTTGCTGCCCGCTGTGCCACCAGTCAGCTATATAAATACGCATTTTTTTTTGTTTCTTCCAATTGCTTTGCAAAGTTACTGAAGCATATTTGCTGTGCCTCGCCTGCTAGTTCAAATATTAGGACTAAGTTGATGGTCAATAACTTCCCGGCTGCTACAGATTGCTACTGGAGCTATTTATCAAAGCAAAACATGCTTTGAGAAGGACAGAAGGCTGATTAGTGACTAGAGGTCACTCTGGATTAATGACCTTTACTGCTTTTAAATCGTGGGAAATGTGCAAAGATTACAATCAGTCCTTCCCAAGCGTCAACCTGTTTATCAGAGTACTGGCATTAATTTGCCATTCTCTGTTCAATATATCTTACAGTAAGACAGTGCTGCTCATGTGTGTAGAGTTGTTGTGATTTTCCTCCATGTGATACGATAACTGATGACAACAATGGGGCGGCACGGTAGCACAGTGGTTAGCACTGCTGCTTCACAGCTCCAGGGACCTGGGTTCGATTCCCGGCTTGGGTCACTGTCTGTGTGCACATTCTCCTCGTGTCTGCGTGGGTTTCCTCCGGGTGCTCCGGTTTCCTACCACAGTCCAAAGATGTGCGGGTTAGGTTGATTGGCCATGCTAAATTGCCCCTTAGTGTCCTGAGATGCATAGGTTAGAGGGATTAGCGGATAAATATGTAGGGACAAGGGGGTAGGGCCTGGGTGGGATTGTGGTCACTGCAGACTCGATGGGCCAAATGGCCTCTTTCTGCATTGTAGGGTTTCTATGATTCTATAAACGAGGTGTCCTTGGCTGCTATTAGAACATATTCTTACTGGTGCAAAAAATGAGAAATCAATAATAAATAGCAATATTTAATCTTAAACCACCTGCATGGATGTCAATGATGGATGAATGTTGTTCTTGAAGCTTCACAGAACAAATTTCGCCAATGAGTGTCAGCTTAAACAAAAATCATATAATCCTACAGTGCAGAAGGAGGTCATTTGGCCATCGAGTTTGCACCGACCACAATCCCACCCAGGCCCTATCCCCATAACCCGATGCATTTACCCCAGCTAGTCCCCCTGACATTAAGGGACAATTTAGCATGGCCAATCCACCTAACCCACACATCTTTGGACTGGAAATCGAAGCACCCGGAGGAAACCCACGCAGACACAGGGAGAATGTGCAGACTCCGCACAGACAGTAACCTAAGCTGGGAATCGAACCCGGGTCCCTGGCGCTGTGAGGCAGCAGTGCTAACCACTGTGCCAGCGCACCGCCCATAAAATTAGTCACAATTGCTGGTTGGAAGATCAATTAGCCACTGTGGTTTGTTGTAGGTTTATTTGGTGTCTCGCCAAGAGGTGTAGAGGCTCGTGTGGTTTAACATAAACTGGTTATTGGCAAGCCATATTTTTATACATTTCCAAAGTACAACCTCGTGTGGGTGCTGCATGTCTCCGTGCTGATTTCTTCCAGATTCTGTTGTCTACAGTCTACAATCGTGTGATTTTCTACATCACAATGTGGGCAGAACTATGTTGCCCCAATCCCACATTAACATGTGGCTCTACCCGAACACCCCTGTACCACACCCAATCTGCCGATGCCCAAATGATATCCTGGGTGTCACGCTTCACCACTCCATCTTCTTTCCATTTTGCCTATGGGCCGTACCCACTCGAATCAGCCAAGCTGATAGTGGTGAGATTGCTTCAATCCTCTTCATGTGCAAGCCAGAACATTGAGTGTGCTGGCAGACCATTCCACCAAGGAGGGGAATTCGCCCCAATTCTATCTGCATTTCCATCCACAAGCACATGTTACCTGGCAGGGATCACTGGAGAGGCCAGGATCAGGACGTTAAACTAAATTTTTGCCTGTCTATCCCTAGTGGCAGGGGGCGGAGTGGGGCGGGGGTGGGGGGGATATGGGAACATGCCCTCAAATTCAGTTTATTGCTCATTGACTTCAATGTCCATTCTTTTCTTTAAGCTGTATTAGTCACAAGAAAGAGAAACAATTCTCTCTCATTCCTCTTCTCCAGTCAACTGAAAATTCCATTTCACTGATTGCATTCTCCATCTTAATATAATTTATTTCTTGTAGGTTAAAACCAGAAATCAAACCCAGCCTATTGTTAGCAGTTGCATTTTATATATTTCTCACTGCTTCAGTTAAATATCATCCTGTCTCTCTCAGTTTAGAACTGATTCCTTTTTGAGTTTTATTTTGGTCAACATTCCTAAATATTTAAATAATAAACTCTGGTGATATTACTCCGGAGAATTTGTTAATGAGGCAGACGGTGCAAATAAAAAGAACACTCTCACGGTTAAAAGTGGCATGATCACTGACTTATTAACCATAGTAAGAAGTCTCACAACCCCAGGTTAAAGTCCAACAGGTTTATTTGCAATCACAAGATTTTGGAGCGCTGCTCCTTCGTTAGGTGATTCACCTGAGGAAGGAGCAGCGCTCTGAAAGCTCGTGATTCCAAATAAACCTGTTGGACTTTAACCAGGTGTTGTGAGACTTCTTACTGTGCCCATCCCAGTCCAACGCCGGCATTTCCAAATCATTATTAACCATAGGTTGCAATGTGGCACTTAATGTATGAACTTCATTTCTCTGCTATGTCGGCAGATAAATAAGCCTGCCTGTGTTAAAATACTGGGCAGAGGAATCTTGTGAACACAATAGTCATGTAGCCTAATTTCCTACATTAAATCACTGACACTGCAAGCTTGAATAACTCCATTGACAAAATGTGCCCCAAATGTCATCAGCATTCACTTTTTAAACCAAAATACTGAAGGTACTGGTCAACAGAAGGAGAAAGTTATTGTAATCACAATTCTCTGGGAATGATTTTTAAACTAGCCCAGTGGTTAACTGACTAAGTGGCTTTGTTACTTTAAGTCATTCTTATGATTTATTTTTGATTTGAATCAGAATGTATTTATTTTTTACTTATTGAGATACTGCATAGAGAGCGTTTGACACCATTGAGCTGAAAAGAATAGAGAAAACAAAGCAAGTCGCATCGATTAGGTGACATTAAGCTTCTGGACGGGAGAAAAGTGGGGACAGAGTGAAGTAAAAATTTTCTGATCATAATATCCCAGGAAAAAGTGAGTTAGAGTATGAGACAAGGTACTAATTTTTGTTTTCAACTTTGCAGGAATACAGAGATATGGGAGAATGGGTAAGATGACAAATTTGGAATGAAGGAGATTGTAGGAAAGTTCATAGCTGCAATCAAGGAATGTCTTTAGCCAGGAAATGCCAGGGGTAGCACAGTGGTTAGCACTGCTGCCTCACAGCGCCAGGGACCCGGGTTCGATTCCCGGCTTGGGCCACAGTCTATGTGGAGTTTGCACATTCTCCCTGTGTCTGCGTGGGTTTCCTCCGGGTGTTCCGGTTTCCTCCCACATTCTGAAAGACGTGCTGGTTAGGTGGATTGGCCCGAATAGACGCCGGAGTGAGGCGACTCGGGGATTTTCACAGTAACTTCATTGCAGTGTGAATGTAAGCCTTACTTGTGACTAATAAATAAACTTTGACTTTGACAATAGCTGTGCGGAGTCTGCACATTCTCCCCTTGTCTGCGTGGGTTTCCTCCGGGTGCTCCGGTTTCCTCCCACAGTCCGAAAGACGTGCTGGTCAGGTGCATTGGCCATGCTAAATTCTCTCTCAATGTACCCGAACAGGCGCCGGAGAGTGGCGACTGGAGGATTTGCACAGTAACTTCATTGCAGTGTTAATGTAAGCCTACTTGTAACGAATAAATAAACTTTAAACTTTAATCCTTCAGTGACCTCAAGATATTCCAAAGCACTTCGCAGCCAGAGACTGCTGTAATGCAGGGAAATGCAGCAGCCAATTTGCGTACAGGTTCCCATCACCAGCATGGAGAAAATAACCAGGTAATCTGTTTCTGGTGTCATTGGCTAAAGGATAAGTGATGGTGAGAACACTGGGAAAGCTCAGATAAAATCTTTCAGCCATCTGAGAGGTGATTCATTCTTGATATCTCTCCGTAGCAGTATAAAAAATAAATGAGGGGGGGAGGGACAGGTAGAATTAAGCAGACTGAAACTTTTCACCAAAAAGCACGCTGTACTTTTTCATCAGAATAAAAAGAATTGACATAATAGTGCATTTCTAATATTTATAATATTTATCCAGGCTCTGGGTAAAGGCACTTCGGTAAGAACTGTCTCTGTGCTCTGTGTAGTAACACTATAAATACGCCGTACCAAGAATAATGCAGAAAGGAAACTCATGGTGTCTCTTCTCATCACTGTCAGTGTTTTGCTGCCAAGCCATGCAGCAGCAATGAGTATTTAAATGGCTGATGTCAAATGCCCAAGAGCTACTTTATCAACATTTTCCCATCATTTCCTCTTGACCTGTGTTTTCTATTCCCAAAGAAATAAGTACATCACCAGAAAAGGTGCAATGGAAAGGAATGCCTCAATGTGAAGCATTTCAGTTTCTAATAGCAGAACAGAAGAATCAAAAAGGAACAATTCCAAATCAATTCCTTACAACTTACTGAAGAATAGATTAATTAAATCAATTTCATAGAGGCCCCAATGCTGAACTATAATTGCAGAATTATAAACGCAGGAATAAACTATTTTTAAAAAAAATTTAAGGTATACAACACGTTAAATAGACATTGTACATAGTGGCCAAAACTTTACTGGCACACTCACCCCAGAATCGGGGCAGGCGAGGCGCGCAGAACGGCATTCTCCATTGGCCTCCGGCGGGATCTTACGAGCCTCGGGCGGACGAGGCGGTAAAATTCAGGCAAGCGTGTCAAAAATGAATCTCGTCATGGAGTAATCATCAGCCATGATTTAAAAAAAAAAACTGGTGAGTTTACTTAATCATGCAACTGTGAAGCAGTTTGGCATGTTTTACTATGTTATATAACTGCAAGTTTTTTTTATTCGTTCATGGGATACGGGCGTCGCTGGATAGGCCAACTTTTATTGCCCAACTCTGAGGGGACATTTAAGCGTCAACTACATCGCGGTGGCTCTGGAGTCACATGTAGGCCAGACCTGTAAGGACAGTAGATTTCCCTCCCTAAGGGACATTAATGAACCAGATGTGTTTTTACAACAATTGACAATGGTTTCATGGTTTTTTTAATTCCGGATTTTTATTGAATTCAAATTTCGCCATCTGCCATCGTGGGATTCGAACTTAGGTCCACAGAGCATTACCTGGGGTGTCTGGATTACTAATCCAGCAACAATACCGCTACACCTCCCCTATGTGGTGCTGATGTTGCTGTGTTAGTTGATCAGCATTTTCTTTTGATAAATATTTATTATGTTATAAGGCTGTTCACATCATCTATCAGTTTCTGATACAACACTCCCATTTAACTTCCACTGATCACTCTAGTTCCTTCTGAACTATGCTGTCAAGAAAAAAAAAGATCTTCTGTGGATTTTTTATTAAAGAAAAAGCCTGGACTGTCGTTAAATATGATGTGGCGAAGGAGCCGTGCTCCGAAAGCTTATGGTATTTGCTACCAAATAAACCTGTTGGACTTTAACCTGGTGTTGTGAGACTTCTTACTGTGTTAAATATGATGCCAGTGTGTGTGTGTGATGTGAGCTGGGAAGAATGGTTCTATATTTGGAGCCTTGCTGCAAGATTGTCGCTAGATAATCCTTGGGGTTTGCAGCACTTTAAAAAAAATACAACTTGGTGATCTTCCAAACAGGTTCTGTGGATTATGCTTAAGATTCTCCTCTCACTGAAGTACTAAAGAATTTCTCTGACATCAAACTCTTCGCTCAGTGTGCAGCTTCATTGGGAATGGGGAGTTGGGTGGGTCGCAGAGGGGCGTGTGGTAAACCTGCCTGAAATTGTCCCTGGTTATCTTACCAGCTAGTTGTCCACTCGAAACAAGTAGAAAATATCTGCTGGGCCGCAGTGGGATTTGAGGAAGCAGGAAGCCACCCTGTGGCGCCATCCATCACTGGGTGGGCAGATGGGATTTTTGGAAGGGTCCTACCGAAGGGAAGGTGGGTGGGGGCCTTGAGGCAGATGAGCCCCTCAACCTTCCACCAAAGGCATCTTCAAGCCATCGACATTCATCGCATTCCTGGGAAATCCAGAATCGCTTCCCTGTTCAGGCCAAAATAAAATTTGCAATCAGGGCCCAATGGTGCCTTTGGACTCCCATCTGCATATTTAAGCAAGGACACTGCAGGTGCCTTCACTGCCTGCTCAGAGGAGATGGTTCAAATTGGGATTGGCATGAAAATGTCAAGAGTTCAGCAAAGAGATCATCCAGAGCATTTTAACCATCCAGCTGTCTCGTTTCCACTGGGAAGGCAGACTTAACAACACCTCTAAGAATCCAAATCTGGAAATCTTGGGGACGATTCTCCCAAAAGTGCTGAATTGGTGGAAACATTGTTCTAGATCACGACTGTTTTTTCAGTGGGAGTTCAGACTCGTCTCTCCCACACTCTGTGCAATGTAGAGTTCCCAGTCGTGAATATCATTAAAAACCCATGGGGCCTATTCGCGTCGGACTCTGACAGCTCCGGAGCTCTGCGCATGCGCAGTGGCTCCGATTTGTCAGTCTTCCTGTTTGCTAGCCACCTCGATCGCTGGTCAGCCCGGGTCCCCAGTGCTGCCCCTCCAGCATCCGCCCCCCCCCTCAACAGCCCATTCACGGCCCCCACAACAATTCCCTGGCCAGCCCTGACACCCCCGCCTCGATGAGTGCCTCGATGTCCAGCCCAGCCCCCTAGCAGTGGCGATCCCCCAACCCCCCCCCCCCATCCCGGCAGACCTCCCCCCCACTGACCCCCCCCGGAGTCAGACCCCCCCCCCAGGAGGCAGACCCCACCGCACCTCCCCCATTCCCCAACCCCCAGCCTTCCCCAATCGCTGGCCTCCCTCCAGCCCAGACCGATCGCTATGCAGAGTGGCAGCAGGACCCCCCACACCTACTGATCACCGTTAAGCCCTGCCCACAATAGGCCCCATCCCTTGGCGCTGCCCAATGCCCTGTAGGCAGTGCCAAGGTGCCCCTTGGGCAGTGCTGGGGTCACAGACTGGCACTGCCAGGGTGTCCATGCCCAGGGGGCACCGTCCCCCCATTGCCCAACCCCCTGGGGAGTCCTGATTGCCCCCCTATTCATTCTAGCAGGGTCTCTTGCTAGTTGCCCGAACATGGAGATCTACTCTAAACCCCGCCTGAATGAAGTAATCCTGGACGAGTGGGAGATTCCTGAGATAGCAAGCACCTGATACTCACATGCAAAATATATTTGAACTGCATTAAAAAAAGGTTCAAAGGACTTACCTCTCTTCCCGCCGGTTTCCAGCGTGGTCTGGACTCCGACTGATCGCCGGCTCTGGAAGACGTGCATGCGTCCCCGGCGCAAACGCAAATCCCGACCAGACCTGCCAGAAAAGTTGCGGGTCGCGATGGGAGAATCGGGCCCCTTAGTTCATCTCTTCCTACTGCCCTCTATGGGTGGGATTTTCCAGCTATTACCATTGGCAGGATCTTCCAGTCCTACTGATGGTGACGCCTGCCCCCCCCAGGCACGGGTTTCCCAGCCACAGAGGGTGCAAACAACATGAAACACTTGGGACCGGAACATCCTACTGATGGCCAGAAGGGGGGCAAAAATCCACCCTATGTTTCGGGATTGGAAGATCATTAATGCTACCAACGCACGTTCAAAAAGAGCAACGCAAATGTTAGAACACCAGGCATTAGCTGAATTCTTGCTCGACCTAAGGTTGGATGTGGCTGTGACATTTGTGAAATACAAACTCCCGCTCACCTCAATCTGTAATATTGTCTCCTCTCTTTGTTTTACAGCTTCTGCTTCATCCTCGGTGACCTCTGAAAGGAACGCCTGGCTCTGGGTCTGAGCCAGATCCGAAGTTTCATCTGTGGTCTGCCAGTTACTGGATCCCCTACCAAGGAACTCATCCTCATCACCGATCTCTGTGAAGGGATTCTTGGCAATCTGCAAGGAGAATTCCATATCATCTTTTAGTTTCAAACTTAAATCACGACAGAACTTGGCAACAAATGCCCCATTCATTGTCATAACGACAAGTCAAAACCTCCACAACAGAAATAGTGCAAGATTGTGTTAACCGTTGTTACAGGTTTCATTACTACCACAGTGCTGGGTACTTCCATAAGCATCCCACAAGACCATAAGGCATAGGAGCAGAATTAGGCCACTCAGCCCATCGAGTCTGCTCCACCATTCAATCATGTCCGACATTTTTCTCATCCCCATTCTCCTGCCTTTTCCCCATAACCCCTGATCCCCAAACAGGGAAGGCAGAAGCCACTGGACAACTAATCCAGAGCCCTAGGTTAATGCTCTGGGCACCGGGGTTCGAATCCCACCAGGGCAGATAATGAAATTCGAATTCAATAAAAAATCTGGAATTAGAAGACTGTTGATGACCATGAAATCATTGTCGATTGCTGCAAAAACCCATCTGGCTCACTAATGCTCTTTAGGGAAGGCACCTCATCTGGTCTGGCCTACATGTGACTCCAGACCCACAACAATGTTGTTGACTCTTAAATGTCCTCAGGGATGGGCAATAAACGTTGGCCCAGCCAGTGATGCCCACATCCCATGAACAAATTTTTAAAAAATGTTTCATATTGAACAACATCAATTGTATGGTAGCATAACAAACGCATACCAATAGGACTCTGTGAAGACTTCAGTCAGGCTAATGAAGTTAGCCTGCTAGAGTATGAACTCCCTGGTGAGTCCTACAACAAAAGATGTCTCTGATGAGTCCTAATTGATGGTTCAGTCAGGGAGCCTCATGCTCCCTATTTAAAGCAGGTGTGTCAGTCTCTCTGCCTGCTGCAGCAGGAAGCAACAGGAAGAGAGAGCTCTGTTATATAATATTGTTGTGAATAAAGAAGCACTGGGTGACAGGACCTTCGCCTCCGTGGAGTTATTTCAGACTCCCTCAAGATATGAACTGGATATTGTGTTTTATGAAGAATAGAATGGTTACATGTCTGTGCTGGCCCTCTGAAGGAGCAATTCACCCAGTGCCACACCCCTAACATTTCCTACATCCCTGCATTTTCTTCTTTCCAGATAATGATCCAATTGCTTTTTGAATGCTTCAATTCATCATGCCTCCACCACACTTTCAGGCAGTGTCATCACTCGCTGTGTCAAAACATTTTTCTTCATGTCGCCACTGCTTCTTCTGCCAATGACCTTAAATCTGGGCTTTCTGGTTCTTGATGCTTCCATCAATGGGAACAGTAAATTTCAGCTGCCACTTGTCTACCCCTCCCATCAAACTGTCTATGTCCTTATGAAGTTCTACATTATCCTCCTTGTGGTTCAATCCTCAATACTTCCTCTGCGAAATTTGATTCTGTGTCCTGTACGGCAATGTCTAGGTCATTAATATATATGTACATGGAAGTAAGGAAGATCAGGGATACCAGCAGTGCTTCCTGGGAAACTCCACTTCATCCAGTCTAAAAACTGGCTGTTCACCACTGCTCTTTGTTTCCTGTCGCTCAGCCAATTTCATATCCATGTCCTACTGTCCAATTCTTTCTATGACCTCTAACTTTGCTCACAAGTCTGGTGTGTGGCACTTTATCCAATGACTTTTGGAAGTCCGTGTACACTGCATCAACAGCATTGCCCTCATCAACCCTCTCTGTTACCTCATCGAAATTAAGAAAATTAGTTGAACATGATTTGCTCATGATAGAATGATAGAAACCCTACAGTCCAGTAAGAGGCCCTTCGGCCCATCGAGTCTGCACCGACCACAATCCCACCCAGGCCCTACCCCCACAAATCTATGCTGATGTCCCTCAATTAACCTGCATTGATGTAATAACTCCACAGAGGAAAAGTCCCGTCACTAAGTTACTTTATTTATACCATATATCTGTACACAGCCAACTCTCCAGTTGCTCCCTGCTGAATGCAGACTGGAAGTCTGACACACCTGCTTTAAATAGGGAGCATGAGGCTCCCTGATTTAACCATCAATTAGGACTCATACCCTCGCAAGCCAACCTCATTAGCTTGGCTGAAGTCATCACAATTGACTCTTAACTTTGTCGCGAATTATCATTTATTAAAGGTTCCCTAGTACTAACGATAGGTTGCGGATCAGCCATGATCTCACAGAATGGTGGAAAAGGCTGAAAGTTCCTCTGTTTTGATGATTTTAAATGGAAGGAAAAGGGATCTTTATTGGAAATTAGGAGCTGCTCGGTAAGGGGTGGGGAGATGCAGGTATGGGCCTGAGTAGAATAAGAGTGATATAAAGTCATGAATGATGCCAAATACCTTTCCTCAAGCTTAGCTGCAGTGGAAAGCAGTACTCCGGGGCAAAGACTAATGGGCACTTAGAGTGCTTTCAGTGCTGACAGGTAGGTGGGCGAGTAGACAATCAGTGCCCAAGCTTTGAATGGGGTTGACACTCCCTGGTATTGTGGGGGGCAAAAGAACAAGGATAAGCTTGCCAAGGACAATTGGGTCCAGAGGGACGGGGCCAACTGGCAAATGGGGGCATGACTGTCAGATTTTAGCCTCTGTGGCAATGAGGGGAAGCACTATTTGCAGGAATAGCAAAACGTTAACATGTTGACTCCCGTAATTATCATGAGTGGTGCATTTAGGAAGGTCAAACAGTAAAAAGGAATATACAATAAAAGGGAATATACTGAGAGGGGTAGATGAAGTGAGAGATCTTGGCATGCCCCTAAAGGTAGCAGTACAGGTAGATCAGGTTTGTAAAGAAGGCATATAAAATGCTCCCTTTCACTGGCGAAGGTGTAGAATACAAAAGTAGGCATATAATGATGAAACTGTATAAGATATTGGTGAGGTAAAATGTTTCTGGATCCACACCTTAAGCGCTGTAAATTGCAGGAAAATGGGATTGGAAAGGGCACCAGGGTGTCTTTGGGTCCACGTAGACAAAATAGGCCGAATGGCCGCCTTCTGTATTGTGTCGTTTCTATTGTTCTATGGGGTGTATGAATGCATACACTTGACAAAACTGTGAATGCTTGATTTTAAGATGTCTGGAACCTTATGGATTATGATTCATTGATTGAACATCCAATCATATATAAATACTTCTTCAAACAGCTGATAATTCAAGAAATACGGTAAAGTGATAGCGAAATCCAATTGATCACTGTTTTTTTGTATCTTGCCCCGGTGTGATTTGCCAATGTGGAACTGTGATTGAATCATTTACATCTCAACATAATTTCGGAAGTGGACGTCGGATCCATTTGGACGTTTTAGATACATATTTTGAAGGAAGAGATTTTGTATGCCATGAGTTTCCAGAATGGCTTGCTGGTTAAATATACAAGGGTGTGGTACTAAATGGATGGTTCTCAGTTTGCTCCGTGGTCTGGGATGATAAATTAGCGGTAAAGGTGCTGTAAGGCTTCTAGACTTTGGAGGGGAGAAAAATTAGTCATGATTACTGTTCTTGATTGCTACCCAGTTATTCCCTTGTGTCCAGATGTTGGGGAAGGGTATGATTGAAGCCAACTGTGATACTCTCTCTATCTATCTACACATATTCAAATAGACTACCATCACTCATGGTAACATTTAGGGGCATCAGGGGTTTGCTGGCAGTCAGGAAACCACACAGCAGTGTGAAATACTCCTTTTAAAGTAGGAAGAGACACATTTCGAGATGAGAACATTAAAAAAAATGGCTGCCTAGTTGCAGGAGTAAGGTAGATTTTAGGACCGTATAAGTTTAATTCATTGCTCCCCGTGCTGAACCAATTTAATTGCTGTGTATGGCTGCACAATAATCAATTACTGTTCTAACAATGCTGCAGGTGGACTGAAAAGACAACCCCTCCGGCTGACCTGAAGTCACTAGATGGTGTGCTGATGAGGAACATGTTAAACCAGGAGGAAGAGTGAGGTCCATGACAAGAGGGCAAGCACTCCCTCTATGGCTCAACTGGTGTAAGTGCACTGTCCAATCTGGAACAGACTCATGCAGGACCAAGAAGATATGCGCTGGGTCCCCTAGCCTACAATACGTAAGCTGATATTTGCTGATGCGGCTCAAACCAAGGTAGCAGTTATTCTCATTCCTCATCAGAGAAGGAAGAAATGTAATCAGATTTCCCACTCCTAATGGCTACCTAATGCGAGAAACATGTGCATCTGTGAAGCCTATTTTTGACATGGATAAAACACACTTGGCAGAGATACTGGAGGCAACTGGTTGAAGAAATATTCTCCAACAAAAGTCAGAAGATGATGAAGAAAGTTAAATCTTAGAGTCGTTGAGTATAGAGGGAGATCATGTGGCCTAATGTTCTTGTGTTGGTTCTTTAACAGAGCTATCCAATTAGTCCCACTCTTCAGATCTTCCTCCCTTGCCCTGCAATTTTCTCACCTTCAAATATCCATCCAATTCCCTTGTTAATATTAAAAATGCTTCCATTGCCCTCTTAGGCAGTGTATTCCAAACATTAATAATGTGCGACAATGCAGAAAATCACACCCCATTTTAAAAAGGTTTCTTTATATATCATCTTGCTTAATATGCAATTAGTTGCAAATATACCATGTGTTAGCTTTTTTTTATTAAAAAGGTCAATTCACAATCAAACACCACAGAGACAATGGACCAATACACAATGAAACTGACCCAGAGCGATAAGGGACCAGTCTACAACCAAACTGACCCAGAGTGATAATGGACCAATCTGCTCAGAATCGGGAACTGTGCCCTGAAACAGTAACTTGCCACTTCTTCATGCTATTCAACCCACACACAGTGAGCGGGATTTTACAGCGTCACTCTAGCGAGACCAGAAATTCCCGCCCGAGGTTAACAGACAGTTCCGTTGTCCGCCCCTCGCCTGCACTGATTCCATGGCGGGCAGGGCGGTATAATTCTGGTAGGTGTCTCCTGTTTCCTTTTTTTGGTTTTGGGTAAGATTCTGTAGTTGTTTTTGAAAATTGTTGTGCAGTGTAATGAAGCAATGATTCTGGCCTTGGGTGACTGTCTGTGTGGAGTTTGCATATTCTCCCCGTGTCTGTGCGGGTTTCCTTCAGGTGCTCCAGTTTCCTCCCACAGTCCAAAGATGTGCAGGTTAGGTAGATGGGCCATGTTAAATTGCTCCTTAGTGACCAAAGATGTGTAGGTTAGGTGGATTAGCCATGATAAATGTGCAATGTTACAGGGATAGGGCAGAGGGGAGGACCTGGGTAAGATGTTCTTTCAGAGAGTTGGTGCAGACTCGATGGGTCGAATGGCCTCCTTCTGCACTGTAGGGATTCTATGGTTCTAGACTTGAAGTATAAGCTTGACAATGTTTAAGACATTCTGGACAGTTGTTAATTTATAATTTACAGGGGAGGCGATGGCCTAGTGGTATTATCATTAGACTATTAATCCAGAAACTAATGTTCTGGGGACCCAGACTCGAATCCTGCCACGGCAGATGGTGGAATTTAAATTCAATAAAAAATACCTGGAATTATGAAGTTACTGATGAGCATGAAACCATTGTCAATTGTCGGAAAAACCCATCTGGTTCACTCATGTCCTTCAGGGATGGAAATCTGCCATCCTTACCCGGTCTGGCTTACATGTGACTCCAGAGCCACAGCAATGTGGTTAACACTCAACTGCCCTCAGGTAACTAGGGATGGACACTAAATGCTGGCCAGCCAGCATCGCCCATGTTCCACAAATGAATTTTTCAAAAATTCACATTGACTTTACTTAAAGAGGACTGGTATTACTCCATGCATTGAACCAAGTTATGATTTTATTATTTCCAACTATTAGGATAAACACAACACATGTAGTAAGAGTAGTAGCTCAACATAGATCAAGTGTAGTATGGTCTGCAGCCCATGGTCGGCCGCGCTTGGTTGAGGTCATTAGGTTACACTAAAGCTTCATATGTTTCATATGAAGCAATTTTTTAAAGCGGCATCTCGGCCTTTTGGCTAAGATGCAAATGAGCTCAAGTCTTGGAGGAGGAACCTCCCCCTTCTCCAATCAGCTTGGCTCATGTAGATCAGGCCCAGGACAGGGTGGTTTGGTCGCTCGCCCTGTCTTGTCAGCCTGGATCGGAAATGTCTCAACTTGTTGAAACTCTGAATTGGATTTGATTTGATTGAATTGGAAAAATATTTTTAAAAAAACACAGGAATACTTATTTCGTGCTTTGTTAACTATAGTTTTATCCTTCTGATCTATTGGGCATAGTTTTAAAGTTGAATAAACCAAGAATATAATTGCTTTGTTTTCAGCGGAAGTTTACCATCATTGTATTCTGGCCGGAATTCTTTGACCATTCACGTCAGCAGAATCTTCCCTTCCCTCTGACAGCGCACCCCCCCCCCCGCCTTCAAGTTTCCCATGACAGGCATGGGACCAGAAGATCCACCTCACACCATCGAGAAACATGCAGTTGGGAGGCCAGAAAATCTCGGCCTATGTGAAACTAGGTTCACCATTGGAGCTTGGATTATTTAATGCATTAGAAACATGTAAAATTGTAACATTGTATGTTTATATCATTGTATCTGGTTAGTTGTTAAATATCCTTGTGCTTAGATGAGTGATTGCACCATTGTGCATTCAACAGAAGGGCTACACTACTTTTGCTTATTCACGTGTCTATCGCTTTTATTGTTTTAGGAAAATCCTATGCGCAGAGCCTCCTTTTTTTTGGTTTAACCGAATATGGCGCATCACTCTCTTCTTCCCTCCCCTCCTCCTTCCCCAACCCCCACCCATCATGCAGGTGCAACCATAACATATTCTGTTACCACTAGAAAGATGGCAACCAAGAAAGTCAAGGGTTTCAAATTTTCTCAGAGTTCTCCCCCAACTGTAAATATGATCTAGAGTCTCCAAGACATGTCCGAAGAAGTTATCGAAAGGGGGCTAGGACAGGGGACACACGGGAACACCACACCTGCAGCGGCACTGTGGCTAGCACAGCTGCCTCACAGCACCAGGGACCCGGATTCGATTCTCAGCTTGGGTCACTGTCGGTGCGGAATCTGCATGTTCTCAGTGTCTGCGTGGGTTTCCTCCGTGTGCTACGGTTTCCTCCCACAGTCCAAAAGATGTGCTTGTTAGGTGAATTGGCCTTGCTAAATTCTCCCTCAGTGTACCGAAACAGGTGCTGGAGTGTGGCGACTAGGGGATTTTCACAATAACTTCATTGCAGTGTTAATGTAAGCCTACTTGTGACACTAATAAATAAAATTTTAAACTTTAAAACTCCCCTCCAAGCCACACACCATTTGACCTTGGAACTATATTGTAGTTCTTTGACTGCACCAGGTTCAAAATCCTGCAACTCCCTTTGGAACAGCAGTGTGGGTGCCTCCCTGCAACACACAGAGTGGTTCAAGAAGGCAGCTCACCACCACCTTCTCAAGGCCAATCAGGGATGGGCAATAGATGCTAGCCTAGACAGCAAGCAATGTCCACATCCCATGGAATAATAAAAAAGGTATGGCGGCAGAATGCGACAGGCTCATTTTCAGGCTAAGTTAATGGAATTTGTTACCGACGTGTTTTCTGTATGCTTGTTCTGTTGCGAACAGTTGAATATGTCCCATCGATCTCCCAGAATGGAATATGAAGCTGAAGCCCCTTCCGCCCTCTTGGGTAGACATAAAGGATGCTAAGGCACTTTTGGAAGAATAATACAAGAGTTCTCCCATTGCACTGCCCAACACGTATTGATCAACCAACTGCCTTGGAATAGAATTATCTGTTCATTTATCTCAATATTGATTTGAGATCTTGCTGTGCACAAGCATGGCTCCCTGCATTTCCCTGCATCAGAACAGTGACTACACATCAAAATGATTCTGTTGCCTGTGAAATGTGTTGGGACATCCTGAGAAGTGTTCTATAAATACAAATTCTTACGAATCTTTTGCTTTGATTACTACGCTGCATCACTGACAACATAAGATGGCAGTTTGAAGCTCTTCCGAAAACGATTTCAAGTGTTTACATTATTTTTTACTCTCACTGTTTGCTACTGATATCTGCTTGAAAGTGTTGATTCTTATTTCCCAGTTTTCTAAACTCCTAATTGGTCATTTTTGCTCCCATCAGTAGTTGTCGGAATTTACGTATTTGGTTGTGAACTATCAAGTACAACTGAGAGACAGAAACCTTCAGGCAAGAGAACCAGACACAGGAAGTGGGCATCTGAGATAAGATGCCTGGGGTACCCGTAAATAATTAAATAACATATGCGCATTTACAAAAAAGTAGGGAAATAGGATTTGTTTTGGTGCTAAATAATAAATGGATCTGTAAAATGAGGGGAGTGAAACTCAACACAGGCAAGAAAAAAAGCAACAAATAAAGTATAGCACTTTTTCTGCAATAAACTGTCCAACGGCGCTTCACTGGAGGGTTATAAAGCCTCTAAGACACATAAGGAGGTATGAGGACAGAGCCCTGCCAAATAGACACCTTCTTAAAGGAGCAACTTAAAGGAGGAGAGAGAGGTGCAGATGTTTGAAAGGGAATTGTGGTGTTAAGGGTCAGGATAGCTGAACAGCTGAGTGATTAAAATTGGGTGTTCTCAAGGGGCCAGAATTGGAGAGGTGCAGACATTTCAGAGAATTACAGGATTGTTGGAGATTACAGCGATACAGAGATGCCCGAGGCTGAGGGGAGATTTGAAAGCAAGGCTGGGGATTTTAAAATCAGTGAATAGATCAGCCGTGAACCAATGTTGAAAAACCAAATCACTTGCATCTACACTAACATTTCTATGTGCTGGGTTTTACCCCACCCCCACATCCACCCCCCAACCCCCCCGCCACCCGGCCCCCTTCACATCCCCCACCTCCCAGCCAGTGTATATGAAAGTCAGGGGGCCTTGTAAAACAAAGCACATGGCCTTCCCACTGCCTTTCTGCCCACCCTGACTTATCTCCCATGTTATGGCTGACGGTGAAGTATTAGGGCAGCTTTCCCACCTTTGGGCCTATCCCGTCTCTGCCGCTAGTTCACAAGCAGCAGGGGAAAGGCAGAGGCCAGGCCTGTTGCATGGCAGCTTAAACCACCCACTTAAGGTAGCATCCTATGCTTTAACACTCACCCCTGGCCTTTCAAACCTGGCCGCTGAACCTCCTATTCATATCTGTTAATAATCAACAATATTCATTCTGCCGCCTCAGAAGAACATTAAAGATCCCATGGCACTCTTCAATGTAAAATAAGAAGTTTGCTCTGTACCTCGGCCAAGGTATCAGTAAGCTAACCGGTCACTCATTTCCTGTCCTGTGGTTGACAGTAATGTCACGTCCCAATCATCAAGTTGCCCACTCACCCATGTGGCTCAACTTTACTCTCGGGGATGCAGAAAGGGTTGAAAATTGAAATAACCCTATTTTAAAAAATAAATGGCGTAAAGCCTAAAACCTCTGTCATTTTGGTTTTGTTGTTCCTCGTGCCGTCACAACACAATGAGTATTGTTTGAGAGGGGTTAAAAGAACATATTGCGGCTGAGTCACATTCGGCAGCCTTTCATCTCTGGAAACATTGGCACTTTCCAGCAAAGTGGCAAAATTGACGGTGATTCATTTTCCATCGTGATTCATTGCAGAGTAAGGTGAGAGAGGGTTTCTTTCGAGCACTTTCTTATTGGCATTAGGTTCATCTCTGTTGATCACCTCATTCACTTGTGAGTTAATAGTGCAGACAGCATGAACAGCCCCGGAAAACTAACTGCCACAAACAGTTGGAAAATCACCGTATTCAGTGCGTGGAGTTTTGGTATTCAAAACTCTTTGGGTAGGACTTTTCCGGCTGCGCTCGCCCCAAAACCGGAAAATTCAACCCAAGATCAATGGACCATTGCATGGTCTGCCCCCTCCCCCCCACATTACAATTCCCCTGGTGGGCAGCTTGGGAAAATTGCCCCCTCTCTGTCTTCTACTAACTCAGCAACATGTAAGGTGGAATCTTACCATATTTTTTCAAAGCATCAGTTCCAGTGAGAAAACCGGTGTGAATCCCACCAAGAATGAACATTGAGCCTCTTTAACATTCTTTTTTTCTCATGTGATTCATGCCACGCTCATGTCGACTTCCCTCTCATTCGCTCGCCCCAGGAATCTTTAATCTCTGCAATCAGTGGGGCGCTCCTATTAAACACCTCCCCAGCACGTGTTCCAAGTCCAATCAAGGGACGGCTGCCAGGAAGACAGCCCCAAGATTTTTGGAGGGAGCTTTCAGCACATGGTGTGGAGCAGAATTGTGACGTCCTCTACCCACGATCCTGCAGCCATCCAGTAAGCAAGCAAAGTCACCAATCTTGTCTGGAAGGCAGTGGCCATGATCGTGAATGCCAGCGCACTCCATACAAGGACGGGTCAACAGTGCCGGAAGAAGATGGAATGACCTCCTTTGTACAGACAGGATAAGACTGCCTCCTCATGTCTTCCACTGCCTCAACACATCCATCACACCTCCATGGTGATCTCTCACCCAGCCACCTCACAGATTCCCAACACTTGTCACAGCGCTGTCACCATCACCTGCTACCACCCCAACCCTCCCCCACTCCCCATGGTCCCCCAGTAGATAAACTGCTCCTTACATACCCTCTCCTTCTCCCACTCCACGCACGCCAGACTTCATCACCATCTGACCTGGCAGGACTACATCCTCCATTCTTCCCGTCTGTCCCACTGCTGGACAAACATGAGTACATCCGGCGTGAGCAGGCACAACCAGTCGGAGTCATGCCCAAGCTGAGAACCCTAATGCCTGATGAGAGAGCCCTTGAGTTGGCAGGCAGGGAGCAGGGCTGCACCTGCACAAAGGTGAAAACCTTCAACCATGCCACGGTGCAAGCCTCACACAAATTAACTTATTCCTATCAGTCTGCCCCTGTGATGCACTAATGCCATCTTGCTTCCCTTAAAGGTCAATGATTCGGCTAACCCGGGCCACCCTCATGCCCTCTGGTGGCCAGAGACCAAAGCAGTTCCGAGGGCGACATCCTGGAGGCAAGAAAGTGTCATAGTTGTCATCTGCACTCTCTGCCTCCACCAGCAGATACTCTGTCCTTGTTGGGATCACAAAGCAGATGGGCTTCTGGACCACTCACTGGTGAGCACCTCACAACTGATGAACCGCAGAATGTGGAGGCAGGAACGTCCCAGGGAACCGGCACTCAAAGGGGAGGCTGGAGACCAGGTCGTTGCTGAGTCCCTGGCCAATGATGTTCCCCTGAGTCTGGTCATCCCAGGTGGAACTGCAAGGGCAGAGTTGGGAACGTCAGGAAGGAATGACAGCATCCCTCCTCAGACTGCAAGTCCTATTGTCCTCTGTCTGAGGAGATGGTGTCATAACTCCAACACAATGAGGCCAACACTGCGAGGGTGACGTCTGCAATGGAAACCTGGTGCAGGGCCTGCACTCCATGGGGTGGGGGATGTCTGCTCCATGGGCCAGCTCATTACCTTTATGGCTGAGGGCATGAACTCCATTGTGCAGCACTTCAACAAGTGAGAATCTACAAGTTTCAGTTGAGGATGGTGGGTGGCGGGGCTTCTGGATCTCACTCCAATACTCTCCCTATGCCATGGAGGAGCCAAGGAGCCCCATGGCACCTGAAGGGAAGAGAATAGGTAAGGGTGCAGCCCACCGCCTTCCACCCAGGAGACCCTGGGGTGTCCAGCCGATCTGATACCCCCCTCCCTGTGAGCAACACACTTTAAGCCATGCACATCGAGATGGGCAGAATCATGCAATCCAAGTAGGCCAGTCCTTGTGGTGTCCAATGAGCACGAAATGCCACAATGGTGCAAGTAGATACCACATGCAGCCATGGTAGAGGGGCAGACAGTCAGGGCAGACAATTCCCTCAGTCACCCGCTGCCTGGGCCTGTTTATAGCAAGTTTACCCAGTCCCAGGAGCAGGTTCCTGGGACTGGGTTCTTCCTTCCCAGCCCCTCTCCACAGCGGGTGCCCGTAAATCAGGAGCCGTGAAGTGCAAAGTAAATAGTAGCAAAAGGTTTTTTTTAGAAACCTAGAAAGGGAGTGCAGCCTAAAACAACTTATGTTAATGTGATCCACAGACTCCACAAGATTGCAAAAAGAGCAGGTTTTTTGGGAGCTTGTGAACAGGTATAATCTATGGTTGTATGGGGCTGCTGCATGCAACACCCTCCACCCCAAGTCCCCGATGCTAAGGGGCAAGATTCCTCCATCGAGAGATTACCACAGCTGATGGCAACAAGGCACACCATGCCGATGTGAAATTCCATCCGAGCAGGAGTGTGCTGAGAGGGGAGTCCACCACACATCTGTGCCTCCTTGAGGCCACAAGTGATGCCCAATTTGAGCGCGACCGTTTTGAGGTCATGGATGACGCTGACTGCAAGCTGGACGCTCACCGCTGCGCGATGAGCAGACACATGGGGCATCATCCAGCCCATCTCTCTGCCACCCAGCACTTCCCAACCCTGGTCACCGCGGCAGCCACAAGTCCGTCCCTCTGCCAGCCGCCTGAAGTGATATTGATTGGGGAGCGGATTCCTGAGCAGCGGCTCCCTGATGGCAGACGGGGGGAGAGCTATGGTGTGAAGCGATTGTGTCGCAGACTTTGAGCAGGTCCTGATAAAAGATGGTCAACGGCTGCAAGGAGTTACGAAGACTCTTCAGGTTTATGAGTAGGAGCTGCACGTTGTAATTCAGGCCATGCGCCACTACCCACCCGCAAGCAGCAGGTAGCCACTTAGTGATAATTAATGGTTTATTGCAGCAGGTAGCTACTTAACAATAATTAATAGCGTATTAAGGCCTGTTGTCAAAGGATGAATGAAAATTTCACCCTGAAGTAAAAATCATTAAAAATTGGGAAATAAGTACACCGGTCTGAACTGTTTTCCTTTCAGTCATCCTCCTGGCCCCCGATGTGTGGTTTCAGCTGCAGATGCTTGTGGATGAATGTGGATTCTCCTGCCAGCTTATGAGCTACAATTTATGGTTGTCTTTTAATCTTATCATTTTGCATATATAAAGGATGCCATAGTCAACTCACCCGGAACTTAAATTATCTCATTTGAGGAATGCTGCAAACTCATTCTGTCCTTACAAAATATACAACAGAAAAAAAAATGAATGAAAATGTGACCTGAATTTCAAAGCCCCACACTGAAGGTTTTGGGTTCCATCCTGCCTCGAACAATCAGTGATCTGACACTGGGGCAGGTATGGAGCATGGATGAAACTTCCATACCTGTCCCCGAATTGAGGCCTTTAACTGCCCAATTACTTGAGGGCCATTTGCTGCCTCGGCTCACTTTGTTAGGCTGGCAGAAGGATTTACCTGGCTTCAGAGAAGCCTGGAAAAGAACAAGCTTAGATTACAGGTGGAAATGGGGAGGGGACAGGGCTGAGAGGGGACAGGGCTTGGGGGAGGGGGTGGTGATGAGCAGCAAGAGGGAGGGGGAGAAGGAGGGGTGCCATGGCAGTGGTGGCGCCTCCATCTGAAGTCCCCTTCTGATTGCTGACATCCCACCCTTTAGGTCCAGTGGCTGCTCGACCTCTGCTCCCCACCTCCCCCACCCCCACCAAACTGGTCTTTCTTCCCGAAACTTTAATTGTCTCTATTTGTGCCCCCCCCTTCCCCTCCCCTGCCCCAACTTTATCTACTCTCCCCCCTCGGAACACCTTAAACTTACCTTGTCCTTTGATCCTGGGGCAAGTTGGTTCTTCTTCAAGTTCCCCTCTTGTACACCACAGCTTTTGTTGCTGCAGGGACCAGAGAACTGGACCAGAGGACAACCAGACTCCTCCCTAGTGAGGGGGGGGGGGGGTGGGGGCAGACGCCCCCAGGTGCAGCCAATTGACACTGATTCGAGTTGCGGGGCATTCATAGTCAATGGGGATCTGTCCCCCTCAGACTCTTCGAATGGCGGGTAAGAAAATCCCACCATCCGGATAATTCAGGCCCATGCTTTGTTATCACAAGCTGCTAGCTAAGCGTGTTAGGGAACTGGAGAAGGAGCTTGATGACCTCCATCTAATTCGGGAGAATGAGACGTATATACACAGTAGCTTTAGGGAGATAGTTACACCTAAGCAGCAGAGCACAGGAAATTGGGTTACTGTAAGGAGAGGAAATGGCAGTGTGAAAGGACAGGCAGAGCAGGGTTCCCCAGTGGACATACCCCTCCACAACAGGTATACTGAATTGGAGACTGTTGTGGCAGATGCTTTACCTGGGACAAGCTGCGACAGCCGGAACTCTGATACTGAGTCTGGTTCTACAGCGCAAAAGGGTGGGATGAAGAAGAGGAGAGCAGTACTGATAGGGGACTCGATGGTCAGAGGTACGGACCGGAGGTTCTGTGGTCGGGACAGAGACTCCCGCATGGTTTGTTGCCTCCCAGGTGCCAAGGTCAGCGATGTCTCTGATCGCGTGCACAGCATTCTAAAGAGGGAAGGTGATCAGCCAGATGTCGTGGTACATGTCGGTACCAATGACGTGGGAAGGAAGAGTGAGGAGGTCCTAAAGAGTGAGTACAAAGAGCTTGGAAGGAAGTTAAAAAGCAGGACCCCGAGGGTAGTAATCTCAGGATTGCTACCTGAGCCACATGCCAGTGAGGGCAGGAGTAGGATGCTTGGGCGGATAAACACGTGGCTGAGGAACTGGTGCAGGGGGCAGGGTTTCCAATTCTTGGATCATTGGGACCTCTTCTGGGGCAGGTGGGACCTGTACAAGAGAGACGGGTTACACCTAAACTACAAGGGGACCAATATACTTGCAGGGAGATTTGCTAGTATTATTGGGGAGCGTTTAAACTAGATTTGCAGGGGGGTGGGAACCAGACTGCCAGAGCAGATAGTGGAGCAGGGGTAAAAAGACAGGTTAGTTCAAGCAAAATCACAAATGGAAGGGTAGAGTGTGGTGGAAATAATTTTTTGAGGTGTGTCTATTTCAATGCCAGGAGTATTGTAGGGAAGGCAGATGAGCTGAAGGCGTGGATAGACACGTGGAAATATGACATTATAGCCATTAGTGAAACTTGGCTACAGGAGGGGCAGGACTGGCAGCTCAATGTTCCAGGGTTCCAATGTTTCAGGCGGGATAGAGGCAGAGGGATAAAAGGTGGGGAGGTGGCATTGTTGGTCAGGGAAAATGTTACAGCGGTACTCAGGCAGGATAGATTAGGGAGCTAGTCTACAGAGGCCCTATGGGTGGAGCTGAGAAACAGGAAAGGTATGACCACATTAATGGGCTTGTATTATAGACCACCCAATAGTCAGCGAGAACTGGAGGAGCAAATCAGCGGAGAGATAGCTGACAACGGCAAGAAACACAAAGTTGTGATAGTAGGGGATTTTAATTTTCCACATATAGATTGGGACTCGCATACTGTTAAAGGTTTAGACGGGGTAGAGTTTGTAAAGTGTGTTCAGGAGAATTTTCTACATCAGTATATAGAGGTGCCAACTAGAGAGGATGCGATATTGGATCTCCTATTGGGAAATGAGTTAGGGCAGGTGATGGATGTGAGTGTGAGGGAACACTTTGGATCCAGTGATCATAATGCCATTAGTTTCAACCTGATCGTGGATAAGGATAGATCTGGTCCTCGGGTTGAAGTTCTGAACTGGAAAAAGGCCAAATTTGATGAAATGAGAAGGGATCTGGGAAGTGTGGATTGGCACAGGCTGTTCTCTGGTAAGGATGTAAATGGTAAGTGGGAGGCCTTCAAAGGAGAAATTTTGAGAGTGCAGAGTTTGTATGTTCCTGTCAGGGTTAAAGGCAAAGTAAATAGGAATAAGGAACCTTGGTTCTCGAGGGAGATTGTAACACTGATTAAGGGGAAGAGAGAGTTGTATGAAATGTACAGGCAGCAAGGAACACATCAGATGCTCGAGGAGTATAAAAAGTGCAAGAAACTACTTAAGAGGGAAATCAGGAGGGCTAAAAGAAGACATGAGGTTGCTTTGGCAGACAGAGTGAAGGAAAATCCAAAGAGCTTCTATAGGTATGTTAGGAGCAAAAGGATAGTGAGGGATAAAATTGGTCCTCTTGAAGACCAGAGTGGTACATTGTGTATGGAACCAAAAGAGATGGGGGAGATACTAAATGGTTTTTTTGCATCTGTATTTACTGAGGAAACGGGCATGGAGTCTACGGAAATAGGGCAAACTGGTATGGAGGCCATGGAACCTTTACAGATTAAAGGGGAGGAGGTGCTCGCTGTCTTGAGGCAAATCAGAGTGGATAAATCCCCAGGACCGGACAGGGTATTCCCACGGACCTTGAGGGAAGCTAGTGTTGAACTTGCAGGGGCCCTGGCAGACATATTTAAAATGTCAGTATTCACGGGGGAGGTGCCGGATGATTGGAGGGTGGCTCATGTTGTTCCGTTGTTTAAAAAAGGTTCCAAAAGAAATCTGGGAAATTATAGGCCAGTAAGTTTGACGTCGGTGGTGGGCAAGTTATTGGAAGGTGTGATAAGGGATAGGATCTACAAATATTTGGATAGACAGGGACTTATTAGGGAGAGTCAACATGGCTTTGTGCGTGGTAGGTCATGTTTGACCAATCTATTAGAGTTTTTCGAGGAGGTTACCAGGAAAGTGGATGAAGGGAAGGCGGTGGATGTTGTCTACCTGGATTTCAGCAAGGCCTTTGACAAGGTCCCTCATGGGAGGTTAGTTAGGAAGGTTCAGTCGCTGGGTATACATGGGGAGGTAGTAAATTGGATAAGACACTGGCTCAATGGAAGAAGCCAGAGAGTGGTTGTGGAGGATTGCTTCTCTGAGTGGAGGCCTGTGACTAGTGGTGTGCCGCAGGGATCAGTGTTGGGTCCATTGTTGTTTGTCATCTATATCAATGATCTGGATGATAATGTGGTCAATTGGATCAGCAAGTTTGCTGATGATACAAAGATTGGAGGTGTAGTGGACAGTGAGGAAGGTTTTCAAAGCTTGCAGAGGGATTTGGACCAACTAGAAAAATGGGCTGAAAAATGGCAAATGGAATTTAACGCAGACAAGTGTGAGATATTGCACTTTGGAAGGACAAACCAAAGAAGAACGTACAGGGTAAATGGTAGGACTCTGAAGACTGCAGTTGAACAGAGGGATCTGGGAATACAGGTACAGAGTTCTCTAAAAGTGACGTCACAGGTGGATAGGGTCGTAAAGAGTGCCTTTGGTACATTGGCCTTTATAAATCGGAGTATCGAGTATAAAAGTTGGAGTGTTATGGTAAGGTTATATAAGGCATTGGTGAGGCCGAATTTGGAGTATTGTGTACAGTTTTGGTCACCTAGTTACAGGAAGGATGTAAATAAGATTGAAAGAGTGCAGAGAAGGTTCACAAGGATGTTGCCGGGACTTGAGAAGCTGAGTTACAGAGAGAGATTGAATAGGTTGGGACTTTATTCCCTGGAGCGTAGAAGATTGAGGGGAGATTTGATAGAGGTGTATAAGATTTTGATGGGTATAGATAGAGTGAATGCAAGCAGGCTTTTTCCGCTGAGGCTAGGGGAGAAAAAAACCAGAGGGCATGGGTTAAGGGTGAAAGGAGAAAAGTTTAAAGGGAATATTAGGGGGGGCTTCTTCACGCAGAGAGTGGTGGGAGTGTGGAATGAGCTGCCGGATAAAGTGGTAAATGCGGGGTCACTTTTCACATTTAAGAAAAACTTGGACAGGTTCATGGATGAGAGGGGTGTGGAGAGATATGGTCCAAGTGCAGGTCAGTGGGACTAGGCATAAAATGGTTCGGCACAGACAAGAAGGGCCAAAAGGCCTGTTTCTGAGCTGTAATTTTCTATGGTTCTATGGTAACCGTTACAAACTCTGCGAATAATGAAATTGGATGATTAGCTGACACTTGATGAGGTTACAAAATATAATTGACAAAGGACCCAGACAAATATTGAAGCAGATGAAGAGATGCCATTTATCCATGCAGGCAATCTTCCATTAAACCTGACAGAGAATGGCTTTTTACCTTCAAGCAGACAACCTGAAATGGCAATCTCATATAAGCACAGAGCAATCCAATATCTAGAAGGGACATGGAGCAAAGAGAATCTTAAACCCAACACCGACACTTGATGCAACTTTGGATTTGAGGAAAAAAAAACACAATCTTATCTCAACTCTACCTTACAACACAAAAGAAAAATGGTGCCTGTGATTTTTTAAAATTCATTTGTTGGGCATGGGTGTCACTGGCTGGCCAACATTTATTGCCCATCTCTAGTTGCCCGAGGGTCACCCACATTGTTGTGGCTCTGGAGTCACAGGGAGGCCAGACCAGGTAAGTACGGCAGATTTCCTTCCCTAAAGGACATTAGTGAACCAGATGGATTTTTCTGACAATCGACGATGGTTTTATGGTCATCGGTAGACTTTTAATTCCAGATATTTTTTATTGAATTCAAGTTCCACCACCTGCCGTGGTGGGATTTGAACTGAGATCCCCAAAACATTAACTGAGTTCCTGGATTAATAGTCCTGTGATAATACCACAAGGCCATTGTCTCTCCTGCATAGATTCTCCCCGTGATCTTCTCTTCTTTCCTGCAGAGAACATTTGGTGCCATCCATGGTTAAGATTGGTAGCTAATATGGAACTAAATATTGGTAATGATCAATCTTTTGATGGTCTACATACACAAGATGCAAAGGATGCTTAAATTTTCACTTGGAACAGCACTTCACATAAAAAGATTTTTATCAACCATCTTGACTGAGCAGAGGTCAAGCCTGAAAACAAACAGAATAAAAGCAAATTACTGTGGATGCTGGAATCTGAAACCAAAAGAGAAAGTGCTGCAAAATCTCAGCAGGTATGGCAGCATCTGTAAGGAGAGAAAAGAGCTGATGTTTCGAATCCAGATGACCCTTTCTCAAAGCTAAAAGGCATAGAAAGTGGGAGATATTTATACTGTAGGAGAGGGAATGAAAGATGAGTCATAGCCACAAAAACAAGGGGAAATGCTAAGAGGTGCTAATGACAGTCCACAGAGAAAATAGAAGGTGCGAATGGCCAAACGGCAGAGAAGCTGAAATCAGAGGGTAAACTATGACAGATGAAGATGTGCAGGGAGGGGGGAGATGGGTGGGAGAGAGGTAAAATTGAGAAAAATGGGGGGAAAAGGGGAGCAGAGTGGGAGAAAAGGTAAGAAAAGGGATAAAATAGGGGGAAAGGGTGGGGGGAAAAGAAAAATAAAGAGAGACAATAAAGACATCAAAGGTAGAAAACAGTTAAAAATTAAATAAAGTTAAAACAAAGGGGTCGAGGTGGGGTAGAGCTAATCATCTGAAGTTATTGAATTCGATGTTGCAACCGGAAGGTTGTAACATTACAACCCAACGTACATTACACCCAACTTCATAAACAGAAGTTGCATGTAACTTCCTGACACACTTCAAAGAACTTCGGTAAAGCTTTATGTGGCACGACTGCCTCACAACCTTAATGCTGTGGGTGTTCAAGATCAAAGGCTGAAAGACAGGAATTGCTAGTGGAGGAATGATATGATGCTGGAAAAAGTCAAGAAATGAGTTTCTTTTAAGGGTCTGTATCAAGGTTTCCATAAATGGTTGTCTAAGCTGGATCAGAATCCCAATGCAAGTTGGAAAAGCCAGTTAACAAAGCATGTGAAAATCTATAGAAGAATTGAGTCAAAACTGCAAGAGGGTTGACTTGCAGCAGGTTACATTTCATAGAAAGAAGTGTGAGGTGTTACACAATCAAAGAAACACATTCAATGACAGATGTCAAGCTAGCGAGGTGAGAGAGTGAAACTGATATGAATGTGATACTCTATATAAATACCAAGGCCAATCATTATGCAACAGTACTAACCAAATCAAATGGAATGTCAATCGATGTTATCAAATTAGCAGACTACAGGCCTAAGGCTCTCAAGCTGAACCTTTGCATAGTGCCTTGTTCAGGCTACATCATGAGTGCATTCGCCAGTTCTGATCTTTGAGGTACAGTCATAGTTTTAGAGTAGGATTTTTCCGGCCACGTTCGCCCCAAAACCGGAAAATCCTGCTCAAGGTCAGTGGACCTTTCCATGGTCTGCCCCTCAGCTGCTACATTCCTGTGGTGGGCAAAATGGAAAAATTCACCCCATAGAGTCATACAGAGCAGAAAAGGTCCATCAGCCCATTGAGTCTGCACCGACAATAACTACCACTAAAGTCCCACTAATCCCATTTTCCAGCACTTATCCCATATCCTTGAATGTTATAACATTTTAAATGCTCATCCAAATACTTTTTAAAGGTTGTAAGGTTTCCAGCCTCCACTACCTTCCCATGCAGTGCACTCCAGATTCCCACCATCCACTGAGTGAATTTTATTTTCTCAAATACCCTCTGAATCTCCTGTCCCTCACCTTAAAACTATGCCCCCTCGTGATTGACTCCTCAGCCAAGGAGAACAGCTGCTTCCTATTCATCTTGTCCCTCAATCATGTCCCTCGTCAGCCTACCCTGCTCTAATGGAGTCAATTGAAGCTTATCCAGTCTCTCCTTATAGCTCAAATGCTCCATTGTAGGCACCCCCTCAGTACCCCCTCTAGTGCAATCACATCCTTCCTACAGTGAGGTGACGAGAACTGCACACAGTCCAGCTGTGGCCTAACCAATATCCAGCTCCAACATAATTTCCTTGCTCTTATACTCTCTGCCACAACTGATAAAGGCAAGTGTGTCATATGATTTTTTTGGTACCTTATTCACCTTCTCTGCTGCCTTCAGGGATCTATGGATAAATACTCCAAGATCCATCTATTCCTCTGAGCTTCCAAGTGCCCTACCTTTCATTAAATAATCCCTTGTCCTGTTATGTATTCCAAAGTGCATCATCTCACACTTATTAGGGTTAAATACTAATCTGCCACCGCTCTGCCCATCTGACCAACCCATGTAACCTACGACCTTCTTTTTTAAAAATTCATTCATGGGACATGGGCATCGCAGGCTGGCCAGCATTTATTGCCCATCCATAGTTGCCCTTGAGAAGGCAACCCTGCCAACCTTGGTGACATCTGCAAACCTGGGGAGGATTTGCAATGAAAAGTCTCAAGATTGGTGCATAACATGTAAATGTCTGATCTGTCATAATAGTTACAAAAACCTCAGCTCCCCAAGTTAAATGAAATGACTATAAGTTGCCAAGTGAA
This sequence comes from Mustelus asterias, assembly GCF_964213995.1. Taxonomy (NCBI): domain Eukaryota; kingdom Metazoa; phylum Chordata; class Chondrichthyes; order Carcharhiniformes; family Triakidae; genus Mustelus; species Mustelus asterias. The sequence goes on from NC_135807.1 coordinate 23,614,375, forward strand.
AAAATCAGGAAGTTGATCCATAGCATTATTTCAACTTAGGAGGAAATGGGGCGCAGTGGGTATAGCACAATGCCTCTAAACCAGAATCTCCGGTTTTGAGCCCACCCCAGGACTTGATGGCCAAGGAAGGTACGTTTATAACACAGTGAAATAGGTTCAGTGTGTCAACCTGCAAAATCCTTCCAACACTCCAATGGCTGGCGATAAGAGCGGACGAGACCCTCGGTCAGCCATGCTTGATGTGAAATGGCACCCCTCAAGCTTTAAGACCTTGGCGACAGACTAGCAACCTGCTCCAGGAATTACTAATTATGGAAATGGACAGAAGAATTTAGCAATTATTTAAACTAAAAATACAAGACCAGGACACGGAGCACTGAGTGACAAAAGAGAGACTGTTTGATGCTTTAATGGGATAGAAATGGTTTGACTTTCTTATCAAACCCCTTATTTAACTACCTTTGTTCTAAACAACACTGTCTGATCTTCTATGCTCTTTTGTCATAGTCTCCATTACCTCATCTACTCTTTTATTCTGTCAATATATTTCAACTTAAATTATTTTATGATGTAGTTTGATTACTGTTCGTGATTCGTCTCTTATCTTTCCTTAGTCCCTTTCTGAATCTCCACGTGACAGTTTAATTCCATCGATTGTATACTTAGGATGCACATTATGTGAGAAAGTCCAATACTTTGTATTTGTCATTGTTAAATTTAATTTGCTATTGGTTTGTTCAGAATGATATAAATCATTCTGCCTCATTTTGTTGCTTGGCACATTGGCAGAATTTTATCGGCCCCCAGCTGGGAAGCCGGAAGGCGAGGAGGAGGTTGTGTGGTGCAAGAGGCTGTAATATTTTTCTGATCAATTTAATCATATTTCTATTCAAAATGCCTGGTTGCAATTTGTGGGTGGTTTTTCAACCTGGGGGCAGCATCACTGGCCAATGGCGGGCTGCCTCCACCGCTGTGTGTTGCACGGAAAATCCCACCATGAAGTCCAGAGAGGGGGCATGAGCACTTATAGTGTCTGTGGAACTAGGTGTATTGACCAAAATGGCCTTCTTTTCATACAGTTCACACGAATGTTGAGAGAATTAATTGTATCAAATGTATATATGGTATCATTGTGTTTATGCTGATGGGCTTGTAATCTCAAGGTCTGGACCATAATAACCCAGAGAACTTGAGATCAAATTCCACTGATAAGTTATGAAATCAGGAATTACAAGGCTGGCATCAGGGAAAGTGACCATGCAGTTGATGGACTGGCACAGAAATCCAAATCATTAGTAATGTCCTTTAGGGAAGGAAACCTGCCTACTTTCCCCAGTCTAGCCTATATGTGACTAATGAACCATAAAAATGCTGGAGGGCTGCACCACCTCACAGCAAACAGGGAAAACTCCAACTACGACTGTAAGCTTGCTGAAAATAAACAAATTATTGCATTGAGAGGGGAAACAAAAGAGTAAAGATAATGACAGCTGAAAGCTGGTCTGTGTCAAGTGACTTCCTTTATCTGTAAACGTCAAGCAAATATGTGTCGTGAAGAGAGTTGCTGTTTGATCAAGGAATTCTTTCATAAAGTATGTGAAAAACAAGTGACAACAAGATTGAGAATCCAAGTCAAACACTTTCAAGAAGTGACAGTGTCAGAACAAGAGGTATCTTGTCTGTGGTGCCATTTTCCTGGTTTATGTTGCAGCTATTCAAAAACAATGTAGGGAAAACAGCTACTGTTTGGGAGGTTCTTACCTCCGTTTTGGCAGTGCAGTCTAAAGGCTTTCACCCAGGCCCTACAATTCTCCCTATATAGGTTGTAGAGCCCCACGTTTGGAGCTTGACTATCTCAGAGCACGTTGCCAAGCTTGGTGACGTCGGGCCGTCTAGTTTAGATCTAGTTCCCTAAGGTGCACATCTGCTGTTCTTGGGTATTGTATCAAAGGGAATTCCTTTGAAATTAAATACATCCAACAATAAATAAAAGATTATTGACAACAGTTTACTTCTTTATGATGCCACTGTTCACTGTTCTGATGTCACAGAAGCTTCTCTGTAACATCACATAGAGCTTAACTGCCCTCTTTCTCTTTTCAGGAGAAAGAGAGGTCTGGACAAAGTACTTTGTACTCAAAGAACCTCAATCGTAGCCTCAAGAACAAATACGTGATTAAGTTAAAGTTAAAGTTTATTTATTTGTCACAAGTAAGGCTTACATTAACACGGCAATGAAATTACTGTAAAATTACTCTAGTTGCCACACTCTGGCACCTTTTCGGGTCAATGCACCTAACAGCACATCTTTCAGACTGTGGGAGGAAACCGGAGCACCCAGAGGAAACCCACACAGACAAGGGGAGAATGTGCAAATTCCACACAGACAGTGACCCAAGCTGGGAATTGAACCCGGGTCCCTCGCACTGTGAGGCAGCAGTGCTAGCCATTGTGCTGCCCACCATGACAATTATTAGTATCAAATTCCCATTGAATTACTTGCCCACTGATTACCTGCCCCTTCAAGTCTCCTTGTCTTACTCTCCTTCAGGATTCTTTTGGCCAGCTTCTGCCCAAAATACAGGTAGGGCAGTCACCATCTCCAAGCCAGCCACCCAGTGGGTGGTGAATGAGTGGAGTTCACTACCACACAAAGTATTTGTGGCCAAAACATTGTCTGATTTCAAGAGTAAATTAGGTATATCTCTTGGGGCTAAAGGGATCAAGAGATATGGATGGAAGAGGGGGGATCTGGCGGAGCAGACTCAAAGGGCCAAATGACCTACTCCTGCTTCTAGTGTCTATGTTTCTATGTTTTCTGTGCAAAACCTTCTGGTTTTTAATTCAGCCAGGTGAACAGAATTAATAATTTCAAAGTTTAAACTTTGTTTAAAAAAGAATTTCAATGTAAAACTTTATTACATATCTCCTGGAAGCAAGGATAAATTGCTGGAAAAGCTTAGGCAATCAGGCAGCATCTGTGGAGAGAAACAGTCAACATCCATGTTGATGACCATTTCAAAATATTAAATCTTGAATGAACTGGATAAACTATTTGTGAACTGTGTTTTTAAGGAAATTAAGGTTCCCTTGATACAGTTTACATTTATATTTTATTGTTTACATTTTCTAAGTCAAGGCGCAGGTTTTACAATACCTCGAACTAAAGTCTCTGTGCTCAGTATTATTATGGTGGAAATCAGATTTTTGACATCCACACTTTGTTTTATTCATTTGTGGCACATGGGCGTCGCTGGCTGGCCAGTATTTATTGCCCATCCCTAGTTGCCCTTGAGAAAGTGGTGGTGAGCTGCCTTCTTGAATCGCTGCAGTCCATGTTCTGTGGGTTGACCTACAATGCCATTAGGGAGACTTTGTAGCAATGTTTACAACTGAGTGGCTTGCTAGGCCATTTCAAAGGGCAGTTGAGAGTCAACCACATTGCTGTGGCTCTGGAGTCACATGTGGGTCAGACCAGGTAAGGACGGCAGATTTCCTTCACTTGAGGACATTAGTGAACCAGATGGGTTTTTCTGACAATCAACAATGGTTTCATGGTCATCAGTAGATTCTTAATTCCTGATATTTTTTATTGAATTCAAATTCCACCATCTGCCATGGCGGGATTCGAACCCAGGTCCCCAAAACATTATCTGGATTTCTGGATTAATAGTCAAGCGATAATACCACTAAACCATCGCCTCTCCATGCACAGTGAAACATGAAAACTTGCATTTCCCAATTCCCTCTGGATATTCCGCCTACATCACTGATGATGAACACAGGCTGAAAATTGTCCCTAAAATGTATTTTCAAGAGGGCAGTTCATTCAAAATAGGAGATGTGCCTCACAATACTTTTACAGTATAGAGGTGTGCTGTGACATATTAAAGGTTGGAAGCCACTGTTCTAAACAATAGAGACAGACAGAATGATACTGAGCTGGGAAAAGGTCTCAAAGATACTGCAAAAATTTCATATCATTGCAGATGTGCAGATCATATAACCAGAAATGCCAGTCAAAGTGTGAAATATAAATGTCTTCATAGGTTCCTATTTGAGGGAATGGATTGAGCCGCCGTTACGAAACGTTACACAACCATAACCAAATGCCGAATGGAAAAGTTCAGAAAAGGGCTGGGGGGTTGGGGTCAAAGTTTTTTTTTCCCCGAGCAAGATAAACAGCTGATAGTGTGTTAAGATGACAGTGTAAGCTGCCAGAGCTTTGCATTCATGGTTTGTGGTGTCATCCCAACCTCTTGAGTGTTGCCCGCTCCCAGCCATCTGTTCTCCTCTGTTTACACCCCTCACTGAGACTTCTGGTGAGACCAGAAAAGAAGTTAGCCACTAAGCATTTCAACCAAGGTCCAACAAATATTCAGAATTTGCAGGAGTCCTGTTGGTTATGCAGCCTCCAAACTAAGAAAAGACTTGTTACTGCACTTAATTTAAATGATTTGGCTCCAAAGTATAATGTGCACTCTACCTTTGAAAGATAAGACTCATTGCTTAGGACACAATGTCCACTTTGTGCAGATTACTCTTGTGATTTTCTTCAAATCTTGTAGTTGTGGGGTAAATTAAAGGATACATTGGGGTGTTTGACTACACTGATCCAATCAGATAGCAGATTCCAATATATCACACCATGGTAAAATTCAGGTTCAGGGCTGCAATTACCCACCTGAGTGCATTCAACTCCAAGGAGGGAATTGCTTTATATCACTGCCCTGTCAGTATTCTTTTGTGCGCTCATGATGCCTTGGTTGGTCAGTGCATTGTTTAAGAGAGGAAAGCAGCCATACAGAAAATAACAGCTGCCGATTTGGTCTCCTTGCTGTTCTGCATTAGACCAGGAGCAACAGCAAGGTGCCAAACATAGTCTCAGCCTCCCAAGCCGAGGAAATATAAATATAAACCTGGTTGCCACACCTGACTGCTGGATATTGAATCCAGCTGCAAAGTGCACAAGCAGGAATAACAGGAGGGGACAGGAATTGGGCACAATAGGAATGAATTCCAGGCATGTCAATGTGTGTTTTCAATGGTCACCTTTTTGAGAAAATAGAAGGCTTCTCACATCCACAAAATCTCAGCTCAAGCCAGCAGCTTCAGGAGAGAATGTGGAAAACTGGGCGGGAGGATTATGGAGTATGAATCCCTGCAGTGGCCCACTGAACAGGTTACATATGTACCTAGGAGTTTGGAGCAGGGTAAGGCCACATGGCCTCTTGAGTCTGCTCTGTGATTCAAGAAGATTATGGCTGATCTGAATGTAACTTGAATGCCACATTCCTGCCAACTCCCAATAACCTTTCACCCCCTTGCTAATCAAGAATCCATATAATTCTGCCTTAGAACCATTCTAAAACTCTGCTTCCGCAGCCTTTTGAGAAAGAGAGTTCTAGAGACTCATGACCCTCAGAGAAGAAGTTTCTCCTCATCTCTGTCTTAAATGAGTGACCCCTGATTGTTAACTAGTTATCCATTGGTCTAGATTTTCCCACAAGAGGAATCATTCTCTCCACATCCACCTCATCAGCACCCCTCAGGATCTTAACGGTTTCATTCCAGTCCCCTCTTAATTTTCTAAACGCGAGTGGAACGAACCTAATCTCCCCAACCTTACAAAGAACAACATAGAATAAAGAAAAGTACAGCACAGGAACAGGCCCTTCGGCTCTTCAAGTCTGTGCCGATCATGATGCCTGCCTAACCTAAAACCGTATGCACTTCCGGAGTCCATATCCTCCCATGCCCATCCTATTCATGTATTCATCTAGTTGCTCCTTAAATGCTGCTATCGTATCTGCTCCCACCACTTCCCCAGGCAGCGTGTTCCAGACATTCACCACCCTCTGTGTAAAAAACCTGCCTCGCACATCTCCTCTAAACTTTTCCCCATGCACCTTACACCTATGTACCTATGTCTCCTAGTACTAGACTTTTCTACCCTAGGGAAGAGCCATCTGACTATCCACTCTATGCCACTCATAATCTTGCCCCTCAACCTCCGTCGTTCCAGTGAGAACAAACCGAGTTTATCCAACCTCTCCTCATAGCTAATACCCTCCAGACCAGGCAACATCCTGGTAAACCTCTTCTGTACCCTCTCCAAAGCATCCACATCCTTCTGGTAGTGTGTCAACCGAGGAAATAGTCTTTGAACGTTCACTCTATCTATCCCCCTCATCATCTTATAAACCTCTATCAAGTCTCCTCTCAACCTCCAATACTGTACACAATACTCTAGATATGGTTTCACTAATGCCCTGTACAAACTGAAGCATAGCCACCCTACATTTGCAATCAATTCCCCTCACAATAAATGATAACATTCTCCCAGTTTTCCTAATTACTTTGTGTACCAGTACACTAGGCTATTGAAGAACTGCATACATTGTAAAATGTTTGCATTAGCTACAAGGAAGATTACAATCCTCACAGATTTATATTTATTTGATTTCTGACAAATGTAATATTGGGTGATTAACTGTTGAATATTCCTTTGAGTGACTTGTTTCAAAAAGTCTCTACAGCATTTTAAGTCACTCTTGGCATCCATGATTTGAGCTAAAATTATTTTTGCAGCAATTTGCTTGCAACCTCCAAAAACAGATGTACAAAGAGGTCCCTTGTGATCATCCCAATGGTTCAGCAGCTGAAGGCATCATGTAACTGAGCATTAAGGACCATAAGGTTTGCTTTAATTCCCAGTCTCTGCTGAGGGAGTTGGTTTTCACACGTGTCTGGCTGCTACAACTAGCCTCAGCAGTCCTGGACTCGGGAGGAACATAAATCAGCCAGTTTTTCCCATTCTGAGTGCAGTTGAGTAGCATTTGCTGGAAAGTGCGCGAGTGGACATCAGGCAATGATAGGACTTGGCTTAGTTGCCATTCAGCCACAGCCAATTAACCCACCCTGGCATCATTCCGAGCTCACATCTAAAGTTTGGCAACTTGGGAATGAAACCAGAGGGTGACCGGCACACAGGGATTGACTGTAAACGAACAAAGATATTTATATTCATCTCATTACTACATAATTACTGTCTCATAGCTCAGCTAAAATCGGAAACCCCCTTGATGCCAGGTGCGAATGACACCGGGGTCCATACAGCTCATTCCATACAATGTTCCCAATGGGAGGTGAACTAGAGTAGGTACCTAGAGTGAAAGTGTTGCATTAAAATCTGATGGAATTGCTACGGTTTACATTAAGTGATCCAGATAAAATCATGAATAAGACTGGTCCACAGCTGTTGCACAAATCGTTGAGTGGCACAGCTTAACCCAAGTCACACAGTCGGATCAGGGGCAGCACGGTATCACAATGGTTAGCACTGCTGCCTCACAGCACCAGGGACCCGGGTTCGAATCCCAGCTTGGGTCACTCTCTGTGCAGAGTTTGCACGTTCTCCCCATGTCTGTGTGGGTGTCCTCCAGGTGCTCTGGTTTCCTCCCACAGTCCGAAAGATATGCTGGTTAGGTGGGCTGGCCATGCTAAATTTCCCCTTAGTGCCCATAGGTGTTAGGTGGACATGAGTATAGCTGAGGAGGACACTGGGTTGCAAGGGAGTAGAATAGACAGTATTACAGTTGATAAGGAGGATGTGCAGGATATTCTGGAGGGTCTGAAAATAGATAAATCCCCTGGTCCGGATGGGATTTATCCAAGGATTCTCTGGGAGGCAAGAGAAGTGATTGCAGAGCCTCTGGCTCTGATCTTCAGGTCGTCGTTGGCCTCTGGTATAGTACCAGAAGATTGGAGGTTAGCGAATGTTGTCCCATTGTTTAAGAAGGGGAACAGAGACTTCCCCGGGAATTATAGACCGGTGAGTCTCACTTCTGTTGTCGGCAAGATGTTGGAAAAAATTATAAGGGATAGGATTTATAGTTATTTGGAGAGTAATGAATTGATAGGTGATAGTCAGCATGGTTTTGTGGCAGGTAGGTCGTGCCTTACTAACCTTATTGAGTTTTTTGAGAAAGTGACCAAGGAGGTGGATGGGGGCAAGGCAGTGGACGTGGTATATATGGATTTTAGTAAGGCGTTTGATAAGGTTCACCATGGTAGGCTTCTGCAGAAAATGCAGATGTATGGGATTGGGGGTGATCTAGGAAATTGGATCAGGAATTGGCTAGCGGATAGGAAACAGAGGGTGGTGGTTGATAGTAAATATTCATCATGGAGTGCGGTTACAAGTGGTGTACCTCAGGGATCTGTTTTGGGGCCACTGCTGTTTGTAATATTTATTAATGATCTGGATGAGGGTATAGTTGGGTGGATTAGCAAATTTGCTGATGACACCAAAGTCGGTGGTGTGGTAGACAGTGAGGAAGGGTGTCGTAGTTTGCAGGAAGACTTAGACAGGTTGCAAAGTTGGGCCGAGAGGTGGCGGATGGAGTTTAATGCGGAGAAGTGTGAGGTAATTCACTTTGGTAGGAATAACAGATGTGTTGAGTATAGGGCTAACGGGAGGACTTTGAATAGTGTGGAGGAGCAGAGGGATCTAGGTGTATGTGTGCATAGATCCCTGAAAGTTGGGAATCAAGTAGATAAGGTTGTTAAGAAGGCATATGGTGTCTTGGCGTTTATTGGTAGGGGGATTGAATTTAGGAGTCGTAGCGTTATGTTGCAACTGTACACAACTCTGGTGCGGCCGCACTTGGAGTACTGTGTGCAGTTCTGGTCCCCACATTACAGGAAGGATGTGGAGGCTTTGGAGAGGGTGCAGAGGAGGTTTACCAGGATGTTGCCTGGTATGGAGGGGAGATCCTATGAGGAGAGGCTGAGGGATTTGGGATTGTTTTCGCTGGAAAGGCGGCGGCTAAGAGGGGATCTTATTGAAACATATAAGATGATTAGAGGTTTAGATAGGGTGGATAGTGATAGCCTTTTTCCTCTGATGGAGAAATCCAGCACGAGGGGGCATGGCTTTAAATTGAGGGGGGGTAGTTATAGAACCGATGTCAGGGGTAGGTTCTTTACCCAGAGGGTGGTGAGGGATTGGAATGCCCTGCCAGCATCAGTAGTAAATGCGCCTAGTTTGGGGGCGTTTAAGAGATCCGTAGATAGGTTCATGGACGAAAAGAAATTGGTTTAGGTTGGAGGGTCACAGTTTTTTTTTTAACTGGTCGGTGCAACATCGTGGGCCGAAGGGCCTGTTCTGCGCTGTAATGTTCTATGTTCTATGTTCTATGTAGCTAAGGTAATGCGTGGGGTTATAGGGATAGGGGAGGGCCTGGGTGGGATGTTGTTTCAGAGAGTTGGTGCAGACTTGATGGACCAAATGGCCTCTTTCTGCACTGTAAGGATTCTATGGTTCTCAGAGCTCCATAGAGGACAATCTACAGGACATAAATAGACCACTTAAATTAATTGTCTCCAACAGTATTTGTACTCCAAATGCCCATCCTCTCATCTGCCCCCTTATCCTTTTGAATCCTTTATTTTTTTCACCCTCAGGTAATCATCAAGTACTCAGCTAGTCCTTGCGGCAGTGAGTTCCACAATCTCAGAATTCTCTGCAAAAAGCTTCAACTTCTTTTATATTTGCCGGGGTGATCATATACTTCTCTGCCTTTGTTCCGAATTCACCGATAAATGGAAACAGGTTTCCCCACATTTATGCGACTGAATCCCCTCATAATTGTAAAGACTTCAATCAGGCTTCCTTTTAATCTCCTCCAGTCTGCTCAATGTTTCCTGATAGCTGCATTCTTTTACTTCCGATAAAGTCTTTTGTAAATCTTTTCCGTAGCTGTTCTCGTAATTCAATGTCATTTTTTGCTGTACGAAGGCTCCAGCTGCACACAGCTTGGCACAGCCGAACCATTGAAGTCACTGCAGAGTGATACTGGGTGGAATGTAAAACGATCATTGTACCCGGGGGGACCTGTGGGTTTCCGACCTGGTGAGTGAGGTTAAACATGCTCCCCACCCTTCCTCCGGCTCCCAAGGTTAAAACACAAAAAAAGCTCATGATATTTCCGGTAAGCACGTTATAGCAACAGGAGAAATGGACAGCCAACCTGCTGCCTCCCCCAGCCAGCATTTACAATCAACCTTTTGGATTCAAATTTCCTCCTTCAAGATTTTCTGTATCGGTAGATTTTAGATGCAGAGGGCAGTGCGTATATGGAATGAGAAAGTGCCACAGAAAGTGATTGAGGCAGGTTCAATCACAACATTTTAGAAAGCATTTGGATAAGTACATGGATGGGAAAGGATTAGAGGGATATGGGCCAAACGCGGGCAATTGGGACGAGCTGGGAGGGCAATATGGTCAGCATGGACTGGTTGGGCTGAAGGGCCCGTTTCCATGCTGTATTGCTCTATAACTCTATGGGCGGGATTTTACAGCCTTGCTAGGGCCAGACCAGAAATTCCCACCCGAGTTCAATGGAGATTTCCATTGTCGGACCTGCGCCCGCGCCGATTCCATGGTGGACGGGGCGGTAGAGTTCCGGCCTATGATTCTAATTGCTTAGTTCACTAACAGTGGACCATAGCTGCCTTTCTGTTCACTGACCCTGAATGACCTGCTATGTATTTTTGTTTTCATTGACTTTCAAAACATTCCGTCATAAATCTAATGTAAGTGCTCATATTGCACAGATATTAAACTCAACCTCTGGTTCACCTACTGCAGGTGTATAATCTGGGAGGCAGAAGAGCGCGCCAGTTATATACATTTGCTCAACCTCGATGGTCCTTCCACCACCAGCACAACTTCTGTCATCAATTCTTGACTACTGTGGCCACATTATGTACACAGATTACAGCATCTAAGCTCAGGAGATGACGCACGAGGGAGATACAAACAAGAGCCAGACAGCGCCAGAAATGACAGAATTGCCTGCATTTATCTTAGTTTGCATTCAAGGTGTGAAGTCACTTCTCGTATCCATCTCAATTACCGCTGGGCTGATTTTAAAATAATGAAATGAACCATATTTTTTTCAATGTGATAATGTGTGAAAGATTGCACCATGGAAACATGTGCCACAGCGAGGTGAAATTATAGCACACACTGGGGGGAGAAGCAGACAGTTGAATCACATTTGGTTCACACTGGATCATCTGCATGTCAGTGTCAGTTCCTGTACATGTCTGCTATAAGCCGCCTGTGAGAAGTTCAATTTCACTTCTTTTCCCACATGAGGCACCTAATTTATACAAGACTTCTGCCCGACTTGCATTGAGATCACAGACTAATATCTGTATTATATTAATATCTGTATTATATTAATACCCAGTATAACTTCTGTCATAAACTATCGACTACTGTGGCCATATTATTGACAGTTTATCACATCTAAGTACAGGAGATGACGCATATTAATATCCGTATGGTGCCAACATTTACTTGATAGCAGCAGCTGGACCAGGCATGTTTTAACTGCTGTTTCCATGTCTGCTGGGGTATTTCTGAAATTGGTATGTACAGTACGGTGGCACAGGGGTACATTTATCCCTCAGATCAACAACACAAAAGCAGATTGCCTGCTCAGTGTCTCATTGCTGTTTGTGTGAGCTTGCTGTGCATAAATTGGCTGCTGTCTCTCCTGCATTACTGCAGTGACTATATTTAAAGGCAGCACAGTTAGCAGTGCTGCCTCAAAAGTCAGGGGCCCAGGTTTGATTCCAGCCTTGGGTGACTGTCTGCGTGGGTTTCCTCCGGGTGTTCCAATTTCCTTCTACACTCCAAAGATGTGCAGGTTAGATGGATTGGCCATGCTAAATTGCCCCTTAATGTCCCAAGATGTGTAGGTTCAGGGGATTAGCAGGGTAAAAATGTGGGGATAGGGTCTGAGGAAAGATGCTCTTTCAGAGAGTTGGTGCAAATACCACGTCCAAGTGGCCTCCTTCTGCACTGTTGGGATTCTATGATTCTGCACAGGACATAAAAAAAAAATTCTCTGATCGATAATCCCACCGTGACCACAAATTTTTAATTCTATTTCTCATTGCATGTTTCTTCTCTCTCTCTGTTTTATTGTCCCTGTTATGTATTGTCATTTGGATGCACAGAATTTGAATATGGTTGCAAGAAGAGACATGCTGTCAAAGTTTTTTGTCTTGCACTCATCAGGATAGATCGCAAGAATATCAACTGTAAAAGAAACAAAAATTAAACTGCATGAAAAGCGAGTGCTGATTGGTTGGCAAGTGGATTGTTGCTCAGTAGAGGTGTTGCCATGGAGAATGCACCTGTAATTGTCAACTGACAGTAAACTGCCAAGCTTTGCTTAAATTCAAATGAGGCAGGTGGCTCCGATTGGTCAAGGCATTGCCTTGGAAAATGAACCAGGGAACGGCTGCCCCAAAACTTTAGTTTTGTTGGAAAAGGCACAATGTGGACATGCTCCTTCTGCTTGCAGATTCCTGTGTGTGAATACATGTAGCTACCAGCACACGTAACTGGCAACATTGCTAACAACTGAAGTCCACTTGCCAACCAATCAGCAAGAGGTTCTCATGCAGTAAAAATTGTTGTTCCTTTTACAATTTGATGTTGTTATAAATTGTTCTGATGAATGCAGGGTGAAAAGCTTGGACACCATGGAATTTTCCCATTCTGCCTGTCACGGGAATTGTAGCGAGCGGGACAGGACCATGCAAAGGTCCATTGACCTCAGGTGGGATTTTGTGACCTTTGAGCGAGCACGGCGGGAAAATCCCACGCCATGTCTCTTTTTCCAGCAATACTATTATGTATCTTAGAATTACAACAGTGACGACCATTCAACTAGCTATAAAGTTGCTTTGGGATAATCTCATGTCATGAAAGCTACTGTGGGCGATCTTACAGGCTCATCCTGCTGGTCAATTGGCATGGTGAGCCATTAAGGTCAGGCGAGAGGCGGAAAATCGGGCTCGCCACCGGTTTCTTGCCTCTCACGATGTTACTGGCCCTGTTTCGCCTGCAAAATTGGATTTGTGCTCTTATTTATGAAGTCATTTAAATTCAATTAGTGAGTGCCGGACTTGAGGTCTTTGCCAGCAAGGATCACGTATGATTCCCATCAACGGAAACCTGGCATGATGCAACCGGAGGCCATTGAAGCCCCCCGGTTGGTCAGGGGCACCCATTGTCCCTTGGTCGTTGCCAGCATGGGGTAATATCTGTTCCAGACAGAAACTAAAATAAATGGCTTTACACCAGCTCCTAAAGAACAATTTCAACAGGCAAGTTACAGATCGTACTGAACCAGCATATGTGTACAAAACTCAAAACACAGCGTCCAATATTAGATGTGATTTCGCAATTGGACAGCATTTGCTAAATAATCCTCAGTGTGCTAAAAATTATGCTGACAACCAATTTAAGACTGTCAATCAGGCTCGCAGTATGGAGTATTTATGTGCACTGGAAGGTACATATATTAAAGCAAAGATCCTGTTCTTTTTAGACAGAAAAAACAAGTACACACATTGTGCCTGTTTCATCAAAACAAAATAGGTGACAGCTATACCCTGACTGTTTCCTCAGGGAACTGCTCTGATCAATCAGTTTAAATTTCAAACAATGCTTGGCAGTTAACAGTCAATCACCTGGTGCATTCTCCATGGTAACACCTCTATCAATCAAAGTCCACTTGCTAACCAATCTGCACACTCCTCTCATACAGTTTGAGGTGTTTTCCCCTTATGTCAGTATCCTTGCAAAGCGTCCTGATGAGTGCTAGATGAAAAGCATTAGCACGTCTCTCTTTTTCAGCAACACTCAAGTTCTGTGCTGCTGACTGACCAATTATTTCAAAGTGGGGAATTTAAAGTATAATGCGAAAAATTGTAAAAGAAAACTTTAAAAGATAGAAAAGTAACTTCAGCAAATGGTAAGACCAGTTGCATCAGTTGTCTTTCCATGTCCAGCATTGGGGAAATTTTGAGACTGGTATGCATGATCAAATGAGCAATTGTTTACACATTCATTTGAAATATGGAGCTGAGTTTTCCTCTCAGAATCAAATGCACAATGGGTCCAAGATGCAGGCTGCCACTCCAAATGCCACTCCACATGTCATTGATGAAGATGAATATCTCGCCAAGGCCGTCCCCACACCCCCACTTCTTGCCTTCAAACAACCGCACAACCTCAAACAGACCATTGTCCGCAGCAAACTACCCAGCCTTCAGAACAGTGACCACGACACCACACAACCCTGCCACAGCAATCTCTGCAAGACATGCCGGATCATCGACACGGATGCCATCATTTCACGTGAGAACACCACCCACCAGGTACACGGTACATACTCTTCCAACTCAGCCAACGTTGTCTACCTGATACGTTGCAGGAAAGGATGTCCCGAGGCATGGTACATTGGGGGAACCATGCAGAGGCTACGACAACGGATGAATGAACACCGCTTGACAATCACCAGGCAAGACTGTTCTCTTCCTGTTGGGGAGCACTTCAGCAGTCACGGGCATTCAGCCTCTGATATTCGGGTAAGCGTTCTCCAAGGCGGCCTTCACGACACACGACAGCGCAGAGTCGCTGAGCAGAGACTGATAGCCAGGTTCCGCACACATGAGGACGGCCTCAACCGGGATCTTGGGTTCATGTCACACTACCTGTAACCCCCACAACTGGCCTGGACTTGCAAAATCTCACTGGCTGTCCTGTCTGGAGACAATACACATCTCTTTAACCTGTGCTTAATGCTCTCTCCACTCACATTGTCTGTACCTTTAAGGCTTGATTAGCTGTAAAGACTCGCATTCCAATCATTATTCATTATTCTGTAAATTGAGTTTGTGTCTTTATATGCCCTGCTTGCTGTTTATGAGCAGATCTCCCACTCACCTGACGAAGGAGCAGCGCATCGAAAGCTAGTGGCGTTTGCTACCAAATAAACCTGTTGGACTTTAACCTGGTGTTGTGAGACTCCTTACTGTGTTTACCCCAAATGATTGACATGTTATAGATCTGCCTGTATCTACCATGAAGTAGGCGAACGGTAACAGAGTTTAATTTTCTCTGAGTCTCTGACATTCAGCAAGAAAAGCAGAATTTCACCTTACCTGCCTGCACTGAATTCAGCATTCTGTCCTGATTGGGTTGCCCAATCTCCTCTTGACATCAAGTTTCTAGGTGTCCAGATCACCAACAATCTGCCCTGGTCCCTTCATTCTGATGCTATAGTTAAGAAGGCAACCAACTTTTACTTTCTCAGTAGGCTGAGGAAATGTGGCATGTCCGCTACGACTCTCACCAACATTTACAGATGCACCATAGAAAGCATTCTTTCTGGTTGTATCACAGCTTGGTATGGCTCCTGTTCTGCCCAGGACCAAAAGAAACTACAAAGGGTCATGAACGAAGCCCAGCCCATCACACAAACAAGCTTCCCATCCATTGACTCTGTCTACACTTCCCACTGCCTCGGAAAAGCAGTCAGCATAATCAGGGAGTCCACGCACCCTGGACATACTCTCTGTCACTTTCTTCCATTGGGAAAAAGTTGCAAAAGTTTGAGGTCATTACTCAAGAACAGCTTCTTCCCTGCTGCCATCAGACTTTTGAATGAACCTATCTTTTATTAAGTTGATTTTTCTCTAGACCCTAGCTATGACTGTAACATTACATTCTGGACCCCCTTCTTTCCTTGTCTATGAACGATATGCTTTGTCTGTATAGCGCAAGAAACAATACTTTTCATTGTATGCTAATACGTGTGACAATAAAAAAATCTAACCAAATCAAAGTCATCAGCCTTTCCTTCTACGTATGTTTAAACAATGAATGGGTAAAACTTGATTTCACGTGCTTTCTCAGGAAATTTAAACTAAGTGGGTGTATTTGATATCAAGTGGTGCTTTAGTCATCCCTTCAACTCTGTGTATATTAATTCATGGCCTTGATTTTCTTAAAACTATACCCAAAATCAATTTCTCCAATAATGCATCAGCATTCACTTCAACCAGAGGCAAGACAAAAAAATATAGCAGGCTTTCAGCACCCATTTTATTAAAGAGCAAAGAGGGATTTTGATTATAGATTCATCTTGGTAATTATGACATTCACTAAGTGTGCTTCATGTCTAACACAAATTCAGCATAATGAGAGGAAACTGGAAAAGATCAGACTGAGTGGAATGAAAGGGACAGATTGATAAATTTACAATGCTGGCGTGGAGCTTTTCTTACACATATCCCAATTGGACTGGGTGCAGCTCTTACTTTCGGTCAGCAATTATCAGATATTACTGCGGAATTCTGCCTGAGTTTTGAAGCTCCATACTGGAAGCACAAATAAATAGAATGTCCCCTCCTGTATGCAGAGCAGAATTGAGGTATCTGAGATTCATGCTCCCTCCATTATCTAGATGTTAGCATCTGGAAATTTGAGCATGCCCAAAACAGGAAACGCAGGCAGTATTCCCTCTTCAGGATGGGTAGGCCCACAGCGGGTGTAATATTTGGCCCAAAGCTTCACTATCATCCAGCAACAAGCTAGCAAATGGTGTCCATTACTAGCTGGAAAACAGGGCTTGAAGCTCAGGCCCTTGTGTAAATGCTTAACAAGGTTTAGGAAGGGGAACAGCCAGTGATGCAGGCACCAGTGATCATGTGGGAGGACATTGTTGATTAGGAGGGAGAGTAGCACTGAGAACACAGACAGCAATCAGTGAGTGTCGTGCAATTGTGTAGCATGGCAGCAATGGTGGTGACAATGGTGGCCTATAGCTGCCTGCATAGTTTGACTGTTTCTGAGGGGAAGAAAACTCCTTCCTCAATCCACATTCAATTAAGCATATTTTAAACACGTACCTTATGAAGAGAGGTTGGATAGGCTTGGGATGTCTTCATTGGAGCAGAGAAGACTGAGGGGTGACCTAATCGAGTTGTGCAATATTATGAGGGGCATGGACAGGGTGGGTCAGGAACAGCTGCTCCCCCTTAGTTGAAGGGTCAGTCATAGGGGACACAAGTTCAAGTTGAGGGATAGAAGTTACTGCAAAAAATCCCCTCGTCACCACACTCTCTGGTGTGTGTTCAGGTGCACCAAGGGAGAATTTAGCATGGCCAATGTACCTAACCATCACATCTTTCAGACTGTGGGAGGAAACTGGAGCACCCGGAGGACATCCACGCAGACACAGGGAGAACGTGCAGACTCTGCGCAGACAGTGACCCAAGCCGGGAATTGAAACCAGGTCACTGGCGTTGTGAGGCAGCAGTGCTAACCACTGTGCCACCGTGCCGCCCCATTTCAAAATAATGCCACTTCGGACTGAGATGAAGAGAAATGTTTTTGCACGGAGCATTGTAAATCTTTGGATGCTCAGTCATTGAGAATATTTAAAGTGGGGATTGATAGATTTCTGATGAACAATAACATAAAAGGTTATGGGGACAGTGCGTGCGTCCAATTAGCCATAATTGTATTAAATTGTGGAGCAGGCTCAATGATCTGAATTCCTGGTATCTGAAGGAAATGTGTTATTCGTTCGTGATGAAATATAAATTCTGGATGTCCAGGCGAAACAAGGGATGGGCATTTGTATTTATACTACCATGACTTTAGTTACAGACATTGGCTGACATTAGATGGCTTGCATTCTAAGCCAATGGAACAGACAAATTTGGGCTATTTCCCCAAATAAGGGATTCCAGAATAATGGGAAGTGGATATAAAGTTGGAAAAGCAGAATCTTTGTTGGCACAGTTTAACCATTGCTTTTGGAGGTATGATTCTTCTGGACACAGTTTAACATCATTCCAGAGATAGGCTCGGAATTTTCTGACTCTGCCCATGGCTGGGACTCTCCAGTCCTGCTGCAGTGGATGGAAATTTGTCTGAGCGCCAAGTAAGAACATAAGAACTAGGAGCAGGAGTAGGCCATCTGGCCCCTCGAGCCTGCTCCACCATTCAATAAGATCATGGTTCATCTTTTCGTGGAATCAGCTCCACTTACCCGCCCGCTCACCATCGCCCTTAATTCCTTTACTGTTCAAAAATTTATCTATCCTTGCCTTAAAAACATTCAATGAGGTAGCCTCAACTGCTTCACTGGGCAGGGAATTCCACAGATTCACAACCCTTTGGGTGAAGAAGTTTCTCCTCAACTCAGTCCTAAATCTGCTCCCCCTTATTTTGAGGCCATGCCCCCGAGTTCTAGTTTCACCTGCCAGTGGAAACAACTTCCCTGCTTCTATCTTATCTATTCCCTTCATAATCTGATATGTTTCTATAAGATCTCCCCTCAATCTTCTGAATTCCAATGAGTATAGCCCCAGTCTACTCAGTCTCTCCTCATAAGCCAACCCTCTCAACTCCGGAATCAACCTAGTGAATCTTCTCTGCACCCCCTCCAGTGCCAGTATATCCTTTCTCAAGTAAATTCTCCGTTCTTGCTGGCAGCTGTGGTGAGATGCACGACGTCAGAGAATTCTGGCCAGGTGAAGAGAAAGACATCACCTGTGCTGGCAATGCTTAAGGAATCCTAGGAACATGAGAGTAAAGGAATTTCCATGTCACCTTCGCTGCTTTGTGTTAAGTATGTGTAAATCTTGTTTAATAAATTCTACTTGATTCGTACATGTTAGTCATTCATAGCTCATTAGGTCAGACACAACTGAAGACTTCAGTGTTAGAAATTAAAAATTCAGAACTTAGAAATTTTAATTAGAAAGGGTTTTATACCTCAAAACCCTAACATCTTTCAACTGTATCCATAATACTACTGTACCTTTAAAAAGATGCAAATTATACTCAGATCCAAATTAAGCTTATGATGAAGAATATACACAATACCTCATGAGCCACTAAAAATGAAAGCCTAATTACAACTGCTTCTTTGTTTTACGGAGATATTGTATTATTAGTACGAGGCTCATCGCAGCAAAGGTAATAACGTCGTACAAACAGATTATCTAAGCGACTTCAATCTGTATTCCACACACACATTGTCAAAAAGATTAATTTCAAACACCTAGTTTGTATCATTTAAAAAGTATTGAACATTATGTAAGATTCATCAGCAGCCCAAGAAAAATCATTGGATCATTAAAAGGAAGCACTTCCTCCGTTGGAAATTAATGTTGCAGTCATGAACAGGGAGGATCAGCTGAGATCTGCTGCTGCGCAGCTAAAGCTTTCTGAACCTACAACTGTTGATGAAACTTTCAGAGTGGTTAAATATATAGCACATGCAGTCTTGGAACTGCCATCTCTCTCCACCTATACTTGGCCACAAGTTGTGCTAAAGACAAAGTTTTGAATTAAACTTTCCCCACTGTGAACATGCTGTTGTTCCTCACAGATATTCTGTCTGTTCTCAGTTATTCTGTGGAAAACCTAGGATATCGCGCATGAAGTGAAGCGACTGTGCTTGCATCTGCCTCTATCCATTCCTGAGCAACTTTTGTTCAAATTTCCCAGTGCCAAATGCACATTAAATAGAGTAACTGAGTGAAAAAGAGAGAGATCAGAGAAAGAGAGAGAGAGTCAAGAAACCGCACCAATCTCCCCTCGCTGTCCCATCTCCAATCGCAGCAACTCTTGATGTGCTGAGCTCTCAAGCAAACAGACAGCTCCATTCAGCCATACATTTCCAAAATTTCTCAAAACGTCTGCCAGAAGCGAGTCCTTTAAAAATGCTTCTGACCACATAAAAGATTTAACTGCTGGAATCACATCCAGTCAATCATGAGTAAGTGGTCTATTGCAGAAGATGTAAAACCTTCTGACAGCAACCATGCCAATTTGAAGTATAGAAAAAAAGGATGCTTATTTTCCAGACAACATTTTATTCAAATCTCCTATTACTCAGAGATATGGATGGGATGCGGAAGTAACGGTATTAGGGGCAGCATGGTGGCACAGTGGGTAGCACTGCTGCCTCACAGCGTTAGAGACCCGAGTTCAATTCCAGCCTCGGGTCACTTTGTGTGGAGTTTGCACGTTCTCTCCGTGTCTGCGAGGGATTCCTCTGGATGCCTCGGTTTCCCCCCACACTCCAAAGATGAGCAAAAATTCCCCTTAATGTCAGGGGGATTAGCAGCGTAAATACATGGGATTACGGGGATAGGGCCTGAGTGGGGTTGTTGTCAGTGCAGGCTTGATGGGCCGAATGGCCTCCTTCTGCACCGTAGGGAATCCATGATGGTAGCTAATGTATACATTCTTCAATCAGCTTAAACTAGAATAAGCTCCCGGGCTGCAAGGAGATTATTTGTAGGGACACAGAGGCTTTCTAAAATAAACCAAGATTCATTAAAGAGCAGGTTTCATCGGGAATTCATGTTCTGAAAGGATTCCAAAATGACTGTTTGCAGAAGTCTGTTACTTTATAACAGCTTGAATGTGTGTCAAATAATCTGTCATCCGCAATATTGCACATTTTTAAACAAAAGTAAGTTTCCCTATTCATATCAGTGAAAATAATAGAAGAGTATAGATCATCCTCTGTAGCAAACCAACTCAGCAATTTACTCTGAAAACAAATAAAACAAAAAGTTTGGTAACAGAACCCTGACTTCTTGAAATGAAAATGCTGGAACAACACAACAGGTCTGGCAGCATCTTGTGGAGAGAGAAACAGAGTTCATGTTTTGACTCTTCATTAGACTTATTGCACTCTGAAAGTATCAAAAATCTGTACATTACAATGCTTATGTCTCAGTGGGCGAATTGTTCCCATCCGGGAACTAAGTCCCGTGGGGAGGAATGCGGAGTGTTTCCCACAGCAGAGGCCGGTGGGAAAATATACCAAATCTGCTAGCCCTGGTCTTTATAATTATGTAACCGGGTGTTTTTGCACCGTATTCCACAGTGGGACATGGGTGCCGTTGGCTGGCCAGCATTTTATTGCCCATCCCTAGTTGCCCTTGAACTGAGTGGGCTTGCTAGGCCATTTCAGAGGCAAGTTGAGAGTCAATCACATTGATGTGGCTCTGGAGTCACAGGTAGGCCAGACCAGGCCAGGTAAGGCCTGATGGCGCATAATCTACTGTCCCATCCAGGTGGTGGTGCCTTCAGTTGCCTCAGCCCCAGGCTCTGGAATTCCCGCCCTACGCTTCTCCGCCTTTCTATCTCACGTCACTCATTTGTGACATGTTCTATAATGATCCAGTGAAGTGCCTTGGTATGTTTCATTACATGAAAGGGTCTTTATAAGTATTGGTGTCATGTTGAAATAGATGGTTCTTCCTCACTGACAAAGCTACCTCTGTGACATGTGAAAAGCTGTCAACAGAACCCTGAGTAATAACGCACAGAAAAGTTTGCATGATGAAATCAGGTTCAAGTGTGATTCTCAAAGGGAGCAATTTACAGCTTTCACACTAAATTTGTTTCCTGCCAACTGTGTGTTTGAAACTTGTATTTAGATCACCATTGGGGTTATTTCAATTTCTATTAATTCAATCAATGTTACCCAAACAGTCTGTCTGCCTCCTACCTTTACCTCAGTATGCAACATTTTGCATTTATCTTTGTTGAGCTTTATTCACTGCTTATTAAACTGAGGATGGAATTGCCTCAGCAATCAGCAAAGCCCGATTTTGGGAGTGAAGAGCGGGATTTAATCTGCTGACAGCAATGGCTGCTTTTACCACCCTATTGTGTAGCACTTAGGTAAAACAATAAGCAGGCATGGGTTCCATGACAGATCGCTGGAGGACGGCCGAATCAGTGGCTGCCCACCAGCAACCCCGTGTGAATTCCATGCCTGCTCCTTTTTTTCCCCCCCAAGCGTCACAACGGAATACAACAGAAATAGAAAAGCTGCCATTGCCATCAGCTGGTTAAAAGCAACTTACCCCGTCCGAATTTGGACTTTGTGGATGGCAATGGCAGCTCTTCGTGCAGCATGTCAGGAAAAGAATGAGCAGGCATGGGTTGCACGCCGGATCGCTGGCGGATGATACTGATTCACCTGCCCCGCCTTCACCTCAGCGCTTCAATGATCCAGGCACCACATTTAAAGGCCGTCCCCAGACACAACTAATGCACTTCAGAAGCTACTGGCAAGTCATGGCTGCCGGACTCAGGAAACACTCCGCACCAAAGTTTACCGAGGCCTCCCTCAAGCACTGGCTGGGTGCAGTGGAGATCTGACACGATGTACTCTACCTATCCCCAGGCCCTACCCTGCATCAAGATCATGATTCCAACATGTGAGGCAGTTTCAGTGATCAATGCTAACACCCTGCAGAAGAGGATAGACATTCAGTGTTACAAGAGGATGACTTTTCCTTTCCGTTCTGCCAGGATAAGTCACTCTTTTCATCAATAGCAGTGCACACACTCACAAGATCCATCACAGAGGTTAGATGTTTACAACATGGAAACAGGCCCTTTGGCCCAACTTGTCCATGCCACCCAGATTTTACCATTAAGCTGTTCTATTCCCAATTGCCCATGTTTGGCCCATATCCCTCGATACCCATGATACCCATCTTACCCATGTAATTGTCTAAATGTTTTTTAAAAGACAAAATTGTACCTGCCTCTACCACTACCTCTGGCAGCTCATTCCAGAGACTCACCACCTTCTGTGAAAAAATTGCCCCTCTGGACCCCTGGTGTTGAGTGAGACCCTACATCTATAAAGATCTCATTCAATGCCAGCTCAAGGATTCCTTGATGCAGGAGCCAGTTTGTTGCAAACAAAAGAAAACTTTATTGGGAAAACACATTGTGATATTTAAGGCTTAGTGCCATCTTACCACCCAGAGCAGAGCACTGGCACTGCCCACCAGTTGAAGGCCAACCACTCCCATTGCCACTCCCACTCTCCCATACACATCTTCATCTCCCCTGCAGATCTTGTTCTCATTACCTCGCTGTCCCACTCAACACCCACACATGCCAGGCATCCTTATCATCTGCCCTGGCATGCCCTCTGCTTACACTCTCTCCATCTGTCTCTATGAAGGACAAGCTGGCTCACAACAAGAGGAAGAGGTTACAGACAGGCGGAGGGATGCTAGAACTCTGGGCCACTTGTGTAAAAATTGAGCACTGCAGTAACTTTCAGCAACACTGGTAGTCATTGCCCTCCAAGTTCCCATGCAGCCAAATTCTGCAGCAGGTGGAAGATTTGAACAACCCGTTCCCTAGGCATGTAAAGCCTTTGGCGACACTGGTTCTCGGTCATCTGCAGATATGTCAAGTGCTGTCTGTAGACTACAAGTGGCAGCCCTCTATGGTTTTTCCCTCTGCATGTGCATCAGGCCCTGCCACCACTTCCCCTTGACAGTTCTACTCCTTACTTTGGTGGGCCAGATGCCACAATTGACATCTTCCTCTGTTTCTCTCCTGCCTATGTGCGAGACGAATGACAGCCAGATCACCAGGATTCATGTTACTGATGGTTTCCTCACTGCAGTGTCAAGGAGGGAGCCTTGACAGTTAGCATTTGTCTGCTAAGGACCACTCTTTGTCCTTTCATCATCTGCAACTGCCTCTCAAAGTCCACTGACTCATGTCCATAAGACCATAAGATGCTCTCATCTCAGATGCAAGCATTGTCCAAAGTTTCTCTCAAAGGCCTTGCACTCAGCTTGGCCCATGGGGGACACTTGTTAACAGGCACTCCAATACAGAGCCAAGGGTTAGGAGCGCTATCCTCAGGCAGCGTGCCATGACCACCTTTCTATGGGGATATTGTTACTTGCCCAGTCAGGCAATGGTACAGTCACATAGCAATCATTGAATTTGGAAGTCCATGAACCAAGGGGTTAATAGAGGCATAGAGGTTTACAGCATGGAAACAGGCCCTTCAGCCCAACTTGCCCATGCCGCCCTTTTTTTTTTAAAGCCTGAAGCTAGTCCCAATTGCCCACATTTGGCCCATATCCCTCTGTACCATCTTACCCATGTAACTGTCTAAATGCTTTTTAAAAGACAAAATTGTACCCGCCTCTACTACAATCTCTGGCAGCTTGTCCCAGACACTCACCACCCTCTGTGTGAAAAAATTGCCCCCCTGGACACTTTTGTATCTCTCCCCCCTCACTTAAACCTATGCCCTCGAGTTTTAGATTCCCCTACATTTCGGAAAAGATATTGACTATCCAGCTGATCTGTGCCCCTCATTATTTTACACACCTCTATAAGATCACCCCTCAGCCTCCTACGCTCCAGAGAAAAAAGTCCCAGTCTATCCAGCCTCTCCTTTTCACTCAAACCATCAAGTATCGGTAGCATCCTAGTAAATCTCTACTGCACTCTTTCTAGTTTAATAATATCCTTTCTATAATAGGATGACCAGAACTGTACACAGTATTCCAAGTGTGGCCTTACCAATGTCTTGTACAACTTCAACAAGACGTCCCAACTCCTGTATTCATTGTTCTGACCAATGAAACCAAGCATGCTGAATGCCTTCTTCACCACTCTGTCCATCTGTGACTCCACTTTCAAGGAGCTATGAACCTGTACCCCTAGATCTCTTTGTTCTGTAACTCTCCCCAACACCCTACCATTAACTGAGTAAGTCCTGCCCTGGTTCAATCTACAAAAATGCATCACCTTGCATTTATCTAAATTAAACTCCATCTGCCATTCGTTTGCCCACTGGCTCAATTGATCAAGATCCTGTTGCAATCCGAGATAACCTTCTTCACTATCCACTATGCCACCAATCTTGGTGTCATCTGCAAACTTACGAACCACGTCTCCTATATTCTCATCCAAATCATTAATATAAATGACAAACAACAGTGGACCCAGCACCGATCCCTGAGGCACACTGCTGGTCACAGGTCTCCAGTTTGAAAAACAACCCTCTACAACCACCCACTGGCTTCTGTCATCAAGCCAATTTTGTATCCATTTAGCTACTTCACCCTGGATCCCGTGAGTTTTAACCTTATGCAGCAGCCTACCATGCGGTACCTTGTGAAAGGCCTTGCTAAACTCCATGTAGACAACTTCAACTGCACTGCCCTCATCTACCTTCTTGGTGATCCCTTCAAAAAACTCAATCAAATTTGTGACTGAGTTTTGTGAAGGGGTAATTAAGAAGGGAGTCATTGAATTTGGAAGTTCACAAACCACGGGGTTAATGCTGAGCAGCAACCAGTGGCACTCTCACACATAGGTGTTGCTGGAGTGGGCACAATTGTATGGCTAGTCTGTCTCCAAGCAAGTTAACTGAGCTCAAGCTAAATGGCCTCGGCTGCAGTGCAGTATTGATCATTGACCTGCTTTTCCATTAGCCTCGACATTGTCTATATCTCATTGCCATACACACTCCCCCACCCCGCTCACCCCCCACTGTATCCCTGTGACTATGTGGAACCTTCAGTACATGCTGACTTCCCCCACCCCCACTGCATTGAAGCCCATGCTCCAGGTTTCCCATCCCTTTGTGCAGCCCTTCAACGAAGCCTGTGTCCCAGTGCCTGAAGGCACCCTCGAATAAGTCGCTGTTCAGACTTGCCTGTGATGTTCCCGACATTGAAAGGTGGGAAACACAGTCTACCACTGATGGGGGAGGGGATGATCACATCCTGCATTTACGTCAGCGGGATACGTGTCTAAGGCCGTCTCGCGATATTTTCCACTTGTGACACCAAGCCTGCCTGCAGCGAATGGGAGTGGGAAATCCCAGCCCAAATGTAAATGCTGCCAAGCCCTCTTTGCTTTTGCTGCTAAGTTCATTGTCTTCTCTAGCTTGATACCATCGAAGAATTTAAGTACATTTGTGGGAGAGGAGAACTGAACTCAGCAGGAGGTTGGTCAGGGGTCCAGGAAAATTAGCAGCACCCTCATTGTAGACTGGCTGTCTCTGCATATACATGAAATAGTCAGCACAGACAAAGGGGATATTTCACTATATCTATCAACAGGACACAGCTGAATGTCCTTGCTAACAGCACTGAAACAGTGATTAAGACATGATTAAATGACCATTGTCTGAACAGACATTCCATCCGTCTACCACTAAAGATTATGACGTTACCAATGGGATGCGATTAAGCGGCTATCGTCTTGGGCCTACCTCTTTGTAAGTAATTTACCGGTGTGCATGACTAGAAACAATGATCTTTGCTGGAGGTTGTACCTTATAAAAAAGCTGACTGTACACAATTGAATAGAGTAAGGAGTCTAACAACACCAGGTTAAAGTCCAACAGGTTTATTTGGTAGCAAACGCCACTAGCTTTCGGAGCACTGCTCCTTCGTCAGGTTAGTGGGAGATCTGCTCATAAACAGCAAACGGGGCAACGGAGGCAAACTCAATTTACAGAATAATGAATAATGATTGGAATGCGAGTCTTTACAGCTAATCAAGTCTTAAAGGTACAGACAATGTGAGTGGAGAGAGCATTAGCACAGGTTAAAGAGATGTGTATTGTCTCCAGAAAGGACAGCCAGTGAGACTTTGCAAGTCCAGGCAAGTTGTGGGGGTCACGGGCATTCGGCCTCTGATATTCGGGTAAGCATTCTCCAAGGCGGCCTTCACGACACACGACAGCGCAGAGTCGCTGAGCAGAGACTGATAGCCAGGTTCCGCACACATGAGGACGGCCTCAACCGGGATCTTGGGTTCATGTCACACTACCTGTAACCCCCACAACTGGCCTGGACTTGCAAAATCTCACTGGCTGTCCTGTCTGGAGACAATACACATCTCTTTAACCTGTGCTAATGCTCTCTCCACTCACATGGTCTGTACCTTTAAGACTTGATTAGCTGTAAAGACTCTCATTCCAATCATTATTCTGTAAATTGAGTTTGTGTCTTTATATGCCCTGTTTGTTGTTTATGAGCAGATCTCCCACTCACCTGACGAAGGAGCAGCGCTCCGAAAGCTAATGGCGTTTGCTGCCAAATAAACCTGTTGGACTTTAACCTGGTGTTGTTAGGCTCCTTACTGTGTTTACCCCAGTCCAGTGCCGGCATCTCCACATCACAACTGAATTGGGCAGACTGAAGAAACCTTGGGAATTCTTCAGTTCTCTCCTTATTGATAAGAAGGCTATAAAGGATCCATAACTCGTGAATGCTGTGTCTGAATATGTTTTTCGCTCCGGCACATTTAAACTCCATACACAGGTCCTTTATGTCATGTACAGGAGAGTCACCAGCTCTGATCCCCCATTGAATAATTGCCCATATGCTTATTGGTACTGCTATGACCACCCTTTGCTTCCTTCTGTTTCTCCAGTTCCATATCCATATCCTGCCTTGTTTCTCACATGATTCTGGATCGGCAAGAGCTCTCCCTCCTAAAGACATGTTGGCTGAGATTTGTGAGGTCACTTACAAAACAATGCTTTCCCCAATTTGATTCAGATTATCAATTCATCCATTTTCAGGATAAACATAGAACATAGAACATAGAACATTACAGCGCAGAACAGGCCCTTCGGCCCACGATGTTGCACCGACCAGTTAAAAAAAAACTGTGACCCTCCAACCTAAACCAATTTCTTTTCGTCCATGAACCTATCTACGGATCTCTTAAACGCCCCCAAACTAGGCGCATTTACTACTGATGCTGGCAGGGCATTCCAATCCCTCACCACCCTCTGGGTAAAGAACCTACCCCTGACATCGGTTCTATAACTACCCCCCCTCAATTTAAAGCCATGCCCCCTCGTGCTGGATTTCTCCATCAGAGGAAAAAGGCTATCACTATCCACCCTATCTAAACCTCTAATCATCTTATATGTTTCAATAAGATCCCCTCTTAGCCGCCGCCTTTCCAGCGAAAACAATCCCAAATCCCTCAGCCTCTCCTCATAGGATCTCCCCTCCATACCAGGCAACATCCTGGTAAACCTCCTCTGCACCCTCTCCAAAGCCTCCACATCCTTCCTGTAATGTGGGGACCAGAACTGCACACAGTACTCCAAGTGCGGCCGCACCAGAGTTGTGTACAGTTGCAACATAACGCTACGACTCCTAAATTCAATCCCCCTACCAATAAACGCCAAGACACCATATGCCTTCTTAACAACCTTATCTACTTGATTCCCAACTTTCAGGGATCTATGCACACATACACCTAGATCCCTCTGCTCCTCCACACTATTCAAAGTCCTCCCGTTAGCCCTATACTCAACACATCTGTTATTCCTACCAAAGTGAATTACCTCACACTTCTCCGCATTAAACTCCATCCGCCACCTCTCGGCCCAACTTTGCAACCTGTCTAAGTCTTCCTGCAAACTACGACACCCTTCCTCACTGTCTACCACACCACCGACTTTGGTGTCATCAGCAAATTTGCTAATCCACCCAACTATACCCTCATCCAGATCATTAATAAATATTACAAACAGCAGTGGCCCCAAAACAGATCCCTGAGGTACACCACTTGTAACTGCACTCCATGATGAATATTTACTATCAACCACCACCCTCTGTTTCCTATCCGCTAGCCAATTCCTGATCCAATTTCCTAGATCACCCCCAATCCCATACATCTGCATTTTCTGCAGAAGCCTACCATGGTGAACCTTATCAAACGCCTTACTAAAATCCATATATACCACGTCCACTGCCTTGCCCCCATCCACCTCCTTGGTCACTTTCTCAAAAAACTCAATAAGGTTAGTAAGGCACGACCTACCTGCCACAAAACCATGCTGACTATCACCTATCAATTCATTACTCTCCAAATAACTATAAATCCTATCCCTTATAATTTTTTCCAACATCTTGCCGACAACAGAAGTGAGACTCACCGGTCTATAATTCCCGGGGAAGTCTCTGTTCCCCTTCTTAAACAATGGGACAACATTCGCTAACCTCCAATCTTCTGGTACTATACCAGAGGCCAACGACGACCTGAAGATCAGAGCCAGAGGCTCTGCAATCACTTCTCTTGCCTCCCAGAGAATCCTTGGATAAATCCCATCCGGACCAGGGGATTTATCTATTTTCAGACCCTCCAGAATATCCTGCACATCCTCCTTATCAACTGTAATAAAGGGTCTTGATTTTCCCAGTTTGGGTTCTGGTACCCTGCATGAATACGAAACCTACATTTGCCTGTTAGGGTTTCTATAATGTTCCATGGTTTTATAAAAACTTTTCAAACAAAATCATAGTGTAACATGTTCTAGCTGCACTCGCCCCAAGACCGGAAAATCCCACCCGAGGTCAACGGACTTTTGCACAGTCCAACCCCGTCCGCTAAAATTCCTGTGACAGGCGGAACAGGAGAACTTTGCCTATATTGCTCACTTGGAGAGCTGGTGATTCTGATTCTGTCATCTCTTCTGTGGGAGGCACGGTGGCACAGTGGTTAGCACTGCTGCCTCACAGCGCCAGAGACCCCGGGATCGCTTCCAGCCTTGGGCGACTGCCTGTGCGGAGTCCGCAAGTTCTTCCCGTATCTGCATGGGTTTCCTCCGGGTGCCCTGGTTTCCTTTCAGAGTAAGACGTTTAACAACACCAGGTTAAAGTCAAAAGCTTTTGCTACCAAATAAACCTGTTGGACTTTAACCTGGTGTTGTTAAACTTCTTACTGTGTTTACCCCAGTCCAACGCCGGCATCTCCACATCATTCCTTTCAGAGTCCAAAGATGCACAGGTTAAGTGGATTGGCCATGCTAAATTGCCCCTTAATGTCCCAGGATGTGTCGGTTAGGGGGATTAACGGGAATGCATGGGGTTACAGGGATAGGGAGGGGGTTGGTCCTGAGTAAGATGCTCTATCGGAGAGCCGGTACAGGTTTGATGCTCCAAATAGCCTCCTTCTGCACTGTAGGGATTTAATGATTCCCCATCAAGAGATTCTGCTTCACAAATATCAAAATCCAGAACACATGGGCTGTGTTTAATGTCAATCCCTGTTGGTGTTCTCCTTGCAGGAGTCAGTTTCCAGGTTTACTATATTGTATTCATCCTCATTTATAATCCAATATGTGGCTCTGGAGGATTTAAACTTTCTCCTGGTTGCCCTTTTGTAGATTCTTAGAGTATTGGGAGCATTTTCTGTGGCTGGGTGCCCTTCAAATTCTCTTGACATTACTTATCTGTATATGACCTGCATCAAAATCACCCTATGCCCAGTGGTCATCCTCCTACCTTGGTCTTTGTTTTCCCTCAATGCTCTTTTTAGTTCCTCTGTTGATCTATTTTTGTTCATTTTTGTTCTGCTCGCTTGGCTGCAGTTGTGAGCTACCTCCAGCATGATGCAGCTACATTACTCAGCTCAGCACTCACCCATCATATCTGTCTATCTCAAATTACACACTGGGGTTTGGGTTTCTTGCTTCTGTCGTTTCACGAGTTAGACTGAAGGTTATCACGTTGTGTTCACTTGTCACATTTGCTTCCTGCATACGGCACCTGGATCATTCCCAAGAACCAAGACTAGGAGAGGGATGACTGTGTGAGGCAGAAAACAGTAATGATATAATGATTAACTCAAGGTCCACCGCATTTGACTATTTTCAGTTTCAGCAGGGCTAACTGAAGTCTACTGTCTATGTCCCCGTACTGTTCTTACTCTCTATTTTAACACCACCATAGCGTGATGAGTTGTGAGGAGCGAATTAAATATATATAACCGGAGATGTTTGCATCAGATGCAGCATTTGGTCAATCACTTGAATTTTCTGTTTTCTTTAACATACAAGGTAACCTTCCCAAATTCCCCGTCCTCCTTGTCTTTGCTATATCCACTACTGTCATCCAGTATTCAGCATGTCTCTGTTATTGGTGTACCTCAGTTTCTCTTTTCAACCTTGATGGCACTATTGGGTTAGTTGTTCATCCAGGTTACTTAAGTTAAAACCTCTTCCTGTTAAAATAAATTACATTAAATGTGGGGTTCAGGTATTCTGTCAAGTATTGCATTCCTCTCCATCCCCAGCACCAAATACTTTAAATCCAAGCGTCACCAGTTCAGTGTTCATTTTTCTTTGCACAAAACATAATCCTGCAATGACTTTCTTCAGTTATGCTGTTGGTACCAGGCTTTGTCGAGTGCCTGATCGAACCAGATTGACTTGATCGGCTCCTTTTAGGTCGGCGATGCTAATTTCTCTTGACTATCTGTTTAATCAGCTGTGATGCCCACCCTTCCCTTCTGTTTTGCCAGCCCCAGGAAGAGGATTTACCAGTTTGACCATTCTGTTCTGGCTAAAGGTTCCCATCTGAACCAATCTTTTTCTTTCAGATGCTCACTTGCGAAGGATTTTGCTCGGTGCTCCCCATCCTCACCATACTCCTTGGTGAACTGTGGGGGAGGCGGGGGCAGAGGGGGGGTGGAATGCGGGGAAGAAACTGACCAACTTCCTTCACATAAAATGCGTAGCTGGACAATTGAATTTTAAGGCTGTTGTAAGTGCAGGGGACGTGCGCTGATTCCCAGTGTTTCCACACTTAAACTTCCATCAGGAAAACCTGTGCAGATATTTACTCCTCTGCCTTGGGTGGAATTTTATCTGACAGGGTGGGTCAGGCACAGATGCGTGCAGCCTTGAGAGGCATATAGGCAGTCAAAGAACAAAGAAAAGAACAAAGAAAATTACAGCACAGGAACAGGCCCTTCGGCCCTCCAAGCCTGCACCAACCAAGTCCCACCTGCTCCCATTGTCATCATCTCCATTTAACAGGGACGCGTCGGGGAGCAAGTAGGAAACCCTCTTGGAAGATGTCAAGTCACTTATTCAAATAAGTTAAACAGCAATTAACTGACAAATTAAGAACAAAACAAAGAACAAAGAACAATACAGCACAGGAACAGGCCCTTCGGCCCTCCAAGCCCGCGCCGCTCCCTGGCCCAAACTCGACCATTCTTTTGTATCCCTCCATTCCCACTCCGTTCATGTGGCTATCTAGATAAGTCTTAAACGTTCCCAGTGTGTCCGCCTCCACCACCTTGCCCGGCAGCACATTCCAGGCCCCCACCACCCTCTGTGTAAAATACGTCCTTCTGATATCCGTGTTAAACCTCCCCCCGCTCACCTTGAATCTATGACCCCTCGTGAACGTCACCACTGACCTGGGAAAAAGCTTCCCACCGTTCACCCTATCTATGCCTTTCATAATTTTATACACCTCTATTAGGTCACCCCCTCATCCTCCGTCTTTCCAGTGAGAACAACCCCAGTTTACCCAATCTCTCCTCATAACTAAACCCTTCCATACCAGGCAACATCCTGGTAAACCTCCTCTGCACTCTCTCCAAAGCCTCCACATCCTTCTGGTAGTGTGGTGACCAGAACTGGACGCAGTATTCCAAATGCGGCCGAACCAATGTTCTGCACAACTGCAACATCAGACCCCAACTTTTATACTCTATGCCCCGTCCTATAAAGGCAAGCATGCCATATGCCTTATTCACTACCTTCTCCACCTGTGACGTCACCTTCAAGGATCTGTGGACTTGCACACCCAGGTCCCTCTGCATATCTACACCCTTTATGGTTCTACCATTTATCGTATAGCTCCCCCGTACGTTAGTTCTACCAAAATGCATCACTTCGCATTTATCTGGATTGAACTCCATCTGCCATTTCTTTGCCCAAATTTCCAGCCTATCTATATCATTCTGTAGCCTCTGACAATGTTCCTCACCATCTGCAAGTCCAGCCATTTTCGTGTTGTCCGCAAACTTACTTATCACCCCAGTAACACCTTCTTCCAGATCGTTTATATAAATCACAAACAGCAGAGGTCCCAATACAGAGCCCTGCGGAACACCACTAGTCACAGGCATCCAGCCAGAAAAAGACCCTTCCAGTACCACCCTCTGTCTTCTGTGACCAAGCCAGTTCTCCACCCATCTAGCCACCTCCCCCTTTATCCCATGAGATCCAACCTTTTGCACCAACCTACCATGAGGGACTTTGTCAAACGCTTTACTAAAGTCCATATAGATGACATCCACGGCCCTTCCCTTGTCAACCATTCTAGTCACTTCTTCAAAAAACTCCACCAGGTTAGTGAGGCATGACCTCCCTCTCACAAAACCATGCTGACTATCATTAATGAGTATATTCCTTTCTAAATGCGCATACATCCTATCTCTAAGAATCCTCTCCAACAACTTCCCTACCATGGACGTCAAGCTCACTGGCCTATAATTTCCCGGGTTATCCTTCCTACCCTTCTTAAATAACGGGACCACATTAGCTATCCTCCAATCCTCTGGGACCACACCTGTGTCCAGTGACGAGACAAAGATTTGCGTCAGAGGCCCAGCGATTTCATCTCTCGTCTCCTTGAGCAGCCTGGGATAGATTCCATCAGGCCCTGGGGATTTGTCAGTCTTTATATTCCCTAAAAAACCTAACACTTCCTCCCTTGTAATGGAGATTTTCTCTAACGGGTCAACACTCCCCTCCAAGACACTCCCAATCAACACATCCCTCTCCTTTGTGAATACCGACACAAAGTATTCATTTAGGATCTCCCCTACTTCTTTGGGCTCTAAGCATAATTCCCTACTTTTGTCCCTGAGAGGTCCGATTTTTTCCCTGACAACCCTTTTGTTCCTAACATATGAATAAAATGCCTTGGGATTCTCCTTAATCCTGTCTGCCAAAGACATTTCGTGACCCCTTTTTGCCCTTCTAATTCCTCGTTTGAGTTCTTTCCTACTTTCTTTGCATTCCTCCAGAGCTCCCTCCGTTTTTAGCTGCCTGGACCTAACGTACACCACTCTTTTCTTTTTGACCAATCCCTCAATTTCCCTGGTTATCCACGGTTCTCAAATCCTACCCTTCCTATCCTTCTTTTTTACAGGCACATGCCTATCCTGCAGCCCTGACAACTGTTCCTTAAAAGACTCCCACATGCCAGATGTGGATTTACCCTCAAACAGCCTCTCCCAATCAACAGCTGCCAATTTCTGCCTAATCCCATTAAAGTTAGCCTTCCCCCAATCCAACACTTTACCCTTGGGACACCACTCATCCTTTTCCATCACTATCCTAAAGCTTACAGAATTGTGGTCACTATTTGCCACATGTTCCCCTACCAAAACTTTGAAGACCTGACCGGGCTCATTCCCCAGTACTAGGTCCAGTATAGCCCCCTCTCTAGTCGGACATAAAGAACTAAGCATGGATTCCTCGAGATGTGTGGATGGTGCAAGCTAAGAGCAGAGCAGGAAATCATTATCAATAAAACTAACATGCTAGAAAGCACTTGGACAGAGAAATGGAACAGCTGCAATCATGCCAATGGGACAGGTTTGGAGTCTCCGTCTTCATTTCGAGTGTGTGATTTTCCTGATTTGCAAGACCTGCATACCTTATTGGAAGTACTTACCTTGGACCTTACCTAGCCTTGCTGTACGTTCATCTGCTGTCAGCCATTATTTCTGAATGGGAGCAGCTTAGGCAGCCATTACATTAATCTGAAGAAGAACATGAGGACCAGCATGTGGCATCGCCAGAGAAGTCCCCATCCCTTGAATCAATTTAAAAAATACTGACACACAGCAGTGAGAGCAACATCTCCGCAGCCACATGCTGTTGCAAAGGGTACAAAGGAAATACACACACCAGGGAGACTGTACCTCCCAGCAGGGCTGGTGTATAGACCTGAGGATCAACCTCCTCCACTTGACCGAACAACAGTGCCTCAGGAGGCTGAGGTTTTCATGCCAGCTTGTTGCGGACATTTGCAGCCTGCCAGAACAAGATGTCTTTCCAACGAAGAGGACCAGGTGTGCACACGCTGTTGTGGTGTCCAGGTCACCACAGCCCTGAATCTCTTCACCTCCTGCCTCTTTTAGATATCTGCAGGATCTCACCATATGCAGTCCACAAGTCTGCTTCCCAATGTGGTGGATACCGCATACACTAAGGCCAAACAATTTGGGCTCTTTGACACTGATGAAGCCATTCAAGCTCAGAGGGCTATGTACCTTTGCTTCAGTAGCTGGATTTCCACAGGTTCACCAGATCATAACCAGACACATCACAATCGGGGTGCCACCAGATAATTCTACAGTATTTGCTAAATGGATGGGATTCCACTCCCTCAATTCACAGATCATTGGTAACCACTGAGAGGCTATTATGAATTTGTGCGCAAAATTTCCTGGAGGTTGCCATGACTCCTGCATCCTGCACCATTCATGTCGTGATAAACATAGGAATGATCTTGAAATGGAGTTTAATATTAAAGATGCGATTCAAAAATCAAAGGTAATGGAATCGAGTAACAAGGACAATTATAAAATTCAAATTTTCAACAGGCAAATGCATTTATAAGTTATTCCCATCAGTACAGAACAACTCTTCAGAGAAAATGTGATTTATAAGAGAGAATAGAAAAGGAGGGAAAAGAAAATATCACTGGAGTACCAGAAAATACACTTTGAACAATTTTCTTCTTTGAACAACTTGCCTGACAAGTTTTCCTTCTATTTCTCTTTAATTTTTACTTTCTCAAACAAAATATGCCCGTTTTATGAAAACTCACAAATGTAGAATCCCTCTCCTCAGTTGATGCAAATTAAACCCTGACAGGGTTGACTCTGGATTTTCTGTGTGAAGGTTTCAAAAGACCTCAGTTTCGAGGCCATGTCAAATAGTTTAGAGTCTGATTTACTGCCAGTAATTCATTTCCACTCCATTACCGTCAGCGCAACTAATCCTGCCACTGTTTTAGATTTTCATCTATCTTTTGAACTAAGGCCTTAGCCCGAGTCCAGTTGGGAAACTTAACGGACTAAACCTAGCTGGGAAATGATCAGTGTGCTAATGATGCATGCCGTTATTAATGCACACATTACCCAACAAGGTCAGGAAATTTGCTGTCGGCTGAGAATCTTCAGAGGTTGTTGATCAATTTACATCACTCCCCATTTGCATCATGCAAATGACATCCAGCCCTAAGCCTCCCTTTAAAGAACTTGTTGGATTTCCACACTAATTACACATAAATTCAATGCAGAACATTAGGACTGGAGATTGAGATGGTAAATAGTCTTTCAGCAATGTAATAGAATGCAAAATAAAAACTTTGGTTCTATATGTAGTAAATTATTAATTGAGATTTTAACAATGTCAAATTTTTTTTGCACCTTTACTTTTTATCTCTTTTCACTCTGTTAATCCAATCTTTTTACCCTTCTTTATTGACTCAAATTCACCCTCCTCCTTCAGCTCCCTTTCTTTCTACTTAAGCCTCATTAGTTAAGGAAATGCACTGCTGGTCTTGCCGATCTCTAAGGTCCACGATACCCCCAATGTCATTGTCATCCTGGCACTTTGGATCAAATGAAACAGGGACGAACAGCTCTCTCTCTCCACCCCCCACCCCCCACAGAAGCAAAAGTCAATGTGGGGCCTACACACACCACACCAGCCCATCTCGCAGCCATAACTGCGGGCAGGCTTAACAAAGGCAATGTGAGACTTCTGCCCTTTACAGCAGGATTGGCAGGCAACGCTTATCGGTTCCAACAACGCCAAGAGGGCATTAAAGTTTATTTATTAGTCGCAAGTAAGGCTTCCATTAACACTGCAATGAAGTTACTGTGAAATTCCCCTTTTCGCCACACTCCGGCACCTGTTCGGGCCGATGCACCGAACCAGCACGCCTTTCAGACTGTGAGGGGAAACCAGAGCACCCGGAGAAATCCCACGTAGACATGGTGAGAACGTGCAAACTCCACACAGTGACCCAAGTCAGGAATCGAACCTGGGTCCTTGAGCTGTCAGGCAGCTGTGCTGACCACTGTGCCACCGTGCAACCCATTAGTGGGCCACAGTTGGGATTGCAAGAAGAGGAGTAAGAAGGCCTCTGGATCTCTGAAGCTGGTCACTCCTGGGTCTTGGGCAGGCAGGGTTTCAGCAGATGGGAGAGTGACAATAGAGGGGATTGTTGGGTTTCAGGCCGTCAGGATTTGGAGGCGGAGGGGAGGGGGATGTTAGGAAAAAGGGGGAAGAAAAGGGGTGTTCCATCTTCGGGGTGCGTTGGGGGGGGAGAGGGGCAACTACTGATCCACAATGGACAGCCCCTCTCACCTACCTTTCTGTCCTTTGGAGAATGATTAAAGAAAACAGGCTGCCCAGTCCCACCCGGCTGCCCATGCAGGACTATTTTATGGTGCAGCAGCGTATTGTCAGGGTGAACTGGCTTGGTAACAAGCCTAATTGACCCTTGAATACCTATTTAAATATGGCGGGTGGGCGGGCTGCTGATTTTGGCGCCTGCCCACCGTGCCCCTCTCCTCCACCCACCACCCCGTATAATGGGGATGGGGGAGGGGAGGTGAAAATGAGTGTGGGTGGTGGGGCGGGCATGGGCACCTGCCCTATTTTGTGTGCCCCCATTGGAAACACACCCAGCATGTAAAGTGCAGCTCTTTATAGTCATTGCTGATTGTTAGTGCAGAGCAGAGAATGAGATGTGTGGCGACATTAGCCTATGATATTTGGGTGTGCTGCAGGGTGTTGTAATCCTTCAAATAAGCCAGAGTCTCATTATGTTTATAGCAGCCCCAGCTAATGCCAACTGCTTCCTCGTCCTTCCAAAATGAGACAGTGTAAAACTTCCACTTGCCCACATGGTACCACGAGAAATCTATTGCATTTTCCTGAATTGGGCCTCAACTGATGTGTGGAGCAGGGTTTCACTAACATACCTGTTTCTGCATGGCTTATTGCACACGGAGAGAGAGATAATACTAGTGTTGCTCAAAGGCCCAGAAGAATTTGAAATTG
Organism: Mustelus asterias; assembly: GCF_964213995.1. Lineage (NCBI taxonomy): Eukaryota > Metazoa > Chordata > Chondrichthyes > Carcharhiniformes > Triakidae > Mustelus > Mustelus asterias. The sequence goes on from NC_135807.1 coordinate 23,651,994, forward strand.
AGGAGGTCAATGAGGCAGTCAATGGTGCTTTGCTGTTCTAGATGATGGGTTATCATGGTTTATGTTGTGGCCAAAAATCCACAGATTTTCAGATACCTCTGTAGATGTTCCCCCCCTGTATAACCAAGGGCAAGGGGAGACCAGTTGTTGTTTGGACACCAAGAGAGGAAGGTCCAGAAGATGAAAGTTTAGGCAGCAAGGAGGCAGATGGCTCGGTCAGTGCCACCTTCGCTATTGCGTAGACGCTAACAGTGGCAAAATGGAATCATCATAGAATCCCTACAGTGTAGGAGGAGGCCACTCGGCCCATTGAGTCTGCACCGACCACAATCCCACCCAGGTCCCACCCCTGCAACCCCACACATTTACCCAGAAAATCCCCTGACACTAGGGTCAATTTAGCATGGCCAATCAGCCTAACCCACACACCTTTGGACTGTGGGAGGAAACTGGAGCACCCGGAGGAAACTCACGCAGACACGGGGAGAATGTGCAAACTCCACACAGACAGTGACCCGAGGCCGGAATTGAACCCGGATCCCTGGTGCCGTGAAGCATCAGTGCTAACCATTGTGCCACCGTGCTGCCCTAGTTTAATGACCTGATATGGCCCACCAACGCAAATTAAATCATGTGTAGCCGTGGACTCCTTGTTGGCATGACTAATCTTCAGACCAGCCAAAGGCTCACCTTCTTGAAAAGAAGACCAATGTAACAATAACATCCATGTGAAATTGATCAATGTTGAATTGGAGAGACAGTTTTCAGCATAATCATAGCAGCAGACCATACTATCATGCATTTCTTGGAGCAATGTAATAACCAAAATGAACAGTGCAATCATGGAAACAAAAACAAAATATTTTGACTCTTTTTGAGAAATAACAATTAAAATTGCTCGGGGCAAATCAATTATATTTGTAGACAATTCCTTTGGGGAAAACAATATAAACCTGCAGCTGATTTATTCTTCAAACCAGTGGAAAAAAAGAAGAGTCAAGAAAAGCCTTGGTCCAAGAAAAAAGAACAACTGATATGATAAACACTTCTTTTCATTTTGCGAAACCACAGGGAGTTTTAATGTCGCTTCTGATTTGAAGACCCAGTGACCATGAATTTGTTGTCATGGAATAGGTAACCGCAATAGTCTTGGGAGGATGGAGGCTGTTGTAACCCTGGATTGGTATATCGAAGTAGAAAAGGCTCACTGGAATCAGCTTTCTACTTCCAATTTCTTAAAACTGATGCTTTTCACAGGCCTCTCCAGCACCTTTCTTGCTGATGGAGTGACTGCAGTAGGCAACAAGCTGCCACAGAACAGAGGAATGGGGCCGATGGCGTGAATTCCATTTGTGTAAGTGCATCCTTCAATTAGATTTGCCGTGTGAAAGACTGCAAAGCATACAAATTCACATACCTGTCTATTTTTCTGTGCTGCAGGAAGCAATGCTCTGGACTTCTCAGCCACTTTCTGTAAAAAGAGGGAGATTAACTCAGAGATTCTGTGTGCCTTAGACTCCACATCAAAACATTTGAACTTCCAAAAGTAAACATGCAACTTTAAGAGCAAATAACTCTTTAAATTGCAGGTCTGAAAAGGATTGGATACAGTGCTCCATGAAATATTGACCCAGACAATGTCCCAATTTCAAACACTGGTCCATACTGATCCTTGACAAGTGTTGCTATGATTTACCCCAACTTCTGGGCTAGAGGGAGTCAAATTCAGCCGGAGTGCCTCTCTGCTCATGACTATCCAATGTCGCCCCGCTCAACCTGTATGGCTTTGGAGTAGGAGGAAAGTTGGGGTCAATTGTGAGAAACTTCACAGCTGAATAGCCCACCAACATACCTTGTCAAGACTCAGAAATGAGATAGAACCATCCAAAGTTCTGATGTGCTCTGAGGACCCCTGGAATCTCAAAAGTGTTGCAAATTTCTGGAGACAAGTTAAAAAAGTACTTTTTTTTAAAAAAGACCTGATCAAGTCCACTTGTTTCCAACATTCAGAATTGGAGAGTAAAATTGCAAAGGTAATTGGGACCACACAGTAATTACAAGACTTATAGATTGAGATGAAGGGCTAAAGGGGAAAAATGGATGGTCCCATACCTATGTATTTCAAGGATGTTTCAGTTTTTTGTTGAAGAGGGCCAATTCTGGTGCATTGTCTTTAAAACTAAAATAAATGTTGTGAAAACATGATGTGTGTTTAATATTATGCAATCTTTGCACCAGCCACGCCAATGTTCGGGGAATTTTGGGTCTGATGGTAGCACAGTGGTAAGGTCACTGGACTAGCAATCCAGAGGCCCAGACTATTGTTGTGGGACATGGATGGAAATCCCACCATAGCAGTAGCTATAATTTAAATTCAATTAAATGAATTGAAAACTAGTTTCAAGTGATGGCAACCGTGAAACTACCACCAATTGTTGTAAAAAAACATCTGCATTGTAGTAACTTGTCTCCACCAGTTAGGAACAAACTATAGATGTTTATTAATGAACAGCGACTGTTTACAGGGTGATGCAGCTTCAATACTTCCAGACATGATTTTCAGATCTAACTGTGGGGACAAGCCTAAACAAGTTGGAATGAAGTCCCCAACTCGGTTCCTGATTGGTCAGCCCGGACCATCCGACCACTGCGGAAGATAGCTCCTTAAAGGGGCCGGCCACCACAGGCACAATTTTCCCACCCCACATCGCTGGTTGTATAAAGTAGTGGGGCGGGAAATATAAGCGAGAGGCTAAAAATCTGATTCCCACCTGGTGTTCAGCTGGTCGTGTTTTTAATCAGGCCATTTTCTTTGGCATAATCAGCCTCGTGCCAGGGAATGGCACAATTCTGATTTTAATATTCATGTCCTAATTAAATGTCTTTAGCGAACTCTGGATGTTGTTGTCTGGAATCACTTAGATTTCTGACCTTGCCAGGGAAGGTTCTCACCAGCGGTACTCACAGCTAGGTCCCCAGCAACAGGGACCAAATGTGGTGGCCTCGCCGGTGGGACTGGAGGTCATTAAGGCCCTCTGGGAGGTCAGGTATGGAGAGACAGTGCCCTTTGCGCAATGCCAACCTGGCACGGTTAGCCTGGAACCCTGGCAGTGCCATCCTGGCACGCTGGCACTGCCCACCAAGCACTCTGGCATTGCCTGTCTGGCACACTTGCAGTGCGCAACCTGGCACCGGGCAATGTCAAGGAGGCAAGGCCTGAGGGGCAGGGCCTCATGGGATCACAGCAGACCAGTGCAAAGCCAGATTTGGGGTGGGGGAGGGGGGGCGGTGGGGCGGGGGGGGGGGGGGGGGGCAGAGGTAGGAGGGAAGGAAAGGAAGGACTCTGCATTGAGGTATGGGGGCTAATGATGAGGCCAGCGATCAGGGGTTGGGGCCAATGATCAGAAGGTGTTGTCGCAACTGCGCAAAATACAAGTGAGGCCACATTTAGAATACTGTGTACAGTTTTACAGTTTTAGTTCCTTATTCAAGGAGGGATATATTAACACTGGAGGCAGGACAGAAGAAATTTACTAGGATGACCTCAGATATAGAGGGACTGTCATATGAGGAAAGATTAAACAGGTTAGGTCTGTACTCCTTGGAGTTCAGAAGAATGAATGGTGACATGATTGAAACATATAAAATTCTTAGCGGGTTAGACAGAGTAAATATTGGACTGATACTTCCACTCATGAAGTGGCACAGTGGCTAGCACTGCTGCCTCACAGTAAGAAGTTTAACAACACCAGGTTAAAGTCCAACAGGTTTATTTGGTAGCAAAAGCCACACGTGCCAGGGATCCAGATTCGATTCCCGGCTTGGGTCACTGTCTGCATGGAGCTTGCACATTCTCTCCATGTCTGCGTGGGTTTCCTCCAGGTGCTCCGGTTTCCTCAAACATGTCCAAAGATGTGCGGGTTAGGTGGATTGGCCGTGCTAAATTGTCGCTTAATGTCAGGGGGACTAGCTAGAGTAAATGCATGGGGTTATGGGGATACGGCCTGGGTAGGATTGTGGTCGGTGCAGACTCAATGGGCCAAATGGCCTCCTTCTGCACTGTATGATTCTATGGGAGAGTGTAGAACCAGAGGGCACAGTCGCAAAATAAAGGCTTGCTCATTTAAGACGGATTTGAATCTTTGGAACTCTTTACCCCAAGAAGCTGTAGGGGGTAAGTCCTTGAACATTTTCAAGGTGAATATCAATAGGTTTTTAATCAGTGAGGGGATTAAGGGCTATGGCGAGAAGGAAGAAAAGTGAACTAAGTTCACTCAGTCACGATCTTATTAAATGGTGGAACAGGTTCAAAGGACTGGATGGCCTGTTCCTATTTCTTATGATCTTTAAAGAAGGAAATCTCCATCGTTTCCTGGTCTGGCCTATATGGGACTCTAGATCCACAACACATGATTGACTCTTAACTGTTTTCAAGGACAATTTAGGGATGGACAACAAATGCGAGTTGACATCCAAATCCCATCCCAGAAGGAAAAAATTGTTTGAACCAGTACCATCTTGCCCTATTTTACTGATGTTCCGTTTTAAAGTATACAAGACCGATTCAGACCAGTCTTCCTATTTCCCCGTTTTACTGTTTTTTTTCCTTCTGGGCGTGACAGAATATTTTTCTTCAATGAGTAAAAACAGTGCAACTGAGAAAATACTCCTGAGTCTCAAAATTAGCCAAGGACAGTCTTATAGAATTTTGTTTTAGGCCACGTAACACTTAATCAAAGAGATTAAGGAAGCTAATATGATGAATTTCAATTTGCCTGCATTAATTGGGAAGACAGCACTGGGAATTGGAAAGTGAATTACTATTAATTATGGGCCGTTGCATCATTCACAGCCATGGAAGGTATAACATGAACTGAACAATTGTAGACTCTCAGAAGTCACAGGGTGGCAGCTTGGTAAAATCAGAAAATGGCTAAATGACAATGAGCACAATAAGCTGGAGTTTAAGTGAAGATTTACGTGAGAAAATAAAAAGGAACAGTAAAGGCTTTGGTTTCAGAAAGGCAAGTTTCAAGGGCCTGAGGAAAGAATGGAGAGTCATGAATTGCACTGACTGATTGATATACACAATTCGAGGAGAAGAATAAGCAGTGTATTAGAGCAGATAGGAAACAAATGTGGGCACCAACTATGGGGAGGCAATGGCCTCATGGTATCATCACTAGATTATTAATCCAGAAACTCAGCTAATGTTTTGGAGACCTGGGTTCAAATCCCGCCACGGTAGTTGGTGGGTTTTAAATTCAAATAAAAAATTTAATAGAAAGAATCTACTGAAGACCATGAAATTGATTGCTGGAAAAACCCATCTGGTTCACTAATGTCCTTTAGGGAAGGAAATCTGCCTTCCTTACCTGGTCTGGCCTCCATGTGGCTCCAGGTCCACAGCAATGTGGTTGACTCTCAACTACCCTCTGAAATGACCCAGTAAGCCACTCAGTTCAAGGACAAATAGGAATGGGCAATAAATGATGTCCATTGTCCCATGATTTGAATTAAAAAAAACAAGTGAAGTAAAAAGGGATAAAATTCTTGGATTAAAATAAAGGGGAAGTTAAAAGATGGATGAATATACAAAAAGGTAAACAAAAACGAGAAGAAGTTGATTCGGAGGTTCCATAATAGTTAATGAGATTCAGCCAATTTAAAAGGTTTATTTAAATAAATGCAAGGAAAACAGTCGACAAATGAAACAGTGAAGCCCTGAGAGACCCCAGGGTGTGGTGACGGACATTATAACAAATGATCACAGAATCAACAAAGTCCTTAATTACATCTTTGTGTCAGTATTTACAAATGAGTCTGAGACTGGTTGTCCTCGTGCACAGTGGCAATTCAAAGGTCAAAAAGAAGGAAGCATGACCCAGAAAGCACAATGACCAATAGCAAGGTGAGAAACACCATTAAAAGAGATGACAAATCAGTCAGATTCTAAGTTCCTTGAAGAGAATTGGTGAACACAGGAGGTGTAAAGATGCCGTGTGGAGGGACAGTTTATATTATGAAAAAATAAAAGAATAACTGTCGTCTTGTAACTTGACATTTAATGTCTGGTAAAGTAACAGGAATTATCCTAAAGATAGTGGAACATCACAGGAAAAATGGTAAAACAAAATACACAGCATAGATTTATAAGAGGCAGATAAATCAAAAGTATGAGGATTGGGGGGTAATTAATCTTTATGATACAAAGTGTTCAACAAAGATAACAAAGGAAAGGGGAGGTGGGGTGTCAGTGCCGATCAGGGAAGACATTGCGGCATTGGAAAGAGAGGTCAAGAGGGTAAGGGCAGAATCCGTTTTATTAAGAGTTAAGCAGCAAAAAGGGTACAATCATACTACTGGAGGTATTGCATAGGCCTCCATATTGCGAGAAAGCTAGTGATATAAATGAGCAAAGAAATCAAAGTGATGTACAAAATTATATAGTGGTGAACCTCAGCATTTTTAGAGGGAGAATAGAGCCAAAGTTTCGAGTCTCGATGAAGGGTCATCTAGACTCGAAAGATTGACTCTATTCTCTCCCCACAGATGCTGTCAGACCTGCTAAGATTTTCAAGCATTTTCTGTTTTTGTTTCAGATTCCAACATCCGCAGTATTTTGCATTTATATAGTGGTGAAATTGGGGGACTTTAATTACCCAAAAATAGACTGGGGTAATGAGCTAGAGTAAAGAGCAAGGAGGGGTAGAAATTTCCAAAATGCGTTCAGGAATTGATCAGCATGTTGTCGGATCAAGAAAGGAAGAATTGCTGAATCTGGTGCCATAGGAAGAGATGGGCCAAGTGAAGATCTAGCCTGGGACCAAAGTTCAACAGGCAAAGCTGCAATAATGGTACAATGGGTGATCTTTAAGGAAGAGGTGTTTCAGGCCAATAAGCAGGAAAGGCAGAGGAACCAATGCTAGGACTCCTTCCATAAGGTATGCGAGGTGAGGATACGACGAGGCAAATAAGGAGGGTGTGTGATGTATGTCAGGTGAATTCTTCAAGTGAGGGCCATGGCAGATATAACAAGGAAACTTTTAAGACTAACGAAGATATAACATGGAGAATAGAATGGCAACAAGTATAAAAGGGAACCCAGCAATCTTCCACTGAAATGTCAATAGTAAGTGGGTAGTAAGAGGCAGGATGGAGACTGGAGACAAAGAAGGTGATACATGTTTATTCTACGCTAAAGGGATCAAGGGATATGAGGGGGTAGGTGGGATCAGGATATTGAATTTGATGATCAGCCATGATTAAAATGAATGGCGGAGCAGGCTCAAAGGACCAAATGGCCTACTCCTGCTTCTATTTTCTGTATTTAGAGGCATAGGTCAAGTACAGAATACTTAACGTATGCTTTGTATTGATCATTACTAAGGAAGAGGATGCTCACAAAATATCAGCACAAACAGAAATAGGAGAGGGTAATGGATGAGGTGAAAATTGATAGGCAGGATGTATTAGAAAGGCCCACTATGTTTAAAGTGGATGGCCTGCATTCCAGGTTAAGTCAGAATGGAGGCACCAACGGAAGGGATTGTTAAAATCATCTCATCTTCCCTAGATACGGTGCAGGTGCCAGAGAATTAGAAAGTTGCAAATGTGACACCTTTATTCACAAAATGGTGCGAGGACATTGCTAGTAACTGCAGACTGGTTAATTTAGCATCAATTTAAAAATAATACCAATATATACGAGGAGAGGTTTGAGTTAATTAATGACATTGATTTTGATATCTGATTTTTGATATCAGATATTGATATCTGATTTGTAAAGATTGATCATGTCCGAATAATATAATTGGATGATTGAGCGCCAGGCTCGGTAATGACATTGAAATGCTTATTTAAATAAATTTCAATAAATTAACCTGCCTTTCACCCATTGCCCACAAGAGGTTGATCATGACGGAAATCCTATTGTCATAAAATGGCGCTGGTCGCGAAAACCGGCGTCAATCACGCTAATCGCTTTACGCCCTACTTTACGACTGCATCGCGCCCGAAAACGGGTGCAACTCGATGGTAAAATCCCAGCTGTTGAGGACAAAAACAGGATTATGCTGATCCTCCATAAAGCCCTACTTAGGCCACAACTAGAGTCTTGTCTTCGGTTCTGGTGACCACACTTTAAAGAGGATGTGGAGGCCCTTGACAGGATGCAGAGAAGATTGACCACAATGGCTCCAGAGATGAGAGAGTTTAGCTACAAAGTTAGTTTGATTGAATTGATTCATTATTTTCACATGTGTTAGGATACAGTGAAAAGTATTGTTTCTTGCGAGCTGTTACAGACAAAACATACCATTCATAGAGAACATAGGGGAGAAGGAAAGGCTAGGGTGCAGAATATAGCCTTGTAGAACTGACAAAATGAAGAGAAAGATCAACTTAATGTGTGATAGGACCGTTTAAACGTCTGATGACAGCAGGGAAGAAGTTGTTCTTCAGTTGATTGGTACATGACCTCAGACTTTTGTATCTTTTTCCCGACGGAAGAACGTGAAAGAGAGTATGTCAGGGGTGCACGGTGCCCTTGATTATTCTGGCTGCTTTCTCAAAGCAGCAGGAAATGGAGATGGAGTCAATGGATGGGAGGCTGGTTTGCATGATTGACTGGGCTACATTCACAATCCTTGGTAGTTTCTTGTGATCTTGGTCAGGGCAGGAGCCCTACCAAGCTGTGATGCAACCAGAAAGGATGCCTTCCATGCTGCATCTGTAAAAATTGGTAAGAGTTGTAGCAGGCAGGCCAAATTTCCTTAGCCTTCTGAAAAAGTAGAGGCGTTGATAGGTTTTCTTCACTATTGTGTTGGCATGGAGCCAGGACAAATTGTTGGTGATCTGGATACCTAGAAACCTGAAGATCTCGACCATCTCTACTTCATCCTTAGAGCTTGGATTAGTACTAAGAACTATGATGTTGTTGCCATTACAGAGACTTGGTTAATGGAAGGACAGGATTGGCAGCTTAACATTCCAGGATACAGATGTTTCAGGCGGGATAGTGGGGGAGTTGCACTACTGGTTAAGGAGAATATCACAACTGTACTCCGGGAGGACACCTCGGAGGGCTCATACAGCGAGGCAATATGGGGAGAGCTTAGGAATAGGAAAGGTGTCGTCACAATGTTGGTGGTTTACTATAGGCCACCCAATTGCCAGTGGGAGATTGAGGAACAGATATGGAGGCAGATTTTGGCAAGGTGTAAAAGTAACAGGGTTGTTGTGGTGGGAGATTTTAATTTCCCCTATATTGACTGGGACTCAGTGCTAGGGGCGTGGATGGGGCAGAGTTTGTCAGGAGCAAGCAGGAGGGCTTCTTGAAGCATTATTTAGATATTCCAACTGGGGAAGGGGCCATACTGGACCTGGTAATAGGGAATGAGCGCGGCCAGGTGGTCGATGTTCCAGTAGGGGAGCAGTTCGGGAACAATGACCAGAATTCAGTAAGCTTTAAGGTACTGATGGATAAAGATAAGTGTAGTCCTCAAGTTAAGGTGCTAAATTGGGGGAAGGCTAATTACAACAATATTAGGCAGGAACTGAAGAATGTAGATTGGGGGCAGATGCTTGAGGGCAAATCAACATCTGGCATGTGGGAGGCTTTCAAGTGCAAGTTGATAGAGATTCAGGACTGGCACATTCCTGTAAGGATGAAGGATAAGTATGGCAAGTTTTCGGAACCTTGGATAACGAGAGATACTGTGAGCCTAGTCAAAGAGAATAAGGAAGCATTTGTCAAAGCTAGGAGGCTGGGAACACACGAAGCAAGTGTGGAATACAAGTAAAGTAAAAGAAACTTAAGCAAGGAGTAAGAATGGCTAAAAGGGGTCATGAAAAAGCATTAGCCAGCAGGATTAAGGAAAATCCCAAGACTTTTTATACATATATAAAGAGCAAGAGGGTAGCCAGGGAGAGAGTTGGCCCACTCAAGGACAAAGGAGAGAATCTATGTGTGGAGCCAGAGGAAATGAGCGAGGTATTGAATGAGTACTTTGCGTCAGTATTCACCAAAGAGAAGGACTTGGTGGATGATGAGTCTGGGAAAGGATGTGTAGATAGTTTGAGTCCTGTTGAGATCAAAAAGGAGGTGGTATTGGGGTTCTTGAGAATCATTAAAGTAGACAAGTCTCCAGGGCCTGATGGGATATACCCCAGAATACTGAGAGAGGCAAGGAAGGAAATTGCTGGGGCCTCGAGAGAAACCTTTGTATCCTCACTGGCTACAGGGGAGGTCCCAGAGGATTGGAAAATAGCCAATGTTGTTCCATTGTTTAAGAAGGGGAGCAAGAATAATCCAGGTAATTATAGGCCAGTGAGCCTTACATCAGTGGTAGGGAAATTATTGGAGAGGATTCTTCGAGACAGGATTTATTCTCACTTGGAAGTAAGTGGACGTATTAGTGAGAGGCAACATGATTTTGTGAAGGGGAGGTCATGTCTCATGAACTTGATCGGGTTTTTCGAGGAAGTGATGAAGATGATTGATGAGGGTAGGGCAGTGGATGTTGTCTACATGGACTTCAGTAAGGCCTTTGACAAGGTCCCTCATGGCAGACTGGTGCAGAAGGTGAAGTCGCATGGGATCAGAGGTGAGCTGGCAAGGTGGATACAAAACTGGCTCAGTCAAAGAAGCCATGATGTGGAAATGCTGGCGTTGGACTGGGGTAAGCACAGTAAGAAGTCTCACAACACCAGGTTAAAGTCCAACAGGTTTATTTGGCAGCACTAGCCATCATCTCACGTGAGAACACCATCCACCAGGTACATGGTACATACTCTTGTAACTCGGCCAACGTTGTCTACCTGATACGCTGCAGGAAAGGATGTCCCGAGGCATGATACATTGGTGAGACCATGCAGACGCTTCGACAACGAATGAATGAAAACTGCTCAACAATCACCAGGCAGGAGTGTTCCCTTCCAATCGGGGAACACTTCAGCAGTCACGGGCATTCAGCCTCTGATCTTTGGGTAAGCATTCTCCAAGGCGTCCTTCACAACACACAATGACGCAGAATCGCTGAGCAGAGACTGATAGCCAAGTTCCACACACATGAGGACGGCCTCAACCGGGATCTTGGGTTCATGTCACACTATCTGTAACCCCCACGACTTACCTGGTCTTGCAAAATCTCTAACTGTCCTGGCTGGAGACAATACATATCTCTTTAACCTGTGCTTAACCCTCTCTCCACTCACATTGTCTGTACCTTTAAGACTTGATTACCTGTAAAGACTGGCATTCCACCCATTATCTTGTAAATTGAGTTTGTGTCTTTATATGCCCTGTTTGTGAACACGAGTCCTCACTCACCTGAAGAAGGGGCTCGGGGCTCCGAAAGCTAGTGCTGCCAAATAAACCTGTTGGACTTTAACCTGGTGTTGTGAGACTTCTTACTCAGTCAAAGAAGACAGAGGGTAGCAGTGGAATGGAGTTTCTGAATGGAGGGCTGTGACAAGTGACGTTCCTCAGGGATCAGTGCTGGGAACTTTGTTGTTTGTAATATATACATATAAACGATTTGGAGGAAAATGTAACTGGATTGCTTCGTAAGTTTGCGGATGACACAAAGGTTGGTAGATTTGCGGATAGCGATGAGGACCATCAGAGGATACAGCAGGATATTGATCAGTTGGAGACTTGGGTGGAGAGATGGCAGATGGAGTTCAATCCGGACAAATGTGAGGTAATGCATTTTGGAAGGTCTAATACAGATAGGAAATATACAGTAAATGGCAGAACCCTTAAGAGTATTGATAGGCAAAGGGATCTGGGTGTACAGGTACACAGGTCATTGAAAGTGGCAATGCAGGTGGAGAAGGTAGTCAAGAAGGCATACGGCATGCTTGCCTTCATTGGCTGGGGTATTGAGTTTAAAAATTGGCAAGTCATGTTGCAGCTTTATAGAACCTTAGTTAGGCCGCACTTGGAATATAGTGTTCAATTCTGGTCACCACACTACCAGAAGGATGTGGAAGTTTTGGAGAGGGTACAGAAAAGATTTACCAGGATGTTGCTTGGTATGGAGGGCATTAGGTATGAGGAGAGGTTGGAGAAACTTGGTTTGTTGTCACTGGAGCGACGGAGATTGAGGGGCGACCTGATAGAAGTCTACAAGATTATGAGGGGTATGGACAGAGTGGATAGTCAGAAACTTTTTCCCAGGGTGGAAGAGTCAATTACTAGGAGGCATAGGTTTAAGGTACGAGGGGCAAGGTTTAAAAGAGATGTACGAGGCAGATTTTTTACACAGAGAGTGGTGGGTGTCTGGAACTCGTTGCCGGGGGAGGTAGTAGAAACCGATACGGTAGTGACTTTTAAGGGGCGTCTTGACAAGTACATGAATGAGATGGGAATAGAGGGATATGGTCCCCGGAAGGGTAGGGGGTTTTAGTTAAGTCGGGCAGCATGGTCAGTGCAGGCTTGGAGGGCCGAAGGGCCTGTTCCTGTGCTGTAATTTTCTTTGTTCTTTTTCTTTGTTCATCACCGTTGATGTAGACAGGGGGACATTCTCCACTATGTTTCCTGTAGTCGATGACTATCTCCTTTGGAGAAGTTGGGGAATATTTTCCTTGGAGCAAAGGAGGTTTGGGGAGATCTGATAGGAGGCAAACAGTATGATGACAGGATTAGATATGGTGGACAAAATGTGTTCCTCTTAATTCATGGTGGAAGTCAAGAGGATAGAGATTTATGGTTTTGGGCAAGAGGGAATTGTGAGGAAGAACCTTTTTGTACATAGTGAGCAGAAATAACCTGAAACCTGCTGCCTATAAGGTAAGTGAGGGTGGAGTTGACAAAAGATTTCAAAAGGAAATTGGGTAGGAACTTACAGGCAGAGAGCCAGCGAGGACTTGATTGGTCAAATTGCCTCCTTCTATACTGCAAAGAGTTAGCTGACATTGGGAACTCAGTTGAACTAATGAACGCAAACCAGTAAACCTCAGCAGAATTTTTGAAGTGGCATCACACAGGAAAGAACTTTCCAAGATACAAACAAAAATCTTGCTTCTTAAGTCTGAACAAGCTAGTTGAGTCAGAAGATGGAAAGGCTGGCTGTTCCAGGAGCTCTGTCAATGTAGAGACATGTGACTGGCAGGGTGTGTCAAGGGATTGCTTCTGTGACTATCTTTTCCTTCAATTTATATTGAAGAGTGAAACAAAAGTATTCAAGTTTGTCAATGCGATGAATTCAGATATTGGAGGGGAATACTACAATGAAGAGAAAAGGAACAAGTCGACTATTTCCAGAGAGATCTGGATAGATTGGGAGGTTGGAAGATGTTCTTTAAGATACAAAAATGAAAAGTCATGAAGCTGAAGAAGAAAATTAACAGCTGGAACTCCAAATCGATAGAAAGAGTCTACATTAGAAAAGCATTTGGAGGATCTTGTGGGAAAAAAACCTCAAAAGTATCAGCACAAATGTGCTGAAAAAGACATACTGGATGTCATAATGCAGTGGCTGACCCCAGGAATTGACAATTAGTTTATATGAAGCACTAATCTTAGATACCATATGGAACTGGAGGCAATACAAAAAAAGGGCAACCAGGGTAATAATTGAAACTAGCCGTTTTAGTCATAACAGAAGATATTTATTTTTGTAATGGGAATAAATTGCTTGATCCCATCATGATGGTCATATATGAATACAAGGTCCAGGACAAGGAAATGTGGATCTGAGAAAAGACTAAAATGGGGAACAAAAGGGTTGTGAATGAAGCCCAGTCCATCACTCAAACCAGCCCCCCATCCATTGGCTCTGTCTGGCTGCCTCAGAAAAGCAGCCAGCATAATCAAGGACCCCACGCACCCCAGACATGCTCTCTTCCATCTTCTTCTGTCGGGAAAAAGATACAAAAGTCTGAGGTCACGTACCAACTGATGCAAAAACAGCTTCTTTCCTGCCGCCATCAGACTTTTGAATGGACATACCGTATATTAAGTTGATCTTTCTCTACACCCCAGCTATGACTGTAAAACTACGTTCTGCACTCTCTCCTTCCCTATGTATGGTATGCTTTGTCTGTATAATGCGTAATAAACAATACTTTTCACTGTATAAGAATACATGTGACAATAATATATCAAATGAAAGCAAAACACTTGCAATATAACTTCTTTAAGCAGAGGGTGATGAATATGTGGATTAGCTGATTGAGAGAGGCAGTGCAAATAGAGGAGTCAAATGTTTGAAGAGGTCTGTGGGTAGTTTTATTTTTACTGAGGTTATTCATGAAGGCCCGCCTTCTCAGCCTTGCCCCTCACCCAGATGATTTAACCTGAGGTGTGGTGGCCCTCGGGTTAAATCACTACCCGTTCTCCCCATCAAAGGGGAGAGCAGGCTATGGCCATGTGGAACTATGGCTACTTTTGGCAGGTTATGAGATAAAGTTGAGCAGGATGTCTGTGACCTCTTGTACTGATACAATAGATGGAAGTGGTCTTTGTTAGCCCTGTATGGCTTTCGACTAGAAAGGATCAATTGAGAAGCAATGCTTAGCATCAAATACAGGATGTGCCAAGAAATTATGAATCGTATCTATTTCCTTCTGACAGCCAGTTGATGTATTATGTATAACCATCAACGCAATTCCTTGAGGGAGTCGTAGACAAATTTCCTTAAATTCCGCCTGAATTTAGTCATGGATTTTTTGACTCTCCTTAAGAATTAGTATCTCTACTGATCCAGAGGTTTTACAAGCTTGCACCATCAAACACATACGATGACCAGTGAAGAGAAACTTCAGTTCTGAGGATAGATTGGAGAGGTTGGGATTGTTCTCCTTGGAGTGAAGGAGGTTGAGAGGAGATTTGATAGAGATGTTCAAAATCATGACAGGCCTGGACAGGGCAGCTAGTGAAAAACTGCTCCCCCTCATAAAAGGACCAAAAATGAATGGGCACCGATTTAAAGTGATTTGCAAAAGAGGAAAACGTGACATGAGGAAAAAAACGTTTTCACCAATGGGGGCGATTTTACCATTTTGATTCTAAGTGCTGAATCTAGGCGTGATTCAGATCTGCCTTGTAAACCTGTTCTCAGGTGGGGTAAACCTGTTCTCAGGCGGGGTAAACCTGTTCTCAGGCGGGGTAAACCTGTTCTCAGGTGGGGTAAACCTGTTCTCAGGTGGGGTAAACCTGTTCTCAGGTGGGGTAAACCTGTTCTCAGGTGGGGTAAACCTGTTCTCAGGTGGGGTAAACCTGTTCTCAGGTGGGGTAAACCTGTTCTCATACGCACTCAGCCTGAAAAAAAAGTTGCGAATCTGAATCGTGCTGTGGGCGGGGCTTATCGCACCTGAAACGCTGCTGCTTGATCGGAGCCTTCAACTGAACATGCACAGTAAAAAAAAAATTGAAAAACGCTCTCCTGCCATATCACTCCTGGGCCACAAAAAGCAAATAAAGCGGCCCGGGAGCGATGGCCCCCATATCCATTGCCCCACCCCCACAACATAACTGTCCCCCTTATCCACCGACATCCCCTCCCCCCGCTATCCAGGCCGATCGTGACCCCCTGCCCCATTTCCCCCCTCACCGATCGCCTGCAGAGTGGCAGTGGACCCCCCCCCCCCCCTGCTCCTGCCCCCCCCCCCCCCCACCAGAGAACGGTCTGGCCCGCCTCCCTCCTCCCTCACCCAGCAGAGAATGATCCAGCCTCTTTCACCCCCTTCCCCACCAGAGAACGATCTGGCCTCCTTCCTCCTTCTCTCCCCTCCCCCCCCCACCAGAGAACAATCTGACCCACCTCCGTCCTCCTCCCCACCAGAGAACGATCAGACTTCCTTCCTCCACATGAGAATGATTTGCCTCCCTCCCTTCCCCCCGCCCCCCCCATCACCGGTCTGAGTTAAAGATCCGCTGGAAGCTCTGAACGTACCTCTTCAGGAGCTGGAGCGCCCGAATCAGACCTTTGCGGGCCATGTCTGTTTTGCGCCGAATCCGGATGGGCGAACGCGGTGGTAAAGGGGGAAATGCAGGTAAGTTTGGGCATCCAGCTCATTCAGTCAATTTAAATGCATGCAATTCCATTTAAATTGACGTCGTGCCCATTTCAGGTGCGGACCCGATCGCGTCCATTTTCGGGCCTTGTTAAAGAGGAAATCGATGCGGACACGAGCGCGGATCGTGCTATTCGCCTCATGCCCAACTTTACCAAGTTTTCGCACCCAAAAACGGGTGCAACGCAAGGGTAAAATCGGGCCCAATGAGTGGTTTGGGTCTGGAATGCATTGCCTGGAAGTGTGGGGGAGGCAGGTTCAATAGAGGCATTCAAAGAGGGATCGGTACTGGGGCCTCAACTGTTTACGATTTACATAGATGATCTGGAGAAGGGGACTGAGTGTAGGGTAACAAAGTTTGCTGACGACACGAAGATAAGTGGGAAAGTGAATTGCGTGGAGGAAGCGGAAGGTCTGCAGAGAGATTTGAATAGGCTGAGTGAGTGGGCGAGGATCTGGCAGATGGAGTATAACGTTGGCAAATGCGAGGTTATTCACTTTGGAAGAAATAATAGCAAATTTGATTATTATTGAAATGGAAAAAAATTATAACATGCTACTGTGCAAAGGGACCTGTGCATGAGTCGCAGAAACTCAGTCTGCAAGTACAACAGGTGATCAAGAAGGCAAATGAGATGCTGGCATTTATCGCGAGGGGGATAGAATATAAAAGCAGAGATGTCTTGCTGCATCTGTACAAGGCATTTGTGAGGCCGCAGCTGGAATACTGTGTGCAGTTTTGGTCCCCTTACTTGCAAAAGGATATATTGGCCTTGGAGGGAGTGCAGAGAAGGTTCACCAGGTTGATACCGGAGATGAGGGGTGTAGATTATGAGGAGAGATTGAGCAGATTAGGTTTGTACTCGTTGGAGTTTAGAAGGCTGAGGGGTGATCTTATAGAGGCATATAAGATAATGAAGGGGCTGGATAGGGTAGAAGTGGAGAGATTCTTTCCACTTCGAAAGGAAACCAGAACTAGAGGGCACAGCCTCAAAATAAAGGGGGGTCAGTTTAGGACAGAGTTGAGGAGGAACTTCTTCTCTCAGAGGGTGGTGAATCTCTGGAATTCTCTGCCCACTGAAGTGGTGGAGGCTACCTCGTTGAATATGTTTAAGTCACGGATAGATGGATTTCTGATCGGTAGGGGAATTAAGGGTTATGGGGATCAGGCGGGTAAGTGGAACTGATTCACTTCAGATCAGCCATGATCTTATTGAATGGCGGGGCAGGCTCGAGGGGCTAGATGGCCGACTCCTGCTCCTATTTCTTATGTTCTTATTAGATGATTATTTGAATAGAAACAATGTGCAGGGATGTGGGGAAAAGGCAGGGAAATGGCACAAAGTCATGACCTCATTTGAAGAACTGGTGCAGACACGATGGGCCAAATGGCCTCCTTCTGTGCAGTAACAATTCTGTGATCACTAAGAGAGCTCATGGTTTCTTACCATTTTTCTCAAGTTCTTATGTATTTGTTAACACCAAGGAGGGATTCCTTCTTGTCGTGGTGTTACCACTATTGTAAATGTTCATGATTGCACGTCTGAAAGACGTGCTGGTTAGGCGCGTTGACCCGAACAGGCGCCGGAGTATGGCGACTTGGGGAATTTCACAGTAAATTCATTGCAGTGTTAATGTAAGCCTTACTTGTGACTAATAAATTAACTTTAAAAAAAAAATTGGGAGAAATCTCTTCTCTAAAGAATGCACTTGGACAAGGATGAGTGTTGTCCGAAGCGGAGGGTGCTAAACTGGGGGAAGGCTAACTATAGCCGGATTAGGCAGGAATTGGTGGCCGTTGATTGGGAGAGGCTGTTCGGGGGTAAGTCCACGTCTGGCATGTGGGAGTCTTTTAAGGAACAGTTGATAAGGCTGCAGGACAGGCATGTGCCTGTAAAAAGGAAGGATGGGAAAGGTAGGATTCGAGAGCCGTGGATAACCAAGGAAATTGAGGATCTGATCAAAAAGAAAAGAGGCATACGTTAGATCCGGGCAACTGAAAACAGATGGAGCTCTGGAGGAATACAGAGAGAGTAGGAAAGAACTCAAGCGGGGAGTTAGAAGGGCAAAAAGAGGTCACGAAATGTTCTTGGCAGATAGGATTAAGGAGAATCCTAAGGCATTTTATTCATATGTTAAGAACAAAAGAGTTGTCAGAGAAAAAGTTTGCATCGATATTCACAAAGGAGAGGGAATTGTTGACTGGAAGTGTCTCAGAGGGAGGTGTTGACCTGTTAGAGAGAATCTCCTTACAAGGGAGGAAGTGTTAGGTTTTTTAGGTAACATTAAAACTGACAAATCCCCAGGGCCTGATGGCATCTATCCTAGACTGCTCAGGGAGACAAGAGATGTAATTGCTGGGCCTCTGACGGAAATCTTTGTCTCTTCATTGGACACAGGTGAGGTCCCTGAGGATTGGAGGATAGCGAATGTGGTACTGTTATTTAAGAAGGGTAGCAGGGATAACACATGTAGAAACATTGAAACATAGAAAAACTACAGCACAAACAGGCCCTTTGGCCCACAAGTTGCGCCGAACACATCCCTACCTTCTAGACCTACCTATAACCCTCCATCCTATTAAGCTCCATGTACTCATCCAGGAGTCTCTTAAAAGACCCTATTGAGTTCGCCTCCACCACCACTGACGGCAGCCAATTCCACTCGCCCACCACCCTCTGTGTGAAAAACTTCCCCCGAACATCTCCCCTGTACCTACCCCCCAGCACCTTAAACCTGTGTCCTCTCGTAGCAGACATTTCCATCCTGGGAAAAAGCCTCTGAGAGTCCACCTGATCTATGCCTCTCAACATCTTATACACCTCTATTAGGTCTGCTCTCATCCCTCGTCTCTCCAAGGAGAAAAGACCGAGCTCCCTCAGCCTATCCTCATAAGGCATGCCACTCAATCCAGGCAACATCCTTGTAAATCTCCTCTGCACCCTTTCAATCTTTTCCACATCCTTCCTATAGTGAGGCAACCAGAACTGAGCACAGTACTCCAAGTGGGGTCTGACGAGGGTCTTATATAGCTGCATCATTATCCCCGGACTCCTAAACTCAATCCCTCGATTGATAAAGGCCGGCACACCATACGCCTTCTTAACCACCTCCTCCACCTGAGGGGCCGATTTCAGAGTCCTATGGACCCAGACCCCAAGGTCCTTCTGATCCTCTACCGTACTAAGAGTCTTTCCCTTTATATTGTACTCCTTCATCCCATTTGTCCTACCAAAATGGGCAACGATGCATTTATCTGGGTTGAAGTCCATCTGCCACTTGTCCGCTCAGTCTTGCATCCTATCTATGTCCCTCTGTAACTTCTGACATCCCTCCAGACTATCCACAACCCCAGCAACCTTCGTGTCGTCGGCAAACTTACCAACCCATCCCTCCGCTTCCTCATCCACGTCATTTATGAAAATGACAAACAGCAAGGGTCCCAGAACAGATCCCTAGGGCACACCACTGGTGACCGACCTCCATTTAGAAAAAGACCCATCTATACCCACTCTCTGCCTCCTTTGGGCAAGCCAGTTCTGGATCCATCGGGCAGCAGCCCCTTGGATCCCATGCCCTCTCACTTTTTCTAGAAGCCTTGTAATTATAGGCCAGTGAGCTTGACGTCCGTGGTAGGGAAGTTGTTGGAGAGGATTCTTAGAGACAGGATGTATGCGCATTTAGAACGGAACAATCTCATTAGTGACAGACAGCATGGTTTTGTAAGAGGGAGGTCGTGCCTTACAAATTTGGTGGAGTTTTTTGAGGAAGTGACAAAAACAGTTGACGAAGGAAGGGCCGTGGATGTCATCTATATGGATTTCAGTAAGGCATTTGACAAAGTCCCTCATGGCAGGTTGGTTAAGAAGGTTAAGGCTCATGGGATACAAGGAGAGGTGGCGAGATGGGTAGAAAACTTGTTTGGCCATAGGAGACAGAGGGTAACAGCCGAAGGGTCTTTTTCCGGCAGGAGGTCTGTGACCAGTGGTGCTCCGCAGGGCTCTGTACTGGGACCTCTCCTATTTGTGATATATATAAATGATTTGGAAGAAGGTGTAACTGGTGTTATCAGCAAGTTTGCGGATGACACGAAGATGGCTGGACTTGCGGATAGTGATGAACATTGTCGGACAATACAGCAGGATATAGATAGGCTGGAAAATTGGGCAGAAAAATGGCAGATGGAATTTAATCCAGATAAATGCGAAGTGATGCATTTTGGAAGAACTAATGTAGGGGAGAGTTATACAATAAATGGCAGAGCCATCAAGAGTATAGAAACACAGAGGGACCTAGGTGTGCAAGTCCACAAATCCTTGAAGGTGGCAGCACAGGTGGAGAAGGTGGTGAAGAAGGCATATGGTATGCTTGCCTTTATAGGATTGGGTATAGAGTATAAAAGCTGGACTCTGATGTTGCGGCTGTATAGAACGCTGGTTAGGCCACATTTGGAGTACTGCATCCAGTTCTGGTCACCGCACTACCAGAAGAACGTGGAGGCTTTAGAGAGAGTGCAGAGAAGGTTTACCAGGATGTTGCCTGGTATGGAGAGTCTTAGCTATGAAGAGAGATTGGGTAAACTGGACTTCTTCTCCCTGGAAAGACGTAGAATGAGGGGAGACCTAATAGACGTGTACAAAATTATGAAGGGTATAGATAGGGTGAACAGTGGGAAGCTTTTTCCCAGTTTAGAGGTGACGATCACAAGGGGTCACAGGCTCAAGGTGAGAGGGGCGAGGTATAACTCAGATATCAGAGGGACGTTTTTTACACAGAGGGTGGTGGGGGCCTGGAATGCGCTGCCAAGTAGCGTGGTGGGGGCAGACATGCTGGCATCGTTTAAGACTTACCTGGATAGTCACATGAGCAGTCTGGGAATGGAGGGATACAAACGAATGGTGTAGTTGGACCAATGAGCGGCACAGGCTTGGAGGGCCGAAGGGCCTGTTTCCTGTGCTGTACTGTTTTTTGTTCTTTGTTCACTTTTCTCGAAACAGCAACCATGCTTTTCTTGTGCTTTTTTATGAAGTCACTCACATATAGTAACCCAAGGAAATCTTATTCTTTGAATAAAACAATATTGGTTGAAATCATATACATGGATTTTACATGGATTTTAGTAAGGCGTTTGATAAGGTCCCCCATGGTCGGCTTATGATGAAAGTAAGGAGGTGTGGGATAGAGGGAAAGTTGGCCGATTGGATAGGTAACTGGCTATCTGATCGAAGACAGAGGGTGGTGGTGGATGGAAAATTTTCGGACTGGAGGCAGGTTGCTAGCGGGGTGCCGCAGGGATCGGTGCTTGGTCCTCTGCTCTTTGTGATTTTTATTAATGACTTAGAGGAGGGGGCTGAAGGGTGGATCAGTAAATTTGCTGATGACACCAAGATTGGTGGAGTGGTGGATGAGGTGGAGGGGTGTTGTAGGCTGCAAAGAGACATAGATAGGATGCAAAGCTGGGCTGAAAAATGGCAAATGGAATTTAACCCTGATAAATGTGAGGTGATTCATTTTGGTAGGACAAATTTAAATGTGGATTACAGGGTCAAAGGTAGGGTTCTGAAGACTGTGGAGGAACAGAGGGATCTTGGGGTCCATATCCACAGATCTCTAAAGGTTGCCACTCAAGTGGATAGAGCTGTGAAGAAGGCATATAGTGTGTTTGCTTTTATTAACAGGGGGTTGGAGTTTAAGAGCCGTGGGGTTATGCTGCAACTGTACAGGACTTTGGTGAGACCGCATTTGGAATATTGCGTGCAGTTCTGGTCACCTCACTATAAGAAGGATGTGGAAGCGCTGGAAAGAGTGCAGAGGAGATTTACCAGGATGCTGCCTGGTTTGGAGTGTCGGTCTTATGAGGAAAGGTTGAGGGAGCTGGGGCTGTTCTCTCTGGAGCGGAGGAGATTGAGGGGAGACTTAATAGAGGTTTATAAAATGATGAAGGGGATAGATCGAGTGAACGTTCAAAGACTATTTCCTCGGGTGGATGGAGCTATTACAAGGGGGCATAACTATAGGGTTCATGGTGGGAGATATAGGAAGGATATCAGAGGTAGGTTCTTCACGCAGAGAGTGGTTGGGGTGTGGAATGGACTGCCTGCAGTGATAGTGGAGTCAGACACTTTAGGAACATTTAAGCGGTTATTGGATAGGCACATGGAGCACACCAGGATGGTAGGGAGTGGGATAGCTTGATCTTGGTTTCAGATGAAGGTCGGCACAACATCGTGGGCCGAAGGGCCTGTTCTGTGCTGTACTGTTCTATGTTCTATGTTCTATATGTTCTATGAAATGGACTTCAATTATTTACTGCATTGATTGCTAGTCTTTTGCAGAGCAAATGAGTAGAATTTTATTGATTTGTTTTGGTAAGTTACCATTGTTAAGCGCATTAAAAAATAACAGCTAGTAAAGACAATGTTCAGATATTTCATATCTCTTAAGCACCATAAAATAATCCATCTCAGTGTTAATTTTGTAGTCATATTTTAGATTGCACATCTTTTAGTTATTGGCAGAAAGAAAACAAATCCTTTCATCTGATTAAGAGGGCCAAGGGGAGGATCAAAATTAGATTGGACTGTCGTACTTCCAAATACATTCACCAGTTTTCAGTCCTGGGCTCCCATTTTCACTTACTTACCACAATGTTATTACTATTTTTCTGAAAACGAATGATCTTTTTGTAAGCTCCATTGCTGATTGTAACTAAACACGCTCACATGCATGCACGCACCTGGCCTCAAAGGTTGCTGCAACTGCAAATCTTGCATTGGTGATGGGTAATTCTGACAATACATACATACCCAACAAGTTTGAAAACTGCTTCATATCTTCGCCAGACGATTGTAATCCAAGACTCTCTCCTAGCCTAAAATTTAATCTGTTTTGCACACAAAACTTTGATCTGATATCCTGTGTGTGATATATTCAAATAATATTTATTTTCTCCAGATAAGTAATTCTGACTTTTTTTGGCCATTCAAAGAATTTCATCATGATTCAGTTGGTAAGACTCTCTTGAACCAACAGATGAAGAATACACTTAGAATAGAATCCCTACAGGAGACCATTTTGGCCCATCGAGGCTATACTGACAATCATCCCACCCAAGCCCTATCCCCACAACCCTATTCCCATTTAATCCCCCGACACTAAGGGGCAATGTAGCATGGCCATTCAACCTAACCCGCACATCTTTGGACTGTGGGAGGAAGCCAGAGCACCCGGAGGAAATCCACGCTGACACGGGGAGAATGTGTAAACTCCACACAGACAGTGACTTGAGGCCGGAATTGAACCCGGGTCCCTGGTGCTGTGAGGCAGCAGTGCTAACCACTGTGCCACCGTGCTGCAGGTAAGCCCAATCTTACCGGCAGTTCCCCCTTTACCGTCACGTTCGCCCAGCTTCTGAAGAGCTAAGTTCAGAGCTTCCGGCGGCTCTCTGACACAGATTGGTGGTGGTGGTTTGGGGGATGTGGGGAGGCAGGCCAGATTGTTGACGAAATGTATCGTACAGAAAGAGGCCATTGAACCCATTGTGCCTATCCTAGCTCTTTGAGAAAGCTATCCAGTCAGTTCCACTCACCCACAACGGTATAACTTTCATATTTTCAATTATATATCCAATCTCCTTTTGAAAGTTTGTATTTGAACTGCTTGTGCCACCTTTATGGTTAGCCATGTCCATTTATATTGCATTATATCTTTCCTCAGGGCATTCCAAAGTGCGTGACAGTCAATAAATTACTTTTGAAGTATCGTCATTGTTACATAGGCAAAATACAACATCCAAAACATTTGCAGCAGGGACTCACACATAGCAAATTAAATATATTATCACAAAAACTGCTTCTGAACCTTGTGGTGACGGAGTGTGAAAAGCTCATCAGGACACTGGCAGGAATACCTGCTCGATTTCAAAGGCATTGCTGGATCATTTACATCATTACAGGATTACTGGATCATTACAGGCATTACTGGATCATTACAGGGCAGCACGGTAGCACAGTGGTTAGCACTGCTGCTTCACAGCTCCAGGGACCTGGGTTTGATTCTCGGCTTGGGTCACTGTCTGTGTGGAGTTTGCACATTCTCCTCGTGTCTGCGTGGGTTTCCTCCGGGTGCTCCGGTTTCCTCCCACCATCCAAAGATGTGCGGGTTAGGTTGATTGGCCATGCTAAAATTGCCCCTTAGTGTCCTGGGATGCATAGTTAGAGGGATTAGCGGGTAAAATATGTAGGGATATGGGGGTAGGGCCTGGGTGGGATTGTGGTCGGTGCAGACTCAATGGGCCGAATGGCCTCCTTCTGTACTGTAGGGTTTCTATGATTCTATGATTTCTATCCACCTTAACATGCACACGGAGCCTCAGTGCCACAGCTTACCACAAAGACGACACCTCTACCGATGGAGTGCTTCTTGTGTTCTGCATTGTCAGCCCTAATCCATGTCCTGGAGCAGAGTTCAAAACTATAGCCCCCTGGGTGGGATTTTCCGGCCACGCTCGCCCCAAAACCAGAAAATCCCACCTGAGGTCAACGGACCTTTGCATGGTCCGCACCCCCCTCCCGCCTGCTACATTTCCCATGGCGGGTGGGGTGGGAAAATTGCCCCCCAGGCCTGACTGTTATGCTACTCCCACTTGAACTTGCTACTGTCGTGGAGCTTCTACCGAGCGCTATATAATGTCAGAGATTCCTCAGATGATGGATCTTACTGGAACAAAGTTCTTTTATGGATATAACAGAGTTGGTCAACAATGGGAGCTCAATAGATTTAGTGCATCCAGACCAGAACACACTGCCAAATAGGAAATTACTTTGTAAAGCACAAAAGCACATAATAGAAGGGAAGCTTTTGAAACTCGCTGATCGAGTCAGAACCTGAAAAGTTAAGCCCCATCGACTTTTCCAGCTGATTCTGGACAGGCATTAATAGGTGATGAATAGTGACCTCTCGTGATACCAAGACTCTTGGCTCAACGACCAACACAAAAAAATAAATTACTTCTCATTCACCTCACAGCCATTCAAGGGATCTGTGCAACATGAGGGCCACAATAACATAATTGACATAACAGCAGCCATGACCCCCAAAACTAAGTCTTTGTACATGAAATGCTTTGAGGCATTTGAGCAATGTGATGAGTCGCTATGCAATTACAATTCATTCCGTTACCAAAATTAACTGTAGATTTGTCAGATTCACTAACAAAATTCATGCCACTGAGAAACTTACTGATTTTTCCTTCCTTGCTTCATTAATAATTTGCACTTACATAACACAAAGACACCATCAAATACATCTCACAACCAGCAGGTAACAAGAAAGATTAAAAACTGTGAGTAACAAATGCTTAAGTCAAAAGATTACTACCATTCTGATAGTTAGTAACAATCACTTTACATTGGTCTTCAAAAATGTTAAAGTTCCCTTGACATAAACATTGCCTTCTACATTAACCGCATTATCCTTCCCCTTGCATTATAAGCCATAGGTTCTTGTGCAACATTTAACCATTTGCTTCCGCTAATGGTTATCCAATGGTGCTTCTCATATCCATGCCATCATGGACACAAAATACTGTCTTTTTGTAAGTTTATTTATTAGTGTAACAAATAGGCTTACATTAACACAGCAATGAAAATCCCCTAGTTGCCACACTCCGGTGCCTGTTCGGGTACACTGAGGGAGAATTTAACATGGCCAATGCACCAAACCAGCGCGTCTTTTTGGACTGTGGGAGGAAACCGGAGCACCCGGAGGAAACCCCGCACAGACACAGGGAGAGCGTGCAGGTTCCGCACAGATAGTGACCCAAGCCGGGAATCGAACCCGGGTTGCTGGCGCTGTGAGGCAGCAGTGCTAACTATTGTGCCACCGTGCCGCCCATGTTGGAAATCTGAAAGAAAAACAGAATGCGCTGGAAATACTCAGCAGTTCGCACATTTTAGGTCATGATGACCCTCAGTCCAGATGAAGTCTCATCACGACTCAAAATTTTAACCCTGTTCCTCTCTACGGGTGTGGTCTGACCTGCTGGACATTCCCAGCTTCTTCTGTTTTTGTTTCATGCATTGTAGGCCTTTGCCCTTTGACCGGATTGCTAGGTGACAAAACAAAAACAAAAGCCCTAAATACTCCAGCAGAACTGAATAGGAAATAGAGGATGGGATTTTCTGCCCCTTCCCACGAGTGGGATTTTCCAGGCCCACCCAAGGCGACCCCGCGCCACCCCCCGCACCACCCCCCGCACCCCCCCCCCCCCCACCGCCCCCCCCAAACGGCAGGATGGGTGAGCCACGCAGAAGATTCTACCTGCGAGCTGCCTCCATTGTCAGAAAACATGCCGCCAGGAGGTGTGGATGTGGGTGGAAAATCCTGCCCAGAAAATAGCCCTGGTGTCCTGGCCAACGTTTATCCCTCAAATGGCAACATCAAAAACAGATTCACTTGTCGTTAATCCTGTAGTCCTCCACCGCTGTGCCTGTGTAGATTGGACATTTGCCCACATAACAACAGTGACAGGACTTCACAAAGTAATTCATTGTTTGTGGTGTGCTTTGGGACAGGGTGAGAGACTGAAAGGAGCTCCATCAATGAAATTTTCCCTGTCGCTGCGTGGGTGGGAAAAATCTATTTACTGGGAGAGGTGAAAATGTGTCATGCAGGGTGGCAGAGGCAACATTATTAAGGATATACAGAACATAGTGTGCTCAGACAAGGGATCTGCTTAGATTCCTCACAAGGGTTTTCTCATCTGTATTTTTTTTTTACGTTCTTGTGTACAGTATCAGTGACCCAAATAACAGCACATCAAGATAAAAAATAGCACTGAACCATTTTCCAGTCTCAGAGTAATTCTGCTGCATGACACATATTAAATTGCAAATCAGCCTTAAATGTAAAGCAAATGCCTGAGGCAAAAAAAAAACTGTTAGACCCTGACCATTTCACTCGTACTTCCAGAAACAAGTTCCTAACTCAACTTCTACTTTACAGGGAGCAGGAGGAATCAATAATCATTGTGGTGCCGCAAATCAAAATCTGAAATGACAAGGTCTGCACAATTGTGTCAAACCTTTTGACTGGTGCTGTGTAGGAAGGCAATTAATTGTTAAAGGTAATATTCATCATTCTTCGCTGCATCAAGGTAAGTACAAGTTGCTGTATTTGTAAGAAAGCAGGTGAACTGATCACGCTGGGAGTCCAATGCAATTCTCCGAACAAGTAAATGGCGAACAATTCCTTTAGATGCAGTTAAGAAATAAGTGAAGAACATGAAAGATGGTGCGCAGGAAACAATTATAGCCAAGTACAGCACACTTGATTAAAATACATCAGTCAGCACTCTAGATGGGACAGGTAATATGAAATGGAAAGATCATTTTGTCTCATGCCAATGGATTGATATTTCATTGATGCTACATTTTGCCCAGAAATCTGAAGGTTAAAAAAAAGTCTCAGTCAAGTTCTGAACCTTCTGTTGCTTCATGCATCACAAAGAAGAATGTAACTCTCTCTGCATGGATAATTATTGTGCAAGAATCACAGGGGGGTCCATACTCCATTTCTCTTGTCCCATACTTTGAGCTTTCCCTGATTCTATGGGCTGAATTTTACACTTCCCCATCAGCAGGTTTGAAGACCAGGTGAGCACCTTAAATGCAGCCTGCCCCTCGATGTGTCTGAAAATTTACAGACGACAGAGGAAGTGCCCAACAGTCCACCCAATTGATTGCCACTTAAGGGTGTCATCCAACCACCTCTGGTATTTCATCTGCAGCTTTAGGCTTTAGTCAAACGGGCTGTTGTTGAAAAGGAAAATGGGTTAGTGTTGAATGGACAAATGGGTTAGTGTCGAATGGGCAGGGGAAGGGGTGGGGGGGGGGGGGGCACATACTGAACCTCCTTTGCAGACCCTATGATCCATCAGAGGCCCTCCCTTGCAAAAATTATGCTCTACCTCTTTAAAGATGCCCCCTGGCCTTCTGAACTGGGGGGCATCCCAACATCCCTGTGCCAAGACCTACCCTCCGACTCCAGGTTTAGCTGGGCTCCTCAATGCGATGGGATTGCCTGTTGAACCAGCAATGGACTGCGCTACCCTGGCACTGGCCAGTAGGGGCGCTGTCCACCTCTTAAGATGACCGGCAGTCCCATGAGGTCTGGTTTTAAGGGCTTTTGTTGGGTGAAGTGAAGGGTGAGTGCTTGAGGGGGTGGGAGGGCCAGGGGAATAATTAAAGGCTGGGAATGGCCTTTTTGGGGAATGTAGCAAAAACTGCCGGATTTCACACCTGGCTCAGGCCTATCACTATCGTGGGTAAAATACAAGCAGGTGGGGATGAAGCCCTTAAGTGGCCATCAATTGGTCCCATAAAGACCTCAGTAGGCCCGAGGGTAGACAGGCAATCTGACAGCTCCCAACCACCCCCCCAATAAAATCTCATCAGGACCCAGGTAGGAAGGCCACATTCTGGATTGTTCCTCATTCTAAACCATCAGTCGGACCGTATAAAATCCATCCCCGTTTGTCCAATATTCAGCACTGAATGCCGAAATTTCTTCCAACTAATTATTAAAAAGGCTATTACATTTCTCATCAAATATAATGTCCAGAATTGAACACAATGCTCCATCTGAGGCCTAACTAACCTTTTATAATGGCTTAGCCTAACCTCCATACAATTGTACCAAATGGGAGAATTTTAAGCCCCCTAAAAATAGGAGAGCTTGGGTTTGGTGGAGATGAGGGAGGGGGTTTACATCAAACTCTTGAGTTCCTCACTCCCCACAGTACCCCTAGGCCTCCAACTCTCCAGCCACCTCTCCCTATACTTTGAACATCTCCCTCGCCCTCACTGGGCCTCCTACCCTCCTCTCCCCAGACTTCATTATCACTCACCTGATCTCATCCCCCACCTCAACCTCCACCCCTGAGACCACTGTCACTATCCGCATGCCCAATCCCTCTCTACCTGGTGTCAAACTGCTTCTCCAAGCCTAGAAATCACCACACCATCCGCCCCACCCCGGGATCAATTCCTCCTCTCTCTGTCCTATCGTTCCCCCTCCACCACTCCCCCGTCCCCAAGTCTCCTCTCCCCCACTTATCAGCCCCAATCGACGCACCGTCATCATCCCTGGATCAAGCCCCTCGCCATTCCCCCGCCCGCCACCACCACTTCATTTGGAACTCCCCATGCTTTGTTGGAGATGAAAAGAGAAAATGTGTGAAAGATTGCAATCTGGGCGGCATGGTGGCACAGTGGTTAGCACTGCTGCCTCACAGCTCCAGAGGCTTGGATTCGATTCCCGGCTTGGGTCACTGTCAGTGTGGAGTTTGCACGTTCTCCCCGTGTCTGCGTGGGTTTCCTCTGGGTGCTCCGGTTTCCTCCCACAGTCCAAAAATGTGTGGGTTAGGTGCATTGGCCATGCTAAATTGCGTTAGTGTCCTGGGATGTGTAGGTTAGAGGGATTAGCGGGGTAAATATGTGGGGTTGCGGGGATAGGGCCTGGGTGGGATTGTTGTCCGTGCAGACTTGATGGGCCAAATGGCCTCCTTCTGCACCGTAGGGTTTCTTTGATTCTATGTAACAAAGACAAATACACAGAGGCAATTTCATAATCCAAGTACATGAATGAAATGCATACATGAACACCTAATCACCTTGTTGCCGCATGTGGTCATCATAAATCGCTTAGTTGCTTTTAAAATCTTAATTTTTTTAATGAAGCTATTTTTAATCAGTGATAAGATATTGAAGAGTAATGTTTACACGTGACAAATTAAGGTGCAAAAAAATCATCTTTTGTACAGAAAGCTGTGAGAATAAGAGGAGTCATTGGCCCTAATGGCAGCCTTTATATAGCTTTCCATTTTTAATGGTTCACAGTTATCAAAGCTTGACAATACTTGATGAATGCAGTCGCTACATCAGAGAGGAGCAGCCATCGAGCATTCCAGCACAGAGAAGCTCGTGATACAGGGGTGGAGGGATAAATGTCCAAGCTCAAAAACCAGCCAAGCTGCCAGAATTGTTGGGTAAACAAGAGGTTTTAAATATTAAAAAGCAATCACAAGATATTGAGTGGTTGACTGTTTACCTTCTGCAACCCTCCGTAGCGCTGAATAGAGTCCGAGAGCTGGTTCTTAAGCCTGTCCAACTGTAACCATTCTCGCTGCAGACAAAACAAAGAGAAACAAGAGTTAAATCGTTCTTTTTGCCCCTCCCTGAAACTTTGAGTTAACAGACTGAGAATCTGGCTAATTTCTAACCAGCCCCTTTCACTCAGACACCTTCAGCATGTTAGGGATAAAGAGAAGCTGAATGGGGACTGGAAATCTGAAATAAATAGAAGCAAAACAGGTAATTTTGTAAGTAGGTCAGTCAGTATCTGAGAAATCTATTAATGCTTAAGCCTTTTTCTACAAAATTACAGGAAAGGAGTTATGCCTCAAGATATTAACCCACGAGGATGGATACCTATGGCCGTGATTCTCCTGGAAAAAATCCAAGCGCTGCCACCAGCAGCACCAACCAGGTGCGATTCAACCACTCTTTGGTTGCAAAAAATCACCAGCGTGAAGGATGTCGGCAAGTCTGGCTTCAAGGAGATCGGAGCGCCTTATTTAAAGGATGCCCGATCTCTCAGACTAGAGTGTCACGCTCTTCCTCCATCCACCTTACAGACATTGCAACCCTCCACAGATAAGGTGATGTGTCACAGCCAGGGTGACACTGCCAGGGTGACACAGCCAGGGTGTCAGGGGATAGAACCAGGGCACTGTCCAACCATGTACCTGACCACACGGAGGCTCCAAAGGCCTCTGAAGCCCCGGCATGTCATAACATCTACCTAGAGAATTATATGGTGGCTACTAGAAGATCCTCACTGAGGATCCCTTGGAGGATAATCTCAGAGCTGTGCCAGTCTCTTCTGTGGCTGAATATAATCTCCAATACAGGAATGCTGTTCCAGCAGAAGTTGTTGAAAAAGAACAACTATGGAAAAGAAGCACTCAGACTGTGCGCCTGGTCTTTCTAGAACAATCTTCCGATCAAGGAGAAAGCCTGTTTAAAAAAAAAACTGTGGTTAGAAACCACAGCAGCTCAGAGGAGGAAGTACACACGTTTCATGGAGCATGAACTGATTGTATCAACAATGAACTGTTTGATCTGCCCTGGAGCTGTCATTCAGAAAAACCTTTAGCAATTAACAGAACATCAGTTACTTGTGCAAACAACTCTGGGCTGATGCCTTCTTTGATCTTCTCTCGAGTTGTCAGTCAAAGTAGTTCTAAGAGCTTTCAGAGCAGCTGGGGCTTATTCAAGTTAGAAAGGGAGATCCCCCTTTTGAAATTCAAAGCACCTATCAATCAGTGTGCTTCAAAAAGCTTTCAGAGCACCTGCGGATAAGGAGAGAAACTAAGCGAATCTGTCTCGTGGAACTGGTATCTCCTGTCAATCAAAGTACTTCAAAGAGGTTGGGTAACACCTGGGGCTTCTGGAATCAATCAAGGGCAATCCCTACTGTAGAATGGTGTACTGCTGTGATTTTGAAGGATTCCAGATGTTCAGAGGGCATGGATATCAAATTGACCAAATGTTTCACAGAACACAGACAATAATAAAGATTTTTTTTCTCAAAAGTACCATCCCAAGAGTGATTTCCACATTTCCCAAGGCAGGAAGAAGTCCAGTCATGAGACCCCCATCTCGGGGGGAAGGACCTCCCTCTGCAGCCTGGCAGCAGCAGAGGGGCCAACTCTGCCAACAGTGGGCTGACGAATGGCAGATGGAGTTTAATTTAGATAAATGCGAGGTGATGCATTTTGGTAGATTGAACCAGGGCAGGACTTAGTCAGTTAATGGTAGGGTGTTGGGGAGAGTTACAGAACAAAGAGATCTAGGGGTACATGTTCATAGCTGCTTGAAAGTGGAGTCACAGATGGACAGAGTGGTGAAGAAGGCATTCAGCATGCTTGGTTTCATTGGTCAGAACATTGAATACAGGAGTTGGGACATCTTGTTGAAGTTGTACAAGACATTGGTAAGGCCACACTTGGAATACTGTGCACAGTTCTGGTCACCCTATTATAGAAAGGATATTATTAAACTAGAAAGAGGCTGGATAGACTGGGACTTCTTTCTCTGGAGCGTAGAAGGCTGAGGGGTGATTTTATAGAGGTCTATAAAATAATGAGGGGCACAGATCAGCTTGATAGTCAATAACTTTTCCCAAAAGTAGGGAAGTCTAAAACTAGGGGGCATAGGTTTAAGGTGAGAGGGGAGAGATACAAAAGTGTCCAGAGGGGCAATTTTTTCACACAAAGGGTGGTGAATGTCTGGAACAAGCTGCCAGAGGTAGTAGTAGAGGCGGGTACAATTTTGTCTTTTAAAACAGTCACATGGGTAAAATGGGTATAGAGGGATATGGGCCAAATGTGGGCAATTGGGATTAATTTAGGGGTTTAAAAAAAAGACGGCATGGACAAGTTGGGCCGAAGGGCCTGTTTCCATGCTGTAAACCCCTATGACTCTATGGCTCTACAACTGGCACAGTTGGAGGCAGTACTTACCTTCTTGCCAATCTTGGAGACCACAGCAGCTGGTCCCCACTAGTCAGGACTAGGAGAGAGTGGCACCCGCTGGACTTCCTACTGGGAAGGGTAGGAACAAGCTGGGGGGCAGAGCAATCTTTCTGTACTTAGTCAGTTTTAGGGAGAGGAGAAAGATTTGCACCAGTTCTGACAGATTGGCAGTGCCAGGGAAGTGCCAGGTGGGCACTGCCAAGCCATGTCCCCGACTACCTGAAGGCTTCAATGACCTCCAAGCACCCTCACCAGTATCACCATCAATGGAGACCAGTAATGATTCTCGCCGGGATCCCACTGCCCCTGAGGGTTGGAGCAGGGAGAATCCAGCTTGAAATCATCTAAACATATTTCAATGAATATTTAAATATGTAATCTGGTTCCCACCCTTGCTGGGCAGGAAGCAGATTACATTCAGGCATGGGGCTTGTAGTATCCCAAAACGGGTTCTTGCCAGTGCTAAATACTCCTAAACGTCTGCTCCCCCACATTTCTCCAACCCTGAAAGGCCCCAGCAGAAGCTGCACCAGACATGACACAGCCAGAAAACTGCCCCAAGGTTCTTGTAGTACTGAAAAGCCATGATCCATATGTACCTGGGCAAGTGGGCAAGACCATGGAAGGCGGTTTTGCAGCTTCCAGAAGTAGGCATTGTGGCCAGGGTGCAGTTGGTGGCTCATGTGTTTGGAAACAATGATACCCACCTGTATTATTTTCTAATTTTAAGGGGTTGTGGCACAATTAATGGAGAATAATGGAGAAAATCCAGCAATTGGCAATCACCATTGATTGCAATGCTGGACTGAATGATGAGAACAAATTTTGATTAGCTTAGGTGAGTCTACTGGGGGAGCAGCAAGGCCTCCCAGTATTTTATCCCACACTATAACTCAGTGTCTCTCACATACCCAGGTACTTGTTTAAACATTTCCTTATTAACAACTATATGGACCCTTAATAAATTATCACAATGGAGTAAAAGCCCAATGTGTCCGACCCATGCGTTGGTCAATTTCCTTCATTTCCAAAGTCTGTTTAGGGAGTTTCACCCATTTACAACCAGGGCCAACTGCCTGGTGTTGATCCAATAAGCCAAATTCCACAGTGGCACAGTGGTTAGCACTACGGCCTCACAGCTCCAGGGATCTGGGTTCGATTCCCGGCCTCAGGTCACGGTCTGTGTGGAGTTTGCACATTCTCTCAGTGTCTGCGTGGGTTTCCTCCAGGTACTCCGGTTTCCTCCCAATGTCCAAAGATGTGCAGGCTAGGTGCATTGCCCGTGCTAAATTGCCCCTTACTGTCCTGGGCTGCATAGGTTAGAGCGATTAGCAGGGTAAATATGTGGGGTTGGGGGAATAAGGTCTAGGTGGGATTGTTGTTGGTGGCAGAATGACCTCCTTCTGCACTGTAGGGGTTTCTATGATTTCTCACAATGGAAACTTCTGTGATATTTCTGCCAGTGCTTTAGAGATTGAACTCCACACAATTCGGTCCATTTCTTCTGGAGAATGGATTAATCAGTTCAAGCGGTTGTGGTCATCCGAGCTCCTTTGGTAAACTAACACAAAAAAAAAACTGCCAAAGAAAAAAACTCTGGAACATCAGCCACAAAAACAAATGGTAGCGTTTACATATTAAATGGGATTTCATCGTTAATGTATTAATAAAACCCACATTTAAAGTCGATTAATAATTCAGGATGCGAAAGTGCAATGACTGTATTAGTTAAAAATGGCTAACGGCCAAGGAGAGAAGTAATTATATTTTATATGCAAATCCGACTGGTTTTAATTTTCCGGCAATTACTTTTTGGTTTCAGGACTCGTGTGCATGATATTTGAAGTTATTGTTACATCTCAGCTGCACTTACCCTGGATGATCCCCGCACTATTTCCGAGAGCTGCTTAATATACTTTGTCGAGGAGCTGATGGTTTTGTTCGTCTCCTGCTGCGTTGTGTGCCTGTGGCAGACAGAAGGGAGGAGGCAACAATAAATAAAATAATTGCTGAGTTTGGAGTAAAACAACTGAACTAACTGTGGGAAGAACAACGATCAGGACACAAGCAGTACCGACATTTAAGTGGGAATATTGCAAGACATCACCATGCTCTCGTAAAATTCTGATTTAAATACGATATCGGTGCCATTTGAATTTTGCTTCTGTCTCCATAATTCAAGTCAAAATATTTGGGTGACACCAGCTCTGTGCGTCCTCCATGTCGAAATACAAAGCAGCTTGCTCGTACTCATAAAACTTGCGTTTGATCAGCAAAACAACTCTGGACGAAGTAAATTAAATAACTTTTCTCAGTGAAACCTAAACCTGTCTCCCCTCCCAGTACAGCATTGTTTCCTCAAGTGCAACATCTCTGGCAAACGGCTAATTTAGCCGTCTGTCTCTAGATTTGTCCAGGCAACATCAAAAATCTGTAAACCTCATCCCCCTCTGCCAAAACACATTCGCTCCTCTGGGATAATGCTGGGGAGGAAAGATAAACCCTGGCTTCATTTCTTCATTGCCCCTGGGAGCCCCTCTTTCCTGACCCTTTACTCTCAGCTTTAACAAGTGTGAGAGACTCATGGATCTCTTTGTCAACAAGGTACAGACCATCCATTGCTTTTGTGGCTTTCCAACTTGCCCTTTACCAGAAAGAAATGAACAACTTCACTTCCCCAAAGTATCTCCCTTCACCCTATTTCTGGGCCCTTGTTCTATGGCATTAAAAATGCTAAATGAAATCAAGTTGTCGCAGTTGTCTATTTCTCACCTGATGTCCTCCATGTTCTTTCTGGTCTAATCTGAACAACAAACCTACCTCCGGTTCCCACAACACAATTCCTGCTGACTATTCTGCCCGTCTTTGTGGCCCCCATGTTAGCTAACATTACAAATGATTCTTTCTCCTCGGCCGATGTCCTCTGCCATTCAGAACCACTGTCATCAGCTCTGCTCAAGATAAATTAGATTGCAAATGACTACCCCCATGTCCAACCTCACTCTTCTCTTCAAAGCTCTGGGTACTTGTTGCCTGCTCTCAAGCATACAAAAGTTAAGGCAAACATGGTGGCACAATAGTTAGCACTGCTACTTCACAGCAGCAGGGGTCAGGTGGTGGTGAGCTGCCTTCAAGAACTGCTGCAGTCCATGTGGTGTAGCTACATCCACAGTGTTGTTAGGCAGGGAGTTCCAGGGCTTTGGCCCAGTGACAGTGAAGGAACAGCGATAAGAGTTTTGAGTCAGAATGGTGTGTGGTTATGAAATGGAAACTTGAATTGTAGATAGTGTAAGTTAGCGATGTGGCACATTCTAGAGCACAAATCTTCTGTCAAGGTGTTGTTGGGACCCATAGTCTCTGCTGAACCTAGTGTGCCCAGTTATTTCATGATATAATTTGAAGTGAATTGTGTTGCCTGAAGACTTGCTTCTGATATGGTCAGTCCTCAGGATGAGGCTATTACGGATCATTCATTTGGTACTTCCAGCTGAAGATGGTCGCAAATACTTCAGCTATTTTATTTTGCACTCAGTGCTGGACTCTGTTGTCATTGAGAATGGGGATCTTCATGGAGCTTCCACATCAACCTAATTATTTGTTTAATTGTGCAATACATTCTCAATTGGATGCAGCAAGACTGCAGAACATTTGTCTGACTTTTTGGTTGTGAGGTCACTGAACTCTATCTGTAGCATGTTGCTTCCATCCTTTACCATGCATGTGCTCCTATACAGTAGCTTCATAAGATTGACATCTCACTTCAGGTATGCCTGGTGCTGCTCCTGATATGATTTCCTGTACTCATTAAACCAAGCTTGCCCGCCTGGCTTGATGATAACGATAGAATGAGAGATACCCTGGGCCATGAGGTTACGTGCTAAATATTTTTTTTAACTGAAACATAAGACATGGTGTCACTGGCTGGCCTGCATTTGATTGCCCTTGAGAAGGTAGTGGTGAGCTGCCTTCTTGAAACACTGCAGTCCACAATGCCATTAGGGAGGGAATTCCAGGATATAATTTGCTTGCTGCTGAGATCTTGTAGTGCCTCATGGAGGCTGAGTTTTGAGCTGCTATACATTCTGAATCTATCCCAAGAAGAACAGTGGTAGTGTCACACACCCCAATGAAAGGTATCCTCAATATAAAGATGTGATATGATCTCCACAAGGACTGTGTGGTGGTCACTCCTACCAATGTCATGGACAGATTAATTTGTAACAGGTTAGTGAGGGCAAGATCAAGTAGGTTTTCCCTTGTGTGGTTCTCTTACTACCTGCCACAGGTCTAATCTGACAGACTTGGATAGTTTGGTTAGTAATGGTGTCACCAACCAAATTACTCTTGGTAATTGTCATTGAAGTTTCACTTCCAAAGTAAATACTATGCCCTTGCTATCCTCAAAAGTTAAAGTTTATTTATTAGTCACAAGTAAGGCTTACATTAACACTGCAATGAAGTTACTGTGAAACTCCCCTAGTCGCCACACCTATTCAGGTCAATGCACTCTTAAAGACCCCTCTGAAGTACCTAGAAAGCTTCTAACAAGTGGAGTTCAATATGGGGAGACACAGGTTCCTCAGGTAAGGGATAATGAGCAAGGGGTTTCCATGTCCATATTTTACATAATGCCATGGAACTTCATGGGGTCTGGAGTCAATGCTGAGCACTACCAGGGCTACTGTCTCGCAACTCCACCCCATTGTGCTGCCATCTCTTTTGGTCTGTACTGTAGGTGCGATAGGACATATCCAGGGATGAAGAAGAATGAATTTGGTTCAAACCTGGCTGAAAGTTATGATTTTGTGAGTATGACCAAGTCTTTCTCTGGTGCAGCTGTCCCGATTTTGGGTCAAGAGGGATTGGCGTGCATTGGTCGTGTCTGAATCATGTGACTAAGCCCATACTGAATGGTTCAACTGGTTTTAGTAGTCTTTTAGTTTCCTGCAACAGTTTTGATTGAAATCAATTGCTTGCTAGATACTTCAGAGGGGTATTTAAGAGTCCCCACATTTCTCTAAATCTGGGTCAATTCCTGACCGGAATGGTATGGGTGACAGATTTCCTTCCAAAGTGATTACATAGTTAATAAACTATTTATTTAATTCACTGAATTCAACTTTCCAACTGCCACGTGTCTTGAGATCTTTAGTCCTGGCTTCTGTATTATTCGCCCTATGATGTAACCATTATGCCATATTACCCTAGCACTAATGAAACAAGTTACAAGTCCATAGTCTCCTCAACAAGCAATATAAACGTGGCATTTCCTTACTTATTCCCTGTCTATTTTCATATATGATGGCTGACTTCTCTTGGTTCTGTTCATCTGCAGCCTGGTGTCTAAAGTGTGGCTGCAAACAACTAACATCAGAAAAGAGAGCGAGATCTGAGAAGGGCATTCACTCAATTTCCATTGGAATGATGCTGAGGCTGAAAGGGTTAATTACAAGGGAAGGCTGCATAAACTTGACCTGACTCTCCTTTAAAAGTTCGAAGACTGGTCTAATTAAGGCAGTTTGAGTGATTGAAAGGATTCGATTGGGTAAATGAACAGTAACGATTTCACTCGGCAAGCCATTTTGGAGTGAAATCAGTTTCTTCACACAGAAGGTGTCAGTAATCTGGATCTCTTTCCCAAAAGGCTGGATCAATTGAAGCTGGCAAGATTGAGACCAATAGAAATTTGTTAGGTGTGGGGATCCAGGGGTATGGAACAAAGGTCAGTAAAAACATTTGAGGTACAGGTCAGTCACAAGCGAAGTGAGTAGGAGAGCACACTTGAGGGGCTGGATAACCTCCTCCTATTCCTATGTTCCTAAGAATAAAGCACAGCAGGGTCACTGGCGGGAGGGGGGGCGGCTTGAAGTACTGGGGTAGGAAGAGAACAAAAGCTCCAGAAATACAACGCAGCAGGAAACACAGGAAGGAAAGGCGGGTTCCATGTTATATAATTAACATACTGGACCTCAAGAAAAATAAGGTTCCCTGTTTAATTTAATTTAATATGGGAATGAGGGTGGCAAGCCTTTTTGAAATTCGCCCCCACCCCACCAAAAACTGAGAAAAAGCCATTTTTGCTGAGTCGTTTGCCTTCGACATCCTGTACACCAAGTGGTTGGAGCCAAGGACTTGCAAGCAATCAAAAGGACTGTTCCTCAGGAAGATCAACATGACTTGGTGACATATCCACTTATGTCGGTGTTCCACTACCTGGACTTGAGCAGTCACCTCAATGAGACAGAGGAACTTAAATACTTCTCCAGCTAAGCAGCTAAAAGTCATTGCCGTGCTCCAGACCACAGGCTGCCTGTGAATAAAAGGAGTTCAACTATCCTTATTGATTCAACCTTCATAACACAGCATTTGTCTAATTACTTTTTGAAGAAGTTAATCAATGCAGCATTAGCCAGGGCCAGGGAGAGAATTTTTTAAAATATTCATTCATGGGATAAGAGCGTCGTTGGCCGGCCAGCATTTATTGCCCATCCCTAGTTGAGAGGCAACCACATTGCGGTGGCTCTGGAGTCGCATATAGGCCAGACCACGTAAGGAAGGCAGATTTCTTTCCCTAAAGGACATTAGTGAATCAGATGGATTTTTCCAACGATCAACAATGGTTTCATGGTCATCAGTAGATTCTTAATTCCAGATATGGTTAGGTGCATTGGCCATGCTAAATTCTCCCTCAGTGTACCCGAACAGGCGCCGGAGTGTGGCGATTAGATTTTCACAATAAATTTATTGCAGTGTTAACGCAAGCCGACTTGTGACACGAATAAATAAACTAAAAAAATCTAAAAATACTTTTACTGAATTCAAATTCCACCATCTGCCAAGGCGGGATTCGAACATGGGTCCCGAGAACATTAGCTGAGTTTCTGGATTAAATGACGAGATCTGGAGCTTGGCTTGTTTCTCGGCCCCTTATCCACAACCTCCACACACCCTCTTCCTTCCACCCC
This sequence comes from Mustelus asterias, assembly GCF_964213995.1. Lineage (NCBI taxonomy): Eukaryota > Metazoa > Chordata > Chondrichthyes > Carcharhiniformes > Triakidae > Mustelus > Mustelus asterias. The sequence goes on from NC_135807.1 coordinate 23,691,579, forward strand.
GCCCCCCCATCCACATCCTTTGAGTGTGGAGAATTGGGAAACATAGTCACCATTAAGTCGGACTGTTTTATCATCCTCCCAGTGGGGTCAGACTATTTTATATAGGCTTAGCAAAACTTCTTGGTCTTTGTACTCTATGTCTCTATTGATAAAACCCATCAAAAGCTCAGATTTTGGTATCGTACACTTTATAACCATGGATTTGTCAAAGAATTACCCACAACTCGATTGTTCATTTCATGCAACTAACTCTGCTTCACTGAACCTGGCTCAATGCAATATCCAATAAGCAATATCCAAAAGGCTTGAACTTCACAAGCACGACAAACAACAATCCCATGCGCAAATGAGAATATCTTGGACTAATGGTGACATATTCTATTGCTGCACGACTCCTGGTTTCACTTCCAAGTCTAAAAATGGCAAAACCTTCCAGTAAAGTAGCACCAATCTATTCACCTGCAATCACACTGTCAATTCTCTCACACAAGTGGGCTTTTTTTTTAAACAAGAGAATTACTTTTTTTGCATTGAGGGATAAATATTTTATGACTCTAAATTGAAACTAACCACTCTTACAGATGCCCAACATGGAGAATATTCTAGGAGATCAAAGTGCAGCAACTGCTGGGAATTTGACATATAAGTGGAAAATGCTGGGAATATAATCAGCAGGCCAGGTAGCATTTGTAGACATAGAAACAAAGGATGGGTTTTATGCCCTTCCCCCGGCCCCAGTGACATATTTTCCAGTGATGGAGGCAGCTCGGCCTTGGCCGGCCATGGGATCTTCCAGTAACACTAATGTCCACAGGGTTTTGCCTGTCCTGCACTCTCCACCGACAGGGCACGTGCCATGGGGGGTTGCTATCAGTGGGACCGGGAGATCCTGCTGGGGGAAATGGCCTTAAAATTGTGGAAAGGGCTTTAACATTTCAGCTCGAGGCAATGTTTCTGGTCCACACTTGTTCTGATGAAGGGTCACTGACCTCTTGATTTGATTTATTATTGTCACATGTATACAGTGAGAAATACTGGCCGTGATTCTCCCATTGCGACCCGCAACTTTTCTGTCGGGTCGTGGTGGGAGATGCGTGTTGCGAGCATTGAACAGGGATTTGCCCAAGTGCCAGGAATGCATCTGTATCTCCTAGAGCCGGCAAACAGTCGTCGGTCAGACCACGCTGGAAACTGGCGGGAAAGCAGGTAAGTCATTTAAATCTTTTTAAAATATGTTTTAAATATGTTTCTTAGTTCATTATCGGGGCCTCCCACCTGCCAGGAGTACTTCATTCCAGCCGGGATCAGACGAGCTCCCCACGTTCAGGGAAGACCCCATTGGAATGAAGGGGGGGACAATCAGGGCCCCCCAGGGGGTCGGGTGGTGGGGGGGTAGTGCCCCCTGGGCATGGGCACCCTGGCAGTGCCAGCCTGTGCCCCCAGCACTGCCCAAGGGGCAAAGTGCCCGTGCCCAGGGGGAATCTTGGCATTGCCCACCGGGCAGTGCCAAGGGGGTGGGGCTTATTGTGGGTGGGGCTTAGGGGCGATCAATGGGTGTGGAGAGTCCTGTTGCCACTCTGCAGACAGGATCGGCCTGGTAGGAGGGAGAGCAGCGATTGGGGAGGGGGGCATGGTCTGCCGGGCGGGGGGGAGGGGGGGTTCCTGCCTCCAGAGGGGTCTGACCCGGGGGAGGGTCAGCGGGGGGGGTGGGTCTGCCAGGGTGAGGAAGATGGGGGGATCGCCACTGCTGGGGGGAGGTAGGGGCGTGGACTGAGCATCAGGGCACTCTGGGGCAGGGGTGGGGGGTGTCAATGAATTGCTGTGGGGGCCACGATCGGGCTGTGAGGGGGGCTGGAGGGGCAGCACTGCAGTGGTCCCAGGCTGGCCAGTGATCAAGCTGGCCAGCAAACGGGGAGTCTGACAGATTGGGACCACTGGGGTTGTTCTCCCTGGAAAGACGGAGGATGAGGGGAGACTTAATAGAGGTGTATAAAATTATGAAAGGCATAGATAGGGTGAACGGTGGGAAGCTTTTCCCCAGGTCGGTGGTGACGTTCACGAGGGGTCATAGGTTCAAGGTGAAGGGGGGGAGGTTTAACACAGATATCAGAAGGACATATTTTACACAGAGGGTGGTGGGGGCCTGGAATGCGCTGCCAGGCAAGGTGGTGGAGGCGGACACACTGGGAACATTTAAGACTTATCTAGACAGCCATATGAATGGAGTGGGAATGGAGGGATACAAAAGAATGGTCTAGTTTGGACCAGGGAGCGGCACGGGCTTGGAGGGCCGAAGGGCCTGTTCCTGTGCTGTATTGTTCTTTGTTCACTGCTCATGCGCAGAGTTCCAGAACTGTCAGACCTTGGCGCGAATAGCCACCACCCCCACCCAGGCGCGACGGCCCCCAGGTTTTTAATGAGATTCACGACTTGGACCTCTGCAGTGCACAGAGTGCGGAGATTCAGGTGAGAAGCTGAACTGACAGTCAGGATTTAGAACAGTTTTCCCGCCAATTCAGCACTTTTGGGAGAATCGCCCCCATTGTTTCTTGCATGCTATACAGACAAAGCATACCGTTTATAGAGAAGGAAAGGATGTGGTGTTACAGTCATAGCTAGGGTGTGGAGAAAGATCAACTTAGTGCAAGGTAGGTCCATTCAAAGGTCTGATGGCAGCAGGGACGAAGCTGTTCTTGAGTCGGTTGGTACGTGACCTCAGACTTTTGTATCTTTTTCCCAACAGAAAAAGGTGGAAGAGAGCATGTCTGGGGTGCGTGGGGTCCTTGATTATGCTGGCTGCTTTGCCGAGGCAGCGGGAAGTGTAGACAGAGCCAATGAATGAGATGCTGGTTTGCGTGGTGGACTGGGCATCATTCACGACCCTTTGTAGTTTCTTGCGGTCTTGGGCAGAGCAGGAGACATACCAAGCTGCGATGCAACCAGAAAGAATGCTTTCTATGGTGCACCTGTAAAAGTTGCTGAGAGTCATAGTGGACATGCCAAATTTCTCTGTCTCTCTTTGCACAGATGCTGCCAGAAGTGTTGAGTATTTCCAACACATTCCTTTTCTACTGTAGCAAGAATAATACTTTTTGCTCGTCCTCCAAAAAGCAATTGGACTTTTTGTGAGCATCTTATCATCCTTCAGCAAGAAACCCAGCAGCAGCTATTCAGGAGGCTGTTCAGCACCTTAAGCATGCTCACGATTCAAACAAAAACAGAAAGTGCTGGAAAATCTCAGCAGGTCTGACAGCATCTGTGGAGAGAGAACAGAGCCAATGTTTCGAGTCTGGATGACCCTTCATCAGAGACATTGACTGTATTCTCTCTCCATAGTTACTGTCAGACCTGCTGAGATTTTCCAGGATTTTCTGTTTCTGTTTCAAATTCCAGCATCCGCAGCATTTTGCCTTTATCCTCATGACTGATCTGTAACTCAACTATTTTTACCGTCCTTTGCTCCATTTCCATGAATGCCTTGATACAAACACGAACAAAAGCGCACAAGAGATTATCGTGCAAGATTAAAGCGCATGGGATTGGAGGAAGTGTATTGAGATGGATAGAAAAATAAATAAACCAAATAAATAAACCAAATAAACCTGTTGAACTTTAACCTGGTGTTGTGAGACTTCTTAATGTAGAAAACTGGTTGGCAGAGAGGAAACAAAGAGTAGGAATTAATGGGTGCTTTTCAAATTGGCAGGCGGTAACTAGTGGAGTGCCACAGGGATCGGTGTTGGGGCCCCAGCTATTCACAATATATATTAATGATTTGGATGAGGGAACAAAATGTAACATCTCAAAGTTTGCAGATGACACCAAGTTGGGTGGGAGGGTGAACATAGAACATAGAACAGTACATTTCAGAACAGGCCCTTCGGCCCACGATGTTGTGCCGAGCTTTATCTGAAACCAAGATCCAGCTATCCCACTCCCTATCATCCTGGTGTGCTCCATGTGCCTATCCAATAACCGCTTAAATGTTCCTAAAGTGTCTGACTCCACTATCACTGCAGGCATTCCATTCCACACCCCAACCACTCTCTGCGTAAAGAACCTACCTCTGATATCCTTCCTATATCTCCCACCCTGAACCCTATACTTAGGCCCCCTTGTAATAGCTCCATCCACCCGAGGAAATAGTCTTTGAATGTTCACTCTATCTATCCCCGTCATCATTTTATAAACCTCTATTAAGTCTCCCCTCAGCCTCCTCCGCTCCAGAGAGAACAGCCCTAGCTCCCTCAACCTTTCCTCATAAGACCTACCCTCCAAACCAGGCAGCATCCTGGTAAATCTCCTCTGCACTCTTTCCAGCGCTTCCACATCCTTCTTATAGTGAGGTGACCAGAACTGCACACAATATTCCAAATGTGGTCTCACCAAGGTCCTGTACAGTTGCAGCATAACCCCACGGCTCTTAAACTCCAACCCCCTGTTAATAAAAGCTAACACACTATAGGCCTTCTTCACAGCTCTATCCACTTGACTGGCAACCTTTAGAGATCTGTGGATATTGACCCCAAGATCTCTCTGTTCCTCCACAGTCTTCAGAACCCTACCTTTGACCCTGTAATCCACATTTAAATTAGTCCTACCAAAATGAATCACCTCACATTTATCAGGGTTAAACTCCATTTGCCATTTTTCAGCCCGGCTTTGCATCCTATCTATGTCTCTTTGCAGCCTACAACAGCCCTCCACCTCATCCACTACTCCACCAATCTTGGTGTCATCAGCAAATTTACTGATCCACCCTTCAGCCCCCTCCTCCAAGTCATTAATAAAAATCACAAAGAGCAGAGGACCAAGCATTGATCCCTGTGGCACTCCGCTAGCAACCTGCCTCCAATACGAATATTTTCCATCCACCACCACCCTCTGTCTTCGATCAGATAGTAAGAAGTCTCACAACACCAGGTTAAAGTCCAACAGGTTTATTTGGTAGCAAATACCATAAGCTTTTGGAGCACTGCCCCTTCGTCAGATGGAGTGAAAATCTGTTCTCCAACAGTGCACAGACACACAACATCAAGTTACAGAATACTAATTAGAATGCAAATCTCTACAGCCAGCCAGGTCTTAAAGGTACAGATAATGTGGATGGAGGGAACATTAAACACAGGTTAAAGAGATGTGTATTGTCTCCAGACAGAACAACTAGTAAGATTCTGCAAGATCAGGAGGCAAGCTGTGGGGGTTACTGATAATGTGACATAAATCCAACATCCCGGTTTAGGCCGTCCTCATGTGTGCGGAACTTGGCTATCAGTTTCTGATAGCCAAGATTACCAGAAACTGATAGCCAAGTTCCGCACACATGAGGACGGCCTAAACCGGGATGTTGGATTTATGTCACATTATCAGTAACCCCCACAGCTTGCCTCCTGATCTTGCAGAATCTTACTAGCTGTTCTGTCTGGAGACAATACACATCTCTTTAACCTGTGTTTAATGTTCCCTCCACCCACATTATCTGTACCTTTAAGACCTGGCTGGCTGTAGAGATTTGCATTCTAATTAGTATTCTGTAACTTGATGTTGTGTCTCTGTGCACTGTTGGAGAACAGATTTTCACTCCATCTGACGAAGGGGCAGTGCTCCGAAAGCTTATGGTATTTGCTACCAAATAAACCTGTTGGACTTTAACCTGGTGTTGTGAGACTTCTTACTGTGCTTACCCCAGTCCAACGCCGGCATCTCCACATCATGACTTCGATCAGATAGCCAGTTACCGATCCAATCGGCCAACTTTCCCTCTATCCCACACCTCCTTACTTTCATCATAAGCCGACCATGGGGGACCTTATCAAACGCCTTACTAAAATCCATGTATCAACTGCCCTACCTTCATCAACACACTTTGTTACCTCCTCAAAAAATTCTATCAAATTTGTGAGGCACGACTTGCCCTTCGCGAATCCGTGCTGACTATCCCGGATTAATCCGCATCTTTCTAAATGGTCGTAAATCCCATCCCTAAGGACCTTTTCCATCAATTTACCAACCACTGAAGTAAGACTAACCGGTCTATAATTACCAGGGTCATTCTATTCCCTTTCTTAAACAGAGGAACAACATTCGCCATTCTCCAGTCCTCTGGCACCATCCCCGTGGACAGTGAGGACTCAAAGATCAAAGCCAAAGGCTCTGCAATCTCATCCCTTGCCTCCCAAAGAATCCTAGGATATATTTCATCAGGCCCAGGGGACTTATCGACCTTCAGTTTATTCAAAACTGCCAGTACATCCTCCCTCCGAACAACTATTTCCTCCAGCCTATTAGCCTGTAACACCTTCTCTTCCTCAAAAACATGGCCCCTCTCCTTGGTGAACACTGACGAAAAGTATTCATTCATCACCTCGCCTATCTCTACTGACTCCATACACAAGTTCCCACTACTGTCCTTGACCGGCCCTAACCTCATCCTGGTCATTCTTTTATTCCTCACATAAGGTATATGGTAAGATATATATGGTAATTATAGACCGGTTAGTCTTACTTCGGTGGTTGGTAAATTGATGGAAAAGGTCCTTAGAGATGGGATTTACGACCATTTAGAAAGATGCGGATTAATCCCTCTGGTTCAGGTGCACCCCGTCCTGTTTGTACAGGTCCCACCTTCCCCAGAATGTGTTCCAATTATCCACGTATCTGAAACCCTCCCTCCTACACCATCCCTGCAACCACATGTTTAACTGCACTCTCTCCCTGTTCCTCAACTCGCTATCACGTGGCACCGGTAACGTACCAGAGATGACCACATGTTTTGTCTTGGCTCTCAGCTTCCAGCCCAGCTCCCGAAATTCCTGCTTTAAATCCCCGTCCCTTCTCTTACCTATGTCGTTGGTACCAATGTGTACCACGACTTGTGACTGTTTCCCCTCCCCCTTAAGAATCTGGAAGACACGGTCCGAGACGTCACGGACCCTGGCATCCGGTAGGCAACATACCATCCTCGAGTCTCTTTTGCTGCCACAGAACCTCCTATCTATCCCTCTAACTAACGAGTCCCCAATAACTGTTGCCCTCCCGCTCTCCCCCTTACCCTCCCGAGCCACAGAGACAGACACAGTGCTGGAGATCCTCTCACTGCGGCTCACCACTGGTATGTCGTCCCCCTCAACCGTATTCAAAGCGGAATACTTGTTGCTAAGGGGAACGACCACAGGGGATCCTTGCACTGACTGCTTCCTCCCAGCCCAGGGTGAACTGTGACAAGGATGCAGAGATCCTTCAGAATGATCTGGACAGGTTGGGTGAGTGGGCTAAGCAATGGGCAGATCCAGTATAATTTGGATAAGTGTGAGGTTATTCACTTTGGAAGCAAAAACAAGAATGCAGATTACTACCTGGATGGCTGTAAATTGGGAGAGGGGAGTGTGCAGCGGGACCTGGGTGTCCTTGTGCACCAGTAATTGAAGGTAAGCATGCAGGTGCAGAAGGCAGTAAAGAAGGCAAATGGCATGTTGGCCTTCATTGCGAGAGGTTTTGAGTACAGGAGCAGGGATGTGTTGTTCCAACTATACAGGGCCTTGGTGAGGTCACACCTAGAGTATTGTGTGCAGTTTTGGTCTCCTTTACTGAGGAAAGCTGTTCTTGCTCTCGAGGGAGTGCAGTGAAGATTTACCAGGCTGTTTCCAGGGATGGCGAGACTGATGTCTGAGGAGAGATTGACTAGGTTAGGATTGTTTTCGCTGGAGTTCAGATGAATGAGGGCGATCTCATAGAGACCTATAAAATTCTAACAGGTCTAGACAGGATAGATGCAGGGCCGATGTTCCCGATGGTGGGGAAGTCCAGAACCAGGGGTCACAGTCTGAGGATTCAGGGTAGACCATTTAGGACGGAGGTCTTATTTCTTCACCCAAAGAATGGTGAGCCTGTGGAATTCATTACCACAGGAAGTAGTTGATGCCAAAACATTGAATGCATTCAAGAGGCTGGATATAGCACTTGGGGCAAATGGGATCAAAGGTTATGGGGAAAAAGCAGGATTAGACTATTGAGTTGGATGATCAGCCGTGATCTTAATGAATGATGGAGCAGGCTCGAAGGGCCAAATGGCCTTCTCTTGTTCCTATCTTCTATGTTTCTATGTTTCTAAAATCCAGAGTGTCCACCTTTGACATCAAGGCAGCATTTGATGACATTAAGGAGCCCGAGCAAAACTGGAGTCAATGGGAATCGACGGGAAAACTCTCAATGGGATGGAGTCATACCTGGCAGAAAGGAAGGTGGTTGTCATTGTTGGAGGTCAGTCATCCCAGTTCCAGGACATCACTGCAAGAGTTCCTCAGAGTAGTGTCTGACTTCCAACCATCTTCAGCAGCTTCATCAGTAACCTTCCTTCCATCATAAGGTCAAAATTGGGGATGATCACTGATAATTGCACAATGTTCAGCACCATTTGTGACTCCTCAGATACTGAAGCAGTCCATGTCCGAATGCAGCAAGACCTGGACAAAATCCAGGTTTTGGTACACAAGAGGCAAGTAAAATTTGCACCACAGGAGTGCCAGGCAATGATCATCTACAACAGGAGAGAATCTAACCATCAGCCCTTGACGTCCACCATTGAATTGCCATTGACCAGAAACTTAACTGGATTAGCCACATAAATACTCTGGCTACAAGAGCAGATCAGAATCTAGGAACCCAGCGGTAAGTAACTCACTTCCTGACAAACACTGACCTTGCATTCATACTCCAAGCTACCCTCGACAGAATTCATATGAAAGTAGGGGTCGGGAACAGGTTGCCTTATTTTCTTCTTCCCGTGGTCTGATATGTGGATAGGTATTTGGAGAGGAAAGAGGGGTGCATATGTGCATGTCCTCACACTGTGCAGTGTGTGTGTGTGTAGCGTGGTGTATGTTTGGAGCGTGTGAGTGTGCATGCGTGATGGTGTGTGTGTGTGTGTGTGCCTCACTCCCAGGCTCAGGGGTTCCTTTCTCTATCACACTCACTCTCTCTCACACCCCATCACATTTGATGAGACGCTGCTCCATATCTACACTATTCTAGCGAGAAAAAATACTTTGCTTCTAATCTCTGGTCTTGCTTGAGGCATGGCAATTTTTCCAGTGTTCCAGTCCTCCCATTCTGCAATCACAGTTTAACTTAAATAACCTGCTTACATCCACATTATCCATGCCTCTCAGCAATTTAAAGATCTGGATCACGTCCTTCTCAATCTTATATTCTCCAATGAGTATAAATTCAATTCAACCAGCCTATCTTCACAACTTTAGTGCTTCAAGTCCAGAAATAATCATTTTCATTTTTCTCTGAACCTTTGCCAATTCATCAATGTACTTCTGAAAGCAAAATGCTCACAATTGAACACAGTAGTTCAAATGTAGTCATATCAGTTCAGTTATACATTTAAAATGCTTATAATCAAGCACTCTCCAGATGCATCTCAATACTTGATTAGCCCAGCTGTAAGGAGTCTGGATACAATTGGAGTGAAAGGCAGGAAATGCTGGAAATACTCAGCAGGCATGGCAACATTTGTAAAGAGAGTGACCGAGTTAACCTTTCAGGTCGTCGACCTTTCATTGAAACTAGAAAAGAATTAGGGACTTAGCAGTCTTTAAGCAAGTGGAGTGACGGAGGCTGGAATTTTCCAGCCTTTCACACTGGCAAGGTTTTCCGTCCCCGCCAATGTGAATGAAGGTTTTGATGGCTCGCTGGCCCCACTGCAGGATCACAGGAAATTCTGGCCCAAGCCAGGGGCAAAACACAAAAGGGGAAGGCTTGTAATAGGGTGGAAACCAGGAGAGAGGAAATGACAAATAGGATGATGCTGAGAGGTCAAAGGGGATGATAATGGGACAGGTAAAAAGACAGGCCGAGAGGTGGTGAAAAGTGGTATACCTATAGGCACTAACCAACAAAATGGGGGCCGGATTATGATCGTGAAATTGTTCACCTGAACATTGTCAAGTGCCCAGTTGAAAGAAGAGGTTATATTCCCAAGGTTTATTGGTGAGCTTCATTGTAACAGTCTCGGAGGCAGTGAGATTAAAGAATAAAACTAATCTGTAAAGCAGTCACCCAATCAGCATTTGATCTCTCCAGTGTAGAAGAGATTACATTGCGAACAGTGAATACAATGTACTAAACTAAAGTAAGTACTAGCATATCTCCGTTTCACTTGGAAGGAGAAGGGGGGGTCTTGGTGGTTTGGGCAGTCCTCTGAACATGTCTAACAAGTCAGTTATACAAAGAATCAATTGTTCCTATCTCATCAAGGTGTTATAGGTCTTGGTCAGCCTTATCTATATTCCAAGAAGGAAACACAAAATAAAAGCAAATTACTGTGGATGCTGGAATCAGAAACCAAAATACATGGGCTACAGGGATAGGACCTGAGTAAGATGCTCTAGCAGGGAGTAGGTGCAGACTCAATGGGCTGAATGGCCTGCTTCTGCACTGTAGGAATTCTATGATTCTATGAAACACCATCTGATGCGCCTACAACTGAACCATGGAACTCTTAGATGCCAAAATAATAAATCTCAGAAGGGAATTGTCGAGTGAGCTTGCAGGAGCTGAAATTCACTCCAAAGGGAATGTTAACTTCACATTTCTTTTGCAGTTCGCTCCCACTGATTGGTTTGCTGACACGTAACAAGATCTTGCAACAAGGAAATGAAAGATGAGGAATGATTGCAACGTCCCACGCTCCCAGCAAGGCTCATTGGAAGCAGAGAATCATTTCCTCTATCCTGTGCTGTCTGCTAAGAGGGTTCCCACTGTCAGCACAGTATTTTGCCATTGTGGTGACAAAGAGAATGGTAATGATAGACTGCAACAGCCATATAACAAGAACAGGCAGCAGTGGTAGACAGAGAGTTAAATTTTGTTTTTGTTAGGATAACAGGACAGCAGGCATTTGCTGTAAAGAGTAACTTTTGAGATCAGAGATGTTGTTTTCATGAAGAAAACTAAGCACACAGCCAAGAACAACAACCCACAGAGAAATATACCATAAACATTGAAAAGTGGAGGAGCAAAGAGATTAAATGAGGGGGTAGGGAATTGGTGCATCCAGGTTATGTTTTAAAGACTAACAAGCAGCTTCATAACATTGAAATTCTGGAGAAGAATGAGATATAGAGAGAGAGAGAGATTGTGCAATGAATCTTGATTTTAATACAGTTACGATGTGGGTATAAAGGGGTCAATTACTGCAAGATGGGTAGCACGGTGGCACAGTGGTTAGCACTGCTGCCTCACAGCACCAGGGATCTGGGTTTGATTCCAGACCTGGGTGATTGTGTGGAGATTTTTAAAAAAATTTATTAACTAGTGTCACAAGTAGGCTTACATTAACACTGCAATGAAGTTACGGTGAAAATCCCCTAGTCGCCACACTCTGGCGCTTGTTCGGGTACATTGAGGGAGAATTTAGCATGGCCAGTGCACCTAACCAGCATGTCTTTCGGACTGTGGGAGGAAACCGGAGCACCCCGAGGAAACCCACGCAGACATGGGGAGAACATGCAGACTCCGCACGGACAATGACTCAAGCAGGGATTCGAATCTGGGTCCCTGGCACTGTGAGGCAGCAGTGCTAACTACTGTGCCACCGTGCTGCCCAACTTATGGTCATCTGATTTGCACCTTCTCCCCATGTCTGTGTGGGTTTCCTCCAGGTGCGCCGGTTTCCTCCCATAGTCCAAAGATGTGCAGGTTAGGTGGTTTGTTAAGCAATCCCACAACTATCAACAGATCAAAGCTCTGCAGTCATGCTACATGAAGTAGTGAACAGTGGTGGATAATTAAACAGCCAACAGGAGAAAAAGCACTACAAATATCCTTATTCTTGATGAAGGAGGAGCCCAGCACATCTGTACAAATGACAAGATGAAGCATTTGCAACCATCTTCAGCAAGAAGTGCCGAGTGGATGATCCATCCCAGCCTCCTCATTAAGTCCCTAGTATTATAGGTGCCAGTCATCAGCCAATTCACTTCACTCCATGTGATATTAAAAGCAGCTGACAGCACTAGACACTGCAAAGCCTATGAGTCCTGACAATATTCCAGCAATGTCTTGTGCTTCAGAACTTGCCTCACCTCTGGCCAAGCTCTTCCAGTACAGCTACAAAACTGGCATCTACCCGACAATATGGAAAATTGTCCAGGTTGTCCTGTACAGAAAAAGAGGAAAAATTCCAATTCAGCCAATTACCACCCCATTCGTCAACTCTCAATTATCTGCAAAGTGATGGAAGATGTCGTTGACAGTGTTATCAAACAGCACTTACTGTAATAGCTTGCTCATAGGTGCTCAGTTTGGGTTATGCCAGAACCACTCAGCTCCTGGCCGCATTACACCCTGATGCAAACATGAACTAAAGAGCTGAAGGGGTGAGAGTGACTGCCATTGACATTAAGACAGCATTTGACTGAATGTGGCATCAAGAATGGGGAAAATGTCTCCACTGGTTGGAGTCATACCTCGTACAAAGAAAGGTGGCTGTAGATGTTGGAGGCCAATCATCTCAGTCCCAGGACATCTCTGCAGGAGTTCTTCAGGATAGAGTCCTGGGCCCATCCCTCTTCAACTACTTCATCAATGACCTACCTTCCATTATAAGGTCAGACTATGATCATCTCCAACAAGAGAGAACCTAATCATCTCCCCCTGACGTTCAATGGCATTACCATTGCTGCTGAATCTCCAGATTTACAACACCCTATGAGTTAACATTGTCCAGAAACTGAACTGGACCAGCCATATAAATACTGTGGCTACAAGAGCAGGTCAGAGGCAGGGAATTCTCCAGCTGATGTCTCACCTCCTGTCTCCCAAAAGTCTGTTGACCATTTATAAGGCATAAGCCTTGATATTTGTTACTCCAACAACACTCAATAAAGTTAGCACTGTCCAGCATGCTTGATTCGCAACCCATCCCCTACCTTAAACATTCACTCCCTCCACACAGTGCACAGTGGCTGCAGTATGTACTATATACAAGATGCACTGTAGCAGCTCACTAAAGCTTCTTTGACATCTACTGTCAAACTTGCAACCTCCACTACCAAGAACAAGGGAATAAGCATACCACCACCTGCAAATTCCCCTCCAGGCCACCTTCACTTGGAACAATATTGCCTTTCCTTCACTGTGATTGGATGTAAATCCTGTAACTCTCTTCTTAATTGCTATATATTTGTACCTATATCTCATGGATTGCTGTGGTTCAAGGAGGTTTCTCCTCACCACCTTCTCAAGGACATTTAGGGATGGGAAATAATTATTGGCCTTGCCAGCAACACCCACATCCTATGAAAAAATAATAAAAATGTTAATTGGTCCTGATGTTTGTTTGGAGTTGTGCCTCCATCAAAACTGAAAGAGGATAAGTTCAAAGTGGTTTGGGTTCAGGTTTCAGATTTCTGACAGTTTTTCATCTCATCTAGTGCAAACCTTCCCATTTCAGAGGGTTAAAATCAAATATATTTTGTTACTAATGATGTATAATGGCACTGGATGGCTTAACTCATTAAAACTAAACCTTGGATTTCTTAAAGTTTGATATAGAAAAGTTTGTATCACTGTTCTTTCCATGGCTTGTGCTCATTGGTTCTCTTGTTGCAATAAGCTTTTAAGGGAATGCAGCATGGCATCACTAGAAAGGAAATGTGTCATGTAACCCAGTTTTAGTTTCACTTCTAAACAAAGCACAGCACAGACAGTTTGTCTGCTAGTGTCTTCAAGGTTTATACCTATGTATTGATATTCCCATTTGCCTAGTCTCAATAAATGTACCCACAATGTGTTCATACAATCCCTTAGGAGTGGTTCTTGCTTTTATATCATCATTCAAATAAAAGTAAGTGGCAGCAGCAACATTCATCCCAGGTCCCATCAGAGAAGGTAGGTCAAATAGATATTGTCAGAATGCCCACAGAAATGACAACAGGCTACAAAATCCATCGAACACTTTGTTGGCGGATGCAGAGAAAAGAGTAGATACTGGTGATTTTTCAGATTCAAAGCTAGCAGACAGAATTGTTGAGTTGATGATCACATTCTCTCCAACAGATACATTCCAGATAGATTGGATAGACAAGCCAAGAACATACAGAATTGAAGAGTGTGGACCTAAGGACGAAGAAATCCTTGCATATCGACAAAGCTTACAGGTCCTAATTACAACCCCAATTGTTGGTGCACTCACCAGAACATCTAAGCATAGCAAGCCATTTGGAAGATGTGGCCTTCTGCATGCACAAAGGAACAATTCTGCAAGCAATGTGGCAGGAAAGGTAACCGGCAGCTGCAGCGCACGAAAGCAAAGGTTGGTTCTACTGCACAGAGCCGTGCACTAATCCAAACAGACCATATAGAATGCGTACTTTCAAACAACAAGAATAAACATCTGGCATCCCATCAGAAACATATACATGAGGTGACTGACAAACCAAAACATGATGATGATATGCTGCTTAGACAAAGAGCAGAGAACATGTTTCACACCATAAATCTCTTGGAAAATTTATGCCATCGCTCACTCATACATGGGCATATATGGGATGAGAAGACTGTTGGTCAGGTATGGACAATTAATTGAAGTCATCATCAGGAAGTGGGAGGCATGTCAAGAGCATATGCCAAGTCAGCAGAAAGAACCATTGATTCAACATAAGGTTCCTACCCACCCTTGGTTCAAAGTCACATTCGACCTCTTTCATGTCCATGGCATTGACTTCATCGTCATCGTTGACTATTTGACCAAGTACCCCATTATTCAACAATTGGAAACACTTCAAGCACAACTGTCATCTATCCACATTCTCAGTTTTCAGTCTATTTGGTGCGCCTCGACAGATCATTATGGATCTAAATTTCTTGGCAAGACATTTCAGAATATGTATGAGAAGTGGAATATCAATCACACTACTTCTTCTCCTCATTACCCTAGTTCTAACAACTTAGCTGAATGAATGATTTTTCCTAAGTTTATTTATTAGTGTCACAAGTATGCTTATATTAACACTGCAATGATGCTACTGTGAAAATCCCTGGTTGCCACACTCCGGTGGCTTTCAGGTCCACTGAGGGAGAATTTAGCATGGCCAATGCACCTAACCAGTACGTCTTTCAGACTGTGGGAAGAAACAGGAGCACCCGAAGGAAACCCATGCAGACGTGGGGAGAACGTGCAGACTCCACAGAGACAGTGACCCAAGCCAGGAATCGAACTTGGGTCGCTGGCGCTGTGAGGCAGCAGTGCTAACCATTGTGACACCAATGCCACCCAGTGAAATCACACAGTGAAATCACAAATTGTCAAGTATAGCCAGACCAAGCAAGATTTACATATTGCAATGTTACACCTGAAAGTGAGACCTTTAAATGCAACGATTCCATTACTGGCTGAGCGCATGTTAAGTAGACTAGTACATCCCAATCTGCTTACTCTAACCCATTCTACTCTTTCAGAAACTAAAGAGGAGCTTTTAAAACTGCAAGAGAAGATGACTGGCATCTATAATTAAAATGCAGGTATAGAATTGCCAAGTTTACAGTTGGGACTACAAGTTCACACCCATGTTTCTACTAGCCAAGGTGACAAGGAGTTGTTCAGGACCAAGGCCTTATCAAGTAATTACACACAAAGGTACAATTCCAAGGACAATTCAGGTTCCTTCCAGATCCTCAACCATCATGCAGTGCTACTGCATCTAGGTCAGGATCCCAAATACAATGAAGAGCAACATCCAGGAATGACAATCACATAGATCACCGTGAGCAAAGGAAGAAATCTCTAGACAAGATTACCATTCCAAGATCTGGGCATATAAGAACATAAGAAATAGGAGCAGGAGTAGGCCATCTAGCCCCTCGGGCCTGCCCCGCCATTCAACAAGATCATGGCTGATCTGAGGCGAATCAGTTCCACTGACCCGCCTGCTCCCCATGTCCCTTAATTCCCTTATCGATCAGAAATCTATCTACGCGTGATTTAAACATATTCAATGAGGTAGCCTCCACCACTTCAATGGGCAGAGAATTCCAGAGATTCACTACCCTCTGAGAGAAGAAGTTCCCCCTCAACTCTGTTCTGAACCGGCCCTCACTTATTTTGAAGCTGTGCCCTCTAGTTCTGGTTTCCCCTCTAAGTGGAAAGAATCTCTCTACCTCTACCCTATCCAGCCACTTCATTATCTTATATGTCTCTGTAAGATCACCCCTCAGCCTTCTAAACTCCAACGAGTACAGACCCAATCTGTTCAATCTCTCCTCATAAGCTACACCCCTCATCTCTGGTATCAACCTGGTGAACCTTCTCTGCACTCCCTCCAAGGCCAATATATCCTTTCGCAAATAAGGGGACCAAAACTGTACACAGTACTCCAGTTGCGGCTTCACCAGTACCTTGTATAGTTGCAGCTAGACCTCCCTGTTTTTATATTCTATCCCCCTCGCGATAAAGGCCAACATTCCATTCGCCTTCTTAATCACCTGCTGCACTTGCAGACTGAGTTTTTGCGATTCGTGCACAAGGACCCCAGGTCCCTCTGCACAGTAGTGTGATATAATTTTTCTCCATTTAAATAATATTCCAATTTACTATTATTTCTTCTGAAGTGGATAACCTCACATTTGCCAACGTTATATTCCATCTGACAGATCCTCGCCCACTCGCTCAGCCTATCCAAATCTCTCTGCAGACTTTCCGCATCTTCCACGCAATTCGCTTTCCCACTCATCTTCGTGTCATCAGCAAACTTTGATACCCTACACTCAGTCCCCTCCTCCAGATCATCAGCAGATATCAGCAGATTACCTTTACACTTGAGAGATTCATCAGTTCTATACACTTGTATAATGGTAGCTAAACATAAACATGCATTGCAAATAAATTATACTTTTTTGGAAAGGGGGAAATACTTATTAAAATGTGGTGATGTAACGTGCCTTGAAAGGAAGCAGCATGACACCATTAGAAAGGAAATGTGTCATACAATTGAGTTTAAGTTTTGCTTTTGCTTTCAACAGAGCACACACACACACAGAGCTCTGATGTCTTCAAGCTTTATATCCATGCATATCTGTTCTAATATGCCTAATCTTAATAAACAAACCCACAATCCATTATGAGTGATCATTGTCTTAATAGCGTTACAAAATCAACAACACTCAGTCATTTTCCAGCCAACCCAACAATCAAGTTATCAGGCATCTGCACAGAAGTTTGCTTTTGACCAATAAGTTGCTGCTTGTCGGATAAAACTCATAAGGATTGCCATGAAATACGGACCTTGCCAGCAACTCTACATTCTGAAGATTTATGGGGGCAATTCTCCCAGGCTGCTCTAGCAGCACAGTGGGCCAGGAGACCAAACAGAAGCCATGTATGACAGATTGGCATGGGAGCAGTGGCCTGTGTGGCATTATGCTGCCAGCCTTTTCAGCGGAAATAGGCCCTGCCCACAGCTTTTCAATGAAATTCGCGCTAGTGCATTCATAGAGCCCTATTTTACCATTTTGATTCCAAGTGCTGGGCGGACTTGAAACTGGGAGTGTTTCAGATCCAACTTTTAGACCCGTTCTCAAATGCCCCGACACGCACTCTGTCTGCAAAAATATCGAGTCTGAATTGTGCTGCACAAGCCTGTGGGCGGGGCTTAACGCGCCCGAAACTCTGCAGTTCTGATTGGCACCTCCAACTGCGCATGTGCAGAAAAAAAATGATAGAATGCTGCATCCCTGCCATATCGCTCCCAGGCCAGATAATGCCTTCCCCTGGCCCCCACAGATACTGCCTCACCCGCAACATTACTTATCCCCCCCACCCCCTAACACCCAGAATGATCGCAGCCGCCTCCCCCCTTACCCCCCCATCAGTCTCAGGCAGAGTGGCAGCGGACCACCCCTTCCCCTCCACTAATCACAGGCAGAGTGGCAGCAGACTCTCCCTTCTCCCTCCACTGATCTCAGGCAGAGTGGCAGCAACACCCCTTTCCCACCCCTCCCCACCAATCTCACGCAGAAATCCGCCAGTAGCTTGACACTTACCTCCTCACTTACTGGAGCGCCCGAATCGGACTTTTGTGGAGCATGTCTGTTTTGCGGCAATTCCTGATGGGTGAATGTGGTGGTAAAGGCGGAAGTGCCGGTAAAGGTGGGCGTGCAGCCCATTAAGTCAATTTAAATGCACGCAGGTTGCACCCGTTTCGGGTGCGGTCCCGATCGCAGCCATTTTTGGGCCTTGATAAAGGGGGGAACTGGCATGCAGGCAGCCGCGGATCGTGCTACTCACCTCATGCCCAATTTTACCAAGTCTTCGCGCCTAAAATGGGCGCAATGCAATGGTAAAATCGGGCCCATAGAGTTTTATAGCATGGAAACAGGCCCTTCGGCCCAACTTGTCCATGCCGCCCTTTTTATTTAAACCAGTAAACTAGTCTCAATTGCCCGCATTTGGTCCATATCCTTCTATGCCCATCTTACAAGGGTAACTGTCTAAATGTTTTTTAAAAGACAAAATTGTATCCATCTCTACTACGACCTCTGGTAGCTTGTTCCAGACACTCATCACCCTGTGTGTGAAACAAATTACCCCTCTGGACCCTTCTGTATCTCTCCCCTCTCACCTTAAACCTATGCCCTCTAGTTTTAGACTCCCCTAACTTTGAGAAAAGGCTATCTAGCTGATCTACGCCCGTCATTATTTTATGGACCTCTGTAAGATCACCCCTAAGTCTCCTACGCTCCAAGGAAAAGAGTCCTAGTCTATCCAACCTTTCCTTACAACTCAAACCACCAAGTCCCGGCAACATCCTAGTAAATTTTTTCTGCACTCTTCCTAGTTTAATAATATCCTTTTTATAATAGGGTGACCAGAACTGTACACAGTATTCCAAGTGTGGCCTTACCAATGTCTTGCATAACATCAACAAGACGTCCCAACTCCTGCATTCAATGTTCTGACCAATGAAACCAAATGAAACTCCCACATTCTGCAGTGCACAGAGTGTAGGAGATACATTTTGAAAATCCCGTTGAAAAAAACCCAACGGGATTTACTCCAGTTTTTATGCGAATTGGACACTTAGAATTTTTTAGGGAGAATCCCACCCTATGTTTTTAAAAATTCCATTTGTTAATAGATCAAGCTTTAAGCCATTTCTCATCTGAAATGGATATTGTTTTTAGAAGATCAAATCATGATCTTGATTGGAAATAATGCCATTATCTTTCTGTGTCCCCAGTTTTAAACATCATTATTGGTATAAAGATCTCCCATGGTCCTAAAGGTTATACTTCTTTGCAAGGGGGATATATCTTTCTAAAGAAAGAGTGATGTAGTAATATGCCTTCAGAGGATTGTCCAAATTATTACCAGTGAGCTATACATGACTAGCCCTGGACATCTGTGAAGCCCAAATGATACAGCTATATTTACACTTTTAATTCAATAAGTTACAGTTGTCTAATGCTCCCTGTTGACAAATTTGTCATGATGCCTTTATAATGAAAAGAAAAAAATATAATTGTGTCTCAGTGATTTGTTAATTGATCTAAAAACAGACATCAGGGTATAGAAGGACACTTGATCTTCTCTCTACTCCACTCTGCAGGACAGCACACTTTGAACTTTGGTACAGAAGCATCATAATAAAGAAACTTTTATGATGAAAGTTTTTTAGTCTATTAGATCTAACCAGTTGTTGAATGTTCATACAAGGCATATTAATCTTAAATTCTTAAAATATAAAGCTGCATTTTGATGGTTAAAATTTACACCACAATCAGCATCAATTTATTTCCAAAAATACAACTGGCCCGAGCTTAACTGGGAGTCCAGACACGTATGGATTATGTTACTTGTCTGGCAATCCAGAGGCCTAGACTAAAAATTTAGAGAAAGGGAGTTCAAAACACACCACAGCAGTCTGAGAATTGAATTCAGTTTTTATACTTGAAGAGGAAAACTTGCAGAGCTGATGGTGAAGAGCAG
The DNA here is from genome assembly GCF_964213995.1 of Mustelus asterias. Taxonomy (NCBI): domain Eukaryota; kingdom Metazoa; phylum Chordata; class Chondrichthyes; order Carcharhiniformes; family Triakidae; genus Mustelus; species Mustelus asterias. Next base: position 23,711,572 of record NC_135807.1, read on the forward strand.
GGATATGAGGCACCTTGGGTAATTATTTCAAAGAGCCAGTACCGGTACGATGGGCCACATGGATTCTATCTGTTCTCCATAATTCTGTGAATTATTCTGCTGAGCAAACCTGAAATCAACCGTGGATCTCAATGTATAAGAAGACCCTGATGTCTGTTTTTAGATCAATTAACAAATCACTGAGACACAATTATATTTTTTTCTTTTCATTACACCACAACCAGCATCAATTTATTTCCAAAAATACAACTGTGCATGCAGAAAAAACAGGTAGGTGGCAGCCATATATCTGGTTCAACAAGTCTGCATTAGCAGAGGAACACTCAGTCTGCAGGGATTCCAGTCTGTCAAGTCAGTAGTTGAACTATACCGAGTTGTGGAGTGATACAGTTCATGGATGAAGCAATAGCTAACACGCCGTGAAGTAATGTTATATATTTTGTCACAGGCCAGATCAGGAGAAGTTCACAGTTCCTTGAAGGAGGTCAGTGGATGTCTCAGTGAAAACACACACACACACACACACACAAAGATGATATTCTCTGATGTTGGTTTTCCCATTCTCTTTGGGGGATTTTGTGCCTGACTGTCTGCTGAATTCTACTACAGTGATTTTCCAACTCATCCAGTTGAAAATAAGGTCTGTACGCTGCAGATGTGAAGTCAGAATGTTCCATGTAATTCCACTGAACGACCAGGTCAAAGAGTTCAGCAGCAGCAGTACTGCATTGGTTAACTTAAACTACCAGAATTTATTTCAATTTAAGAAGGTAAAAGACAGGTTGAATAAAGGTCACAGAAGACAAAGATCGTGTTGTAATCTTACCTGCTGGCAGGGCTGTCATTGACAGAAAGGCTTGACGATATCTAAATATATGTATGTATATATATATTAATATATAGATTTATCATATCTCTGAGCTGGCCCCAAATGGAAGTGAGTGAATGGTCAAGGCCCATGGTAGAAACCATTACCAAGGTTGAATGATGATAAATTGAAGAGAGATTATGAGACATTTTGGAAGAAGAAAAGCCATTTAGCCCTTTGCGCTCACTCTTCCCACATTATATACATTACTTTCTGCAATCAGTCAAAACATTAATCTGTCTTTTTAAGGCAATCAATATGCTTGGTTCCTTCCGCAGTTTCAAGTTTATGGGTGTCAGATCAAGAAATATTAGTGCAAGCCAAGGAGAAGAATACAAAATTGAACCGATAGAGACCAGGTTCAGAACTCTAATCATTCTGCTTGCATCAAAATGGTGCACAAACTTAATGCACCTATTCCCTTCAACTTGCAGATCAAGAGGCAATTTTATATCAATAAATTAAATCAGTACCATGATTAAAATATGAGGATTCAGGACTCAATACCACACAATTTTAATAATAAAAAAAGTCTCAGGTTACAATTAAAATTTCCCTGGGCAGTGTGAAACATAATTAATAAGCAAATGTCCATGGTACATACAATCCTAATGTCATTGTCCTATCTTTACCTCACTGTCACAATTCAGTATAAGCTTCAAAGGAGATGTGAGTGTATAGAGTGATATCAAAAGCCGTTCATCGCTGTATAGCCACATCCAGTGTGTTCTGACTGCTGATTCTGCCCAGAAAGCTTTGCCAGACAGCAAAAAATGCCCTTTGCGTTGACACTGTCATCCTTGAAATCCTCTTGAACTCCCTTTGAATGCAGAAGATTGAAGGTTGATTTGATCAAGGAGTTTAAAATGTTAAATGTATTCAGTAAGATGACTATTTGCTCTGGAGGGGGAATCAAGAACACACGGATGTCATCCTCAGCCATTTCGAGAGCATTTTGTTTTCAAGCAAAAGGCGATAGAAATCTGCAAGCTGTTGATGCTCGAGTAATTATGTTTTATTAAAACAGAAAACAATAGATTTTTGTTTGGTAAGGTTATCAAGGGGAGGCAGTGGCATAGTGGTATTGCTGCTAGACTATAATCCAGAGACCCAGGGTAATGCTCTGGGGACCCAGGTTCAAATCCCACCACTCCAGATGGTGAAATTTGAATTCAATAAAAAATCTGGAATTTAAACACCTAATTATAACCACGAAACAATTGTCGATTGTCGGAAAAACCCATCTTACCTGGTCTGGCCTATGTGTGACTCCAGACCTACAGCAATGTGGTTGACTCTTAACTGCCCTCAGTTCAAGGGCAACAAATGCTGGCCCAGCCAGTAACGCACACATCCCATGAAAGAAAAATGGACATAGAGGTGGCTAAATGGGATCGAGGTAGCCATCAGCCAGTGATCTAATTGGATGGCAGAGCAAACTCGAAGGTCTGAATGGGCTATTCCTGTTCTCAAAGCTTTCTCACATGATTGGCAAATTCAATTATTTTTGCAGTTATATAAACATGAAGGAAATAACTCGACATTGAACCCGGAATGATGACAGTGAGGGAGAGCCTGGACCATGAGTTTATAGCTTGTGTTTGAATACGACACTACTACTGTTCATTGTCCACAGCACCTCGTGGAGTCACAGTTTTGATTGCTTGATCTGTTTAGAATCTATCCTATTTAGCAGTACCACACTGGTAGTCCCACACAACATGCCTTCAGTGTAAATACAGGACATTGCCCTACAAGGGCTGTGCTGGTAGTCACTTCTAATATTACTATTGTGGATTGATGTATCTGCAACAGGGGGATCGGTGAGTTCAGGCTAGTTTTTCCCTCGTGTTCGCTCTCCCACCACCTGCAGTTTGGCAAGCACGTTCTTCATGCAAGACCACATGCAATGGAGTTGCAGAGGAGCAAGGTCCATTTAGTGAAATCCACCATTTTCTGATATGCACTGATTGTTTTTTTGCTGGCACTTCTGAGCGTTCGCAAACTTGATCCTCAGACCTCAGCAAGACCATCTTGAGCCAGCATCACCTACTGCGTCATTCTCCCTTCAGTAAATTTTCTAACTTAATGCCAAATAGAGGGAATTTGGAATGGTGTCATACTGTGGACCTATGGCCACGAGGCTATGGGCTCATATTTTTTCCCAAAGTATTTTATACAGGATCCATGCAAAGCAACACAAGAAATTGGAACTGGAGTGGTCCCTATGGACCTTCTAACCTCCTCCAACATTCATCAAGATCACGGTTGATTTTCTGCCTCAACTTAGATCCATAGTTGTGAATACCCAAAAATCTATCAACCTCTGTCTTGAACATACTCAATGACTCAGCACCACTGAATCTATGTTGTAGAGAATTCCAAAGGTTCACAATCCTTTGAGTGAAGGAATCTCTCCTTCAACAGGATATTCCAGTTCCTCCTGTCAAGGAACCAGAAATTTCTGACAAAGCCAACAGACATTTTGCTGATCAAATTTTCTGCCCAGCCCACTCTGATTCCAGTGACAAGCACAACTGGAAAATCCCATCCCCATCTCACCTCAACCCGATTTGGCTGGTCCTTTTATTCTGAGGCAGTGATCGGGATTTGCAAATGATCCAGCAAGGGGACATTTACCCAGCCATGCCTCTTAAGGATGTTACATCTTCCAATTAGATTACATAGGGTGGTACAGTGGTTAGCACTGCTGCCTCACAGCGTCAGGGACCCCAGTTCGATTCCGGGCTTGGGTCACTGTCTTTGTGGAGTTTGCACCTTCTCCCCATGTTTGCGTGGGTTTCCTCCGGGTGTTCCGGTTTCCTCCCACACTCGGAAAGACATGCTGGTTAGGTGCATTGGCCATCCTAAATTCTCCCTCAGTGTACCCAAACTGGCACTGGAGTGTGGCGACTTGAAGATTTTCACAGCAACTTCATTGTAGTGTCAATGTAAGCCGACTTGTGATGAATAAATAAACTTTTAACTACCCTTCATTTTTCTAAGTTGTTGGGAATATAGATTACTCTACTCACTACTGCAAAGATATTCCCCTGATCCCAGGAATCTCTCTACTTAACTTTCATTTCACAACCTTTAGGGCAAATATGTCCCTCCTCAGATAAATAGACCAAAACTTCTCATATTACTCCAGGTGGGGCCTCATCAATGTCCTGTATAATTGCGGAAAGATTTCTTCATTCTTTTACTCCAATCCCCTTCAATAAAAGCGAGCATTTGCTTTTTAATTTTTCCTGCCGAGTGAATAACGCCATGCTTCACCACATTGGGTCAAAGTGCAGGTTTCGGACCGGAAAATGGTATGGATCCCACCGGCTCCAGTGTCGGGTTTTCGCACAGAACCTTCAATTTAAATTGACTAAGTTTTGTTCAGCACGGGCTTTACCGTGCACTAATGGCACCCTCGCACTGATTCATTCACCCAAGAGGAACTTCAGCTGGGCAATCACTGAGGAATTCCGTTTAAATGCCTCTCCAGCATTCCTTAGCACTTGTTGCAGAGCCATGAGAGGGGATAGCTGTCTGGAACGATCTACTGAGGTCTCTCTGACCAGACTGCTGGAGACTGTGGGGCAGAGGTGGGAAAGCCTCTACCCTCGTTCGTGATGAAGTCCTCCCCTCCAATGCTCGAGCCACATCCCCAATTTTGGCCCTTTCAACATTACCATGGTAAACCGCGTGGATCCTTAAGAGTCTATGCCATCTCTCGCCCACGTTCCCCAATACAACCAAAGGAAAGATGCCATTCGGCTCCAAGGCTGCTGCGCGACTACAAGAGGCAAACATTCCGCATCCTGACAGACAAGCTCGAAGATTCCCTCTTCTCCTCACCTCTCTGCTCATGATCTTTACCAGAGTGGACGATGCCACACAGCACCAAGAGATCTGGCATCGGGAGACAACTCAGACTGGGCTGTGTCATTTGTAAACTTTTTTGAGCTGGGCTGCTCAATGCTTAGGACCTCTGGTTAGAATGGGTTAAGAATGTGACTGTATTCAATTAATTATCAGAGTCAACTGGGCACCAATGAACCCCAAAGATACTGCAAATCTTGAACTTGGGAATTGTGAGTCTCAAACTTAGGAATGTGCCTTCTTCTTATGGCTATCAAGACACGGCTGATCTTGTTGAAGATTGCATTTGGCATTTCTGCTCATTCTTTAGAGGGATTCAGACACAGAAGTGTAAAACTGGAGCCCAAGTTATCTACCCATGGAGACACTCAGTTTCCCACACAAATGTTTTTTTTTAAATTATGAGTGCAGCTTTGCCATCTTTATAGCATTTATCTCCACTCACATCACAAGTTAGTATTCTTATAATGATTACCCTCCTGACAATAGTTTCATTCATGACTAAAGGATTTATTTTTGTAGCATCGTGTTGGATTTTGCTCTTAAAGCAACGATTTTTGGCACTCTGTGTTATTCATACATAAATGGTGCAGACGAGGACTATCTGCAACTAGAGGTGCCAATTTTCCATCATTGCCATTTGAATTGCATCAGTCGACCACCAACCTTGTGAAAATGCCGTGTCACGACCTGCCTCACCATTGAATGGCGTGAGTGGATGCAAACTAAACTCACCACAGAAAGTCTGGATTTTTTGATTTGATTCATTATTGTCACATGTATTGGGATACAGTAGAAAGTAGTGTTTCTTGCGCACTATATGAACAGTATGTTTTGTCTGCAGAGTACATGGGGAGAAGGAAAGGATAGGGTGCAGAACATAGTGTTGCAGTCACAGATAGGGTGTAGAGAAAGATCAGCTTAATATAAGATAGGTACATTCAAAAGTCTGATGGCAGCAGGGAAGAAGCTGCTCTTGAATCGATTGATAAGTGTTCTCAGACTTTTGTATCTTTTTCTTAACGGAAGAAGGTGAAAGACAGTATGTCTGGGACGCGTGGGGTTTTTGATTATACTGGCTGCTTTTCCAAGGCAGCGGGAAGTGTAGATGGAGTCAATGGGTGCGAGTCTGGTTTGTGTGATGGGACTGGGCTATGTTCACAACACTCTGTAGTTTCTTGCGGTATTGGTCAGAGCAGGAGCCATACCAAGATGCGATACAACGAGAAAGAATGCTTTCTATGGTGCACCTATAAAGGTTGCTGAGAGTCGTAGTGGACATGCTAAATTTCCTTGCCTTGCCATTTGAAGTCGAAGTCCTTCATAATGATGTGATAAGTAGGCATTTCATCATCTTGGCAAATGAAAAGTTAAAATATTCAAACACGTGAGGAGCAAGGGATAAGTTTAGGTTCAGATGCCCTGCTGGAGTAAAATCTTAAAAACTGTTTTACCTGCCTTTAAGCAAAATTTGCTGAACACACTTGGTTTCCAAGCTGTACAGAGATCATGTTTTCCTGTTCATTAACCCAAGATCAAAGTTGGCAATTAATTAGATAAACTGGAGTTGGAAAAGCGTGGCAGTTCCTTAATTGTGTAGAACAAAGCGAATAGTGAATTAGATCAGGAATCATCACGTGCTCGACGTACTGGGATTTGAACTAAAACAGAGCCTAAGCTGTAAATAATTTAATTAATAGAGACTGGATTGTAGCCCTCTTTCAAAAAACAAAACCAAATACCCAATGCTTGGAGGAATACTTGCTTAACCTGCAATGGTCAAGTGCCTGTGCCTGAGGCCCAGTCTGTCTTTGGTTTAGGCTTCCTGTTCTCAGTTGTGGCACTAGATTAGTGGCACGGCAAATATGGAAGGAGGAATCTCCATTCAGCCCCTCTATCCTATTCTTGAATGATTAGTGATCACTATCTTAACAGCCTACCCACTTTAACTCCATAATCCTTAACATCCAATGCCTCTAAAACAATCCAGGGGCCACTTGCAGCCTACAGTACGTCTGGAAGAAGTAACTTACATTCATATAGCACAGGGTTTGCCAAACGTCTGCACCTTCCGCAACCTCAGGACTAAAATGTTTAAGAGGTGCTGTAGTCACTGCAATTGTAATGTAAATGTAAAATGTGAAGTTTATTCGTCACAAGTAAGGCTTACATTAACACTGCATTGAACTTACTATGAAATACCCTCAGTCGCCACACTCCGGCGCCTGTTTGGGTCAATGCACCTAACCAGCACGTCTTTCAGAATATGGGAGGAAACCGGAGCACCCGGAGAAAACCCACACAGACACGGGAGGAGCGTGCAAACTCTACACAGACAGTGATCCAAGCTGAGAATCAAACCCAGGTCCCTGGTGCTGTGAGGCAGCAGTGCTAGCCACTATGCCACCATGCCATCCATGATATCCAATTGGATATGTAGCAGTCAATTTTAAAAGGGAAGGTCACACAAACACCAATGAAATAAAGACGATGTGATCTGATTTTATGTGCGGCTGAAGGATAACTATTTGCCAGGATTCCTGGAAAATTCTCCTGTTCCTCTTTCAATACTGCTGTTAGACCCACCCAGGAGGAGGTAAGAACATAAGAACATAACAGCTAGGAGCAGGAGTAGGCCATCTGGCTCTTCGAGCCTGCTCCGCCATTGAATAAGATCATGGCTGATCTTTTCGTGGACTCAGCTTCACTTACCCACCCACTCATCATAACCCTTAATTCCTTTACTGTTCAAAAATTTATCTATCCTTGCCTTAAAAATATTCAATGAGGTCGCCTCAACTGCTTCACTGGGCAGGGAATTCCACAGATTCACTTCATTTGAAGAAGTTCCTCGTCAACTCAGTCCTAAATCTGCTTCCCCTTATTTCGAGGCCATGCCCCCCAGTTCTAGTTTCACCTGCCAGTGGAAACAAATTCCCTGCTTCTGTCTTATCTATTTCCTTCATAATCTTATGTTTCTATCAGATCTCCCCTCATTCTTCTGAATTCCAATGAGTATAACCCCAATCTACTCAGTCTCTCCTCATAAGCCAATCCGCTCAACTCCAGAATCAACCTAGTGAATCTCTGCACCCCCTCCAATGCCAGTATATCCTTTCTCAAGTAAGGAGACCAAAACTGTACACAGTACTCCAGGTGTGGCCTCACCAGTACCTTGTACAGCTGCAACATGACCTCGCTGTTTTTAAATTCCATCCCTCGAGCAATGAAGGACAAAATTCCATTTGCCTTCTTAATTACCTGCTGCACCTGCAAACCAACTCCTTGTGATTCTTGCACAAGGACACCCAGGTCCCTCTGCACAGCAGCATGCTGCAATTGTTTACCATTTAAATAATAGTCCATTTTGCTGTTATTCCTACCAAAATGGATGACGTCACATTTACAAACATTGTACTCCGTCTGCCAGACCCTCACCCACTCACTTAGACCATCTATATTCCTTTGCAGACTTTCAGCATCCTCTGCACATTTTGCTCTGCCACTCATCTCAGTGTCATCTGCAAATTTTGACACACTACACTTGGTCCCCAACTCCAAATCATCTATGTAAATTGTAAACAATTGCGGTCCCAACATTGATCCCTGAGGCACAGCACTAGTCACTGATCGCCAACTAGAAAAACACCCATTTACCCCCACTCTTTGCTTTCTGTTTGTTAACCAATCTATCCATGCTAATACATTACCCATAACACTGTGCACCTTTACCTTATGTAGCAGTCTTTGGTGCGGCACCTTGTCAAATGCCTTCTGGAAATCCAGATACACCAGATCCACAGGTTCCCCATTGTCCACTGCACATGTAATGTTCTCAAAGAATTCCACCAAATTAGTCAAACATGACCTTCCCTTCATGAACCCATGCTGCGTCTTACCAATGGGACAATTTATATCCAGATGTTTCACTATTTCTTCCTTGATGATTGATTCAAGCATTTTCCCTACTACAGAAGTTAAGCTAACCGGCCTATAGTTACCTGCCTTTTGTCTACCTCCTTTTTTAAACAGTGGCGTCACATTTGCTATTTTCCAATCTGCGGGAACCACCCCAGAGTCCAGCGTATTTTGGTAAATTACCACGAGTGCATTTGCTATTTCTCCCGCCATCTCTTTTCGTACCCTGGGGTGCATTCCATCAGGACCAGGAGACTCGTCTACCTTTAGCCCCATTAACTTGCCCAACACTACCTCTTTCGTGATAATGATAGTTTCTAGGTCCTCACCTGCCATAGCCTTCTTGTCATCAATTTTTGGCAGGTTATTTGTGTCTTCCACTGTGAAGACTGACACAAAATATCTGTTCAATGCCTCAGCCATTTTCTCATTTCCAGTTATTACATCTCCCTTCTCATTCTCTAAAGGACCAATGCTTACTTCAGCCACTCTTTTTTGTTTTATATATTTGTTGAAACGTTTGCTATCTGTTTTTATATTCTGAGCTAGTTTACTCTCATAATCCATCTTGCTTTTCTTTTCAGTTTTTTTTGTGGCTTTCTGTTTAGCTTTAAAGATTTCCCAACCCTCTAGGTTCCCACTAATCTTTGCCACTTTGTATGCATTTTCCTTCAATTTGATACCCTCCTTTATTTCCTTAGACATCCATGGCTGATTATCTATTTTTCCACACTTCTTCCTCATCAGTGGTATACACTTTTGCTGAACACTGTGAAAGATCACTTTGAAAGTCCTCCACTGTTCCTCAATTGTTTTTGCTCCCAGTCTACCTTAGCCAACGCCTCCCTCATCCCTTTGTGATGTTGGTCTGAGAATATGCATCACCGGATACAATAATAGAAGGAGAAAGTTTGTATCCTCATTGCTGTAAGCTTTGTTTTGCCCCTGGATACCAACACATCCAATCACATTTTGTGTTTAAATTGTAGATGGACCTGATCTGCAGGCTCTTTTAATGGGGAGAGTTTTAGCGAGCCCACAAGAGTGGAGACACAGCGACTTAATGAGGCAGGAGGGTTGAGATGCAACAATAAAGTCACCAGGGTGTTTGCAGTACATCAAAAATTACACTGGCCTGTGGCCAGTTCATATTTGCAATAAATTTGCAAACCTTGAATACTCATTAACCTAAAACAATTTTCAGTAAAGTCCTCCATTCTGGGATTGCATCTCTCTCTCTCCAGTCAGCCAGCAGTAAGATTATTCAAAGCTGGGAGAGTTTAGAATCCCATCGAATCCCTAGAATCAATGCAAAAGGAGGCCATTTGGCCCATCGAGTCTACACCAACTGTTCGAAAGAGCATCATACCCAGGCCCAAGTCCCACCCTATTCCCATAACCCCCAAGCATTTATCACGGCTAATCCACCTTAACTACACATTCCTGGACACTAAGGAACAATTTAGCACGGCCAATCCACCTAACTGGAACATCTTTTGACTGTGAGAGCAAACCGGAGCACCCGGAGGATTCCCACGAAAACATGGGGGAGAATGTGCAAATCCCACACAGACAGTCACTCGTGGCCAGAATTGAACCCGGGTCCCTGGCACTGTGAGGCAGCAACGCTAACCACTGTGCCACCATGCCGCTTAATTAATAAAAGTCGAACTGCTGCAAAACTTAAGCAAGAACAGAAATTAAACAGCAGACTGCAGGTGGTCTCATTTTTAAGTAGAACTCAGCAGATAGAAGAATTTATTACTGTCAAAGCTAAGTATAATAGACTGGGCTGGAAGAAGAATCTATCCAGGAATAATTCCCATTAGCTAGTAGGACCCTGTAAAGAAAGTTTTATTTTCACTGTCTGCCTTTATGTTGAAGTCTTCAGTTATTTTCCCACCCAAATTGTTGCTTTGTCAGCAGGACTCAAAACTAAAAGTGAGAAATTCAGAGAGATCTCAACGGTGTTACCATTTTATCCTATGAGCAGCCAAGGTAGTGGCCATTAAAGGTAATGTAACTTAGAGCTAATTAACTCTAAGAGCTGGGAGAAACTTGCACTGCTGTAAAAAGTTCCAAATAGCATTAAAGATCCTGCAAAAAAAGGATGACCTCTGCTCAATTGTAAAGCAGTCGATCTTGTATCTAAATTCATTTTGCTCCAACAACGCGTCAAGCTTTGTTTTCTGAACCTTAATATTTCCAAAGCAGATAAACAAGTCATTAAAATTTTGAGAAGCAACGAAGACCTCCATAGACTGAATACGTCGGGTCTGTCTGAATATCAGCTTAAATATTTGGACAGAATATGGTCAGCACATGAAGATCAACTAAGAGTGAAGCTTAACTTCAGAATGCATAATCCGGAATTCATCTGCTTTAGGCAAAATTTACCAGAAACCACTGAGCAATTCGTAAGTAGCTGCAGAGACAAGGGCTGTGATTGTGACTTCTTGATGCAGAGCGAGCCGACAGAATAATCAAACTGGTGACAGCAGCTAATCCAACAGAAGTGCTCCAAAATTATTTCTTGGACCAATCCAAAGGTTACACTGTGGATGCACTATGACAAAGCAGATGCAAATACAAAGTCATACTAATGGCCAGACTAAGGCTACAGGCTACATATAATTCATCCACCAATGGCAAGGCAGCCAACACAGAAAAGCAGAGTAAGCAATACGGCAGTCCCATCTCATGCATATGCCCAGAAAATGCCCAGCTCTCACTGCTGTATGCCAGGCAAGTGACAGCAGAGGACACTGGAAGCACCAATGCAGAAGGCAAAAGCCAAAACAACTGGTTTGACATCATGAGGAACCACAAACAGAGGTCAGACAGGGACAGCATTCCAGCCAACCCCAAACAGAGTAAAGCTAAGATCCACAGAATGAGTAACCATGCCACCCATTCAGATGATGAGGTTGACCAGCACATTGTGACACACACAGTAGTCCAACATTCAACACGATGGGCATTAGGAGTGAGGAATGGCGCAATGGTACCAGTGGTAACTTAGCCACTGTCCTGCTTAAATACCCACAGATGCAGGATCAGCAAAACCCAACTGCAAAACTGGATACTGGTGTAGTTGCAAAAACCCTTCCACTTCATACACTGAAATGTATATACCAACAGAAGTGGTAAGTGATGATTGAATCAAACAATGCAAAACTCATATAATGACTCAGGTGATTCCAGTCCAGGGATCCATTACAGTAAGTATCACTACAAAATCTCACCCCGGTCACCTCAGATATTTTATATTGCGGACACCATGAGCCCAGTAATCACAGGCGTGCAAGCACCTTCCCTGAATAACTATCCATTGCATTATCAAGAAAATGACAAGGACCAGAGACCACAAGGAGCATCATTTGAAAAGATGCACCTAACCTTGTGATCATTTTTAGGGCAGTACGGTGGTAAGCACTGCTGCCTCACGGTGCCTGGGACCTGGGTTTCGATTGCTTGGGTGATGGTCTGTGTGGAGTTTACACTTTCTCCCCATGTCTATGTAGGTTTCCTCCAGGTGCTTTGATTTCGTCCCTGGTTCGGTGCATTGACCTGAACAGGCGACTAGGGGAGTTTCCACAGTAACTTCATTGCAGTGTTAATGTAAGCCTTACTTGTGACTAATAAATAAACTTTACTTTAACTTTAAGTAAGGTGGGCCTGGCTAAGATGCTCTTTCAGAGAATCGGTAGAGACTTGATGGGCTGAATGGCCTCCTTCTGCACTGGAGGGATTCTATGGTTCTATTCTATAGTTAAGTTCATCTAGCTCTGCAATTTATATCGTCAACCAACTGGCTACACGGCACTGTCTGAACAGAATATGTATACCCATTGTGAACTTGCAAACTTCACACTGCTAAACAAATGGAGAATTGGTTCTTGGCACAATAGGGTAGACAAGCCTGTCATCACTCTCTGATACTCCCAGGAGTACATGATGCACTACTTCAAAAGTAAAGGAAGACGAAAGATGCCCACAAACAGCTAACGAGAAACAAAATACCCAGGCTGGATTCTAACACTCAACTGCTGGGACCTGGAATCCAACAGAAATCATCAGCTATGTCCAGAACCAGGATCATATCAGGAATGAACGTGTGGAATTCACAGCCCTTATGCAAGTAGAACACAAACTAAGATGTAACACAAAGGAGCCCTAAACGAGCATTCTGAAACCGTACCGCTGCCTCCATCAAAGATGTGCACAACTCAATCTGGATGCATTAACAAACCACCAATCTGTTTCAGAGACTTATTGCTATGTTAAAGTGCATGCAGACGCAGTGGTATTAATTTAACATAAGTAGTTTGATTCTTTAACTCATGGCAGGCTGGTGCAAAAGGTTAAATCTCACGGGATAAAAGGTGAGCTAGCTAGATGGGTGGAGAACTGGCTTAGCCATAGAAGACAGAGGGTAACAGTGGAGGGATCTTTTTCCAGTTGGAGTTCTGTGACTAGTGGTGTTAACAGTAAGAAGTTTAACAACACCAGGTTAAAGTCCAACAGGTTTATTTGGTAGCAAAAGCCACACAAGCTTTCTCAAGGAACTACCTTTCTCAAGCTTTCACACAAACTTACAGTATTCGCATTCCAACCATTACTCATGTAAATTGAGTCTGTGTCGTTATATGCCCTGTTTGTGAACAGAATTCCCACTCACCTGAAGAAGGGGCTTGGAGCTCCGAAAGCTTGTGTGGCTTTTGCTACCAAATAAACCTGTTGGACTTTAACCTGGTGTTGTTAAACTTCTTACTGTGTTTACCCCAGTCCAACGCCGGCATCTCCACATCATGACTAGTGGTGTTCCACAGGGCTCTGTACTGGGACCTCTGCTGTTTGTGATATATATAAATGATTTGGAGGAAGATGTAGCTGGTGTGATCAGTAAGTTTGCGGATGACACAAAGATTGCTGGAGTTGCGGATAGTGATGAACATTGCCAGAGAATATAGCAGGATATAGATAGGCTGGAACATTGGGCGGAGAAATGGCAGATGGAATTTAATCCAGATAAATCCGAAGTGATGCATTTCGGTAGATCTAATGTTATACAATAAATGGGAGTTATACAATAAATGGCAGAACCATCAGGGGTATAGACACACAGAGGGACCTGGGTGTACAAGTCCACAGATCCTTAAAGGTGGCAGCACAGGTGGAGAGGGTGGTCAAGAAGGCATATGGCATGCTTGCCTTTATTGGACGGGGCATAGAATATAAAAGTTGGCATATGATGTTGCAGCTGTATAGAACGTTGGTTAGGCCACATTTGGAATACTGCGTCCAGTTCTGGTCGCCACACTACCAGAAGGACGTGGAGGCTTTGGAGAGAGGCACGGCACAGTAGCACGGGGCGGCACGGTAGCACAGTGGTTAGCACTGCTGCTTCACAGCTCCAGGGTCCCGGGTTCAGTTCCCGGCTCGGGTCACTGTCTGTGTGGAGTTTGCACATTCTCCTCGTGTCTGCGTGGGTTTCCTCCGGGTGCTCCGGTTTCCTCCCACAGTCCAAAGATGTGCGGGTTAGGTTGATTGGCCAGGTTAAAAATTGCCCCTTAGAGTCCTGAGATGCGTAGGTTAGAGGGATTAGTGGGTAAATATGTGGGGGTAGGGCCTGGGTGGGATTGTGGTCGGTGCAGACTCGATGGGCCGAATGGCCTCCTTCTGCACTGTAGGGTTTCTATGATTTCTATGAGAGTACAGAAAAGGTTTACCAGGATGTTGCCTGGTATGGAGGGTCTCAGCTATGAGGAGAGATTGGGTAAATTGAGGATGTTCTCCCTGGAAAGACGGAGGATGAGGGGTGACCTAATAGAGGTGTATAAAATTATGAAGGGCATAGGTAGGGTGAACAGTGGGAAGCTTTTCCCAGATCGGAGGTGACGAACACAAGGGGTCACAGGTTCAAGGTGAGGGGGGCAAGGTTCAACATAGATGTCAGGGGGACGTATTTTACACAGAGGGTGGCGGGGGCCTGGAATGCACTCCCAAGCAAGGTGATTGAGGCAGACACGCTGGGATCGTTTAAGACTTATCTAGATAGCCACATGAACAGACTGGGAATGGAGCGATACAAACGAATGGTCTCGTTGGGCACATGAGCGGCGCAGACTTGGAGGGCCAAAGGGCCTGTTCCTGTGCTGTATTATTCTTTGTCCTTTAACTTGATTTTAGAAAAAAGGGGATATACACCTTTAAGGGAGAATATCTTAAACTATTGTCAGTCAGTGTATACCACACCATGATGTGATGCTTAAGGCCGATGACTTGTCAGTAAGTTGCAGTGGCCGAGGTTAGACCTGAGCCTGTATTATCTGTATATATAGTTCTACTTTCAAATTAAGAAGCCAAATTATGATTTCATTAATTCTTGTGCATGTTCGGTATATTTGTACTGAAGAACAATGTGACAACAATGCAGGAATGACACACTGTTGACGGAATCCTGACCAACGTCTCCGACCTACTTCCAATTCTGATGAAGAGTCACCAACCAGACAAATTAACTCTGTTTCTCTCCCACAGTTGACATCAAATCTGCCGAGTGTTTTCTGGCATTTTCTATTTGTATATCAGGCTTGCAGCACCCACAGCATTATGCTTTTGCTTTTCTCTCTGATCGACTAATTTCCTCCTTTGGTTGCTTTTCACTGCCTTAGCTATTAGCTCACTTTCTTTTTGGTTCCTCTAATGTATTTAATAGCTTCTTTCATTGTCTGATGTAAAGGTCATCGCAGTCATTTAGCAACCTCCTGTATTTCATTTAAACGGGTGACAGATAATTCCTCACCCTTTCTTCTTTCCTCCCCCTCCCCACTTTTTCCTAATTACACTAATACCTTTCATTTTTTTTTTCATTTCTGAAGTAGAGTTGAAATCATGAAATAACAACTTGGTCCTTTTCTCTCCACACAGAAGCAGGATTTTCTGTTACCGCTTTTCTCATTCTGCATTGGGTAGCATCGGTTCAGGGATAACTCTTGTCAAGGACACCAGGGGAATGTGCAAAGTGTTATCAAGGCGAAAGTAAGTGTGGCGGAGGTCACAGAAAGATATAGTCCGGGACCTTATCACCCTTCACGGCGGCTGGCAGGTAAGATCGTGCCCAATAACTGGTTAAGTGGTCCAATATGGGAACTATCCACTTTAGCAGGAAGAATGGAAAAGCAGAACATTTTTACAAATGTATGAGGCTATTTAGTTCTGATATTCAGAGAGTTTTCAGTTTCTTCGTATATGGTACACAGTAAGTTCAGATGCAAGATCACTAAGCAAATAAGGCGGCAAATAGGCGGCTATAGAAACATAGAAAAACTACAGCACAAAACAGGCCCTTCGGCCCCACAAGTTGTGCCAAACATATCCCCACCTTTTAGGCCTACCTATAACCCTCCATCCTATTAAGTCCCATGTACTCATCCAGGAGTCTCTTAAAAGACCCTATTGAGTTTGCCTCCACCACCACTGACGGCAGCAGATTCCATTCACCCACCACCCTCTGTGTGAAAAACTTCCCCCTAACATCTCCCCTGTACCTACCCCCCAGCACCTTAAACCTGTGTCCTCTCGTAGCAGCCATTTCCACCCTGGGAAAAAGCTTCTGAGAGTCCACCCGATCTATGCCTCTCAACATCTTATATACCTCTATTAGGTCTCCTCTCACCCTACGTCTCTCCAAGGAGAAAAGACCGAGCTCCCTCAGCCTATCCTCATAAGGCATGCCACTCAATCCAGGCAACATCCTTGTAAATCTCCTCTGCACCCTTTCAATCTTTTTCACATCCTTCCTGTAATGAGGCGACCAGAACTGAGCACAGTACTCCAAGTGGGGTCTTATATAGCTGCATCATTATCCCCGGACTCCTAAACTCAATCCCTCGATTGATAAAGGCCGGCACACCATACGCCTTCTTAACCACCTCCTCCACCTGCGGGGCCGATTTCAGAGTCCTATGGGCCCAGACCCCAAGGTCCTTCTGATCCTTCTCACTGCTAAGAGTCTTTCCCTTTATATTGTACTCCTTCATCCCATTTGACCTGCCAAAATGGACCACTACGCATTTATCTGGGTTGAAGTCCATCTGCCACTTGTCCGCCCAGTCTTGCATCCTATCTATGTCCCCCTGTAACTTCTGACATCCCTCCAGACTATCCACAACCCCATCAACCTTCGTGTCGTCGGCAAACTTACCAACCCATCCCTCCACTTCCTCATCCAGGTCATTTATGAAAATGACAAACAGCAAGGGTCCCAGAAGAGATCCCTGGGGCACACCACTGGTGACCGACCTCCATTTAGGAAAAAGACCCATCGATACCCACTCTCTGCCTCCTTTTGGCAAGCCAGTTCTGGATCCATCGGGCAGCAGATCCTTGGATCCCATGCCCTCTCACTTTTTCTAGAAGCCTTGCATGGGGGACCTTATCGAACGCCTTGCTAAAATCCATATAAACCGCATCTACTGCTTTCCCATCGTCAATGTGTTTAGTCACATTTTTGAAGAACTCCACCAGGCTCATAAGGCACGATCTGCCTTTGACAAAGCCATGCTGAGTATTCTTGAGCATACTAAACCTCTCTAAATGCTCATAAATCTTGTCCCTCAGGATCTTCTCCAACAGCTTACCAACCACTGAGGTTAGACTCACCGGTCGGTAATTTCCTGGGCTATCCCCCTACTTGAAAATAGGAACCACATCCGCAATCCTCCAATCCTCCGGCACCTCTCCCGTCTCCATCGACGATGCAAAGATCATCGCCAGAGGCTCTGCAATCTCTTGCCTCGCCTCCCACAGTAACCTGGGGTACATCCCATCTGGACCCGGTGACTCTATCTTGATGCCATTCAAAGATTCCAGCACAACCTCTTTGTTAAATTCCACATACTCAATCTTTTCAGTCCACCGCAAGCCCGCAGTATATCCACCCAGGTCCTTCTCCTCTGTGAAAACCGAGGCAAAATACTCATTAAGCACCTGCCATTTCTACTGGTTCCGTACAGATTTTCCCGCCTTCACCTTTTATAGGCCCTATTCCTTCACGTCTCATCTTTTTACTCTTCACATATTTATAGAACGCCTTAGGGTTTTCCTTAATCCTACGTGCCAAGGCCTTCTCGTGACCCCTTCTGGCTCTCCTAATTTCCTTCTTTAGTCCCTTCCTACAAGCCGTATACTCATCTAGATCCCTATCTTCGCCAAGCTCTCTGAACCTTTTGTATGCTTTCCTTTTCTTCTCGACTAGGTCCCGCACAGCTTTCGTGCACCACGGTTCCTATAACCTACCAACTCCTCCCTGTCTGCTCGGAACGTTGTCCTGTGGAACTCTAGACAGACATTCCTTGAAAAACTGCCACCTCTCTTCAGTACATTTCCCCGAGAATACCTCCTTCCAATTTACTCCTCTAATATCTCGAACTAAAGGGAGAATCAGAGAAAGGATGCTTTGCTGCAATTATATAAGGCTTTGATGAGGCTGCACCCTGATGCACTGTGTACAGTTTGGGCTCCTCATTTAAGATAGGATGTACTTGGCTTAAAGGCAATGTAATGAAGGTTCACTAACTGTCTTGTGCAAAGTAGCAGCACATATACATTTTGACCAATTACCACAGCATCAGTCTACTCTTCATTCACAGCAAAGTAACAGAGAGTCTCATCAATGGTACTATCAAGTGGCATTTACACACAAATAATCAGTTCACTGGTATTTAATTTGGATCACACCAAGATCAGTCAGCTCCAGGCATGATCAAAATATGGACAAAAGTGCTGAATTCCAGAGCTAAGGTGAGAGCGATCACTCTTGACATCAAGGCAGCATTTGATCAAGTGTGGTTGTCAAGGGACTCTCACAAAATTGACTTCAATAGGAAAAAGGGGGAATACTCTCGACTACCTGAAAACTTCGGCATCATTTTTGCATTCACATTCACTCAGAAACGTTCAGCAATCATTTGACATCAAAAGCTCTAATTTGGAATGAGGTTCCCGTGAGTCATCAGCGTTTTGCCGTCTTTGACGTCAAATGCGATCAAATGGCAAAAAACGCTTGAAGGCATCGAGTGCATTTGAAGCTATCCAATGCACTCATCAGAAGTGCGGCAGTAAATAAACTCGGCAACCTATAATGAAAAATACAAGGAATTTAATGACTTAAATAATATCTGGATTTATTCAGCTATTTCATTCAATTCAAAAAATCTTTCCAGTATCCAGTCCATGCTTGAGAGCACCACCAGATCCCCATTAGTTCTTAATTTAATCTCAGAGTCTATACTTTCAATTCAACCACCCATCCTCCACAACCTCCAGCACTCCTCCCCCCGACCCCGACACCTCTGTGGACAATGTCCACTCCCCCACCCATCCCTCAGTGTCTAAACTCTCCCTCCAGTGGCCTGGCATCACTACTGATAAAGCTGGCCGGGTCCTAAAGGACATAATTGCTAGACTGGGTCTGCGGCAAGTGATGAGGGAACCAACAAGAGGGAAAAACTTGCTTAACCTCATCCTCACCATTGATCCATTTGTGAATGACAGAGTCAGTGGGAAAACCACCACTGTGGAGATCAAATCCCAGCTTCATATTCGGATGCCCTCCATTTTGTTGTTGGCACTACCACCAAGCTGAATTAAATAGATTTCAAACAGATTTAGCAACTCAGAACAGGGCATCCATGAGGTGCAGTCAGCCATCAGCAGCAGCAGAACTGTATATTGATGGCATATCCCCCATTCTACCATTACCATCAAACTGAAGGATCAACCCTGATTCAACGAAGAGTGCGGGAGTGCACCAGCACTAAAAATGAGGAGTCAACATGTTTTCCTAGTCCACTTGAGCCAAGTCTGTCTGCATATCCTTTCGATTTTCTTTATTTAAGTTGAAGCTGCTGGTTTCAAACACAAACTCCTCAATCTCAATCCGTATGTGAAATTCTATAATTTTATGATCACTCTTGCCCAGGGGATGAGGTCATTTATTAATCCTGTCTCATTACATATCACCACATCTAAAATTGCCTGTTCCGTGGTTGGTTTCGAATCATATTGTTCAAAAGGCACTGTCCCGAAACAGTCTGTGAATTCATCTCCCTGGATTTGCCAACTTGGTTCACATAATCCAGCATAACTGGAGTGGTAAGTCACCCAACACCATTTTGCAACTACCCAGTGTGCATCAAAATTAGCCACAACTGTACGACACAATTTGTGTCATTGAAAGCTAAAATGTTATGGTGTAACTACTCTCTAAGGTTAATTAAAATTGAATAAACATGGAACACTTCAATTCAAATTGAGGGAGGACAACTTGCAGTTATGTATTGCTTTACAGCTGATCAAGCACTTTTGAAGTGTAGCTGTTGTAACGTGGGCACAAAGCTTTTCAATTTTGCCCAGGTACCTGAATCGGCAAGCCCCGACGCTTCTGCTTTACTTGCCAATATGTCGAACACTGCGTGACTCAAATCAAAAGTTAATTAAACATTGACTCTGCAGTACATTCAACATCATTATCCTCTTGATAAATCATTGGTATAATTGTGTTTTCATCACTTGTGAAAAATTAAGGACTGGTATCCTGGTGGAGCCAATTATCAACTTCCTGTGCTGTCCTCAAACAGTCACATCCAACACCATCATGATACAAACATTAAAATAACACATTTTTAAACCATTACTACATGTATCAAGTAATTGCTTCTGAACAGAGTTAAATTGTGTTATTAAATTGTGAAACACCGAAGCTTTATGCACATGTAATGGTTTGTTCCAGATTTCCCTGCAAACACTGTGCATTGAGAAAAAAAATGGCGCTGGGGAATGAGGAAACAACAGATACATCAAAACAAATATTGTGACTGTCTCCACAACAGAAGACAAAAATTACATACCAGAAATAGAAGGGGCTAATAAGAAGGAGAAATGTAAATAAATCAATTCATTTCCCCTGCTGATCTTATAAATTTTAGGAACCAAAATTTAAAGAACTAAAGATATGCAGGTTAAAGTTGAAAGTCTATTTATTAGCGTAACAAGTAGACTTACATTAACACAGCAATAAAGTTACTGTGAAAATCCCCTAGTCACCACACTCCGCGTCTGTTCAGATACACTGAGGGAGAATTTAACCAATTTTTCAGCCAATGCATCTAATCAGCACATCTTTCAGACTGTGGGAGGAAACCGGAGCAGCCAGAGGAAACCCATGCGGATACAAAGAGAACGTGCAGACTCCACACAGACAGTGATCAAAGCCAGGAATCGAACCCAGGTCCCTGGTGCTGTGAGGCAGTAGTGCTAACCATTGTGCCACCCTAGGTTAGGTGAATTAGCCATGGTAAATGTGCAGGGTTACAGGGATAGGCCAGAAGAGGGGGGGGGGGGGGGGGGCGGAGAGCATGCTCTTTTAGAGAGTTGGTGCAGATTCAATAGGCTAAATGGCCTCTTTCTGCACTGTAAGGAATCTGATGAAAGTCAAAAAAATCCCCACTACTTTATGGCCTACATCATACGACTTTGGAAGAGGTTGCGGAAGAGATAATGGATACATTACTGTGATTTTTGAAAATTTCCTACATTTTAAAACAGTTTATCAGATTGAAAGTTAGCAACTGTAACTCCACTATCCAAGAAAAGAGGAGAGAGAAAACAGGGAATCACAGACTAGTTAGCCTAACGTCAGTCCTCAAGAAAATTGTAGGAACTGTTATTGAAGAAAGTCTTGACAATGTGGTTAGAAAATCATAGTAAAATCAAATAGAGTCAATGTGGTTTTAAAAAATGTTTGGCAAATTATTGGAATTTATAAAGGATGCAGCTCGCAGAATAAATAAAAGGGAGTCAGTGGGTGTACTGTACTTGGATTGTCAAAAGGCATTTAACGAGGTGCTGGACAAAAGGTCCAAAAGGTCCAAATTCAAGATAAAGGCTCGTGAACTTGTGGGTAATATATTAGAATGGATGAACCGGTGTTTAATGGACAGGTGCAGAGAGTAAAGATATATGGGGCACTTTCAAATTAGCGGGTTCTAACTAGTAGAGTGTCGCAATGGTTAGTGCTGGAGCCTTAGCTATTTACCACCTATATGAATGACTTATACAAAGACTGAGGGTAATGCACTTTTTTCTTTATTCTATCATGGGAAATGGGCATTGCTGGCAGGGGCAGCATTTGTTGCCCATCTCTAATTGAACTTGAACTGGGTGGCTTGTAAGGCCATTTCAGAGGGCAGTTAAGAGTCAACTACATACTGCGGGTCTGGAGTCACATGTAGGCCAGGCTGAATAAGGATGGCAGATTTCTGTCTCTGAAGGACATCAGTAAACCAGATGGGTTGGTGATAGTTGTCAGTCAATTTAGACACAAAGATTTATTGTTCGTAAACTTCGATGCAAAGCTAGGTGGGTATGTAAGCTGTGAGGAGGACGTGAGGAGGACGCAAAGAGACTTTGAAAGGTTAGTGGGCAACAAGGAATATCATATGAGGAAATGTAGGGTTCTTCACTTGGTAGGGGGAATAGAAAAGCAGAATATATTTTGAAAGGTGAGGAAGCTCTAGTCATCTGCAAAGGAAGTGTACTCGAACAAAGAAAACAGAAAGTTAGCCTGCAGCTTCAGCAATAATAAATGGCACGTTGGCTTTTATCGGAAGGGTTTTGAAGTAAAAGAATAAGGAAATCTTGCTACAATTGCATCTTCTTAGGTAGAACCTTCGGAGCAAGGATGACTTGTTTCCCCTCTGGCCCAATGGATTCTGAGATGGTTGATAAGTCCAATGTGCAATCCTGAGAGACTGCTGGAAATGTGGGGCAGGTGGTGATTGAAGTGTTGGGCTGATAAGATGTTTGGAGGTTTATGCACACACTTGTATGCCTCGACTTCACTTGTGTGTGTGCCTGATGAAGTCTCTCCATATGTTCAGTGCCTTCTCAAATAAACCTTCTGGTTGGGCACAAGCCAGGATCTCCCATGAGTTCGAGGGTATGTTTGATCTCTTCAAGGATGCTTTGAGGCCATCCCGCTGATCTCCTGGGAGGTTTCTGTGAACTGGAGTTTCGAGTAAAACAATTGCTTGGGATTCTGGAGTCAGTCATATGTGTCTTGCCCAGCAGATCTGATTCTAGTTCCTAAATGCCAGCATCATCTGTCAGGCTTTAAAACATGCATTTCTATTCTCAAATCCCTCCATGTCCTCACACCTTCTAATGACTGTAACCTCCTCCAATCCCACAATCATCAGAGATTTCAATGATCTCTGTCAAGGGCGGCATGGTGGCAAAGTGGTTAGCACTGCTGCCTCACATCACCAGGGACCCGGGTTCGATTCCTGGCTTCCCACACTGTCTGTGTGGAGTCTGCATATTCTCCCCATGTCTGCGTGGGTTTCCTCCAGGTGCTCCGGTTTCCTCCCACAGTCCAAAGATGCGCGGGTTAGATGGATTGGCTAAATTGCCCCTTACTGTCAGGGAGACTAGCTAGGGTAAATGCATGGGGTTATGGGGATAGGGCTTGGGTGGGATTGCGGTCAGTGCAAACTCGTTGGGCTGAATGGCCTCCTTCTGCACTGTAGAATCCTATGATTCTATAAATTTTCCAATCTTTGGCACAGCAACAATTTTTATTTCTCCACCATTGCCCATCTTGCCTTCAGCTACCTAAACCCTCAGCTCTGGAATTCTAATATCTCAATGGGCCTGGGATTAACTTTTGGTTGATAAAGTTCTTGTGAAGTGCCTTTAAAGGCACTATGTAAATACAAGTTGCTGCTGTGAAAACAGAGTTACACTCACCTTGGATACCCTCAGAATAGGATAGTCTCATCATGCAGTCACATAACAAAGAAGTCCATGAGTTCCTTTCATTTATTGGAGAGAGTGATAGAGGGTGCAGTGTTCCAGAAGGGTTTGAGGAGCTGGTTGATATTCGAGGAAAGAAACCCACCACACAATGTCCAAAGCATTTGGATACTCATATTCTAATTAGATGATACTACATAATATGATAATATATGGTAATATAATGGCATTGTTAGCTAATACACTAATATTTAAGATATAATGACCTTTCACATGGGCTTGATTTTTTTTTTGCATTTATATTGCTTCTTATCACTTCATCAAAACAGTCTCACATGATCAATACATTGAAGTGCACTGACTGATAGTACAGAGAAAAACAATGACTCTTTCATACAGCAATATAGGAGGACCAAGAGTCTCCAATAATTGCGGTGAGATTTTCCATTCTAAGTTAGAATTAAGTAGCAATCTAGCCAAATTTACTGTTATTGTTTTCTGGATGGGCTTTACTCTTAAGAGTTGGCTTGTAGGCAGTTGCTCACTGTTTGAATGCCTAATAGTGTCACTCTATATCCACGACTATATTTTTATTTTACCATGTTCTTCACATCCATAAGTATAATCTTGTGTTCCCTATTTATCATGTGATAATTCACAATGCTGTTCGCATACACACACAAACACACTATTGTATTAAATAGGTTCACGCCCCATTTAATATTGCTTAAAAGAACAGACAGTAATTCTGGGCTAGCTACCATTCCAAAACTCTCGTGTCATTTTAAAATGGTGGCATTGGCTGTGGGGCAGGGGAAAGGAGGAGGCCAACATGCGGGACTGTGAATTTTTGCCAGGCTCCCTTACTTGTCTCGCATAACTTGAGCAGGAAAGTGCCAAGAAACAGCACAGCCCTGAGGGTTTCTGCAGCTCCCACTTCATGGCCGAGGCAGATGAGCAAGAGCAGAAATCTTCCCCATATAAAAGCAAATTACTGCGGATGCTGGATGCTGAAACCAAAAGAGAAAATGCTGAAAAATCTCAGCAGGTCTGGCAGCATCCATACATTTTCCAGCATTTTCCCTTTTGCTTTCAGAAATCTTCCCCGCTGTGCAGAATCTCCTCAGGTGATATCGTGCACCTGGAATTTGTTACGAGTGGGAATGGTTTTTGCCGCTCTTCTCTCTTACTCCTGCCGCTGAGTCTTAGCAGGCTGATCAGGGGAGACTTCCACCAACTGACGTTTGTCTGAATTTGGCACCCTCCATAGGGCTCGTGTGGCATTTGCTCACCAGGCAGGTAGCAGGGAGTCTTTTCTACCATTCAGACTGAAGAATCCTGATCAAAGCCATGTGGAATTTTACAGCCCATCCCGCCAGCGGGATCTTCTAGTCCTGCCAAACTCAATGGGCTTCTGAAAAGTTTGCTGCATTTTATGGCCCTACCCCTGCCAGGGCCATAATATTCTACGAAATAGGAAATATAAACTATTGCACAGGAAGCAAAATAAAGATTGGGACATAAAATAAGAGTAGAGCACTTGTTTTAAAATCTTAATTTTATAATATTCTACAATATTAGTTTGTTTAGAGAGAATGATGTTCCATCACTGTAATATTTTGGCTGGGCCAGAGAAGTTGTTCACTAGTAATTGTCGCTTATTATATGATTTAACACTCAGTTACCCCGATTTTTACAAGGTCTAACCTTTTCGTCTGGCTTTACAGTGAGAATAGTGGGTGAATGGCCTATGTTCATAACAACACAATAATCTCTGTGCAGATTCCATTGGCAAAAACTGCACAGCACATCCTATGGAGTAGCAGGGCATCGCTGACAGCAACTTCTGGATTTCTGTGTTTAGCTCAGGTGTGGTAGTAAAAATCAGGGATGCCACAAAAGACTGGAATTGGAGGGACGCAGTACTCCTGAGAACAGGAAAGCTGGTGGAGGTTAGAGAGGTGGGGAGGAAGGAGCAAGGTCATGAAGGGAGATTAAGGAGATTTTTTAAAAATTGTGGCAGACCTGAAGCCAAAGTAGATCAACGATCAGACGATAAATGGCTGGGAGCAAGTTAGGATGCTGGCAGCAGAACTTAGGAGAAGCTTAAGTTTGTCAGTGGAATGTGGAAAGTTAGCCAGGAGAGCAATGGAACAGTCAAACATAGTTGTAGCAAAGTTGAAGACATCATACAGTGGATTCAAGTAATAATTGATTTATAAGATAAATGCCTGACTGACAGAACTGCAATACAGTCTACTCTCGTCTCCTCTCTGGGTCCGGCTCCGCCTCCCTGTATGTGTGTCCTTGCTCCTGGTTGGCTCAGCTTCCTGTGTGGCTTCTCCATAGGTTCCAGCCCAATCACATGGCCCTCAAAGGATTGCTCCCCCCCCCCCCCCCCCCCTTAAAGGGGCCACATTACCACAATAAAGCTAACAAAGGCATGGACGAGTACTTAAGCATGGGGAGTTGTGTTAAGGGTCAAGTTATAGATAAATATAGGTGGTCTATGGAGATGTGGTTAGAAATGAATCTTGAATCAGCCATGACACCCAGGTGGCAAATGATTTGGTAAAGACTCAGGTCGTTTCCAGGAGAGGAATGAAGTCAATTGGAAACAAACTGAATTTGTGGAAGGAATCAAGAACAATGGCTTTGGTCTTCCCAATAGGTTAGTTGAATATTTTGTTCATTGATCTGTCTTTCAGAAGATGCAACCAAGAGTATCCTCCCACTAAGAAAGTTTGAAACCATGTCAAAATATAATTGTCAGAAACTTTGAATACAGAACACCCATATTTTTGATACCATCTGTGCCATTCCATTCCAAATGGTATCCATTGTGCATGCAGTTTTCGTGCTGACCACACGGGACACTGTTTTGGTGCAGACAACATGTGCCAGAAATGTGCAGAGTAGGAAGACTGTGACAAGACTCAATGTGTGATACTGATTTAACGCAATTTGTGGCTTTAATGTTTCTGCTAATGCCCTCTCTTAATCCCACACAGCCATACATGCAGTAATTATTCTTTACCACCCTCTACCGCCCCACACTTCCCCCTCCCCACACTGGTGCAATTTCAAGGGAATATCAACTACTTTCAAGTTATTTGTTAATTGACTTCAATGGTTGTTGCTGAGTCTGTAGAATTGTTAAGTGATTTTTTACTGCTGTTTAAAGTTACAGATATCTCCCGGGATGGTGTGGGACATGCCCAAGGACTTGGTCCTAACTGCAAGGGTTCTACTCAGATCACTTTTACCCAGATATGATTGCTGTTGTTTGTATCCCCCTTGGCCTGCAACATGAAAGGCACAATGAGAAGAAGCAGCACAGAGAAGGAGAAGCTGCTGGAAGAGAGAGAAGGGGATCACATCCGTCCAGCATCTTCCATCTCAATCTCAGCAAGAACATTGGGCAGGAGTTTATGGCCTCGTGTGAACCGAAACTGTAAAATCCCGTCCGAGGTCAATGGACCTGTCCATGGTCTGTCTCTCGCCTGCTCCAATTCTCATGGTGGACAGGACGGTAAAATTTTGGCCAGTATGTCTCCTCCAGAAAGAGATGCTCACTGAAATCAGCTACCGGTCGCATTTTGCAGCCTCGGAACACGGTGAGGATAACATTGCCAGTGACGTTGAAGGTGGCCATGAAATTTTATATGAGGATCCTTCTCAGCGAGAGCAAACTATTTGCAACAATTCCCAGTCTCCCACTGCGGAGGTCAAGGTGGCTCCGTACACAAAGGAAGCTGAATACATTTCAGTCTGTCTTGCCAAAATGGTACAAATAAGCACAAAGGCATAAATGAGGAAAATTAGAAGCTGGATAACAAAGAATCAGGAATTTGCGAATTAAGATTTCTGGAAAAGGTACAGAGGTTGAAAGATTTCTAGTCCCTCTGAATTGGTAATTCCAAGGTCAGGATTTTGAGAATTCACATCGCTATCACAAATGTTATAAGTATTATTTTTAGAGTCAGAATTCCTCTTAGTCTTCTGATTTTTATAATGTCAATTATGTCGCTGATATCAGCTACTAACTAGAGATGAGAAAATGAGGAAACAAGCAGACAGTTTTTCCAGGTTTGCAGGCTTCCCCATGGGTGCTGAATATTGTTAACTGCAAGCACATCACTTTGCAAGCACTGTATGTAAATTCGGAGATATCACAAATGGAAAGGATTCTAAGCCCTCACTCTCCAGCTGATTGTATTCAATGCATCATACAAAAGAACAAAGAACAGTACAGCACAGGAAACAGCCCCTTCGGCCCTCCAAGCCTGTGCCGCTCCTTGGTCCAACTAGACCAATCGTTTGTATCCCTCCATTCCCAGGCTGCTCATGTGACTATCCAGGTAAGTCTTAAATGATGTCAGCATGTCTGCCTCCACCACCCTACTTGGCAGCGCATTCCAAGCCCCCACCACCCTCTGTGTAAAAAAACATCACTCTAATATCTGAGTTATACTTCGCCCCTCACCTTGAGCCCGTGACCCCTCGTGATCGTCACTTCTGATCTGGGAAAAAGCTTCCCACTGTTCACCCTATCTATCCCCTTCATAATCTTGTACACCTCTATTAGATCTTCCCTCATTCTCGGTCTTTCCAGGGAGAACAACCCCAGTTTACCCAATCTCTCCTCATAGCTAAGACCCTCCTTACCAGGCAACATCCTGGTAAACCTTCTCTGCACTCTCTCTAACGCCTCCACGTCCTTCTGGTAGTGCGGCGACTAGAACTGGACGCAGCACTCCAAATGTGGCCTAACCAGCGTTCTATACAGCTGCATTATCAGACTCCAGCTTTTATACTCTATACCCTGTCCTATAAAGGCAAGCATACCATATGCCTTCTTCACCACCTTCTCCACCTGTGATGCCACCTTCAAGGATTTGTGGACTTGCACACCTAGGTCCCTCTGTGTTTCTATACTCTTGATGGCTCTGCCATTTATTGTATAACTCTTCCCTACATTATTTCTTCCAAAATGCATCACTTCGCATTTATCTGGATTAAATTCCATCTGCCACCTCTCCGCCCAATTTTCCAGCCTATCTATATCCTGCTGTATTGCCCGACAATGCTCATCGCTATCCGCAAGTCCAGCTGAAGAATACTGAAGAATGCTCAGAATCCAGGTAGCATTTACGATGCCTTTAGTTTGTGGCAGTCCTCTGTGTCGTGAGCATCTGGCCAACCGCATCATATCACAGAATGGCTGGTGATCATCAAGAGCAATTGTTGATTGTACAGTTCATGACTCTGATGCACAATGCACGTGCAATGTACATTAAATGAAAACCCTGCTGCCATAAAAAAATTGATCAAGCAAACCAAAGGGTTGCCTAACAAACACTTCTGCTGCCTGGACCACTCTGGGGTGGACCCCAAAGTTTAAGTTTACTTATTAGTGTCACAAATAGGCTTACATTAACACCACAATGAAGTTACTGCGAAAATCCCCTAATTGCCACATTCTGGTGCCTCTTCGGGTACAGAGGGAGAATTTAGCACGGCCAATGCACCTAAGAGCATGTGTTAGGATTTGTCATTGTCTGATGCATGCTGCAAGCCAGCAGATTTCCCTGCGCAGGCTGGTAGTGGTCAGTAGGAACTTCATCCTTAATGGGCCCCAAGCTGCCGTCAGAGGCCCCCACAAATTTTTAACCACCCCTCAGATTGCTCTCCCACTGTGGTCCTTCAAATCCCAGCCCCTCACCCTCTCGCTGGGGCCTGTCACCCAACAAGATTACAAGAGTCACCAGTCCTGAGCCATCACCGCATGTCTCCACCTGACTGGAAATTTGCTAGCACCTGAATGGTAGAGGTTCCCCGAGGCAGGATGTCCTGTCCCCGAGGAACATAATAATTGGTCAATAAACGGCTGTGAGGCAGCCTCGGCAGGCTTCCCTCCCAATCTTTTAACCAAGGGGAAAGCCCGTCATTTCCCAAACCTTCCTCACCACTGAGGTGATAGTTGCAGGGCTTATCCTTCCTGGCTTTTGTGAACAAGGATGTAAATGATACTTTCAATTCTCCAGTCCTCTGGTTTAAGGAAGATTGGGAAAATATTTCAGTGGAAAAGTGACTCAAATGGAATGACAAAAGTTCGGAAACTGAAATTTCACTTGAGACAAAGGGAAGGGTAAGCAAACACGCTTATATGTGGAAAATAGGAGCAGGAGAATGGGATGGGAATAGAGGGATGTAGAGATGGGTATAAAGATGGGAATAGAGGGATTATGGTCCCCGGAAGGGTAGGGGGTTTAGTTCATATGGGCAGCGTGGTCAATGCAGGCTTGGAGGGCCGAAGGGCCTGTTCCTGTGCTGCAGTAGCACGGTGGCACAGTGGTTGGCACTGCTGCTTCACAGCGCCAGGGACCCAGATTAGATTCTCAGCTTGGGTCACTGTCTGTGTGGAGTTTTCATGTTCTCCCTGTGTCTGCGTGGGTTTCTTCCGGATGCTCTGGTTTCCTTCCACTGTCCAAAGATTGATTGGCCATGCTAAATTCTCCCTCAGTGTACCCGAACAGGCGCCGGAGTGTGGCGACTAGGGGATTTTCACAGTGACTTCATTGCAATGTTAATGCAAGCCTACTTGTGATTAATAAATAAACTTTAACTTTAATTCTCTTTGTTCTATGAGTAGGCCATTTGGTCCCTCGAGCCTGTTCTGCCATTCAATATGATAATTTGACAAGGTACTGCATGGTAGATTGTTGCATAAGCAACAATTCTGCCATATGGGGAGAATCACATGCGATTCACGGCGAGGTAGCTAAATGGATACAAAATTGGCTTGATGACAGTAGACAAGGGTGATTGTAGATGGTTATTTTTCAAACTGGAGACCTGTGACCAGCGGTGTGCCTCAGAGATCGGTGCTGGGTCCACTGTTATTTATCATTTATATTAATGATTTGCATGAGAATATAGGAGGCATGGTTAGTAAGATTGGTGGCATAGTGGACAGTGAAGAAGGTTATCATGGATTGCAATGGGATCTTGATCAATTGGGCCAGTGGGCTGACGAATGGCAGATGGAGTTTAATTTGGATAAATGCAAGGTGATGCATTTTGGTAGATTGAACCAGGGCAGCACTTACTCAGTTAATGTGGAGAGTTACAGAACAAAGAGATCTAGGAGTACAGGTTCAGAGCTCCTTGAAAGTGGAGTCATAGGTGGACAGGTTGGTGAAGAAGGCATTCAGCATGCTTGGGTTCATTGGTCAGAACATTGAATACAGGAGTTGGGACGTCTTGTTGAAGTTGTACAAGACATTTGTAAGGCCACATTTGGAATACTGCATACAGCTCTGGTCACCCTATTATAGAAAGGATATTATTAAACTAGAAAGAGTGTAGAAGAGATTTACTGGAATGCTAATGGGACTTGATGGTTTGAGTTATGAAGAGAGGCTGGACATACTGAGACTTTTTTCTCTGGAGCGTAGAAGGCTGAGGGGTGATCTTATAGAGGTCTATAAAATAATGAGGAGCATAGATCAGGTAGATAGTCAATATCTTTTCCCTAGTCTAAAACTTCAGGGCATTGTTTAAGAAGAGAGGGGAGAGATACAAAAGGGTCCAGACGGGCAATTTGTTTACACAGAGGATGGTGAGTATCTGGAACAAGCTACCAGAGGTAGTAGAGGCGGGTACAATTTTGTCTTTTAAAAAGCGTTTAGACAGTTACATCGATAAGATGGGTATAGAGGGATGTGGGCCAAGTGTGGGCAATTGGGACTAGCTTAGGGGTTTTAAAAAAAAAGGCAGTATGGACAAGTTGGGCCGAAGGGCCTGTTTCCATGCTGTAAACCTCTATGACTCTAATTGATCATCTCCTATCTCAATGTCATGCAACATAACGCAATAGCACATTAAACAAACATGCAATTAAAACAGCTCTTTCTTGAAACAGCCTTATTTTTTTTTTAGAGACAGTCGCAGAGAAGACTCAGTTGGTGCATTTTCTCCAATATGGAATGTATTGTAATTAGTGCTCAATTAACCGAAGGTGCCTATAATAAAGCTGCTAAGCCCCTTGTTAAGCTGCTAACCACACATTTAATGAGGTGAATTCTGAGAAATTCTTCTAATGGTGCTATTTAGCCTGCTCGCCTCCAGTACTTTTCATTCAGATTGCATTTCTACGGCCTAGCTGCTTAAAGACAATCCTTTTTACCCCTTGCCAAACTGAAAAGTGCAGCCTGTGCAAAAATCATTAGGGTTGCAGGATAACTTATTCTTCCTGATTCCAACATAGATATCTGTTGACGCCTGGAGCTGGTTCAGGAACTGTTTCCCACGGTGCGGAGAAAATCCCATTATACACCCTGAGAGGCACTTTATTTTAGCATTGTATTTCTGATAATACGCAAGGAATTCTATCCATTTGCATTTCTGTGATTCAAGATGCCTTCAGACCTCATGTGTAAGTACATTAAAAATATAAGATTCGAGTGCCCCTCTCAACCTGCTGTGCCATTCAATGAGAGTTTGGCTGATTTGTGATCTAACTTCATGTGCTCTAGGTAATGCGTGATGAACACACTGGCACCCTCCACTGCTGGCCCCCTGAAATTTGAGGAGAGGGCACCATGTTTGCCATCCTGGACACATAGTGAGCATCTACTTACCCCACTGTGCTGGGAACTCTAGCACCTGGCAGTCATCTTAATTGCCGAGGCACCTCACAAGGGGACAAGTGATAACTGTGAGAGCATAAAGAAAAAGTAAACGGCGTTTTCTATTCATATAAAAACAGTTGGAAACCTGAAATCAACACTGAAAGCATTGGGCAAAGTCAGCAGGAGTGCCAGCTCTCCTCAGAAAGACATGGGGCTGGATATTCCAACCACCCACCCACCCACCGCCCCCCCCCCCCCCCACCCCCGCCTCCCCCCCCCACAACCACCATTTCCCCCATTTCCTATTCCCCATCCCCATGGTGTGTTTACTGGCAGTGAAGGCAGCTCACCATTGGCCGACAGCGGGATCTTCTGATCCCCCTGGTGGGATTGTCCGTTCCCATCAAATACCCCAGCATTTTCTGTGGCTTGCCTGTCCCATCTCCGGCAGGAGTGGCTGGAAGTTTCCACCCATGGACATTTTGACTGTTTTCCTTGGAACTGAGCGGTCATAGAGTCATAGAAGTTTGCAGCCTGGAAGCAGGCCCTTTGGCCCAACTTGTCCACGCTGCCCTTTTTTAAAAACCCTAAACTAGTCCCAATTGCCTGTGTTTGGCCCATATCCTTCTATACCCATCCTACCCATGTAACTGTCTAAATGCTTTTTGAAAGACAAAATTGTACCCGCCTCTACTACTGCCTCTGGCAGCTTGTTCCAGACACTCACCACTGTGTGTGTGAAAAAATTGCCCCTCTGGACACTTTAGTATCTCTCCCCTCTCACCTTAAACCTATGCCCTCTAGTTTTAAACTCCCCTACCGAGGAGTGGTATTAAAGATTAATTTAAAAATGGAGCAGGCAGGGTTTATGGCCCATTAGCTCAGATGTAGCCGTAGATGGTAGCTCAACTAATCATTTAAAATCAGAGATTGATCAATTTTTGCCAGCCAACGTCGTGGTGGAGTTCGGATACAAATCCGCCATAATCTCACGATTAGATCAGATTCAAGGGGCTGAATGGCCTTCTCCTGTTCCGAGGAAGAATGAGGATGTCACAGTACCCATTACAATATGAGGTAGAGGAATGGAGGTGACTATGTATATGGATACATAAATCCTTAAAAATAGAGATTAAGATTAATAAGGCCATTAAAAAAAAGCAAACAAAGCAGTGAAGCTCATTTCCAGAGGGGTAAAATCGAAAAATTGTGCTCAATGTGGATAGCACCTCTGTAAGAACTCACTTGATGAACTGTGAACAATTCTGGTTTCCAAGTTCAAGGATATGGAGGAACTTAAAAAGATGGAAAAAATAGGTATATTAGAGAAAAAAGACTAGGAGGTAACTCAATAGAGGGCTTTAAGATTATGAAAGGGTTTGAGAGTGTGGGCCAGATCTAGGGTCGATCAATATAAGACACTCACTAATAAATCTATGAGGGAATTCAGGAAAACCGTCTTTATCCAGACTGTTGTTCAATTGTGGAATTCTCTATCATAATGAGTGGTTGAGGAGACTAGCAATAGATGCATTTAAGTGGAAGCTCGATAAACACGAAAAAGAAAGGAATAGAAAGGTTTGTCGATGGGAGGGGGGGGGGGGGGCGGGGGGGGGGGGGGGGGGGGGCGGGGGCGGGGGAGGCAGGCGTGTAACATAAACATTGGCATGGACCTGCAGGGTAGGATAACCTTTTTCTGCAAGAACTGTTTCTTCCCTGCTGCTATCAGACTTTTGAATGGCCCAATGACACATTGAGCTGATCTTTCTCTTCACCCCATCAGTAACCACAACCCTACTCTGCACCCTGTATTTCCTTCTCATAGAATACATAGAATCCCTACAATGCAAAAGGAGCCCATTCGGCCCATTAAGCCTGCACTAACAATCCTACCCTGGCCCGTTTATTCTCTAATCCTCCTGACACTAAGGGGCAATTCAGCATGGCCAATCCACCTAACCGACACATCTTTGGAGTGCGGGAGGAAACCGGAGCACCTGGAGGAAACCCATGAAGAAATGGGTATGTACCAAATGTAATCTATGAACGGTATGTTTTTGTTTGTAATAGCTGACAAGAAACAATACTTTTCACTGTATCCCAATACATTTCCTCGGGTGGATGGAGCTATTACAAGGGGTCATAACTATAGGGTTCGTGGTGGGAGATATAGGAAGGATATCAGAGGTAGGTTCTTTACGCAGAGAGTGGTTGGGGTGTGGAATGGACTGCCTGCAGTGAGAGTGGAGTCAGACACTTTAGGAACATTTAAGCGGTTATTGGATAGGCACATGGAGCACACCAGGATGATAGGGAGTGGGATAGCTTGATCTTGGTTTCAGATAAAGCTCGGCACAACATCGTGGGCCGAAGGGCCTGTTACATAAGAACATAAGAAATAGGAGCAGGAGTAGGCCATCTAGCCCCTCGAGCCTGCCCCGCCATTCAATAAGATCATGGCTGATCTGACGTGGATCAGTACCACTTACCCGCCTGATCCCCATAACCCTTAATTCCCTTACCGATCAGGAATCCATCCATCCGCGCTTTAAACATATTCTGCGAGGTAGCCTCCACCACCTCAGTGGGCAGAGAATTCCAGAGATTCACCACCCTCTGGGAGAAGAAGTTCCTCCTCAACTCTGTCTTAAACCGACACCCCTTTATTTTGAGGCTGTGTCCTCTAGTTTTATCTTCCTTACTAAGTGTTCTGTGCTGTACTGTTCTATGTTCTATGTGACAATAATAAATCAATCTATGTAACCCTATGTAATGGTCCTCTATCCTACCAAAGAGCCAGCAGAAGCACGATAGGCTGAATTGCCTCCTTTGATGCAACATCATTCCATGACTCCATGCAAATGGTGACAGTCCCTCCAACAATCATTCAGTGCTACACTGGAACACCACCCTGCCATTCTGCATTCAACACTTGGAAAAGACTGAGAGATTCTGTTACCATCAACTGACCCTGACGTTGGGAAGGGGAGAAAAATAGCCTAGAAAAAGCTGTCTGCAAGGACCTCTCGTGTTTAACTGAAACATTTCACATGGGGAATTCAGAAGGGTCGTACAACATACCTAACCTTGCCATGACCGTTTTGCAATACAGATATGCAAATTAAAATATCCAAATGCAGTGGGGAATAACTTCAAGCCAAAAATACAAGGAAGTAAAATTCCTTCTGGCAGAAGAACTGTCAGAGACAAAAAGAACTGAATTAAACTGACAGATTTCATTGTACGAATGTACTCAGTAATTATCCTGCCCAGACCTGACACTACAGCTGACACAATATAACTGATGGGATACTGCAGATTAAAACTTTACTCACTCCCTCCTTTCACAAATCCAATTAAGTAAGAAATCCAGTGAGAGAGAAAACAATGGTCAAACTCAAGCATTGCTAAGGAAGGATATATTTCACTCTGTTTTTAAGTTTAGCAGGAAAGTTGGGCTAAAACGCATGGAGCCCCACTTGATGCTCATTCCAAATTTTTTATATTCTTTCATGGGATGTGGATGTTACTGGCTAGGCCATCATTTATTGCCCATCCCTAATTTCCCCTGAGAAGGTTGTGGTGAGCTGCCTTCTTGAACCATTGCAATCTTTGCTGTGTCGGGAGACTGTTAAATAAGTTAAGTGCCCATGGTGTTAAAGGTAAGATCCTGGCATGGATAGAGGATTGGCTGACTGGCAGAAGGCAGAGAATGGGGATAAAGGGGCCTTTTTCAGGATGGCTACATGGCCGCTGGTGACTAATGGTGTGCCTCAGGGGTCAGTGCTGGGACCACAACTTTTCACAATATACATTAACGATTTGGAGAAGCAACAGAAGGCACTGATGCCAAGTCTGCAGATGATACAAAGATATGTAGAGGGACAGGTAGTATTGAGGAAGCAAGGGGGCTGCAGAAGGACTTGGACAGGCCAGGAGAGTGGGCAAAGAAGTGGCAGATGGAATACAATGTGGAAAAGTGTGAGGTTATGCACTTTGGAAGGAGGAATGGAGGCATAGATTATTTTCTAAATGGGGAAACGCTTAGGAAATCAGAAGCACAAAAGGGACTTGGGAGTTCTAGTTCAAGATTCTCTTAAGGTTAATGTGCAGGTTCAGTCGGCAGTTAGGAAGGCAAATGCAATGTTAGCATTCATGTCGAGAGGGCATTCTAGCCCTCTCGACATGAATGCTAACATTGCAAGAGCAGGGATGTACTTCTGAGGCTGTATTTGGCTCTGGTCAGACCCCATTTGGAGTATTGTGAGCAGTTTTGAGCCCCGTATCTAAGGAAGGATGTGCTGGCCTTGGAAAGGGTCTAGAGGAGGTTCACAAGAATGATCCCTGGAATGAAGAGCTTGTCGTATGAGGAACGGTTGAGGACTCTGTGTCTGTACTCGTTGGAGTTTAGAAGGATAAGGGGGAATGTATTGAAACTTACAGGATGCTGCGAGACTTGGATAGAGTGGACGTGGAGAGGATGTTTCCACTAGTGGGAAAAACTAGAACCAGAGGGCACAACCTGAGGCTAAAAGGATGATCCTTTCAAACAGAGATGAGGAGGAATTTTTTCAGCCAGAGAGTGGTGAATCTTTGGAACTCTTTATCGTAGAGCCAGGTCATTGAGTGTCTTTAAGATAGAGCTAGATGGGTTCTTGATTAATAATGGGATCAGGGATTATGGGGAAAAGACAGGAGAATGTGGATGAGAAAAAAAATCAGCCATGATTGAATGGCGGAGCAGACGCGATAGGCTGAGTGGCCGAATTCTGTTCCTATATCTTACGGTCTTATGATCAAAGTTTCAGTCCATGACCAGAACCCATCATGAGTGAGTGAGTTCACTTATCCCAGCAGCACACTCTCTCAGGTTGTCAATATTGATGATGAGACACAAAAAAAATCCCAAAGTAAGTGAAGCCTTCACACTGAACATCAGTCTGAAAATGTAGAATACCAAGCTCAAACTCTGTGGAGGTATGGTCCTTCCACACTCCATGCATGTGAGACTATGTACCAGTGTCTGAATAACTTCCTTAATAGATTCCAGCATTTTTTCTCTGACAGAGAAAGCTAGCTGGTTTGCCATTTTCTTCCTTCTATCTTCCTCCTCTCTTGAATATAGGAGCCACATTCACCAAGTCTCGATCTGATGGGACCTTTCCAGAATTGAGGGAATTTTGGAAAATTAAAAGCAATGCATTTATTATCTCAGCACTTATTTCTATTAAGACCCTAGGATGAAGCCCATCAGCATCTGGGGACTTGTCAAAATTTAGTTTCATTAATTTTCTCAGCACCATTTCCCTAATTATTATAATTATGTTAAGTTCCTCCCTCCCTTTTCCCTCCCAATTCACACTTTTTTCTGAATGTTATTTGTATCAGGTGCAAAATATCTGTTTAGTTTATCTGCCAAATCTTTATTTTCAGTAGTAATTCTTCAGACTAGCTCTCTCCTTCTCGAGGACCAATGTTCATTTTACTCACTAATTTTCTTTCTAAATACTTGCAGAAAGTCTTAGGGTGGGATCTTCCGGCTGCTCTTGCCCCAAAACTGTAAAATCCCACCCGAGGTCAACAGATCTTTACATCGTCCGCACTCCCCTCCCTCGCCACCCCCGCCTACTACAATTCCCGTGGCGGGCAGGACAGGAAAATTCTCCTGTTAGTATCTGTTTTTATATTTCTTGCCAGTTTTCTCTTGCATTCTAATTTCTCCCTCCTTATTACTTTTCACTGTATACTAATACATGTGACAATAATAAATCAAATCAAGGCAAAGTTTTAGTCATAGAAACATAGAAGATAGGAGCAGGAGGAAGCCATTTGCTCCACCATTCATTACGATCATGGTCGATCGTCCAACTCAATAGCCTAATCCTGCTTTCTCCCCATAATTGATCCCATTCGCCCCAAGTGCTATATCTAGCCGCCTCTTGAATACATTCAATGTTTTGGCATCAATTACTTCCTGTGGTAATGAATTCCACCGGTTCACCAGCCTTTGAGTGAAGAAATGTCTCCTCACCTCCGTCCTAAATAGTCTACCCCGAATCCTCAGACTGTGACCCCTGGTTCTGGACTCCTCCACTCCCTCAGTCATGCTTTACTGTTCTTTATCTGCTGTCCAATTTTCTAACCTGCCACTCATCGGTCCTTTGCATGGTCCATGTCCCGCTACAATTCCCATGGTGGGCGGGACGGTAAAATTCCACGCCTTATCTTTACCATTCATCTCTACCCTATAATTTCTAGATTGGTGGAGGCATAGTTGCTGAATATTTTTAAGGCAAAGGTAGATCTATTCTTGACTGACAAGGGGGCGAAAGGATATCAGGGGTAGGCAGGAAGATAGAGTTAAGGCCACAGTCAGATCAGCCATAATCTTATTTAATGACGGAGAAGGCTCAAAGGACTGACTGGCTTACTTCTGCTCCTAATTCGGATGTAATCAAACTGATTGTCATCTTGACCTCCAGAATTAACGTCATCTCCCTCCATTGTACCAGTGTCATCCTTAATTAGCAGAGCCACACCTCCACCTTTTCCTAGCTTACTGTCTTTATAAATGTCTTGTACCTTTGAACATTCAGATTCCAGGCTTTGTCATCTTGCAACCATGTCTCTGTAATGCCCATCAAACCGCACATTTTTATTTCTATTTGTGCTGTCAATAAATCTGTTTTGTTACGCGCATTCAGATACAGAGCCTGTCATTTTATTATTTTTGAAACCATTAGCCTTATCCACAGGTGTACTCTTCAGTTTGCGCATTCCGTTCCTCCCTGCCATGCTCTGATCATAATTTCCTTTATTGTTCCTGCATTACTATATCACTTGTTTTTTCAAAAATCATCTCTCTCATGAAAGAAAAGTTAGCACAGAATTGGGATATGGTAGTTATAGCTCAGCCATCCAGTGACATGGACCAATGATCCAGAGAGACACTTTCAAATCCCAACACTGCATGTGGAGAATTTAATAATCAGATAGTTAAATAAATGGGCGGCACGGTGGTTAGCTCTGCTGCCTCACAGCGCCAGGGGCCCGGGTTCGATTCCGGCTTGCGTCACTGTCAGCACATTCTCCCTGTGTTTGTGTTGGTTTCCTCCAGGTAAACCATCATTTCCTCCCACAGTTTGAAAGACGTGCTGGTTAGGTGCATTGGCCATGCTAAATTCTCCCTCAGTGTACCCGAACAGTTGCCAGAGTGTAGCGACTAAGGGATTTTCAAAGTAACTTCATTGCAGTGTGAATATAAACCTGCCTGTGACAATAATAAACTTTAAACTTTAAATCTGCAATTGTTAAAAAAAAACTAGTGCAGGAATGTTAACCATTGAGATCCTGGATTGTTGTGAAAAAAAACCCATCTGGTGTGAAAGATAAAAGGCCAGTTGTCTGACTTGCCGAACATTTCTAGCAATTTTTTCATTTTATTTTAAATTCACAGTAATTTGCCCTCGCATTAATTTGTATCAGCCATGGCTCAGTCGGTAGTGCTCTCGCCTCTGAGTCACAAGATTTTGGGTCCCACTCCAAGATTCAAGTACAAAAGTTAACATTTCAGTGCAATGCTTAGGGAGGGCTGCACTATCGGAGGTGCAACCTTTCAGATGAGGCATTAAGCCAAGGCCCCACCTGCCTGATCGGGAAGAATAGCAAGGCGGTTATCACTGTTATTCTGGCTGATATTTATCCCTCAAACAACATTACAAACACACATGATCTGGTCATTATTGCATCTGTTGTTTCGGGAGTTGGCGGAGCGCGTAGATCACTGTGTTTCCTGCATTACAGCAGTTCAAGAAGTACTTCATTGGCTGTGAAGCCCTTTGAGATGCCCAGTGATCAAGGAACATGTTAGATAACCAAGTCTTTTCTTCTAGATAGCAGAGACATTCGGAGAAACAGCTTCCATCTACACTGTAATTTCAATAATTACAGCTGAAAGTTAAACTGAAGCCTTTCAGAATTAATCTCACTTTGCTCACTGTCACTTGACACAGAACTGTTTATTTTAATTTCCGTTGATGGTTTCAGAGGAATGTCACAGCAACATCATGACTTTCAAAGCAGAATTGGTTTAATACATAAAAGGGATGAGGCTGCAGGGCAATGTGGATCAAAGAGCAAGGGTGTGGAACTAACTGGATATCTCTTTCAAGGAACGAGCCCGGGCACAACAGACCAAATGTCTTCCTTTCACGCTGTATCATCCCATGATTCTAAGCCATGAGTTTCTTAAGGTTGAAAGACAAGCATTTTTAAAAATGCACATAAAAAGTTTGATTAATGTCTGAACGTGAAGACCTGTTAATTTCCAGATGTTACCTGCTTGAAATTGTCTTAGCTTTATCACTTCTGAAGAGGCTAATTTGGGAATCATTATTTCTATTAAATTAGCATGCCTATGAACAGATTTACAGAAAGCCAAAAACAGCAGGCTTAAAAATGTTAGCGTGTTCAAATAAAACGTCAGAAATCAATATCTTCCAGGGAGCATGCTCTTGCAACCTTCTTCTTCCAAAACTAAATCTCCCACCTTCAAACACTTGCAGCCCCCAGTTTGACTCCCATTGCAAGCTGCACTTTCACTAGATTAAAAAAAGAAACACATTGGATACTATATTCTAAGCTTGTAACAACTACAATTTCAGTCCAAAACCTTATCTTGTAATGTAATAAAGATTGCTTAAAGTCAATTTTGAGCTGTCAATTTTTTTTTTTTAAACTCTATTCAGCTTTTGCTAGTTTTCCAGGTGGGCCTTGTCCCCAGGCTCTGTTTGAGAAATTTTCAATCTTTCCAGTTGCCCAGGTAGTTCAAGTGTAAAACTAACTATGAAATTCTATAAGAATCTATGGTTTGCCCAGAATGCGTCAGTTTACAAGTGAAACTCACTTTGCTGCAATGGGTGGAACAGACATATTCCACTGTGCTTTGTTACCTGTTGTTTGTGACTGCAGTATATCACTTTTCTCTCACAGCGATGGGGGCTTTTATACAAAAAAAGTCAATCCAGTTCACCCTTTCCCATCCTGGCAACTACATGATTCAATAAGAATGGAGTTATTGTTATTCATGGGAGTCAACCTCGATCAATTATTTTACATTGGACTCAGTAATGATGTAAGGCAACCCCCTGGTTTGGAAAAGCTTCTCCCAAAAAACTCGCTGGTTTTTTTAAAAATATCTAAACCCGGAAGTGGTCGCGCAGGGAGGTCTGGGAGAGAGAGATTTTTTTTTTTCCCCAATAAATTGGAACAGAGAGGAATCCCGATACTCTACACTTGTAGAGTATCCCACCCTCCCTCCTCCTCTAACCTAAAAAAAAAGACCCAGTGAGAGCAGGGCTTTGGAGAAAACAGGAGGAGGAATGGTAAGTTTAAAATTTTCATTCACTTCTTTTTTCCCTGTGTGTTTAAAAGGGCAATTATGAGTGTGAGGCCAGTATGTTGTTTCCAATGTAGGATGTGGGAGGTCCTGGAGGCTCCTAGCCTCCCGGACGACCATATCTGTGCTGGGTGTGTTGAGCTGCGGTTCCTAAGGGACCATGTTAGGGAACTGGAATTGCAGCTCGAGGTCCTTCGCCGGGTTAGGGATAGTGAGGAGGTCATTGACAGGAGCTATCGGCAGGTGGTCACACCGGGACCACGGGAGGAGGGTAACTGGTTAACAGTGAGGAAGGAGAAAGCTCGGTTGATGGTGAGCACCCCGGTGGATGTGCCCCTTAATAATAAGTACTCCTGTCTGAGTACTACTGGGGAGGACAGCCCACCTGGGGGAAGCAGCGGTGGCAGTGTCTCTGGAGCTGAGCCTGGCCCAGTAGTGCAAAAGGGTAAGGAAAGGAGGGTAGTGCTAATTGGGGACTCTACGGTGAGGGGGTCAGATAGGCGTTTTTGCGGACACAGACGGGACTCTCGGATGGTGGTTTGCCTCCCTGGTGCAGGGGTCCGGGATGTCTCTGGTCGAGTCCCAGAAATCCTGAAGGGGGAGGGAGAGGAGCCGAAGGTCGTGATGCATATAGGTACTGCTGACATAGGTAGGAAGAGGGAAGGGGTCATGAAAAGAGAATATAGGGAGTTAGGTAGACAGCTGAGAAAGAGGAATGCAAAGGTAGTAATCTCGGGATTGCTGCCTGTGCCGCGGGAGAGTGAGAACAGGAATCGGTGGAGAATGAATGCGTGGCTGAGGGACTGGAGCAAGGGACAAGGATTTGGGTACTTGGATCATTGGGACCTCTTTAGGGGCAGGTGTGACCTGTTTAAAAAAGACGGGTGGCACTTGAATCCCAGGGGGACCAATATCCTGGCGGGAAGGTTGGCTAAGGCTACTGGAGAGACTTTAAACTAGAAAGGTTGGGGGGAGGGAATCGAAATGAGGGGACTGAGAGCGAGGAGGTTAGCTCGCAAATAGATAAGGAATGTAGACAGGGTAAGAGGGAGGTTAGACGAGTGATGGAGAAGGGAAGTGCTCAGGCTGAAGGTCTGAGATGTGTCTATTTTAATGCCAGGAGTGTAGTGAATAAAGTGGATGAGCTTAGAGCGTGGATTGCTGCTTCGAATTGTGATGTGGTGGCCATTACGGAGACTTGGATGTCTCAGGGACAGGACTGGGTGCTTCAGGTGCCGGGTTTTAGATGTTTCAGGAAGGACAGGGAGGGAGGCAAGAGAGGGGGGGGAGTGGCACTGTTGATCAGGGATAGTGTCACGGCTGTAGAGAAGGTGGACACCGTGGAGGGATTGACTACGGAGTCTCTGTGGGTGGAGGTTAGGAACAGGAAGGGGTCGGTAACGTTGCTGGGTGTTTTCTATAGGCCGCCCAATAGTAACAGAGATGTTGAGGAGCAAATGGGGAAACAGATCCTGGAGAGATGTAGGAATAACAGAGTTGTCGTGATGGGAGATTTTAATTTCCCAAACATAGATTGGAATATCCCTAGGGCTAGGGGTTTGGATGGAGAGGAGTTTGTTAGGTGTGTCCAGGAGAGTTTCCTGACACAGTATGTGGATAAGCCGACTAGAGGAGAGGCTGTACTTGATCTGGTGCTGGCTAATGAACCTGGACAGGTGGAGGATCTCTCGGTGGGTGAGCATCTTGGGGATAGCGATCATAATTCTATCTCCTTCACGATAGCATTGGAAAGAGATAGGATCAGGCAGGCTAGGAAAGTGTTTCTCTGGAGTAAAGGGAAATACAGTGTCATCAGGGAGGAAATTAGACGGGTAAATTGGAAGGAGGCATTCTTGGGGAAAAGTACCGAAGGAAAGTGGAGGATTTTCAAGGAATGTTTGTCTGGAGCTCTGCATGACAACGTTCCGATGAGACAGGGGGGTGTTGGTAGGGTACGGGAACCGTGGTGCACGAAGGTTGTGATGAACCTGGTGAATAAGAAAAGAGAGGCGTACAGAAGGTTCAGAGAGCTAGGAGGTGTTAAGGATTTAGAGGAGTATACGGGATGTAGGAAGGAGCTTAAGAAGGAAATTAGGAGAGCGAGAAGGGGTCATGAGAAGACCTTGGCGGGTAAGATTAAGGAGAATCCCAAGGCTTTCTACAAATATGTCAAGAGTAAAAGGATGAGATGTGAAGGCATAGGACCCTTAAAAGGTGAAGGGGGAAAAGTTTGTGCGGAACCGTTAGAAATGGCGGAGGTGCTTAATGAATACTTTACCTCGGTATTCACGGTGGAAAGGGATCTGGGTGGTTGTACTGCTGGTTTGCGGTGGACAGAAAGGATCGAGCATGTGGACATAAAGAAAGAGGATGTGTTGGAACTATTGAATGGCATCAAGGTTGGTAAGTCGCCGGGACCGGATGGGATGTACCCCAGGTTACTGTGGGAGGCGAGGGAGGAGATTGCGGAGCCTTTGGCGATGATCTTTGCATCGTCGATGGAGACGGGAGAGGTTCCAGAGGATTGGAGGATTGCAGATGTGGTCCCTATATTCAAGAAAGGGAACAGGGACAGCCCGGGAAATTACCGACCGGTGAGTCTAACCTCAGTGGTTGGTAAGTTGATGGAGAGGATCCTGAGAGACAGGATTTATGATCATCTAGAGAAGTTTAGTATGATCAAAAGTAGTCAGCACGGCTTTGTCAAGGGCAGGTCGTGCCTTACGAGCCTGGTTGAGTTCTTTGAAAATGTGACCAAACACATTGACGAAGGAAGAGCGGTGGATGTGGTCTATATGGACTTCAGCAAGGCGTTCGATAAGGTCCCTCATGCAAGACTTCTTGAGAAAGTGAGAGGGCATGGGATCCAAGGGGCTGTTGCCTTGTGGATCCAGAACTGGCTTGCCTGCAGAAGGCAGAGAGTGGCTGTGGAGGGGTCTTTCTCTGCATGGAGGTCAGTGACCAGTGGAGTGCCCCAGGGATCTGTTCTGGGACCCTTGCTGTTTGTCATTTTCATAAATGACCTGGATGAGGAAGTGGAGGGATGGGTTGGTAAGTTTGCTGACGACA
The DNA here is from genome assembly GCF_964213995.1 of Mustelus asterias. NCBI lineage: Eukaryota > Metazoa > Chordata > Chondrichthyes > Carcharhiniformes > Triakidae > Mustelus > Mustelus asterias. The sequence goes on from NC_135807.1 coordinate 23,756,156, forward strand.
CCAAGGTAGGTGGTGTTGTGGATAGTTTGGAGGGATGTCAGAAGTTGCAGCGAGACATAGATAGAATGCAAGACTGGGCGGAGAAGTGGCAGATGGACTTCAACCCGGATAAGTGTGTAGTGATCCATTTTGGCAGATCCAATGGGATGAAGCAGCAGTATAATATGAAGGGTACCATTCTTAGCAGTGTAGAGGATCAGAAGGGCCTTGGGGTCCGGGTCCATAGGACTCTTAAATCGGCCTCGCAGGTGGAGGATGCGGTCAAGAAGGCGTACGGCGTACTGGCCTTCATTAATCGAGGGATTGAGTTTAGGAGTCGGGAGATAATGCTGCAGCTTTATAGGACCCTGGTTAGACCCCACTTGGAGTACTGCGCGCAGTTCTGGTCACCTCATTACAGGAAAGATGTTGAAGCCATTGAAAGGGTGCAGAGAAGATTTACAAGGATGTTGCCTGGATTGGGGGCATGCCTTATGAGGATAGGTTGAGGGAGCTTGGTCTCTTCTCCCTGGAGAGACGAAGGATGAGAGGTGACCTGATAGAGGTTTACAAGATGTTGAGAGGTCTGGATAGGGTAGACTCTCAGAGGCTATTTCCAAGGGCTGAAATGGTTGCTACGAGAGGACACAGGTTTAAGGTGCTGGGGGGTAGGTACAGAGGAGATGTCAGGGGTAAGTTTTTCACTCAGAGGGTGGTGGGTGAGTGGAATCGGCTGACGTCGGTGGTGGTGGAGGCAAACTCGTTAGGGTCTTTTAAGAGACTTCTGGATGAGTACATGGGATTTAATGGGATTGAGGGCTATAGATAGGCCTAGAGGTAGGGATATGATCAGCGCAACTTGTGGGCCGAAGGGCCTGTTTGTGCTGTGGCTTTCTATGTTCTATGTTCTAACACGACACTCATCAAAAATAAAACAAAATTGGAAGGAGATCAGAAGCGGACAGGAATTAATGCACCATGTTGGTCTTGGCAGGCAAATACATCAATGCCAAAATGACTTGCTCCTGTTTGAAACTGCATTTGCTGTAAGTTCAATCAGCTTTGATCAGCTTTGCTCAATTAGCTATTGTAACCAAAAGGTATGGGAATGAAATCGAGCTTGGCAGCACCTGCTGTTTGGGAACTCCAAGGCCCCGTTAATGTTTCAATATCGCGTCCACAGTGCATGTTTTTGACATGAAGCATGTTGGATGCCATAATGATAAAGGTCTTCGTGTGTGCATACCTAACTGCCCATTAAGAGTGGGATTTTACGGCCTCGCTCGACCCGAAACCGGAAAATCCAACTCGAGGTCAATGTACATTCCCATACTCCGCCTCCTCCAATTCTCGTGGTGGGTGGGGTGGTAAAATTCCGGCCTAAGTCTTCCTTGCACAGCTGCTAATGTAAGTCATGTTGACCACTATAGATAGTGGGTAGGAATTCTTCAAAGATTCCACATTAATTACAAATTGGATGAGTTGAAAACCAAAGTGTCTCATCAATCAATCAATTGTGAAGTCCAAAATAGTTTAAAATTAAGCAATGCACTCAATACAAAAAATCTAATTGATAAAGGCCAGCACACACCTTGACTACCCACTTTCGGAACTGGTGCATTCCCAAGGAGTACAGACACTTTTACTTTTTGCTTACTGCCCTTACAAAGGTGAACCAGGGGCCATAAGCCATTTGATTTTTTTTGTGTGAAATAAAAATTAATTATTTTTTCTCCTTCCCAACAATCGATCTTGTGCTGCTAGCAGCTAATTTAAGAAAATCCCAAATGACAAAGAAACATTAATAAAATTGAATCAACATGCTTTGATGGATGAGAAAAAAAATGTTCACGTTAACCTTAGACGTTAACATAAGACTCTTAGGAGTGTAGAGGATCAGAAGGACCTTGGGGTCCAGGTCCATAGGAATCTTAAATCGGCCTCGCAGGTAGAGGAGGTGGTTAAGAAGGCGTATGGTGTGCTGGCCTTCATCAATCAAGGGATTGAGCTTAGGAGTCAGGAGATAATGATGCAGCTTTATAAGACCCTCGTCGGACCCCACTTGGAGTACTGTGCTCAGTTCTGGTCGCCTCATTACAGGAGTGATGTGGAAATTATTGAAAGGGTGCATAGAAGATTTACAAGGATGTTGCCTGGATTGGTTGGCATGCCTTATGAGGATAGGTTGAGGGAGCTCGGTCTTTTCTCCTTGGAGAGACGAAGGATGAGAGGTGACCTGATAGAGGTGTACAAGATGTTGAGAGGTATAGATCGGGTGGATTCTCGGAGGCTTTTTCCCAGGGCTGAAATGGCTGCTATGAGAGGACACAGGTTTAAGGTGCTGGGGAGTAGGTACAGAGGAGATGTCAGGGGTAAGTTTTTCACTCAGAGGGTTGTGGGTGAGTGGAATCGGCTGCTGTCAGTGGTGGTGGAGGCAAACTCGATAGGGTCTTTTAAGAGACTTCTGGATGAGTACATGGGACTTAATAGGATTGAGGGTTATAAGTAAGCCTATATATAAGCCTAGGTAGGTAGGGACATGACCGGCGCAACTTGTGGGCCGAAGGGACTGTTTGTGCTATATTTTTTCTATGTTCTATGTTCTAACTGGAGTTTGCAAAATACATCAACTAAAAGGCTCAAAATCCTGGTGTTTCCCAAATCTACTCCTCCCCCAAGAAGTTAATCTGGCTTCAACATCTGGATTTTCACTTTGCATGTGCAGACAACACCTTCCACATTCCATTTTCACTGAAAGTCCTGAAGTACAATGTTATAAAAACAAAACCTAACTTATTCAATTTCTCATCAGAATAGTCGTCTATGTCACTGGGGGCAAGGTCATTGAGTGTCTTTAAGACAGAGACAGATAGGTTCTTATTAATAAGGGGATCAGGGGTTATGGGGAAAAGGCAGGAGAATGGCGATGAGAAAAATACCAGCCAGGGCTGAGTGGCAGACCAGACTCGATGGGCCGAGTGGCTTAATTCTGCTCCTATGTCTTATAGTCATAAGCCTATATTTAGGATTATTCAGGACCCGCAGCATGTGCAAAGAGCTCATGGGATTCTTTGCCACTTAAGATGGTGGCAATCATCGCCAGCCACCCCGGCCGCATTCATCTCTTCCACGAGCCCACCTGGCCAAACTTTCTTTAATTTATCCCCTGCCATAGCTCTGAATTCACATTTTGCTCTAGTTTCTCCCCCAATTCCCCCCATGCCCTCTCTGAACTCACCTTACCCACTTCCTGTCCCCTGATCCTTTTCCCACTGAACTGAGGATTATCCAGTTTCCCCTCCTGACCCACACATTCGCAGATATCGTAAATGGCTCTCATTCTTCAGGGGTGATCCCTCTCTCCATTAAATCTGCCACCATCACAGCTCACCTTAAAAAAAAACCATCTTTGACCCTGTTGGCCTTGCAAACTGCCATATCATCTGCAACCACCTTTTCCCCTCCCCTTAGTCCTTGAACACGATGTCACCTCCCAAATCTGTTCCCAGCTCATTGGATCTTCACATTTGAATCCATCCAATTGGATTTGCAGCCCAGCCACCAGATAGAAATGGCTCTTCTCAATGTCACAGATCACATCCCATACAACTGTGACAAAGGGAAACTTCCCTTCCTCATCCTCCTTGATCTATCTTCAGCATTTGACATGGTTGACCATGTCAAAACAAAAAAAAAAGGAGCAAGAGGAGGCCATCAGCCCTTCGAGCCTATTCTGCCATTCATTTTGATCATGGCTGATCATCCAGTTCAATAGCTTGATCCTACATTCCTCCCATATCCTTTGATTCCTTTGCCTCAAGTGCAAATCTAACCGCTTCTTGAAAACATCCAATGTTTTGGGCTCAACTACTTTCTGCAATCACGAATTCAACAGGCTTACCACTCTCTGGGTGAAGAAATTCTCCTCATTTCTGTCCTAAACCATCTACCCCATATCCTCAGACTGTGACCCCAACCATCGGGAACATCCTTCTTGCAACTACCCTGCCTAGTCTTATTAGAATTTTCTCGGTTTCCATAAAAACCTACAGGAAACATCTTCTTCCAAAGCCTCTCCAGCTGGGTGGGACTGTTCTCACCTGGTTCCATTCTTTTTTATCTCATCATAGCCAAAGCATTATGTGCAATAGCTTCTCTTCCTGATCCCATACCATTGTCTCGGTGTCCTCCAAGAATCAATCCTTGGTTCCTCCCTACTCATCTACATGCTGCCCTTTAGTGACATCATCAACAGGCACAGCATTAGGTCTTACACCTATGCTGATGACACCCAGCTCTACCTCACTGTCGCTTCTCTTGCTAAATCATCAGACTGCTTATCCAAGACCCAGTACTGGATGAGCAGAATTTTCCTCCAATTAAATATTGGGAAGACTGAAATGATATTTTGTTTTCACTTCCCAACTCCAAAACTTGTTCCCCGATTACCAACTCTATCCCTCTCCCTGGCAACAGTCTGTGATTAAGTCACTCTGTTCACAACCTTTGGTTCCAAGGAGAGATTCCAAATTCAAATTCAGGCCATTGACAAGACTATTTATTTTGACCTGCGTGACATCGCCCCGCTTCACCCCCCCCGACCCCCTCAGCTTATCTGCCGCTGAAACACCTCTGTTATCTTTAAACTCAACCATTCCAATGGACTCTTGGCTGGTACCCCACATTCTACCCTCTGTAAACTTGAGGTCATTGAAAACTCAGGCCTCCGCATCTTAATACTCAGCAAGTCACATTCCCCTCTCATCCCTGTGCTCACTAACCTACCTCTCGATCAAGTAATTTCTTGACCTAAAAATTTTTATCATCAATTTCAAATCCCTCCATGACCTCTTGCCATTCCCCAATTCTGCAATCTTCACCTGGCCCACAATGTTCTGAGCCATCTGCACTCCTTTAATTCTGGTTTGCTTCTGGCTGGCAAGGAGCACTTTTATACCCATCTTAACCTGTATGTGGCTCCTTCAGGATTTCCTGGATAAGATAGGGAAGCTATAATGAATGGAATTCTAGACCAGGGACCAAAATCATCCCTCCCTGGAGTTTGACACAGCAACATAATGCAATTATGTTTAGTCTTTCAGTGCAATTCGTACACTTCAATAAGCAACCATTAACTGTGCTGTGACCGGCTGTTGAAGTAACAAAAGTTGAGAAGTGCCGAAGAAAATTGTTCGCGCTTATGAACGAATAAAAGTTATAGTGTTTGGTAGTACCGAAAGTGAGTATTGCTGAAAAAAATACACTTTGTCAAAGCTTTTCATCTTGCACTCATCAGGACAATCAGAAGAATACCAATGTGAGGAGAAATGATCATGAAGTTGTTGTTTCCCCTGATATTGGTATTCTTAGTAAGAAGTTTAACAACACCAGGTTAAAGTCCAACAGGTTTATTTGGTAGCAAAAGCCACAAGCTTTCGGAGCCTTAAGCCCCTTCTTCAGGTGAGTGGGAATTCTGTTCACAAACAGGGCATATAAAGACACAAACTCAAAGAACAAAGAACAAAGGACAATACAGCACAGGAACAGGCCCTTTGGCCCTCCAGTCCGCACCGCTCCCTGGTCCAAACTAGACCATTCTTTTGTATCCCTCCATTCATGTGGCTAAGTCTCAAACGTTCCCAGTGTGTCTGCCTCCACCACCTTGCCCGGCAGCGCATTCCAGGCCCCCACCACCCTCTGTGTAAAATATGTCCTTCTAATATCCGTGTTAAACCTCCCCCCCCCTCACCTTGAACCTATGACCCCTCGTGAACGTCACCACCGATCTGGGAAAAAGCTTCCTACCGTTCACCCTATCTATGCCTTTCATAATTTTATACACCTCTATTAGGTCACCCCCTCATCCTCCATCTTTCCAGTGAGAACAACCCCAGTTTACCCAATCTCTCCTCATAACTAAGCCCCTCCATACCAGGCAACATCCTGGTAAACCTCCTCTGCACTCTCTCCAAAGCCTCCACGTCCTTCCGGTAGTGTGGCGACCAGAACTGGGCGCAGTATTCCAAATGCGGCCGAACCAACGTTCTATACAACCGCAACATCAGACCCCAACTTTTATACTCTATGCCCCGTCCTATAAAGGCAATCATGCCATATGCCTCATTCACTACCTTCTCCACCTGTGACGTCACTTTCAAAGATCTGTGGACTTGCACACCCAGGTCCCTCTGCGTATCTACACCCTTTATGGTTCTGCCATTTATCGTATAACTCCCCCCTACGTTAGTTCTACCAAAATGCATCACTTCGCATTTATCTGGATTGAACTCCATCTGCCATTTCTTTGCCAAATTTCCAGCCTATCTATATCCTTCTGTAGCCTCTGACAATGTTCCTCACTATCTGCAAGTCCAGCCAATTTTGTGTGGCAGCAACCTCTGCATGATGTGCCGGATCATCGACACAGATGCCATCATCTCACGTGAGAACACCATCCACCAGGTACACGGTACATACTCTTGCAACTCGGCCAACGTTGTCTACCTGATACGCTGCAGGAAAAGATGTCCCGAGGCATGGTACATTGGGGAAACCATGCAGACGCTGCGACAACGGATGAATGAACACCGCTCGACAATCACCAGGCAAGACTGTTCTCTTCCTGTTGGGGAGCACTTCAGCGGTCATGGGCATTCGGCCTCTGATATTCGGGTGAGCGTTCTCCAAGGCGGCCTTCGCGACACACGACGGCGCAGAGTCGCTGAGCAGAAACTGATAACCAAGTTCCGCACACACGAGGACGGCCTCAACCGGGATATTGGGTTCATGTCACACTATCTGTAATCCCCACAGCTTGCCTGGACCTGCAGAGTCTCACTGGCTGTCCTGTCTGGAGACAATACACATCTCTTTAACCTGTCTTAATGCTCTCTCCACTCACATTGTTTATATCTTAAAAACTTGATGAGCTGTAAGTATTCGCATTCCAAACATTATTCTGTAAATTGAGTTTGTGTCTTTATATGCCCTGTTTGTGAACAGAATTCCCACTCACCTGAAGAAGGGGCTTCAGGCTCCGAAAGCTTGTGTGGCTTTTGCTGCCAAATAAACCTGTTGGACTTTAACCTGGTGTTGTTAAACGTCTTACTGTGTTTACCCCAGTCCAACGCCGGCATCTCCACATCATTGGTATTCTTGCCATTGTCCTGATGAGTATAAGACAAAAAGCTTTGATAAAATGTTTCTCTTTAGCAATAATAAAAGTTATGAAGATTAGTTTACAATGAAATCAATTGTTTAATGTTTATTGGCCCTGTGTGAATTACAGTGCATTGTTAAAGGGGCGCCTTTAATTGAATCGGGTCGACATGGTTTGTGATGAAGCAGCTCGAGATACCATGCAAGTGAAATGATTGACTTCTGCCATTTCCAAAGTTCTGCTACTTTTTATGTAACATGCACAGTATGTATGATCGCGCTGGGAAATGGGATTTTGTTTCTGTTTGGGAGTTCAGTGACAGCTTCAAGCTCTCCAAGGTCAGGCATGCCTTGACTCAGATCTAATGCAGAACTCTACTAATGCTAATCTGACAAAATACCTCAACATCAGATTCAGTAGGCCATCTCCTACTGTGTTGACATGACAGTTCCCATAACCTTCTTCTGATTTGCTGATTTCCTGATCAAGAAAATCTGAAATGTACTGACCTTGCCATTTTAACTGTTACAGTTCTTATAATCCTCCAACTTTGAAAATAGGAAATGTCAGTGCTACTTACCTGTCACCTTCCCTTGTTGCCTGATGTGTTTGTATTTGCATTTTTGTTGTGTTCATTTTTGTCTCGGTGCTGACAAATGAAAATTACTCCACAACTTCCATTCGGTCATAGAAGCAAACAATTTTCTTTGCTATTTCTCAACCTTTTGATTAATCACCAGGTGGTCGCAGCACTGGGTGGAATCTTACAGTCCTATTGCGTTGGGGGCAAGACCGTAAAACATGACAAGCAGTTCAAAAGTCCACTAAATCCGACAAGAATGGAAAAACCTGCCAATTGGGGGGGGCCATAAAATTCCGCCCAATGGTTGCTTAGTGCTCTGTACAAGTTACGTTCAAAAGCTAAACAAAAATGCATGATGTCGCTGGGCTATGCCCAATTTGGTCTCTGGACTATTTCACGGGGGGGGGGGGGGGGGGGGGGGGGGGCGCAGTGGTGCACTAGTATTGTCACTGGACTAATAATCCAGGGTAAAGCTTTGGGGACCCGGGTTTGAATCCCACCACAGAAAATGACAAAATGTGGACCCAATAAACTTCCGGACTTAAAAGATTGAGGATGACCATGAAACCATTGTCGATTGTCAGAAAAACCTATCTGGTTCAGCAATATCCTTTAGGGAAGGAAATCTGCCACCCTTACCTGGTCTGACCTACATGTGACTCCAGATCCACAGCAATATGGTTGACTCTTGAAATAGCCTCTGAAATGACCTAGAAAGCCACTCAATTAAAGGGCAATTAGGAATGGGCAATAAATACCGGCCCAGCCTGCAACGCTCAGATCCTATGAATGAATAGAAAAAACTCACTGAGTTCCCAATCTCATCCTGGAAATCTTAAGGGGCCCTAGGAAAAAAGTGTCAGTCAAGGTAGGCATGTAAAAGCCAACCAGAAATAAATCAACATTGATAATGGCCTAGAATGGACTACATGCATTTTTAAAAGTTCTTATGGAGAACGATTATAATGTCATTGTGAAATCTAAAGCACTTTGAGGGAAAAATTGAGAGTATCATGGTGAACTGTGATTTTGAAGTGAAGGATAAATGAAGCACAGTGATTTCGAAGAAATATTTCCTGTAGATAGATTTCCCTGGCTTTAAATCAGTCTGAGTGCACTGACACAATAGCAAAACACCTACACAGTAATCTATGGTGACGTTATTAAATTCTGCAGCTTTACTGGAACTGCTGTCTGCTGTAAAGGCAAGTACTTTGAAAGATAATTTTTCCACACTCTTTTTAACTTTAAAATAAATAATGCGAGTTTTAGAAAGTCTGAGCCAGTGAACATTATGGAGACCCTTTCATTTCACTTTAGATTGGTTGGGAGTGCAATCCCAAATTTAGGGCATGATGCTACTTCCAACTGCACTGCGAGGCCATTCCTGTTCATTGATGTAAAGTGGTTCTGGTTCATGTTAATGCAAATTGTGAAATTTTGGTGCAACCTCACTTGAACCAAATTTGGAAAAGTGCTGTGAGATTGTATTCACGAGGGGCCAAATTCCTTAAGTGGCACACACACATGGCAAGTGGCAAGCCATTCAAAAGTTGTCCCTTTTAAAATACCTTGCAAACATATGTCAAGGTACAAAACAGTCAGGTGAACAGGCCACACCCAAGATAAAATTAAGGGCGACATTGCAAGGTAGTCTTTACTTCATTTAAGCAGCAATATGTCTGAAACCAGTACAGGGCAAATATTTGGTTTGAGCAATGATAGCAGAGAGCTGGCTGCCTTGCTGCTTGTTTGAATAACAATTTGGATTTTTAAAAATTCATTCATGGGACATGGGCATCGCTGGCTGGCCAGCATTTATTGCCCATCCCGAGTTGCCCTTGAGCAGGTGGTGGTGAGCTGGCTTCTTGAATATCTGCAGTCCACGTGCTATGGGTTGACCCACAATGCCATTAGGGAGGGAATTCCAGGATGTTGACCTAGCAACTACGAAGAAATGGCAATATATTTCCAAGTCAGGATGGTGAGTGGCTTGGAGGGGAACGTACAACTGGTGGTGTTTCCATGTATCTGCTGCCCTTGGCCTTCTAGATAGAAGTGACCATGGGTTTGGAAGATGCTGTCTAAGGATCTTTGATGAATTGCTGCTGTGCATCTTGTAGATATAGATACTGCTGCTCCAGAGCGTCGGTGGCGGAGGGAGTGGATATTTGTAGATGTGGTGCCAATTAAGCGGGCTCCTTTGTACTGGATGGTGTCAAGTTTCTTGAGTGTTGTTGGAGCTGTACCCATCCATGCAATTGGGGAGTATTCCATCACAATCCTGATTTGCCTTAGGTGGACAGACTTTTGGGGAGTCAGGAGGTGAATTACTTGCCGCAGTATTCCTAGCCTCTGACCTGCTCTTGCAGCCACTGTATTTATGTGGCAAGTCCAGTTGAGTTTCTGGTCAATAGTAACCCCAAGGATGTTGACAGTGGGGGATTCTGTGATGGTGACACCATTGAATGTCAAGGGGTGGTGGTTACAGTGTCACTTATTGTGATGGTCATTGCCTGATATTTGTGTGGTGCGAATGTTACTTGCCACTTGTCAGCCCAAGCCTGGATATTGTCCAGATCTTGCTGCATTTGAACATGAACTGCTTCAGGATCTGAAGAGTCGCGAATGGTGGTGAACATTGTGCAATCATCGGTGAACATCTCCACTTCTGACCTTATGATGGAAGGAAGGTCATTGATGAAGCAGCTGAAGATGGTTGGGCCTCGGACATTATCCTGAGGGACTCTTGCAGAGATGCCCTGGAGCTCAGCTGACTGACCCTCCACAACCACAACCATCTTCCTATGTGCCAGGTGTGACTCCAACCAGTGGAGAGTTTGCCCCCGATACCCATTGATTCCAGTTTTGCTAGGACTCCTTGATGCCACACTCAATCAAATGCAACCTTGATGCCAAGGGCTGTCACTCTCACCTCACCTCTGGAATTCAGCCAAAGAACAACTTGGAGCTGATAGCTAGTACACCAGAACTATACCATCACTCTAAATCAGTAGCAGTAATAAATTGCATGACATAAGATGCTACAACAATGATAGTCTCCAACTCCTAATCTATGATAACAAATAGATCAAGGGCATCTTTTCTGGGGAAAAATATTGTTTTAGGTTGTCTGATTCTTTAAACAAATCCTGCTTGTACAATTCCTTTGCTTTTGCTCTGTATACATTGTATAGTCCTGGAACTCAAGTAGATTACATTGAACTAAATAAATAAGGATAAGGAGATGCCACTACTAATTCTTCCAGCTATTTATTGCTAATATAATGTAAATTAATTACAATAGAAGGACAATAATTTCTGCCCAAAAGAAAATAGTCACACAACTTGCTTTTGGCACCCCTTCCCCTCTCAAAGCCACAGCTGCATTCTAATGGGCACAAGGAGCTAACATGATCTACTCTGTTTCTATCTTCCCTTCTCTTGTGCCTTGGGCTAAACTTGAAGTGGACAAGTGGGAAAACCTCCAAGGAAATTCACACACAGTTCCCATAATATTGAATTTTCATTTAACTCAAAGAAATAAAGAAATTATCTTCTCTGAAGGAATGTCGTGCACCCTTTAATCGTAATTTTATATGCTCCATGTACAAGTGCTAAATTGAATGTTTTTATATGAAATGGATTGACGCTAACTGTGTGAGAAAAGTGATGTGATTAGAGTATTAATGCCATTGCAGTTCCACTGACTTTAAGCATAAAACTTTAAGATTAAAAGCAAAATATTGCGGATGCTGGAAATCCACAGGTCCAGTTCTGAACAAGGGTCATATGAACGCAAAATGTTAACACTATTTCTCTCTCCATTAATGCTGCCAGACCTGCTGAGTTAATCCAGCATTTTCTGTTTCTATTTATTATAGTTGCTTTCTACAACCATGCAATATATCTCTCTCCTTTCCCAGGGATGTGCAAGTTGAACTATAGATCAAAATATGACCACCACCCTGCCCCGATGCAGATGGGAGGCTCTCTGGCAAAACCCTCTGCTGTGATCCCTGCTAATGAAAGCCATAGCACCAACAATCACCCAATCTCCTCTCCAGGATGTGTTATCATAATACATTGTCACAATTTGGTGTGGTATATGACAAATAACATCTTGAATACAGATTTCAAATGAGCCTATTCCTTTTGTGCTAAACTTTAATCTGCACCTTCAGTTGCTGTATTTTATGTGCATAACCTAATTTGAACCAAACGTAAGTATTTCAGTAGTAAATATCAAATGAGGTTAAACAGTCAAAATTCAGAAACATAAGTACATTGGACGAATCAGTAAAATCATCCTCAAAATGCTCAACACCATCCAGGACAAAGCAACACATTTAATCGACACCCCATCCGCCACCCTAAAAATTCACTCCCTCCACCACCAGTTCAGCTGGCAACAATGTATACCAGCTACAGGATGCACCACAGCCACTCAACAAACCTTCCTTGAATACCTTTCAAATCCATGACTTCCACCATCTATAAAAACAGCAGGTTTATAAGAACACCATCACCCGCAAGTTCCCTTCCAAGTCAACACCATCCAGGCTTGGAAATGTATCACCATTTCTTCATTGTCATTGGGTCAAAATCCTGGAACTCACGACATTGCAGCAACAGTTCAAGAAGATGACTCGCTACCACTTTTGTGAGGGCAATGGGCATGCGCAATAAATGCCTTGCCTGGGATGGTCACATTCCATGGATGATTACAAAAATCCCCTAGCCATCTTCTCAGCAATTCCCACCTTTGTTTGATCTGTAGAAACATCTTAAATAGCCTTTTGAATCCATACATTCAATAGTAATTAACAGTTTTGGTAACTTGTTTCACATGCATACAGCATTACCCTGGTGTAAAAAAAATTGCATCCTGCAGTCTACCTTTGATAGTGCTGTAATTTGGTAATCCAATAAGAAATAATTGAATTATTCAGTCTTTTGAATTAAATAATTGGATTAAAATTGTACCAGAGGCTTCTTTATTACAATTCAAATTCTCCAGTCATTTGAATTAAGTAACTAGAAAATAATGGTGATAGATTGGATTTTCTTTCTTATTCCTAACTTCCTCTGTTACCCAAGCCTGCTTTGGATCCTTATAATATCCCACAGCTATTTAACTCAGCATCAGAACTTGGGTGCATTGGCCACGCAAAATTCTCCCTCAGTGTACTAGAACAGGCGCCGGAGTGTGGCGACTAGGGGATTTTCACAGTAACTTCATTGCAGTGTTGATGTAAGCCTACTTGTGACAATAAATAAACTACTTCACAGAAGGCCAGGTCTTCTGCAAAGTAAGTGCATGCTGCCCTCTGTTTGACAATGCCTGTAAGATTCCGTTAGGTTGGAAAATAGCAAATGTAGGCCCTTTATTTATATTGTGAGGGAGACAGAAAACAGGAAACCACAGGTCAGTTAGATTAACATCTGTCATAGACAAAATGGGAGATGCTATTATCAAAGATGTTATAGCAGGGGCATTTGGAAAAATTCAGGCAGAGTCAACATAGTTTGGTGAAAGGGAAATCATGTTTCACCAATTTATTGGAGTTCTTTGAAGAAGTGACCTATGCTGTGGATAAAGGAGAGCTGGTGGATATACTGGTGGCTCTGAGTCTTAGGAACTAATAAAATATCTGATGACTCTGAAACCATTGTCACAGGTGACACAGGTGAGGTCCCAGAGGATTGGAGGAGAGCTAATGTGGTCCCGTTATTTAAGAAGGGTAGGAAGGATAACCCAGGTAATTATAGGCTGGTGAACTTGACGTCCGTGGTGGGGAAGTTGTTGGAGAAGATTCTTAGAGATAGGATGTATGCGCATTTAGAAAGGAATAAACTCATTAACGATAGTCAGCATGGTTTTGTGAGAGGGAGGTCATGCCTCACTAACCTGGTGGAGTTTTTTGAAGAAGTGACTAGAATGGTTGACAAGGGAAGGGCCTTGGATGTCGTCTATATGGACTTTAGTAAAGCGTTTGACAAAGTCCCTCATGGTAGGCTGGTGCAAAAGGTTGGATCTCATGGGATAAAGGGGAGGTGGCTAGATGGGTGGAGAACTGGCTTGGTCACAGAAGACAGAGGATGGTAGTTGAAGGGTCTTTTTCCGGCTGGAGGCCTGTGACTAGTGGTGTTCCGCAGGGCTCTGTATTGGGACCTCTGCTGTTTGTGATTTATATAAACGATCTGGAAGAAGGTGCAACTGGGGTGATCAGTAAGTTTGCGGACGACACAAAATTGGCAGGACTTGCAGATAGTGAGGAGCATTGTCAGAGGCTACAGAGGATATAGATAGGCTGGAAATTTGGGCAAAGAAATGGCAGATGGAGTTCAATCCTGATAAATGCGAAGTGATGCATTTTGGTAGAAATAATGTAGGGAGGAGCTATACGATAAATGGCAGAACCATAAAGGGTGTAGATACGCAGAGGGACCTGGGTGTGCAAGTCCACAGATCCTTGAAGGTGATGTCACAGGTGGAGAAATTGGTGAAGAATGCATATGGCATGCTTGCCTTTATAGGACGGGGCATAGAGTATAAAAGTTGGGGTCTGATGTTGCAGATGTATAGAACGTTGGTTCGGCCGCATTTGGAATACTGCGTCCAGTTCTGGTCGCCACACTACCAGAAGGACGTGGAGGCTTTGGAGAGAGTACAGAGGAGGTTCACCAGGATGTTCCCTGGTATGGAGGGGCTTAGTTATGAGGAGAGATTGGGTAAACTGGGGTTGTTCTCAATGGAAAGACGGAGGATGAGGGGAGACTTAATAGAGGTGTATAAAATTATGAAAGGCATAGATAGGGTGAACGGTGGGAAGCTTTTCCCCAGGTCAGTGGTGACATTCACGAGGGGTCATAGGTTCAAGTTGAAGGGGGGAAGGTTTAACACAGATATCAGAAGGACATATTTTACACAGAGGGTGGTGGGGACGTGGAATGCGCTGCCAGGCAAGGTGATGGAGGCGGACATACTGAGACTTATCTAGATAGCCACATGAACGGAGTGGGAATGGAGGGTGCAGTCGGGAATGGGTTAATGACCCTTGTCACACTTAAGCAGTAAGACCCGAACTCTGTGACTTTGTTTAGAACACTGCAGAGTCCATGTTTTTGTCAGAGTTCGGTGTTTTTCATGTCTGTGCCAGATAATAGGAACAGCTATTCCTCTGTCTCCATTTGTTATCAAGAAATGCGATTAACCCAGCTCGAAATAAGCTAAACAGTCTCCATTTTTATGTACCTTTGTTTAACACGATGGAGTTGGCATGTATGCCTTCTGTCTTTGAATCACCATAGATTCATATATATATTCATCATACGTTATTCATCTTATCCTGATATAAAGTATTATACAAACCTGTATGTAGATTAGTTAACTTGTTTGTGCAAAACCTGTAATATTGTTTCAAGGCAATGGCGAACGATCGTGGCCTTGGAGATCGAACAAACTACGCAGAGGAAGATACTGCTAAAACAACAAGAATCTCACCATGAACAATGACAGACATCTTAGAGAATTGCAATGTAATGAGGGCGGGGCCCGGGACATATATAAACGCTGTTCTTACTTGTGTTCGATGAGAAGCCCTGGGTCCACTGTTAGGAACCTCACTTCTCCCACAATTGTGAAAATAAACCTGCATTTTGATCTACTAATAGTGTCAGAGGTTTTTTACCTACAACAATTGGGGGCTCGTCCGGGATAGTCTGTTTACGGTCCGGTCGAATGGCCACGACCGGAGCACCGGAATAGATTATCGAACTCTAAATAGAGTGGGTCAAAATGCAGTGGGTAATCATCTGTGATAGGAGTGTGTGATGTTTAGACGTGAGTGAGATAGAGACTGTCTGAGTGATCGCCGGGGTTTGAAGGAAAAGCCTTCATGTGTAAGAGTTAGAAGGAAAGGCCTTCTAAGGAAAAGCCGGCTTAAAAAAAAAATAGAATAAGTGGTGGTACGGAGGGATCTGATCAACCCTTACAGGTATCACCGGACTCCAATAAGAGCGACCTGGGAGAGGGAGAGCGAGAAGGGAGAATAAGTCACTCCAGGTGGTGAGTATAAACTTATCAGTGTTATGGCGGGACAAAGACAGTGGGGACCCCCTGGGTCCCTGATAAATGAATTCATGACTAAGAGGGACAGATTCATAAAACAGATGATAAAAGGGGGATGGGATTTAGACCATCCACTAGACCAACAACGAAAATGGTTGGAAAAGGAAAAGAAAAACAAAACTAAGAAAACTGGAGTTCTCTTAGTTCATCAATTGGCTGGATTAATTGAACAGGTTTCAGTCTCGGGTAAGAAATGGGCTGATGTCAAAGAAAAAATTTAAATGTTAATCAACAAGGGGGGGTGAAAGAGCCTATGAATTTGCAGAGCGACTCTTTAGAATATACCAAGAATGTTGGGAAGTACCCGAAGCTGCCCGAACAGATAGAGCCTTTTTACAAGCATTTAAAGACGGGCTGTCGCCAGCTCACCAAAAAATCCTTAAAATGGGAGTTCTCAATACCCAGACTTATGATGAATTAGTGGAACGGGCATCTGGAATTAGAGATGGACCAGATGAGAAACCATACCTACAAATAAAACAGGAAAACGTTTGTGCAAACAGTAGAGAAGATAAACCAAAGGGTGCGTGCCATAATTGTAGAAAACTGGGTCACTTTGTCAGGCACTGTAGGGCTCCAAAGGGGGGTAGTGAAGTCTGCAAAATGGCAGATAATAAAGGATGAGGGGATCTGCAGGTCCTCTCATTGACGTGTACTTTTCAAAGAAAAAAGCATTAATAAAGAGGATGCAAAAGGATGGCTGGGATACGTCTCAGACCTTAGAGTAGCAGAAAACCTGGATATATAAAGAAAAGAGAAACGAGGCAAAGATAGGAGTATTGTTAATACATCAGTTAGCTGGACTAATTGAGCAAGATAGAGAAAAGGTCAGAGAACTAGAATTCAGAATAAGAGAATTGGAGAAACGAAACCAAGTCTTCGAAGAAAAACAATAGAGAGAGGAAACTGTTCCTCTACCTCCTAATGAGTCCACACAGGGACCACCCGCTCCTCCAGAGGAGTAGGAAGTGCTAGAATACAACTCAGCACCAGTAACCCGGAGGGGAACTGGTGCGCGGCCAAAAGCAAAATTATAAACCCGTCACCCAGTGTAAAACAGAGATTCAGAGAGTATTAGGGAATGCTCCCACTTATTGGAACAGAATTACCACAATTAAACAATTAAGAAGAGGGATCAGTGAATGTGAGAATCAAAGGAAAGACAAGACCGAGAAAAAGATTAGAACAGCAAGCCAAACAAAGGAAAGATAACAAACCAGAGATAATAGGCTTGCCAATGTTGTTCCAAAATCCCGATACGAATGAACAGGAGGGTAGAATCTACGTGTCTGCACTAGTAGGGGGCAGACCATGCGAAATGCTGGTGGACACGGGAGCCTCCATATCTATCACTGATCTACCCATGGCCACCACAAACAAAATTATTTATATAAGGGGTGTGAACAGACAGAAGACCCTGCCTACTTAAGTTAAACCACCCTAGTAGAAATTAATAACCTGTATATACCTATGCGATTTTATGTATGTCAAAATAATGAAGGAACCATTATGGGAAATGACCTGATGAAAGAATACGAAGTCTTAATAGGTTGCGGGAAAGGCGAATTGATTTGGCCCCGCCCCGATGGGAGAAAAGACAGGGTAGGAACATATGTTAACCATTTAGAAACCATCCATGCAGCATCTGCAACTGGACGCAACTGGCAGTTAGAATGTAATGGATTTGGCACCATTTGCGCCTCAATCCTCGGGGTATGGGCGGAAACAAACCTGGATACTGGATTAGTCAAAATTCCCCCTATACTCGTGGAAGGGCCAGAACATAAACCACACCGACAATACCCAATTAAGCCCGAGGCCAAAAAAGCAGTTGAAGAAATTGTAACGGGATTGGTAAAAAGAGGGATACTACGGGAAACCACTAGTACCACCAACTCCCCCACCTGGCCGGTGCCTAAACCAGACGGGAGTTATAGATTAACCATTGATTATACCGCTTTAAATAAAGTGACCCCCAAGTTACACCCCATCGTGGCTAGTCCATCTACCATTTTAAATGGGTTATCATCATCCCATGGAATCTTTACGGTATTAGACATCGCCAATGGATTTTGGTCCATTCCCCTGGACTTTAATTCACAAGATAAATTTGCATTTACCGTCGGTGATAAACAGTACACATGGACTAGGCTCCCGCAAGGCTTCCACAATAGCCCGGCTATATTTCACCGGGTAATGAGTAAGATATTAGAACAAGTAGAGGTCCCGAGGGGGAGCACAATCCTGCAGTATGTAGATGGCATCTTAATAGCCTCCGAAACTAGAGCAGAACACCAGACGGCACTATACTCAGTCCTGAAACACTTAGATGAACAGGGACTAAAGGCGAGCCCCAGGAAGGCCCAAATAGGGAAAGCGCAGTTGTTATATTTGGGACACCTGTTATCCCAGGGGACCAAAGAAATGCCATACAGGAAATGCCAAGACCAGTAACCGTCCGAGGGGTAAGGAAGGTTTTGGGGTTGTTTAATTACAGCCGCAACTTTATACCAGAATTCGCAAGGCTCGCCGAACCAATACAAAGGCTAGTAAAAGGGGGGAAACCCGCTCTAGAAGTTATAGAATGGGGATCAGAACAGGAAAGGGCATATAGTAAACTAAAAGTAGAACAAATGAAGGCTCCAGGGCTTGGACTGCCTGACGCTAGTAAAGATTTTCATATCTATTGTAATAACGAGGGGGGGTTTTATTCGGCAGTAGTCACACAGGTCCATGGGGACAAACAGCGACCCGTGGGTTATTATTCCACAGCGGAGGGCCCCGTAGTAACCGGGTTACCCAGATGTATAGCCGCACTAGATTGAGTGGCATGGGCAGTAAAGGTCAGCGAGCCCATCATCATGACGGGGAATATTGTTTTACACACCAAACATACTTTGGTGGAAATGCTGAACACAGGAAAATTGCGGTCTGTCTCAAACATGAGAAGGGCGAAGTGGGAGGCAGTACTTCTCCCACCCACTAAGTCCATCACCATTGCACGAGACATGGGAATGTTAGGTGAAGGGTCTCCCCACTCATGTGGGGACGTAGACGAAGACGTAGAGGAGAGTAGAATAAAAGATGCGCCCCTGGAGGCACCAGATTTGGTCCTGTTTGTGGATGGATCACGGAAATATGCAGATGTAGGCCCATTACGGGACAGGATTAGACGATATGTATTAGAGTTAAGCTCCCAATTAAAAGATATGCGGAAAACAGTACGGGACAAACAAATAGTGATAGATGAGCACAATAAACTAGAACAGACCCCGGAGGTACCCCCGGCAGGCAGCAAGGTTATGGTAAAAACACTACCAGGAAAACCTGGATTTGCCCCCAAATGGAAAGGCCCCAATGAGGTCATTATCAGTGGAGACACCTGTGCCTGCATAGATATGCAAGGTAGGGGTGTCTGGAAGCATTGGACTCAGTTAAAGGAATACACCAATTACCGCAACAAAACAGTTAAAAGGGGAATAAAGGGTTAAAAGTAAACAAGCAGGTTGTAAGTTTCTCTCACTCGAGGGAGGGAGAGAGAGAGAGAGATGTAAGATGTAATTGCGATCGAGAGCCTCATGTGATGGAATGGGGTGTAGCAGATCAATGCGAGTTTAATAAATTAATAAATTTTACAACAGGGGCATCGGACAGAGATTTGGGGAATGTGGGAATAATAGCATTAGATTACATCTGAGGAGTCGTAAGGAGAGTTACTGCATCTTCCTGTGTAAAGATAATTATTTTAGTAGGGATATTTAAAAGTGATAAAATAAATGGATTATTTGGATCAGGCTTTTGTTAAATTTGAAAATGTATTTTTGATAGAACTAAAGTTGAAAAGATAAATAGAAAGAATTATTCCTGCGTATTTGAAATGATGATTAATCACTTGTTTATGTTCCTTTAAGTTATAAGACTTGCAGTAATTTTAAGATATAGTCAAAATTTAACAGAGAAAGGAGTTACATAAGGTAGAATGGGAGTGCGTGTGTCATACTGGGAATTATTGTACTGCCATAATGCATTCTAATTAAAATGTGTTACATGGATCAACCATGAAACTGTATTAAATGACAGACGGGCTAAAAGGGAGTGCCCGCCTATAATACCAAATTGACAAATCAATATAATTAGAGATGAGGGAAATAATTCAGTGGAATAATGAGATAAGAAAATGCTGGGGAAGTATTTGTTACAAACGGTTAAAGATTAAAGTGATAAGATTTCTTGAATTTACTTCTGTTTTGAGTTGAATTACAGCTTGGAAGGCAGCAGCATAAAAGCGACTGTTAATCAACGGTCTGTATTCTTAAATGTTTTACTTCCATCCCAGTTTAAGATGTTAAGTCTGAATAAATGTTGGAAGCTTCCATGTGTATCTGTGTATTTAACAACGTGATTGCGTGAATGTTTTGTTGTTGTTCGTTTTAATGTTGAGAAAGGAGTTAGACCTTGGAAGGACCATGTGCTCTTTCCTTGTCTTGAAGTTGAAATTATAAGAGTGTAGTTGAGAAGTTTAAAAAAAAATAAGTAATTTTGTGAAAAATAGAAAAGCAGGAACAAAAGAATGAGGTGAATATACTGTCTATGAGTCAGTTTAAAGTCCATCAAATCAATGAATCGTAGTTCCGATTATCCCAATTTACAGCAGGAGATTAATCAGTTAAAACCTCAGTTGTTAATACAAATAAAGATGTTGTCCTTGAGTATTTTTAATTTGCATTTGATGCCAACCATTGAATACCATGAATTATTGGAACTTGTGTTGCCAGTTAGTTACCGATATGAAATTCAAGACTTGTGTGATGTTCCGATAACATGCAACAAATTACATCATTTAAATCATCTCACATTGATGATAGTTCTGATAGTGTAACTAGTTAAAATTATATACTGCCATTGGAATTGTTCTATCTATTGTTCAAGGTTTTCCAAATCTAAGAACACTGCAAAGCTTAGAACCTAGCCAGCTAGGAAGCAAACCAAAACATTTCTAATCAAGTAACTCTTGTTATTGTTCTAAAAGTGCAAGGAATTCTGATCTGGAGCTCAGTCTAAAAATGGAAACAGATTAATTTAAAACTAAATTAAGAGTGTTTTGAAATACCCGATGTAATTTGTAATATCTTGCACAATTAATATTAACATGACAGGGGGTGAAACCGGTTTACTGGAGAGAGAGAGACAGAAAAAGAGTTGGAGACTGGCTTTGCAGCCAGACTCAGAAATCTTGCATCATTTCGGTTATCTGTGTTTTTACAGAGCGGTGTCTGACAGCATAAACTATTGACATCTGTGAGACCTTATGAGACAATCTGTCTAGAGAAGGATCATTTCTGCTGAAACATTGCACTTTCAAGTATGGACAAGCAAATGATCAAATTAGATATAATGTAAGAATACATCATACAAAGATCGGAGTTGTATGATATGTGATATAAATGAGAAAAGCGATGTCTTTTGATAGAATGTCCAGCTGCAGCCAGTGCAAAGTGTTGTGTGATTCGCCCCAAGCCAACTGAAGGGTCTGTTTATTTCTTCAGAATAAACTCGACTGATCTGAAGTAAATATGCCTTTCTTTAAGCATTGTTTTCGAAATAACGGTTATTTTAGAGAAAGGAGGAGAGAGAGAGAAAACAGCCATACAAGCAGTCTCCAGCGACATCAACAACTTGGCCATGAGAAAGTTTGTTTACCTTACATTGTACTATCAGAGAATGCAGCTAAGTTTCTAAGTTGGACTCAGAATTCCAAGCTGCCGAGGCCAAATGAGCTTAATTTAACTTAAAGCATAGCACAATTAATTACATTGGGCAAAACTACTTTGCACTGGCGAAGGCCATACAGACATCGGAAAAAAAACATGGATGAAGGTATTGCCCACCATACTAAATGAGTTTAAGGGTTGCTACAAACCAAACAACCAGATTAACCCCTTATGAGCTAATGACAGGACGGACGATGCAATTACCAAAAAGCATCATAACAGGTGGGACCGATGTAGGTCAACTAAAAGATAAAATCAAGAGATATGTTTTGGAACTAAGCACCCAACTAAAAGGGATGCATAAATCGGTAAAAGACAATCAAGAAATAAGAGATGCAGAGAGAGCTTGACATGCTCCCTGACAGTCCCAACAGTGGGATGTCCTAGTAAAAATATTACCTAACAAATCAGGGCTTGTACAAAAATGAAATGAGCCATATGAAGTTATAATTAGTGGAGATATCTGTGCCTGTATATACTCAATTGAACATGCTGAAATTAATTGGAAAAATATGTGATATACTCCACTTACAGATATAAGCAAACAAAGTGACCTCCAAGCAAGCTGAACGGGTTCGCGGATCCGCGGTGTTGTGCGTGGGCGATATAGCCTTTGGACCATTGTATAACGGTCGCGCGGGATATTAGTAAGTGATAAGATGCTTCTCATGCTGATGCTCACGACCATGGCCCTGTTAGCCATAGCAGGAGAATATAAATTGAATTATGAGTTAGGGGTGAAGCACAGTGATCATCTCTGTAATGATGACTCTGTCTATTGTATGAACACCTTTGTGTATATGGCTTATCTGTATGCATCACAATCGAATCTGAGCAAGTGCTGGGTCTGTTCACACATTCCCATGCACGGAGGAAAGGAAGGAATTCCCTTATTTCCTATCCCTTTATCAGCTCCAGAAGTAATTGAATGGGTTTTAAATAAGGAATGGAACCCAGAAAGGGACAAGGCAACTGACATTTAAAATCCCATCGGGTACCACTATGCAGGGTATCAGCAACAGTGATGTTGTTTCACGGCTCGGGGGCGGAGGGTGCACTTTATCATCCTTTAAGAAGAATTACCAGCCCAGCTACAACAGATCAGATTCCCCACCCTACTTCATTGTGAAAAATAAACAAAGGGGATCTATCTGCCTGATAAGAAATGGAACCATACCTGTTGGCCGTAGCTACTGTATACAACAGATTGATATCACTGATGACGCTGAGGCCATGATACAGGTCACAATCCAGTGCCCCATAGCCACTGTCCCGGTTAGCCTCTCCTCCGCTTATGTAAGCGAGATGACTGCATATAATGGTACCTATTTTGTCTGTGGAAACAATGTCTATCCGTGGCTTCCCTGGAATTGGACAGGATCGTGTTATTTGGCATATGTGGTGCCTTATGTTCACCATTACATTGACTTACGGGACCACCCCGAGATACACCTGCTTAGGGCTAAGCGAGCCATCAGTGAGACAGAACGATTCTTCATGATAGCCTACCCATTTTTTGGGACAGTAGAGGCAGCACAGGAACTTATACGGATGGCCACAACCCTAGAGAAAGTTGCAAATAAGACTAAGGATGGGTTCGAGGAGGTGAGCACGGCCATCTCTGAAATGTCAGCAGAGGTCGTAGCTATTCGGACTGTGGCGTTACAGAACTGATTGGAACTCGATTGTGTGCTAGCCTCCCAAGGTGGAACATGTGCCATAGTTGGCTTCGAATGCTGTACGTATATTCCCGAAGCTTCGGAGAATATAACTCGCTTAGCAGATCATATTAAACAAGTAGCAAAAGCAATACAGGAAGAAGGGAACCAATAGCATGATTATAACCCTCCGGGCTGGCTGGGGCAATGGTTCGGGTCGTAGGGTTCATATCTGATGCATGGATTGATTGTATTAATTGTAATTGTAATTACTTGCTGTGTTTGTATGGCATTATTGAACGCCTGTAGCAAAACAGTAACAGCACGAATTATGACAGTCGCAAGTGTACAGGCGAAGGGGGCAGACCTCCCGACTAAGGAGCTAGGCCCATTCCCTGATACAATGTGGTTCTGAGTTGGTCATAAATGCCATGTTTGGACCTGGCATCCGACCAGAAGGGGGGAGTGCAGTCGGGAATGGGTTAATGACCCTTGTCACACTTAAGCAGTAAGACCCGAACTCTGTGATTTTGTTTAGAACACTGCAGAGTCCATGTTTTTGTCAGAGTTCGGTGTTTTTCATGTCTGTGCCAGATAATAGGAACAGCTATTCCTCTGTCTCCATTTGTTATCAAGAAATGCGATTAACCCAGCTCGAAATAAGCTAAACAGTCTCCATTTTTATGTACCTTTGTTTAACACGATGGAGTTGGCATGTATGCCTTCTGTCTTTGAATCACCATAGATTCATATATATATATTCATCATACGTTATTCATCTTATCCTGATATAAAGTATTATACAAACCTGTATGTAGATTAGTCAATTTGTTTGTGCAAAACCTGTAATATTGTTTCAAGGCAATGGCGAACGATCGTGGCCTTGGAGATCGAACAAACTACGCAGAGGAAGATACTGCTAAAACAACAAGAATCTCACCATGAACAATGACAGACATCTTAGAGAATTGCAGTGTAATGAGGGCGGGGCCCGGGACATATATAAACGCTGTTCTTACTTGTGTTCGATGAGAAGCCCTGGGTCCACTGTTAGGAACCTCACTTCTCCCACAATTGTGAAAATAAACCTGCATTTTGATCTACTAATAGTGTCAGAGGTTTTTTACCTATAACAGAGGGATACAAAAGAATGGTCTAGTTTGGACCTGGGAGCGGCACGGGCTTGGAGGGCCGAAGGGCCTGTTCCTGTGCTGTATTGTTCTTTGTTCTTTATCAGAAAAACCCATCTGGTTCACTAATGTCCTTTAGGGAAGGAAATCTGCTGTCCTTACGTGGTTTGGCCTACGTGTGACTCTGGACCCACAGCAATGGGTTGACTCTTAACTGCCCTCGGGCAACTAGGGATGAGCAATGAGTGCTGGCTAACCAGTGACACCCATGTCCCATGAATGAATAATAAATAATAAAACAACTCTTCCTTAGAAGGTGGTGAAAGCTGAGTCTTTGAATATTTTTAAAGATAGATTCTTGATAAACAATGGGGTGAAACTTCATTGGGGTAGGTGGGAATATGGTGTTAAAGTGACAAACTGATCAGCCATGATCATATTGAATGACAGCAGGCACAAGGGACCAAATGGCCTACTCCTGCTCAATTTGTTTGCATGTTGGTATGACTCCAGAGAAAGGTGTTTGTTTACTAATGCCTCAGGCTCCTTATATTTTCTGTCTTCAGCTCTGACAAAGGGTCATCCAGACTCCAAACGTTGGCTCTTTTCTCTCTCCACAGATGCTGTCAGACCTGGCCAGCTTTGTTCCTTCTATTTCCTCTGATTCTTCACAATTACCAAAGGACAAGAAAAACGCAATAATGAAAAAAACTTGACATTATACTGCTTTTCGGGTCCCAAAGCTCTTAATTGCCAATTATGTATATTTGAGGTATAGTCATTGTTGTAACATGGGCAATATATCGGCCGTTGCGATTTTAGAAAGCTAAGTATTGACAGGATGATTTAACTTGATGTCAAGACAGCAGCGTTTGAGGCTAACTCCCTGCTGCGAAAACTCAACCAGTCTCTTATCTCAATTAAATAAGTGATTTTTGTCATTCAAGGTTACAGTGTGCAACATCATCCGCTTTAAAAGAAATCATACTTAGACATGATTTGCAGCCAAAAAAGGAGGCTTAGCCTGAGATAATTTTAATGGGAATTATGTGAAAGAGCAATTCCAAAGAGCCCATTTGGAAGATATGTTCAGCCCTAAATGATGTATCCGAAAGTGTGCAGCGATTAGGCGGGGAATCTGTGGCATATTTTACAAAGGAGTGTGGACCTTTCACTTCACAGATAAGTTCCACCTACACTATTTAACTGTCTAAAAAAATCCATTTGCCGAACACGTTAACATATCTGGTGCTTCAGCAGCAAAGATTGTCCATTCGAATAATGTCTCCAGTTCTAATAATCATTCCACTGGTTCCTTTGGAGGTCATCAACAACTGATAGCAGGCTGTTGAAGTGAAGATTTTTAATTCTGGAAGAAATTTTAACCTAAAAAACGTCTGACTGTGGTCCGCCATCTAACATCCCAGCAAGAGTATCCTAAAACAAATAGCTGGATGAGTGGATTTTAGCCAAAAGGGTTTTCTGACATGAAATATGTCCAAGGAATCATAATTGTTCTTATTTTGTTTCATGTGCACAAATATTCTTTCCAAATCAATCTTTTCCTGGTTCTGTTTACTTGGCTGTGATTGGCGTATACCAAAACCGCAAGAAACTACAAAGGGTTGTGAACATAGCCCTCTCCATCACGCAAACCAGCCTCCCATTCATTGACTCTGTCTACACATCCCACTGCCTTGGAAAAGCAGCCAGCATAATCGTGGACCCCACCAAGCCGGTCATACTTTCTTCCACCTTCTTCTGTTGGGAAAAAGGTACAAAAGTCTGAGATCGCATACCAAGCGACTCAAGAACAGCTTCTTCCCTGCTGCCATCAGACCTTTGAATGGACCTGCCTTATATTAAGCTGATCTTTCTCTACACCGTAGCTATGACTGTAACACTATATTCTGCACTCTCCTTTCCTTCCCTGTGTACGGCATGCTTTGTCTGTATAGCATGCCATAAACAATATTTTTCACTGTATACCAATACATGTGACAATAAAAGTAAAGTTTATTTATTAGTCACAAGTCAGCTTACATTAACACAGCAATAAAGTTGCTGTGAAAATCCCCTTGTCGCCACACTCCGGCGCCTGTTTGGGTACACTTAGGGAGAATTTAATATGGACTATTCGCCTAATCTGCAAATCTTTGGACTGTGGGAGGAAACCAGAGCACCCAGAGGAAACCCATACAGACACGGGGAGAAAGTGCAAACTCCACACAGACAGTGACCCAGGCTGGGAATCGAACTTGGGTCCCTGGTGCTGTGAGGCAGCAGTGCTAACCACTGTGCTATCCTGATTTGGAAAAAATGTAGGTGGGCTGATTAGTAAATTGGGGGAGCACCGTCGAAGTATCTCCACAAGGTTGACTGCAATGGTTCAAGAAGGCAGCTCACAGCCACCTTCTCAAGGGCAATTAATGATGGGGCAAATGAATGCTGGCCTTGCCAGTACACCCCCAATGTTCCCTGCAGAGAAAAAAAAAACAGTAGACAAGTTTTTCTTTCTGGAACAAAGAGTTTCCCATTGATTTTCTTCTGTATAATTAACAAAGAAACCTTTTATTTTCCACACTGAGTGTCACCTCGATTTTTGAAATAATAACTGAACTGGCAGGGGAAATTAAAAATACCTTGAAACAAACCTGCACAGCTATGTTCATGCATTCCCTGAATGATTTGAATGGGGAATGTGTCTGTATTTTTTTTCATTCAAGAGATATGGGCTTCGCTGGCTAGGCCAGCATTCATTGTCCATCCGTAGTTGTCCTCCAGAAGATAATGGTGAGTTTTCTTCTTGAACCGCTATAGTCCCTGTGGTATAGGTACACCCACAGTGCTGTTCGGGAGGGAATGCCACTGTTTTGACCTAGCGACAGTGAAAGAACCGCAATATATTTCCAAGTCATGATGGTGAGGGACTTGGGGGGGATTGGGGAAACCCCGAGGTGGTGATGTTCCCAGGTATCTGCTGCTCTTGTCCTCATAGATGGTAGTGGGTCATGGGTCTGGAAGGTGCTGCCTGAGGAGCCATGGTGAGTTCCTACAATTTGGGAGGTGGGATTTTGGTGTTCAGAGAGTTGGCACCTTTCTAACATACGAGCCCAATATGTTAGTTACATAAAACGTTGGTTAGGCCACATTTGGAATACTGTGTCCAATTCTGGTCGCCACACTGCCAGAAGGACGTGGAGGCTTTGGAGAGAGTACAGAAAAGCTTTACCAGTATGTTGCCTGGTATGGAGGGTATTAGCTATGAGATTGAATAAACTGGGATTGTTCTCCCTGAAAAGACGGAGGCTGAGGGGCGACCTGATGGAAGTTTATAAAATTATGAGGGGCATAGATAAGGTAAACAGTTGGAAGATTTTTCCCAGGGCAGAAATAACAATCACAAGGGGACACAAGTTCAAGGTAAGAGGGGAAAGATTCAGTAGAGATGTGCAGGGAAAGTTTTTTTACACAGAGGGTGGTGGGGGCCTGGAATGCACTGCCAATTGAGGTAGTTGAGGCAGATATGTTAGCAACATGTAAGACTTATCTGGATAGGCACATGAAAAGCCGGGGTATAGAGGGATATAGGCAGTTGATCTAGATAGGACAACATGGTCAACACAGGCTTGGTGGGCCGAAGGGCCTGTTCCTGTGCTGTACTGTTCTTTGTATGCACACTCAATATCCATTTGAATCAATAAATGCGGAACTTTCGACTAATTTTCCACTGTAATCCAATGCTGCCCACAACAATTGAAGCTTGTTAGAGACAAGGAAAGAGACAAGCCCAGTGCAAGTGCAAGCCCAGTATGTTCCCTTTAGGGTGACAGGTAGGAATAAGAAGCCCAGAGAACCATGGATGATCAGAGATATTCAGGATACAATGAGAAGAAAAAGGCCTTTAAAATGTGCAAGGGGAGCACTAGTGGAGGGCATTAGTGAGGTATAGAAAGTTCAGGGTGGAGCTTAAGAACACAATTAGGAATGCAAAGAGAAAGCTCTGGCTGGTAAAGTAGGGAAACTCCCAAGATATTCTATAAGTATATCAAAGGGAAGAGGGCAACCAGGGAAAGAATAGGCTCCATTAGGGACCAAGGGGGCAATCTGTAGGTGGAGCCAAATGACATTGGTAGAATGTTGAATGAACACTTCACATCCATTTTTACCCAAGAGAATGAGGACAATGGTAGGAAATTCAAGGAGAAAGACTGAGGTTCTTGAGCAAATCAGCATAAGAAAGGACAAGGTATTGGAGGTGTTGGCAGCCTGAAAAGTGGATAAACCTTCAGGACCAGAGGAATTGTGCCCAAGGTTGCGGAGGGAGGCAAGGGAGGAGATTGCAGGGGCTCCGGCTCAAATTTTCAATCCCTCACTGACCACGGGGGAGGTGCCAGATGACCGGAGAACAGCTAATGTGGTTCCGCTATTCAACAAGGGTTATAGAGATAAACCAAGGAACTACAGATCAGTGAGTCACATGTTAGTGGTAGGGAAACTATTGGAGAAACTTCTGAAGGAGAGCATCTATCTCCTTGGAAAGGCAAAGCTTGATCAGGGATAGTCTGCATGGCTTTGTCAGAGGGAGGTTATACCGAACAAATTTGATTCAATTTTTTGAGGAGGTGACCAGGTGCATAGATGAGGGTAGTGCAGTTGATGTAGTTATATGGATTTCAGCGAAGCCTTTGACAAGGTCCCATATGGGAGACTTGTAAAGAAGGTAAATTCAGATGGGATACAAGGTAATTTGATAAAGTGGATTCAAATTTGGCTCAGTTGTTGGAGACAGAGGGTGATGACAGAAGGCTGCTTTAGTGACTGGAAGTCAGTGTCCAGTGGCATACCACAGGAATTTGTGTTGGGCCCCCTATTATTCATCAGTTATATAAATGACATTGATGACTATGTGGAGGGTAGGACTAGTAAGTTTGCAGATGATACAAAAATTAGACAGGTAGTTAACAGTGAGGCAGAGTGTCTTGGGCAACAAGAAGGCACAGGTGGAATAGTTAAATGGGCAAATAAGTGGCAGATGGAATTTAACCCTGACAATTGAGAGGTGATATACTTTGGAAGGAGTAATTTGACAAGAAAATACTCAATGAATGATAGGACACTAGGAAGTTCTGTGGAATAAAGGGACCTTGGTAAGTTTCTCCACAGATCTCTGAAGCAGAAGGACATGTTAGTAGGGTGGTGAAAAAGGCATATGAGACACTTTCATTTATCAATCCAGGCATGGATTACAAAAGCAGGGAAGTCATGTTGGAGTTGTATAGAACTTTGGGGAGACCACAGCTAGAGTACTGTGTGCAGTTCAGGTCGCCACATTATAGGAATTATATGATTGCATTGGAGGGGGTGAAGAGGAGATTCACCAGGATGCTGCCTGGGATGGAACATTTAAGTTATGAAGAGAGGTTGCGTAGGCTTAGGTTGTTTTCATTGGAGCAGAGAAGACAGGGGCAATCTCTCAATGTTGTGAGAGACATGGACAGAGTGAATAAGGAGCAGCTGTTCTCCTTAGTTGAAGGGTCAGTCACAAGGGGACATAGGTCCAAGGTGAGGGGCTTAGGGGGATGTGGGGAAAAAGATTTTTACCCAGAGGGTGGTGACGGTCTGGAATGCGCTGCCGGGAGAGTGGTAGAGGCGGGTTGCCTCACAGCCTTTAAAGAGTATCTGGATGAGAACTTGGCACATCATAATATTCAGGGCAATGGGCCAAGCGCTGGTAAATGGGATTAGGTGGGAGTTTAGGTGTTTCTAATGTGTCAGTGTGGTCTCGGTGGGCCTCTTCTGTGCTGTGTGATCCTATGCTTAGACCAATTGTAATGTATCAGTTGCTTTCTAATTGAGACCAGCAGTGCAGTACAGGCCAAAATTAAACCAGGCATCTTTGAATGCGTCTTTCAATGTGACACTGGGAAGTACCATTCCTGACAAATGTATTAGGAAACTGCACAAAGGTATAACTTAAAAAGGAACTTCTACAAATGAGCTAACCAGACAAGAAGCTGAATATAAACAGCATTCGTCCTACAAATCGTTTTTGACACAATTTAACATGACACGCACAATGATATATGGATGTAATCAGGCATAAAAATATTTGAGCAGCAAAATCATCTATTATAAACGTAAGGTAGCAATACCAATATGATTGTGCCGTGCTCTGTTTAGCCCAGGCACTGAAAATCAATAATAAAATTAATGTGTCTTTTCCATCAAGCTCATGAGATGTCAACTTTTAACAATAGCTCAGTCAGTTGCCTGAGTATTTATGTAGCTTATTTCTTCTGGTGTCACATTTAGCCCCTAACTGCACACTGAAGTAATCTGGACAAAGTATTAGTCAGTGTTTGGAAAGTTGGTGCAGGGAGTATCTCTCCTTTGCGTCAATTCTTCTTGGTTCTCGGAAGAAGTTTGCTTTTAAACTTTCAAGCAGCCTCACTCAGTAACACCTACAATCGTACACACCAAACGAGAAAACTAGCAAGAACCACCAAAACATTATTCGCCCTGAAAGGCTTTACAACATCCAGATGCTTTACAAGTGATTCATGAGGGGAAAGTCGTGCTTGACGAACATGTTGGATTTTTATGAAGATGTGACTAGGGCGGTTGATGGAGGAGAACCGGTGGATGCGGTGTTTCTGGATTTCCAAAAGGCGTTTGATAAGGTGCCCCATAAAAGGCTGCTGAAGAAGATTAGGGCACACGGAGTTGGGGGTAGTGTGTTAAAGTGGATTGGGGACTGGCTATCAGGAAGCAAAGAGTCGGAATAAATGGGTGTTTTTCCGGTTGGAGGAAGGTAACTAGTGGCGT
Organism: Mustelus asterias; assembly: GCF_964213995.1. NCBI lineage: Eukaryota > Metazoa > Chordata > Chondrichthyes > Carcharhiniformes > Triakidae > Mustelus > Mustelus asterias. The sequence goes on from NC_135807.1 coordinate 23,787,398, forward strand.
GCCGCAGGGATCGGTACTCGGGCCGCAACTGTTTACCATTTATATAGATGATCTGGAGGAGGGGACGGAGTGTAGGGTAACGAAGTTTGCAGACGACACAAAGATAAGTGGAAAAGTGAATCGTGTGGAGGACGGAGAAGATCTGGAGAGAGATTTGGACAGGCTGAGTGAGTGGGCGAGGATATGGCAAATGGAGTATAACGTTGAGAAATGCGAGGTTATACACTTTGGAGGAAATAATAACAAATGGGATTACTATCTCAATGGAAACAAATTAAAACATGCTACCGTGCAAAGGGACCTGGGGGTCCTTGTGCATGAGACGCAAAAGCCCAGTCTGCAGGTACAACAGGTGATCAAGAAGGCAAATGGGATGTTGGCCTATATTGCGAAGGGCATAGAATATAAAAGCAGGGATGTCTTGATGCACCTGTACAGGGCATTGGTGAGGCCGCAGCTGGAATACTGTGTGCAGTATTGGTCCCCTTATATGAGGAAGGATATATTGGCATTGGAGGGAGTGCAGAGAAGGTTCACCAGGTTGATACCGGAGATGAGGGGTTTGGATTATATAGAACATAGAACATAGAACAGTACAGCACAGAACAGGCCCTTCGGCCCACGATGTTGTGCCGAGCTTTATCTGAAACCAAGATCAAGCTATCCCACTCCCTATCATCCTGGTGTGCTCCATGTGCCTATCCAATAACCGCTTAAATGTTCCTAAAGTGTCTGACTCCACTATCACTGCAGGCAGTCCATTCCACTAATTATGAGGAGAGGCTGAGGAGATTGGGTTTGTACTCGTTGGAGTTTAGAAGGATGAGGGGGGATCTTATGGAGACTTATAAGATAATGCGGGGGCTGGATAGGGTGGAGGCGGAGAGATTCTTTCCACTTAGTAAGGAAGTTAAAACTAGGGGACACAGCCTCAAAATAAAGGGGGGTCGGTTTAAGACAGAGTTGAGGAGGAACTTCTTCTCCCAGAGGGTGGTGAATCTCTGGAATTCTCTGCCCACTGAGGTGGTGGAGGCTACCTCGCTGAATATGTTTAAAGCGCGGATGGATGGATTCCTGATCGGTAAGGGAATTAAGGGTTATGGGGATCAGGCGGGTAAGTGGTACTGATCCACGTCAGTTCAGCCATGATCTTATTGAATGGCGGGGCAGGCTCGAGGGGCTAGATGGCCTACTCCTGCTCCTATTTCTTATGTTCTTACAAGTGAAGTTGCTGTTCTTAATGTAGAAAATTAAGCTGAGTTGTGTACCACACATTCATAAAAACTGACAGCTCAAAGCAGTCCTGATTGTAAACCTTACAAAACATAATGGCCCACGACTTCTGATCCTTGGTTGGTCATACTGTCACAGGGAGGTACTCCCAGGGTGTGATGGGTGACCTCTCAAATATCCGGCTGCACTGACTACGTGGGGGTTGCCCCAGAAGTTTAGGTTTTGACAATTCTTCTGCCTCTGGAACCGTCCAAAGCTCTTTAGTTAGATCGGACACTTTGAATGCTTCTGTCTCATGGGAATAGTTACCCAGGAAAAGTTAAAATGATTGAAAACTATTATTACTCTTGGACAGCTATATTACTGATCCCTTGACACCCCAGTGGGCCACCTGACTACCCCTCCTGACCCAATTATCACCCCCACCCCACCACCACCCCTGTCGAGCCCTGCCAATTCTCAACTCTATCCCTAACTCCCTAGCTACCCTCCCAACTCCCAATCATATACCTAGACCCATCAACTGCACCTCTGATTCAACAACTGTCTTGAACCACTCCAGATTACATCTACCCATTGATCTGAATGACCTCCCCGATGACCTAGATACCATCCTGAACACCTGACAACCTTTCCCTACATGACGGCACTGCCCTTCACCTAACTAATTCCCCTCCCCGACCACCTAACTTCCCAAACCCCTGACCGCGCCCCCAACCCCTCTACCTCCTTGCCCACCAACCTGCCACCCTAGCCCCTCGTTGACTTATCTTCTATTCATAGCTTCATAAAGTGACCTTGGGATCTTCAAACTCCCTATGTGCCAGAATGTGGCAGCTGATGCCATAAGGTGTCACAAATGGCTTCCCCTGATGATCATGCTGTAGGAAGAAGGACTATCAGGAGAGGTACACTCCACATTTCTGGTGGGGCACAGGTCAGAAGTCCAGGCCAGAGGTGTAGAGCTCCAGCTCTGTTTCAAAAAAAGGAGCAGAGTGGCAATGCAAAGGTTTGCCATTGGCGAGACTTTCCATTCCCACCAATTTCTGTGACATTTTACGTGGCTCGCCTGTCATGCCACCGGGGAACTCTGATGGGGGGGGGGGAAGGGCTGGAAAATCCCAACCCACACAAACACCTCTAATTGTAACTCTGGAAAGGCATGAGCTTTCTCTGTCTCATGTTTGTATACAACAGACATCACATTCCTGTTCAAAAAGGTGAACAACTACAGGCCTGTCAGCCAAACGTCTGGGAATGGATGGGGAAATTCTGCCATCAATCTGTAGAAAAAGTAACTGGTATTTAGAAAAAGGGTGAGTTACTAAATGAAATTCAGCACAAAGTTATTTAGGGGAAATCATTTTGACTAACATTATTCATGAAGTAACAGGAGAGTTCATGAGTAAAATGACTGATATTATGTACATAGACTTTCAGAAGGTTTTTGACAAAATGCCACAGACTTGCTAGCAGAATTGAAGCCCATGAGGTTTAAGGGTCAGTGGATAGGTTGCTAAGTAATTGACTAAGGGACAAAAAGCAATAAGTAATGCTGAATGATTGCATTTTAGGCTGAAGAAAAGATCGCAGTGGTGTTCGCTCGAGGTCAAAGTTGAGACCACTTCTCTTTGACCTACATTAGTGACTCAGACTTGGGTATCTGGGACATAATTTGAAAGACTGCAGATACATAAGACTTAGAAATGTGGCAAATCAGTCAGGAATCATAGAATCATAGAATCCCCACAGTGCAGAATGAGGTCATTCGGCCCATCGAGTCTGCACCATCCACAATCTCACCCAGGCCCTCTTACCGCAACCCAATATATTTACCCTACTAATCTCCCGACACTAAGGGACAATTTAGTCTGGCCAATCCACCTAAGCCACACATCTTTGGAGGATGCTAGTAGACTTCAGGAGGGCATGAAAGAGTGGATAAACATGTGACGGATGAAATTTAACAAAGAGAGGAGTGAAGTGATTCACTTTGGTCGGAAAAATGAGGCAAGGCAACGTAAACAAAATGGTACATTTTCAAGTGGGTGCAAGAATAGTGAGAGCCGACAGTTTACATAGCAAATTCTTTGCCTTCCATAGCTTTACTTTGGATTTACTTTACTTTCGCTGGAGTTCAGACGAATGAGGGGGGATCTCAGAGAGACTTATAAAATTCTAACAGGATGAGACAGGGTAGATGCAGGGAGGATATTCCCGATGGTGGGGGAGTCCAGAACCAGGGGTCACAGTCTGAGGATTCAGGGTAGACCGTTTAGGACGGAGGTGAGGAGACATTTCTTCATCCAAAGAGTGGTGAGCCTGTGGAATTCATTACCACAGGAGGTAGTTGATGCCAAAACATTGAATGTATTCAAGAAGCAGCTGGATTAGCACCTCGGGCGAATGGGATCAAAAGTTATGGGGAAAAAACCAGGATTAGACTCTTGAGTTGGATGATCAGCCATGATCGTAATAAATGGTGGAGCAGACTTGAAGGGCCAAATGACCTCCTCCTACTCCTAGCTTCTATGTTTCTATGATTGCATTAACATCCCAGCTTTGACTGAAATTTGGCTTACAGATACAGCAACAGTAAACCAGGCCTTACCGCTTGGCCTGAATCATCTACCAAATTCCTCAGCCAAAATACAATGATGGTGACATGGCTCCATCATTCCTTCATCTCTCCCTTATTCCTCAGGTACTTATTTCTCCTTCAAGAAAGCCACCTTGCTAAATGCCTTTTGCCTCCATTTTAGTATCCTCATTGTCGACCATAGCTCCAGGTCCCATACCAAGTTTTGATGGTGGATGAGTTCTCTTGTTTACTCCCTCAAGCCTCGAGGCTGAGCGACACCTCACCTTCAGTGATGTAAAAACATTTCTAAACCAAAAGTAAGATCTGAAATAAAAACAGAAAGTGCTGGGAATACTAAGCAAGTCTGGCAGCATCGGTGGAGAAAGTGAAACATGGGCTGGAACTCGACCTCGCCTGCCACAGAATTGGAGCGGGTTAGGGTCTAACAACAGAAATCTCCGTTGACTTCGGACGGGAAATTCCAGTCTCACTCGAGCGAGGCCATAAAATTCCACCCATTAATTTGGTTTCTCTCTGCAGCGATGCTGCCAAACATGTTGAGTACTTCCAGCACTTCCTGCTTCTATTTCAATGCCCCTTGCCCTTTCACCTCCGAGTTCTTTACCCTCTTGTCCTTCGTTAGACACTCCCTCCATAGACTCCTCCATCCATATTCACAGCCACCACCTCAACCTCATCATCTCTTGTCACCTTCTCAACTCCTACAGTTCAGGATGATGCAGAAGCACACTCTGACCAATTCCTTGTGTCACACATCCCCAGCTGTTTTCCTCTGCCACTTGTGTTGCCATCTGTTCCTGGAAAAATTACAAATTACAAACACCCAACTACCTAGGTTTAGGCCTTCCATCCACAACAATACTTATTCAGCTCTAAATATGATGAGCAAAGGTGGCACATTGCTAACTTACTTGAACTCGTAATCCAGAGTCTAATGCTCCAGAGACACAAATTTAAATCCCAGCTGAGACAATTTGAGTTCAATTAATTAGTAAATCTGGAATGAACTACCAGTATCATTATTAAGAATTAAACTACTGGATTGCTGTACAAACAATCGGTTCATTAATTTCCTTTAAGGAAGGAACTCTGCCATCATAGAAATCATAGAAACCCTACAGTACAGAAAGAGGCCATTCGGCCCATCGAGTCTGCACCGACCACAATCCCACCCAGGACCTACCCCATACCCCTACATATTTTACCCGCTAATCCCTTTAATCTACGCATCCCAGGACTCTAAGGGGCAATTTTATCATGACCAATCAACCTAACCCGCACATCTTTGGACTGTGGGAGGAAATCGGAGCACCCGGAGAAAACCCACGCAGACACGAGGAGAATATGCAAGCTCCACACAGACAGTGACCCAAGCCGGGAATCGAACTCTGGTCCCTGGAGCTGTGAAGCAGCAGTGCTAACCACTGTGCTACCGTGCTGCCCGCTATACTATATCTGGTCTGGTCTACAGATCCACAACAATGCTCTCTGAGATGCCACTCAGTTCAAGGTCAATTAGGGATGGCAACAAATGCTGGCCGAGCCAGCAACATTCACATCCCATTCATGTTTTTCAAATAACTTTTGGTACCTACATCCAAGTCATTGATATAGATTGAGGCCCCAAACACTGACCCTTGCAGTACCCAGAGCCACAGTCTGCCCATCTGAGAATGATCTCATCTCCCACTTTCTATGCCTTTTAGCTTTGACCAAGGGTGATCTGGACTTGAAATGTCAGCTCTTTTCTCTCCTGACAGATGCTGCCAGACCTGCTGAGATTTTCCAGCATTTTGTCTTTTGGTCTGCGAATGACCTATTTGTGGTATGGTTCGCCAGCTTCATTCCCTCAATCCCACGGTGTACAAATAGGAAGATTCAGTTTGCCCGCAGATCTACATATGTTCTACTGCTATTGATTTCTCTTTACATTGCTATAACATTTAGCTCTTTACTGTTTAGTGTGGAAGCACAAGACAATTTAGGTGCGGTAATCACTGAAATGTTGAATTAAGATTGACCTTAAAGCAACGGTCAGTTTCGGCAATAAACCTAAATAAAGGACATTCCACAGAACTTCAATTAGTTGGTAATAAGTTCCGCAGAGGGAAACATTTGCAACATCATCATTTTTCATAAGCAGGCGACTGATATAGAATGATACAGATTTATAATTAGAAGCTTCACTTCGTAAGACTAGTACCAAGAGTGAAATTATTCATAAGACAAGAAAGTAAGATAACTTGGGGGAGTTGTACTCAATCTACAGAGAAAAATAACTTGAGTTATTGATAAGGGTGGAAGGAAGAAGCTCATTAAAATTCACCTTATATGAAATTGTATTAAGCAGTGTGGAAACATATGGGTTGTCATCTAGGAACGGGTAACCGAAAATGAGTCGGGATTCAAAAGAATATCCAAGAAATACTATATGTTTTGATTCCCCTGTCGAATGCATAGCTATCAGTCCTGGGCCTCATCTATTTACAATCTATATCAATGACTTGTATGAAGGGACTGAATGTACGGTAGCCAAATTTGCTGGTGACAGGTTGGAAAGTATTTGATTTGATTTGATTTAGAATTGTCACATGTATTGGGATACAATGAAAAGTATTGTTTCCTGTGTGCTATACATTCAAAACATACCGTTCATAGAGTGCACAAGAGAGAAGGAAAGGGGAGGGTGCAGAATATAGTGTTGCAGTTACAGATAAGGTGTAGAGAAAGGTCAGTTTAATATATGGTAGGTCCATTTCAAAGTCTGATGGGTGGCACAGTGGTTAGCACTGCTGCCTCACAGCTCCAAGGGGCCTGGATTTGATTCCCGGCTTGGGTCACTGTCTGTGGGGAGTTTTCATGTTCTCCCCATGTCTGCATGGGTTTCCTCCAGGTGCTCTGGTTTCCTCCCACTGTTCAATGATGTGCAAGTTAGGTGCATAGGCCATGCTAAATTGCCCCTTAGTGTCCCGGGATGCATAGGTTAGAGGGATTAGCAAGGTAAATATGTGGGGTTACGGGGATAGGGCCTATTGTCGTCGATGTTGATTGTTGTCGATGCAGACTCGATGGGCTAAATGGCCTCCTTCTGCACTGCAGGGTTTCTCTGAAATGTAAGGTAGCATAGAAAGCATCTTTTTTGGATGCATCAAAGCTTGGTATGCCTCCTGCTCTGACCAAGACTGCAAGAAACTATAAATGATTGTGAGCATAGATAGCCCAGTTCATCACAATGATTGACATTTTTCATGGGCTATAGAAAAAGTAATGAATGCATCAAAGATTTTTTGAAACCTTTGCATTTATACATGCTATTGTCATGATAGGATTTATTGGTTCTGTACAGTGTATAGTGGGTAAATATAAATTGAAGTACTAAAGGTTGACAGAGGGTGCAAGAGATGCTATGGGGTGTGTGCGCGTGCTGGGCATTGCTTGGCATAAGGTGCATGGAATCTGAATGCAGCACATAGCTTTACATAAAGGGCAGGAGGGGCCATGGGGATGAGATGAGTAATATGAGGCAATATACAGGGTGTATGGGTGGGATGTATAGCTTAGTATTGTGGGCATTGGAAGGAACATTTCAATTCACCTTTTAAAAGGTTTCCTCATGTGGATTATGGCTCATGGCTCCTCTGAGGTGTTGTGAACCATGGATCGTTGAAAATCTGGCCCAACTCCATGAAAATTGCAGAGGACTCGGACATGTCCATTCTTGCAATGAAGTCAGAAATGCCGGTACACCCTTAAAAGGCGCTCCTAAATATTGCATGGCCTGGGAATGGGATCAGACATCCTGCAATCAGGATACTAACATCACTTTAAAGGGCTCCTATTGATTTATGAAATAAATTATACTGGGAACTCACGGATGTACACCTCCAAAATAAGGAAATTATCTAAAGCACAACTGGTTTAGCCATCCATTACCAGATCCAGCTGGATGATATTGCATATTATGTATTCTTTCAAAAGGAATCACTTAACTATAATCATTCTGAGGGGTAATGTTCGCCCCAGCCTTTATTCACCACGGCCAACTATTTATATTTCTTCTCCTCTCACTCATTCCCTCAGCCTGTTCCCTTTCCACCTTTAAGATATATTTGCACCCTCCCATCTCTTTGGCTTAGTGGTCATATTTCCTTATTTCTCTGTGAATCACCTTGGGGCATTTTACTTTATATCCTTGTTTCTGAGCAGTACAACAACATGCTAAAGTTTGCCATCTCATATCGCCTGACAGGCAGAAGGCGACCCAAAGAAAGGAAGGCAGGCTGATAAATGCTTCTTTCGCCAACTTTCTTCTCCCTTTCGCCTCTCTCCTCCCTCAGACACCAGTCCGAGAGGGCATTACGTTGCACAGGTATCTGTACTCCTTTAATACCTCAGCCAGGCAGCCGCTCTTTAACCGTGAGCCTCAGTGTTAAGTGCTGATCAGCAGTCTGCTGGAGAAGGCTATTGCAGCTGCCCATGACCCCACTGCTGCTGCAGTTGTTGACTATTGTCCTGCCCTAGTTTGCCCATCTCTGTTTTCCAGCAGAATGTGGATACTGGCTGATGTTTCCGTTTCTCAACAGTTTGCCACGACAGAGGTCAGTCAGCCCAGCACGTGACTTTCTGCTCTGTACAGCTTATTACTGAAGCACCAGTACAATAATAATTATTTCTTCTTAAGAGTTCACACACACAGCAACTGTAAGAGAGGCATCTGTGGCGTCGACATTAAGACAACAATCCCATTATAGTGCTCTTTATAAAGCACCCTCTCATCTCTTAATGTATCTCATTGATCTCACAAAAGAAAAAATATATTTCTCAGCACAAAACCCTTTAAATATTAACAAAAAGATGAGTATAAAGACCTTTAAATATTTTAAACATGCTTTGAAATGATAATATTTCAGCAGCAGAAGGCAAGCATTCAAGTAATTGAGTTCACACCCATGAAAGAGCTTAATTCTGAGGATGAATCATTGAAATTCATCGCAGGGAGAAGAGACAGAGCATAGACTGCGAGAGGCTAGGGAAGAAGTGGTATCATTCTCACATTTAAATTAAGCTGCCAGTTCAGAGGTTTACCTCCTAATGGTGCTATTTGTCAGTGGAAGCTGTGTACCTTCTTATTCTCATGTCGTTCTGTTTATGTTGGGTAATAGCTGGAGTTTCAGCCTCGGGGAGAGGAAGAGATCTGCCTCACAACCATTCTGAAACTTAAATCCACCTGAGGTGTGAATGGAAAGAAACACCACTTTTCAGCAAGATAGATCCTACAGATATCAGTCATAAAGTCACTGGACTCTCACCTACTTCAGCAGCGCAGACAGTTACTGAGATGGAGCCACAGAGTCACCACGGCACAGAAGACCATTCGTCCCATTGAATTCATGCTGGTCCTCTGTCGACAAGTCCAGTCATCCCATTCCTCTGTAGCTCTACTAGTTTCTCTCCCTCTGGCATCCAACTTCCTTTAAAAATCATTGATAATCTCCAATTTTATCACACTCATAGGCCAAAAGTTCCAGATCGTTACCACTCGCTGTGTAAATTAAGTTCTTCTTTGCATTCCCACTGGATCACTTGCTCAAAACCTTAAACCTGTGACCCCTAGTCCTTGTACCATCAGCTTATGCGAACAGCCTCATTTGTCCATTTTATTCAAACTTGCTATATTCTGGTATTGTATGCATGGTTTATATTTTAAAAAATGAAAGCTTACAAGGTTTTCAATGCAGACATCTTTTTAATAAAGTCTTTTTAGATAACATATTTGGAAAAGAACTCTATGAAACTTAATACTATTCAATGTCAGTTTGGTCAGGGAATGTGTCAACACTTAATAGATTCACCATAAATACTCCTCATGGGAAAAGTCATTGATTAAACATGTGTATACCTGACTTTTTTAAGTTAATGCAGGATTTTTACAGCTTCCCCATAGAACTACAGATTCCTTACAATGCAGACGAGTCCATTCAGCCGATCGAGTCTGCACCAACTCTCCAAAACAGCACCTCACCCTAGCTGGCTCTCCTCCCTATCCCCATAACCCCGCACATCTACCATAGCCAATCCACCTCACCTACACATCTTTGCACTATGGCAGGAAACCGGAGCAGCCAGAGGATACCCATGCAGACACAAGGAAAATGTACAAACTCCACACAATCACTCAAGGGCGGAATCGAATCTGGGTCCCCGGTGCTGTGAGGCAGCAAAGCTAATCTTTGTACCAACGACTGTGCCAACCACTATTTATTTATTGGTGTCACAAGGAGGCTTACATTAACACTGCAATGAAGTTACAATCACCTAGCTGTCATACTCTGATGTCTGTTTGGGTACACTGAGGGAGAATTTAGCACCTAATCAGCACACCTTTCGGACTGTGGGAGGAAACCGAGTACCTGGAGGAAACCCAAGTAGACACAGGGAGAACGTGCAAACTCCACACAGATAGTGATCCAAGCCGGGAATTGAACCCGGGTCCCTGGCGCTGTGAGGCAGCAGTGCACCAGGTGGAGTGTTACTAAGTAACATAAACAACAAAAGCCCATTTTCAATCTCCAATTGCACTGAATTAGTGAAGACCACAATACAAACACACAAAATAAGAGCAGGGATAGGCCATTTGGCTCCTCGAGCCAGCTCCACCATTCACTATCATGGCTGATCTGTTTTTGTTTCGAATTCCTCATTCCCATCCACCTCCAACAACCTAAAATTGGACCAATGTAATCGGGGTTGAAAATGAGTTGAAAATAGGGTCAATGTGAATCGGCCAGGTTTTCCAACCAATAATTAGCTTTAACAATGGCATGTTTCAATACCAACCTGGGGAAAACCTCCACCACTATGGCATTTCCATCCATGATACATGCTACTTAATCACTTTCATGGGTTGTCCTTTTGTATAAGCAATAATGAATCCACGGTGGTGACATCTGGGTTAACCTAGAGCATTGGATTTCAGCATGAAAGAAAATATGTTGAGCGGAGGTCTTAATTCAAGGTTACAGGATGTTTTACTTGAAAAGCTATGGTACGGTTCGTGTGATATGCATTTGATGCATAGTTTTGGTACCCTTATTTGAGGAAAGATGTGGTGGCATTGGAGGCAGTTCAGAAGAGGTTCACTGGATTGATTCCAGAGATGAGGGGTTTGTCGTATGAAGAGAGATTGAACAGTTTAGGCCTATACTCTCTGGAATTTAGAAGAATGAGGGGAGATCAAATTGAAGTATACAAGATGATAAAAGGTATGGATAAAGTCGAAGAGGAGCTTCCTCTCGTGGCGCATTCTAGGACGAAAGGTCATAGTCTTAGGATAAATTTAAAACAGAGTTGTCGAGAGACTATTTTTCCCAATTTTCAAGTTTGCTGATGACACCACCGTAATGGGACGGATCTCAAACACTGACGAGACAGAGTACAGGAATGAGATAGAGAATCTGGTGAACTGGAGCGCGACAATAATCTCTCCCTCAATGTCAACAAAATGAAAGAGATTATCATCAACTTCAGGAAGCTGAAAGAAGAACATGTCCCTGTCTACATCAATGGGGACAAAGTAGAAAGGGTCGAGAGCTTCAAGTTTGTCCAGATCACCAACAACCTGTCCTGGTCACCCCAGGCCAACACTATAGTTAAGAAAGCCCACCAACGCCTCTACTTTCTCAAAAGACTAAAGGAAATTTGGCATGTCAACTACAATTCTCATCAACTTTTACAGATGCAGCATAGAGAGCATTCTTTCTGGTTGTATCACAGCTTGGTATGGCTCCTGCTCTGCCTAAGACATCAAGAAACTACAAAAGGTCGTGAACGTAGCCCAATCCATCAAGCAAACCAGCCTCCCATCCATTGACTCTGTCTACACGTCCCGCTGCCTCGGCAAAACAGCCAGCATAATTAAGGACCCCACGCACCCTGGACATTTTCTTTTCCACCATCTTCCATCGGAAAAAAGATACAAAAGTCTGAGGCCACGCACCAACCGGCTCTAGAACAGCTTCTTCCCTACTGCCGTCAGACTTTTGAATGGACCGAGCTTGCGTTAAGTTCATCTTTCTCTACACCCTAGCTATGGCTGTAACACTACATTCTGCACTCTCTCGTTTCCTTCTCTATGAACGGTATGTTTTGTCTGTATAGCGCGCAAGAAACAATACTTTCCACTGTACACTAATACATGTGACAACAATAAATCAAATCAAGTCAAAGGGTTGTGAATCTGTGGAATTCACTACTCCAAGTGCTGTGGATGCTGGGATAGTGGGTAAATTTAAGGAGGAGTTAGACAGATTTTTAATTGGTACTGGGTTGAAGGGTTATGGGGAGAAGGCAGGAAAATGGAAATGAGGAGCATATCAGCCATGATCAAATGGCGGAGCAGACTCGATGGGCTGAATGGCTCCTTTATCTTATAAACTTATGATTTTGCAAGACAAAACAATTGACATGAAATTAAAATGAAAAAGAAACCAGATATCCACAGTTTAGACAGAAACTGACAGATTATAAATCAATTTCTTCATTGCAATTACCATCTGAAGGCATTACATTGTTCAGAGATTATTTTCATTTTATTCGTGTTTAAAGCAGAAGGCTCAATTTATTGTCAAAATGTTCATTATTGTTCGCATGCTTGAAACTAGTATAACAATATGGTAGTTTCACCATTATTAATTAGACTAATATTTTATCCCAGATTTACCAATTATCCCAATTTAAATTCCCCCAGCTGTTGAGGTGGGATTTGAACTCTGTGGGCTGGATTTTCATCTTCAGTGCAGAAACCGCGACTCCAGCCATTTTCCAACATCATGATCCCAACTTGGAAGCATTAGCCCACTTACCTGTTACTCAAGTCTCTGGGGTGTCAGGTGTGGGCTGGAGTCTGGATCGCCACCTCTGGAGGTTTCAATGGAGGTGGGCAGATAGCTAGGTCAGTAGGTGAGAAGTTCCCGTTCTGTTTACTGGACATAACCCAGGTCAATTCATGGCTATTAGTTCCTCTAGTCCTCACATTCCACCCCCCCTACCTCACACCACACTACCTGCAACTCCCTCCATGGGCATGTGTAAGAACATTTTAAAGTTTTAAAGTTTATTTATTAGTGTCACAAGTAGGCTTAGATTAACACTGCTATGAAGTTACTGTGAAAATACCCTAGTTGCCACACTCCGGTGCCTGTTTGGGTACGCTGAGGGAGAATTTAACATGGACAATCAACCTAACCAGCATGTCTTTCGGACTGTGGAAGGAAACCAAAGTATGCGGAGGAAACCCACGTAGACACGGGGAGAACGTGCCGACTCTGCACAGACAGTGGCAGCATGGTGGCACAGTGGTTTGCACTGCTGCCTCACACAGTGCCAGGGACCCAGGTTCGATTCCCAGCTTGGGTCACTGTCTGTGTGGGGTTTGCACATTCTTTCCATGTCTGCATGGGTTTCCTCCGGGTGCTCCAGTTTCCTCCCACAGTCTGAAAGACATGCTGGTTTGGTGCATTGAGCCAAAGAGGCGCTGGAGTGTGGCAACCAGGTCAATTTCACAGTAACTTAATTGCAGTGTTAATGTAAGCCTTACTCGTGACTAATAAAAAAACTTTTACTTTTTTAAAGACAGTGATCCAAGATGGGAATCAAACCCGGATCCCTGATGCTCTGAGGCAGCAGTGCTAACCACTGTGCCGTGAACTTTTTCAGTAGCACTGGATGACCTCATTATACATACTTGGCTGAGAGTCAGGGCTTGTTAAAGGATTTATTTTCAGAAACAGTTCTGCTTTGACAGCTAGAGAGAACGGATTACTATTACTTTCCTTGATTGACATCTTTAAGTGGTTACAATAAATTGTGCTGTGATCTCTTTTGCTAATGCTCAATGTTTATTTGCATGATGTGGAGTTGCCGGCGTTGGACAGGGTTGGGCACAGTAAGAGGTCTCACAACATCAGGTTAAAGTCCAACAGGTTCATTTGGTAGCACAAGCTTTCGGAGCGCTGCTCCTTCATCAGGTGAGTGGAGAGTTGGGTTCACAAACAGGGCATATATAGACACAGACTCAATTACAAAATAATGGTTGGAATGTGAATCTTAACAGGTAATCAAGTCTTTACAGGTACAGACTATGCAAGTGGAGAGAGGGTTAAGCACAAGTTAAAGAGGTGAGAATTGTATCAAGTCAGTATAGTTGGTAAGGTTTTGCAAGCTCAGGCCAAATGGTGGGGGGGATCACAGGTAGTGTGACATGAACCTAAGATCCTGAGATCTTGCAATTGAGTCTGTGTCTATTTATGCCCTGTTTGTGAACCCAACTCTCCACTCACCTGATGAAGGAGCAGCGCTCTGAAAACTCGTGCTACCAAATAAGCCTGCTGAACTTTAATCTGGTGTTGTGAGACTTCTTACTGTTTATTTGCAGAAGATAAAGAGATGTGAAGATGCCTCTATTACGTTCACAGTTTTACAGGGTTAGAGGAAGAGCAAACTTCTTTTGTTCAAAAGAAGACATGTGAATGGGTGTTTTTTTTTCTGAGCAGCTCCACGCATCAATATCATTAAGTGGTTCACTGGTTCAGGACATAGTATGTACTAAGTGCATGGGCATAGAAGCGACATGGGTCACAGTAGCCATGAGTGTGGCAAAGGAATACGAGTTGGCATGCAGCATATGTGTGGTTGGGAGGTTGAGAGTTGACGGGTAAAGGGTCTAACAGCCTTTAATACAACTGGGACAAAGTCCTGGAGAATCAAAGAAGCCCTTTTAACCAGCCCTCCTTAGAAACAACTGTGACTCTGATCTGCTTCTGGTGGGCGTGCCCAATTCGAAGCCGCACATACCTCCGAGGAGCAGAAATCATGCTATTTGGAAGCCTTTCTACTGAGGCAAGTCAGATAATTTCTTGACTTAAGCTATCAATCTCATTGGCAAAAATTAATGCCTGAAGAATTGGCAACCTTCCAGCGAATCATCTTCTAAGGCCAATATACCATTTTTAAAGTTGATTTATCGGTGTCACAAGTAGCCTTGCATTAACACTGCAATGAAATTACTGTGAAAATCCCCCAGGGGCGGGACTCTGAATTGCACATAATGCTTCAGATTTGGTCCAACCAGAGCTTTGCTTTTTTCATTCATTCATGGAAGGTGGGCATCGCTGGCTGGGCCGGCATTTAAGAGTCAACTACATTGCTGCGGATCTGGAGTCACATAAAGGCCAGACCAGGTAAGATCGACAGATTTCCTTTCCTAAAGGATATTAATGGATCAGATGGGTTTTTACGACAATGGACAATGACTTCATGGTCATCATTAGAGTTTCAACTCCAGAGTTTTATTGAATTCAAATTTCATCATCTGCCCTGGTGGGATTGAATCCTGGGACCCTTCAGTATTATCCTGGGTTTTTGGATTACTAGTGCAGTGACAATACCGCTATGCCACTGTCTCCCGTACTGCATAGCTGTAATAGCCGTCTGGTTACAAAGATTAAGATTTGATTCCTTTCGACTTTTTGATGTTTTTTGCACCTGTTGGCAGTGATTAGCATTGCTGCATTCAAAGCGCCAGGGACCCAGGTTCGATTCCTGGCTTGGATCACTGTCTGTGCGGAGTCTGCACGTTCTCCCCGTGTCTGCGTGGGTTTCCTCCGGGTGCTCCAGTTTCCTCCCACAGTCCAAAAGACTTAAGTGCATTGGCCATGCTAAATTCTCCCTCAGTGTACCCTACAGACGCCGGAGTGTGACGATCAGAGGATTTTCATAGTAACTTCATTGCAGTATAAGCCTACTTGTGACACTAATAAACATAAAACTTTAAACTTCGCTGCGTTGAAATCTGTTATGGTTTTTGCCCACTCACTTGAGCTATCATTACATCTCTGAAATGTTGTCCGGAATTTTACCACCCCACCCGCCACAGGAATCGGAGCGGGTGAGAGGTGGAACTCAGGTAGGATTTTGCGGTTTTCATAGAATCCATAACATAGAATCCCTACAGTGCAGGAGGCCATTCAGCCCACTGAGTCTGCACCAACCACAATCCCACCCAGGTCCCACTCCCGCAACCCCATACATTTATCCCGTTAATCCCCCGACACTAAGATCAATTTTAGCATGGCCAATCAACCTAACCAGCACATCTTTGGACTGTGGGAGGAAACCGGAGAACCTGGAGGAAACCCACGTAGACACAGCGAGAACGTGCAAACTCTGAATAATCTCATTAGCGATAGACAACATGGTTTTGTATGAGGGAGGTCACGCCTCACAAATTTGGTTGAGTTTTTTGAGGAGGTGACAAAAATGATTGACGAGGGAAGGTCCGTCGATGTTGTCTACATGGATTTTAGTAAAGCATTTGACAAGGTCCCTCATGGCAGGCTGGTGCAAAAGATTAAATCTCACGGGATCAAAGGTGAACTAGCTAGATGTCTTGGTCATAGAAGACAGAGGGTAGCAGAGGAGGGGTCTTTTTCTGATTGGACGTCTGTGACTAGTGGTGTTCCGCAGGGCTCTGTACTGGGACCTCTGCTGTTTGTGACATACATAAATGATTTGGAAGAAGATGTAGCTGGTCTGATTAGTAAGTTTGCGGACAACACAAAGATTGCTGGAGTTGCGGATAGTGATGAACATTGTCAGAGAATACAGCAGGATATAGATAGGCTGGAAAATTGGGCGCAGAAATGGCAGATGGAATTTAATCCAGATAAATGCGAAGTGATGTATTTTGGTAGATCTAATGCAGGGGGGAGCTATACAATAAATGGCAGAACCATCAGGAGTATAGACACACAGAGGGATCTGGGTGTGCAAGTCCACAGATCCATAAAGGTGGTAGCACAGGTGGAAAAGGTGGTGAAGAAGGCATCTGGCATGCTTGCCTTTATTGGACGGGGCATAGAGTATAAAAGTTGGCATATGATGTTGCAGTTATATAGAGTTTTGTTTTTGCCACATTTGGAATACTGCGTCCAATTCTGGTCGCCACACTACCAGAAGGACGTGGAGGCTTTGGAGAGAGTGCAGAAAAGGTTGACCAGGATGTTGCCTGGTATGGAGGGTATTAGCTATGAGGAGAGATTGAGTAAACTACGGTTGTTCTCCCTGGGAAGACGGAGGTTGAGGGGCGACCTAATAGAAGTTTATAAAATTATGAAGGGCATAGATAGGGTGAACGGTTGGAAGCTTTGTCAGAAATGACAAACACAAGGGGTCACAAGTTCAAGGTAAGGGGGGCAAGGTTCAATACAGATATGCGGGGGACGTATTTTACACAGAGGGTGGTGGGGGCCTGGAATGCACTACCAAGCAAGGTGGTTGACGCAGACACGCTGGGATTATTTAAGACTTATCTAGATAGCCACATGAACAGACTAGGTACAGAGGGATACAAACGGATGGTCTAGTTAGAAACAGAGGGCCAAAGGGTCTGTTCCTGTGCTGTATTGTTCTTTGTTCTGCACAGACAGTGACCTGAGGCCAGAATTGAACCCGGGTCCCTGGCAATGTGAGGCATCAGTGCTAACCACTGTGCTGCTCCGTTTTGGGATGAGCAAGGCCATCAAATCCAATCTGCCATGTTTCTGTCGACACTACTTCCCTGTCATGTCCTTTAAACCTGTCCTTACAACCTACTTCTTTGATTAAGTTATTGACCATCTATCCTAATATCTCCTTACGTGTTTTGGTGTTAAAGTTTCCCTCGATAATGCCCTTGCGAAGCATCTTGGGATATTGTACTGTGTTAAATATGTTATATAAATGTAAGATGTTCAGTAAGTTGTAGTCATTTTGTCAGGTAAAGGCAGAAATTTGATCTTGAGTTTTTGTGGATATTGATGTTTTTGTCATCAGTACTGCTACATTGCAGCATATGCAATACCACAAGGGATTGTCTCACTAACACTGAAAGTGTGACATAGTCCCCACAGCAAGAAAACGAGCAATTGTAATAGAGTCCGTGTCATGATTCCAATTGTCTTTTCGGGAAGAAAACTGACAAAATGAGAACGTAATTACATACTGCTTCTCAATATTTGTATGTTCTGAGAATGTGGATTATGCAGACCACTCTGTCCCAATTATAGGAGCACAGCTCTGGGGTTGTTGCAGTCGCTGCAATTTACAGTTCCTCTCATGCATAGCATTCTCTCACTGAAAGAAAGGAAATGCTGCGAATTGCACGATAGGTTAATCAGCACTCCAGATCGTGATACAACATTTCACTCGAGACTTTTCACCACCTGCCATATCCACAACGTCAACATAGATTCTATCATTTCAGGTGCCACGGTAACTTAACCTTCATGTTTTTAGATTTCTGATTTTCTGTACCTGTGTCATCCCCAATATTTGAGCCATAATGTCTACCATAAAGCACTGTTACAAGGATGTTGCTTCATTATAAAAGGTTAACACAGATGAGGGAAAACTCAGGTATCTAACTGAACTAATGCACAATTTATAAAGCACTGTACATCCAAAAATGGACAACAATGTGCTCCCTGGCTTAACATGCCATTTAACAATCTTTACCAGAGTCCGTGTGTGCTGTAATCATGACACAATCAGAAACATTACTTAAGATTCACCTTTTGTTTTTCATTTATTATTTTGCATTATATTACAGCGCTGAGCGGCAAGTTTAAAGGATGGGATTTTATGGCCTCATTCATCCCGAAACTGTAAAATTCCACCCGAGGTCCACGAACCTTCCCATGTTCCATCTTTTGCCCACTCAGATTCCAGTGGCGGATGGACCAGTAAAATTCTGGCCTTTGTGTTAGTATTTTTCTCATATGAGCCACCTTGTTTAATCCCACATTCCATCCCTACCCTTGATGATTCACTTTAAGCAACAAGCTTTCTTTAAAAGAACTAATGGACCTCCATCTACAACAGTTTATGGCAGAGATTTCCGAATTTCAAGTGCTTACTATCTAAGGAATATATATCTTGATCTCACCTTTAATCCATTTTATGATCATTTAAGTTGCTGCCATATCGTTACTGCCTCACAAATTAAAGATAATCACCTTTCACCTCATCATAACTTTCACAATCTTCTCACCTCCAACAAAGACAGATCAAACATTTTTTTTAGTATTAATTGACAGGATGTGGGCGTCACTGGTTAGGTCAGCATTTATTGCTCAGCTCTAGTTGCCCGAGAAGATGGTGATGAGTTGCCTTCTTGAACGGCTGCAGTATCTGAGGTGTAGATACACTCAGTGCTGTTAGGGAGGAAGTTCCAGGATTTTGACCCAGCGATGGCAAAGGAACAGCGATATATTTCCAAGTTAGGATGATGAGTGACTTCAAGGGGAACTGTCAGGTGGTGGTGTTCCCGTGTGTCTGCTGCCCGTGTTCTTCTAGATGGCAGCAGTCGCGGGTTTGGAAGTTCTGCCGAAGGAACTTTGGTGAATTCCTGCAGTGCATCTTGTTTCTGGTCAATGGTAACCTCCAGGGTGTTGATAGTTGGGAAGTCAATGATGGCAATGCCATTGAATGTGCAGGTTAGATCATCTCTTGTTGGAGGTGATCCACAGTGTCTCATGGATGCCCGATCTTGAGTTGCTCGATCTGTTTGAAGTCTATTTATTCTATTTAGCACGGCGGTAGTGCCACACAACACAATGTGAAGATGGGACTTGGTCTCCACAAAGATTGTACAGTGGTCACTCCTACTTATACTGTCATGGACAGATGCATCTGCAGCAGGCAGATTGGAGAGGATGAGATAAAGTATATATTTTTTCCCCTCTTGCTCATTCCCTCTAGCCAGCGTAGTCTGTGGTGGTACTGCTAAAAGCAATCTCAAAACAGGTACCCTGTCATCAAAATTTCTATTCTTGAAATTTCCTTTAAGCCCAATCCTCTGCTTTTTAATTACCCAGCCATCTTTCCATCTACCTATGTGGCCAAGTTTCCCTGAAAGATCTATCCTCTTCAATCTCTTTGAATCATCCTAGTTCATTATTACCCACACATCAATAGTTTACTTTGCCTTCCAGGTGACCCCCATTCCCTCTTACTTTCCACTCATTTTTTAAATTTTACAATGAATTAAAAATCCATAAGAATCATAAAAATCATAGAAACACTACAGTGCAGAAGGAGGCCATTCAGCCCATCGAATTTGCACCGACCACAATCCCACCCAGGCCCTATTCCCATAACCCCACATATTTACCCTGCTAATCCCCCTGACACTAAGGGGCAATTTAGCATGGCCAATCAACCTAACCTGCACATCTTTGGAGTGTGAGAGGAAACCAGACCTCCCGGAGGAAACTCACGCAGACATGGGGAGAATGTGCAAACTCCACACAGACAATGACCCAAGTCTGGAATTGAACCCGGGTCCCTGGTGCGATGAGGCAGCGATGAGACTGTGCCACCATGCCACCCAAAGGTCCTCTCTTCAGGTGTTCCTTTCCAAAGCTGACGGTGCTTCAGAGTATAGGCAGGGGATCTAGCCATTGTTCTCCTTCAATTATATTACGGCTAATCTGCACCTTAATCCTTGTTACCTTTCTTTGTTCTGTATCCTTGATACCCTCAATTGATAAAACATCTGTTAATCTTTGTGCTGAAAATTCAATTGTCTAGAAATCCACATCTTCAGTGTTGAAATGAAACTACACCAGGAATCATACACAGTGGCCATTACCTCTGGAAATGAGGCACTCCCAGAGCTTCGCTGTTTGACTTGTAGATTCATAGAATCCCTACAGTGCAGAAGGAGGCCATTCAGCCCATTGAGTCTGCACCAACCCTATGACAGAGCATCTTACCCAAGTCCTATCCCCGTAATCCCATGTATTCACCCCGTTAATCCTCCTAATCCATCCTGAGACACTAAGGGGCAATTTAGCATGGCCAATCAACCTAACCTGCATGTCTTTGGACTTTGAGAGAAAACCGGAGCACCCAGAGGAAACCCACGCAGACATGGAGAGAATGTGCAAACTCCACACAATCACCCAAGGCCAGAATTGAACCCAGGTCCCTGGCGCTGTGAGGCAGCAGTGGCCCGCCCTCCACCTCAGTCACCAGAATTGAACACAGTATTCAAAAGCAGGCTGATCAGAGCATGAGACAGGCTTTGAGCAAGTCGTTGGTAAACTTGGCAATATGGCACCCTGCTTGGCTAATTGTTGTACTGTAATGACTAGGCATGGTGCTTGGTAACTCCCCAGTTCTTGTGTGACCTCTACACGAGCTAATTCAACACCCTTCATTCAATCAACATGTCTCCCATCTTTCTTTCACTATTCATTTCGCTGCACTGAACTTCGCCCACTGTCAGAAATGGTAGGACCCTCTGTAAATTCAAAAGAGAAATGCTGGAAGCTCTTTGCGCTTTGACAAAGGGTTGTCTGGATTCGAAACGTCAGCTCTTTTCTCTCCTTTTACAGATGCTGCCAGACCTGCTGAGATTTTCCAGCATTTTCTCTTTTGGTTTCAGATTCCAGCATCCACAGTAATTTGCTGTTACCCTCTGTAAATTCCTTAGCTGGAAGAAAAAATGGTATAGATCTGATGGGTTATTGGAATTCATTGGGACAGGTCCAGCACGGAGGATCATTTTGGCAATCAATGAGGTAAAAGGGATTGCAGCTTAGCTGGTATGAGATGATAGGGGGTGAGATAGAAGGAATTTGCTGTCATTAAAATATCTTTGGGTAGCTTTTGGCGAAGAAAGCACAGCATGAAATCTAATTGCACAAGTAACATATCTTGTTTTTGTAAATGAAGAAAGATTGAAAAGACGCAGCATATAATTTTCGCATTCAACTGACAGTTCAACAAGATAAGAGGCAAGGAACACATTAGCACTTGGGAATTTGAATACACTCTGGAATCAACACTTAAAAATTGCAGCTTCATTACAAATGGGAAATACATTATTGATTTATTTTGTTCCAGAATCAATTTGTACGAAAGATTAGAAACAGCCTTCTGCATCTGTTGCAAGAGGTGATGGTTTTATTAGTTAATATCACGGGTAGCTATAACTCCTGTTTGTCCACTGCGAGAAGGACAGAAGGTTGTCAGAATAAAATTCACTAATTACATTGTGTTATGCGATGGATTTCACTGACATTAGCAATGCTGTAATCAGTTCTCAACTCTGTTCCCTTTGCTCGCACTGTGAATGGTGCTTTATACGCATTCTGCTAAATCCCTCCACCTTTTCCTCCCTCCTCCCCATCTCTGTAAACTCTTCCAACCTCACAAAGCTCTGAAATATCTGCTCTCCTTGAGCAGATCTTTTTTTTCTTCTTCATGAGGCTCTTTAAATGTTACCTTTTTGCTGTAGCTCTGTGTACATCTGCCTATACATTGCCTTATTTGGCTTGATAGGTGCAGGTTTCCAATTTTTGGCGAAGTGCCGAGTGTCAGGGCATGACCCTCTGGGGACTATATTCACCAATGCAGGCAAGCTCTGTTTGCCATGTGTACATCACGTGGGACTTGTTGTGATTTACGTCAGTGAATGGACAGCGTGAAACCCATTTTGTGTCTCCCGCTCGATTCTTCGCCACCTTCTCTAGTTCCACCAGCCCCCACCAAAAAACAAGGGTTGCATATCCCCCTCCCCCCATTCCCACTGGTGTCAAAGTATGCTTTAGAACTGCGTTTCAAAGCCATTGGCTGGAATTTTACCGCCCTGCCCGCCATGGGAGTGGGAGCAGGCAAGGGGTGCATCATGGAAAGGTCTGTTGACCTCGGGCGGGATTTTATGGTTTCGGGATGAGCGAGCCTCGTCAAATCCCACCCGTTGTCTATGGTGCTGAGAATCTTCAAGCAATACAAGAAACCATATAAATAAAAGTTACTCCACTTTATGATTTAATGTCTCATCTCAGCTCTCCAATATCTCAACTACACGGTCTGCTTCATCATGTGAACCTAGAAAGTGAGTCCACACAGGCTGATCAACTGTGGACTCCAACTGAGACTGATCCCGTTTCATAAAGAACCTGCAGCGACTAACATAAGGATGTGGAGGGCATTTGTTTTCTTCTTTGTAGCATCCTAGCTACAATCAATTGGTGCAACGTAGAGTGGAGATTAAATCTGATACTCTCTGATCAGAATGGGGCGGCACGGTGGCACAATGGTTAGCACTGCTGCCTCACTGCGCCAGGGACCTGGGTTCAAGTCTGGCCTCGGGCGACTGTCTGTGTGGAGTTTGCACATTCTCCGTGTCTATGTGAGTTTCTTCCGGGTGCTCCTATTTCCTCCCACACTCCAAAAGTGTGCGGGCTTGGTTGATTGGTCATGCTAAATTGCCCCTTAGTGTCAGGTAGATTAGCAAGGTAAATACGTGAGGTTACAGGGATAGGGCCTGGGTGGGATTATTGTCGGTGCATGCTCGATGGGCCAAATGGCTCTTTCTGCAATGTAGGGATTCTATTAATTTGCAGAGAAGTGTGAAAATGTATTTTTGTCCTCAAGAACATGCAGAAGTGGATTCCCCACCCTCCCCCTTTTGGGGGGAGTGGACAACTGACTTCCAGGCACTGTTGCTGGCTATTAGGAAGAAATATTCCTTGGCATGTATGCAATGGCAGCTACATTACGCCAGCTGTCATAGCTTACGATCAAACACACTTGTCCGACCTCTACTTCTTTTTGTTATAAAAAAAACCCTCCATTAATACTCATGAGGCTGATGACATTGGAGCCAACCAAAATCTCTCAGGAATGCCAGGAGTCCTGAGGGAGCGAGAGAAACACAAACTGGGAACAGGAGAGAGAAAGTAACATAAACTAAAGATGTTACATTTTCTGCAGCAGAGATGTGTAGATATGTGTCTGAATGAGAATTGTATTCACAATGCTTTTAAAATGTCTGCAGCAGCCACAAGTTGTAGTTTCTTACTTCTCCATAGGTGCTGTTGCTCAGTGGCCGTGACGAATAGCAGACAGCACAGAGAACAGTCAACAGACATATATAATCAGCACCGAACAATTGAACATTTGAACACTCTGGGACAGAGAAAGCTTTTGGTATTTTTCCGAAGAACCATAGAATCCCTACAGTGCAGAAGGAGGCCATTCAGCTCATCGAGTCTGCACCAACCCTCCGAAAGAACATCTTACCCACCATCCCCGTACGTTCACCATGGCTAATCCAACTTAAACTTCACATCTTGGGACTGTGGGAAGAAACCGGAGGTCCCGGAGGAAACTCACACAGACACGGGGAGAACGTGCAAACTCCACACAGACAGCCACCCAAGGCTGGAATCGAACCCGTGTCCCTGGCGCTGTGAGGCAGCAGTGCTAACCACTATGCCACTGAGGGCTGAGCTTCCCTCCCAGAAGCTGGGTTTTAGCAGAGGGTCGCACAAGTGAATTGAATTAGGCTTGGTTAGATTTTATTTATTATTTTTTTATATGCTACGTATTGAAATAAAAACACAAAATTGTGTGACAGCTTTAATTTGCAGAAACGGCGATAGTTCACATTACAGGCAATGCTATGTAGAAACATCAGAGATGTAGATTTTATTTTAACATTGCCTATCCTTATATCTTTCGAATATTTTGTATTCTTCAATCTGTCTATGGTTAGGTGCATTAGCCATGCTAAATCCTCCCTCCATGTACCCGAACAGGCACTGGAGTGTGACGACTAGGGGATTTGTACAGTAACATCATTGCAGTGTGAACATAAGCCTACTTGTGACTAATAAATAAACTTTACTTTACTATCAGTTAATTAATTCATATCATTAAAATTAGAAGTGAAATATTTCATCCAGGCCTTGGTGATTCACACATCCAATTCGGGAAAACACAGTAACGTTTGCAAATGTTAGATGATTAGGCAGCAAATGAATGATGATGCATGATGAAATGTCATGTGGCCACATCATGTGATCAAATGGGCAAGTGTTCGGAGCTATGTAAAACCAGACTTTCCAATCCCAACAGATAAGGAATGTGGGGGAAGTGGGGAGGGGTTTGTGAGGTGGGTGTTGTGAGGGTGAAGGGTGGTGGGGGTGGAGTGTAAACAGCAAGGGGCTGGAGAATGGTTCTCAGCAGTGTTCCCCTCTTCCTGATGTTGAGTCTCTCGATCAGGCACTGAGTGCCTTTGATCAACCACAGCCCCCGGAGGCGACAGTACCAATTACTGTGCACAGTCAGGGCAGCAGCTCCCGCCTGCAGCTGGGCTCATATCAGTGGCAGTGGGATAAGGCCTTAAGTGGCCATTAATTGGCCCCTTGAGGGCCTCAATTCAGAGCAGGGCAGGAAGGTGAACCCTGGGCTCTCCTGCCCACAACATAAAGTCAGGCGGAAGCAGGCAGGCAATGGGGTTCCCATGCACAACCAATCATCCAAGTAAATCCCCCTCCTGCTGTAAACTCACCTCAGTGAGAACACAATATTCCACCCATGGTTTGGGACTGGAGTCATTGTATGGTCAAATGAGGTAGGTTTGAAGTATTTACTCCCCTGAAGGAATTGGTGAAGTATTTACACAACCCAGCAGTTCCCATGGTCATTTTTATCTTGTGTTTTTTGCAGCTGATAAATGGCCAGACTTAATTAATTAATTAAGTTGCTGCAACTTGTCATTGCGGGATCAAGATTCCATACCATAACCATTTAATACCATGGTCAACTATTCAACGAGCTAAATAATATACAATTTATTTGCCGTATGCAAACACTGTAGTAAATGTTTCCAATCCTGTTCAATGTGTTACAGGGAGGTAATGGCCTGGTGGTATTATCGCCAGACTATTAATCCAGAAACTCAGCTGGGGACCCAGGTTCAAATCTCGCCACGGCAGATGGTGCAATTTGAATTCAACAAACAATCTCTGGAATTAAGAATCTACTGATGACCATGAAACCATTGTCGATTGTCGGAAAAACCTGTCTGGTTCACTAATGTCCTTTAGGGAAGGAAATCTGCCATCCTCACCTGGTCTGGCCTACATGTGACTCCAGAGCCACAGCTATGTGGTTGATTCTTAACTGCCCTCTGAAATGGCCCAGCAAGCCATTCAGTTCAAAGCAACTGGGTGTGGGCAATAAATGCTGGCCAGCAAGCACGCCCACATCCCACGAAGAATAAACAAAAATTGAGTGGATCAATCTAAGAGTATTCCAAGTTAAAAGGATATTGAGTTCACCACAGCTGCGTGTTTAGGATAAAGCTATCCCACTGACCTTCTGGCCCTCATGAGTAACAATTTCAACTTGAAACGGCACAGTGGCACAACGGTATGTGGCACAGCAGTTAGCACTGCTGCCTCACAGTGGCGTGGATCCGGGTTTGATTCCCGGCTTGGGTCACTGTCCATGTGGAGTTTGCACGTTCTCCCCGTGTCTGCGTGGGTTTCCTCTGAGTGCTCCGGTTTCCTCCCACACGCCAAAGACGTGCATGTTAGGTGGATTGGCCATGCTAAATTGCCCCTTAGTGTCGAGGGGACTAGCTGGGGTAAATGCATGGGCTTATGGGATTGTGGTGGGTGCAGACTTGATGGGCCGAATGGCCTCCTTCTGCACTGCAGGATTCTATGAAACTGTCAAATTGCTATATTTTTTTCCTTGAATGACAATTTCTCTCACAAATATGACACCTTAAACTGCACAGTCCTTCGGAGTAGCATTATTGCTTTTTAACCTCGTATATTTAGCAAGCTGATTCTCGACGATATCCAAGTGAAGTTCTGAGCTTTCCCCCATCAAAACCTTGAAATCACAACAACCTACTCCTTCCTCCCAGCCAGTCACCCGTTATCATTTATAAAAGCAAATTGCCGTGGATGCTGGAATCTGAAACAAAAACAGGAAATGCTGGAAAATCTCAGGTCTATGGAGAGAGAATGGAGCCGACATTTCGAGTCTGGATGACCCTCTGTCAGAGCTGAAGACTCTTTTCCCATTCCGCCCATCACGGGAATCAGAGTGGGCGAGGGGCGGACCTTGGAAAAGTTGATGTCGGGAGCGATTTTTCGGTTTCAGGGCGAGCGCAGCCAGAAAATCCCATCCTTTACCTTTGAGGAACTCTCTATCTTTTCTCCTGCTAGTCCCACTGCCGCTGGGAACAAAAGCCTCTCTCTTTCCCAGAATATGCTGCACGAGGGGTTGGATTCAACTAGTTGCAAACAAGGGAACAAAAGCCATGTGAGGGTGTGGACCAGAGGGAACCATTCCTTATTTGATATATTCCAGGCAGCCAGATTTTAACTGTGGCTGACATCTGAAGGAAAATAGTCAAAAGGATGTCAAACCGCAAGCTCTTATTTCAGTCGGAAATATCAGCACTGCATATTGTATCATTATGATTTGAATTCCAAATATAGCTACATTGCTGGGGCTGGCGTTATTGGCAAAATAGACCTAGAAAGATTGAACTTCACCGCTTTAGAACCCACAAGTGGACATAATATCAGTGACTTATTTCTGGCTGTTCTCGGAAAATGACATTCTCTTTTACACTGTAATTATATGCTCACATATCGCAGACACCAGATATGACACTGGGCAGCACACTGTAAAAAAAAAACTTAAATTAACGCAATTCCCTGTGTTTGATTTCTCTCGTCACAATCTTGATCCCACAGTAAAGGTTTCCATTATTATTCTGTCTCTCATTCCTCATTGTCACAAAACGCACAAGCTAAAGTTTTCGACCATTCATGGGCCAGAATTCCCCGGGATTCTCCAGTCCCGCCGGCAGCATGACCCCCACCCGCAGGTTTCCCGCCAGCATGGGGGGAATGTCAGTGGGAAATCCCATCGACAGAGGCGGGACCCGAGCATCCTGCTGCTCGCAAACAATGCGCCACCTCCCGTGGGTAGGAAACACGTGGCTGGGAGGCTGGAGAATCTCGCCCATGACGATCCTGACAATAAATATGTACAGAACAAAGAGATCGAGGGGTATATGTTCATAGCTCCTTGAAAGTGGAATCACAGGTGGACAGAGTGGTGAAGAAGGCATTCGGCATGCTTGGTTTCATTCGTCAGAACATTGAATACAGGAGTTGGGACGTCTTGTTGAAGTTGTACAAGACATTGGTAAGGCCACACTTGGAATACTGTGTGCAATTCTGGTCACCCTATTTTAGAAAGGATATTATTAAACTAGAAAGAGCGCAGAAGAGATGTACTAGGATGCTACCGGGACTTGATGATTTGAGTTATAAGGAGAGGCTGGATAGACTGGGACTTCTTTCCCTGGAGCGTAGGAGGCTGAGAGGTGATCTTACAGAGGTCTATAAAATAACGAGGGGCATCGATCAGCTAGATTTTCCCAAAGGTAGGGGAGTCTAAAACTAGAGGGCATAGGTTTAAAGCGAGAGGAGAGAGATACAAAAGGGTCCAGAGGGGCAATTTTTTCACAGAGGGTGGTGAGTTTCTGGAACAAGCTGCCAGAGGTAGTAGTAGAGGCGGTTACAATTTTGTCCTTTAAAAAGCATTTAGACAGTTACATGGGTAAGATGGGTATAGAGGGATATGGGCCAAATGTGGCAATTGGGATTATCTTAGGAGTTTAAAAAAAAAGGGTGGCATAGACAAGTTGGGCCGAAGGGCCTGTTTTCATGCTGTAATTCTCTATGACTCTATGTTTCTTCCTCATGTTTAAAAAAAGATTACCGCACTTTAAAACAAAAGTCACTTTTCCTTGTTTTGAGACTATGGTCTTCATTTTAACTTGCATCCTATTTGCACCTTCTGACCACAAAAGTGATTCCAGGATGGTATGTGCCTCCCTGGTGCTAGGGTCCAGGATGTCACAGAGTGTCTGCAAAACATTTTGGAGGGGGGAGGGAAAGAGGCAGCGGTAACGGTACACATTGGTATCAATGACATAGGTACAAAAAGGAATGAGGCTCTGAAAGCTGAATACAGGAGTTAGGTGATAATTTAAGCAGGTCCTCTCAGGTAGTAATACAAAGAACAAAGAACAAAGAACAGTACAGCACAGGAAACAGGCCCTTCGGCCCTCTAAGCCTGTGCCGCTCCTTGGTCCAACTAGACCAATCGTTTGTATCCCTCCATTCCCAGGCTGCTCATGTGACTATCCAGGTAAGTCTTAAACGATGTCAGCGTGCCTGCCTCCACCACCCTACTTGGCAGCGCATTCCAGGCCCCCACCACCCTCTGTGTAAAAAACGTCCCTCTGATGTCTGAGTTATACTTCGCCCCTCTCAGCTTGAGCCCGTGACCCCTCGTGATCGTCACCTCCGACCTGCGAAAAAGCTTCCCACTGTTCACCCTATCTATACCCTTCATAATCTTGTATACCTCTATTAGATCTCCCCTCATTCTCCGTCTTTCCAAGGAGAACAACCCCAGTCTACCCAATCTCTCCTCATAGCTAAGACCCTCCATACCAGGCAACATCCTGGTAAACCTTCTCTGCACTCTCTCCAATGCCTCCACGTCCTTCTGGTAGTGCGGCGACCAGAACGGGACGCAGTACTCCAAATGTGGCCTAACCAGCGTTCTATACAGCTGCATCATCAGACTCCAGCTTTTATACTCTATACCCCGTCCTATAAAGGCAAGCATACCATATGCCTTCTTCACCACCTTCTCCACCTGCGTTGCCACCTTCAAGGATTTGTGGACTTGCACACCTAGGTCCCTCTGTGTTTCTATACTCCTGATGACTCTGCCATTTATTGTATAACTCCTCCCGACATTATTTCTTCCAAAATGCATCACTTCGCATTTATCCGGATTAAATTCCATCTGCCACCTCTCCGCCCAATTTTCCAGCCTATCTATATCCTGCTGTATTGCCCGACAATGCTCTTCGCTATCCGCAATTCCAGCCATCTTCGTGTCATCCGCAAACTTGCTGATTACACCAGTTACACCTTCTTCCAAATCATTTATATATATCACAAATAGCAGAGGTCCCAGTACAGAGCCCTGCGGAACACCACTGGTCACAGACCTCCTGCCGGAAAAAGACCCTTCGACCACTACCCTCTGTCTCCTATGGCCAAGCCAGTTCTCCACCCATCGAGCCACTTCTCCTTGTATCCCATGAGCCTTAACCTTCTTAACCAACCTGCCATGTGGGACTTTGTCAAATGCCTTACTGAAATCCATATAGACGACATCCACGGCCCTTCCTTCATCAACCGTTTTTGTCACTTCCTCAAAAAACTCCACCAAATTTGTAAGGCACGACCTCCCTCTTACAAAACCATGCTGTCTGTCACTAATGAGATTGTTCATTTCTAAATGCACATACATCCTGTCTCTAAGAATCCTCTCCAACAACTTCCCTACCACGGACGTCAAGCTCACCGGCCTATAATTTCCTGGGTTATCCCTGCTACCCTTCTTAAACAACGGGACCACATTCGCTATCCTCCAATCCTCAGGGACCTCACCCGTGTCCAAAGAAGCGACAAAGATTTCCGTCAGAGGCCCAGCAATTTCACCTCTCGTCTCCCTGAGCAGTCGAGGATAGATGCCATCAGGCCCTGGGGCTTTGTCAGTTTTAATGTTCCCTAAAAAACCTAACACTTCCTCTCTTGTAATGGAGATTTTCTCTAACGGGTCAACACCTCCCTCCGAGACACTCCCGGTTAACACGCCCCTCTCCTTCGTGAATACCGATGCAAAGTATTCATTTAGGATCTCCCCAATTCCCTTGGGTTCTAAGCATAATTCCCCTCCTTTGTCCCTGAGAGGTCCGATTTTCTCCCTGACAACTCTTTTGTTCCTAACGTATGAATAGAATGCCTTAGGATTCTCCTTAATCCTGCCTGCCAAGAACATCTCGTGACCTCTTTTTGCCCTTCTAACTCTCCGTTTGAGTTCTTTCCTACTCTCTCTGTATTCCTCCAGAGCTCCATCTGTTTTCAGTTGCCTGGACTTAACGTACGCCTCCCTTTTCATTTTAATCAGATCCTCAATTTCTCTGGTTATCCACGGCTCTCGAATCCTACCTTTCCTATCTTTCCTTTTTACAGGCACATGCCTATCCTGCAGCCTTATCAATAGTTCCTTAAAAGACTCCCACATGCCAGACGCGGACTTACCCTCGAACATCCTCTCCCAATCAACATCCACCAATTCCTG
The DNA here is from genome assembly GCF_964213995.1 of Mustelus asterias. Taxonomy (NCBI): domain Eukaryota; kingdom Metazoa; phylum Chordata; class Chondrichthyes; order Carcharhiniformes; family Triakidae; genus Mustelus; species Mustelus asterias. Next base: position 23,818,329 of record NC_135807.1, read on the forward strand.
CCTAATCCGGCTATAGTCAGCCTTCCCCCAATTTAGCACCCTGCCTGTAGGACAGCACTCGTCCTTGTCCATTACTATCCTAAAGTTAACAGAGTTGTGGTCACTATTTGCCACATGTTCCCCGACCGAAACTTTGACGACCTGACCGGGCTCATTTCCCAGAACTAGGTCCAGTATAGCCCCCTCTCTAGTCGGGCTATCTACATACTGTTCCAAAGAACCTTCCAGTACGCATTTTACAAATTCCTCCCCGTCCGGTCCCCCAGCTCTAAGCACTTTCCAGTCTGTGCCAGGGAAATTAAAGTCCCCCACTACAACAACCCTATGTTTTCTGCACCTATCCAGAATCTCCTGACATATCCTTTCCTCCACTTCCCGTGGGCTGTTGGGTGGTCTGTAGTACACCCCCAGCATAGTGACTGCACCCTTCCTGTTTCTGAGTTCCACCCACAGCGACTCAGTACATGACCCCTCTAAGTTGTCTACCCTCTGCACCGCGGTAATATGCTCCTTAACTAATATCGCTACTCCCCCACCTTTTTTAGCCCCTCCTCTGTCTCGCCTAAAACACTTATACCCCGGAATATTCAGTTGCCAGTCCTGTCCTTCTTTTAACCAAGTTTCCGTCACCGCAACCACATCCAAATTCCGCACAAGCACAATCTCAGGATTACTCCCAGTGCCAGGCACTAGTGAGAGCAGAAATAAAAGGACAGGTAGGATGAATGCATGACGAGTGGGTTGATGTAGGAGGATGGGTTTCAGATTCTTGAGGCATTGGGACAGGTTCTAGGGTCATAGAGTCACAGAGGTTTACAGCATGGAAACAGGCCCTTCGGCCCAACTTGTCCACGCCGCCCTTTTTTTTTAAACCCTTAAGCTAATCCCAATTGCCCACATTTGGCCCATATCCCTCGATACCCATCATACCCATAAAACTATCTAAATGCTTTTTAAAAGATAAAATTGTACCTGCCTCTACTACTGCCTCTGGCAGCTTGTTCCAGACACTCACCACCCTGTGTGTGAAAAAATTGCCCCTCTGGACATTTTTGTATCTTTCCCCAAGTTTTAGACTCCCCTACCTTTGGGAAAGGGTATTGACTATCTACCTTGCCTATGCCACTCATTATTTTATAGACCTCGATAAAGTCACCCCTCAGCCTCCTATGCTCCAGAGAAAAAAGTCCCAGTCTATTCAGCCTCTCCTTATAACTCACTCCATCAAGTCCCGGTAGCATCCTAGTAAATCTTTTCTGCACTCTTTCTAGTTTAATAACATCCTTTCTATAATAGGGTGACCAGAATTGCACACAGTATTCCAAGTGTGGCCTTATCAATGTCTTGTATAACTTCAACAAGACGTTCCAACTCCTGTATTCAATGTTCTGACCAATGAAACCAAGCATGCCGAATGCCTTCTTCACCACTCTGTCCACCTGTGACTCCGCTTTCAAGGAGCTATGAATGTGTACCCCTAGATCTCTTTGTTCAGTAACTCTCCCCAATGCCCTACCATTAACTGAGTAAGTCCTGCCCTGGTTCAATCTACTAAAATGCATCACCTTGCATTTGTCTAAATTAAACTCCATCTGCCATTCGTCAGCCCACTGGCCCAATTGATCAAGATCCCGTTGCAATTGGAGATAACTTTCTTCACTGTCCACCATGCCACCAATCTTGATGTCATCTGCAAACTGACTAACCATGCCCCCTATATTCTCATCCAAATCATCCAAATCATTAATATAAATGACAAATAACAGTGGGCCCAGCACTGATCCCTGAGGCACACCGCTGGTCACAGGCCTCCAGTTTGAAAAACAACTCTCTACACCCACCCTCTGGCTTCTGTCAAGAAGCCAATTTTGTATCCATTTAGATACCTCACCCTGGATCCCGTGAGATTTAACTTTATGCAACAACCTACCATGCGGTACCTTGTCAAAGGCCTTGCTAAAGTCCATGTCGACAACATGTAGACAACATCAACTGCACTGTCCTCATCTACCTTCTTGGTTACCCCTTCAAAAAACGCAAATAAATTTGTGAGACATGATGTTCCACTCACAAAGCCATGCTGACTGTTCCTAATCAGTCCTTGCATCTCTAAATGCCTGTAGATCCTGTCTCTCAAAGGACCTTCCAACAATTTACCCACCACAGATGTGAAGCTCACTGGCCTGTAGTTCCTAGACTTTTCCCTGCAGCCCTTTTTAAATAAAGGCACAACATTTGCCACTCTCCAATCTTCAGGCACCTCACCCGTGACTATTGATGATTCAAATATCTCGGCTAGGGGACCCGCAATTTCCTCCCTAGCCTCCCACAACGTCCTGGGATATACTTCATCAGGTCCCGGGCATTTATCTACCTTGATGCACTTTAAGACTTCCAGCACTTCTGGGGAAGGTAGGACCTGCACAAACTGGATGGGTTACACTCCACAGGACAGGGACCAATATCCTTGCCGGGGTGTTTGCTTGTGTTGTTGGGGAGGCTTTAAACTATATGGTAGGGGGCGAGGTACCTGAACAAGGAATTAGAGGAGATGGAAACTGGATTGGAAACAAATGGCATTGAAAGTGAAAGCAAAAGAGGCAGACATGTGAATAAAAGGCAGAAAACAAACAGTGGCTCTACTGTGCTTAGAGATAGGCTTAGTGTAAGGAAAGGTGGTAGAAAAACAAAATTAAGAATTCTATATCTTAATGCATGTAGCATAAAAACAAAATAAATGTACTGATGGCACAAATAGAGCTAAATGGGCATGATCTGATAGCCATTACTGAGACATGGTTACAGGGAGATCAAAGTTGGGAAATCAATGTTTGCCTTTTAGGAAGGATAGGCAGGTAGCAGAAGTTGGTGGAGGAGCTCTGCTAATAAGAGAAGAAATAAATACAGTGCTGAGAGATGATCTAGGCTCAGAGGGTGTGGAGTTGATTTGAAAGAAGTGACAAATACCAAAGGAAGAGTGTGGCAGGAGTATTATAGAGAGGCTCCTAAAAAGTAGCCACGCTATAGGAAAAAGTATAAATCAAGAAATAACAAATGCATTTAAAAAGAACACTGCATTAATCATGCATAACTTCAATTTTCATAAAGACTGGGCGAATCAAATTGGAAACGGCAGCCAAGAGAATGAATTCATAGATTGCATTCGGGGTGGTTTCTTTGGAGAAATATGTAGTGGAGCCAACGAGGCTAGTTTGGATCTGGTAATGTGTAATGAGGTAGATTTGATAAATGATCTCAAAATTAAGGATCCCCTGGGAAGTAGAGATCTCAGTATGATAGAACTTATTATTCACCAGGAGTGAGAAAAAATTGGGACTGAAAAATAAAGTTAAACTTAAAGAAGGGGAATTACGAATGTATGAGGTGGAATTGGCCAAAGTGGACTGGCTATATAGATCAGTAGGTAAGACAATAGATGAGCAGTGGCAGGCATTTAGGGAGATCCATAGAATTCCTACAGTGCAGAAGGAGGCCTTTTGGCCCACCAAGTCTGCACCGGTTTTCTGACGAACATCTTATAGAGGCCCACCTCCACACACTATCCCCAGAATGCTGTGCATTTACCATGGCTAATCCACCTAACCTACACATCTTTGGACACTAAGTTTTTAAGTTTATTTATTTGTCACAAGTAAGGTTTACATTAACACTGCAATGAAGTTACTGTGAAAATCCCTTAGTCGCCACACTCTGGTGCCTGTTTGGATACACTGAGGGAGAATTTATCATGGCCAATGCACCTAATCAGCACGCCTTTCAGACTCTGGGAAGAAACCGGAGCACCCAGAGGAAACCCACGCAGATACGAGGTGAACGTGCAAACTCCACACAGACAGCGGCCCAAGACGGGAATCGAATCCAGGATCCTGGCGCTGTGAGGCAACAATGCTAACCACTGTGCTGCCGTGCCACCCATAAGGGGCAATTTAGCCTGGCCAATCCACCTAAGCTGTTCATCCTTCGGAATAGGGAGGAAACTGGAGCACCCGGAGGAAACCCACCCAGACACAGGGAGAACTCACGAACTCCGTACAGACAGTTACCCAAGGCCAGAATCGGACCCGGAGCTTTGGCACTGTGAAGCAGTAGTGCTAACCACTGTGCCACCGTGCTGCCCTATGCTACTGTGCCACCTTTAGTTCATGACTCCCAGCAAAAATAAATCCCAATGAGGCGGAAAGATTCTAAGGGGAGAAAGAACCTAGCATGGCTAACCAAGGAAATTAAAGAGGATATTAAGTTGAATGTGAAAACATATAAGATGGCAAAGGTTAGTGCTAGGCCAGAAAAGTAGGGTAAATTTAGAATGCAGCAAAGATGGATTAAAGAAAATCAGGAAGGAGTAAATAAAGGGCGAGCTAGCAAGACAAATAAAAACAGAAAATAAGAGCTATTTTAAGTACATTAAAAAGAAGACTGCAGTAAAAGAAAGCATTGGTTCCTTTGACAATGAAACTGGGGAAGTAATTATGGGAAACAAGTACTGGCAGAGGAATTAAATAGATATTTGGCATCAAACCTTACTGTAGAGAAGCAGTACAGAATAGTGAAAAAAAGGGGAGGAATTAAACACAGTAAACATCTCCAGAGGATTAGTTTTGGGCAAACTAATAGGGTTAAAGGTTGACAAGTCCTCTGGACCTGATGGTTTGCACCCCAGGATCTTAAAGTTAAAGTTTATTTATTAGTGTCATGAGTAGGTTTACATTAACACTGCAATGAAGTTACTGTGAAAATCCCCTAGTCGCCACACTGTTCGGGTACACTGAGGGAGAACTTAGCATGGCCAAATGCACCTAAACAGCACATCTTTCGGATTAAGGGAGGAAACCGGAGCACCCAAGGGTAGGAGGTGGCTACAGAGATTGTGGATGCATTGGTAGTGGTAAATCTTTGGAATTCTTTACCCCAGAAAGCTGTGGAGGCCAAGTCCTTGAACGATTTCAAGACTGAGATTGTTGTGTGATATCAAGAAGAAATTAGATATAGCTCTTGGGGCAAAAGGGATCAAGGGATATGGGGGAAGGCAGGATCAGGATGTTGAATTTGATGATCAAAATGAATGGCGGAGCAGGTTCGATGGGCTGAGTTGCTACTCCTGTTTCTCGTTTCTAGCTTTCTATGATAGGGTTTTGATCAGTCGGGGACTAAGGGTCTCAGAGAGAAGGCAGGGAAGTGGACTTAGTGAATGTTAGATCAACCGTGAGATTATTAAATGATGGAACAGGCTCGAAAGGGCCTACTTTTGTTCCTATTTCACATGGTCTTTATTTTCAGAAAATCTCCCATGCATTTAAAAAAAATCTCCACCATTTTTAAACCCTCAAATGTTACTTAAATCTCACCCACCAGCTGTTTTTATGACAATTCTATCCTATGTTTATTTTCCCAAAACCATTGTTGATCTCCCTCACGTTTTTTTCTGAAAATCCCTAACCTTTTGTTTTCATTTCCCTCCTGCTTGCCATAAATCTCCTTTGCTTGCTTCTTTGTTTACCATTCTTTTCCATGCATTTAAATCACTAATTTAAAAATAAAATCCCTCTCCAATGCTCTTCAGAAAATCTTTATCTCTCGTGCCTCATTTAAAAATACACCCCTCAAATTAAATTTTTGAAGCCTGCACCATCGTTTCATTAAAGTCTTGCATAACTTCTTCTTATGCTTCAGGTTTACTTTGTGAGGCTTGTGTGACTTGGGGAAATCAGTGATAATGGGGTGGAAAATGGTTTCCAGGTGGGGCCAGTAATTCCATTATCACATTAAATCTGATTCCCTGGATGCTGCCATATTACAGGGCCCTGTTTCAGTCGGTTCAGCCCTTTCATACAACGTCCTGTCTGGTTCAAGGATTCATGGAAATTACCCCAGCTGTATCGCAGCTATCACTAGACACATAAGAACACAAAAAATAGGAACAGGCTGCATTGAGCCTGTTCCACCATTCAATACGATCATGGCTGATCTTAGGATTCAACTCCATGTTCCTGCCCATTTCCGTTGAGAGACTAAAAATCATGTCCATCCTTGCCTAAAATGTGTTCAACGATGGGGCAGCTACAACCCTCTGAGGTAGAGAATTGCAAATATTCCCAATTTTTTGAGCGAAGGACTTTCTTCTCATCTTAGTCCTAAATGATCAGCCCCTTATCCTGAGAATGTGCCCCCATGTTTTAGATTCCCTGACCAGCAGAAACAATCTCTCAGCCTTGACTCTATCAAGCTTGTAATGATTTTAATCAGGCAATTGATTGAATATGAACTCAAAGAACAAAGAAAATTACAGCACAGGAACAGGCCCTTCGGCCCTCCAAGCCTGCACCGACCATGCTGCCCGACTTAACGAAAACCCCCTACCCTTCCGGGGACCACATCTCTCTATTCCCATCTCATTCATGTGCTTAAAAACCCCTTAAAAACCACTACCATATCCGCTTCCACTACCTCCCCCGGCAACGTGTTCCAGGCACCCACCACTCTCTGTGTAAAAAATCTGCCTCGTACATCTCTTTTAAACCTTGCCCCTTGCACCTGAAACCTATGCCCCCTAGTAATTGACTCTTCCACCCTGGGAAAAAGCTTCTGACTATCCACTCTGTCCATGCTCCTCATGATCTTGTAGACTTCTATCAGGTCTCCCCTCAATCTCCGTCGCTCCAGTGAGAACAAACCAAGTTTCTCCAACCTCTCCTCATAGCTAATGCTCTCCATACCAGGCAACATCCTGGTAAATCTTTTTTGTACCCTCTCCAAAGCCTCCATATCCTTCTGGTAGTGTGGCAACCAGAATTGAACACTATATTCCAAGTGCGGCCTAACTAAGGTTCTATAAAACTGCAACATGACTTGCCAATTTTTAAACTCAATACCCCCGGCCGATGAAGGCAAGCATGCCGTATGCCTTCTTGACTACCTTCTCCAACTTGATGGTCCAATCAGGGACCCCCATGCTCTGTACAGGAGTGTCAGTTCCTCTGGCACTCCAGATGTAGACTGCATACTGAGAGCACTCTGTATATTGTTGTTGGATCTTGTAAATAAGGAATTTTGGTGAAGGGACTTCTGCCTCCGAGGACTTATGACAAAGCTTCTTCAAAATCTTGTACATTTCAATGAGAATGTTTCTCATCCTTCTAAACTCCAGCAAAGAAAGAAAGAGACCAGTTTACTTATCCTGTCATCATAGGACAACCATATCAACCCACGAACCAATGTATTCAACCTTGCCTATATTGCCTCCGATACAAGTATATTGTAACACTGGCATGGATGTTGCAGTGCACTGGGATCTTTATAGGTAGGGAGTTTAGATACACATATTTATTGTTGTAAAACTCATCCCACACAAGCAAATCACTTCATAATCATACAGAAATCAAACAAACAATAAAACCTAGCTCTTCCTTAAGTGCTATCTTTACATTGATTATCTTCCCTATATATTTGACCGGATAGCTAAGCTGTTTACCAGTGCAATCAAAAGAAAACAGTCAGAAAGTCTCTTTGTTAGTATTATAAAAATTAAGGCCCTACCAGGGTCGGATTTTCAATTCATATTCCAATTCAAGGGCACATACCAAACAAAGTTCAAAGCCAGGTTATCATACAGATTTTCTCTCAGATTGCTTATCATGCATATTTACTTCTAAAGGCACTCAGATAGCCCTATACTTCTGCGCTCACACAGCCCTTTATGTCTGCAGGCACTCAGACAGCTCACACCATCTGTTCAAGCCCCCTCTTCTTTTTATACCAACCTCTGCTTCCTGTTTGAATGTGATGTCTTCTGAGAAACATAGTGCATGTGATCTGCATGTGTATTTGTGGTAGCAAATACCATTAGCTTTCGGAGCGCTGCTCCTTCGTCAGATGGAGTCCCACTCCATCTGATGAAGGAGCAGCGCTCCGAAAGCTAATGGTATTTGCTACCAAATAAACCTGTTGGACTTTAACCTGGTGTTGTTAAAACTCTTACTGTGTTCCCCCCAGTCCAACGCCGGCATCTCCACATCATGTGTATTTCTGGCCAGGAGGAAATGAAGCGGGATTCACTGGCCGTTCTCAACTCTGCCCATTGGTGTATTACAACTGGGACCAATACTGCACACGGTACTCCAGGTGTGGTCTCACCAAAATCCTGCATAAGGCTAGGAAGACTTCTTTATTCCAGTAGTCCAATCCCCTTGCAATAAAGGCCAACATGCCATTTGCTTTCCTAATGTACCTATATGTTAACTTTTTATGTTTCTTGTACAAGCACACCCAGGTCTTTCAACATCAAAGACTTCCCCCCTCCAATCCCCAGACACAAATTTGCCATTGGTTACAAGACCCATCTATTCTCATAAGTCTTCGCACTTGACCCCACTGCCCCTCCCGCCCCCATGCTATCTTTATGCGAATTAGAAAGCAAACAGGTTTTTTTACCCAATTGAAAGATCCTTGCCCACTATCTTAGTCACTATCGAATAAAATTGTCCAATAACAGTTTAAAAACAAAATGTCCTGATGATCTTTCTCCAAGATGACTGACAGCAGTATCTGGGAGATTAATCGCTCACTGTGGACCACTCAAGAGCAATTCTGAAGGGTTGGGAACCGTAGTTTCATCACATGATTTTCCAATTTATGACAATTATAATCAGAACATGTAACATGTAGTTTGACTGATAATGCTGCAAAGAAGCAAAATGGAATATCAAAGTACAGATGTTATACTGCAGCTGGTGAGACCACATCTGGAATACTGTGCACCATTTTGGTCTCCTTCTATGTCAATGGATCTAAATGTGTTAGAAGCAGTTTAGAGAAGGTTTACCCAACTCATTCCTAGTATGAGGGGCTGATCTTATAGAGAAAGGTTAAACAATATACCCATTGTAGTTCAGAAGACTGAGAGGTAATCTTATTAAACATAGAAAATTAGATCCTTTCGGCCGTTCAAGCCTGCTCTGCCAGTCAACATGATCATGTCTGACCTTCTATCTCAACACCATACTCCGTGCTCTCCCAAACCTACTGATACACTTAGGGTCGAGAAATCTATTTATTTCCTTTTTAAATATATTCAGTGATTTGGCCTCCATAGCCTTTTGTGGTAGAGAAATGTTTTGGAATGCGTGAATGTCGAAGATTGTAACCAATGGCAGATTTGGGGCTGAGCAGATTGAAGTTGGGAATCCTTTGATATTCAACGAGACTTGCATGTGCTTGTCCAAGAAATGCAAAACTGTTCATACAGGTGCAGCAAACAATTAGGAAGGCAAATGGCAAAGCTTTGACAAAGGGTCACCTGGACTTGAAACGTCAGCTCTTTTCTCTCCTTACAGATGCTGTCAGGCCTGCTGAGATTTTCCAGCATTTTCACTTTTGGAGGCAAATGGCATGTGGCCTTGTGGGGGAGATTAAAAGCAGGGCAAACAGTTTAAAAATAAGAGATCTCCCTAGTGTGGGGCAGCACAGTGGCACAGTGGTTAGCACTGCAGCCTCACAGTGCCAGGGACCTTGCTTCAATTCGAGCCTCGGGTCACTGTCTGTGTGGAATTTGCACTTTCTCCCTGTGTCTGCATGGGTTTCCTCCGGGTGCTCCAGTTTACGCCCACAATCCAAAGATGTGCAGGTTAGGTTGATTGGCCATGCTAAATTAACCTTAATGTCAGGGGGTTAGCAGGGTAAATGAGGGTTATGGGAATAGGGCCTGGGTTGGATTGTGGTCGGTCCAGACTCAATGGGCCAAATGGCCTCCTTCTGTTCTGTAGGGATTCTGTGATTCTGTGTAAAATGGGATGAGGATAATTTTATTTTTCTCTCAAGTAATTACTCTGCAGAAAACAATGGAGGCCGAGTGTTTTCTGATAGATAGGAGAGTTAGGGGTTATAAGGGATGGACAGGAAAGTAGAGTTGAGACCACACTTGGATCAGCCATGATCTCACTGACCAGCAGAGCAGTATTCAAGAGCTGAATGGCCTTTTCCTGCTCCTGAATCTTTGGCTCCTATGACTGACTGATGGTTGATTTATAGAACCACTGCAGCAAATTGGGACTGTGGTCTTTCCTTTGTTTATGCATTGTACAGGTGTTGATCATCCCTAAGTCTCCTTAAGAAGATAGTGGTGAGCTACCTTCTTGAACTGCTGCAGTTTATGTGGTGTAGGTATTCCCAAAATGCTCCATATAGGAAGTTCCATATTATTGACCCAATAATGTTAACAATAATGATAAGGGATAGGATCTACAAATATTTGGATAGACAGGGACTTATTAGGGAGAGTCAACATGGCTTTGTGCGTGGTAGGTCATGTTTGACCAATCTATTAGAGTTTTTCGAGGAGGTTACCAGGAAAGTGGATGAAGGGAAGGCGGTGGATGTTGTCTACCTGGATTTCAGCAAGGCCTTTGACAAGGTCCCTCATGGGAGGTTAGTTAGGAAGGTTCAGTCGCTAGGTATACATGGGGAGGTAGTAAATTGGATAAGACACTGGCTCAATGGAAGAAGCCAGAGAGTAGTTGTGGAGGATTGCTTCTCTGAGTGGAGGCCTGTGACTAGTGGTGTGCCGCAGGGATCGGTGTTGGGTCCATTGTTGTTTGTCATCTATATCAATGATCTGGATGATAATGTGGTCAATTGGATCAGCAAGTTTGCTGATGATACAAAGATTGGAGGTGTAGTGGACAGTGAGGAAGGTTTTCAAAGCTTGCAGAGGGATTTGGACCAACTAGAAAAATGGGCTGAAAAATGGCAAATGGAATTTAACGCAGACAAGTGTGAGATATTGCACTTTGGAAGGACAAACCAAAGAAGAACGTACAGGGTAAATGGTAGGACTCTGAAGAGTGCAGTTGAACAGAGGGATCTGGGAATACAGGTACAGAATTCCCTAAAAGTGACGTCACAGGTGGATAGGGTCGTAAAGAGTGCCTTTGGTACATTGGCCTTTATAAATCGGAGTATCGAGTATAAAAGTTGGAGTGTTATGGTAAGGTTATATAAGGCATTGGTGAGGCCGAATTTGGAGTATTGTGTACAGTTTTGGTCACCTAGTTACTGGAAGGATGTAAATAAGATTGAAAGAGTGCAGAGAAGGTTCACAAGGATGTTGCCGGGACTTGAGAAGCTGAGTTACAGAGAGAGATTGAATAGGTTGGGACTTTATTCCCTGGAGCGTAGAAGATTGAGGGGAGATTTGATAGAGGTGTATAAGATTTTGATGGGTATAGATAGAGTGAATGCAAGCAGGCTTTTTCCGCTGAGGCTAGGGGAGAAAAAAACCAGAGGGCATGGGTTAAGGGTGAAAGGAGAAAAGTTTAAAGGGAATATTAGGGGGGGCTTCTTCACGCAGAGTGGTGGGAGTGTAGAATGAGCTGCCGGATAAAGTGGTAAATGCGGGGTCACTTTTAACATTTAAGAAAAACTTGGACGGGTTCATGGATGAGAGGGGTGTGGAGGGATATGGTCCAAGTGCAGGTCAGTGGGACTAGGCATAAAATGGTTCGGCACAGACAAGAAGGGCCAGAAGGCCTGTTTCTGAGCTGTAATTTTCTATGGTTCTATGGTTCTAATATAGCAATGTGGTTCCAAGCCAGGTCGATGCATAACTTGAAGGGGAACTTGTATGTGGTGGTGTACTCATTTGCACCTGCTGCCTTGATTCCTCTCGGTGATAAATGTTGCATCTTTGAAAGATGCTGTTAAGAAAGCCTTTTGTAGTGCATTTTTGTAGATGGTAGGCACTGCAGACATGGTGAGCTGGTAATTGATGGAGTGATTGTTTTAGGTGGTGAATGGGATGGTGTCAAGCTTCTTGTGTGCTGTTGGAGCTGCGCCTATCCATGCAAGTGGAGAGCATTCCATTTCACTCCTTCCTGACTTGTGCCTGGTACTTTATGTCCAAGGCCCAGTTTTCATCTACCATTGGGGAACCGGATGCTTTTTTTGTTGGTTCTCAGCTCAATCTCTACCCCAGAATGGGGTCCAGGTTGGGAGCATGAGTGTTTCATGGAATCAGAGTTTTCTTCAAATTTACTCAGCGAACATTGTGTGGAGCCATTGGGTGGAACATTGTGTAGTCAGCCCTCCATCACCTTGCAACTATCACCTTTCCAGCAGTTATAGAGTCATAGAGCTTTACAACATGGAAACAGGCTCTTGGGCCCAATTTGTCCATGCCGCCCTTTGCTTATGGGCTGCATAGTTGCACCTACATTAGTTCCCGACATTGGTCTCTATTTCTTAAACTCATTGCACACCATAAAGCTTCCTAATTATCAGTGTTCTCGGTTGGACCCATCCCTCTCAGTTCAACCTAATATGCACACTGAAAGTTATTGTTAATCACCCTCTAACTGTAACCCTAGCCCTAAAAACTTTCCACCAGCATTTGTACGAATTAGACCTGGTATTATATTGAGGAATGAACATCATGCACAAAAAAATCCCATTCCTTATGATCATCAATGCAACATGAAGCCAGAAGAGTAATAAAGCCTGAAGGGAGATCAATATATTGATCAAAATAATTGAACAGATGTTGCTGCTTTTGTACCACTGCTGAATTTAAAGTAGAGAGGGTAATTTTTTACTAGCTTACATCGCTGCCACAGATCTTCAATTGTAAGTTATGGACATGAAGCAGGAAGAAACACTGATAGCAGCTTCAGGATACATTTACGTTCGTGGCAAAACAGGGTATGTCTGGCCAAACATAAAGCAAAATGTTGTTTTTTATCAAGCGCTTTAATACAATAACAGCTTTGAAAGAAATGTAAAGTTGCATTGCAATAAGCTCATTGAATATATCAGATCATTAGCAGCAAAAAGGGAAAGTCAAATGGATCTATATCAATCAGGAATATCCAGGCTCAGAAGATAAAAAATGAGGGAAGCTGTTCAACCCATTTTAGCTCATTCATTGTTGGGGGATGAAAAAAAGGAACTCAGAGTTCTTAAACGAATCATTTGTATCTTGTAGGATGAGGCCATCGAAATAGACAATGATAATGCGTTCCTAAGACAAATGGATGCATCTCGAGAGAGAATAGATTGAGGGATGCGGTGAGGAGGTCAGTAGATGGTGTTAATCTATAAAGAAGGGAAGAATTGTTGGTCCCTGTGGACTTTTCTCATGCTTTTTTTAAAACAACACACATTCGATAACTACAATGCTAGGTTTTACTCATCGTTCTCCAGTGGAATAGCACTGGAGGTATCAACATATTTTCTACTGCCGCAGGGAACAGTGTCCCACACTTTAATCCACCAAAGGTCCTCAATCCAATGTAAAACATGCTCCTTTTTGCATTACCAGTTGCTAAATTTGGTTCATAATTCCTTGTAAAAAAAGAATTGCTCACTGTGCATGCGTGCAGTTTCTACTGCTGTCCTCACATCTCTGAGAAAGAATCATTACAGCATTCACTATAATTAATTTAACAAAAGCACACCTAGAGTCTGTGCTGATTTTGCACGTCACATTAGCGAGGCATTAGAGGTGTTAACTGAGCCCCCTTGAGCTACAAACAGGAAAAATCTGGTTTATCACTTCTAATCTCTATGCAACGGTACCTGGTGAAAACTGCAATTGAGGTTAGCAGGAGAGAAGATCAGGCTCATCTGTGAGGTACCTAAATTACTAATGAGCCTCAAGCAAGAATTTTGGGCACATGCACAAAATACTGGAGAGCAGCCAGTGCTCGTAAAATTGCATCTCCGATGGATCAACACCAGCAAGGGATCGAGAGAAGAGACTGGAAGGAAAAAGAATAGTTATTATGAATTAATGCCCAATGCCTCAAGGCAATCCTAACGCAAGCTCTCAATAAATAATTAGGTATATACATGCAAGAACTCAAGGAGGAACTTTAAGCTTCTGGGAGCAGAGCTCAAATCCAGCCCAGGCCAAGGTGGGCGGCACGGTGGTACAGTGGTTAGCACCAATGCCTCACAGCGCGGGGGCTACGGGTTCGATTCCCAGCTTGGGTCACTGTCTGTGTGGAGTTTGCACGTTCTCCCTGTGTCTGCGTGGGTTTCCTCCGGGTGGTCCAGTTTACTCCCACAGTCCAATGATGTGCAGGTTAGGTGAATTGGCCACACTAAATTCTCCCTCGGTGTACCTGAGCAGGTGCCGGAGTGTGGCGACTGGAGGATTTTCACAGTGGCTTCATTGCAGTGTGGGCCTGGGCCTACTTGTGACTAATAATAAATATATAAATATAAATAGGTGATAGAAAGATAAAGGTTTTGAGTGCAACGCTTGAAGCTGTCTCAGCCTGGGTTCGCACATAAGCATGGGGCTGTTTCATTGAAATGTCCAACACTGAGCGAAAATCGTCATTAAGCCAAGGGATGAACTCAGAGTGCTTGCCATTGGAAATAGAAACTTCACAATGAAGCAGTGGCAGTTCACTTTTGATGTCGGGGCTCAGTCACATTCAATTCAGACAATAACTTTGAAACTAACCTATACTACACCTAACCAGAGTGACGTTGACTGTGTGTGCAATAATAGAGAACATTTCATTTCCAGTGCTAACATCTGATAACCTGATGAGGTTAAAAACACATTTGCCTCTTCACCAAAACAAGTACAATTGATTAGCTCGTTACATCAGTTCCCAGGAGAGAGCCATATTCTTGGAATATTCTACGAAGAGCAAATATTAAACGGGAAGAATTGATTTTAAATTCAAGCTGGCTCACGTGGATTCTAACACGGCCACCCACTAATGGCGCCAGTGTCTAAATGAACAAATTCAGTTCTTTAGTATGGGACTAATAGGTCATTAAAGTGCAAGCTTGTCAGCTTGTACGTTAATAGGCTCTCCATCTTACATTGCAGACTGTACACCTCCTGTGCTTTGCATTATGCACAAACTACAAACCTAATGGAATCTGGAGAGATGTAAAATGAATTCTATCCATTTTGTGGGGAGAGGGGCAATCTGTAGAGTGCAGATGAATCTGCAACCCCTCATACTGTGTCACATATGTACATTTTTCCGGACATCCAAGGATTCTGAAACATCAGACTTCATTAGCCAGGAGTGACGTCAGATCTCTGCCAGCAATCACAGGCAGCAAATAAGTCAGTGAGTTACAATGCTGTATGGAAAAATTGCTCAGGGGAGATGCTACAAAACTCAACATCACACGGCGTAACAGAAAGAAGTTGATCATCACTACTTATCAGCCAGAAAAATAATTCCTGATGTCCCTGGACACCACCTGCTCCATTTCTCTCATCTCCTGTCTGACTCTGATCAAAAATGGTAGTATCCTCTTCTATGGGCTGGTTCTTGACACCTTGACTCTTCATGTTTAGAAATAAGCCTGGAAGATAAATCTTAGTGTCTTCCCCAACAAATACCTTTGAGTTTCTGATACATGCACATGAAGTGTCTCATAAGACATTTCTTTGTTATATATAATAAAGAATAACACAGCCTTGAGTTGAGGTTTCAAGAGTTGAAGCAAATTTAACTGAATGTTTGGGCTTTGTACACATAGCCCTTAGCATCTCGCAACATGTCCCGCACAATATTCCAAGTTGTGCATTATTGTGCTCAGAACTGTCCCTCAGTAACACAGAGCTACAATGTTAGAATAGAATCCCTACAGTGCAGGAGGCCGCCATTCGGCCCATTGAGTCTGCACCGACCACAATCCCACCCAGGCCCTATTCCCATAACCCCACATATATACCCTGCTAATCCCCCAACACTAAGGTCAATTTAACATGGCCAATCAACCTAACCCGCACATCTTTGGACTGTGGGAGGAAACCGGAGCAGCCGGAGGAAACTCATGCAGACATGGGGAGAATGTGCAAACTCCACACAGACAGTGACCCGAGGCTGGGATTGAACTCAGGGTCCCTAGCACTGTGAGGCAGCTGTGCTAACCACTGTGTGACCGTGCCGCCCTGGCCCCTTATGGACTTAAAGTTTGCAGGAAGAATTATTGAATCAATGAGGATCATATGAAAGCCATTCAGCTCATTGAGACCATACTGGATCTCCGTGAAGCAATCCAGTCTATCCCATTCCCATCTTCTATCCCTGTAGGTTTGTAAATTACTTTCTCTGAAATACCCATCCATTACCCCCCTGCCCTAGCATGTTCTGCAGTGGCAGAGGCAGCCACCATTGGCGGCGATGGGCTGTCAACGGTGGTTCTTATTGTTGGTACCCTCCACTGGTGGGGGAACTCACAGCAGGGGTTGCTGTTGGCGGGACTGGAAGATCCCATCGACAGGAGCAGACAGAAAATCCCACACAATTTTATTTTCTTACGTGCACCATCCTCGTAGGCTGAGTGTTCCGGGTCATTTTTCAAGTATAAAGGGTTAACAGATGGGATATGCTAATATATGACATAGATGAAGATGTACCACTGATATCAGCAAGTCATGTGCTGCTCATGAGATAGGTTGGAATCATACCTATACACAACATGTTTCCACTGCAAGCTGTTTGGAAGTAATACAAATAAACACAAATTAAGCAGATAGCAGAGTATCTCGACAGTCTGTCTAAGAACCAGGTTTCATGCCCAGAGTCGAACGCAGAAGGGTCCATCACAGGGCATGGTGGCTGCTGTGGAGATATTGTGAAATCTAGAGTGAAGAAACCTTTGAAAGCTGCTTGAGAAATATCCGCACTAGAGGGAGACAGACTAGAGAGAGAGGTAATGAACACCATACCTAGTGAGCCATCTGTGCCCTTGCCCTGTTTGACTGCCTCGAGGGCACGCAGGGAGGGCAACAGTGGGAGTTATATGAATGCTACCTTCTCCAGTATCGAGCCGAAAGTAGCCAAAGCTTCAAGTTCCATTCTTTATGCAGTAAGCCAAGTGACAGAGAACATTCTCCTACTGCAGGTTGTGCAGGAGTCCACTGTGGTCGTTGAGTCTATTTTTACAGCCTTTGACACTTTTTTCCCACCACGGATACCCATTATTGAGCAGGTGCGATGCGACTCCATCCAAGTTCCACACCTCAGGCCTGACTTAGAAAGACCCATCTCAGAACAATTATCATAATGAACACCAGTTGTTGAACTGCAGAGAACTTGTGTTAACCGAGATTACAAGGTTAGACTAAACTTCAGAATATTTTGAATAATTGTACTCTAATACAGATTTAATCACCGAAGAAACACCTGTGGTCATCCATTCTATCAAGAGATTAAATAGCTTCACAAAACCAAATATTTTCAATTCTATCACTCTAATAGCCAAACATTATTTTCTGGTTTTGTATTTTTTTAAATCAAAGATGCTTAGTTTATTGCATTATTCCCAGTGGAACAACAGAAATATGCACACACATTTGTCATTCAGGGTGAAATCTTCTGGTCCCGCCAGCAGCAGGAATTTCGGCGCACTGTAATTTGGCATGAGGCCAAAAATAATTTTTCCAATGGCAGGATGAACTTTAGGGAAGAGGTTCTCGGGGCTTTAATGGCGAGTTAAAGGCAGGTCAAGCTCCTCAACAATCAGAGTTGGGTAGCCCTTCTGCATTTGTAGGTATGCCATGCATGTTCATCTAAGGGCCACCTTGCCGGAGTTAAGCTTCCCTTTCAAATTAAGTTCCTTGCAGCAAGAATCCAGAAAGTTCAATTTTATGACTGCCGATAAGTGGCAATGCAAGGTAGACTTCACCACGATTAGCAGTGAGTTGTGGCCGCAGTGTCCTCCTTTGGGGAGTGACTGTGAATACTATCCAATGAATCACTGGATGGTGGCAGTGCAAGTGGCATGGAGGATGACCAAGGAAGACTGGAGTGACCAATTTATCATGGCCAATCCACCTAAACAGACACTAAGAGGCCATGCTAAACTGCATGGCCAATCCATCTGATGTTTGATAGTCAGGAAGTGAGTCACCCACCAGAATTCGCAGTCTCTGATCTGTTCTTCTAGCCATAGTATTTATATGATGGGTCTAGTTAATTTTCTGTTCAATAGTAACCTCAAGAATGTTGATGGTGGGGATGAGACAATGGTATTGCTAGTGAATGTCAAGGCAAATTGGCTAGAATCTTGCTTCTTAGAGATGATCATTGCCTGGCACTTGTATGGCATGAATATTACTTGCCATTTATCAGGCCAAGCCTGAATGATGTCCAAATTTAGGTGCATGGACCCCATCAGTATCTGAGGAGTTGCACGTAACACTAACTATCATGTAGTCATCAACAAACATCCCCACTTCTAACCTTATGATGGAAGGAAGATCATTGATGAAGCGGCTGAAGATGGTTGGCTCCATGATACAACCCCGTGTAACTTCTGCAGTGATGTCCTGGAACTGACATGATTGGTCTTCAATAACCACACAATCTTCCTCTGTACTAGGTATGACTGAAAACTGGAGAGTTTCCACCAATTCCCACTTGACATTTGCTCAGACTCCTGATGCCACACCCCTGGCGGCATGGTGGCACAGTGGTTAGCACTGCTGCCTCACAGCACCAGGGACCCGGGTTCAATTCCCGGCTTGGGTCACTGTGTGTGTGAAGTTTGCACGTTCTCCCTGTGTCTGCGTGGGTTTCCTCCGGGTGCTCCGGTTTCCTCCCACGGTCTGAAAGACGTGCTGGTTAGGTGCATTGATCCAAATAGGCGGCGGAGTGTGGCGGAATTTCACAGTAACTTCATTGCAATGTTAACGTGAGCCTTACTTGAGACTAATAAATATACTTCACTTTTTTTTAAAACGTCAAAGGAACTCATTCTCACATCACTTCTAAAATCCAGCTTTTTGTCCATATTTGAATGAAGGTTACAGCAAGGTTATGTGGCACTTACTCACAAATAACCTAATTATTGACACTCGGTTTGTGTTCAGCCAGGACCACTTGCCTATTGTCCTCATTCCCTCCATCATAAGCTCCGAAGTGGGGTTGTTCACTGATGATGACAGTGTTCTGTTTCATTTGTATCCTCAGATAATGAAACAATCTGTGCCCAAATGCAGCAAAACCTGGATAACATTCAGGTTTGGGCTGCTAAGTGGTAAGCAACATCTGTTTCTTACATGTGCCAAGCAATGACCATCTCCAGAAAGAGAGCATCTAACTAACTCCTTGTTATATAAAAAAATCCATTGCTGAATCCCCCATCATTCAGCAGGCTGTGGTTGCTGCTGAACAGAAATGTAATTGGTTCAGCCATATAGACATAGACAGTGTGGTTACAAGAGCAGATCAAAGACTTGAGTATTCCATTCCAAGTAACTCACCTCCTGATTCTCAAAATTCTTTCCATGAGACTCAGTCATTAGTATGATGGAATACTTGTTTGGATGAGGGAGAATGTAGCAACACTTAAGAAACTGGATGTCATCCCAGACAAAGCAGCATGCTTGATTGATACTCCATCCACCACCCTTAAATATTTACTCCCTTCACCCACCAATGCACAGTGGCAGCAGTGTGTACCATCTACAAGATGCACTGCTGTATCACGCCAAGGCTCTTTCCAAAGATGAAGGCAATTGGTGCATGGAAACACCACCACCCCCGAGTTCCCCTCCAAGCCAGAACCATCCTGATTAGTGCTTCTATTCACCCAGTGCATTTCTCTCCTTCAAATTCCTGTAATGAAATTCAGACAATACAATCCCAACCCCAGTTACAGGTCAATTCACACAAAGGCAATTTATATATTTTGTCCTTGTTTCTGGGTGGATTTACTGATATCTACTGAATTTCACTTATCTTTGTACCTTTTATTGAAGAAAAGGATTCAAAAACAAAAAAATTATTGCCACAGCTACAATAGAGCAGTTCCCTCAATGCAGAGGCCACAAGCTTTTCAATTGCTTTTGAAAAAATCTGTTCCAGTGTTTCCATGACATTTGTTACATCAAGCTGATTTCTATTCACACAATATAATTATTGCACAAGGCACTCAGTTGTCCCAACTTTACTCCAAGTTGCAAAAAAGTAATGCCTGTCCTGAAGTTGTCTGTACATCCCCAACTTCACATGAAACTCACACTGCAATTTACTCGCAGTTACGCAATCTGATTTGATTTATTATTACATGTGGTAGTATACAGTGAAAAGTATTTTTCCTTGCACACAATACAGACAAAGCATACTGTACATAGGGAAGGAAAGGAGAGAATGCAGAATGTAGTGTTACAGTCACAGCTAGGGTGTAGAGAAAGATCAACTTAATGCAAGGTAGGTCAATTCAAATGTCTGACAGCAGCAGGGAAGAAGCTGTTATTGAGTTGGTTGGTATGTGATCTTTGACTTTTGTATCTTTTTTCTGACGGAAGATGGTGGAAGAGAGAATGTCCGGGGTGCATGGGGTCCTTAATTATGCTGGCTGCTTTTCCGAGGTAGCGAGAAGTGTAGACAGCGTCAATAGATGGGAGGATGGTTTGAGTGATGGATCGGGCTTCATTCATGACCTTTTGTAGTTCCTTGCGGTCTTGGGCAGAGCAGGAGCCATACCAAGCTGTGATACAACCAGAAAGAATGCTTTCTATGGTGCATCTGTAGATGTTGGTGAGAGTTGTAACAGACATACCAAATTTCCTTAGTCTCCTGAGAAAGCAGAGGCATTGGTGGGCTTTCTATAGCTATAGCATCCGTATGGAGGGTTGCTGAACAGGTTGTTGGTGATCTGAACACCTAAAAACTTGAAGCTTTCGTCATTTCTACTTTGTCCCCATTGATGTAGAAAAGGGCATGCCCTACACTACACATCCTGAAGTTGGTGACTATCTCCTTCATTTTGTTGACATTGAGGGAGAGATTATTGCTGTCACACCAGTTCACCAGATTCTCTATCACTTTCCTGTACTCCGTCTTGCCATTGTTTGAGATCTGACCCACAACAGTGGCGTCAGCAGCAAACTTGAAAATCGAGTTGGAGGGGAATTTGGCCATACAGTCAGAGGTGTATAAGAAATATAGAAAGGGGCTGAGTACACAGGCTTGCGGAGCACCGGTATAGAGGATGTTCATGGAGGAAGTGTTGTTGCCTATCCTTACTGACTGTGGTCTGTGTGTTAGGAAGTCTAGGATACAATTGTAGAGGGAGGAGCCGAGCCCCAGGCCACAAAGTGTGAAGATGCGTCCCGTAGGAATAATGGTGTTAAAGGCTGAGCTGTAGTCTATGAATAGGAATCTAGCATTGGTGTCTTTGTTATCTAGGTGTTCCAGGGTTGAGTGTAGGGCCAGGGAGATGGTGTCTGCTGTGGACTTGTTGTGGCAATAGGCAAACTGTAGTGGATCGAGGCAATCTAGTCGGCAGGAGTTGGTTTGTGCCATGACTAACCTTTCGAAGCACTTCATAATGATGGATGTCAGAGCTATTGGATGATAGTCATTAAGGCACGCTGCCTGGCTTTTCTTTGGTACCGGGATGATGGTTGTCTTCTTGAAGCAGGTAGGAACTTCAGATTGGTGTAAAGAGAGGTTGAAGATATCTGCGAATACCCCCGCCAGCTGGTCCATGCAGGACCCGAGTGCTCGTCCAGCTACCACATCTGGGCCAGTTGCTTTCCGTGGGGTGACTTTTGAGAAGGCTGCTCTGATGTTGGCAATGGTGACCTTGGATATAGGCTTGTAAGAGGCTTCAGGGCATGCTCTCGCTGACCTCTTGCTCAAAGCGGCATAGAATGCGTTGAGCTCATTAGGGGGGGGTGCATTGGAGTCTGTGATTTTACCTGCCTTCTTTTATTGAAAATGTTATGTTCGATGCAAGCTTTGCAGTCATCATGGTGAGAGATACTAATGTAGAAATGAATAAAAAGTCAAACTAAAATGGACTAAAGAATATTCTGCAAACACCAAAGTATTCCTCCTGACTCAGTGTTGCTCTTACAATTATAGTAAGAAGTTTAACAACACCAGGTTAAAGTCCAACAGGTTTATTTGGTAGCAAAAGCCACACAAGCTTTCGAGGCTCTGAGCCCCTTCTTCAGGTGAGTGGGAATTCTGTTCACAAACAGAACTTATAAGACAATTACAATTGACAATGGATGTTTTTTTAATTAATTCGTTGTGCAGGTGTCGTTAGCTGGGCCAGCGTTTATTGTCCATCAATTTAACTAACTGAGTGGTTTACTAAGCCCTATCAGAGGGCAGTTCGGGGTCAATCACATTGTCATGGGCCTGGAGTCATGTGTAGGCCAGACCAGGTAAAGATAACAGATTTCCTTCCCTCAAGGACATTAGCGAAACAGATGGGTTTTTATGACAATCGACAATGGTCATTTACATTCCAGATTTTTATTGAATTTGAATTTCACCATCTGCCATGGTGGGATTTGAACCCTGATAACGGAGCATTACCCCAGGGTCTTTGGATTACTCGCCCAGTGAAAATACCACTCTGCCACTGCCTCTTTTGCTGTGCAACGTGAATGTTTCCTTCATTTAGCAAAGTTGTCAAAAAGTTGGTCTTGCAAAACTGAAACTGGTTGCCATGACCTCTCTCTTCCCACTTAAGCTTTGCGGCTTTTAATCATCCTCCCACCTGCTCAAGTGTCAAGCCTGTCTATCGTCCATCCAATTCTTGACCTTGGAGGAACTGATACGGCACATACTTGTTGGGTGTTGCAGTCACCCTGTTCCACTCCTCATTGAAATAAGTGTATTCTTCTACAAAGTCACTGTGAGTGGAATACATGTTAACTGCAACGTTTGCAGACTCAGGTACTAGTTGGCAACTTTTCCCCCAATTCTGTTGGCAAGGAGTTACATTGGAAAGGAGGTGAGGGGGTGTGGACAGAGAGCATTAGCAACAGCACTTGAATTGAGAGAAAACCATGTGATCCCAGGAAATAGCTAGGCAGAAGCAGAAACTAGCATTCGCATAAACTATCACATGTCCTCACTTTAATTCACTAGTGTTATATATTTAAAAGGATTGCAGGTTGCTTTAAGAGCTGATCACATGATTTGGTGCTGATGACATTTAGGTGTTTGTCACAGGCTGCTGTTTTACATTTAGTTTTGTATTCTGTAGTGCAGAGTCATCAAGACAGTCTCTATCATGTTTGCTTCAGTGAAAAACAGTGGGCTGACGAGATGCATGGTTTGCTGGTCTCCATTTTCTCATGGCCCTTTTCTTGGCCAACTGCAGATCTTCCTTTCTGTTCATCTCCTCCACTGGCCCTCTAAACATTTAGCCATCAGCATCAGTGTCAAAATCTGCCATCTTCCTATCTCGTTTGCGGGTGTAATTGTAGTCAAAATATCAGCTCCCGGGGAGTGGGGGGGGGGGGGGGGGGGGTCATGACCCAGTGGCAAATTCACCATATGGAAGGTCTCTGAGTATACACTGTCATCCATCTGAAACATAGATGTCATGAATTCAGCAATGAGTATATGCTGGTAGATTTAGCATGCTCCCGGACCTCTGAATTTGTGAACTTGTCCTGCCAAGAGATGCCGATGGTACCTCCGAGATAGTGAAGGTGAAAGGTGCTGTCTAATCTCAACACTGCAGAGGAGTGTGCTGAGGGTGCAGACATGGTAAACTCATAGTTTGGTGTTCTCAGTCAGATTGCTGTTATTAAGCTTGGACATAACAGCTGCAAATTTTGTGATGCATATGTTGACTACAGCATCAAGTGATAGTTTGCAGGTGATTTTAAAAAAAAATTAATTTATGAGATGTGGGCGTCACTGGCTACGCAAGCATTTATTGCCCATCACTGGTTGCCTTTGAGAAGGTGGTAGTGAGCTGCCTTCTTGAACCATTGTAGTCCCCGAGGTGTTGGTGTCTGCACTGTAGGGATTCTATGATTCAGCCATGATCTAACTGAATGGTGGAAAAGTAGTCAGGTTCCCCTGTTCCTGATGTTCCTATTAATCAACTTAATACTTATTCCATTAATGCAAGCATGCTCTTAGAAGTTACTTGGGATATTTCTTGTAACTTCACATCACCTGAGTGAATACAATGTGCATACACTTGGATAGGTTGTGTGTAGCAAATTATATCATACCCTACCAAGGCTCGAATACAAGAAGGGCAAAAAAAGACAAAGGATCCAGGTTTTTCATTTTTGCGCTCCTGCCTACAGCTAGATTCTATACAGAGCAACCCAAGAGAAAATTAAAACAGCAGATGGTATGGAGCAACTGAGTGGTGCAGTGGGTTGGAAAAATATATCTTTAATCTCAGACCTGGGCTTAAATCCAATAATGATGGGATGCTTGTCACTTTATTCGAGAACTGCAACCAACTGAAGCAGAGTGCGTTTGCCATGCACTTCCTGGTGCAAAGGTCAACGCCCTTTCAAAACTTAAGCATGGGGAAAAATGATTATTCACTGACAGTCAAATTTTAGATGCAAACTCCTTTACTGATATATAAATCAATACTCTCACTGCAGCCACAGTACACTATGCAAAAAATTTCAAACCTCAAGATGAAAGCAAATTACTGCGGATGCTGGAATTTGAAACAAAGGCAGAAAATGCTGGAAAACTTCAGCAGGTTTGACAGCATCTGTGGGGAGAGAACAGAGCCAAGGTTTCGAGTCTGGATGACCCTTCGTCAGAGATGAAGGATCATCCAGACTCGATACATTGGCTCTGTTCTCTCTCCACAGATGCTGTCAAACCTGCTGAGATTTTCCAGCATCTTGTGTTTTTATTTTCAAACCTTGTCCATCAAGGTTTCTGTATTTCAAGAGTGTGGTGTATTTCTTGTCATCTCTTATTTGCTCCCTCTCATGTCACACTCGTCTTTTCCATACCCACTGACCCATTCCCTCTCTCCTGGTATTTTCCAATCCTTCCCGTCCTTCTCACACACTCTTGTCACTCAGCTACCAACGACCTCTTCTTGCAAAGTCCAATAATTGTACATTGGATGCATATTTTCTTTTACCTGCAGTGCTATATCCCGGCATCGGTCAATCACAGTGCAGGATATTTATAAAATCTGTACTTCCTTTCCAGAGAATCCAATTACTGTGTTTGCCTCAAACTATAATTAGTGCAGGTTGAGGAACACAGTGAGAGCTATCTGCTTCCAAGGTTACCAGATTGACACTGGAAGCTAAAACATGGAAAATTACAGGCAAGGGGGCAGTCAATAAAATGCTTCAACCTCCCAAACACAGGCAGATATCTTGGAAAATGTCTTCACTGGCATTTAACAGCAAGGATTAACAAATGTTTTATTCATTACAAGTGATCTCTATCTCCATATATCATTGTACTGAAATATATAATGCTACAATATTATGTTCAGTGGTGAACCTATAACATGGCTTTGTGTCACTGCAATTAGCTTAATACTCTGTAATGATATATGAAACCCTTGGGTCTATATATGAGCAATGACTGGAAAGAAAATAGTCATGTGCTCATAATACTTTCCACTCTTGCATATCAATGTGACTTCAATTGATAAACAATGTCATCTAATATAGTTCAGTTAGCAGCAGTCTGAACCAAACACACAGCTCTGACAACTGCTTCTTCCCTGCCTTGTTGGTCGCAATGAGTTACCGAGAAACAGTCCTCACAGTTTGGAAGCCTGTAATTTATTGGTTATTTTAATTAAACTACTAGTACTTTTAATTGGCAATTATTTTTACAACAAGGTGGATGAAATCCTTCACATGCAGAGAATTTCGTAACTCCTCTTTTAAAAAAAACTTCAGCTATCCTTTACATTTCCCAGGTGGGTTCATCAATCCAACAGACAAACCATGGTACGATAGGTACACAAAATCTGGCTATCAGAAAACCATCAATGTCTCGACATTGGACATCTCATTAAGCTGCCAGCATGAATTTTTATTATTATTAAATGAGTAAAATAGCCTTCTGGTTCATTGTGTAGGGTGCGGTGATTGGCGCAGTGGCACACTGACCTCACTATCAGCTTCGTTCGCCCACCTTTTCCTGTGCTTTGAGTAGTTCAAATGACCCTTGAACTGGGCCCAAACTGCCTGACTCAAAAAGTGGCAAGATCCAAAATCTGGCATGGACTCAATCCCAATGTGGCTGGTTTTGAGACACCGTACCTGTATTCCTTTTCGGTTTTGGCCTGCATCACGCAAATTTGCATCCTGCACTATTTGTATAGCAGTTTTGTTTTTACTGACTTCCTTGGCCTGACTTCAGATTGCTGATAGAGAGCGCAAATAGGCTAAACTCAAAAGTGGATAAAAGCCAAGAGATTAATTTCCACTGGCTCCCCTTTGTTCTGACACCAAACACTTTCAAGTTTTCTTCATCCCATTTTTCCTCAAGCTGTTGCCTGGGATATCTCAGGTTCCTTGTGCATCAACTGCAACTTGGACTGCAACCGTGAGCAGGATATTAATCTATAGGGGAAATGTGCACACACATGCATGTGTGCACGCGCACACATAATTGCACACACATGCGGACATACACGCGCACACATGCTCATACACATGTACACACACAAGCACATGCGCACACACCGCCACGCAACAACGTGCTCACATATGCATGTGCACACATGTACATGAACACACATGCACACACACATACACAATTCATGGACATTCATCAAAACACATTGTCACCAGATTAAATTCCATCTAAACACAGTGTTACAGATTAAATTCTAGCTTTGCAATTAAGTTGGCAGCAAATAAGAAGCACGGCCTTTAGATTCATGATTAGTTTAAGAGTTGTATGGAGCAGGTGAAGTAGTTTTCTAGTGTGGGGAGCTTTGCTAGATAAGGTAGGGCTGGCTTCAAGGAGGATCTTGGGGGACAGAGGATAGGAGCTGGGCAACAGAGAGAAGGTCAATCTCTGCCACAGGCAACTCAAGCATTTCAGAGGGGAGATTCAGGGTGACTGAGGGCGGGTCAATTGTAAGGCTTTGAGAGTCGAGCTTAACCAGGGCAGGTCAAAAGTGATAGAGGGAGGGTCAAAGATGACCAGGGGCAAGTCCAGGCTTCATCGGGGCTGGACCCGATGGTCACAGTGGGGGAAAGCTCTAGTTGATCAAGGGTGATGACGGGAGGCTCAAGGGTGCAGAAGGCAGGGTTAGAGTGATAGAAGATGTGTTGAGAGTGATACAAGGACGATCAAAGGGAGGGTACAAGGTCCGACTTGAAATTCCAGGGATTCAAGTGTGTCTCTTAAACAGGCAGGATGATGTTCAAGTTTGCAGGGAGCGGAGCCATTTAAAAATTAAGGCATTCAACCACCATGAGGTAACGGCCCTCCCGTCATTCCCCTCGTCTCTGCATAACTAACTAGCTGGCTGTCACATGACCAGACATCTTGCCTCCAAATGGAAGCCCATTCATTTCCAATCCCCCCCATCAGGAGACTCTCTTACAGAACTGAATATTGTGGGCCATGGTTCTGCCCCTCATGTAAAATTCAGGGGCCAGTGCGTCTCCGCTTGGCCTGCTTCCTCAGCTGCCATTAAATGGATGATAGACCTTTAAATTGCTGGGGATGGGATACCTGCCCCTCTCTGAGAAAAGCCTCCACCTCCGAGAATGCTGGCCAGCTGGGGCCTGGCAGGTCTCAAGATCCAGAGCTCACAGCTGGGACTGCAGCAATGATGAGAGGAAGGCATTCGGCATTGGAGCCAGGGTGTTGGGTAAGACTGGAGTCTAGCCAATGCCAGACCGTAAGGGCCCAGAGAGGAGGTGACAGGATGGGAGAAGCGAAGATGAGCACTGGGTACCTATCATGAAGGCCCCTCTCCTCCCCACCCCTCCTTCTAAATCCGGTGCCAAGACTCTCCAGATTTTCATATGGGCCTCTTGCACTGAAGGTAAAACCCCTGCAGTGGCAGGAAAAGATCCTTAGCTGGCCATTAAGGGTCTCAATTGGTCCATGGATGAGTAAGAGGCCTGATGCCTTCTCTGTCACTGGCAAAATTGCAGAATGGCACCTAATTTCATGGCCTTCCCCATCTGCAATGCCATCCCACACAAAATCATAACACTCCAGCCACAGAGATTCCAGCAGGGGCCACATCCCAGCATCAAGTAGCAGGAACACTGACTGATAATTTCCTCCTCTATTTCAAGGCTACTGAAGCCAAATTTTACTTGCCCTCAACTGCCCCAGCTAAAAACAGCCAATTCCTTATTGATTGGGCATATAGGGTGCGATTCTCCCAGCCCAATGCGCTGCTCGAGTAGCGCAGTGGGCTGGGAGATATCAGGGAGGGGCCAGTAGCGAGAGTCGCGACCGACGTCCAGCTGATCACGAGTCTCCCAGGCCATGTTTTTAAATCAGTTTTGCACTGGAAATCAGCACGAGGCTGATTACAATATAGAAATGTCAATTTCCTTTTCATTAGTGAGCCCGAGATGGGAAAGAGTCTCTGTCTAATGGGTTAGGGCACTGTCAGAACCTGTAATGGCAGCATGGTGGCACAAGGGTGGCACAGTGATTAGCGCTGCTGCTTCACAGCTCTAGGGACCTGGGGTCCCCAGTTTAATTCTGGCCTTGGGTGACTGTTTGCGTGGGTTCCTTTGGGTTCTCTGGTTTCCTCCTACACTGCAAAGATGTGAGGTTAAGCGGACTGGCCAAGCTAAATTCCCCCATAGTGTCCCAGGATGTGTAGGTTACATGGATTAGCCCTGGTAAGTGTGTGGGGTTACAGGGAAAGGGAGGGGGTGTTCCTGGGTAAGGCACTCTGTCAGAGTGCACACTCGATGGGCTGAATGACCTCTTCTGCACTGTAGGAATTCTATGATGCTATGACCTATGCTCACAAAAATGTAGTGAGCAGATTGGGTCTATATATGAGCAAGCAAGCTTAAAATTAGGCCACACTGTAGCTACGGTGGAAATCACCATTCCCCCGCTGTTAATATGCAATCTCCCCCATCATCATGTGGCACAAGAGTATCCAGACAGCTAATAAAGCAACCAGCTTTTATTTGGCAACAAGTACAGTTAGCATTTTAATTGAAAAGGAAAGAATATTTGAATGGAATCTCTGCCACATTTTGGTCTGTCATAGTAACATAGAATTCTTCTCATATCCAATAGCTGAAACTTGTATTCAGTTTCAGATTTATCAGCAGCTGCAGAGAAAGACGGCATGGTAATTGCTGAGGCAGCATGAAATTGAAAAAAAATCCTTTCTACAGGAATTCCAATACGGCTTAAATACATTGACTCACACAATCTATTGTTTGTACAAGGCTCCTTGGACGGATACCAAGGCACCAAACCCATGTGCAAAGTGTAAGTGTAGTATTTCCAGTATAATTGCCTCTGAAAACAAAACATAGCAAGGACCCAATGACTCAGATTTCATTAGCTCAATCTCTGCTTGTGAAACACCATTTTGATGAATGTGTTAAACCAGACTTACCTCGCATTAAGTTGATCTTTCTCTGCACTCCAGCTATGACTGTAACACTACATTCTGCACTCTCTCCTTTCCTTCTCTATGAATAGTATGCTTTGTCTGCATAGCGCGCAAGAAACAATACTTTTCACTGTATCCTAATACATGTGACAATAATAAATCAAATCAAATCAAAATCAACATAGAAACATGGAAAATAGGAGCAAGAGCAGGCCATTCGGCCCATCGAGCCTGCTCCACCATTCATTATGATCATGGCTAATCATCCAACTCAATAGCCTGTTCCTGCCTTCCCTCCCATATCCTTTCAAGCCCTTTGCCCCAAGAGCTGCATGTAACTCCTTCCTGAAAACATACAGGGGGCGATCTTGCCCTACTGGCCGATGGGCAGGGTGAGCCGGTAAGATCGCGCGAGAGCCAAGAAATCAGGTTTGCACCAATTTCTTGCCTGTCGCAATCTTACCGGCACCGGATATCCGGCGTGATCAGCCTCACGCCTATTTCCGGTGCAAGGCTGAATAAATTATTTAAATTAAATTTAAATATAATTTAAATGAAATTACTGAGTCTGGGACTCAATCTCCCGGCCTCATTTGCCTGTGTGGCCTCACCGGGAAAGGTTCTCTCCTGCGAGAATCACAGCTGGTCCCCAGCAATGGGGACCAGACATGATGGCCCTATCTGTAGAACCAGAAGCCATTGATGCCCCCCCAAGGATGTCGGGGGCAAGGGACCTCTCTAAATCTACAACCACTCAGATAATAACCTGCCTTCAAAAGAGAAAATGCTGGAAAATCTCAGCAGGTCTGACAGCATCTGTAAGGAGAGAAAAGAGCTGAGGTTTTGAGTCCAGATGACCCTTTGTCAAAGCAGATAATAATCTGCCTTCCTGTTTTTGCTTTCGAAGTGAATAACCTTGCATTAATCCGCATTATACTGCATTTGCCATGCATTTGACCACTCACTCAGCATGCCTAAGTCACAGTGAAGCATATCTGAATCCTCCCCACAGCTCACTCTCCCCCCCCCCTTTGTGTTTAAAACCTTGGAGCAGGTGCTTCAGGCTCAGATAATGGTCATCAGTGCTCCTTGGTTCCAAAAGCACACTTTTCAGCCTATGTACAGTCAGAGGTGGGTTCCTAAATGCCAAACCCATCCTTTACTGAGCACTTAATGTAGCCTAATCCATCACGCAAACCAGCCTCCCATCCATTGAATCTGTCCACACCTCCTGCTGCCTCGGCAAAGCAGTCAGCATTATTAAGGACCCCACGCACCCCGGATATTCTCTCTTCCACCTTCTTCCGTCGAGAAAAAGATACAAAAGTCTGAGGTCAGGTACCGACCGACTCAAGAACAGCTTCTTACCTGCTGCTGTCAGACTTTTGAATGGACCTTCCTCGCAATAAGTTGATCGTTCTCCACACCCTATCTATGACTGTAACACTACATTCTGCACTCTCTCGTTTCCTTCTCTATGAACAGTATGCCTTATCTGTATAGCGCGCAAGAAACAATACTTTTCATTGTATACTAATACACGTGACAATAATAAATCAAACCAAATCAGTGGCAGAGTGGCAAACATCACTCGAGGGAGTGGATAATGCACCTGACATTCTTGGGAAATGAATAATAAAACTGTAAAATTAACATATGTGGCACTAAAGACTAACAAGTCCTCAGGACCTGATTGTTTCTAACCCAAGGCTTCAAAGAAAGTAGGTGAGGAAATTGCAGCTGCTTCAGCTATAATCTTCCAAAACTCTTTCAATTCTGGAATTGTCTCTTTAGATGGGAAAATTGAAAATTACCTCTATTATTTAAGAAAGGTATGAGAGAGAAACACAGATCTGCTCGGTCTAACATTTGTTTTGTGGGAAAGCTAGTGCAATCTATAATTAGGGAGATTTAAGCTGATTAGCGAAAGTCAACATGAATTTGTAAAAGGCAAGTCACGGCTAATGAAAATAATTGAATGTTTTGAGAAAGTAGTAGACAAGGAAATGTCTCTGAAAGTAGTTTTTACGGACTTCTCAGAGGCATCTTTCCATATCGGAGACTGTTAGTTAAAATGTAATGCTCATAGAATTGCAGGCAAATTGTTGGGAGATTGACTCCTGGTTCGGCACTAGAAGGTGTTTAGGCATTAGAAAGCAGCGAGTAGGGATAATGGGCACATACCCTAATTGGAAGGAAGTGACTAATGATGTCCCACAAGGATCTGTGCTGGGACGTGAACTATTCATTAAATTTATTAACAACTTAGATAACACAATGGATAACACATTCGCTGATGATACAGTGCTTGGTGACACACTGTCGTGGCGACAGAAGCAGATAATTACAATGAGGCAGTGGCTGATAAAGTGAGTGGGTGAAATGTTCTTTATTTTATATTCACTCATGAGGATGTGGGCATTGCTGGCTAGGCCAGCATTTATTGCCCATCCTTAATTGCCCTTGAGAAGGTGGTGATGAGCCACCTTCTTGAACCACTGCAGTCTACGTGGTGTAGGTACACCAACAGTGCTGTTAGGGAGGGAGATGGATTATGCCAGGTGGATTTCAATGCAGGCAAGTGGGGTTACCCATATGGAGCAAGATACAAATATTTTTCAAATAGTAAAAAATTAGCACCAAGAAGGCCCAAAAAGAAGTCTAGGGATCCAGATATACAGATCACTGAGATGTAATGGGATAGGTAGGAAAAGTAACTGAAAAGGCGCCTGGGTTATCATCCTCTTTAATGAGAGATTCAGAATATAAAGGGAAGGATTTCTTGATACAGCTATACAAAGCTCTCATTAGGCAACATCTGGAGTATTCTGTACAATCCTGGGCTCTGCACTCAAATTAGAAAGTATATAATGGTCTTATAGTGCGGATTCACCAGAATGTTACCAGATTCTGGGGATTTTGTTCTATTTAGATTTTGAGGAGAGATTACATAAATCATAGGCCTGCCGTGCCCCCTGGAATAGAGATGGTTGATTTGATTGAGGACTTCAGAATTTTGAAATGAACAGATCAGGTAGATAGAGACATACTTTTTTTCTGACTGATGTGGGAATCTAGAACCAGGAGTCTTAACACTAGAGTCCAGGTGTTCTGGTATCTTTCCATATAAGAGACTGTTAGTTAAAATGTAAGGCTCATAGAATTGCAGGCAAATTGTTGGGCAATTGACTTCTGGTTAGGCACTAGAAGGTGTTTAGGCATTAGAAAGCAGAGAGTAGGGATAATGGGCACATAGCCTAATTGGAAGGAAATGACTAATGATGTCCAACAAGGATCCGTGCTGGGACGAATAAAATAAATACTTCTTTTTGCTAAGTATGGGACGTTTCCCCCCAAAAAGAGGTAGAGGGAAGCTCAATTAATGATTTTAGATCTGAGATTGATAGACTTTTGCTGGTCGATATTAAAGGGCATGGAGGCAAAGTTAGTGGATGAAAATAAGTAATATCAGCCATAATCTGACTGCAACAGGCAGAAGGGGTTGAGTGGCTGATTCCCATGATGCAACATTTTTGATAATATGTTGTAGGGATGCTCTTTCATGAACCCAAAAGGTGATAACTAAGTTCAGATGAAATCAGTTCCAATGGCCTTAAACAAACAACGTTCATTTATTAGTGTCACAAGTAGGCTTACATTCACGCTGCAGTGAAGTTACTGTGAAAATCCCCTCATCGCCACAGTTTGGCACCTGTTCGGGTATACTAAGGGAAAGTTTAGCATGGGCAATGTACCTAACCAGCACGTCTTTTCAACTGGGGAAACTGGGGCACCCAGAGGAAATCCACGCAGACATGGGGAGAACATGCAGACTCCACACAGACCGTGATCCAAGCCAGGAATTGAACCCGGATCCCTAGCGCTGTGAGGCAGCAATGCTAACCACTGTGCCACCGTGCCACCAGAATACTTTATTACGGCTTTGCTTCATTAATGATCACAGAGGAGTCATTAGGCATGCTGACAGAATGCATCAAAGATCGATCTGTGTCCTTGGATTTTTACTCTTTCTCAAACAAATGTGGGGTGTGGAATCCAGATTGGCACCAGATGAAAGTATCTTATAAGCTGCCATGGGGCTATAATAGATGCGAATTATCTTGTGCCAATGATTGCACAGTATTTGGAAATCAAGTGTCCTGAAAAGTAAGACGTACTTATCCCCAGTGGCGTTTACAGGTCTATAGGAGTCTCACTGTTTCCCTGGACCAAACAGCAAGGTGATTGAAGCCAAGATTGCTGCTTCCTGGTATCCATGGGGAACAGAACACCATTTGTCCTGTGACCCAGCGGATGTACCTTTTAGATGATTAATTCTTTAACCAGCACCTTTGGGCAGCACGGTGGCACAGTGGCTAGCACTGCTGCCTCACAGTGCCAGGGACCCGTGTTCGATTCCTGCCTCGGGTCACTGTCTGTGTGGAGTTTGCACATTCTCCTCGTGTCTGCATGGGTTTCCTCCAGGTGCTCTGATTTCCTCCCACACTCCAAAGATGTGTGGGCTAGGTTGATTGGCCATGATAAATTGCCACTTACTGTCAGGATGACTAGGAGGGTAAATATGTGGGGTTGTGGGGATAAGACCTGGGTGGGATTGTTGTCAGTGCAGGCTCAATGGGCCAAATGGCCTCCTTCTGCACTGTTGATTCTATGAAATCCATCCCCCCCCCAGATTACCTGGTCATTTGACATTACTGTGTGTGGGACCTTGCTGTGTGTAAATTGACTGGGCGTTTCCGACATGAATAGTGAAGATACTTCAAAACTATTCTTGTCCATAAAAGTACTTTTTAAATGCACACCATTTTTATTTCTGAATTGTGTGCAATGTCAACAGTGAATCATAGAATCCCTATAGTGCAGAAGGAGGCCGTTCAGCCCATTGAGACTGCACCGACCACAATCCCACCCAGCCCCTATTCCCATAACCCCACATATTTCACCTGCTAATCTTCCTGACACTAGGGTCAATTTATCATGGCCAATCCACCTAACCTGCACATCTTTAGACTGTGAGAGGAAACCGGAGCACCCAGAGGAAACCCACACAGAAAAGGGGAGAATGTGCAGACTCCACATAGACAGTGACCCAAGCCGGGAATCAAACCCAGGTCCCCGGCGCTGTGAGACAGCAGTGCTAACCACTGTGTCACGTGCCACCCCAAAGATCCCTGAAATTCTTGAGTAGCATTCAAGAACTTGGGTGCCGTTGTGATTTTTAACTGGTACTGATCGGCAATCATATCTGTAACTTCAAGCTACAGGTGACACACCTCTCAGGTAAACTCCCTGGCAAGCTGGAGTCTCCAGAAGCATGGCCCTTTTGAAAGGTCAATGATGTCCATTTTAATTCTTTAAATCTGCTCAGCTTTTTATCGTCTCACTGCCAGTGCTTTTGTATCTTGCTGTTTCCTCACCACCTGGCATCCAACACAGTCTCCTGTTCATCCTCCTCCTAATAGGAAATGCAATATGGAGTCCACAACATACCCTCTACGTTACAATCTGCACTGCACGACAATCACAACTGACAAAGCTAGCAAGACAAAATCACTCCAATCCCAATAAGGCTCTTACTTTAGTTAGAAAGTTGCCCTAACTTTCAAAATATGAGATGATTCAGGCCTCACAGTTCTTGGAGGAATCTCAGCATCCATCAGGAGAACAGCTTGTGACCGCCTCCAGACTTATGAAACCAGGTGTTCAGGTTAAATGAGAATGGCAATGTTCCTCAGGAGCAGTGTTCTTGTGCGGACTAAGCGATAGAAATTAATTGCTGTAATTTCATTATTGTAGACCATTTGACTGCCATCATGATGAAAGGTAAATCTTTTCACAGAATTTCACAGAATCCCTGCAGTGCAGAAAGAGGCCTTTCGGCCCATCGAGCCCTATCCCCGTAACCTCACGTATTTACCCAGCAAGTTCCTTACACTAAGGGGCAATTTTGCCTGGCCAATCAACCTAACCTGCACATCTTTGGAGTGTGGGAGGAAACCAGAGCACCCGGAGGAAACCCACACAGATACGGGGGGAATGTGCAAACTCCACACAGACAGACACCCAAGGCCAGAATTGAACCCGGGTCCCTGGTGCTATGAGGCAGCAGTGCTAACCACTGTGGCACTGTGCCACTCAAGACTTTGTTGTAATCTAATGATTTCCATGGTTCGAAGTGAAAAGGAATTTGAGAAAACAAGTACACAAGAAAAAGTAGCAAGAGTAGATTGTTACAGCACATCAAATCTGCTCTGTCATTCAGTATGATTATGGCTGATCTTTGTTGGCTGCTCTTCAGTTTTAACTCCATTTCCCTGCCATTTTCCATATCCACGATTCCCTGGGAGATCAAAAATCTGTCTTTTCAGCCTGAAATAGATTCAATGATGGAACATTCCCATCTCTCTGGGGTCGAGAATTCCAACCTTTTGAGAGGTGTGCTGGTGGTGGAGGAAGGGCCTGATGATATGGAGTTAGATAAGAATCCCCCTAGTCTCTGTGTCGCAAAAACCTTTTAAATGCAACATGAACTATTTTTCCCTTGATGTTTGTAGGGAACTTCAGAAACTAAATGATACAACTTATTATTCATCAATTGTTTAACCAACATGGAAAACCTTTTATCGCTTAAAAAGTCAATTTTCCCTTCTGTGCTTTCACATCTTTTCAATGTCAACAGTTTCACATGACGACAAATGTTCAGCCAGCCTGCCATCCAAAACCCATTCATCTCCCATCCCATGACTACAACCTTTCCCATTAATCTCTATTCACCGACACCCGTTTGGTGGCTGTTCTCTAAATCTGCTTCCCAACCTGCAAATATATCAACCCACACTTCAGCAGTCCTACAACCAAAGGATCAGAGAGTAAAACTCTAACTCTTATCACATCAAAAATGTATGCTGAGGAACAATCACATGAAGAGGAGGAAGGCTTCGGGAACACTCTCATCCTCAAGACCGCCCAATGCCCAAGACTGCAAGGATGAGGCTGAGACATCTGCACAGGTGGGATTTTCCAGCGCTTCCCGCCAGCTGGATCTTCTGGGCCCACTGAAGTCGACCCCCACACTCTCCCCCAGTGGGCTCCCTGGCGGAAGGACAGGCGAGCCATGAAAAAGCCCGTTGACTTTGGCGGGACTGGAAGATTCCTCTGGCAGCCACTGGCCTGCCACATCTAAGTAAGAAGTCTCACAACACCAGGTTAAAGTCCAACAGGTTTATTTGGTAGCAAATACCATAAGCTTTCGGAGCGATGCCCCTTCGTCAGATGGAGTAGTTATCTGTTCTCCAACAGTACACAGACACAGAAATCAAGTTACAGAATACTAATTAGAATGCAAATCTCTACAGCCAGCCAGGTCTTAAAAGGTACAGATAATGTGGGTGGAGGGAACATTAAACACAGGTTAAAGAGATGTGTATTGTCTCCAGACAGAACAGCTAGTGATATTATGCAAGATCAGGGGGAAAGCTGTGGCGAGCTGTGGGGGTTACTGATAATGTGACATAAATCCAACATCCCGGTTTAGGCCATCCTCATGTGTGCGGAACTTGGCTATCAGTTTCTGCTCAGCGACTCTGCGCTGTTGACAGCGCAGAGTCGCAGAGCAGAAACTGATAGCCAAGTTCCGCACACATGAGGATGGCCTAAACCGGGATGTTGGATTTATGTCACATTATCAGTAACCCCCACAGCTCGCCACAGCTTTCCCCCTGATCTTGCATAATATCACTAGCTGTTCTGTCTGGAGACAATACACATCTCTTTAACCTGTGTTTAATGTTCCCTCCACCCACATTATCTGTACCTTTAAGACCTGGCTGGCTGTAGAGATTTGCATTCTAATTAGTATTCTGTAACTTGATTTCTGTGTCTGTGTACTGTTGGAGAACAGATAACTACTCCATCTGACGAAGGGGCATCGCTCCGAAAGCTTATGGTATTTGCTACCAAATAAACCTGTTGGACTTTAACCTGGTGTTGTGAGACTTCTTACTGTGCTTACCCCCGTCCAACGCCGGCATCTCCACATCATGATTGCCACATCTGCCATGGGAAAATCCACCATGGGGGCGGGGGGGGGGGGGGGGGGGGGGGGAGAATTCTGGCCAAAAAATGCAAGGTGAATAATTCCACGCATTATGTGTTGAGCACAACTCAAATAGAACGGAAATGATATTGTGTCAGAGTCCTGTTCATTGGAAAATATTCCCATGGTTCATGGTGTGAAGGTGTTTCTCCAAATACACACACCACTATGCAAGTGAAAGTGAAAGCACAACATCTTCTGAATACATGCTACAGAGCTTCAGCAAATATTGTGACATGTCTGCTAAAGAGCAATTACACCTTATTGTTTTCCTTTTAAAATGCTAAGCTGCAATAATATCTTGCTTACAAACCAATTCCACCACCACACATTCTGAACCGTGTGAAACTCTGCTTCTAAAAAAAAGGGAGCACATAATCCTTTTAGACAAAAAAATAAATCACACAAGGGATTACCAACACTTCTGATCTCTGAAGTGGACTATGAGTAAAGTGGCCAGACGGTAGCATAGGTTTTCATACTGGGATAAGCGGAGCTCAGGACGTCTGGGCGGTCATCATATTTCTCTCATTCTGCATTTATTGGTTTACTGACATGTTGTTTTGGCTGTTGTACGCTAACAAAAAAACATTTCCTGCAGTGACAGTACTGCTTTCACTTGGGCATCTGAGACGGGGGCTGGATGTTGTTAAGCGCATGATTTTTGGTCTCTTCAGCTTTTGGGGAAGTGGGGGGGGGGGGGGTTGGAGTCGGTGACAGCAACAGCAAAAGTTCCCCATTTGCTTTGTGTACAGAAAACATTTGATTTCTTTGTTCCTCTGACCCCCTTCATGTTGAGGATGCAAATAAATAAAGATCATCCCAGTATAACTAAGTCTGGAGATGGTTATCATCTTTTTTTAAACGACCTGCATTTCCATAGTGGCTTTCCCCAATCACTGTACATCTGATTCACAGCCAATGAAATACTTTTTGAAGTGTAGCAACTTTTAGTGCAGGGAACAGGGCAGCTGATTTGCACTCAGCAAATTTAAGTTGAAAATGTATTTATTCGTGTCACAAATAGGCTTACATTAACACTGCAATGAAGTTACTGTGAAAATCCCCTAGTCACCACACTCTGGTGCCTGTTCGGGTACACTGAGGGAGAATTTAGCATGGCCAATGCACCTAACCAGCACATCTTTCGGATTGAGAGAGGAAACTGGAGCTCCCGGAGGAAACCCACGCAGAGAATGGGCAGAATGTGAAGACTCCACACAGACAGTGACCCAAGCCAGGAATCGAACCTGGGTCACTGGCGCTGTGAGGAAGCAGACCGAACCACTGTGCCACCTTTCCCATGTA
Organism: Mustelus asterias; assembly: GCF_964213995.1. Lineage (NCBI taxonomy): Eukaryota > Metazoa > Chordata > Chondrichthyes > Carcharhiniformes > Triakidae > Mustelus > Mustelus asterias. The sequence continues at coordinate 23,857,084 of NC_135807.1, forward strand.
CAGCACAAATTTTGCAATGTGATAATGACCAGATTATCTGGGTTTTTTAAAAAAAAGTGATTGAGGGATAAATATTAGTCAGGACACCGGGAATAACTCTTCTGCTCCTCTTCAGAGTCGTGCCATGGGATCTTTTTACATTCACCTCAGCAGGCAGGTGGGGTCTCAATTTACGGTCTTATCCATTGATAGCAACTCCAACAATACAATGCTTCCTCAGTACTGGAAAATCAGCCTTGATTTAGCCTTGATTTTTGTGTTTAAGGCCGAAAGTAAGACTTGAAGTTGCAACCATTCTAAAAATGCTTGTGACATTAAACGTTAAAGCATTCTTTACTTACCTACAATTTGGCAACTTTTTACAAAAGTAATCTTTGATTTCAAGCTTAATCCCTGCACACACTGTACAGAGAAGGTTATGGATTTCTTTTTTTTTGCGGAGAGGGCGGGGGGTGGGGGGGGGGGGGGGGGGGAGACAGCTTTGGAGGCATTTGCTTCACTCCCACTCCTAAGTTCACTTGAAAGGTCTTGCTATTTTCACCTGAGACACAGACAATGTTTGAGGAAACTATGCGTCACTCAGGAAGCTATAAATGAATGAGCCACCTGTTAATGCTGGAACAGAAGATTATCCCCACCACAGGCAATGCACTGCCAGTGAATGCAAATATTATCATTCACGCAACAATGGTGCTGTTTCCCAAGAAGAGAAGAGAGAGCTGCTGGGAACATCTGTTTCACCGTGGGTATTTAGCAGCTTGCAAAACACTGCACTTTGTCTCAATCATGATGCCACATCTGCCTCCTTTCACAACCCCATCAACTGAGGATCGATTTTTTTGCAATATGCCTTTAAGGGATAGCAGCAAAAAATAATGTAAGGGAAGTGTATCATGTGATCCTGTCGGAGCTAAAAAGACTTTTGGACACAGTGTTCACGATTGATGGATCCTTTATGGCCTTCTTATCGAAAAGGAAAGGAGAACTGAAGAATTCCTAAGGCTTCTTCAGCCTGCCCTCCTACACCTATGACTGTGTGGCCACATTCCCCTCCAAGTTTGCTGACGACGCCAGTAGATCGGATCTCAAACAATGACGAGACAGAGTACAGGAATGAGATAGAGAATCTGGTGAACTGGTGTGATGACAATAATCTCTCTCTCAATGTCAACAAAACAAAGGAGATTGTCATCGACTTTAGGAAGTGTAGTGGAAAACATACCCTTGTCTACATCAAAGGGGATGAAGTAGAATGGGTCGAGAGCTTCAGGTTTTTATTATCCAGATCACCAACAACCTGTCCTGGTCCCCCCATTCCGACACTATAGTTAAGAAAGCCCACCAACACCTCTACTTCCTCAGAAGACGAAGGAAATTTGACATGTCAGCTACGACTCTCACCAACTTTTACAGATGCACCATAGAAAGCATTCTTCCTGGTTGTATCACAGCTTGGTATGGCTCCTGCTCTGCCCAAGACCACAAGGAACTACAAAAGGTTGTGAATGTAGCCCAATCCATCACATAGACCAGCCTCCCATCCATTGACTCTGTCTATACTTTCCGCTGGCAAAGCAGCCAGTATAATTAAGGACCCCATGCACCCTGGACTTTCTCTCTTCCACCTTCTTCCATTGGGAAAAAGGTGCTGCAAAGTCTGAGGTCACGTACCAACGGACACAAGAACAGCTTCTTTCCTGCTGCCATCCGACTTTTGAATGGACCTACCTTGCATTAAGTTGATCTTTCTCTACACCCTAGCTATGAATGCAACACTACATTCTGCACTCTCCAGCTTCCTTCTCTATGAACAGTACGCTCTGCCTGTATGGCGTGCAAGAAACAATACTTTTCATTGTATACTAATACATGCGACAATAATATATCAAATGAAATCCTCAATTGTGTATGGTCAGTTTTTTTATAGGGCACAACTTCTAGGAGAGATAATTGTTTCTAGTCATGCACACTGCTAAATTATTTACATATCATACAAAGAGGTAGGCCCAAGACAATAGCTGTTTAATCACATCCCTTTGGTGATGCCATAATCTTTAGTGTAGATGGATGGAATGTCCATTCAGACAATGGTCATTTAATCATTGCTAACAGCACTGAAAGTGTGATTAAGACAAGACATTTAGCAGTCCTGTTGATAGATATAGTGAAACATCCTCTTTGTCTGCACTGACTATTTCATGTATATGCAGAGACAACCAGTCTACAATGAGGGTGCTGCTAATTTTCCTAGCCCTCTGCTGAGCTCAGTTCTCCTCTCCCAGAATCCAACCTCAGTTTCACTTTGGCCGGGAGCAGAATAGCTTTGAGGTCCTCAAGCTTTCTATCCATGTCTATCTGTTCACATCTGCCCAAAATTAATAAAGTAATACACTGTCTTTGCACAATCCCACAAAAAAAAAACACCAAATCAGACAATTTAAGTTTAGGGTTTTTTAAAGTTTTTTTTAATTTTGAGGCAGTCCACAACTCTGGACAAAAATGATAAGCCTCATGGATCCTGGAATTGAAGACTACTCTTAATAGTCATAGCTGATGATATAGAGGCATGATGGTCCAGAGGAGTGCATTAAGTCCATCATGTCCATGTACATCTGTGCATTTTCTTAAATGATCTGAGCATTACTTCACACAGCCCTTGGCATTCTGAAAGCACTTTAGGATGGAACTCAGCTGTAGTTTCAAGAATTGTGGTGGTGTGTTGCATATTACATAAGTTCACCTTACAATAACAGCTCCTAATGAATTTCCCAGAGAAGGAAGAGAATACCTGAAAGGACAGAAGGAGGAGGATGCAGACAACAATTCTTTTCTAGCTGCAAGATACACTAGGGAGGCAGTGGCATAGTAGTACTGTTACTGGACTAGTAATCCTGAGACCCAGGGTAATACTCTGGGGACCCGGGTTCGAATCCCACTAAAGCAGTTGGTGAATTTTGAATGAAAAGTCTACTGACAAGTCTACCTTTGACAAGGTACCACATGGTAGGTTGTTGCATAAGGTTAAATCTCACGGGATCCAGGGTGAGGTAAAATGGATACAAAATTGGCTTGATGGCAGAAGACAGAGGGTGGTTGTAGAGGGTTGTTTTTCAAACTGGAGGCCTGTGACCAGCGATGTGCCTCAGGGATCAGTGCTGGGCCCACTGTTATTTGTCATTTATATTAATGATTTGGATGAGAATTTAAGAGGCATGGTTAGTAAGTTTGCAGATGACACCAGGATCAGTGGCATAATGGACAGTGAAGAAGCTAATCTAGGATTGCAATGGGATCTTGATCAATTGGGCCAGTGGGCTGAAGAATGGCAGATGGAGTTTAATTTGAATAAATGCAAGGTGATGCATTTTGGTAGATTGAACCAGGGCAGGACTTACTCAGTTAATGGTAAGGCGTTGAGGAAAGTTACAGAACAAAGAGATCGAGGGGTACAGGTTCATAGCTCCTTGAAAGTGGAGTCACAGGCGGACAGAGTGATGAAGAAGGCATTCAGCATGCTTGGTTTCATTGGTCAGAACATTGAATACAGGAGTTGCGAAATCTTGTTGAAGTTGTACAAGACTTTGATAAGGCCACACTTGGAATACTGTGTACAGTTCTGATCACCCTATTATAGAAAGGATATTATTAAACTAGAAAGAGTGCAGAAAAGATTTACTAGGATGCTACCGGGACTTGATGGTTTGAGTGAAAAGGAGAGGCTGGATAGACTGGAACTTTTTTCTCTGGAGCGTAGGAAGCTTCGGGGTGATCTTATAGAGGTCTATAAAATAATGCGGGGCATAGATTAGCTGGATAGTCAATATTCTTTCCCAAAGGTAGGGGAGTCTAAAACTCGAAGGCATAGCTTGAAGATGAGAGGGAGAAGATACAAAAGGGTCCAGAGGGGCACTTTTTTCACACAGAGGGTGGTGAGTGTCTGGAACAAGCTGCCAGAGGTAGTAGTAGAGGTGGATACAATCTTGTCTTTTAAAAAATGTTTAGACAGTTACATGGGTAAGATGGGTATAGAGGGATATGGGCCAAACGTGTTAATTGGGACTAGCTTAGGGGTTAAAAAACAAGTTGGACAAGTTGGGCTGAAGGGCCTGTTTCCATGCTGTAAACCTCTATGACGGTCATGAAACCATTGTCAATTATGGTAAAAACACATCTAATGTCCTTTAGGGAAGGAAATCTGCCATCCTTACCTGGTCTGGCCTACAGGTGATGCCAGACCCACAGTAATGTGGCTGACTCTCAAATGCCCTCTTAAATGGAGGATAGTTAGGGATGGGCAATAAATGCTCACTCAGCCAGCGATGCCCACATCCCATAAATGAATAAGAAAATTGAGTTGGAGTGACTTTTGGAGATCATTCCAAATTGAACAGGTATGTTGTTTTAGGTAGTGTGGAGGAGTGTGCCTCTCCAGGGGTAAGACACAGTGACCAGGTCACTGGCACACAGTCAGGCTCTGTGGCTCGGAAAGGGAAGAGAGGGGTTAGGAGAGCGATAGTGGTGGGGGATCCATCAGTCAGAGGCACAGACAGGCGATTCTGTGGGGGCGAACAGGACTCCAGGATGGTAGTCTGCCTACCTGGTGCTGGGGTCACGGATGTCTCCGAGCGGATAGGAGGCATATTAAAAGGGGAAGATAAAGAAACGGATGTCATTATACACATTGGTGGAAATCACGTAGATAGGAAGAGCAGGGGGGTCCAAAGAGAGCAATTCAGGGAGTTGGGAAATAGGTTAAAAAGTAGGGTCACTAGGGTGGCCATCTCTGGGCTACTCCCAATGCCTCGTGCCAGTGAGGCTAAGAATAGGGAGTTGGTACAAATGAATGCCTGGCTAAAGGACTGGTCCAGGAAGGAGGGCTTCATTTTCATAGATCAATGGGAAGTTTTCAGGAGAGGATGGCACCTGTACAAGAGGGAGGGGTCACAACTAAGTTGGAAGGGCACAAATATCCTGGCTGGGAGCTTTGCTAGTGCAGTTCGGGGGGGTTTAAACTAGTATGGCAGGGGGGTGGGGATCAAAATATTAGGTCTATAAGAGTGGAGGCTGGGGACGAGCTTGGGGCTGGGACAAGGCTGGCAAAGAAGAAGAGCACTCTGGGGGAGGACGACCTCACTGAGCCTGGAGGTCTGGAGTGCTTATACTTCAATGCAAGGAGCGTAGCAGGTAAGACAGACGAACTTGGGGCCTTAATGCGCACGAGGAATTTGGATGTGGTTGCGGTGACAGAGACTTGGTTGAAAGAGGGACAGGACTGGCAGCTGAATATTCCAGGGTACAAGTGTTTTAGGCGAGACAGAGGAGGGACCAAAAGAGGTGGGGGAGTAGCGGTATTAGTTGGAGAGCATATTACAGCGGTGCAGAGGGAGGACAATTCAGAGGGGTTGTGTAACGAGTCACTCTGGGTGGAGCTTAGAAACAGGAAAGGCGCAGTCACTATGTTGGGGGTGTACTACAGGCCCCCCAACAGCCCAAGGGAAGTGGAAGAATGGATATGTCAGGAGATACTGGATAGGTGCAGGAAAAATAGGGTTGTTGTAGTGGGAGACTTCAATTTCCCTGGTATAGACTGGAAATCGCTGAGGGCAGGGACTCTGGATGGGGAGGAATTTGTAAAATGTGTACAGGAGGGTTCGTTGGAACAATATGTAGACAGCCCGACTAGAGAGGGGGCTATACTGGACCTGGTACTGGGGAATGAGCCCGGTCAGGTCTTCAAAGTTTTGGTAGGGGAACATGTGGCAAATAGTGACCACAATTCTGTTAGCTTTAGGATAGTGATGGAAAAGGATGTGTGGTGTCCCAAGGGTAAGGTGTTGGATTGGGGGAAGGCTAACTTTAGTGGGATCAGGCAGAAATTGGCAGCTCGTGATTGGGAGAGGCTGTTTGAGGGTAAATCCACATCTGGTATGTGGCAGTCTTTTCAGGAACGGCTGTTAGGGCTACAGGACAAGCATGTGCCTGTAAAAAAGAAGGATAGGAAGGGTAGGATTAGAGAACCGTGGATAACCAGGGAAATTGAGGGACTGGTCAAAAAGAAAAGAGAGGCGTATGTTAGGTCCAAGCAGCTAAAAACGGAGGGAGCTCTGGAGGAGTACAAAGAAAGTAGGAAAGTACTCAAACGGGGAATTAGAAGAGCAAAAAGGGGTCACGAAATGTTCTTGGCAGACAGGATTAAGGAGAATCCCAAGGCATTTTATTCATACGTTAGGAACAAAAGGGTTGTTAGGGAAAAAATCGGATCTCTCAGGGACAATAGTGGGGACTTATGCTTGGAGCCCAAAGAAGTAGGGGAGATCCTAAATGAATACTTTGCGTCGGTATTCACAAAGGAGAGGGATGTGTTGACTGGGAGTGTCTCTGAGGAGAGTGTTGAACCGTTGGAGAAAATCTCCATTACAAAGGAGGAAGTGTTAGGTTTGTTAGAGAATATAAAGACTGACAAATCCCCAGGGCCTGATGGAATCTATCCAAGGCTGCTCAGGGAGACGAGAGGTGAAATCGTTGGGCCTCTGACGCAAATCTTTGTCTCGTCACTGGACGCAGGTGAGGTCCCAGAGGATTGGAGGATAGCCAATGTGGTCCCGTTATTTAAGAAGGGTAGGAAGGATAACCCGGGTAATTATAGGCCGGTGAGCTTGACGTCCGTGGTGGGGAAGTTGTTGGAGAAGATTCTTAGAGATAGGATGTATGCGCATTTAGAAAGGAATAAACTCATTAACGATAGTCAGCATGGTTTTGTGAGAGGGAGGTCATGCCTCACTAACCTGGTGGTATTTTTTGAAGAAGTGACCAAAATGGTTGACGAAGGAAGGGCCGTGGATGTTGTCTATATGGACTTTAGTAAAGCGTTTGACAAAGTCCCTCATGGTAGGCTAGTGAAAAAGGTTGGATCTCATGGGATAAAGGGGGAGGTGGCTAGATGGGTGGAGAACTGGCTTGGTCATAGAAGACAGAGGGTGGTAGTGGAAGGGTCTTTTTCCAGCTGGAGGCCTGTGACTAGTGGTGTACCGCAGGGCTCTGTATTGGGACCTCTGCTGTTTGTGATTTATATAAATGATCTGGAAGAAGGAGTAACTGGGGTGATCAGTAAGTTTGCGGACGACACAAAACTGGCAGGACTTGCAGATTGTGAGGAACATTGTCAGAGGCTACAGATGGATATAGATAGGCTGGAAATTTGGGCAAAGAAATGGCAGATGGAGTTCAATCCTGATAAATGCGAAGTGATGCATTTTGGTGGGAATAATGTAGGGAGGAGCTACACGATAAATGGAAGAACCATAAAGGGTGTAGAGACGCAGAGGGACCTGGGTGTGCAAGTCCACAGATCTTTGAAGGTGACGTCACAGGTGGAGAAGGTGGTGAAGAAGGCATATGGCATGCTTGCCTTTATAGGACGGGGCATAGTGTATAAAAGTTGGGGTCTGATGTTGCAGATGTATAGAACGTTGGTTCGGCCGCATTTGGAATACTGCGTCCAGTTCTGGTCACCACACTACCAGAAGGACGTGGAGGCTTTGGAGAGAGTACAGAGGAGGTTTACCAGGATGTTGCCTGGTATGGAGGGGCTTGGTTATGAGGAGAGATTGGGAAAACTGGGGTTGTTCTCCTTGGAAAGACGGAGGATGAGGGGAGACTTAATAGAGGTGTATAAAATTATGAAAGGCATAGATAGGGTGAACATAGAACATAGAAAGCCACAGCACAAACAGGCCCTTCGGCCCACAAGTTGCGCCGATCATATCCCTACCTCTAGGCCTATCCATAGCCCTCAATCCCATTAAATCCCATGTACTCATCCAGAAGTCTCTTAAAAGACCCCAACGAGTTTGCCTCCACCACCACCGACGTCAGCCGATTCCACTCACCCACCACCCTCTGAGTGAAAAACTTACCCCTGACATCTCCTCTGTACCTACCCCCCAGCACCTTAAACCTGTGTCCTCTCGTAGCAACCATTTCAGCCCTTGGAAATAGCCTCTGAGAGTCTACCCTATCCAGACCTCTCAACATCTTGTAAACCTCTATCAGGTCACCTCTCATCCTTCGTCTCTCCAGGGAGAAGAGACCAAGCTCCCTCAACCTATCCTCATAAGGCATGCCCCCCAATCCAGGCAACATCCTTGTAAATCTCCTCTGCACCCTTTCAATGGCTTCAACATCTTTCCTGTAATGAGGTGACCAGAACTGCGCGCAGTACTCCAAGTGGGGTCTAACCAGGGTCCTATAAAGCTGCAGCATTATCTCCCGACTCCTAAACTCAATCCCTCGATTAATGAAGGCTAGTACTCCGTACGCCTTCTTGACCGCATCCTCCACCTGCGAGGCCGATTTAAGAGTCCTATGGACCCGGACCCCAAGGTCCTTCTGATCCTCTACACTGCTAAGAATGGTACCCTTCATATTATACTGCTGCTTCATCCCATTGGATCTGCCAAAATGGATCACTACACACTTATCCGGGTTGAAGTCCATCTGCCACTTCTCCGCCCAGTCTTGCATTCTATCTATGTCTCGCTTCAACTTCTGACATCCCTCCAAACTATCCACAACACCACCTACCTTGGTGTCGTCAGCAAACTTACCAACCCATCCCTCCACTTCCTCATCCAGGTCATTTATGAAAATGACAAACAGCAAGGGTCCCAGAACAGATCCCTGGGGCACTCCACTGGTCACTGACCTCCATGCAGAGAAAGACCCCTCCACAGCCACTCTCTGCCTTCTGCAGGCAAGCCAGTTCTGGATCCACAAGGCAACAGCCCCTTGGATCCCATGCCCTCTCACTTTCTCAAGAAGTCTTGCATAGGGGACCTTATCGAACGCCTTGCTGAAGTCCATATAGACCACATCCACTGCTCTTCCTTCGTCAATGTGTTTGGTCACATTTTCAAAGAACTCAACCAGGCTCGTAAGGCACGACCTGCCCCTGACAAAGCCGTGCTGACTACTTTTGATCATACTAAACTTCTCTAGATGATCATAAATCCTGTCTCTCAGGATCCTCTCCATCAACTTACCAACCACTGAGGTTAGACTCACCGGTCGGTAATTTCCCGGGCTGTCCCTGTTCCCTTTCTTGAATATAGGGACCACATCTGCAATCCTCCAATCCTCCGGAACCTCTCCCGTCTCCATCGACGATGCAAAGATCATCGCCAAAGGCTCCGCAATCTCCTCCCTCGCCTCCCACAGTAACCTGGGGTACATCCCATCCGGTCCCGGCGACTTACCAACCTTGATGCCATTCAATAGTTCCAACACATCCTCTTTCTTTATGTCCACATGCTCGATCCTTTCTGTCCACCGCAAACCAGCAGTACAACCACCCAGATCCCTTTCCACCGTGAATACCGAGGTAAAGTATTCATTAAGCACCTCCGCCATTTCTAACGGTTCCGCACAAACTTTTCCCCCTTCACCTTTTAAGGGTCCTATGCCTTCATATCTCATCCTTTAACTCTTGACATATTTGTAGAAAGCCTTGGGATTCTCCTTAATCTTACCCGCCAAGGTCTTCTCATGACCCCTTCTCGCTCTCCTAATTTCTTTCTTAAGCTCCTTCCTACATCCCGTGTACTCCTCTAAATCCTTAACACCTCCTAACTCTCTGAACCTTCTGTACGCCTCTCTTTTCTTATTCACCAGGTTCATCACAACCTTCGTGCACCACGGTTCCCGTACCCTACCAACACCCCCCTGTCTCATCGGAACGTTGTCATGCAGAGCTCCAGACAAACATTCCTTGAAAATCCTCCACTTTCCTTTAGTACTTTTCCCCAAGAATGCCTCCTTCCAATTTACCCGTCTAATTTCCTCCCTGATGACACTGTATTTCCCTTTACTCCAGAGAAACACTTTCCTAGCCTGCCTGATCCTATCTCTTTCCAATGCTATCGTGAAGGAGATAGAATTATGATCGCTATCCCCAAGATGCTCACCCACCGAGAGATCCTCCACCTGTCCAGGTTCATTAGCCAGCACCAGATCAAGTACAGCCTCTCCTCTCGTAGGCTTATCCACATACTGTGTCAGGAAACTCTCCTGAACACACCTAACAAACTCCTCTCCATCCAAACCCCTAGCCCTAGGGATATTCCAATCTATGTTTGGGAAATTAAAATCTCCCATCACGACAACTCTGTTATTCCTACATCTCTCCAGGATCTGTTTCCCCATCTGCTCCTCAACATCTCTGTTACTATTGGGCGGCCTATAGAAAACACCCAGCAATGTTACCGACCCCTTCCTGTTCCTAACCTCCACCCACAGAGACTCCGTAGTCAATCCCTCCACGGCGTCCACCTTCTCTACAGCCGTGACACTATCCCTGATCAACAGTGCCACTCCCTCCCCTCTCTTGCCTCCCTCCCTGTCCTTCCTGAAACATCTAAAACCCGGCACCTGAAGCACCCAGTCCTGTCCCTGAGACATCCAAGTCTCTGTAATGGCCACCACATCACAATTCGAAGCAGCAATCCACGCTCTAAGCTCATCCACTTTATTCACTACACTCCTGGCATTAAAATAGACACATCTCAGACCTTCAGCCTGAGCACTTCCCTTCTCCATCACTCGTCTAACCTCCCTCTTACCCTGTCTACATTCCTTATCTATTTGCGAGCTAACCTCCTCGCTCTCAGTCCCCTCATTTCGATTCCCTCCCCCCAACCTTTCTAGTTTAAAGTCTCTCCAGTAGCCTTAGCCAACCTTCCCGCCAGGATATTGGTCCCCCTGGGATTCAAGTGCCACCCGTCTTTTTTAAACAGGTCACACCTGCCCCTAAAGAGGTCCCAATGATCCAAGTACCCAAATCCTTGTCCCTTGCTCCAGTCCCTCAGCCACGCATTCATTCTCCACCGATTCCTGTTCTCACTCTCCCGCGGCACAGGCAGCAATCCCGAGATTACTACCTTTGCATTCCTCTTTCTCAGCTGTCTACCTAACTCCCGATATTCTCTTTTCATGACCCCTTCCCTCTTCTTACCTATGTCAGCAGTACCTATATGCATCACGACCTTCGGCTCCTCTCCCTCCCCCTTCAGGATTTCTGGGACTCGACCAGAGACATCCCGGACCCCTGCACCAGGGAGGCAAACCACCATCCGAGAGTCCCGACTGTGTCCGCAAATACGCCTATCTGACCCCCTCACCGTAGAGTCCCCAATTAGCACTACCCTCCTTTCCTTACCCTTTTGCACTACTGGGCCAGGCTCAGCTCCAGAGACACTGCCACCGCTGCTTCCCCCAGGTGGGCTGTCCTCCCCAGTAGTACTCAGACAGGAGTACTTATTATTAAGGGGCACATCCACCGGGGTGCTCACCATCAACCGAGCTTTCTCCTTCCTCACTGTTACCCAGTTACCCTCCTCCCGTGGTCCCGGTGTGACCACCTGCCGATAGCTCCTGTCAATGACCTCCTCACTATCCCTAACCCGGCGAAGGTCCTCGAGCTGCAATTCCAGTTCCCTAACATGGTCCCTTAGGAACCGCAGCTCAACACACCCAGCACAGATATGGTCGTCCAGGAGGCTAGGAGCCTCCAGGACCTCCCACATCCTACATTGGGAACAACATACTGGCCTCACACTCATAATTGCCCTTTTAAACACACAGGGAAAAAAAAAAGTGAATGAAAATTTTAAACTTACCTTTCCTCCTCCTGTTTTCTCCAAAGCCCTGCTCTCACTGGGTCTTTTTTTTTAGGTTAGAGGAGGAGGGAGGGTGGGATACTCTACAAGTGTAGAGTATCGGGATTCCTCTCTGTTCCAATTTATTGGGGAAAAAAAAAAATCTCTCTCTCCCAGACCTCCCTGCGCGACCACTTCCGGGTTTAGATATTTTAAAAAAAACCCGCGAAAAAGAAGCTTTTCCCCGGGTCGGTGGTGACGTTCACGAGGGGTCATAGGTTCAAGGTGAAGGGGGGGAGGTTTAACACAGATATCAGAAGGACATATTTTACACAGAGGGTCGTGGGGGCCTGGAATGTGTTGCCGGGCAAGGTGGTGGAGGCGGACACACTGGGAACGTTTAAGACTTATCTAGACAGCTATATGAACGGAGTGGGAATGGAGGGATACAAAAGAGTGGTCTAGTTTGGACCAGGGAGCGGCGCGGGCTAATTGTTCTTTGTTTCTCGTTTCAAGGCTTCATTCTATGATCATCTTGCTGGTGCCAGTACAGAGCGAGACTGCGGATAGTTGGGAACCTGTCTCGGGGGCAGGGAATTCAGATGGTGTTCGTGGAAGTGGAAATGAATAGGGTTGGGAAGCATTTTCCGATCAGGGCCAGTGTGATCTCCTGGACTCGTTTCGATCGCCTCAGGGGGTCGGAGAGGAATTTCCCAGATTTTTTTTTCCCCATATTGGCCCTGGGGTTTTCACTCTGGGTTTTCGCCTCTCCCTGGCGATCACATGGTCTGGAATGGGGGGGGTAGGGGTGAGTTAATAGGTTGTGATGAACAAAGCATCGTAGCTGTGAGGGACAGCTCGGTGGATAGGATATTAGTATGTCGATAGGCTGGAAAATTGGGCGGGGATCCTGGATTCAGGATTCAATCCTGGACCGGGGAGCGGCGCGGGCTTGGAGGGCCGAAGGGCCTGTTCCTGTGCTGTATTGTTCTTTGTTCTTTGAATCTTTAAAGGTGAAGGTGAGAATCCCTCAGGAGCAAGACAAAGTTTTAGTGAGGTTGGTTGACTCTCAGTGTTCCCTGACGTCTGAGAGGCTATTGGGAAATCCATGGACTCTGTCTTGGTTGCATCTGCCATTTATTGTGTAATGTGGTCTCCCCGACCACAGTATGCCTGTTAATTCACATGTATCTCATGTTAGCTCTGAATGTTTGAGTATAAAATATATATTATAAATTGTTTTATCTCTCTGAATTTTTATGTTTGTTTATTTAAAACTGGTGGAATCTTATTGCTTTATTCTATGCAGAAGTGTCTCGAATCACAAACTTTGTCTATTTTAAAATGTTATTGGGCCTTCAGTGATTCTTACCAGAAACTGGTTAGTGCGGTCAAGTATTGGAATACTGATGTCAACTATAATTCACTGGAGTTTTTAACACAAGCATACTAATGGACAAGGAAGTATTGGAGGCTCTGATTTCAAAGAAAGCTGTGGCCTCGCTTCCCTGATGGTTTGGTTACAAATACAACACCAGTTGTCCTGAGCTGCATTGATGAAGGTGACCTCAGATTCAAGTCTCAGACTGTCCGAAGTAGTTGATTTCTGTTGCAGAAGCAGTTTGGAGTGCTACAAATGTCCCTAGCATCCCTGGGCTGCGCAGCAAAGGAAGTAGAGTCAGACTGGTTCCCAGTTATCTTTGTAACTTCTGTACGTGGACGAGACTGGAATGGGAAATAAACGACCCCCTCAGTCCATTGCAGTTTACATGGCTTTTTGGCGAGGGAACATTTAGGCTGCCAGCTATCTAAGATGGCCAAAAAAAAAACTTGTTGAGCAGCTTCTGCTGAACGTAGACACTGACTCACTGTCCGATCACTATTGCTGAAAATGATTTTGGTTCATTTTACGCTTCAGGCAGAAATAATTCAAATAAAGTGGGACTGTTAAATACACTGAAAACAGAACCAGAACAGATGCCGAGTAAACTAACGCCCTTGGCTAGGCATCTCAAACATTGGAGAGCTTGATTTCAATTGACAGCAAACAGAGTTGAGCATTTTCAAATATACAAAGTTGTTCAAAGATTAGAATTTTTGACCCCATTATATTCCATAAATACTCCTAAAATTATTAAAATATATAGACCAGTGTTATTTTCCAGTAACGGAATGAAGGTCAATGTTGGCCATTTCATGGCAATTACTGTGTGAGAATAAAAAAAAGATTTCCAGATGGTAAGAAACCGGCCAAAACAAAATAAAAACATTGGCCCTTAGTGGCACAGTCAGTGAGTATAATGCCTAATTGCACTGCAATGCCTGTGGGATATTGTGGCATTGTTGTTTTTACTGGACCTGTAACTAATGTTTGGATTAACGATCTTGGATTGAAATCCCATCATAAATTGCTGTGGAATTGAAGCTCAATTAATTAAAATGTGGTTTTTTAAAAAATCTGGAATGAAGACCAGTTATCAGTAATGGTAACATTGAAAATACTGGATTGACCAAAAAATGCATTTGCCTCACCATTGTTCTCTGGGGAAGGAAATCTACCACCCTTTCCCAGTCTGGCCTATATGTAACGACAGATTTTTTTTTTTAACCGTTCATGGGATATGTTTATTTATTGCCCCTGGTTGCCTTTGACTTTTGTATCAATTGATACAACTTGCCAGGTCACTTCAGGCAGCAGTTAAGAGTCAACCAAATTGCTGTGGCTCCGGTGTCACATGTAGGCCAGCCCAGGTAAGGATGGCAGATTTCCTTCCGAAAAGGACATTAGTGAACCAGACAGGTTTTTCCGACAATCGACAATGGTTTCATGGTCATCAGAAGATTCTTAATTCCAGATTTAAAAAAATATATATTGAATTCAAATTCCACCAACTGCCACAGCAGATTCGAACTCAGGTCCCCAGAACATTAGTTTCTGGATTAATAGTCTAGCGATAATACCACTAGGCCATCACAATGTGTTGAATTTTAACAGCCTTTTAAAATGGTAACCAGAACTAAGTGGCTTGCTACAAGACAGGGGCTTGTCACCATCTTCTCCAAGGCAATGAGGGATTGGCTATAAATGTCGGCGCAGCCAGTGATGCCCACATCCCACGAATGAAGAGAAGGAAAGGAAGAGGCAGACAATTTGCGGCGAGTTAGCCAACCTCATTGAGAGCACCATATCCGGCTAGTATCCAATCATCTGGGTTTGTGGCAGCACAAGAAATAATCAGCACAGTTTTGACAAAGGGTCATCTGGATTTGAAACATCAGCTCTTTTCTTTCCTTACAGATGCTGCCAGACCTGCTGAGATTTTCCAGCGTTTTCACTTTTGGGAGCACAGTTTGTGCTCAGTTTCCTTTACACAGAAATAAGGATGTGGAGACAGACTTCAGGTGAGGATACCTGGGGATTAATTCCCAGCATGCAACGCTAGCAGCACCTGAGAGGTTGGGATGGGCAACAAATTGGAGTGTAAAAACAATCCTTAAAAACTAATAGACGGGTGCAAAGACTGCCATGAAATAATCTGATTTTAGGACAATAAAGAACAAAGGACACATGGGATATGATAAACTAAACTGTTAATAATTATATTATCTTACAATCATTCTCATCCTGACTCAGCTCTATCTTACCTCTGTTAAATAATGAGCAGTAAAATTGGTAGTATTTTATGGTTATCTATCATGTTTCAATTCTAATTATGTAGTTTCTTTTTATCCCCAGGATGATGTTGTTTGTTCATTCCTCCTTCTGTTGAATGCTTTTCTTTTCATATGACTTTGAGCTTTAAAATTTTAAACTTAAAATCTTTAATGACACCATTATCTACTCAAAAAAGTTCATCAATGGCCAGAATTTCTATTGATGCTGTTCCCTGACTGAATCGCTTTGAGATGTACCACATTAGTCCTGATTTTGCTCTTGCCACAGATTTCATACCATTCTGATTCAGTCAGCCTTGGGCTCCAGCTCCATCGAGATCCAGGGTTTCAAAGCTGTCATCTATCTCTCTGAATTGAAATGTGTCAGTAGCAACTCAGAGGTCAGTACATCTGCCTGGCTACAATGAGGAAGAATTTAGTATGGTCAATGCACCTAACCAGCACGACTTTCAGACTGTGGGAGGAAACCGGAGCACCCGGAGGAAACCCACGCAGACACGGGGAGAACATGCAGGCTCTACACAGACAGTGACTCAAGCCGGGAATGGAACTTGGGTCCCTGGTGCTGTGAGGCAGCAGTGCTCGCCACTGTGCCACCATGCCGCCCCATGGTTGAGCGAGTATTTCAGCGTTTAGAATAAGAAGTTGAAAAATAGCATGTATAAGTTAACAAAGGTGCAATCAGTACACTGTACTCCCTCATACAATCAAATATCTGAGGAAAACTGGAACTATTTGGAAATGATGTGGAGATGCCGGCGTTGGACTGGGGTAAACACAGTAAGAAGTTTAACAACACCAGGTTAAAGTCCAACAGGTTTATTTGGTAGCAAAAGCCACACAAGCTTTCGAGGCTCTGAGCCCCTTCTTCAGGTGAGTGGGAATTCTGTTCACAAACAGAACTTATAAAGACACAGACTCAATTTACATGAATAATGGTTGGAATGCGAATACTTACAACTAATCCAGTCTTTAAGAAACAAAACAATGGGAGTGGAGAGAGCATCAAGACAGGCTAAAAAGATGTGTATTGTCTCCAGACAAGACAGCCAGTGAAACTCTGCAGGTCCACGCAACTGTGGGAGTTACAAATAGTGTGACATAAATTCTGATTCTAGGATCGCATGATAAAGACTCAGGAGGAAAAAAGCAGAAATATTTATGTGAAATAGTGTGACATAAACCCAATATCCCGGTTGAGGCCGTCCTTGTGTGTGCGGAACCTGGCTATCAGTTTCTGCTCCGCGACTCTGCGCTGTCGTGTGTCGCGAAGGCCGCCTTGGAGAACGCTTACCCGAATATCAGAGGCCGAATGCCCGTGACCGCTGAAGTGCTCCCCAACAGGAAGAGAACAGTCTTGCCTGGTGATTGTCCACTTCTCCAGCTTCCACCCTAAACACGTTAAAGAAGCCATCCCCTACGGACAAGCCCTCCGTATACACAGGATCTGCTCGGATGAGGAGGATCGCAACAGACACCTCCAGACGCTGAAAGATGCCCTCATAAGAACAGGATATGGCGCTAGACTCATTGATCAACAGTTCCAACGCGCCACAGCGAAAAACCGCACCGACCTCCTCAGAAGACAAACACGGGACACAGTGGACAGAGTACCCTTCGTTGTCCAGTACTTCCCCGGAGCGGAGAAGCTACGGCATCTCCTCCGGAGCCTTCAACATGTCATTGATGAAGACGAACATCTCGCCAAGGCCATCCCCACACCCCCACTTCTTGCCTTCAAACAACCGCACAACCTCAAACAGACCATTGTCCGCAGCAAACTACCCAGCCTTCAGGAGAACAGTGACCAAGACACCACACAACCCTGCCACAGCAACCTCTGCAAGACGTGCCGGATCATCGACACAGATGCCATCATCTCACGTGAGAACACCATCCACCAGGTACACGGTACATACTCTTGCAACTCGGCCAACGTTGTCTACCTGATACGCTGCAAGAAAGGATGTCCCGAGGCATGGTACATTGGGGAAACTATGCAGACGCTGCGACAACGGATGAATGAACACCGCTCGACAATCACCAGGCAAGACTGTTCTCTTCCTGTTGGGGAGCACTTCAGCGGTCACGGGCATTCGGCCTCTGATATTCGGGTAAGCGTTCTCCAAGGCGGCCTTCGCGACACACGACAGCGCAGAGTCGCGGAGCAGAAACTGATAGCCAGGTTCCGCACACACAAGGACGGCCTCAACCGGGATATTGGGTTTATGTCACACTATTTCACATAAATATTTCTGCTTTTTTCCTCCTGAGTCTTTATCATGCGATCCTAGAATCAGAATTTATGTCACACTATTTGTAACTCCCACAGTTGCGTGGACCTGCAGAGTTTCACTGGCTGTCTTGTCTGGAGACAATACACATCTTTTTAGCCTGTCTTGATGCTCTCTCCACTCCCATTGTTTTGTTTCTTAAAGACTGGATTAGTTGTAAGTATTCGCATTCCAACCATTATTCATGTAAATTGAGTCTGTGTCTTATAAGTTCTGTTTGTGAACAGAATTCCCACTCACCTGAAGAAGGGGCTCAGAGCCTCGAAAGCTTGTGTGGCTTTTGCTACCAAATAAACCTGTTGGACTTTAACCTGGTGTTGTTAAACTTCTTACTATTTGGAAACACAGTAGATGTCTCTCCTGCCCTCTTTCTGAAAGTACTGACACTTCAGATGGTGCATTTGAATAGATTTTGACAGAAACCAATGTCCTCACCTTCGTGGCCATCCCTCGTGTGTTAGTCTGGGCACGGAGTGCCACCTGGCTAATTAACATTGAAGGGAATTACATACAGGCCCATTACTGTTGGCACCTGAGTCTCAAAAATCAGAAATCCCGCATGGTTGAAATAACAAATTTGGACGGGAATTTATATCTGCTAATCGTAGACATCCCTGACCTTATTTATGATGTCAAGATCAAAAAGTGGACAGATATGTCCCACGGGCAACAGCATAGTCAGGCAACTCACAGGGTCAAAGGGGAGAAAAACAGTGGAAAGGAGCTTCAGTCAGTCTTGGCAGTCAGGTCTTTTTTCTAAAACCCTGATCTTTATTCGAAAGGCTGGCATACCAGATTAGCTAGTTCAGTGCAGAGCAGAAAACCATCCTAGGGTCTACTGACATGAGGGCATCAAGGAATAAGGAGCAAAGATTAATAATTTTTCTTTTATTCATTTGTGGGTCATGGGCATCATTGGCCGACCAGCATTTATTGCCCATCCCGAGTTGCCCTTGGAGGGTAGTTGAGAGTCAACCACATTGCTGTGGCTCTGGAGTCACATGTAGGCCAGACCAGGGTAAGGACAGAAGATTTTCTTCCCTAAAAAGGACATTAGTGAAGCAGATGGGTTTTTACCACAATTGACAATGGTTTCATGATCATCAGTAGACTTTTAATACAAAATTCAAAATTCACCAACTGCTTTAGTGGGATTCGAACCAAAAATGTGGTTGAGGTATAGATCAGCCACAAATTACTGAAACAGTAAAGGAGGCTGAGGGGCTGAATGGCCTCTCCTGTTCCTATGTTTCGGTCTGTATGTCTGTCTATTTGAAAACTATGCCTTTGCATACGGCAACCTGGGCTTTATAAACAGGGTAGAGTATAGGGTACAAAAGCAAAGAACTTCCGTTCAACCTTTATACAGCACAGGTTTCAGTGGAATACTGTGTTCAATTCTGGGATGTGTGTCTTAGATAATGCAGAAAATATGTACAGGAATGATTCCAGGGATGAGGAATTTCAATCACGTGGCAGATAGGAGAAGCTGGGATTGTTCTTCTTGATAAGGTTGATCGAGGTGTACAAAATTCCTAAGGACAAAGTGGACAGGTATTAACTGTACACGTTGGTGGAACGGTCAAGAACCAGAGGACACCAATTTAATGTGGACGGCAAAGACAATGTGGAAAAAAATCGTTATCAATCAGCGTGTGGTTATGATCTGAACAACGCTATCTGAGATCTTGATGGAGGCAGATTCAATCACAGCTTGCAAAAGGAAAATGGACAATAATCTGAGTAAGAGAGAGACAAGTTGCAGGGCTATGGGGAAAGGCAGGGGAGTGGGACCACCTCTGTTGCTATTGGAGAGAATTGGCATGGATACAAAGGAGTGGCACGGTGGCACAGTGGTTAGCACTGCTGCCTGACAGTGCCAGGGACCCAGGTTTAATTCTGGCCTCGGGTGACTGTGTGGGTTTCCACCTGGTGTTCCAGTTTCCTCCCACAGCCCAAAGATGTGCAGGTTAGGTGGATTGGCCATGCTAAATTGCCCTTCAGTGTCCCAAGATGTGGGGGATTAGCGGGGTAAATATGTGGGGTTACGAGGATAGGGCCTGGGTAAGATGCTCTGTCAGAGAGTCAGTGCAGACTCGATGGGTCGAATGGCCTCTTCTGCACTGTAGGGATTCTCTGATTCTAGGATAGACAGGGCTAAATAACCACCTTCTGTGTTTTGCTATTCTATGGACAATGTTTCAATGTTCATTTGTGAGTTTCAAAACATGGAGGCAGTGTGGCTACAATAAATAACCAGAAGGGATACTGCAGCTTTAATCCATGTAAAGACAAAAAGTCATAAGCATTGCTTCCAGGAAAATGCCAGATGGCAAGTTCCCTGCAGATGTGCAGAATGGATAGAGAGACTGGCAAGAGCCAAACTCAACAGTTGAGTGTCCTTTTTTTCAAATGTACTGAACTCAGCAGAGTTTTGGATGAGCTCAACTATCTATGGAATCAACAATGTTGCAGGCCAACAAATGTTAATGAGTTTGTTTCACCGGCTGCTGCCCTGGTCCCGGCACCAGTCCTGTGCTCGACTTGAGTAATAGAAGGTTTCGAAGAGTGAACATTCTCTGTGGCAACGAGCTGTGTGCTCTCGCAACACTGGAAACAAGGCGGCAAATCAGGACAACAAGGACGGTCAGCATGGAAAGGTAACACGAGCCAACCAGACTCGGACTAATGGGTGCCAGCAGTCTTTCGCCCAAGAGAATTTAACCCAAGATAGTGGTTGACTTTAACTCATTCTCTCCATCAATAAACCGGTCTGGGACAAAGAAAATATTACAACCGTGCAGCAACTCCATGGAGGCATCCAGTCCCCTCGACATGGACCTCCCCTCCCTGTACACCCACTCCAATCACTCCCCCAAAAAACTACAAACATGAAAATCAAACCATCTATACACCAATGTCACATGACGCAGCAGCAATCGTAGTTATTCGGAGCTGCTGCCCTGGTCCCGGCACCAGTCCTGTATTATTCAGAGCAGGTTTGAAGGGCCGAATGGCCTACTCCTAATTTCTATGTTTCTAACACCACAACCTTCCAAATCTTTAAATGGATCATTTATTTAAGGTTAGTCGGCTTTTGGATTTTTATCTTTTGAATTATCAGGGCTTGCATCAATCACATGACGAGCACACTTCTCAGCCCCTGTTTTTATTTGATGCCGAGTAATCTTGATCTCTATCAGTGTCCACCTGAGTTTCATCAGTGGGTGAGCTGAGGCCAGGAGTAGCTGGGGGCCATTTCAGCCAATACATACCGGTCGGTAATTAACTAAACATTGCCCTAGAAAGGGGAGCTGGAGACTGGAAAATCCCAACCTCTTGCTCCACACAGCAGCCTCTCAAGTCTAACTATAAATGGCACCATTACATTAATGGAAAACTATTTTGAACTCTCTTCTAAGTACTTTTTTGATAGAAATTAGTCTGGGAAGACTTCATGCTGACATTCTGAGACTGCTTTGTGGATTGATCTGAGATGCGAAGATTGTAAATTGCAGTGTGATTAGTACAGATTTCGAGTAGCTAATTGCACTACAGGGAGCGCACCAAAGAATGGATTAGCATAAAGAATGTGCAGCAACCAGTTCTTGCAATGCTTAAGGTTATGTACAATGAGTTGCAGGTTTATTTACTGGCTAAGCTCCTCAACCATCATTTAAAAAATCCTACCAACTAACTGTAGGATCCTTAAACGTAGGGTGGTAGGTAGACTCAACACAATTCAACTCTGCTTTGCACTAATCCACAGCCGAGTATTGAATTGCAGTGTTGCTGGCAGTAAAACGTACTCTTGTTTCTCCTTAATACATTTGTCAATTATTGCTGCTAGTTTAGTGAAATTATTTCGACTAATAGTTCTATTTGTCAATCCCAGCATACTGCAGAGGAAGTGAAGATGTCATAATTTTCCACACAGGATGGCTGCAGCGATTCAATGCTGGCGTTGCACGGGCAGATGAACAGATGATAAACAATTTCTGCCCATCCAACATCCCCCAAGATTTGTGTTTGTAGTAAACGTGTGTGTGAAGCCATTATTTGGAACAATTCAAAGAACTGTTAAGTCCGAGACTACTGGGGAGGTAGCTCCAAAGATGTCACATCAAAGGCAAGCCCACAGGAACAGTAGGGTTTATTGAAAAACTGTACTTCTCCCACTCCAGCCTGCCAAGTGGCTGTAGGGGCAGTCTCCCAGGCAGATCATCCCAGAACTCAAGTAAAGTAAAGTTTATTTATTAGTCACAAGTAGGCTTACATTAACACTGCAATGAAGTTACTGTGAAAATCCCTTACTTGCCTCGTTCCGGCACCTTTACGGGTACCCTGAGGGAAAACTTAGCATGGCCAATTCACCTAACTTGCACATCTTTGGACTGTGGGAGGAAACTGGAGCACCCAGAGCAAACCCATCCAGACATGGGGAGAGTGTGCAAACTCCACACAAACAGTGACCCAAGCTGGGAATTGAATCCGGGTCCCTGGCGCTGTGAGGCAGCAGTGCTAACCACTGTGCCACCATGCCGCCCTGGCCACCTGACCCATGCTCTTAAAGGGGCTATGTCTTGCATACATAACAAGAACCATTTTATGTATTTTTATTATATAAGTATTATATATGTATATATAATTATAAATTCATTTTGCATTCTAAGCAATAAACATTTTCACCATAAAAATGAATAAATATTTTTAAAGTTTTAAAGTGCAAGCATAAAAGTGAAAATTTTAATAGGTAATTTTAATATCTAGTTTAATAGAGAAATAAGAAGTATCTGTTGTGGTAATGTGCTTGCTAATATATAAAGTATATTCATTTAAATATGCAATTATGTAAATAGTCATGCCATCAGAGGAAGTGATGCAATGTCACATGATGCAGCAGCCATCTTAATTATTCAGGTAGTTAAAATATCTAATAAAGATTGTGAGGAGTAGCTAATCAAAAAGCTCAGACAGCTTTGAGGGATAATAGACACTCGCCGGAATTCTACCGCCTAGCCTGCCACGGAATTCGAGAGGGCGAGTGGTGGACAACGGAAATATCCGTTGAGCTTGGGCAGGAATTTCCGGTCTCGCTCAAGTGAGGCTGTAAAATCCCGCCCACCATCGACTGTTTTAAATGCACAGATATCGAATTGAGCAGTTTAGGAGCTTTATATGCAGCTTAAAATACCCAGAAGTGATCAAAGAACAATGATTAACAGGTTCAGATGGAGAACGCTGGTTACCAGGGAGTTATTACATGGGTCGTAATCCAATCAAGAGGTTCAAATAGCTAAAGGATTTCTGGAAATGGTAGCAAGGCAGCAATTAGTTTAGTTCATTAGCAAATGCTAGATACCTGGCAATAATCACAAAGTAGTGATCTAATTAAGTCATCGGATTAGGATGACTTGCATGTAGGGTAAAATAAATCTGGCAGTCATTTGAAACCAAATTGAAGCCGACCTGAAGCTGAGAGTACATCTACAAAATCATGTTGAATGCCTTTGCACCTTTCAACAGTTAGCTCTGCTAAGGTTCAATTTGGAGACATTTTTCTGGCTATGACTACTGGGGTAACAGAAAGATGTAGCCTGCACCCTTCATTGCGAATCGTGATGAAAGGGATCACAGTTGTGATTCTGCTCTGTATTTTATCAGGTGAAAGTCAACCTTCAGTTATGGCTACATAAGGTCGTCAATGGAAAAAATAAAATCAAAATAAATGTCCTCTTCATTGAATATAAACCTCAATTCTTATTGATAAAATATAGATGGATGTTATTCATCCCATCATTGTCATGACATGGATTTCTTCAATTTGGAGCTATATACTTCATCCCTAATTCCTGCTTTTCTCTCCAATTTGTTCCTCAAGAGTTTGTCGAATTCTTTTCCAATGCTGTGATTGACCAGGTGGCCACTAAACCCGAGTGAAAGCATTCCTTACTCCAACAGCCCTTTGCTTCAAAATATTTATTCTAATTGATTCTGTGGCCATGCAATCAAAACTGACTTGAGGTAATAACCGTTTTAATTACGAGGACCAATGAGGGACAGATCAGTCTAAGGTCACAAATGACAGATGGGATCACAGCCAGCAAGAAGAATAGAAACAATCAATTAACCCATCCCTGAGAGAGGGATTAATTTGTTTTCACCTTCACCATTATGTCTTTTCCACAGAGGTTTGGCCAAAATTTTGTATGGAAACATAGAAAACTTCAACCTCCATTTATTTTCAAAGAACCATGGGAAGAAACCTGCAACATTTTCATCTTATAGGACTCATTAAGAACATATGACTTATTTATTGTTATTTTACTAACAGTCTAAGTGTATGCACTATATTTAGAACTCCTCTTTTCTCATTTGTATGTGTCTGGGTGTTTGAGGTGTGATGATACTGTGCCTTTAAGAAATATATTTGTGTCATGTTTCTTGTGCAGGATTTTCTTTGGAAGTCAGTTCTATTTACCCAGTGCCACTTTGTCGACTGGCAGTTCACATGTTGACATTGCAGAAGCATAATTGATCCTAATTGCTGGAGTGTTTGTTTTAATCTGTGCTGATGCAGTGTTGTTATTTTAATGTTTTTCCTTGGGGTTTTTCAGAGGGGTTTGATTAGGTTGATTGACAGGAACAACCATGTGACTGGGTGGGTCTAGGCTTAGAGCAAGAAAATAAGTTCAGTTGTTGCTTGGGATCTTGAGAGAGATATAGTTTTCTGTCTCTCCCTTTCTCTGTTTGGAGATTGGAGTCTGAGACCTAAGTCTATCAGATAATAGGTCTCTTTCTCTGCAATTCTGGTGCTTGAAGAAAGGCCTTTCTCTGGAGGCTGCTGTATGGGAGTCGGAAGACAGATGTCTTTCTGTATCTCTGTCCAGAGGTGTTAAAAGGCTGAAGGTCTAGCACCCACATAAGTCTGATTCGGAGGAGGGATCTATGTCTGTGGGAATATTGCTTAAATTGCAAATATAGAGATAGTGAGCTGTTAAGAATTAT
The DNA here is from genome assembly GCF_964213995.1 of Mustelus asterias. Classification (NCBI taxonomy): domain Eukaryota; kingdom Metazoa; phylum Chordata; class Chondrichthyes; order Carcharhiniformes; family Triakidae; genus Mustelus; species Mustelus asterias. The sequence continues at coordinate 23,881,712 of NC_135807.1, forward strand.
ACCTCGATATGTTTAAGTATTTCAATTGGTAAAAGTTGTGTTATATTTTTGTTATGTTCTAACTGTATTGTTAAATGAAGTTTGTTTTTAAAAGCTTCCTGGTGGGTCAATAGAATCATACCTGGAGCGGAACACCTTATCCTCACACTAACTTCATGAATAGACCTTGGAGTCACTGATCTGGTCCCTAACAAGGGGAGTTAGTGTTCTTGTTGCATTTACATTTCAGGTATTATATAAATAAACATTTATTCTTTCTTTAAATTTAAACTCACCAGAATATCTGGTTGCGTCTATTCTTTATAGTCATAACACCCAAAGGGTTTAAAATATACTTTCTAAAATATATTGTACTGCAAACAAACAAAAGCTGAGTAAACAGGGGTAAAATTATCCTATCAACACTCCACTGTCGTTTTCAATTCAATTATCAGACATCTTTCTGTTCTCAACTAATTTTCTTTTTGGGGCTCTTGTATAGAGGACATCAAGGTAAGGCTCTCAATACTATGCTGTTAGTTTAGTTCATGGTAGTGTAGGACTGGTAATGGTAATAATCCTTGGTAGGAAGCTGCCGGTAAAATGTATGAAAACTTCAGGTCCAAAGCATTATTTATCATCTACCAAGTCTGCCTTGAAATTTCAGTGTTTAAAGACTGCTTTTGTACCAGTATAAATAGTGGTAGGGTCTGAGGCAAACAGTTCATATCTTGCCATATGATCATCTTGTCAAGCTTCAGAATAATCACATACGTGTGTACATAGATCTAGGGGAGACAATGGCCTAGTGTTGTTATTTCTAAACTATTAATCCAGAAACTCAGCTAATGTTCTGGGGACCCTGGTTTGAATCCACAAACACAAGTACTGGCAGCAGTGGGACGAGGGTTATATATAACCATCAATTGGACACTTAAGCCCAAAGGTGAGACCTGTTAGCAAAACATTGTCAACTGTGAAATTTCACAAGGTCAGCAGCAGAAGGGTCGATGGTGGGAAAGGCACCCCACCTTCAAACTGGAGTGTGAAACCCAGCCCAGAGATACAGTAAGTGACACTACATTATTAACAGCATCAAAGTTATCACATCTGATAGTGTTACAAAGCTAAGCATTGGGAGTTAAAATAAACAGTGCATGGTTGACTTTAAAATGCCATTTGAAGTTGCCTGGAAAGCCATACAGTTTTAGTTCTGGACAAGCAGGAATGGGCAGTACATGTAGTCCTGTCAGTGGCACTTATGTCCCAAGAGAACATGGAAAAAAAATGACATGGTTTAAATCATTTAGGCAAAAATCTAATTTAAATATATGTCATAATTTAGCAGTAGCCAAGTGCTGCGGGTTACAGTATTTATGTTCATATATCTTAGATTTTGTACAGGATCAAATTCATATTAACTCGCGTTTCTCCCTTCACAGACGCTGCAAAACCTGGTATTGCCAGAAATTTCTGCTTTTATTTCAGAGTTCCGTCATCCACAGTATTTTTTTTTGCCAAGATTAAATTTACAGTTCATATTCAAATGTGTCACTGATATGTTAACAGATCTGAATAAACAGGCTGCTACTTTCTTGGCTGAGAAGAAACATATGAGCATCTTTCTGGTAGAGTGACTTTGTAGCAATGGCTGTTAGACATCCTCTGGGATGCACTTACTTCTTGGGTCACCTGTGGTGAGTGACCATCTGTGGTCATCATCACCTTACTTCAATCATTGTTTCCTCACCCTGGCTTAAAGAACCTTGCCTGTACATGCTTCTGTGACCTTTCTTGTTCACAGTTTATTCTCACATTGTGTTCAAAGTCTTGAGTATTAAATATATTTGCAATCCACAGTGCGAGCTTAATTTGGTCAGATCAAAAGATTTCATTTTAAAATGTGTTATCTTAACAGTTTTATTTCCAGCTTCTGTGGAAGCCTTTCAAAGGTATGTCACAATTTCTGTTTAACTTCTTGTCCTTTCTGAGAAACTCCTTCACACTTTCTTTGAATGTTCTTCAATACTCTCTCTCCCTGTTCCTGTCCAACCTTCCTGTCCTTTTTCTTCTTTTTGCCTTTGAGATGCAGAAAAGCTTGACTTAATACTTGAAATTCTACTGAGACAAGCCCACTTTGAGGAGCAACATCTTGATGACAAAAGTGAAGGGATTAACTGTCATCGAGAATGTTTTCTCGGCGTCAATCAACTTGAAGGCATGTGCCAAAAGCTATGATAATCAACTTTCGCACATCTTGACGAAAATCGACAACAATTTACATTTATAAAACATTTTTAAGTAAAACATCAAGGTGCGTCACAAGAGCATTGCTAAATATTTGACATATTAGGGCAGATGGCCAAAAGCACAGTCAAAGTGATAGTCTTTGGGGAATGTCTTAAAGGAGGGGGGTAAAAAAAGAGTTAAATGGCAGAGGAAATTCCAGAGCTCAGGGCTTTGGCAACTCAATTCATGGCTGCCAATATTGGAATGATTAAATTGGGGAATTGACAAGAGTCTAGAATGGGAAGGCTGCGGAGATTTTAGAGAGTTGCAAGGCTGGAAGATCTCACAGCACGAGGGAGGGGCAAGGCCAAGAAACAATTCAAAAACAAGGATGAGAACTTCAAGGTGGCATTGCCTAATCAGGAGCCAATATTGATCGACAAGCACATGGGTTATGGGTAAATGTTACTTGGTGCAAGTTAGACATGGGGAAAGATATTTTGGATGATCTCAAATTCACAAAGAATAGAGTCTGGGTGTTCCACTAGGCGGAATGGTCAAGATTAGCAATACCAAAGGCAGGGATAAATGTTTCAGCAGTAGAAGAGCTGAGGTAAGGTTGGAATCAGGCAATGTTATCGAAGTGGAAAAAGATGGTCTTAAAGTTTGATTTGGTTTATTATTGTCACATGTTTTACATGAAAAGTATGTTTCTTGCGCGCTATACAGACAAAGCATACTGTTCATAGAGAAGGAAAGGAGAGAGTGCAGAATGTAGTGCTACAGTCATAGCTAGGGTGCAGAGAAAGATCAACTTAATGCGAGGTAGGTCCATTCAAAAGTCTGATGGCAGCAGGGAAGAAGCTGTTCTCGAGTCGGTTGGTACGTGACCTCAGACTTTTGTATCTTTTTCCCAACAGAAGGTGGTGGAAGTGAGTATGTCTGGGGTGCACGGGGTCCTTAATTATGTTGGCTGTTTTTCTGAGGCAACAGGAAGTGTAGACAGAGTCAATGGATGGGAGGCTGGTTTGCATGATGGATTAGGCGACATTTACGATCTTTTGTAGTTTCTTGGGGTCTTGGGCAGAGCAGGAGCCATACCAAGCTGTGATACAACCAGAAAGAATGCTTTCTATGGTGCATCTGTAAAAGTTGGTGAGAGTCGTAGCTGACATGCCAAATTTATTTAGTCTTCCGAGGAAGTAGAGGCATTAGTGGGCTTTCTTAACTATAGTGTCGGCATGGAGGACCAGGACAGGTTGTTGGTGGTCTGGACACCTAAAAAATTGAAGCTCTCGACAATTTCCACTTCGTCCCCATTGATGTAGACAGGGGTATGTTCTCCACTATGCTTCCTGAAATTGATGACAATCTCCGTCATTTTGTTGACATTGAGGGAGAGATTATTGTCGTTGCACCAGTTCACCAGATTCTCTCTTTCATTCCAAAGTGACAGCTTCAATGCTTGATCAGGGTCAAATATCACAAGGTTGTCAACGGGACCATGCAAGATCAGAAAAGACCATTATTATCCTGACCAATCTAAGACGAAATTCGATATAGCTCTTGGGGCTAAAGGGATCAATGGATATGGGGGTAGGCAGGATCAGGATATTGATTTTGATGATCAGCCATGATCAAAATGAATGGTGGAACAAGCTCGAAGGGCCGAATGGCCTATTCCCGCTTCTTTTTTCTCTGTTTCTATATCATATGCCAAGATATTAGTTACACACCTCAATCAATGCTTTGGTCATTACATCATTCAGGAAGCTTTTTCTGACACACAAAGTCTCCTTATTAATTTCACAGTTGCTTTTCCTGGCAAAATGATTTATCTCTTGCGTTGGTGATACTCAGGCTCCAGGCTTAATTAAGATATTTGGTGCCTGTCTATATTAATTTAAGTTGTTGTCAGTTTGTCTAAGCCCTTTGTCTGCACTTCTCAGTGAGGTAGTTTGTTTTTCCTGTGCTCCAATATTAACCCTTTAGTGTGGTTCAGAGGGCCTCCTTCCTGCATCATTCTCATCTGAAATTCTAGTGTTAACGTTGTGATAAGACAAGGGAACATGAGCTGATTATTCCCCTCCTAATTTCAGAGGTGTGAAGATTGATGTCATCTTAATTAAATCCAGTGCCAAGCCAAAATATTTATTGGTTTTTACAGCTCCACAGATATCATTTATTATCATCCCATTATTGCCAATTTAGTATTTTAAGCCTTCAGAGGTGATCCAGCTTTGAAATATAATCAAAACTGGACCACAAAAGAGAATTGTGTGCAAAGTGAAGTGGAATGAAAACAGCACAAGATTTGATCAGAAAGCGAAATGGTCAATTTGCTCACCACGTCAGGTCTTCAGCAAGCAAGTCTTTTCCAATTTACCACTCGTGCTATCATGTGACTTGTGACAACAAAGAGCAAAGAGAACAAAGAACAATAGGTCACAGGAACAGGTCCTTCGGCCCACCAAACCTGTGCCGACACATGACGTCATTCTAAACTAAAGACCTTTTGTCTCCACGCAGTCCATATCCCTCTATTCCCTGCCGATTCATGTATCTGTCAAGATGCCTCTTAAACACTGCTATTGTATCTGCTTCTACCACCTTGTCTGGCAGCATATTCCAGGCACTTATCAACCTCTGTGTAAAAAAACTTGCCTCTCATATCTCCGCTAAACTCTCCCTTTTTACCTTAAACCCATGTCCCCAGTAATTGACAGTAGTAGAATGCCATGTTCTAATTCACATGAACATAGCAAACCGCTGAAACAGTTAAAAGTAGCAACTCAAATTCCTGCAATTTGACAATGTTGGTCCAGCAAGTGACAATTAAATCTGCACTTAAACTTCTCTACACACAGGATAGTTATCCAGCTGATATTATAGCATCATACACCCACAGAGCAATAGAAAATTTAAGAAGGAGACCATGCGGCCCATTTTGTCCATGCCAGCCTAGGGACACCCAGGTGCCCTTTCTAATCCCACCTTCCTGCACCCAGTCCATAGCCCTGCAGCTTACAGCACTGAAAGTGCAGATCCAGGTACTTTTTAAAAAAGTTTAGGGTCTCCATCTCCACCATCAACTTGGGCAGCGAATTCCAGACACCCACTACACTCTGTATAAAAAGTTTTTCCTCATGTCCCCTCTACACCTTCTGCCAATTGAATCTATATTCCCTGGTTCTATAATTCTCTATTAAGGGAAATAATGTTATCCTATCCCCTCTTTCTCTTCCCCTCATAATTTTGTACACCTCATTTAAGTCACCCCTCAGCCTTCTTTGTTCCAGGAAAAATAAAGTTTATTTATTAGTGTCACAAGTAGGCTTACATTCACACTTCAATGAAGTTACTGTGAAAATCCCTTCGTCGACACACTCTGGAGCCTGTTTGGGTACACTGAGGGAGAATTTAGCATGGTCAAAATGCACCGAACTAGCATTTCTTTTGGACCGTGGGAGGAAACTGGAGCACCCAGAGGAAACCCATGCAGACACAAAGAGAGAGTGCAGACCCCGCACAATGACCCAAGCCGGGAATCAAACCCGGGTCCCTGGCGCTGTGAGGCAGCCGTGCTAACCACTGTGCTACCATGCTGCCCCACAACCACAACCTATCCGATCTCTCCTCTTAGCTACTCTTTTCTAGCCCTTGCAACATTCTAGTAAACCTCCTCCGCACTCTCTCCAGAGCAATTATATCCTTCCTGTAATGTGGTGACCAGAACCGCACACAATACTCCAGTTGCGGCATGTTGTTTCCTTCATCTTTTCTCTCCTGTACATAGGAACATTAGTAACAGGAGCGGCCACTTTAGCTTGCTCAGCCATTGAATTAGACAACTTAACTCCATTTTCAAACCTTTGCTGCAGAACTCTTGATATCCTTATTTAACAAATATTCATCCATTTGTCTCATTTCCTGCAAATAAGAGTTATGGCTAGGGGTATGTACATGGGCCCAGTTATGCCTGGTTTTTTATGGTTTATGTGGAACATTCCTTGTTCCCGTCCTACTCGGGCCCACTCCAGTAACTCGTTTTCTGTTGCATCAATGATTTTGCTTCATGCTCTCATCTGGACCTGGAAAAACATATCAATTTTGCTTCCAATTTCCACTCCTATCTTATTTTAACATGGTCCATCTCCCCTTCCTTGACCTCTCTTTCTCCATTTCCACTGATAGACTGACCACCATATTCATTACAAACTTACAGACTCCTACGATTACCTGAACCACAGCCCCTCGCACCCCTCTGCCTGTAAGGACTCCATCCCATTCTTCCAGTTTCTCTGCCTCTGTCGCATCTGTTCCGGTGATGTCACCTTCAAAAATGGTGCTTCTGACATATCTGCCGTTTTTCTTAGCCAAGGTTTCTGTCCCATTGTGATCAACAAAGCACTTAATCAGGTTTGACTATCTCCCACATGTCTGCCCTCACCCCTTCCCCACCCTGCCAGAACCATGGGTGGGTCCCCCTTAGTCCTCAATTTTCACCGCACTAGCCTTCTCATTCAAAGGATCATTCCCCACCATTTCCACCAACTACAGCACAATGCTACCATAAAACACATCCTCCCCTCACCTTCCCCCCTTACTCCGCCCCATCAGCAGCATTCCACCGGGACTCTCCATGACACACTTGTCTAGTCCTTCATCATGCCCAACTACCTATCCCCTTCTCAAGACACCCTCCCTTCCAATCGTAGAAGAAGAAACACCCACCCCTTTACCTCCTCACCATTCAAGGCCTCATATCACTGCACTCAATGCGGTCATCTCGGCACAGAGGAGGCTAAATGCAGACTGGGTGGCAGCTTTGTGGAACACTTTTGCTCAGTCCGCAAGCATGACCCCAACCTTCCTGTTGCTTGTCATTTCAACTCAGCATTTTGCCCTCATGCCTCATGTCTGTCCTTGACCTGTTGCAATGCCCCAGTGAAGCCCAGCACAAGCTGGAGGAACAACATCTCATCTATTGGTTGGGCACGTTGCAGCCCTCGGGATTCAACGTTGAGTTCAGCAACTTGAGATTTTGACTTTTCTCCTTCATCCCAAACCCACCTTTCTATTTTAATATTCCATACATGTATTGCCTCAATCCAAAACAACCCCTCCCCCTCTTACATCAGGCCATCTGTCTTTGTTCTGAAGGTTGCGACTTCTTGTGGCAATCTCGCAGTTACACTTCAATACCTAACACATTCTCCCTCCTTTCAATTCTGACGAAGAGTCTATGACTCAAAACGTTAACTCTGTTTCTCTCCTGTTAGATGCTGGCAGACTTGCTGAGTTTTTCCGGTCTCCTCTGTTCCTCTTAAATATTCACCCATCCTTGTCTTGAAAGCTCCAATCGTCCCATGGAGACAGCCCCAGTTTTTCTTCATGGTTTCAAAAATATTCTTTATTCACCAAATTTTAAAAGATACAAATGTCATGGCTCACATAACACAATACGGATCAATTAAGTTAAATAGAGTGCATCACACTGAAGGGCATCTCAATCTACTTACACAGAAGGTTATGTCTATATTTACATCACATTGGACATTTCCTGGTATTCACTCCTTATCTGAGGGAATACAATGAAAGTTTACCAGGCTGATTCCTGGGTTGGCAGGCAGGTCAGTCATATGAGGAGAGACTAAATTGGTTAGGATTATATTCACTGACGTTTGGAAGAGTGAGAGGGAAATGCATAAAAACTTATAAAATTCTGACATGGTTAGATGGGGTAGATTCAGAAAGAATGTTTCCAATAGTGGGGGAATCCAAATGTAGGGGTCAGAGTTTGAGGATAAGGGGTAAATCTTTTAGAACTGAGGGGAGGAGAAATTTCTTCACCCAGAGAGTGGTGAATCTGTGGGATTCACTACCACAAAAAGTAGTTGAGGTCAAAACGTTGTCTGATTTCAAGAAGAAGTTAGATTTAGCTCTTGGGGATAAATGGAGCAAGGGATATGGGTGGGGGGGAAGGGGAGGATTAGGATATTGAATTTCATGATCAGCCATGATCAAAATGAATGGCGGAGCAGGCTCAAAGGGCCGAATGGCCTACTCCTGCTTCTAGTATCCATGTTTCTATGACTCTAGCCTCCATGCGTGAAAGGGTGGTAAGTCTTTCCCTCGCCAGCCTTTGTGGCAACTGCCTCGAGCTTCAATGTGGCCCCTCATCACATAATCCTGGACAATGGGATGTGCAATACTTTGTCATGGACAGTTCTGTGCACTGGAAAGGCCAAGAAGTTTCAGGCAGACTAAAGAGTGTCTTTTACCAGGTTGATAGACTTCTAGTAGCAGATAATTCTCTTTGTATGTATGGAACACAGTGTGCAGAACAGAACCCCGGAGATGAACCTCAACTCAACCCATTGCATCTATCTCCACACATTCTTTGCAAACAGACATCACTGAAGGAGATGGATGACTAGCTATTTCCTCACTGCACGTGCCTCAAGAACAGGTGTGCATGAAGGATCTGCCAGGGATGACCCTTCTCACTGCCAGCCAAGCTAAATATTGTTTTTTGTTTGAAAGTCCTCCAATGAGACCATGTCAAAGTTATTTGACACAATCTCTTCAGAGAATCATCCGACAGGATCCACAATCTCCTTTTCCCACAGGGTAACATGGACATTTTTTGCAGACCTGATTTACTTGTGATCAAACATTTCTGCAATCAATAGCAGCACATCGTTTTGCTCTCCCTTGAACGCCTTTAGGCATCCAGTGTTAGAACTCAAACAGTCATGTAGGGAAAGACAAGTAGTACGGTATGGTCAACCTATTTGGGTCATTGCAGGCAGACCAATCTTTTGCAACACCAGAGACAACAAAACGTCAGCACTTAGTGACTCTTTGGGGACACTTCAGAGGCTATATTGTTTCTTTGTTTTTCAGTGATATGAGGAATGTCAAATGGATTGCATAGGGGTCTGTGTACTGACTACTCTCATGGAACGAACACAAGTCTGTGTCTTGAAGTGGCACAACACTAACACCCAAGGTTGAAATGTTAATTCATGTAAGGACCTATGCACAGTTTAATGTAGTCACTCAAAATACTGACCATTAGGGTGTATGATGTGGAGATGCTGGCGTTGGACTGGGGTGCGCACAGTAAGAAGTCTCACAACACCAGGTTAAAGTCCAACAGGACAAATAAACCTGTTGGACCTTAACCTGGTGTTGTGAGACTTCTTACATTAGGGTGTAGGCAACGTTGGGTACTCCAGAACAGAATTGACCCAATTGGTGATGACCTTAGATAGAGTTTTGTAAGCATCATTAAGCAGTGAAATGGGCCACCTATTTATGATCTCTTCTCTCTTCCCCTTCTACTTTCAGGTGAGGATAATGTGTGAAAATCAACAGGGATTTTGACATGCTGTCAGCCAGAAGCAAACTTCAGCACACGCCCTGTAATTCTGGGAAGATCCAGTCCCACAGTGTCGAATGGACAGGTAAATCATCGTTTTACACAACTTGAAGAACCTAGCAGCATTTGTCAGCTTGCCCAGAGTTGGCGGGTGATTCAGACTCTCCTGCTTTTCATTCAAAACTTCCGAGATGGACAACATGAAGAACTGGGGTGGCTATACAGTCAGTGGGCTGTCATGGTTGATGTTGATGCTACTTCTAGCTCTATCGACCTACCTGTTGAGGAATGTCAGAAATAGGAACTTGGGGGTTGGTTGTATGTACGCACCATCACAGTATGATTCCTTTTGCCTCAGGAAAGTAAATAGCAGCTCCACAATCACCATCAACAAAGTTTTTCACTTTGCTTTTCTTTGAAGATGTGCAGAAATGTCAGGTCATCTGGTCTAATATCTCAATTAACCAGGTGGTAAAGGATAAACAACTACACTTAGGGGCTTTTATTGACAGATATGTGTTACATATTGTGCGACTCCAACCATACAACCAGAGCTTCAGCCTACTCCTGTATCGGAGAACAGGCAAGTCCCCAATTATTGGTCTCAATCTAAATACAATTAAACGTTCAAGTAATATACAATTAACATCCAGTAACATTTTTATGTCAAAATATCCACCGAGAAATCTTGCATCCATAGCAGCCAAGCAGAACTCTTTGCATGAAAAATGTCCAGTTCATTGGTGTAACATGTTTCGCATTCACCACCGTCACCCTAACAGTGCTTGTACTCTCTGGCTCAGTATTCAGCTATTCTTGCCCTGCTGACAGGTTTGACTTTTCTTCTGCCATTGGTACTTAGACCAAAGCTAGTTTAGGGACCCACCAATTGCAGAGATGAATGCACAATGTAAGGATAGTTGGTTGAGGATAGAGTTAAAATCCACCCAACTAATCAAAATGAAAAAGCCACACTTGATGTCAGCCAAAAGGCTGACAGAGCTCCAGGTTTCTGGCAGGGAAGGTACTAATGCGTTTCAGCCTACAATTTCACAGGCTCTAATTGCCATCTGGTAACCCCTTCATATATGTGAATACAACAATGTAAAAAAATGGAGTGGGTCAGGTCCAGAAATTTCCTGGAACATCAAGAACACAGCCAGAGGACATGGCATCACAACAGTGGCTCTAATCTACTCTGGTCAAAATTATTGCTCTGCCTCATGGTCCTGTAGCTGCTACACAGAGATCCTAGGCCTAAGCACAACCATAAGGATGGTGCTAGGGACTACTTGGTCCATTCCAGTTGAGTGGATCCCAGTGCTGTTCCGCATTGCCCGATCTGCCACTCACCATGACACAGTCATGAGCAACACTCTGACTTTCATTATCACAAAGACTTTAAAAACCTGCAAAGTGCAGCATGGTGGCACAGTGGTTAACAGTGCCAGGGACCCGAGTTCAATTCCAGCCTTGGGTCACTGTCTGTGTGGAGTTTGTACATTCTCACTCTGTCTGCATGGGTTTCCTCCAGGTGTTCTGGTTTCCTCCCACAGTCCAAAGATGTGCAGGTTAAGTGGATGGACCATTCTAAATTACCCCTTAATGTCCCTATACGTGTAAGGGCATTAGCGGGGTAGATACATGGGGTTACGGGGATATGGCCTGTGTGTAAGATACTGCAAGAAGTTTAACAACACCAGGTTAAAGTCCAACAGGTTTATTTGGTAGCAAAAGCCACACAAGCTTTCGGAGCTGCAAGCCCCTTCTTCAGGTGAGTGGGAATTCTGTTCACATACAGAGCATATAAAGACACAAACTCAATTTACATGAATAATGGTTGGAATGCGAATACTTACAACTAATCAAGTCTTTAAGAAACAAAACAACGTGAGTGGAGAGAGCATCAAGACAGGCTAAAAAGACGTGTATTGTCTCCAGACAAGACAGCCAGTGAAACTCTGTGGGGGTTACAAATAGTGTGACATGAACCCAATATCCCGGTTGAGGCCGTCCTCGTGTGTGCGGAACTTGGCACACACTTGACTGTGGGAGGAAACCGGAGCACCCGGAGGAAACCCACGCAGACACGAGGAGAATGTGCAAACTCCACACAGACAGTGACCCGAGCCGGGAATCGAACGCGGGACCCTGGAGCTGTGAAGCAGCAGTGCTAACCACTGTGCTACCGTGCCGCCCAAGGTACATAAAATTCTAGAATGGAGTGATAAAGTCAATGTACACCAAATGATTCCTCTCATGGAGCAATCGAGAACAAGAGATCACAGGTATAGGTTGAGAGGCGATAGATTTAAAACTGAGATGAGGAGGAACTACTTCTCGCAGAGGGTGGTGTATTTGTGGAACTTGCTGCCCCATAGAGCGATGGTGTCTGAATCGTTGAATGATTTCAAGAAGGAGATAGCGATACTTCTAATAAAAAAGGGATAAAAGGCATATGGGGAACTGGCGGGGAGGCAAATTTGAGACCAGGAAGAGATCAACCATGATTGGATTGAATGGCGGAACAGGCTCGAAGGGCTGAATTTGTCTACTTCTGCTCCTAATTCCCATGTTCCTATGTTCCAATGAACCAGAAGCGCGGTGCGATGAAGAAAGTAGATGCAGAGGTAACTGTAAGGCAATAATGGATGCCAGGAGCCAAACACATATTAAACTGACAGCAATGCAATCGAGTGTCTACATGTCAGCTGCATTATTCCCAGGTGAAGTAAGCTAAGAACAGCCCATCAGATGTGGTATCAGAGACAAAAATCAAGAGCTTTAGCCAACAACCCAAGTCAAAAGAAATAACTATCAGTAACATGAATATACAGCACAGCTAGAGGAAGCACCACTGTTTCCAGAATGGAGGGAAGTTATTTACTTTAATAGATCCATTTTAAGAACCCTTTGCTCATGTTTGTTGCCCATTTTCAAATATGGTTACAACAGAACAACATCCATCAATGTAAGATACAAAAAAAAGAGGTAGAAAGAAAGCAGGGAATTATCAACTAGTCAGGCTTATGTCGGTAGTGAGGAAAATTCTAGAGTCCATTAGCAAAGATTTTGTAGTAGAGCACTTGGAAAACAGTGGCAGGATTGATTTTGATTTGATTTGATTTGTTATTGTCACATGTATGAGTAAACAGTGAAAAGTATTGTTTCTTGCACGCTCTACAGACAAAGAATACCTTACATAGGGAAGGAAAGGAGAGGGGGCAGAATGTAATGATAGCGATAGTTGTTGGAGAGGATTCTTAGAGACAGGATGTATATGCATTTAGAACGGAACAATCTCATTAGTGACAGACAGCGTGGTTTTGTAAGAGGGAGGTCGTGCCTTACAAATTTGGTGGAGTTTTTTGAGGAAGTGACAAAAACGGTTGATGAAGGAAGGGCCGTGGATGTCGTCTATATGGATTTCAGTAAGGCATTTGACAAAGTCCCACATGGCAGGTTGGTTAAGAAGGTTAAGGCTCATGGGATACAAGGAGAAGTGGCTAGATGGGTGGAGAACTGGCTTGGCCATAGGAGACAGAGGGTAGTGGTCGAAGGGTTTTTTTCCGGCTGGAGGTCTGTGACCAGTGGTGTTCCGCAGGGCTCTGTACTGGGACCTCTGCTGTTTGTGATATATATAAATGATTTGGAAGAAGGTGTAACTGGTGTAATCAGCAAGTTTGTGGATGACACGAAGATGGCTGGACTTGCGGATAGCGAAGAGCATTGTCGGGCAATACAGCAGGATATAGATAGGCTGGAAAATTGGGCGGAGAGGTGGCAGATGGAGTTTAATCTGGATAAATGCGAAGTGATGCATTTTGGAAGAAATAATGTAGGGAGGAGTTATACAATAAATGGCAGAGTCATCAGGAGTATAGAAACACAGAGGGACCTAGGTGTGCAAGTCCACAAATCCTTGAAGGTGGCGACACTGGTGGAGAAGGTGGTGAAGAAGGCACATGGTATGGGGTATAGAGTATAAAAGCTGGAGTCTGATGATGCAGCTGTATAGAACGCTGGTTAGGCCACATTTGGAGTACTGCGTCCAGTTCTGGTCGCCGCACTACCAGAAGGACGTGGAGGCGTTAGAGAGAGTGCAGAGAAGGTTTACCAGGATGTTGCCTGGTATGGAGGGTCTTAGCTATGAGGAGAGATTGGGTAAACTGGGGTTGTTCTCCCTGGAAAGACGGAGAATGAGGGGAGATCTAATAGAGGTGTACAAGATTATGAAGGGGATAGTTAGGGTGAACGGTGGGAAGCTTTTTCCCAGATCAGAAGTGACGTTCACGAGGGGTCACGGGCTCAAGGTGAGAGGGGCGAAGTATAACTCAGATATTAGAGGGATGTTTTTTATACAGAGGGTGGTGGGGGCCTGGAATGGGCTGCCAAGTAGGGTGGTGGAGGCAGGCACGCTGACATTGTTTAAGACTTACCTGGTTGGTCACATGAGCAGCCTGGGAATGGAGGGATACAAACGATTGGTCTAGTTGGACCAAGGAGCGGCACAGGCTTGGTGGGCCGAAGGGCCTGTTTCCTGTGCTGTACTGTTCTTTGTTCTTTGATAGCTAGGGTGTAGAGAAAGGTCAACTTAGTGCGAGGTAGGTCCATTCAAAAATCTGATGGAACAGGGAAGAAGTATTCTCGAGTTGGTTGGTACGTGTCCTCAGACTTTTGTATCTTTTTCCCAACAGAAGAAGGTAGAATAGAGTATGTCCGGGGTGCGTGGGGTCCTGAATTATGCTGGCTGCTTTTCCGAGGCAGCAGGAAGTGTAGACAGAGTCAATGGATGGGAGGCTGGTTTGCGTGATGGATTGGGCTACATTCATGACCTTTTGTAGTTTCTTGCAGTCTTGGACAGAGCAGGAGCCATATCTTCTCTTGGGCAGAGCAGGTATCATACCATAATGTCATGACAGAGTCAGCATGGATGGAATTCTTCGAGGATGTAATTAGTAGAGTAAATGAGTGGGAGCCAGTGGATGTGGTTTGTTTGGACTTTCAAAAGGCTTTTGATAAAGTCTTACATAAGAGATTAGTGTCTAAAATTAAAGCACATGGGATTGGGATAGTATATTGAGATGGATAGAAAACTGGTTGGCAGACAAGAAACAAAGAGTAGGAATAACATAGCAGTTTTAAAGAAGGCAAATGGTATGTTGGCCTTCATAGTAAGAGGATTTGAGCACAGGAGTAGGGATGTCTTGCTGCAAATCTTCAGGGCCTTGGCAAGGCCACACCTGAAATATTGTGCGCAGTTTTGTTCTCCTTACCGGAGGATGGATGTTCTTTCTTAGGAGGGAGTGCAGAGAAGGTTTACCTGACTGATTTCTGGGACTGACATATGAGGAGAGATTGAGTTAACTAGGATTATATTTGCTGGAGTTTAGAGGAATGAGAGGGGATCTCACAGAATCCTATATTATTTCAACCAGACTAGACTGGTAGAATAGTGGGAAGACCAAAACCGTGAGTCATAGTCTAAGGATATGGGGTAAACCTTTTTAGGCTGAGATGAGGAAACATTTCTTCAGCCAAAGTGTGGTCAGCCATAGAATTCATTACAGAAAGCAGTTGAGGCCAAAATATTGTATGTTTTCAAGAGGGAGTTTGATGCAGCTCTTGGGGCAAAGGGGAGCAAAGGTTATGTGGGGAGAGCAGATTCAGGCTATTGAGTTGTATGATCAGCCATGATCACAATGAATGGCGGAGCAGGTTCGAAGGGCTGAATGGCCACTCCTTTTCCTACTTTGGATGAAAAATTCCAGAAAATAATAATTTTTTTTCAAAAATAAACCCAGATTTTTATTCATTTTTTCAGATAAATGTAATTGTATTTGGGAAAAGAACAACGAAGGTCTGAATATAACTCAATGGCCGGAGTTTTACCGGCACGCCCGCCCTGGAATCGGGCGGGTACGGCTTGTAGAACAGTATTCGCGATTGGCCTCGGGTGGGATCTTACGAGCCTGGGGCGGGCAATGCAGTAAAATTCCAGCAAATGTATCTCTATTTTTTTTAAACAGCAGATTTCATTTTATCCACAAGAAAACAGGACATATGTGCTTTCAGACATACCCTCAGAGAGCTGCTTAAAACAATTAATTTTAAACAGAAAGCTAACAGTATTTATCATTCTCCAATGTCAATTAATAACTGCCTTTTAAATAGATCATGATGGATGTTTGGCATGGAGTTACAAGGCACTATTTAATCTCCACATTTCTGCAACCCATGAATGAGTTATAATCAAGAGTTTCAACTGCAGTTTAGTACCTTCTGGAAACATGTGAATTAGCATCTGCTATTTGTTTCTTGCAGCAGTACGTAAACAATTTAGCCACCATACCCAATTAACTCAATCAGTGTATTGCCTGCTCCGTGCGCAAATGAGTTATGTAGGCCAAAAAAAAGGTGGTAATGTGACATTAGTCGCTATGTTACAGGACGAGTAATCCAAAGAGCTGGACAAGGTCAGGAGATGTGAGCTCAAATCCTACAATTGCACCTTCCAACCCCATGATCTCTACCACCTAAGAACAAGGGCAGCAGACGCATGGGAATACCACCACATACAAGTCCCCACCTCCCAATGAAGCCACACACCAGCCTGACTCCGAAATAAATCACCATTCCTTCACTGTCGCTGGGTCAAAATCCTGGATAAGGGTTTCTTTTTCAGGTTGGCAACCTGTAACCAGTGGGGATCAGTGCTGGGACTGCAACTGTTTACGCTATATATTAATAACTTGGAGGAAGGCAGCAAATGTACAAAGAACAAAGAAAATGACAGCACAGGAACAGGCCCTTCGACCCTTCAAGCCTGCACCGACCATGCTGCCTGACTTAACTAAAACCCCCTACCCTTCCGGGGACCATATCCCTCTATTCCCATCCTATTCATGTATTTGTCAAGACGCCTCTTAAAAGTCACTCTCGTATCTGCTTCCACTATCTCCCCCGGCAACGAGTTCCAGGCACCCACCACCCTCTGTGTAAAAAATCTGCCTCGTACATCTCCTTTAAACCTTGCCCCTCGCATCTTAAACCTGTGCCCCCCAGTAATTGACTCTTCCACCCTGGGAAAAAGCTTCTGACTATCCACTCTGTCCATGTCTCTCATAATCTTGAAAACATTTGTATACTGTAGCCAAATTTGCAGATGACCAGACTGTTCCCCATCACATCTCTAGAAGCACCTCATCCAAATGTATGGACAAGATGTGAATCTGCTGCCTCACTAGACATTGGGCACTTTTGTAGGGTGATGGGCTTAGATCGCTCTCCATTATAAGTCAGTACTATTTACTAACTTTTATGCCAAGTGATATAGGGAAACACCAAGGAGGTGGCTCCCAATCTCCTTTGCCAGCAGCAATCTTATTCATTGTCAACAATTGCCAAGATATGGAAGAGAAAAATAATTCAATTTCCACTCTCTCATTTTTGATAAGAACATTTGCAGCAAACCAAAAGAAATCAATACTAATAAAAAGTTACTTCCCCGAGCCTTACCCTCAGAACAATTCATTCATCTTTATTATGATGGAGTAATTGTGTTTTGTCAGCCTGCCCCAAACATAATCAGTTTGAACATATTAAAATTATCAGCATCTCTATATTCAAGAATAGCTTGTCCTTTAGTTCAACCCACAGCTCCATAGCTAAACGTCCTTGACAGAAAAGACAAAATTGGTTTTAAGTTTCACATTATGATGATATTAGGAAGTCTCGGTTACATCTGATGATCTTTCTCAGTCCAGTTTTTACAGTAGTGAATCGATGACCATTTTGTATGTGTCCATTATTCACAGATATAAAATTACACAACGCAGCTCCAGCAATAGACAAAGCCATTAGTCTCTCCTTAAAAATCTATATCAAAAAGTGACTCACAGTCCATCTCTGAGCTCTTGCGTGTCATTAGGTGTCCCCAGAGCTTGCAAACTCTTCTCTAAGGAAGTCACTGCAAAGGAAATGTGAGGATTAATGAAAACGGGAGATTAAAACATTGGCCGATAGAAATATTAAGTTCTTCCATGAATGCTCTGCCTTTTTGCTTTTGTACGATCCAGTAAGTAAGGTGCAATGAATTTAAAACAAGAGATTTTGTCATTCCAATTCGATAACCATCAGTAATATCGTTAACCGCAGAAGGTACAGGGTGGAAGGCAAGGGTTGAAATTGGAAATGGGGGTGAATATTCCAGTTTTGCTCAGGTTAAAATTGCCGATGGCAATGTATTATCCAATTGACTCTCAGGATATAAAGTCTGTCAGAGATAGGGCTGAATTTTTACTTCCCAAAACAGGTAGGTTGAGGTCATGTCAGAGGTTAAAGTGCAAAAAAATCTGGAACAGAACCTCAACCTATCTCAAACTTGCCCATTTCTGATTTTAACAGAGGCAGGATGAGGGCCAGATGACCAACCCACTCACAGGAACCGAGTTGGTAATTTTATACTAATGTGTGTCTTTATTTTTGAGTTTCTCAGGCCTCAGGAAGCTCAGCAGTTTAATGGAAGTGAATAGACAAGGTATGTCGCTTTATAACCAAGGGCTTGTGAATATTAGGTGCCAATGGAACCATACATTAGGTAGTAACCCAGCAACCTATCCAGTAAAACCATCACCTCCCATCAAACTTTGAGTATTGCATGCAGTTCCCGTCACCACACTACCAGAGGACATGGAAGCTTTGGAGAGAGTGCAAAGAATGTTCACCAGAATGTTGCCTTGTCTCGAGGGTGTTGGCTATGAGGAAAGGTTGAATAAACTTGGATTGTTTTCACTGGAAAGGCGGAAGGCTGAGGGGAGGCCTGATAGAGGTCCACAAAATTATGAGAGGCATGGACAGAATAGATAGTCAGAGACTTTTTCCCCAGGGTGGAAGTGTCAATTTCGAGGGGGCACAGGTTCAAGGTGAGGGGGAGAAAGTTTAAGGGAGATGTGTGGGGAAAGTTTTTCATGCAGAGAACAACAATTGCAAGGGATTCATGGACTTCTTTGGCACTATGATTGAAAGCAACCATTCAGTGGCACTTGCCACTATCTTTTCTTTTCCTAATACGTTGGACCAAACTTGCTCGAAGATTCCCCCTTTTGCAGCAGCCCTGAACTTGCAGCTTTCCCCAGTTTCCCCTATTCCAAGAAAACTGTTGACCATCCCTTCCTGGCTCCTTCATTAGCTAATATCACTAAAACTTCTCTCTCTTCAGGTACTGTTCCTTCTGCCTTCAGACTTTCTCTCCTTCTTCTAAAAAGTCACTCTTGACCCCTTGGCCTTGCAAACTATCGCCAAATCTCCAAGCTCTATTCCATCACCAAAATCCTTGAACAAGCTACACAGTGATTAGCACTGCTGCCTCACAGCTCCATGGACCCAGGTTTGATTCAGTCCTTGGGCGATTGTCTGTGTGGAGTTTGCACATTCTTCCTGTCTCTGCGTGAGTTTCCAACAGATGGTTTGGTTTCCTCCTATAGTCTGAACATGTGCAGGATTGGTGGATTGGCCGTGCAAAAATTGCCCTTTAGTGCCCAAAAATGGTTAGGTGGATTAACCACGGTAAATGAGTGTGGTTGCAGGGATAGGGCGGAGAGGAGTACCTGGGTAAGATGCTTTATTGGAGAGTTGGTGCAGACAGGATGGGCAGAATGGTCTCTTTCTGCACTGTAGGGACTCTATGGTTCTATGCCATCAGCTCTGAAACTCTGCTCACATTTCCCACCATTCCATTTTTGAAGACCTTCAGTCAGATTTCCGCACAGGAGAGTTACAAAATCACAAATTACATCCTACCTGACTGTGATCATGGTAAGCTATCCTCCTTGGTCCTTCTGGACCTCTCTGCACCCATTGATATAGTAGACTGCACCATCCCAACTCAAAAGCTTTACACTGTCATACAGCACTCAGGTTCTGAAGAAGCATCATTGCAGGCTCAAAACGTTAACTCTTGTTTCTCTCCACAGATGTTGCTGAGTTTTTCCAGCATTTTCTGCTTTTATTTCAGATTTCTAGCATCGAGAGTATTTTCCATAATACTTACCTGGTTCCATTCTTATTTATCCAGTATAAAGGTGGAATTCTCCATTTTTGAGATGGTGGGTGGCTCTGTTGAGGCAGCTCCCATTGGCCAGAATTGCACGCCAGGTTCTGTACTTGGAAGCTCATGAATTAAGCATGGAAGAATCACTTGGCAGTTTGGCAGCTGAATCGTCTGCCCACTGACAGCTGGCGGGGACAAAGGTCCAGTTGGCAGTAATACATGTGGTATTCCTGAGACTGTCTTGTTTGTCTGCATTTCGTGCAGCCTTGTTGGGGTCCAGCTTCTCCCCCCTCAAACTTCTCTTCCCTCTGCTTTCGATTGTTCATCTTCTTCATTCATTTCCTTGCCCCTCTGCCTGCCATTGTGAGCACTTGCCCTCTCCATCACCAGCTCCCTGCACAACCCTCGTTTCACATTGCCTCCTTTGTCTTCCTCAGCTACCTTCCCCAAACCACCACCCACCCACCCCTGTTGAACTCCAACTTTTGTTGTGGTGGCTGGTCCAAACCCTGGCATGGGGGGAGGGGGGGGGGGGGGGGAGGAGGAGGGGGAGATCCCTGCACTCCCAAACCCCAGACCCAGTCCTGATCTGAGTCGGTGACACAAGAAGGTCCATTATTACGATGATTTTGATTTATTGTCACGTGTATTTGTATACAGGGAAAAGTATTGTTTCTTGTACCCTATACAGACAAGTGCTGTCCATGCAGAGTAGCTCAGCTTGGAGAGGGAGAGCAGGAACCAGTCTGCCCCAGCAGAGTGGTTTACAGTACATCAGGAGCAGCATAGTAATGTGGCATTAGACATAGGAGCATAAGTAGGTCATTCGGCGATTGTGTCTGCACTGCCAGTTGGGGAGGCTTTGTACACTGCACTCACCACAAGGTCTCTTGCGAACTGAGGACCGCTTTGTGCACACCACTCTTTATTAATCGGGTTTGAGACCGACACAATTTATTGCTGACAGGATTCTAATGGCCAGCCATTTTAATGAGCATTCATGATATGCTAATGAATGCAAATGATATTCATGACACCAGCCAGTGGGAAGGCCAACCTGCAATTTACCCACCACTGGGAGAGCTCCAATGTGTTTTTAAGCTGGTGGATTTCCGACTTTTGGCTCCCATGCGATTCTCCTCTCCTGCCTGCCCTCAAAACTGCCATAGGTGGCATGGGAGGATTCCCCTCATCATCACAGAATTGCCTATCGTGGCTTGTCTTGCAATTCTAACAGGGTTGCTTGTGATGTTTTTCAAGGATCTATCTCAATCTCCTCCTATTTCTCATCTGCATCTTGCCTCCTTGGTGACATCATCGGAAAACAATGTCAGAATCGACCTGCAGCTGATGACATGCAGCTTCCACCAGCACTAAACTTCCAGTAACTGGATGCAAAGAAATTGCCTCCAACTAAATATTTGGAAGATTAAAGCCTTTGCCTTCGGTTGTTGATGCAAATTCCATCACTCTCCATGGCGATTTTGAGAGGCTGAACCAGACTGTTCACAAACCTGGGGTGGGATTCTCCCAAAAAGTAATTCTAAGCGCCGAATTCTCATAAAAAAATGGAGTAAATCCCGCTTTTTTTTTTCAGTAGAATTTTCAAAATGCATCTCCCACACTGTGCATGGCAGAGTGCACTAGCATGAATCTCATTAAAAATCTATGGGCAGGGCCACTGCACATGCGCCAATCTATCATAGCCAATATCGATGCATGCACAGTCGCCACGCACTGCTAGCCTCCCCATGACCCTGCAATGCTGGACGTGCGACCACCCCCACCACCCGATCTCTGGCTTCCCAGACGTGTTGGGGTCAACATCTCCTCCCCCCGTGCCCCGCCACCCCGGCCCGCCTGAACCTCCACCCCACCAGCAGTCCTGATCTCCCGAAGCCCACTACACGGCCTCTCCTCGAGTCTCCCGGCCTGCTGCATTGCTAAAGCAGCGCAGCGGGCTGCGACAATCGCCCCCTGGTGCTGTCTTCAATCCTGGGATGAGCCTCCAGCAATATATTATCATCGTCACCAAGGCTGCCTACTTCCACCTCGGCAGTGTTGCCCAATTCCAACCCTTTCTCAGCTCACCTGTGGCTGAAACATTCATCCACATCTTTATTACCTCTGAAATTAATTATTCCAATGCATTCCCAATGTGCGCTCTCCATTCAAACTTATGTATAAACCTGAACTCATCCAAAACTATGTTGTCCGTATCCTAACTTGCATTAAGTCCCCTTCACCAACTTGCTGACCTACATTAGTTCCAGTTAAGCAACCCCTCCACTTCATTGTTCTCATCCTGGTCCCTAAATCCCACTGCGACCTAACCATTCTTGACCTCTGTAACCTTCTTCACATCTATAGCCTTGCAGCTTCTCAGCATTCCTCCATTCTGGCCTCTTGTGCATCCCTAATTTGACTAATTTCAACAATTCCAGTTGCCTCAGCTCTAAACTCTGGAATTCCCTCCGAATCTCTCCATTCCCCTACCTCACTCTGTTCCTCTAAGACCCTCCCTTAACAGTTACTGCTTCGTAAAAGCTAGCGGCGACCTGTCCTGACACGAGCATGGTGTCACTTTTTACTTGATGAAGCTGCTTTGAAGCATCTTGGTATGTTTTACCACTTTAAAGGTGCAATACAAATGCAAATAGTTGTTGTTAGAGAGACTAAAAACATCTTTAAAAAATCTTCTCCGAGAAGCCTGTGGCAGAAGTCCTTTGAAGGATTGCCAACTAGACCATTCAACATGTGGAAAAATATAGTGCACTTTATATGACCCTTCCCATATCTTCCTAAAAATTGCAAAGTCCCACTGCAGGGGTAGGCCTCCAATGTGTCTACCTAAACAGCCTTCAGCACAAAAAACAAAGTACAATCCATGCTGGAAATCCAAACTTAAAACAGAAAATGCTGGATATATTCAGGCAACACATGTGGAGTGAGAAGTAAAATTAATCAATTCCTGATTCTGAGTGAACCCTCATTGAGATGCCCAAAATATGTGGGGCTGGAATTATAAGTTTACCAGGCCATTCACTGTGGACACCACCTTCCCTGGAGTAGGAAATGTGGCATGTTGCGGTCTGGCGCTGATGCAAAGTGACACCAGGATTGCCATGGGGCGGTATGGTGGCACAGTGGTTAACACTGCTGCCTCACAGTGCCAGCGACCCAGGTTCGATTCTCGGCTTGGGTCACTATGTGTGAGGAGTCTGCACATTCTCCCTGTGTTTGTGTGGGTTTTCTCCAGGCTCTCCGGTTTTCTCCCACAGTCCGAATGTGCTGGTTAGGTGCATTGGCCATGTTAAATTGTCCCTCAATGTACCCGAACAGGTGCTGGAGTGTGGTGACCAGGGGATTTTCGCAGTAACTTAATTGCAGTGCAAATGTAAGCCCACTGGTGACTAATAAATAAATAAACTTTAATTTGAATTGCCGGTGCAAATGCCAATGCAACCTTCCCTGATTTCTGTATTTTTGTTGAGCATGTAGGTTTCTGAAGCCTGTAATGTCCATATCAGGTAAGTCTATTGAACATTGGCTGAAATCCGCTGTGGGTTTGAGAACCTTTTAACTGGTAAGTATAAAATCTCTTGTCAGGTACAAGTGTCATAACATAGTGGTGTTTGATGATTTAAATTTGTTTTCAATGTGGTGAATGATCATCATGGCAAATGGCAAGAGACAATTTAATTGACCAACATTGTGTTAGGGTTTGCATGCATTAGAGTACTTTATCCAATTAATAAAGTCTTCTTCTGTATTCAACAGTATTGAAAATCTGATTAAAATAGGATGTTAACACACTCTGGATTGGATTTTCCAACAGTTTAAGGTATAGGGTGGGATTTTACGGCCTCGCTTGGGTAAAACCGGAAATTCCTGCCTGAGGTCAATGGAGATTTCCGTTGTTAGACCCCACACACACTCCAATTCCATGGCGGGCAAGGTGGTAGAGTTCTGGCCATCGAGTTATTTTGAGACTTCTCTGATTGAAATCCCACTTAGCCTTTAAAGCAAAAGGACCCTATGTCTGGACAGACAACTTCAAAGAGTCTATTGCATTGGGCACTGTAGGGTCTGTTTATTCAGCTTTGTAATACAATCTCATTATGAATGCATGGCTGAGCTTCAAATGCCACTAATGGATCTAACTCAGCAAGAGTTAAAGTTAATTTATTAGTGACAAGTAAGGTTTACATTAACATTGCAATGAAGTTACTGTGAGATTTCCCTTGTTGCCACAGTCCAGTGCCTGTTCGGGTCAATGCATCTAACCAACTCGTCTTTCAGTTTGTGGGAGGAAACCGGAGCATCTGGAGGAAATCCACGCGGACACAGGGAGAATGTGCAACCCGAGCTGGGAATCGAACCCTGGTCCCTAGACAGCAGTGCTAACCACTGTGCCACCGTGCCACCTGTTGTTTACAAAGCTATGGAGGAACTGAGTGCTTTACTTGATTCACAGCTTTATAAGATAATCATATAACTAAATGTTTTGAATAGTTCTTTGAATAATTATTTATATGACAGATTCATGAGCACACACAATGAAAGCATGTTTTTCGAGCATAGCATCAATTGCTGTATATTGTATTGGTACTGTCCTGAGTTTCCAAGATGGTCATTGTTTTCCAAGAGCAATTTGAATGGCAGATTAATTTTCCATGAGCATTTCAAAGACTTCTTAGTGTTATATGGTGCATGAATTCTGTATGCAGCGGATACTGTGAGAATGAGGGCATTGAGGATGTGTGGGAGATATGAGTGCATGTAGTGGATGTAGTGTTGAGAGGGGCCAAACAGCTATGTAGAGAACTGGACCGAGGTCCCAGTGAATGGAGGCAGACCTTCTAACCTGCCCTTTCCAGCAGCTGCCTGCCTTGGTTTCCACCCCAGGCCTAGATCGGGAGAAGGCAGCCATAACTCCAGCTCACCTCTGACATAGGAAAACAAAAATTTCTGGTGACTGGACAGACACTCCGAAGTTGGGAATGTGATGTTGAGAAATGACCTGAAGGAAAGAGAATAACCCAGTCTAAGGTTTCAGTTCGATGACCTGTCTGGAGTTCTGATCTGAAACGACCTGAAACATTCACTAGGGGCAGCACAGTGGCACAGTGGTTAGCACTGCTGCTTCAAGCGCCCGGGTTCAATTCTGGCCTCGGGTCACTGTCTGTGTGGAGTTGGCACATTCTCCCTATGTCTGTGTGGGTTTTCTCCGGGTGCTCCGCTTTCCTCCCACGTCCAAAGATGTGCGGGTAAGGTTGATTGGCCATGATAAATTGACCCTAGTGTCAGGGGATTAGCAGGGTAAATATGAGGGACTACGGGAATAGGGCCTGGGTGGGATTGTGGTTGTTGCAGACTGAATGGGCCAAATGGCCTCCTTCTGCACTGTAGGGATTCTATGACTCTCCTGCCCCACCACGACAGGTTTTCCCATGGCAAATGCGGTGATGCGTTCAAATTCCCATTGACTTCAATGGGACCAGATGGTCCAACCAGCAATTCCCGCCCATTAACTCTATTTCACTCTCCACAGGTGCTGCACAGCTACTGCGCATTTCCAGCATTTTCCATTTGCTAAACAGTTTCCTGCTTGTTTTTGTGTGGGAGTCCTGTGTGCCCATCAGGCCAACCTGAAATCTGTATCGGGGAGCAAATGATGTACAATGGCCCCACCAGATTTTACTCTACCGGTTGCCCATTTTTGAGGTTAAAAAAATCCATACAGCTAGCAGTTTAGATTCCATTTCTCCCGATTAAGCTTAGCATCACAAAAACCATCACTGCTTGATTTACATCTTTGTTAATCTTTGCTAGCATCCTGCAAAATGGGCCAAACCCATGTGCCTCATTTATAATTACTAAGGTGTTAAAGCCTGTAGGGGAATTGGAAATTCTACCAATCTCAATTCCTGACCCTGCTTTTTGCGAGATCAACACTAACGCCATGATAAAAGGAATAACCCAATACTTCACTTTATCTGTCACTAGAGGCTGCCAGTGCATTTAGTCGGCAGGAATCAGATGTGACTTAATGAATGCATGATGAAGATTAACATAGTTTTACAGAAGAAAAAAAGAAAAATGCGAAACCACAGAATGCTTTAAGTGCAATGTCAGTCCGTTAGGGAGATGGAATGCACACAAACTATAAATGCTGGATATCTGAAACAAAGGAGGACAAAAATTTCAGTCAGCCTCTGTAAATAAGCAAACATTTGTATGATAGTTGTATTGTTTATTCAGAATTGAAAGAGAAATCCAAGTTAATACTTCAAGTGGACTATTCCCATTGCTCTCCTGTGGAAGCTAACTGCCTTATTTTAATTACATTTTTAATAGTTGGATCCTGGTCCACGAATCAGCAAGAGCCCTTTCAATCTTGCTCATTTTTCTTTTACAAATCTTGCCAAACGGTAAGCTTAAAAGGTTTTTTGCTGACCGCCACAGCTTCCCTTTCGCAATTGTGGATTCAAAATAGCAGCAAGAAAAATAGGGCACCGATTTAATCCGCCACCCACTTCATGGCCGAGAGACCCGTGGAAGTAAAGGAACACCTAAGACACAGGGCAATTTACAGTGGCATCCAACCAATTTAAACATTTCCAGTCTACAGTGATGCATCACCTCCCCCACATCACTTCATAAAACTACAGTACCAGAAGTAATTACCTTCCCTCCATTGCAGATACTGTGCTTTTGTCAGACATTCAAAAGGAATTGTGTGGGAACTGCTGTAACACTGGTGGAAGCTCAAAAGGCAACCTTGTCAATTCAGCTCTTGTACTCCTCCCAAAATGTGTGTCCCTGGAACAAAATGTCTATTCAGCCATTTTGTGATCTGAAAAACTGCTTTCTGACAGTTTCACACTGACTGAATTCTAAAATACTTTTTTTTAATAAAAAAGCACCCAAGTCTTTAATTGTAAACGTCAAATCTTAAACTTCCCAGTAAATATTTTTTTTAAATTGACAATTAGGCCACACAGCCGCGCGTAATCAGAATAAATAGCTGTAAGCATTTTAAAACTAAATTGAAAACACAAACTAAAAACAATTGCTTTGATACAGATTGAAAAATATTGACATTTTCAATAATTCTGCATGCCCTGAAACAACCTTCTTTCACATTTACCACTGGGATCTCACAAATAGCAGGAAAAAATAATTTTCAAACAAAGTGGGAGACAGTCGCTCATGGCACCAATATTGTAATTTGCTACAACATTCAGCTCTACTTATTGGTTCAGGTCCTCCATGCAAAGTATTAACTGGAAATGGCAATTAGTGCAGCTCAGACAACTGATGCGAGGATTATTGAAATCATAGAATAGTTATAGCAAAGAAATAGGCCATTCTGCCCGTCAAATCCTTGCTGACTCTTTGCAAGACCACCTCAGCTAGTTCCCCGCTGCTGATATACTGCTAGCCCTGCAAATCTCTCTCTCTTTTCTCTTTGGATGATTATCAAATTCATTTTTGAAAGCTAAGATTCAATCAGCCTGCACCAAACTCTCAGGTGTTGCATTTAGATACTCAAAAAGAAAACGTTTTTCCTCAGGTCTCCTTTGGATATTTTACCATACACCTTAAATTGTCATCTTCGGCTGTTCAAATCTTCTGCCAACGGGAACCATTTCTCTTCATCTACCCTGTCCATATGCCTCATAATTTTCATCCCTCTCAAATATCCTCTGAATCATCTCTTTTTGAAGAACAATGCTAGTTGTGCTAATCATTTCTGAAGTTCCTCATCCTGAAATCATTCTTGTATATCTTCCCTGCACCAACTTTCCTTTCTTAAGTATGCTGAGCAGAATTGGACACAATAATCTTGTTGAGGCTGCATAAGTGTTTTCTAAAGGTTCACTGTAACTTCCTTGTCTTTGTACTCTGTGTCCTTTATTCAATAAAGATCAAGATCCTGCATGCCTTATGAACCACTTTCTCAATCTGCCCCGTCACTTTCAGCAAATTCATAGAATCATAGATTCCCTACAGTGCAGAAGGAGGCCATTCAGCCCAGAGCCTACACTGACAACAATCCCACATATTTACCCTGCTAGTCCTCTTGACACTAAGGGGCAATTTTGCATGGCCAATCAATCTAACCTGCACACCTTTGGAATGTGGGAGAAAACCAGATTTGATTTGTTTTATTATTGTCATATGTATTGGTATACAGTGGAAGGTATTGTTTCTTGCATGCTATACAGACAAAGCATATCGTACATAGAGGAGGAAAGGAGGTGCAGAATGTAGTATTGCAGTCATAGCTAGGGTGTAGAGAAAGATCAACTTAATACAAAGAACAGTACAGCACAGGAACAGGCCCTTCGGCCCACCAAGTCTGTGCCGGCACAGTTGCCTCTCTAATCTAATATTTTCTTGCCTCTATGTGGTCTATATCCCTTTATTCCCTGCCTATTCATGGATCTATCCAGGTGCCACTTGAATGTTGTTAAAGAATCTGCTTCCTCCACCTCCTCCGGCAGCGCGTTCCAGGCATTCACCACCCTGTGTGTGAAAAACCTGCCCTTTACATCTCTTTTAAACTTTCCCCCCTCACTTTCAACTTATGCCCCAAGTAATTGACCCTTCGACCCTGGGAAAAGGATTCTAACTATCCACTCTATCCAAGCCCGTCATAATCTTGTAAACCTCTAGCAGGTCCCCCCTCATCCTCCGACGCTCCAATGAAAACAATCCAAGTTTGTTCAACGTTTTTTCATAGTCCATATCCTCCAAACCAGGCAACATCCTGATAAATCTCTCCTGCATCTTTTCCAATGCATCAACATCCTTCCGGTAGTGTGGAGACCAGAATTGTACACAATACTCCAAATGTGGCCTAACCAAAGTCTTATACAGCTGCAACATGATTTTCCAATTCGTATATTCAATGCCTTGACTGATGAAGGCCAGCATGCCATATGCCTTCTTGACCACCTTGTCCAGCTGAGTTGCCACCTTCAGGGATCTGCACGCCTAGATCCCTCTGTATGCTAATATTTCTAAGGGCTCCACTATTTACTGTATACTTTCCTTCTGCAGTAGACCTTCCAAATTGCATCACCTCACATTTGTCCATCTGCCATCTTTCAGCCCAGGTCTCCAGCTGATTTATATCCTGCTATATCCTCTGACAATCCTCCTCACTAACCGCTACTCCCCCAATTTTGTATCATCTGCAAATTTACTAATCAGATGACCGATAATTTCCTCCCAATCATTTATATATGTTACAAACAACAGAGGCTCCAGCACTGATCCTTGTGGAACACTACTCATCACAGACCTCCAGTTAGAAAAGTACCCTTCCACTGCTGCTACTCTGCTTTCTATGCCCAAGTCAGTTTTGTATCCATCTTACCAGTTCAGCTCAGATCCCATATGACTTCACCTTCTGTATCAGCCTGCCATGAGGAACCTTATCGAAGGTTTACTAAAGTCCATGTATACAACATACACTGTCCTGCCCTGGTCAATTCTTTTTTCCTCAAATAACTCAATCAAGTTTGTGAGACATGACCTCCCCTTCACAAAATCATGCTGCCTATCACTAATAAGCCTATTCTCTTCCAGATGTGAGTACATCCTGTCCCTAAGAATCTTCTCAAATAATTTCCCCACCACTGATGTAAGGCTCACAGGCCTGTAATTTCCCGAATTGTCTCTTCTGCCCCTAAACAGAGGAATAATGTGAGCTACTCTCCAATCCTCTGGTACCTTGGCCATGGCTAAAGAGGATACAAAGATTTTGGCCAAGGCTTCAGCAATTTCTTCCCTCGCCTCTTTCAGTATTCTGGGATAGACTCTATCTGGCCCTGATGACTTGTCCAACTTAATGTTTTTCAAAACCTCCAATACTTCCTCCCTTTTTATCTCAACATGTCTGAGAATGTCAACATTCTCCTTTCTACACTCACCATCCACCACATATTTCTCCTTTGTGAATACCGATGCAAAGTACTCGTTTAGGACCTCACCCACCTCATCTGGCTCCACACACAAATTCCCTCCACTGTCCTTGAGTGGACCCACCTTTTCCTTAGCTATCCTCTTCCTACTTAAATACAGATAGAAAGCCTCGGGATTCTCCTTAATCCTGCCTGCCAAGGACATTTAATGGCCCATTTTTGCCCTCCCAAGTCCCTGTTTAAGCTCTTACCTGCTATCTTTATATTCCTCAAGAGAGTTATCCGTTTTCAATTTCCAAAAATTTATGTAGGCCTCCTTTTCCTTTTTCACTAAGTTCACAATCTCTCTTGTCATTCAGGGTTCCTGAATCTTGCCATCTTTTTCCTTCATTTTTACAGGGACATACTTGTCCTGCATTGTCAACAGCTGACTTTTAAAAGACTCCCACATATTGGATGTGATTTACCCTCAAACAGCTGCCCCCAGTCTACATTCCTTAACTCCTGCCTAATACTGTCGTAGTTAGCCTTCCCCCAGTTTAGTACTTTCACTCCAGGACTACTTCTATCCTTTTCTACAAGTATCTTGAAACTTATAGAATTGTGATCACTGTTCCCAAAATGGAGGAGAAATTTGGCCACGCAGTCATATGTGTATAAGTATAGTAAGGGGCTGAGGTCACAGCCTTGTGGGGCACGGGTGTTGAAGATAATCGTGGATGAGGTGTTGTTGCCTATTCTTACTGATTGCAGTCTGTGGGTTAGGAAGTCTAAGATCCAGGTGCAGAGGGAAAAGCAGAGCCCCAGGCCATGGAGTTTGGAGATGAGTTTTGTAGGAATAATGGTGTTGAAGACTGAGCTGTAGTCAATAAATAGGAGTCTGACATAAGTGCCTTTGTTATCTAGGTGTTCCAGGGTTGAGTGTAGGGCCAGGGAGATGGCGCCTGCTGTGGACCTGTTGTGGCGATAGATGAAATGTAGTGGATCTAGGCAATATGGAAGCGGAATTGATTCATGCCATGACTAACCTTTCAAAACACTTCATAATGATGGATATCAGAGCCACCAAACAATAATCATTACGGCACGCTGCCTGGCTTTTCTTTGGTACAGGGATGATGGTCATCTTCGTGAAGCAGATAGGGATCTCAGATTGTTGTAAAGAGAGGTTAAAGATGGAGAGAGCACCCGGAGGAAACCCACGCAGGCACAGCAAGAATGTGAAAACTCCACACAGGGTGACCCAAGGCCGGAATTGAACCCGGGTCCCTGGCGCTGTGAGCCAGCAGTGCTAACTCCCGAGTCTCTCCGCTCTTGCAGAATTGTATTATTCATTTTATATTGCCTCTCCCTATTCTTTCTACCGAAATGCATCACTTCACATTTTTCTGCATTCAATGTAATTGGGCATGTGGGCCATCCATTCCATCAATCTGTGGCCTTTATCAAGTTTATCACTTTTCTCATCACAGTTCACAATACTTACAAGTTGGTGCCATCCTCAAAAAGAATGTGCCCCATGGACATCCAGGGTATAAGACATTAACATAGGTCATGAAAAGCAGTGAGACAATTCCAATTCCTGGTGAATCCTCATGGACACCCACTCCCAGGCCAAAAAAATAACATTCACCATTACTCTGTTTCCTGTCACTCAGTCAAGTTTGTATCTACACTGCTACTGTCCCTTTAATGTGGGCTTTAATTTTGCTGACAAGCCTGTTCTGTGACACTTTGTCAAATGCCTTTTGAAAGTCAATATTAACCACATCAACTATATTACCCTCATCAGTCTTCTCTGTTACCTCATCAACTTAATAAAAATAGTTGAACACTATTTCCCTTTAACAAACTCATGCTGGATTTCCTCAATTAGTCATTACTCCCTCAGTTATCATGAATTTTGTGCTAAATTATTGTTTCCAATAGCTTCCAAATCTGTGGGGCTAAACTAATTGGCCTGTAATTGCCTTTGAACAAGGGTGTACAATTTACAATTCTCCAGTTCCCTGGCACCACCCCAAGGATTGAAAGATTAAGGGCAGTACATCAGCAGTTTCCTCCCTTACTTGGAAGCATCTCATCTGGTCCTGGTGACTTATCAACTTTAAGGACAGCCAGCCTTTCTACTACTGTCTCTTATCAATAATTAGCTCAATGAATGTACCTACTTACTATCACCTCTTCTATGATATCATTAATAGCATCTTTTCCCTTGGTAAATTTCCTTGTAGCATTCATTTTAAATGAAGAAGCCAAGATGAAGGGCCAAAGCCCAACATGTAAGGCCAACAATAAGACTGAAAATAAAATAAAAGGAAAGATGAGCAAAACTGAGAAAAATTGGGAAGAACATTTTGTTGATGCAGAACTGGCAGGATATCAGTAATATGCCAGTGGTAACAATCGCATGCCACAGCCAGGAGATCTAACTAAACTACATTCATATTCAAGTATTGGTATCATTTGTGGAGACCAGTGGATAGCAAGTCAATGACTCACTACAGCTCACCACTTTCCCTGAGGCCAAGAATTAGCCAGCGATAGAGACTTTCTTTCGAGTAGGGGAGAGAGGGATCGAATGTTGGAGGAGCAGGTGTAGAAACACACTCGCAATAAAATAAGAATTTTAATGTGGCCTGGAGCATAAAACATGAAAACAGGGTCAGGAAGAGGCCATTCAGCTCTTCAAGCCTGCTCCACCATTCATTATGATCATGGCTGATCATCCAACTCAATAACCTGATCCCGCCTTCCCCCCATATCCTTTGATCCCTTCCCCTTAAGTGCTATATCTAACTGCTTGTTGAAAACATTCAATGTTTTGGCTTCAGCTACTTTCTGTGGTGGTGAATTCCACAGGCCGACCACTCCCTGGGTGAATTTCTCCTCATTTCCCTCCTAAACGGTCTACCCTATATCCTTCAGACTATGACCCCCAAGCAGCACTCCTATTCCGTCTTTCCCCACAAAATCTTATCATGAGGGAGAGATTATCAGAATCCCTTTAAGATCTCTTCACAGCTGAAGAAGCAGGAGTGGCTTGTGTCATGCATTCTCTGATCATTTCTGTCTGAATCATGCAATTGGGGTTGTACAACAGCCATAGGGAGTTAATGTATTTAACTGATCAGCCCTCTGTGTGGATTTGAAGGGGACGAGGAGATTTGCTGAACACCTTTTATTTTAAGGCTTTCCTGATGTTGACTTCAGACTGTCAATAAACCTCACAAGGCATCCAACTGTCATTTGCATATTTTCCAGATCGATAATTCGACTAGAATGACAAAGCCATCATAAGGTCAAATAATCCATATGAGCACAAAGGGGAAACTCACCATTTGTGTTGATGCGGAAGATGTTTGCTGTAAGTTCCTGAAACACCTCTTGAATTTCATTGGGGTCAACCTGCGATGCTGTCGGGAATATAACAGAAACAAAATTTACCACATAATTAACACAATAGCTGCAACATAATCTCATTTGGTACACTCAGTTCAAATTCCTCCAATTTCCTCGTATTTAAATGCATTTTTAAAGACTAGGTTACTTCCAATAAAATAGCAGAGGAATTCGATACAAGTGCATACAACAACAGCACCACCAGAAACTTGGGCCTAATGTTTTTAGGATGACAAGCGCTTGGTGGAATGCATCCCCACCAAATCCAAGAGGCCCACTGCCATTTCACACTCTATTGAGCTTCGATTGGAAGCAGGCTTGACAGAGCTATTGATCAATCAAATTGGCCGACAGCTCTCCAACCCCTCCGGACACAGGACTGGTGAGGAGGGAGAGTTGGAGCTTTAACGTCCCTGAGAGGAGGCCTCCTGATTGAAGCGCTACCCCTTCCTACCCAAGAATGATAGAGAATCTGGTGAATTGTTGTGACAACAATAATCTTTCCCTCAATGTCAGTAAAACAAAGGAGGTTGTCATCGACTTCAGGAAGCGTAGTGAAGGACATGCCCCTGTCTACATCAATGGGGATGAAGTGGAAATAGTCGAGAGCTTCAGGTTTCAAGGTGTCCGGATCACCAGCAACCTGTCTTGGTCCCCCCACGCCAGTGGCATAGTTAAGAAAGCCCACCAATGCCTCTACTTTCTCAGGAGGCTAAGAAAATTTGGCATGTCTGCTACGACGCTCACCAACTTTTACAGATGCACCATAGAAAGCATCCTTTTTGGTTGTATCACAGCTTGGTATGGCTCCTGCTCTGTCCAAGATTGCAAGAAAGTACAAAGGGTTGTGAACATAAAGCAGTCCATCAAGCAAACCAGCCTTCCATCCATTGACTCTGTCTGCACTTCTCACTGCCTTGGAAAAGCAGTCGGCATAATCAAGGATCCCACACGCCCCAGACATAATCTTTTCCACCTTCTTCCATCAGGAAAAAGATACAAAAGTCTGAGGTCACATCAATTGAAAAAGCAACTTCTTCCCTGCTGCCATCAGACTTTTGAATGGACCTACCTGATATTATGATCGCTCTCTGCACCCTAGCTATGACTGTAACACGACTTTCTACACCCACTCCTTTCCTTCTCTACGAATGGTATGCTTTGTCGGTATAGCACGCAAGAAACAATACTTTTCACTGTATGCTAATAATAAGCGATCAAATCAAAAATCAAGATGGTTAACTTTATTCATTAGGCACCTGCCATCCTGAAGATTCAGGCTGGGTGGGAAAAAGCCTTTAAGTGGCCAATGAAATTGTATTTGCGTTGGAAAGGGCAGAATTCTGGAAGGAATCCCATCCATGCGATTTCATGCTCCCCCACATCATCAGAACCGGCGGGGGGGGGGGGTTGCATAAAGTTCTGACCTAGCAGTCTACAACTTGTTAAAACAAGCTTAGTTATAATTAAAACCAATGATAAAACTTCATTTGAGGCTATATCTCAGCAAGTACTTTCTTTTCAAATCGCGCATTTCTTGTTTTAAATGGTATTTATGATTGACCCATACAATAGGGGAGTTAACATCATCTATGTTATTCGTGTTGTTAGACTTCTTACTGTATTCTAAATGCAGCCAGAATTAAGATTTTGGCATGAGAGTCTCAACTGCTAATGTTGAGTTACTGACAAAGCTGCTGCAATTGCTAACGCTGGGTTTTAGTGATATTTAAGATCTGATTTTCGAATGGCACTGTGCCATTGTCACTGAGGGGGAAAGTGAATATTCTCAGTCATTATAGCATTAACTTTATCCAAGAAATCAGATAACTAATTCAATAGATATTCTGGGGATGTGGGGTGGTAGAAACCTCTGCAGGGATCAAAATTAGCTCTAAATAGAGACACTTAGATCATCTCAGCAGACCTACGGAAGATAGCAGCAGAATGCAATATCATCCCCAGTGGT
Organism: Mustelus asterias; assembly: GCF_964213995.1. NCBI lineage: Eukaryota > Metazoa > Chordata > Chondrichthyes > Carcharhiniformes > Triakidae > Mustelus > Mustelus asterias. Next base: position 23,916,667 of record NC_135807.1, read on the forward strand.
TATATCCAAGAAATATTTTAAACAATAGCACTACCTCAAGTAAGTGATGGCAACGCGAACACCTTTCAAAGAATTCATTAACTCAATAGAAAGACTTGTAGGCGGGCCAGTGCATCAAAGCAGAATGTTTTGATGACTGGCCTTCAGGCATTGGGGACTATTTGAAGCGATTATCTGCAAGGTGCATCACATAACTCACCAAGGCTCCGTCAATAACACTTTCCAAACCTACAACCTCGATCATCCACAAGAACAAAGGCAACAGGTGCATGGGAACACCACCATCTGCAAATTCCCCTCCAAATCACACATCATCCAGCCTTCGAAGGTTATCAACTTGAAGGAGAGCCAGGCTTTCTAATACTGACACTCGGTCAAAATCCTGGAACTTCCTGTTGAACAGCAGTGTTTGTGTGCGTGTACCTACACAACGCAGGCTCCAGCAGTCCAAGATGGCAGCTCAACACCACATTCTCAAGGGCATTAGTGTTGAACAACAAATGCTGCCCTTGCTTGCAATGCTCAAATCCCATAACATTTAAGAAAATGGATGGAACTCAGCTTCAGAGGTCTTTGGGGCACCAACTCTCAAATTACCATCAGGTAAACTCTCACTGATCAGTGAACATTCAGATCCAGCATCCAATTCAAAATTTGTGTTTGGAATCTATCGTACTGTTTTCAATTACAGATTGTTTAATCTGCCTTTCTCAGCTGTTTATACATGTCCATGGCAAGATACAGAACCAGAGAGCATTAAAACCACTGAAAGCATACAATGAAGATTCATCAAGATGACACCAAGCAATGAGAAATTGCTACAAGGAGAGATTTGAGATACTAGGACATTCTCACTTGAGCAGAGAAGCAATGGAGGAAATATAGTAGAAATATTGAAAACGATAAAGGATTTTAATAGTGAATAGAGGAGGTGGGAAAGTGGAGTTGAGGATTATCGTACATCAGTCATGATCATAGAATCATACAAACCCTACAGTGCAGAAGCAGGCCATTTGCCCATCGAGTCTGCACCGATTCTCTGACAGAGCATCCCACCCACAACCTATGCCCGTAATCCCACGCATTTATCCTGCTAGTCTCCCCCTAACCTACACATCTTTGGACAGAAGGGGCAATTTTAGCATGGCCAATCAACCTAACCTGCATATCTTTGGACTGGGAGGAAACCGGAGCACCCGGATGAACCCACAGAGACATGGGGAGAACATGCAAACTCCAGACAGACAGTCACCCAAGGCCAGAATTGAAGACCGGTCCCTGGCACTGTAAGGTAATAGTGCTAACCACTGTGCCACCCATAATGATCTCATTGGATGGTGGAGCAGGTTCAGTGGGCCAAGTGGCCCATTCTGCTCCTACACCTGATGCCCTGATGGTCTTATAGCTTCTTGCCTCTCTTTGGGTGACATTGATGAGATCTTTAAATGAGATCACCTATCAACCTTCTGAATTCTAGGGAATCTAGTCCTAGTCTACTTGAAAGACCAGTTTATGAATCTTTGTTGCACTCCCTTTCAAGGCAAGTGTATCCTTCCTACACAAGGCAACCAAAACTATACATGTTTCTGCAGGTGTAGTCTTACTTAAGAGCAGATACAATTGCAGTAAGGTCTCTGCTGTAAACATTCATCGATTCATTTAAAATTCACACTCTGAAGAAACTGAGTGGAGATTTGATTTTAAATTGTCACCAGCAAAATTCAGAGCAAAGGTGAGGGTCGTGACTACAGGCCTTCAAATATGAACAGAGATGTGAACAATTTATATTTCCCAGAATGATCCCTTATAAAAAGCAACTTACTGCTATCACTGCTAAGAATGGAAATGTACAATGAGATGTGTGAACAGCGCGGGAGAGAATCTCTGAGAGCCAAATCTCACTGTTATAATGAAGATATTACATATGCTTGCTCCAAACTGGAAGACTGCAGAGGCAAAACCAAAGTTTTCGGTCTGCTTTTCAGAGTGTAGACATTGCTTTGGATACACCAGTAGTCAGAAAGTGACGCTCCCGCAGTAGAGTAAAATGCAACTAAACCAGATTTGACTGTTGTCAATAGGGAAAACTCTCAAGTCAAACATCACACGCCTGACATCCTTGCTGCAGGAGTAGGTAGCAGTGTATTTGCAGCTGCCCTCATGATTGCAATGTCATATGCATAGAGACATGTTATATATCACAATGAAGATGAAGTGTCGCAGCAGTTAAAGAAACCTCAGTGCCTGGCCAAAGGCAATGTCTCACCTCCTGCAAAATCACCATCAGAGGTGAAGAATATTATCTGTGCAGTGCAGCAGCCACACGAGTCGAGGAACACAAACAGAACTGAGTACCCACTGGTTAGTCTGAATACTCATTTATCTTCTCCTTATTTTCCATATGTTGAACTCCTTTGCCAGAGGCCTGGATAACTGAAAATGCTGCAACCTTGTTCAAAAAAGGATCAAAGAATAAGCCAGCAATTACAGGTCAGTCAGTTGACCCGTGGTGATGGGAGAGCTTTTAGAAATGTCTGATGATCCCGGTAGATATTATAACTGAGCGCCCGGTACCCGGGTTCGATTCCCAGCTTGGGTCACTGTCTGTGCAGAGTCTGAACGTTCTCCCCGCGTCTGTGTGAGTTTCGTCCGGGCGCAATGTTCCTTTACTCTCCCCTTGGCTTAACATGTACACACAGGTGTTAAGATTAACACGGATGACACAGTACATTTGAAACTAAAATGGTCTCATTAACACAATGTATTTTTTTCTCTAAGATGACGGTGGTCAAGTACATACTCCCCTCTGAAAAGTTAGTGTCCGTAAATATTTCCTGAGAATTCCCCCAGATGATTATCATGAGAATTTCCAGATTCTACTCCCAAATCACACTTTAAAACCTTCTCTTGTAGTAATACTTTCATAGAGTCATAGAGGTTTACAGCATGGAAACAGGCCCTTGGGCCCAAATTGTCCATTCTGCCCCTTTTTTTAACCCCTAAGCTAGTCCCAATTGCCCGCGTTTGGTCCATATCGCTCTACACCCATCTTACCCGTGTAACCGTCTAAACGCATTTTAAAAGACAGAATTGTACATGCCTCTACTATTACCTCTGGCAGCTTGTTGCAGACACTCACCACCCTCTGTGAAAAAATTGCATCCCCTTGAGATCCTTTTGTATATCTCCCCTCTCACCTTAAACAAAGAACAAAGAACAATACAGCACAGGAACAGGCCCTTCGGCCCTCCAAGCCCGCACCGCTCCCCGGTCCAGGATTGAATCCTGAATCCAGGATCCCCGCCCAATTTTCCAGCCTATCTACATCCTAATATCCTATCCACCGAGCTGTCCCTCACAGCTACGATGCTTTGTTCATCACAACCTATTAACTCACCCCCACCCCCCCATTCCAGACCATGTGATCTCCAGGGAGAGGCGAAAACCCAGAGTGAAAACCCCAGGGCCAATATGGGGAAAAAAAATCTGGGAAATTCCTCTCCGACCCCCTGAGGCGATCGAAACGAGTCCAGGAGATCACACTGGCCCTGATCAGAAAATGCTTCCCAACCCTATTCATTTCCACTTCTGCTTTACGAACACCATCTGAATTCCCTGCCCCCGAGACAGGTTCCCAACTATCCGCAGTCTCGCTCTGTACTGGCACCAGCAAGATGATCATAGAATGAAGCCTTGAAACGAGAAACAAAGAACAATTAGCCCGCGCCGCTCCCTGGTCCAAACTAGACCACTCTTTTGTATCCCTCCATTCCCACTCCGTTCATATAGCTGTCTAGATAAGTCTTAAACATTCCCAGTGTGTCCGCCGCCACCACCTTGCCCGGCAACACATTCCAGGTCCCCACGACCCTCTGTGTAAAATATGTCCTTCTGATATCTGTGTTAATCCTCCCCCCCTTCACCTTGAACCTATGACCCCTCGTGAACGTCACCACCGACCCGGGGAAAAGCTTCCCACCGTTCACCCTATCTATGCCTTTCATAATTTTATACACCACTATTAAGTCTCCCCTCATCCTCCGTCTTTCCAAGGAGAACAACCCCAGTTTCCCCAATCTCTCCTCATAACCAAGCCCCTCCATACCAGGCAACATCCTGGTAAACCTCCTCTGTACTCTCTCCAAAGCCTCCACGTCCTTCTGGTAGTGTGGCGACCAGAACTGGACGCAGTATTCCAAATGCGGCCGAACCAACGTTCTATACATCTGCAACATCAGACCCCAACTTTTATACTCTATGCCCCGTCCTATAAAGGCAAGCATGCCATATGCCTTCTTCACCACCTTCACCACCTGTGACGTCACCTTCAAAGATCTGTGGACTTGCACACCCAGGTCCCTCTGCGTCTCTACACCCTTCTTCACCACCTTCTCCACCTGTGACGTCACCTTCAAAGATCTGTGGACTTGCACACCCAGGTCCCTCTGCGTCTCTACACCCTAATGCCTATGCCGTCTAGTTTTAAACTCCCCTACATTTGGGAAAAGACATTGACGATCTAGCTGATCTATGCCCTCATTATTTAATAGACCTCTATAAGTTCACCCCTAAGCCTCCTATGCTCCAAAGAAAAAAGTGCCAGTCCATCCAGCCTCTCCTTATAACTCAAACCATCATGTCCCAGTAGCATCCTAGTAAATCTTTTCTGCGCTCTTTCTAGTTTAATTATATCCTTTCTATAATAGGGTGACCAGAACTGTACACAGTGTTCCAAGTGTTGCCTTACTAATGTCGTGTACAACTTCAACAAGGCATCCCAACTCCTGTATTCAATGTTCTGACCAACGAAACCAAGCATGCCAAATGCCTTCTTCACCACTCTGTCCACCTGTGACTCCACTTTCAAGGAGCTATGAACATGTACCCCTAGATCTCTTTGTTCTGTAATTCTCCCCAACGCCCTACCATTAACTGAGTAAGTCCTGCCCTGGTTCAATCTACCAAAATGCACCATCTCGTATTTATCTAAATTAAACTCCATCTGCCATTCGTCAGCCCACTGGCCCAATTGATCAAGATCCCGTTGCAATCCTAGATAACCTTCTTCATTGTCCACTATGCCACCAATCTTGGTGTCATCTGCAAACTTACTAACTTTCACTTAGCAGTTCGCATTTCAAAATCCAGTATCAATTTTACAAATGACACTTTTAAACAAAGTTTCTACTGCACTTTTAACAGTGAATCCATTCCAGTTTTTTCACCAACCCCTTTAGGATTTCTTTGGCTTGACTGTTGTCAAACGACCACAATTGCTTTAACTTCCAATTCCCAGATTCTTACTAAAATATCAAACATTTTAGTTTCCCCTGAAGGTCCTCAGTCACACTTTAAATCTAGTTAAACTCAGAGCCCTTTGATAATCTTCCTTAATTTCTTCTGAGTAATATCTTGATCTCTGTTTTCTGAACTTCAGTTGTCTAAAACTTCCTTTCGGTCCAGTTCCTTGGTTTTCTGGACTGTATCTTGTTTCTTTGGAGTCTTGCATCTTTGTAATTCCCTGGGCCTGTCTAACTTCTCCTGATGGAGAGAGCTGTTCCATGCTCTATGACCTGTCTCCAACTGCTCTAGATTGTAGCTGAAACTATGAACAAAGAAAGCTTTTTCCACTCTGGGAAGTGGGTTTCCAGCTGCTAAGCAACGGCACAGCTACTATTTATTCTACATGCTGTAAACCTCTCTAAACACAACAGAATCCCAGTTGGAATTAAAATCAACCCCCACACAACAAACACCTTTATCCAGCATGAATCTAACTATAGATTCCTTCCAGGCACAGGAACATTAAATTAAACCTAGCTAAAACTATACCTCATTTCTTATGTTTACCCATACAAATATAAATCCCTTAAAACTACCTTTGGTTCCCTGACAAATGATCATTTAGGACAAATTAACACTCATCTGAACAAATGAGAATTACGGAAATCCAGCATAGATTTGTTAAAGACAGCAAATTTGAATGTTTTCACGAGATATATGATGATACTGTGCTATTGATAAATTTTATGTTTCTGTGGAATGTGTTAAGGTTCAGTATTTTCTTTTACAGGCAGTTGGTGCATTTGAAAAAACATACAGCTCAGATGCTGGAAAGTCGGATAATTACTCATTTTCGCCATGTAGTGTTTAGTTAACAGAAGGCTGATGGACTGTTGTTTATAATTTAAGATTTCCTGTGCGATTTTCTGCTTAAAGGAAAGGAAGCTGTTTTTTAAAAGAACCGAGAGGAGCTAGGTTTGTAGCTTTCAGTTTTGGTCTCATTTGGAGTTCAGTTGCTAGCTGTAGCTGCTTAAAGACAGAAGTCTGCTCTCTCTCTCACACTGTCTCTCCAAAAAATCTCGAATGGAAAGTCCAAGGTAGTTAACCCAAATCAGAGCATGTATATCACGGAATACTAATGCAGGAGAGGCCCTTCAGCCCATCGAGTCTGCACCGATGCATGAAAGGCCCTGACCTGCCCACTTAATCCCACTTGCCAGCGCTTGGCCCATAGCTTTGAATGTGATGGCATGTATTAAACTGCTTCCTTTTGTTTGAGTTATGCTTAAATTTGGTTCGGAATAAAGTTGGTTTTGATAAAAGACCCCTAATTTGTCAGCGGAATTACTCCTGGAGCAAAGCATTCTTTCCTTATATTTGTCACAAAATATAAGCTGATGAGGTAATGGGGTTAATATGGTATACATGAACTTCTCAAAGAGAATTGCTGAAGTTCCACACACCAGGCAGTGGCAACGTATTTACAAAATTGGCTGAGTGATAGGAAGCGGCATTGTTGTTTTTCAGAATGAAGGAAAATATGGATCTATATTAATTACCACAGCTTGATGTCCAGGATATGATTTCAAGATTTTCAGATGACAAAACACTTGGAAGTAGTGTGAATTGTGATAGAGTTCAAGAGGATATAGACCGGTGGAATGCATAGACATGTAGCAGATGAAGTATAATGCAGGGAAGTGTGAAGTGATGCATTTGGCAGGAAGAAGAAGCAAAGGCAAAATTAATTTTTTTACAAGTCTGTTTGCTCCTGCACCCACTTTAGAGTTCTTTAGAATAGCGAGGAAGTTAAGTCCAACTTATAAAAACACCCTGGTTTGATCTCAACTGGCGTATTGCATCCGGTTTTGAGCATTATACTTCAGAGAGGATGCGAAGGCATTAAAGAGAGTACAGAAAAGATTCATGACATTAATTGCAGCAGTGAGATATTTCAGTTATGTGACTAGATTGGTGAAGCGGGGACTGTTCGCCTGTGAGAAGAGAAGGCTGAGAGGAAGTTTGGTAGAGGCATTCAAAATGATGAGGGATCAGGATCAGAGTAGATGGGGAGAAACTTCCCTTTAGTAGAAGTGTAAAGAACCAGAGGACAGTGATTTAAAATGATTGAGGAAAGAACCAGAGGTGACAGGAGGAAAGAACCAGAGGTGACAGGAGGAAAGGCACTGCCTGAGAGTGCGATGGAGATGGATTCAATTGTGGCTTTCAAAAGGGAATTAGACAATTATCTTAAAAGAATTGCATGGTTATGGGCAAATCGCAGAACTATATAAGTTGCTCTCACAGCAGAGGCACAGAGGGCACAATGGCCTCCTTTTGTGCTGTAGTCATCTCAATGTGAATGCTTGACTATCAGAATTCTTATCATCAATTTCTTTGAAAAGAAATCAGAGGCAGAAATGACACTAGCCAACAATGGTAATAATGAACTGCAGAGATTTAAGACATATAACATGCAATACTTGTCCACAGTCATTACTTTAGCAGGGAAATTTTGTCTGCAACAATAAGATTCCCTCATTTAGAATTTGATTCTTCCTTGTTTTGAAGATGTTACAAGAGTTGAAAGATAATAACATTGATCGAGTTTTGGATTAAACTTCACATTTTTATGCTTCTGTAAAATCCATTGTTCATACAATGCATTCAAACAGATCTGAATACAATCGTTAAGCAGCTGAAAGTTTAATTTTGTTTATATTGAGCTTCTGCAATTATAGAATCATAGAGTCGGGTTAAGAAACATCAGTTACATGGTTAAATTGGGAAATTAATGGAATCCATTATTAAAGAGATCAAAGAAAAGTAGAAAATCATAATAGGATCAGAAAGAGTGACCATGGTTTTGTGAAAGAAAAATTGTATCTGACTAATTTATTAAGAGTTTTTTGAGGGATTAACAAGCAAGGTGGATAAAGGGGAATCAGTAGATGTGCTGTACTTGGATTTCCAAAAGTTATTTAAGAAGGGTTTTAGTGTCACAAGTAGGCTTACATGGTTAAATTGGGAAATTAATGGAATCCATTATTAAAGAGATCAAAGAAAAGTAGAAAATCATAATAGGATCAGAAAGAGTGACCATGGTTTTGTGAAAGAAAAATTGTATCTGACTAATTTATTAAGAGTTTTTTGAGGGATTAACAAGCAAGGTGGATAAAGGGGAATCAGTAGATGTGCTGTACTTGGATTTCCAAAAGTTATTTAAGAAGGGTTTTAGTGTCACAAGTAGGCTTACATTAGCACTGCAATGAAGTTATTGTGAAAATTCCCTGGTCTCCACACTCTGGCGCCTGTTCAGGTACACTGAGGGACAGTTCATCATGGCCAATCAACCTAACCTGCACATCTTTAGACTGTGGGAAGAAACCAGAGGAAATCCACGCAGACACAGGGAGAACATGCAGACGCCACACAAACAGTGACCCGAGGCCGATCTCGAACCCGGGTCCCTGGCACTGTGAGGCAGCAGTACTAACCATTGTGCAACCGTCCTGCCCATTAAGGTGCCACATCAAAGGTTATTTGGCAAAATAAGTGCAAATGGATGTGGGGTAACATATTAGCATGGATAGAGGATTGGTTATCTAAGAGGTCGCAGTAAGTAGGGATAAATAGGTCATTTTCATGATGGCAAGCGACAATTAGGAGAGTGCAACAGGGATCAGTGCTGGGTCCTCAATGATTTACAATTTACATAAATGACTTGGTTGAAAGGACTGAATGTATGGCAGCTAAATTTATGGAGGAGTTAGAGAATCTGCAAAGAGATATAAACAGGTTAAGTAAATGGGTAAAAAATTGGCAGATGGAGTGTATAATGTGGGAAAATATGTACTTGTCCACTTACGCAGGAAGAATAGGGAAGCAGTATATTATTTAAATGTAGAGAAATTGCAGAACTTGGTGGTAAAGAGAGATCTAGTTGCCCTGGCACAGGTACAGCAATTGAATAATAGCATTTATTACGAGGGGAATGGAATATAAAAGTGGAGAAATTTCACTGCAGTTGTACAGCATCTTTGTGAGACATATCTGAAGTATTGTGTAGAGTTTTGGTCTCCTTATTTGAAAAAGGATATAATTATGTTAGAAGCAGTTCAGAGAAGGTTCACTCAATTCATTCATGCAATGAAAGACTTATCTTCTGAAGAAAGTTTGAAAAGGTTCTCTATCACACCTGCTACCTTCCACATTAACACTTCAGCTATGTACTTTTTTCTCAGCCAAGGATTCCCGTCACAGTGGTTGACAGGACCCTGGACCATGACATCTTTATTTCAGGTGCTTCTGCTCTCACCCAGTCCTCTCCCCCCAACAACCACAATAGGCTTCTCCTTGATCACACCTTTCACCCATCCAGACTCCATAATTGATGGATCGTCCTCCAAAGAGGCCATTCCTGCTACAACACACCTGTCCACTCCTCAGTCACCTCCAACACCTCTTCCCCTTCACATGGCACCTCACCATGCAAGAGCAAAAGATGCAGGACGTCCTCCCTTTTACATCCTCCCTACTCAACATTCATGGTGTAATGACTTCAATCAGGCCATTGAGGTTGGCCTATTGGAGTACGAACCCCCTAAATAAGGATCCAATTGATGGGCCAATCAGGGAGTCTTTGCCTTGAACTTAACTGGGAGTGTCAGTCCCCCTGACACCCCCGGAGGTAGACTGCTAACTACTGTTGTTACTGTGTACTGAACAAAGAAGAAAGAACAGTACAGCCCTTTGGCCCTCCAAGCCTGTGCCGCTCATTGGTCTAACTAGACAATTCGTTTGTATCCCTTCATTCCCAGACTGCTCATGTGACTATCCAGGTAAGTCTTAAACGATGCCAGCGTGTCTGCCTCCTACGGGCACCTGGTGCGGAGAGGAGCGGGTTGGGATGCCGACCTCCTCGTGAACCTGCTCCTGGGCCTGGCGAGACGCGCCATCAATAGGTCCAGGCAGCGGGCGATCGACGGGGCCGTCCATCCCGACTGTCTGCCCCTCTACCGCGGCTACATTCGCGGCCAGGTGTCTCTGGAGAGGGAGCATGCGGTGTCCACGGGCGCGGTTGACGCCTTCCGCGACCGCTGGGCGCCGCAGGGGCTGGGGTGTATTATTGACCCCGATAATCACCTTTTGGTTTGATGTTTTAAGTTTCCTTTCGACTTTGTTTTTGGTTCGGGCTGTTCCCCCTTCCTTTTGGGGAGCTGCCCCTTTTAATTTGTCCCTAAGTTAGTTTGAGTTAGTTTATTAAGTTGGTACCTTAAAAGAGATACCAGATGATTCTTCCCTAAGTTAATTTGAGTTAGTTTATTTGTTTGGTATGAAAAGAAATCCCTAAATAAGGATCCAATTGATGGGCCAATCAGGGAGTCTTTGCCTTGAACTTAACTGGGAGTGTCAGTTCCCCTGACACCCCCGGAGGTAGACTGCTAACTACTGTTTTTACTGTGTACTGAACAAAGAAGAAAGAACAGTACAGCCCTTTGGCCCTCCAAGCCTGTGCCGCTCATTGGTCCAACTAAACAATTTGTTTGTATCCCTTCATTCCCAGGCTGCTCATGTGACTATCCAGGTAAGTCTTAAACGATGCCAGCGTGTCTGCCTCCACCACCCTACTTGGCAGCGCATTCCAGGCCCCACCACTCTCTGTGTAAAAAAAAGTCCCTCTACTGTTGTTAGAGTTTGTAAATGAAGGGATTTTGGTGAAGGGACTTCTGTTTCTGAAGACTTATTACACATGGTTCTAAACATTCCTTTCAAATGAAATACTGTTTTGCTGGTGGAACTTTATTTTAATATACAGTGCGCTGTGGTTTCCTCTACATTGAGGCAATCAAATGCAGACTGGGTGACCACTTTGTGGAACGCTTCTTTAGTCCCCAAGTGCAATCCTGAGTCTCCAGTCTGTCACTTTAATTCTCCTACTTGCTCCAACTCTAACCTTTCTCTCCTTGGGCAGCTACAGTGATTCAATTAAGCTTAGCACAAGCTCAAGGAACAATACCTCTATAGCCTTCTGAACTCAACACTGATTTCAACAATTTTGGATCATCACATCTGTCCTCGTTTTGTTTTTGTGTATTTTTTTGGAAGTTTATTTTGTTCTCTCTTGTTTCTATCATTTCCTTTACCTTGCATTTGGACCCAGCCACCTTACCAGCCACACATCCTCTCGCCATATCATTTGTTTCTTTACTTACCCCAGTACAACTATCTTTGGTTTTGCATAATAAAACATTTTTCCCTTTAGCATTTCCTGCCCTCCAACCTATCACAGATCATCCCTTTTGCTCCTCCCCCATCCACTCCAACCCCCCCACTTGCTCAATACATCTCTAATTTCTTCCCAGTTCTGGTCAAAAGTAACAGATCTGAAACATCAGAATATATTTTGCCCCTCTGCGTGTGCTTTTTGGTGAAATGAGGCCTGCATGGGGCTGCAATTCAACATTCTCACTTCATTCCCCTCCCACACTTACGGGAAGTGTTAGATTGCGACCTACATGCAAGTCCTGTAACATCATTGGTTGCCTGGGAGAAATTTGAATTTAATCCCCCATGTCATTTTGGTCATAACAAGAGGGATTTGGAAACCTTTGGGAACCAGACTAGGTAAGTCAGTTTGTGAACACCAGTTGAAACCTGCTGAGGAGATGAAAACATTATGCCAAGTAAGTTCAAAAGGGCTTGACAACATCAAACATCATTATTAATTGTTGTCGAGTAGGTTAGATGTGTTTTAAATGGAGTGATTGAACAGGATTCTGTTGAAAAGGTAAATTAGCCATTACATTGTTCAGCATTGTGTAAGGATTGAGATGCATAAGAGTGCTTTTTACTTTGCAGAAAATGCATTCAAAACTATTGCAAGCTTTACATGAGAACCCTGCTGCCATGAACTGAATCCTGATTTAGAAGTCCAGACTGCGGAAGATTAGAAAAATACACTGATCATTTGTTCCAGGACTCCTTTGAATGAGAGACTATCTGCTCCAGCTTAGGAAAAATCTTATCCATCTGTTGCTTTGATTTCAAAAGGATTCTTTGTATTGATTCATTTTGGTTTGCTGACAGAGCTGGGGCCATTATGAATATTTGGCTGAGTTTCAAAGAATTACCATGGCACAGCTATTTATCCATTTGCCCAAGGGTTTGAGAGTTTTGGGTGATTGAGTTTTATTTGGTAATAATAGGATTATATATTTTTGATGTGTTTTTTGAATATTTTTGTTTATTTTGTTTATTTTCAAAACTTTATGACCACAAAAGGATTTTATCTTTTTCAGTCAGATTGGAGTTTCTGTCATTGAAGTATGAATGAATGTGCTTCACTGACAGTTTTGGGAGTTTGAAAGAAGTCCAACTTTTCTAAAGTCAATTTCAAAGGTTTTCTGAAGCTATTACAGGGGCCCATGAGGTCTATACATAGTGGATATTGGGTGACTGGCAATGAGAGTTACATGATTGGCATGGAAGGGACTTGAAGATATGGGAGGCATGGAGGACAGAGTGTGATGAGAGAGCAGCGGGGAATAGGAAGTATGGAAGTGGGCATGCGGGATTGGGTGGGGTTGGTGAGGTGAGCGGTGAGAACTGGGGGGCCTAACAACAAAGAACAAAGAAAATTACAGCACAGGAACAGGCCCTTCGGCCCTCCAAGCCTGCACCGACCATGCTGCCCGACTTAACTAAAACCCCCGACCCTTCCGGGGACCATATCCCTCTATTCCCATCTCATTCATGTACTTGTCAAGACGCCCCTTAAAAGTCACTACTGTATCCGCTTCCACTACCTCCCCCGGCAAGGAGTTCCAGGCACCCACCACTCTCTGTGTAAAAAATCTGCCTCGTACATCTCTTTTAAACCTTGCCCCTCACACCTTAAACCTATGTCCCCTAGTAATTTGACTCTTCCACCCTGGGAAAAAGTTTCTGACTATCTACACTGTCCATACCTCTCATAACCTTGTAGACTTCTATCAGGTCTCCCCTCCACCTCCGTCGCTCCAATGAGAACAAACCAAGTTTCTCCAACCTCCCCTCATAGCTAATGCTCTCCATACCAGGCAACATCCTGGTAAATCTTTTCTGTATCCTCTCCAAAACCTCCACATCCTTCTGGTGCGACCATAATTGAACACTATATTCCAAGTGCGGCCTAACTAAGGTTCTATAAAGCTGCAACATGACTTGCCAATTTTTAAACTAAATACTCCGGCCAATGAAGGCAAGCATGCCGTATGCCTTCTTGACTACCTTCTCCACCTGTATTGCCACTTTCAGTGACCTGTGTACCTGTACACCCAGATTCCTCTGCCCATCAATACTCTTAAGGGCTCTGCCATTTACTGTGTATTTCATATCTGTTTTAGATCTTCCAAAATGCATTACCTCACATTTGTCCAGATTAAACTCCATCTGCCATCTCTCCGCCCAAGTCTCCAACTGATCTATATCCTGCTGTATGTATCCTCTGATGGTCCTCATTGCTATCCGCAAATCCACCAACCTTTGTGTCGTCCGCAAACTTACAAATCAATCCAGTTACATTTTCCTCCAAATCATTTATATATATATTACAAACAGCAAAGATTCTAGCACTGATCCCTGAGGAACACCACTTGTCACAGCCCTCCATTCAGAAACGCACCCTTCCACTGCTACCCTCTGTCTCCTTTGACCGAGCCAGTTTTGTATCCACCTTGCCAGCTCACCTCTGATCCCATGCGACTTCACCTTCAACCATGTAGAGGACTGGGCTTGTGTCTTAAAGAGCCTGCCTCAGCAATCGCCTGCCTCCTTTGCGTCCTCAAGCCTGCCTGGGGAGGGATGTAGCTGACTCAAACATTGACCATCCACGTTACACTGAGATCAAAATTCTTTGGGAGCGAGATGAGGTGACGGGTTCAGGAGCGTAAATTCGGGAAGTGGCCTGACCCGACTTTCCTGAAGCAAAGGGAAGTCTCAGCCCATTAGCTCGGTTTCCTGCTCCACAGACATTGCCGGCCCTGCTGGATATTTCCAGCATCTTCTATTTTCAGTTGGATTTCCAGCATTCACAGTGTTTTAGCTTCTGTATTAGGTTTGGGGTGCATGTGTACAAATGCAGGGTGTGCTATTTAGCTTGATGAGCTGCAGCCACGTCGAGACATGTTATAATGGAAAAACAGACCCGGCACAAAAAAAAAGGGAAGGATTGGAAGAGCTCATGGTGTTTCTTACCCTTTACTTTTTGATGTTTTCCTATTACTTCTTCAACAATAATAATGGGAAATTAGTGAAAACACATCTACCTGAACAAAATTTCACAAAGCGAGAGCAGACCTTGGGACAAATGCTGCCAAAATCAATATGTTGTGTTGCAATGGAACGATAAGAGCTATTGACTGTCTTCAAAAGAAAAAAAATAATATGTATACCATCCTTCCATCTCCACAGTAAAAGCTTAATCTGAGTTTTGAAAAGGTCTTCTTCAACTCATAAATCCTAACATGGTGCACTGACAAATGCTGTTTCTGAACATTGGATGGAAGGTTGAAATGCTATTGTGTGCTGTGGGGATGAGCAAGGCTGAAACCGGAGCCTCAAACATCACCACCTTCCGCCCACCACCCCCCCCCCCAACTTCATTGCCAATCCCTTGTTAAACACTACCCTCCCACCGCCCCCCCCAATCCCTGAAATATTTATCTTGCACAGATTAAGAATTTAAAAAGGTCAATCTCCTGCCTCCAAAATGGTCTTTTAATTTTTTTTATCAGCCTAAATTAGGCCATTGACCGAACTCATGCAAATGACCGAGCGGGGAATTAGGTCACATTCAAAATTTGTGGCCCCATCATTTGATTTGATTTATTATTGTCACATGCATTCGTATACAGTGAAAAGTATTGTTTCTTGTGCGCTAGGGAAGGGAAAGGAGAGAGTGCAGAATGGAGTGTTACAGTCTTAGCTAGGGTGTAGAGAAAGATCAACTTAGTGCAAAGTGGGTCCATTCAAAAGTCTGATGGCAACAGGGAAGAAGCTGTTCTCGAGTCGGTTGGTACATGACCTCAGACTTTTGTATCTTTTTCCCGACAGAAGAAGTTAGAAGAGAGAATGTCCGGGGTACATGGGATCCTTAATTATGCTGGCTGCTTTGTCGAGGCAGTGGGAAGTGTAGACAGAGTGTACATCATGGTCGCCATGATGTAGAATTATCTTAACATTGAGGGTGTCTCTCACCGTCGGCTGCTCTGCAGCAAGTCTAAGATGGGAGGCACCAATTGGCCAAGTTTTAAAGATCCCTCCTTTCAGAGCTCCTGGTGGTCCATGGGCCTCTAGTCCTGGCTTCCCCCGAATTGCCATCTATTGCAAAGCCCACCTTCCACTGACCCCTCAGATCTCCTGTTGAAGCCTCCTGGTGCTAAACTTCCACTCCTAGCCACTGGCCATCAGTCAATCAGATGGGGTTTCAAGCTGTCATTAATTTAATGATCCTAATGTCCCTCCTTTCCACTTTCCGGTGAATAGAAAAAGCCTTTGGTTGTCTCCAGAGGGAAGGGTAGAGAACTAGAGGGAGGGATACTGCTCCCCTGTGTCACTTTTGTCTGACTCCTAATGATAGACTGAGTGAGAACTAAGTCATCCTTCTTTTTATTCAGAAGTGGCTTGGAGAACCAACAAAAAAATTTTCTGAAGGGAATTAGAGACCTAAAACCCTATAAATAAATTTCACACTGAAAGCTTTTAATTAAAAATGATATGTGGGTGTCACTGACAAGGCCAGTATTTGTAGCCCATCCCAAATTGCCCTCGAGAAGGTAGCAATGAGTTCATTCTCTTACATGCTACATGCACATCCTTTGATCAGTAACTCTTGTGTCATGATGCCTGAGACATGGCATTAGTTGCCATATATTGGGGTGCACGGCATGGCGGCACAGTGGTTAGCGCTGCTGCCTCTCAATGCCAGGGACCTGTGTTCGATTCCCGGCTTGGGTCACTGTCTGTATGAAGTTTGCATGTTCTCAGTGTGTCTGCGTGGGTTTCCTTTGGATGCTCTGGTTTCCTCCCACAGTCCGAAAGACATGCTGGCTAGGTACATTGCCCATGCTAAATTCTCCCTCAGTGTACCCGAACAGCCACTGGAGTGTGGCAACTAGGGGATTTTCACAGTGACTTCATTGCAGTGTGAACGTAAGCCTACTTGTGACACAAATAAATAAAATAAATAAATACTTAGTGTAATTTTATAATTAAACACATTTTCATACTATTTAGCAAACAATTATGTCAATTAGATAAACATTAGTGCGTCTGACATTCCAAATCAGGCCATTAAGCAGCTATAATTGATCCTCCAGCTGTTCAGTTCTGGGACTGGGTGCCAAAATACGGGTGTGGTACATCAGGGACTCTAATAAGTGGACAGTGATTAAGTTGGTGAAATGCTTAATTCTCTCCAATGCACCTGTTGCAAAGTATTGTGACAATGAAATTCCACCCAAATCCTTCAAAAGCAAGAAAATCAGATAGCCAAACAAGCCCATCCTATTCCTCATAGAACAACATCAACTACCCATCTTCCTCAGTTTTGGAATGGTCAGAATCATCTACACTTTTCTTCATAGGGGACTAACATACGTGTCATCTGACTTTGGCCATGAAAACCACGCACATGCTCGCGATGGAGTCCTTGGGCCTGATTTTACCAAACCTTCGCACCCTTTTTCAGGCGCGAAATCGCGGTAAAGTTGGGCGTTGGGCCGATACCGCGATCTGCACCCGATTCCATGCAGATCGCGGCTTTACTGACACCTGATTTGGGCGCAGGTCCGGCCCGCGCCCGAATCGGGCGGCCCGATGATTTAAATGCATTTGAATCGACTTAATGAACCGTGCACCCAACCCAACCGCCAAATCCCACTTTACCGTCTTCTGGCCCAATCCGCGTCCGCACTGTTACCGACCTGCAAAATAAAAGTCTGAAGTCGCCGCTGTAGCCTCCAAAGAACGGGGTCAGAGACTGCAACGGCTCTCTGACCCAGGTCATCCTCTGGTCGGGCGGGGGGGGGGGGGGGGGGTGGGGGAGAGGGAGGGAGGAGGAGAGGGGGTGTGACGTCTCATCCCCTGGGAGAGGATGGGTGGGAGGGGAGTGGGTGTGACGTCTCATCCCCTGGGGGTGGGGGGGGGGGGCGGTGGGAGGAGAGGGGGTGTGACGTCTCATCCCCTGGGGGGTGGGGGTGTGACCGATCATCCCTTGGGGGGGGTGGGGGGGCGGTGGAGAGGGGATGTGACGTCTCATCCTCTGGTCGGGTGGGTTCCACTGTGTGTCTGCGGCCGATCCCTCCTGGCACCATCACTGGTACACTACCAGCCACAGCCATCTCTCCCACTCTCTCACACCTGCAGGGAAGAGTAATCTGTGGCTGGTAGTGTACCAGTGATGGTGCCAGGAGGGATCGGCCGCAGACACACAGCAGAACCCCCCCAACCAGAGGATGAGACGTCACACCCCCTCTCCTCCCACCACCACCACCCCCACACCCTCCCACCTCCCCCAACCAGAGGATGATCGTCAGAGAGCCGCTCTCTCCGCTTTCTGCTTTTGTTTCGCGCCCGGGCGCGCTGTCAGATTTTCTTCGAACTGCGCATGCGCCGTTCAGAGCTCCGATCGGTCCGCCAGCGCTAAGCCCCACCCACAGCGCAAATCGGACCGGAGCCAGCAAAACGCGTATGGGCGCGCTGGAAAGAGGATTCCAGGCGCGGATCTATTTGACGCCCAGATCCGGCACTTCGACTCAAAATGGTAAAATTCCCCCCCTGGTGTGGCTGATGCAGCTTCAGCCAGTGACAATCAGAACTACAAGTGGCTATCACAATCTTTATATGAACACGGACACTTCACTGAAAAAAGTCAGACTACTTCAGAGAAGGAACTTGATTAAATCAAAATTCAAATCTTTTATTTGCTTCTTATTCAAGCCATTTCAGTCAAATTAGTATCATTGTTGCAACAGTATTTTAAATACAAGATTTTACCAACCTTATAACTGAGGACTTCAAAATAATCAAAACCTCTCACTCTGATGAAGCTACAGAGAACTGTCCATGTGTACAAACAATTGCAAAGGTAATCTGGTGTTTCATCAAGAAGTCAAGAGGTTTGTATGTTTAAACATAAACTGTTTACTGTTAACTCTTTGTAGATATATCCAAGGTACTGCCATGCTGGCTCAATCTAGACTCTACCCCACGGTCTACCATCATGTGACTCTCCATCATACAGTAGGTGGTACTGTACTCCAGTCCCACATTAACTCTTACTCTGCTGAACACCCTTATCTTACATCTGCCCCCAAGTCCTTACCCAAACACATTGACCATACAATCTTTACTTTACTTGTTATCTCTTCTACACCCCTTCAACTCTCTGAGCCTCTGACTTGGTAAATGCACAGTAAGAAGTCTCACAACACCAGGTTAAAGTCCAACAGGTTTATTTTGGTCGCAAAAGCCACTCGCTTTTGGAGCACTCGCTGCTCCTTCGTCAGGTGAGTGGGATTTCAGTTCACAAACAGGGCATATGGAATGCTCCAAAAGCTAGTGGCTTTTGCTACCAAATAAACCTGTTGGACTTTAACCTGGTGTTGTGAGACTTCTTACTGTGTTTACCCCAGTCCAACGCCGGCATCTCCACATCATTGGTAAATGCAGACAAAGTATGATAATTCTTCTAGATCTTGTTCTGCTCAATCAGACATTTTTGGAGGATTGTCAGTCTCAGTTGCTTTAGGTTGACTTTGTCAATTTGCTCTGAAATTGTAGCACTCTGTTTCTGGTACTTGATTATCTCCATTTGATTCACCTTTTGTGCTCCTTTGAGTTGCGTGTCTCTTTACCAACAACCCACCTGCTTTGTTTGGAAACCATGGGTGTGTCACATTCCTTCCAAGGGAAATGTGCACTCCGTTCATTCCTGGAGTGTTTTTTTAAATATTTTTAATTCATTCATGGGACATGGACGTCATTGGCTGGCCAGCATTTATTGCCCATCCCTCGGTGCCCAAGGGCAGTTGAGAGTCAACCACATTACTGTGGTTCTGGAGTCACATGTGGGCCAGACCAGGGAAGGACGGCAGATTTCCTTCCCTGAAGAACATTAGTGAACCAGATGGGTTTTTCTGACAAAGGACAATGGTTTCATGGCCATCAATAGGCTCATAATTCCACTTTTTTAAAAATTGAATTCAAACTCCACCATCTGCTGTGGTGGGATTCGAACCCAGGTCCCTTGAACATTAGCTGAGTTTTTGGATTAATAGCCCAGCGATAATATCTCTAGGCCATGGTCCCGTGGGTCTTCTTTTTCCGTAGTATCCACCATGTTCTTACTGGACGTTGTCATTTCCAAAAACAGAACCTTCATTTCCACTTCTTTCACAATTTTAGCCATTTCATTTTATAACAACTCAATGGTTCTCAGTTTATTTGAGGCATTCTGTACAATTTCTGCCAGTTTCTTGAGCTTCAGTTGATTTACATTTATCCCTGTCTTTTCTTTCTCTATCTGCAGCAGAGCTTTGCATAGTCCTTCATTTTGGATTTATTGTTGGCCAGTTTGTTTCTGGCAAAGTCTTAACTTGTTTCAGTTCTGTAATTTTGCTACACATGGCATCATCACCTCCTCTCAGCTTGGAATGTTCTACAGCATTTCCTTTCAATGGCCCTTGTTTTCATTCAGCTGGTTCTTGAGATCTTCAGAGTCTTTCCTGTACCCCTTGGCTCGTTCCTGGCATATAGAACATTGTTGAGTCTTCCCTCCCAACTAGTGTTTCAGTTTGTTTAGAGTTACACTAAACTCATTTTGCTTCTCTTCATAATTTTCCAAAGGGACAACGTTTGCCCTGAGCAATCCTTGTAGCATGTAAAGATCCTTCATCAGCTTTTCCTTTTCTTTGCGAAGCTTAATTGCTTCATCTTGATTTCTTTCTTGCAGTTCAACATACACTGCACAAACTTTTCTGTTCTGCCATTCTGTTGTTCAAGGTAGTCTTCATTTCTATGTGCTGCTGCATGATTGTACTTTTGTATTTGACCTTGAAGGATTATTTTCTTGCCAACTCATGCTTCAATGCATTGCTTTGTCACTACTGATATCTCTGATGCTGCTTTCCCTGAAGTGGTACTCAACATCAATTTTAGTTCCTCCTGTTTGTCCAGGGCTAGGCAATGATTCTTCAATGAGTCTCTCAAAGCAGCAACTTCTTTGAGTACCTTTTCTGCCTGCCGTGGTGCTTGGATGTATTTTTGGTTGAGTTATTTCAACTTCATTCTGATACACATATTTTCCAGTGGAATAGCTTCATTTATTTTTTGCAGGTCTTGTTTCTTTTGGATTATTCTCTGATAGCTTTCCTTCATTCACACCCAGCTGCTTGCTCAGTACTGCCACCTGTTGCAGTTTGTGTAATGTGTCAGCATTTTCAAAAAGCTCTATTGTTAAGTCTTTTGGCTGCTTCTCAGCCTCTTCTTTCTTCTGCACTAAACTCTTCAACTTGTGCAATTCATTGCACTAACATGGCCTGCAACCATTTTGTGACTTTGTTGAATGTTTTCTCTCTTGGCCTTTTTCTCTCAGATCAGGCTTCAGATTCTTTAGTCTTTCATACCCTGGCATTCCAGGGTTCTTCTCCAGCTACTCGGAGCTTCAGGATTTGCTCATTTAACTGCCACCATGTTGTAAAGGTTGCTTGGTGTTTCATGGGGAGGAGTGGATGCTTGTATGTCTAAACATAACCCATTTATTGTTAGCCCATAACTATCTATATATCCAAGCCCTGCATGCACTTGTTCCGTCCAGATACTGCTCTACAGACAGTCTACCATAGGGTCGGCAATGGCCGAGTAATATTATCACTGGACTATTAATCCAGATACTCAGCTAATGTTTTGGGTCCCAGGTTCAAATCCCGCCATGGCAAATTCATGGAATTTGAATTCATTAAAAATATATGGAATTAAGAATCTACGACTGACCATGAAACCATTGCCGATTGTGGGAAAAACCCATCTGGTTCACTAATGTCCTTTCGGGAAGGAAATCTGCTGTCCTTACCTGGTCTGAACTACATAAATGCGAAGTGATGCATTTTGGTGGGAATAATGTAGGGAGGAGCTACACGATAAATGGAAGAACCATAAAGGGTGTAGAGACGCAGAGGGACCTGGGTGTGCAAGTCCACAGATCTTTGAAGGTGACGTCACAGGTGGAGAAGGTGGTGAAGAAGGCATATGGCATGCTTGCCTTTATAGGACGGGGCATAGAGTATAAAAGTTGGGGTCTGATGTTGCAGATGTATAGAACGTTGGTTCGGCCGCATTTGGAATACTGCATCCAGTTCTGGTCGCCACACTACCAGAAGGACGTGGAGGCTTTGGAGAGAGTACAGAGGAGGTTTACCAGGATGTTGCCTGGTATGGAGGGGCTTGGTTATGAGGAGAGATTGGGGAAACTGGGGTTGTTCTCCTTGGAAAGACGGAGGATGAGGGGAGACTTAATAGAGGTGTATAAAATTATGAAAGGCATAGATAGGGTGAACGGTGGGAAGCTTTTCCCCGGGTCGGTGGTGACGTTCACGAGGGGTCATAGGTTCAAGGTGAAGGGGGGGAGGTTTAACACAGATATCAGAAGGACATATTTTACACAGAGGGTCGTGGGGGCCTGGAATGTGTTGCCGGGCAAGGTGGTGGAGGCGGACACACTGGGAACGTTTAAGACTTATCTAGACAGCTATATGAACGGAGTGGGAATGGAGGGATACAAAAGAGTGGTCGAGTTTGGACCAGGGAGCGGCGCGGGCTAATTGTTCTTTGTTTCTCGTTTCAAGGCTTCATTCTATGATCATCTTGCTGGTGCCAGTACAGAGCGAGACTGCGGATAGTTGGGAACCTGTCTCGGGGGCAGGGAATTCAGATGGTGTTCGTAAAGCAGAAGTGGAAATGAATAGGATTGGGAAGCATTTTCTGATCAGGGCCAGTGTGATCTCCTGGACTCGTTTCGATCACCTCAGGGGGTCGGAGAGGAATTTCCCAGATTTTTTTTCCCCATATTGGCCCTGGGGTTTTCACTCTGGGTTTTCGCCTCTCCCTGGAGATCACATGGTCTGGAATGGGGGGGTGGGGGTGAGTTAATAGGTTGTGATGAACAAAGCATCGTAGCTGTGAGGGACAGCTCGGTGGATAGGATATTAGGATGTAGATAGGCTGGAAAATTGGGCGGGGATCCTGGATTCAGGATTCAATCCTGGACCGGGGAGCGGCGCGGGCTTGGAGGGCCGAAGGGCCTGTTCCTGTGCTGTATTGTTCTTTGTTCTTTGTACATGTGACTCCAGAGCCACAGCAATGTGGTTGACTCTCAATTGCCCTCGGGCAACTCGGGATGGGTAATAAATACTGACCAGTCAGCGATGCCAAAATCCCACGAATTAGTGAAAGAAAATGTGATTTTCTACATCCAACTGTGAGTGATACTGTTCTTCAGTCCCACATCAGCTCTTAAGCAACCTTATCTGACAAAAACTGGACATTGGGACTCAATTATCATTGCAACATCATAACTGCTATCCCTATCCCTTGCCATTCCAGCACTAATCCATTCATACCTCCCATCAATCCGATCCCATTCCTCACAGAAGCAATCTCTCCAGCTAAGGCAACTTTTTTGGTGGGCTCTTCCTCTTTCTGTGGCTTTTGTTCATCACCAAACCTCCCTTGCCCACTGCTGCCATGCCACCAACTGTTGGCCATCATACGTATATCACACGCTCTGGTCCTCCACATTCCCCATGTGTACCAGACGCTGCCCACTAAATAAACCTACCAACAGATGTGCCCCATAAACTGACTAATCAAAACAACCCAGACAAAAACTGAGCATTTTCATTACTGAGTAACTATATAATTAATGGATTATTTTAAAACATTCTCCATGTCTTCAATTAACCCTGCCTCCGACAGTTCAAACTTGGTCATGAACATACAGATTAAGAGCAGAGATAGATCACTTGGCCCCTACTGAGACACTAATCTCTTAACTATGAAGCTACAGTTTCATATTTAAAGTTCAAAGTTCGTTTATTAGTGTCACAAGTAGACTTACATTAACACTGCAATGAAATTACTGTGAAAATCCTCTTGTTGCCACACTCCGGCGCCTGTCTGGGTACACTGAGGGAGAATTTAGCATGGTCAATGCACATAACCAGCACATCTTTCAGACTGTGGGAGGAAACCGGAGAATCCGGAGGAAACCCTCGCAGACATGGGGAGAATGTGCAAACTCCACACAGACAGTGATGCAAGTCGGGAATTGAACCTGGGTCCCTGGCGCTGTGAGGCAGGAGTGCTAACCACTGTGCCACAATGCCATCCAAATGTTGTATATTTCACTGTTAAAATTGTCAATTAACACAGTCCATGGTTCCCTGAATCTTGATGTGGAGATGCCGGCGTTGGACTGGGGTAAACACAGTAAGAAGTTTAACAACACCAGGTTAAAGTCCAACAGGTTTATTTGGTAGCAAAAGCCACACAAGCTTTCGAGGCTCTGAGCCCCTTCACTTGATGTCTGTGTCGATATGCGCGATCTTCTTGGCGATCCTCTCCCTGAATCTTACCATAGATGACCAGAAAGCTGCAAAATATCCAGATTGCGTGCAGCTTTGTTATTGTAACTAGTTTCTTGACTAAGGACCCAATAAAAGTCCTGTTAAAAATGGAAACTTTGAACACACTAATGAAGTACGAGTGACTGCGGGAGGTGTTCCTCTCTATATTCCAAATAATTGGCTTCCTTTCTTTCGACTTAATGTGACAGATATTAATGGAACGTGGAAAAGTGCATGCGGCACAGGCATAAGCAATCGTTAGGCAGAATTTAAAATAAATTATGGGGTAAAGTCTCTGTGGGGTTCTCTCGATCCCCAGCTGTAGCCAGGATGATAACGGAAAAATGGTACAACTTTGTAATGAGCTACACGCTCTGAAAAGTATTAGTTCGCTGTCTGGCTCAAGAGGATTTCACAGGTTCTTTCTTATTTTTGTGGGGTCAGGGGGAGGCGGAGTGTGCCCTCTGCTTTCCAGAAAGTAGGCTGGGCCACTGCCACTGGGGCTGTTTTCCCTGCTGGGCATCAGCCTAACACCCGCACCCCTTGCCCCACCTCCAACCCCAGACCAGGCAGCATTCCACAGGCTGAGAAATCGACTCCCAGGAGCTAGACAACTGTCATAGAGTCAGAGGTTTACAGCATGGAAACAGGTCCTTCAGCCCAACTTGTCCATGCTGCCCCTTTTTTCTTAAAACCCCTAAGCTAGTCCCAATTGCCCGCATTTGGCCCATATCCCTCTATACCCATCTTAACCATGTAACTGTCCAAATGCTTTTTAAAAGACAAAATTGTACCTCTGGCAGCTTGTTCCAGACACTCACCACCCTGCGTGAGAAAAAAATGCCCTCTGGACACTTTTGTATCTCTCCCCTCTCACCTTAAACCTTTGCCCTCTAGTTTTAGACTCCCCTACCTTTGGGAAAACATATTGACTATCTAGCTGATCTGTGCCCCTCATTATTTTATAGACCTCTATAAGATCACCCCTCAGCCTTCTACGCTCCAGAGAAAAAAGTCCCAGTCTATCCAGCCTCTCCTTTTCACTGAAACCATCAAGTCTCGGTAGCATCCTTGTAAATCTCTTCTGCACTCTTTCTAGTTTAATAATATCCTTTCTGTAATAGGATCACCAGAACTGTACACAGTATTCCAAGTGTGGCCTTACCAATGTCTTGTACAACTTCAACAAGACATCCCAACTCCTGTATTCAATGTTCTGACCAATGAAACCAAGCATGCTGAATGCCTTCTTCACCACTCTGTCCACCTGTGACTCCACTTTCAAGAAGCTACGAACCTATACCCCCAGATCTCTTTGCTCTGTAACTCTCCCCAATGCCCTACCATTATCTGAGTAAGTCCTGCCCTGGTTCAATCTACCAAAATGCATTACCTCGCATTTATCTAAATTAAACTCCATTAGCCGTTCGTCAGCCCACTGGCCCAATTGATCAAGATCCCGTTGCAATCCGAGATAACCTTCTTCACTGTCCACTATGCCACCAATCTTGGTGTCATCTGCAAACTTACTAACCATGCCTCCTATATTCTCATCCAACTCATTAATATAAATGACAAATAACAGTGGACCCAGCACTGATCCCTGAGGCACACCGCTGGTCACAGGCCTCCAGTTTGAAAAACATCCCTCTACAACCACCCTCTGGTTTCTGTCATCAAGCCAATTTTGTATCCATTTAGCTACCTCACCCTGGATCCCATGATATTTAACATTATGCAACAACCTACCGTGTGGTACCTTGTCAAAGGCCTTGCTAAAGTCCCTGCAGACAACATCAACTGCACTGCCCTCATCTACCTTCTTGGTTAACCCTTCAAAAAACTCAATCAAATTTGTGAGACATGATTTTTCACTCACAAAGCCATGCTGACTGTCCCTAATCAGTCCTTGCATCACTAAATGCCTGTAGATCCTGTCTCTCAAAATACCTTCCAACAATTTACCCACCACAGATGTGAGTCTCACTGGCCTGTTGTTCCCAGGCTTTTGCCTGCAGCCCTTTTTAAAGAAAGGTACAACATTTGCCACCCTCCAATCTTCAGGCACCTCACCTGTGACTATTGATGATTCAAATATCTCTGCTCGGAGACCCACAATTTCCTCCCTAGCCTCCCACAATGTCCTGGGATACACTTCATCAGGTCCCGGCATTTATCTACCTTGATGCGTTTTAAGACTTCCAGCACCTCCTTCTCTGTAATATGTACACTCCTCAAGACATCACTATTTATTTCCCCAAGTTTCCTAACCTCCATGCTTTTCTCAACAGTAAATGCTGATGAGAAATATTCATTTAGGATCTGCACATAGATGACCTTGTTGATCCTTAAGAGGCCCTACTCTCTCCCTTGATAGTTTTTTGCCCTTTATGTATTTGTAGAAGCTCTTTGGATTCTCCTTTGCCTTAACTGCCAAAACAATCTCGTGTCCCTTTTTGCCCACTTGATTTCTCTCTTAAGTCTACTCCTACACCCCCTATACACTTGACCCCAGCTGCCTATGCATGTCATGTGCCTCCTTCTTCTTCTTGACCAGGGCCTCAATATCCCAAGTCATCCGGGGTTCCCTACTTCTATCAGCCTTGCCCTTCACTCTAAGAGGAATGTGCTTACCCTGAACCCTGGTTAACACACTTTTGAAAGCCTCCCACTTACCAGACATCCCTTTGTCTTCCCACAGACTCCCCCAATTAACTTTTGTTTCAAAACACTTTGCTGTTTACATTCTCTAATCGCACACTGCCTCTGCTCACTTCTGAGGTCTCCATTATTCTCTTTTTCTTGTAGTTAAAAGGTGTGTTTTTGTTTTGCTCATAATCTAATCAATCTGCATGAGCCAATGCTCTCCCCCTTTCACTCGACGCGAACAGTCCTGACAACAGGTTATCCAAGATGAACGTCATGGCTTCAATAAGGATGTACTAATAGATGGTTTGTGGCACGGCTTCAAGATTAAATGCACCATGTTAGCGCTTCAAGCTAACCTGCAGCCATTGTGGGAAGACAGGGCAGCAGCGGAGATGGTGCGGTTACTAAAAAATAGATGAGAGCTGAGGCAATGGAAACATCAGCCTGCTTTTCCACTCCTGAAAATGCTACCTATTGCTGTCATATGAAGAGAGGATTGAGTTTGGCTGTGACGGCAGCACAGACAGATATAGTTAGATAAACGCAAAATACGCAGATGCTGGAATCTGAAACAAAAATAGAAAAATGCTGGAAAATCTCAGCAGGTTTGACAGCATCTGTGGAGAGAGAGTGGAGCCAATGTTTCAAGTCTAGATGACCCTTCATCAGATATAGTTGGCACCACATTCACCATTGGCCAAACAGTGACTGGAGTTAATTAGGATAGGCCAAACAGCACTGGTAGAAATGTATTCAAGTTGGAGACAGTGAAGTGAAGGGTTGGATGAGGGGGGAAATCATAGAATCATAAAACCATGGAATCCCTAGGATGCGAGAGGAGACCGTTTAGCCTATCGAGTCTGCATCAACACTTCGATAGAGCATCTGACCCAGTGCCACCCTAGCACCTTATCCCCGTAACCCCACATATTTACCCCGCTAATCCCCCTAACCTACACATCCTGGGACACAAAGGGGCAATTCAGCTTGGCCAATCCATCCAACCAGACTGTGGGAGGAAATTGGAACACCTGAAGGCAACCCACGCAGACACAGGGAAAACGTGCAAACTCCACACAGACAGGCACCCAAGACCAGAATCAAACCCAGATCCCTGGCACTGTGAGGCAACAGTGCTAACCACTGTGCCACCGTGCTGCCTGCTTATAGCAATGAACCTGGCTTATTTAACAACAGAACAATTGGTGCATAAATCTGCATTTAAAACAATTGCCAAGCATTTCATTTACCTTTAATCTTATTCTACATTAAACAAGTCCTGTGTCTCAATGACTAAATTATTAAAATTAGTTCCCACTCTGATTTTCTTAAAATCAATCGTTAACCTCCTGCAGTGAGTGAAAATGAAGATGCCTCATCAAGGCCAAGTCACTCTTACCACAGGCTGTTGATCTATTAAAGTTAAAAACTAGGAGGAGTGATGGTGGTTGGTGGAGCGGGTGTAGGGAAGGGGAAAGGTGGGGAGGGCGAGTTTTCTGTTTTGTCC
Source organism: Mustelus asterias (assembly GCF_964213995.1). NCBI lineage: Eukaryota > Metazoa > Chordata > Chondrichthyes > Carcharhiniformes > Triakidae > Mustelus > Mustelus asterias. The sequence continues at coordinate 23,944,771 of NC_135807.1, forward strand.
ATTTTCTGGAGTGTTACCACCAACCCTTGTAAGTTTTTGTTTGAAAAGAGTGTCCAAGAATGACAGCAATACGCTTCATCATAACCTAGTTAAAATTAATTGCAAATTAGCGCTTTGGCTGTGGAGTCCATGCTAGGATTATTATAGCACCCTGCCAAGAAGCATATGCAAGGTCCTCCTTGAAGATTTTCTTCTATGTAAATTAATGTGATATGATGTACCCTGCTCAGCGGAAGCCAAACTGTATTAAAGAGGCAACCACTAATCACCCAGGAATGCTTACACTTTTTTCAAAAAGTGAGGAGTAATGTATATGTTTTCTTCTAATTTACTGGTCCAATTATTGCCGGCTCTCATGGTTCCTTTATAAATTAGTCTCTCAACACCAGGTTAAAGTCCAACAGGTTTATTTGGAATCACGAGCTTTCAGAGCGTTGCTCCTTCATCAGGACTCACCTGATGGTGGAACAGCGCTCCGAAAGCTTGTGATTCCAAATAAACCTACTGGACTTTTAACCTGGTGTTGTGAGACTTCTTACTGTGCCCACCCCAGTCCAAACCCCCCATATCCACATCATACATTATAAATTGTTTGGGACAATTCGATACGTTTCCAAAGGTGATTGAGCGATATAGGCTGAAGGTGGAATTGATGGAATTAATAATCAAAAGTGAACAGACTTATCAGGCCTGTTTGATAACAGCCTATTCTTTTTCCTAGGCACCTTACATGTGACTGCTCCCTGGGAAATGGCTCCCAGGCCCCTCTGTCTACCAGTCTGACAGAGAAACACTCTGGTTGTTTATGCACCAAACTTTGAAGGTAGCAGGTCAGGTTAAGCTCATTAATATTTTCTGCTTCAGGTTTCTACTTCCACCAGGATACTGAGGCAAGTTTAATAAAATAAAAGTCACTAATTGATATTCTCAGTGAACAGGGTATACTATACCTCCTCATCTTTCTGAGGTATGTCCTGCTGGAAGCTTTGACCACACCACCCTGCTCCTGGTCAATGGGACTTTGCTTGCCGTTACCCATTCAATTATGGCCAGAGCATCTTCTGCATTGCTTTCTTTTCCCATCTCTACTCTATTATCTCCCAGGTCAGATAAATCCAAAATGAACACTTAATCCTTCACAAATATGATACATCTTGCATTCTACTGTGTAAGTGGTGCATTTTTAAATTCATTGTCCATGTTCTAGCACTGTCAACTCTACCAATGGATCTACTATCATTCACACTCTCCCTCCAGAATGTATGTTCACTTGTGAACCATTTTCTCAAGGGCTATTAGGGACGGACAACAAATGCTGGCCTTGCCCGAGACTCAGATCCCAAGAATGAATACTTTTACAAAATCATGTCCACGAGAAACCAGGCTGAGACTGATACCTGTGCCGAGACCCTCGAAGACTTAGCAGAGCCAAAAGCTAACCCTTCGGATAGGGCTAAGTGACTTCAAGGTTGCATTTTACAGGTCCAGAGAGTGTGCAAGAAAGGGGAGACTAAGGAAGGGAAAGGATTGCACAGTTCTGAGGAAGTCTGTATTCTGGTTAGGGATTGTGCTGAGTCTTCGTTCTAACAATGTGGACACAGGAAGGAAAAATAGCGTGAGGGATATCATCACCAGAATGTCAAAAGTAATGTTCTAAAGGTGTGTAATATGGGCAATAAGTGCCTTACCAAAAAAACAATATGCTTCACTAAAGACAATCCCACGCATACATCAAATACAACAGTTATAATTTTCTTGTTGTATTATCTTGTTCAAAATGTTAAAACATTATCTCGACAAACTGCTCATTATCCATCAGTTGGCTGGATTGTACGGCATATTTACTGCTGTAAATTGCATGTTGAGCATCAAAAACATGATTCGGTGTTAGGGGGGAGAGAACTAGCCTTTGTTCGTTGTGAAAGTACAGTGCTACCAGTTAGTTAATGCAAAGATGCTGTGAAAAGTCTGCATGCCTGACAAGACGCAGTGCCTGCGAATGATATATGAGAGAGCAATTGGTGAGCAATAGCATTTTGATTTATAATGACTAACAGTCAGCTTGAAAGAGAGAGAATAAGTTGAAGCACCCCAATCAGTCATCATCACTATTCTTAATACTTCCACTTCATCCTGCATTACTAGCTACATTTCTCATGCTTCCCCCTTCACATCACTAAGGCATTGAAGAGTTTTAACTCAGAGTTGCATCTCTTCTATCATCGGTACCGGAGATAATGGACACTGCCAAAATCACCTCCAAATTCCTAATTTTTGATCATCAACTGCCCACATCTATGATTTTAGTGGATCCATTTTTGACAGACATTGTGCAATTTGGGCTAAAAGGAATCTAATTGCTAGTGTATTTTTTTTAAATCCAAAGCATCTTTTTCCTAGCCCCGTTCTTAAGGCAATAACTGGTGTTAACTGGGATAAATCTGGGAGGTGATAGCCTAGCGGTATTGTTGCTAGTCTATTAATCCAGAAACTCAGCTAATGTTCTGGGGACCCAGGTTTGAATCCCGCCACGGCAGATGGTGGAATTTGAATTCCATAAAAAATATGAGGAATTAAGGATCTACTGCTGGCCATGAAACCATTGTCGGAAAAACCCATCTGGGTGCACCGGAAGTCTGCTAGAAAACCTGGGCTCAATGTCAAGGAGCACGGAGCACATTGGACTGTGTGTGGAACTCAGAGCCCATCCTGTCCAACATTTTGGAAAATGATCTTTACAGCACGCCTGTGGGACCCGGAATGATGCACCATCTAAAATGTCTCAACTTCCAAGAAAGTTATGAATGCTGCAGTGAGAGCTCAGATTGCCATCATACTCTACATACCAGGTTCAAAGGAGCTTTGAGGATATGGACGGCACGGTAGCACAGTGGTTAGCACTGCTGCTTCACAGCTCGAGGGACCTGGGTTCGATTCCCGGCTTGGGTCACTGTCTATGTGGAGTTTGCACATTCTCCTCGTGACTGCGTGGGTTTCCTCTGGGTGCTCCGTTTCCTCCCACAGTCCAAAGATGTGCGGGTTAGGTTGATTGGCCATGCTAAATTTGCTCTTAGTGTCCTGAGATGCGTAGGTTAGAGGGATTAGTGGGTGGATACAGGGTAGGGCCTGGGTGGGATTGTGGCTGGTGCAGACTCAATGGGCCGAATGGCCTCTTTCTGTGCTGTAGGGTTTCTATGATTATATCACAAGCAGATTTGTTCTCCAACAGATTACCAGGATTTCTGAGTCACCATCCAAGAGAGTGGCAGTAGTTCCATGCAGTAGAAAGCTGTTGTCCTTTCCCAAGATGGCAGAATGCGTGATGCCAGCCTTGCCATTCTTCAGTGCCCTTTGTGTTACCAGTCAGCACTGATTGCTGCAGCCCAGGCCCAGATGGTGCAGTCTGGAGATCTCCAGCTCCCCTCCAAGCACAAGCTTTCATGTCACTTAATGTTGTTCAATGTTAAGACATACCATAAACTGGAGAATGGTGTTCTAAAATGGCAATGCTAGCATCAAGTAAGCACTACATACTGAGTGATACCATAATCTGCCTGGGCTTCCTGCCTCCAGACGCACATATACAAAACTTACATGTGTCAATGGAGTCCTGGCTTATGGTGTGGTCAGTGGAAATCTCTTTTGGGCGGCACAGTGTCACAGTGGTTAGCATTGCTCCCTCACAGCGTCAGGGACCCGGGTTCGATTCCCGGCTTGGGTCACTGTCTGTGTGCACTTTGCACATTCTCCCCGTGTCTGCGTGGGTTTCCTCCGGGTGCTCAAGTTTCCTCCCACACTCCAAAGATGTGCGAGCTCGGTGGATTGGCCATACTAAATTGCCCCTTACTATCAGGGGGACTAGCTAGGGTAAATACATGGTGTTATGGGGATAGGGCCTGGGTGGGATTGTGTTCGGTGCAGACTCAATGGGCCTCCTTCTGCACTGTAGGGTTCTATGATTCTATAAAAACATTCAGCACAATTCCTATATAAGTGTGCGGCACATCTCGGATACGATTTTTGAACATTGAGAGATCAATCAGTGCCTTAAAAAAAAAGATGCTACAGAGCTCAATTTCTTTCCCAAGCATTCCTCTGTCTTAAAGAGAGATATTTGAGGTGTAATTTTACAAAGGCACGTAAAATAGTAAATCTGGAATGATGGCTAGAATAGAAACTAAGGATGTTAATGCATGAAATATATTACCAAACTGATTCCTGGGATGGCAGGACTGTCATATGAGGAGAGATTGGATCAATTGGGTGTGTATTAATTGGAATTTAGAAGAATCAGAGGGCTATAATTAAAACATAGAATTCTGACAGGGTTGGACAGACTGGACGGCAGGATAATGCTTCTCTGGCTGAAGGGTCAAGAACAAGGGATCACAGTCTCAGGACAGGGGGTAGGTCATTTAGGACTGAGATGAGGAAAGATTTATTTCCACAGAGTGGCAAACCTGTGGAATTCTCTCCCACAAAAGGCTGTGGAGGCGAAATCACTGAATATACTCAAGAAGGAAATGGATAGATTTCTAGACTCCAAAGGGTATAGGGAGAGCACAGGAGTAGGGTGTTGAGAGAGAAGATCAGCCGTGGTTCTACTGAATGGTGGAGCATTAGCTTAAACCAAACTTTAGTACATGCGCAGCTCAAACCGAGTCAGTAAAATCATGTTGTCGCAGAAATACACATCAAACAAAATATTTTCAAGTACCTTCAGAGACAGCCATTCTGTACCATGCTCATTCCACAAAGAATGAAAGAGAAAAAAAAGTCACTGAACAAAACTCACAATATCATGTGAAAAAAGCAAATCTTGTAGTGATATTTTCACCTTCAGGCATAAATTAATCTGTTCATTTTTGTTTTAAGATTCAGATTAGCAAGAGCTTATAATCCACACATCCTTTAAAATCATAAGGGACCTTTCCCATACAGTTGCGCCAATTATTGCCAAATGCAATGTTATCTCCAAACACGCAGAAGACAACATATAGGGCACAACTGAGAGCAGGAAAAAAACTGCAGATTTGGTCATGCAGTGGAAATTGAAATGGAGAATTACACAAAATAAATTTCTACAGCACTCTGCTTACTGCATGTTCCATTGGAACTACTATGGTATGAGCAGAATTCTGCAGGGTTTGTTATGGGACATGTTTTGTTTATCAAACATGAACTGAAGTTTGGAGTCACAAGCTCAGGGGCTAAATTTACAAATGGTACAAAAAATGAAGGTGGTGCAGATTGCAAAGCGGGTTACAAGGGAATTTGAGTGTATTTCAATCATTAGACATACCAACCGACTCAAGAACAGCTTCTTCCCTGCCGCCATCAGGCATTTGAATGGACCTACCTCATATTTAGTTGATCCTTCTCTACACCCTAGCTATGATTGTAACATTACATTCTGCACCTTTTCATTTCCTTCTCCATGTATAGTATACTTTGTCTGTATAGCATGCAAGAAACAATACTTTTCACTGTATACTAATACAATACAGGGCAGCACAGTGGTTAGCACTGCTGCTTCACAGCGGCAGGGACCTGGGTTTGATTCCCGGCTTGGGTCACTGTCTGTGTGGAGTTTGCACGTTCTCCCCGTGTCTGCGTGGGTTTCCTCCGGGTGCTCCGGTTACCCCCCACAGTTTGAAAGACGTGCTGGTTAGGTGCATTGACCCAAACAGGTGCCGGACTGTGGCGACTCGGGGAATTTCACAGTAACTTCATTGCAAGTAAGCCTTACTTGTGACTAATAAATAAAATGAATTTAATACATGTGGCAATAATAAATCAAATCAAAGAAATTCAATACAAAGAAGTGCTTCAAAATAAATAATCCAAGGAGAAATTGTTTAAATAGAAAGGAAATAATATACATGGAAAATCTGAGGATGCTGACTGGAAACAAGCTGCAGTTGTTGAAATAATATTCCATGGCAATAAGAGAAAGCAAATGTTAGGATGTATTACAAAGGTCAATAGTGAAGCATAATAGTGAGGAAATGCTACCACTTTACATAGGGTAGGAGGTTAGGGCTCATTCCATCAAAAGTACATTTCTCGTGGAAACCGACAAAAATGTGAGCAAGTGCTGGACCTTGAGGAGCTTCCATGGCTGCACCATTTGTTCGGCCATAAATGATGTAATTAAAACTGAACTTCATAAGTTCAATGAATATAATTTCAGAAAATGGGGGTGCCGCCTTCTTGCTGTTATAGCAGCATGGCACAAATGTTAATGGCCTCCTTAATCAGCTGAGTTCATAACGTGACTCATTTACCCTTCCTAGAAGTGACATGCCAACAAATCAGCCTCTTTTCCCCTGCAGTGTAAATTGTTGTGATCATATGAAATTTGGTGTTCTTGTATTTGTCCTGAAAAGGGAAAGATGAAAAGCTTCAGGCACATATCTCTCATTTCAGCAATATTCAAGTTCTGTACGATCAAACAATTACTCAAGTTATGGTCTTCCAGAATGACTATACTGTCCTTGCCATATCACGCAGCATTTTATTAGTTTCAGTGATCAAGGGACCCACTCTCTGCAAACAAAAGGAATAGATTCAAGCTTGCACCTTTTTGAATTAGAAAGAACAAAGAACAGTACAGCACAGGAACAGGCCCTCCAGCCCTCCAAGCCTGCGCCAATCACGTTGTCCTATCTCGACCAACCGCCGTAACCCTCTATTCTCCGTCTGTTCATGTATCTATCCGGATAAGTCTTAAATGTCGCTAGCGGGTCTGTCTCAACCACCTCATTTGGCATTGTATTCCAGACCCCCACCACCCTCTGTGTAAAAAAACTTCCTCCGCACATCTTCACTGAAACTTACCCCCCTACCTTGAACTTGTGCCCCCTTGTAATTGTCATTTCTGCCCTGGGAAAAAGCTCCCAATTATTCACCCTGTCTATACCCCTCATAATTTTATAAACTCCTATCTTGTCGCCCCTCAGTCTCCATCTTTTCAGGGAGAACAATCCGAGTTTATTCAATCTCCCCTCATAGCTAATACCCTCTATATCAGGCAACGTCTTGGTAAACCTTTTCTGTACTCTCTCCAAAGCCTCCACGTCGTTCTGGTAGTGTGGTGACCAGAATTGGACACAGTGGTCCAAATGTGACCTAACCAATGTTTTATATAACTGTAACATAATTTGCCAATTTCTATGTCGATGCCCCGTCCGATGAAGGCAACTAAATGGGAGCCCGGGGAATCAAATATTCCCTGGTACTTTCTCCATGGCAAGGCTTTCACCAGAATTACTTTATTGTCCTGGCTATATCACGCAGCATTTTATTAGTTTCAGTGATCAATGCTCTTTTGGTTAAACACAGGTCGCACTGAACTGGTTCAAACTGCTTGCTCTCTTAACATGCACTGCCTTTCCTGGTTTACTGTTTCTAAATTTCACCAATTTGTTTGATTTTCTGATTCAAAGTCATAAGCAGCTGCAGTAGTTCCAAAACCACTTTCCAGGACACCCTATTCAGGACCACACCACCATATCACCGCCCCAGCGAAGCTGGTCAAATCAGTCATTTTTCCAGTGAGATAAGTTACGTGGGTTTACAGCATTCTGTACAATACAGAGGCCGTGATCTGATTCCCACTAGTCGGGGGAATGGGCAGAGCCAATTCATACCGGGAAGCCGGCTGCACACTGTTATAATGCAACCAATGATAATATTGGATCTGTTACAATGTAACCAATGTAACATGCTGTGAGGGTCAGCTGATCCAGTAGACAATGTAACGAATGGCAAAATGATGTGGTGGTCAGCTGACCCAGTATAAATAAGAAGCAGGTGGGAATTGTGAAGAGCTTGTTTGGCCCAGGGTGTGGCCTCAAGTGTTGGAGTAATGAAGTTTCTTTATTAAACCTTTGGTTTAATTTCTGAAGTTAGTTCTTTTATTGCTTGCAACCGAAGTATCCCTACTGCCGGATGAACACACACTGCTGGGGGTGATATTGTGCATGTGACCTGATTTCCCAGTACCACTCCCACCACAAGCGACCCCCAACCACCACCTCCCAATTGCTGCCCCCTCCACCCTCCCCAATTAAAGTTTATTTATTAGTCACAAGTAAGGCTTACATTAACACTGCAATGAAGTAACGACGAAATTCCCCCAGACACGACACTCCGGTGCCTGTTCGGGCCAATGTACCTAACCAGCACATCTTTCAGACTGCGAGAGAAAACCAGAGCACCCAAGAGGAAACCCACGCAGACACGAGGAGAATGTGCAAACTCCACGCAGACAGTGACCCAAGCCGGGAATCGAATCCAGGTCTCTGGCGCTGTGAGGCAGCAGTGCTAACCACTGTGCCACCGTGACGCCCCATGTCCCGAGCTCACTAATTATATTAAAATTAGCTTATACATATTAAAACCAGCCTCACACTAGCATACCAGGGGCCGGCAATATCAGGAGAGGCAAGAAATTGGGCGTGAGCCGGATCTTTCAAGTCTTGCTCATATTTAGGAGGGCTCATGGGAGGGTTGCTGGCATCACAAAAGATAAAGACAAAGTTTTTTATACTCATACTCAATTAGCGCAGTGGGGTGGAAAAATCCCACCCCATAGGCACAACATCTGATAACTGAATAATAGTTTCCATTTTAGAGGATTGCTCTGAATCCGTGACCTGAATTATTCATCGAGCAACACCACATCCTTGCTGCTTCCACAAGTCAAATGAGGCAATGTTCTTCTTTTCCGTGATGTTGAAATCCATGTTTGTACTCTAGCAGGATTCTTGGCTCCTATGGAGCATTCACAGCAACCGCAAGTTCAATAATTTAGAACTTTGTAACATAAGATCCTTCCCCAATCTCAGTTACTTGGGCTTTAATTGCAGCAGCCTGGGGAAGCTAGCACACAGAATTTAAGTAAAAACACACATCACTCGGTACATATTGGAGAAGGGATCATGGATTCTCAGTAACTAGTCCAAGAGTTCAAATGTTAAGTATTGATTGTAGTCAGAAAGCTAGATAGATCGCTAAGGACATGGCATTAAGCTGACCAGAAAGTTGTTGGGAAATTAACTGTTTATAAAAGATGGAGAGTTTCATTTACACTTTAAGGTTAGAAAGAATTGTGCTTTTGTCCCTGGAGTATTCTTTTCTTTTACTGTTCTCACTGCCTCTCTTGAAGAGCAGCCTCTGGGCTACTCTTCCTGTCGCGTCACGGTGGCACAGTGGTTAGCACTGCTGCCTCACAGCGCCGGGGACCCAGGTTTGATTCCCGACTTAGGTCACTGTCTGTGTGGAGTTTGCACGTTCTCCCCGTGTCTGCGTGGGTTTCCTCTGGGTGTTCCAGTTTTCTTCCAGTCCGAAAGACATGCTAGTTAGGTGCATTGACCCGAACAGACACCCGAATGTGGTGACTAGGGGAATTTCACAATAACTTCATTGCAGTGTTAATGTAAGCCTTACTTGTAACTAACAAAAAACTTTGTCTTTGTCTTTTGTGATGCCAGTAGCCCTCCCATACCTCGCCAAAGCAATAATTTTCCATCTCCAAGTATAGACAGCAAGGAGTGATGGATTATTTAACTGTGATGGTGCCACAGTTCAGTTCACTCTGTCCTTACTCTGCATCCAGTTATTTGCTCGATTATTATATGAGGATCATGGTTAGTTGCAGAAAACATGGCTGTTTTGCCCTTCCTAAACAAACGATAAAGAAACCACCTGCAAACTCCACACAGACCATCACCCGAGGCCGGAATTGAACCCAGGTCCCTGGCACTGTGAGGAATCTGTACTAACCAGTGTGCCACCATACTGTAATGTAATACAAACCACACTTTGGCAAGTGAAAGTAGCCTAAAATACTTCACTCCAGTAATGCAAAGGATCTGAATTAGCAGCAATAGTTACAGTAGCTAATCCTGGGTGCTTCCATTGCGGTACCTTTTCATTTTGGGCCAGCTCTCGATTGCTGGTGTTCCCAATGTTTCCACCAATTCAGTCTTCCGAGATGAGGTGATCAATATACACTATTTAAATATGAAAATAAAGTTTATTTATTTATTAGTGTCACAAGTAGGTTTACATTAAACATTGCAGTGAAAATCCCCTAGTCGCCACACTCCGGCACCTGTTCGGGTACACTGAGGGAGAATTTAGCATGGCCAATGCATCTCACCAGCATGTCTTTCGGACTGTGGGAGGAAACCCGCGCAGACACAGTGAGAACGTGCAAACTCCACAAGAGAACACAGATAATTATTATTTCAATGGCTTGAAATTAAACTGAAACCATACTCTGGCTAGAGGGAATTTGCAGCAAATGGGTTAATCCATTCCGAAACAGTAATATGTTGTTGCCTGCGAAAAACAAATATGTGTACTTCCTCAAACATTCAAGAAGCTCAGCACAATACAGGACAAAGCAGTCCATGTGATTGGCACACCATCCACCACCTTACACATTAATTCCCTGCATCAGTGATGCACAGTGGTGGCAGTGTGTTCCATTTACAAGATACATTGCAGCAACTTACCAAGGTTTCTCCACATCATCTCCAAACCTGTGACCTCTACCAACAAGAAGGACAAGGACAACAGATGCATAGGAATACCACCACTTGCAAATCCACTGCCCGCCCCCCCCCCATCCCCCCAAGCAACACATCATCCTGACATGGAACTATATCGCTGTTTCTTCGGTGTCACTGGGTCAAAATACTCAAATTCCCTTCCCCTAACAGCTCCATGGGTGCACCTACACCACATGGACTACAGCGGTTCAAAGCTCACCACCACCTCCTCAAGAGTAATTAAGGATGCACAATAAATGCTGGCCTGCACAGTGACACCAGTATTTCATGGAAGAATAAATTTTAAAAATCCATTGGTGAATAAACCGACATTGTTAAATGTCCCATTTGACAACCAGACAAAAATTACAATTAAAAAGTATCAATTTCCTTCATATTTTAATTCAAGCTAGGATAAATCGATAATGAGGCTTACAATTCAATTTAATGAGATGAAGGGATTGCATTCCTGCAGTTGGGAAAACAGAAATAGTCAACTAAATCCCACCGTAGTTAGTAAAACAATTCAGATGAATATATGGCAGCATGCAAAAGATTAATTAGAGCGTAGTAAGTTAGTCTACTGGGTATTCCCTATTATGAGCCATTTTATTGCTAAAATCCTTTTTTTGCACTAAAATGAGCCAGTGCATTGAAATGTGTCTTAAAGGGGCAATATCAACAGTACCCTTGATTTCCCATTGTGGAACTAGCCATATTCTAATGTCCCAATCATGTTTCAGGTCAAGTGCAATGCCCAATGTATACTGAACCACACAGATCACAAAGGCCGGTGCTGGATGTTCTAATCTTAACTGGTGCAGGAACAGGATATGATACCTTGTCATTGAGATGCTGATTGCCCTCAGCTTCAAGGACAGATGCCTCGCCTCCCCGTCACAATGCACAACAAGAACATCTTATTGACTTCCCTTTGACAAGCAGCAACTCAGACATTAGCATGAGGAGCTACAAATTACTCAACAAGTGCAAATAAGGTCTAAACTGATTGCATCTGGAATGACAGGAAGCAATAACCACTGTTTAATAAATGATTCTCATCAGCAAACACCACTAGCTTTGTCAATCCACTGACGGGGATGATCTTAGCCTCATACGACTGCTGAAAAGGATTGGCTGAAACTTAGAGCCCAATTCTCTGACCTCCTCAGACAGCTGACGTGAATCTTGATGCCTCGGTGAATGGGCGTCGGTGAAAATTCAGGGTTCCTGATGGGTATCAAGAGTACCGGGATTCACCCAACCTGTCCCGTTGTCCCCAATCGCATTCTTGCCCAAAGTGGCAGCAAGCCAGTAATGATGCAAACCCACTAATTTGAATGTGTTTAGTGAGTTTGACAGGCCATTCACCAGTCTCCCGCACTATTCACCCTGCCTGCCAGCTGAAATGGCACCAGGTGGGCTTTACAGTTGCCACCCACAAGCCTGGACATGGCATGCTGGATCCTGACTTGGAGAGGATCTCCAAGAAGATCACGCATATCGACACAGACATCAAGTTTCTACAAACATGCAAGAAAGCAGACAAGATACCGAAAGGACTACGGATCACGAACCCACTCAGGTCAACCTTTAACACAGACTACGCTGAGAGACTTTGCCGTCGCACCTCTCTCACCCTCCTCAAACACCTCATACACCAGCTCTACAGCAAACGCCGCAGCCTGGAAACCAAGATCGAATCCATATCTCAACTTGCGCTCAGGACGCAGACCAGCTGCGAAACTCTGCCAAGCAGACGAGACAAAGGAACTACACCATCTACATGCACACCAAGAACAGGAAACTTGAGAAACTCGGCATCACCACCAGCAGCAACCAAGCCTCCCCCGGTACCACAGTAGAAAACAGTACCACTGCAGGAAAGTCCATTGTCAACTTACCGGACTACACACTTCAGCCAGATGAAATCGAAGTTCTCAGCCGAGGGCTCAACTTTTGCCCCACTACCAAAATAGACCCCATCAGTCTCGCAGCGGACACAGAGGAATTCATCAGGAGAATGAGGCTGCGGGAGTTCTTCCACAAACCCCAAGAGGCCAACAGCGAACACAATGAGACAGCTAATGAACCGGAACAGCAGACAGAGAGACCCGCAGTGCAACCGAAGAGGAAAGAGTCGAATTGGACTCCTCTGGAAGGCCGCTGCCCTCGACTTGACATGTATGCCCAAGCCATCAGGAGGTGCGTCAACACCAAATTCATCAGCCGCACTCACAAGACAGCACCGAACATCACCCAAGCACAACGCAACGCCATCCACGCTCTCAAGACCAACCGCAACATTGTCATCAAACCAGCAGACAAAGGAGGGGCCATCGTCATACTGAACAGAACAGATTACTGCAAAGAAGTGTGCCGACAACTGAACAACGAGGAACACTACAGACAGTTACCCACAGATCCGACCAAAGAACACACCCGTCAACTCAACACTCTGATCAAAACCTTTGATCCGGACCTTCAGAGCACCCTCCGTGCTCTCATCCCACGCGTTGGAGATCTCTACTGCCTCCCAAAAATACATCTTGAAACCCATTGTACAAAGAACCCCCAGCTTTTGTCGCGACACTACGGACTTCCTACAGAAACTCAACACACATGGAGCAGTTGAACCAGGAGCACTCCTCGTCACAATGGATGTCTCGGCACTCTATACCAGCATCCCCCACGATGATGGCATTGCTGCAACGGCCTCAGTACTCAATGCCGTCAACTGCCAGTTTCCAGATGCAATTTTACAACTCATCCGCTTCATCCTGGACCACAATATCTTCACCTTCAACAACCAGTTCTTCATTCAGACACACGGAACAGCCATGGGGACAAAATTCGCACCTCAATATGCCAACATCTTCATGCACAGGTTCGAATAAGACTTCTTCACTGCACAGGACCTTCAACCGATGCTATACACTAGATACATCGATGACATTTTCTTCCTTTGGAGTCATGGTGAGCAATCACTGAAACAACTATATGATGACATCAACAAGTTCCATCCCACCATCAGACTCACCATGGACTACTCTCCGGAATCGGTTGCATTCTTGGACACACGCATCTCCATTAAGGACGGTCACCTCAGCACCTCACTGTACCGCAAGCCCACGGATAACCTCACGATGCTCCACTTCTCCAGCTTCCACCCTAAACACGTAAAAGAAGCCATCCCCTACGGACAAGCCCTCCGAATACACAGGATCTGCTTGGATGAGGAGGATCGCAACAGACACCTCCAGACGCTGAAAGATGCCCTCATAAGAACAGGATATGGCGCTCGACTCATCGATCAACAGTTCCGACGCGCCACAGCGAAAAACCACATCGACCTCCTCAGAAGACAAACACGGGACACGGTGGACAGAGTACCCTTCGTCGTCCAGTACTTCCCCGGAGCGGAGAAGCTACGGCATCTCCTCCGGAGCCTTCAACATGTCATTGATGAAGACTAACATCTCGCCAAGGCCATCCCCACACCCCCACTTCTTGCCTTCAAACAACCACGCAACCTCAAACAGACCATTGTCCGCAGCAAACTACCCAGCCTTCAGGAGAACAGTGACCACGACACCACACAACCCTGCCACAGCAACCTCTGCAAGACGTGCCGGATCATCGACACGGATGTCATCATCTCACGTGAAAACGCCATCTACCAGGTACACGGTACCTACTCTTGCAACTCGGCCAACGTTGTCTACCTGATGCGCTGCAGGAAAGGATGTCCAGGAGGCATGGTACATTGGGGAAACCATGCAGACGCTACGACAACGGATGAATGAACACCACTCGACAATCACCAGGCAAGACTGTTCTCTTCCTGTGGGGGAGCACTTCAGCAGTCACGGGCATTCAGCCTTGGATCTTCAGGTAAGCGTTCTCCAAGGCGGCCTTCACGACACACGACAGCGCAGAGTCGCTGAGCAGAAACTGATAGCCAAGTTCCGCACACATGAGGACAGCCTAAACCAGGATGTTGGATTTATGTCACATTATCAGTAACCCCCACAGCTTTCCCCCTGATCTTGCAGAATCTCACTAGCTGTTCTGTCTGGAGACAATACACATCTCCTTAACCTGTGTTGAATGCTCCCTCCACCCACATTGTCTGTACCTTTCAGACCTGGCTGGCTGTAGAGATTTGCATTCTAATTAGTATTCTGTAACTTGATTTCTGTGTCTGTGCACTGTTGGAGAACAGATATCCACTCCATCTGACGAAGGAGCTGTGCTCCGAAAGCTTATGGTATTTGCTACCAAATAAACCTGTTGGACTTTAACCTGGTGTTGTGAGACTTCTTACTGGATCCTGACAGTCCAGGGAAGTACTACCAACCACACAAAAATAGAAGGGCATCCTCCCCTCACCATCACTCAAATCACCCTGGCACTGACAACCTGGCCTGGGGCCTTGGGCCCCGAGGGGACTCAAGGAGGTAGGTCCAGTGACCATTTGCCCCTCGGCTGCTGCCAGCCTGCAGAAGAGGGAACTGACGGTTGGGTGGGCTCAGACTGGGGGCAAAGGGTTGAGCTCCTCACTTTCCCCCAGGATGGGAGAGTCATAGCTGGACTATCCCTCCTGGCCCTGGCAAACCTGAAATTTACCCTGAGCACAGTGGTTTCAGGCATCCCTCTGTTCAACATTTGCATTCGCCGGTCAGTTGTGAAACTTTGGAAGTGGCTTGGTCACTTTAACCTCCATGCCCCCCGATCACCTGGCAGGATTTTAAATCATTGTAGCACTCCATTCTGCAACAGAGATTTTCCTTTTTCCCTGTCAGAAATTGCAGATGAGAGCAGACTCCTTTGAAATCCCTGACAGACAGGAGATATCAATTTCACCTCAGGGTAGTGTTCCAGTCTGCACAGCTGTATACTCAGCCCCAATGTATGTACACAACTCTGATTTGAAGTCTGAGGCTTTGTAGCAAGTTAAACTTTTTGAAACCCTCTCCATTCCATTGAAAACCTTTGCTCTCCAATAAATTCAAGGTGCAATGCCTCAAAAAAGACTTTCATTGACAGCACAATGGATTTCCAGCACCAATGATTTCACTTAAGAAATCACAGGCTGTCAATCAAGCTTAGACTCTGTCACCATTGTGGTCAGGATCAATGGGGTACATGAGACCAATTCAAACATGTAAGGAAATGAACATGAACACAGGTAGCTGAAGCAGATATCCATTGAGCTATCAATTGAACCTTTTTCAAGGCACTGCATGTTCAATTTGCTAGAGATCAAATGGTTCCAGTGGAATGGAGAGGGTTTCAAAGGCTTCAGCTTGCTCGGAAGCCTCAGAAGCCTCAAATCAAAGATATAGGTATACATTGGGGCTGAGTATGGACTGCATGACTGGATTTCATCCCAGATCTCATTGGAGAGATAGTGCAGATATGATGGGCTAAATGGCTTCCTTCAACACCATAACACTTCTGTGATTCTGCTGTTTATGAGAGCTGGCTGTGTGCAAATTGGCTGCTGTGTTTCCTATATTGCAATGGAGACTGCACTTCCTATGTATTTAATTGGTTGTAAAGCATTCCGAAGTGATGTAAAGTGATGTAAATGTGTGTTCAGGTTTGCAGGCACTGAAGCTAAAGGCAACAGGGGAGGCAATGGCCAAGTGATATTATCACTAGATTATTAATCCAGAAACTCAGCTAGTGTTCTGGGGATTGGGGTTCGAATCCCATCACAGCAGGTGGTGGAATTTGAATTCAATAAAAAAAAATCTGGAATTAAGAATCTACTGAAGACCACAAAACCATTGTCGATTGTCCAGAAAACCCATCTGGTTCACTAATGTCCTTTAGGAAAGGAAATCTGCCGTCCTTACCTGGTCTGGCCTACATGTGACTCCAGAACCACAGCAATGTGGTTGACTCTCAACTCCCCTGTGAAATGGCCTAGCAAGCCACTCAGTTCAAGGGTGACTCGGGATGGGGAATAAATGCTGGCCAGTCAGCTATGCCCATGTCCCATGAATGAAACTGTGGGATTTTAACACTTTTCAATGAATGAAACACGCTTATGATTCAGCTCCTCCCATTGCATTCGCACTCAAATTCAAATTCACCTGGTGACATCATGGGTGGGAATTATCAAAATCAATCAAACATTGATCTGTTGGCAACACAAGTACAAATGTATGGTCATCCATTTTGCCTGCTGAGAGCTGAACACCTGAAACACTTGTGTCCCTGCCAACCCATACAGGTCAGCCAAGCTGTTTTGCTACTACTGATCTTTACAGACCTTCCCAGTTACTGGGAAAGATACAGCTCAGAACTATAACTGGCACACCCTGGAACAGCTTTCATTCACTCCATATCCCAAATCTCTCAACATTCACCCCATAGGCATCCCATATGTCCTATAATCTGAAGCTATGACAAATCTGACTGCTCTGAGTGGGGGTAATAATATTTCACACCAGCAAAGCTGCTGGATAAACACTCCTGTTACGTTAAATAATTGAAACGGGAAAAACAAACAGCTTGTATTTATATAGCCCCTTTATTGTGGTAAAATTTCCCAAGGTGCTACATAATTAACACCAGGGATGCCCATGAGGCCAGCATTAGAGGAGATCAGATATCTCAGAGAGTTGCAGGGATACAAGAGATTATTCAAATAGGATGAAGCAGTCTGAACCACCACACCGCTTAAACCAGATCCAATGCAGGTCAACAAGCACTGACGGCAAGGTGAATGGGATGCGGTAGGACATGGGCAACAGAGTTTTGAATGAGTTCAAATTCTGAGGATAGACATGGGAAGCAGACCAGGAAAAGTCAGAGTCATAGAGGTTTATAGGAAGGAAACAGACCCTTCAACCCAGCTTGTCCATGCCACCCTTTCTTTTTAAACACTAAGCTAGTCCTAATTGCCCGTGCTTGGCCCATATACCTCTATATCCATCTTACCTACCTCTACTACTACTTCTTGTTCCAGACACTCACATCCTTTGTGTGAAAAAACGGCCCCTCTGGACCCTTCTGTATCTCTCCCTTCTCACCTTAAACCTATGCCCTCCATAGAATCCCCACAGTGCAGAAGGAGGCCATTCGGCCCATCGAGTCTGCACCGACCACAATCCCACCCAGGCCCTATTACTATAACCCTACATATCCCGAAACTAGGGTCAATTTACCATGGCCATCAACCTAACCTGCACATCTTTGGACTGTGGGAGGAAACCGGAGCACCCGGAGGAAACCCACGCAGACACAGGGAGAATGTGCAAACTCCACACAGACAGTGACCCAAGGCTGGAATTGAACCTGTGTCCCTGGCACTGTGAGACAGCAATGCTAACCACTGTGCCACCGTGTTAGTTTCAGACTCCTCTACCTTCAGAAAAAGATGTTGACTATCTAATTGATCTGTGCCCCTCATTATTTTATAGACCTCTATAAGATTACCCCTATGTCTCCTACGCTCCAGGGAAAAAAGTCCCAGTCTATCCAGATTCTCCTTGTAACTCAAACCATCAAGTCCCAGTAGCATCCTCGTCAGTCTTTTCTGCACCAGTTCTAGTTTAGTCAAGTCCAGAAGCAACATGCTGTCAGAACGCACATCAGTCTAAAATTAGGAAAAAGGCAAAATACTGTGGAAGCTGGAACCTGAAACGAAAACAGAAAATGCTGGAAAATCTCAGCAGCTCTGACAGCATCTGTGGAGAGAGAATAGAGCCAACATTTCGAGTCTGGATGAAGTGGTTTTTATATGCGAGAAATTTTAACTAGGCAGAGGTAAAGGTAAAACAGCAGAATATTTTTCAATATAAACACTTAATTCCACAATATTTTAGCAACTTAGCCAAACAATCTCGAGTGGTTTTACTAAGTGTCAGTCTGGCTGGTAGCGCAGGGCACTCTTACTCACAAAATCAGAGATTAAAATCCCAGTGTTGAAATTTGAGTACGTAATCAAGGCTTATATCAGTGTAGCATTGAGAGTTACCACATTGCTGGTGGTGACATCCTTCTGGATGCAAGGTTACATGGAGCATCTTAAAAGACCCAAAAGGGGTCAAGAGGCAGAAATATTTGGGAGAGAATTCCAGTGCTTCAAGCCCCAGCATCAGAAACGAGGGGAAATAAAAAGAAGCAAAAGCGAGTAGGCCAAGATACTCCAGTTCAATATAATCCTTTCACATTTGATACGTTCCCTTTCTTCTTTCTCAATTGGCCAGTAATTGAAAATTATACTCATTATTTCTATCACTCAGGTGGATGGAATGTGAACAGTCATTGCTGTGATGAGCATTATTTAATAGGCCAGGCCTTCAACACAACTTATCAAGAAACTTGATCTGATTAGATGATGGGTACATTTGAAGACTCGTTACGAGTGACGGGCTGCTGTTCCCCTTGAAACATGATGTGGAGATGCCGGAGTTGGACTGGGGTAAACACAGTAAGACGTTTAACAACACCAGGTTAAAGTCCAACAGGTTTATTTGGTAGCAAAAGCCACAAGCTTTCGGAGCCTTAAGCCCCTTCTTCAGCTGAGTGGGAATTCTGTTCACAAACAGGGCATATAAAGATACAAACTTAATTTACAGAATAATGGTTGGAATGCGAATACTTACAGCTAATCAAGTCTTTAAGATACAAACAATGTGAGTGGGGAGAGCATTAAGACAGGTTAAAGAGATGTGTATTGTCTCCAGACAGGACAGCCAGTGAGACTCTGCAGGTCCAGGCAAGTTGTGGGGGTTACAGATAGTGTGACATGAACCCAATATCCCGGTTGTGGCCGTCCTCATGTGTGCGGAACTTGGCTATCAGTCTCTGCTCAGCGACTCTGCGCCGTCGTGTGTCATGAAGGCTGCCTTGGAGAACGCTTACCCGAATATCAGAGGCCGAATGCCCGTGACCGCTGAAGTGCTCCCCAACAGGAAGAGAACAGTCTTGCCTGGTGATTGTCAAGCGATGTTCATTCATCCGTTGTCGCAGCGTCTGCATGGTTTCCCCAATGTACCATGCCTCTGGACATCCTTTCCTGCAGCGTATCAGGTAGATAACGTTGGCCGAGTTGCAAGAGTGTGTACCATGTACCTGGTGGATGGTGTTCTCACGTGAAATGATGGCATCTGTGTCGATGATCCGGCACGTCTTGCAGAGGTTGCTGTGGCAGGGTTGTGTGGTGTCGTGGTCACTGTTCTCCTGAAGGCTGGGTAGTTTGCTGCGGACAATGGTCTGATTGAGGTTGTGCGGTTGTTTGAAGGCAAGAAGTGGAGGTGTGGGGATGGCCTTGGCGAGATGTTCGTCTTCATCAATGACATGTTGAAGGCTTCAGAGGAGATGCGGTAGCTTCTCTGCTCCGGGGAAGTATTGGGCGACGAAGGGTACACTGTCCACTGTGTCCCGTGTTTGTCTTCTGAGGAGGTCGGTGCGGTTTTTCGCTGTGGCGTGTCGGAACTGTCGATCGATGAGTCGAGCGCCATATCCTGTTATTATAAGGGCATCTTCCAGCGTCTGGAGGTGTCTGTTGCGATCCTCCTCATCCGAGCAGATCCTGCGTATACGGAGGGCTTGTCTGTAGGGGATGGCTTCTTTAAAGTGTTTAGGGTGGAAGCTGGAGAAGTGGAGCATCGTGAGGTTATCCGTGGGCTTGCGGTACAGTGAGGTGCTGAGGTGATCATCCTTAATGGAGATGCGTGTGTCCAAGAACCGATTCCAGAGAATAGTCCATGGTGAGTCTGATGGTGGGATGGAACTTGTTGATGTCATCATATAGTTGTTTAAGTGATTGTTCACCATGAGTCCAATGGGAGAAAATGTCATCGATGTATCTCGTGTATAGCATCAGTTGAAGGTCCTGTGCAGTGAATAAGTCTTGTTCGAACCTGTGCATGAAGATGTTGGCATATAGAGGCCTCTGATATTCGGGTAAACGTTCTCCAAGGCAGCCTTCATGACACACGACAGCACAGAGTCGCTGAGCAGAAACTGATAACCAAGTTCCGCACACATGAGGACGGCCTCAACCGGGATATTGGGTTCATGTCACACTATCTGTAATCCCCACAGCTTGCCTGGACCTGCAGAGTCTCACTGGCTGTCCTGTCTGGAGACAATACACATCTCTTTAACCTGTCTTAATGCTCTCTCCACTCACATTGTTTGTACCTTAAAGACTTGATTCGTTGTAAGTATTCGCATTCCAACCATTATTCTGTAAATTGAGTTTGTGTCTTTATATGCCCTGTTTGTGAACAGAATTCCCACTCACCTGAAGAAGGCTTAAGGCTCCGAAAGCTTGTGGCTTTTGCTACCAAATAAACCTGTTGGACTTTAACCTGGTGTTGTAAACTTCTTACTGTGTTTACCCCTTGAAACAAACAGTAATCTCCAGACAGTACAGCTATACTTGTCTCATATTTCTCACACACAGACAAAATAATTCCTTTGCGGAAAGGAACCAAGAACCCCTCATTTCAAAACGTCACAGATAGTTTGCTGTTGGAAGCAAGATTGATCTCTGTTCATATCAGTCGCTCTCGCTTGTCCACAAATTGTTTTGAAATGACTCTGCCTGCCTCAGAAACCAGCCTTCTTTGCAAATACTGCAGATTCCAAAGCAGCAGGATGGCAAGCAGCATTGATGAATTCTTCAGGAAACATTGAAGAACATATGAAATAGGAACAGGAGTAGACCATATGGCCCCTCAGCACTGCCACTCAATAACATCTCTGCTGATTTTCTGCTTCCACTTCACTTTCCCGGCTGCTCTCCAAATCCCTCAGTTTCTGAGGAGATTGAAAATCTATCTAACCCAGCCTTGAATACAGTCATTGATGGGGCTTCCAAAATCCTCTGGGGTAGAGAATTCCAAAGATTCATAACTGTCTGGTCGATGAAATGTCTTCGCGCTTGCATCCTAAATACTCAACCCATGGGCGGCACTGTGGCACAGCGGTCAACACAGCGCCAGAGACCCAGTTTCAATTCCGACCTCAGGTCACTGAGCCTGTATAGAGTTTGCACTTTCTCCCCGTGCCTACATGGGTTTCCTCTGGGTGCTCCGGTTTCCTCCCACAGTCCAAAGATGTGCAGGTTAGGTTGATTGGCCATGCTAAATCGACCCTAGTGTCAGGGAGATTAGCAGGGCAAATAGGTGGGGTTACGGGAATAGGGCTTGGCTGGGATTGTGGTTGGTACAGACGCTATGGGCCCCCTTCTGCACTGTAGGGATTCTATTCTGTCTATGTGGAGTTTGCATGTTCTTCCTGTGTCTGCATGGGTTTCCTCCGGGTACTCCGATTTCCTCCCACAGTCCAACCATTATATCCTTCAGAGCCTTATACGTTTTAATAAAATCACCTCCCAGTTTTTCTAAGTTCCAGAATACAGTTCCAATTCACTCAGCCTCTCATTCCATGTGAATATACAAATTAGGAACAGGAGTACATCACTTGGCGCTTGGAGCCAGCTCCACCATTTAATGAGATCATGGCTGGTTGAATAGCAAGAGACTTCACATTCAACATCCTATTGAACTTGATGTTACCCTTGAACAAATACTGACAGACAAAATACATCTGAGCAAGACAGAAGCACAGATCAAAATGTGAAACAATCTCCTCAGCAAATTTACTGGCTCTTCACAGGGTGCAGATACTCGAACCTTAAAATCCTCAGCTCTTGCCATAATCAACATGTTTCCAGAGTACTGTGCACCAGTACGGTACAACTCATCCCCTACCAGTCTTGTAGATACCCAGCTCAACACAACAATGTGCATCATCACGGGTACCTTCTGATCAACTCAACTCCCCCAGCTCCCAGTCCTTAGCAACATCCTCCCTCACACAAGGAGGAAGACTGCAACAAGAAAGCTCAGAAGATCTACATCAACCCAAGCCTGCCGCTGCACAAGGACCTTACCAATCCACCTGCTGCTCACCTTCCATCATGCCAGCCTGTATGGCTAAGACCAAGGAATAACAGCAGAGGCCCAAGGGCAGCAGGAATGGAACCAACACACCCTCAATAAAAACGACTTCCCCATCACAGATCCCACAGCTTGTTCACCTGGCCTCAACCTGCCATGCCAACATTGGACATTCCTCAACCATTTCTGCACTGGCAATAGTCTTATGCAGAAAACTGGCACAAATGGGGTACACAGTGGACCAGGACTGCAGCTGTGGTACACCCCAATCAATGACTCACATCACTGAAGACTGCTCCCTGCCAATTTTTCGCAGAGGGCTTAGAGAGCTCCATTTAGCCACTATGGAAGTTATTGCCTGGCTTGGTGATTTCTGTATATGCTAAAAAGCAAGGATAATCTAATTATAAACTCAACTCCACATTCCCACTTCCCCCAAATAACTTTTCACCAACTTTCTCATCAGGAATCTATCCACCTCTGCCTTAAAAAAGGCAGAGTTTCCAGCACCGTTTGAGAGCTCCAAAGAATGGTGGTGCAGTGGTTAGCACTGCTGCCTCACAGCGCCAGGGACCTGGGTTTGATTCCCGGCTTGGGTCACTGTCTGTGCCGAGTCTGCACGTTCTCCTCGTATCTGTGTGGGTTTCCACCGGGTGCTCCGGTTTCCCCTCCCCACAGTCCAAAGATGCACAGATTTTGATTTGATTTGATATTGTCACATGTATTAACATACAGTGAAAAGTATTGTTTCTTGCGCACCATACAGACAAAACATACCATTCATAGAGAAGGAAGCGAGAGAGTGCAGAATGTAGTGTTACAGTCATAGCTAGGGTGTCGAGAAAGATCAACTTAATGCAAGGTAAGACATTCAAAAATCTGACAGCAGCAGGGAAGATGCTATTCTTGAGTCAGGTGGTACGTGTCCTCAAACTTTTGTATCTTTTTCCCAGAAGAAGGTGGAAGAGAGAATGTCCAAGGTGCATGGGGTCCTTAATCCTGCTGGCTGCTTTGCTGAGGCAGCGGGAAGTGTATAGAGAGTCAATGGATGGAAGTCTGATTTGCGTGATGGGTTGGGCTACATTCACGACCTTTTGTAGTTCCTTACGATCTTGGGCAGAGCAGGAGCCATACCAAGCTGTGATACAACCAGAAAGAATGCTTTCTATGGTGCATCTGACATACCAAACTTCTTTAGTCTTCTGAGAAAGTAGAAGCATTGGTGGGCTTTCTTAACTATAGTGTCAGCATGGAGGGACCAGGACAGATTGTTGGTGATCTGGATACCTAAAAACTTGAAGCTCTCGACCCTTTCTACTTCGTCCCCACAGGTTAGGTAGATGAAGCAAAACTTTGTTTGCCAAAAGATCTCAGCCAGAATCCTCTATCCCACTCGAACTTTAACTCTAACAATCTCCATTTAAAAGCCTTGTTTATTTGCATTACCACATGGAGTTCTAACAAAACTAAAAGAGAAAATGCTGGAAAATCTCAGCAGGTCTGGCAGCATTTGTCCCTTGGGTCGTCTGGACTCGAAACACCAGCTCTTTTCTCTCCCTACAGATGCTGCCAGACCTGCTGAGATTTTCCAGCATTTTCTCTTTTAGTTTCAGATTCTGGCATCCACAATAGCTTGCTTTTATCCAGAGTTCTAACAAAAGGTGTTTTTTGCTAGAAGCTAGAATATTAAACGAGCAAGCGTGGTGTTAGCATGGGAGGATTTGTTTGCACCAAGAGCCGCAATTGGAAAATAAGCAATTTTTCAATAAGAAATTTGTCGAAGTGTGCTATGGCTCAACTGAACTTGCCACCCTCCTTTCTTTGATTGGTGGTTTAGCAATGAGTGGCATTTGACCACCCCTTCAAGTGCAGTTTGCGATTGGCCGAAACCACTATTATCTTCCAAAGTTTTAAAGTTTAAAGTTTATTTGCTAGTCACAAATAGGCTTACATTAACACTGCAACGAAGTGACTGTGAAAATCCCCTTGTCGCCAGAATCCGGTGCCTATTCAGGTACACCGAGGGAGAATTTAGCATGGCCAATGTGCCTAACTAACGTGTCTTTTGGACTGTAGGAGGAAACTGGAGCACCTGGAGGAAACCCACGTAGACACAGGGAAATGTGCAGATTCCGCACAGACAGTGACTCAAGCCAGGAATCAAACCCGGGTCCCTGCCACTGTGAGGCAGCAGTGCTAACCACAGCACCACTGTGCGGCCCGATCTTCTGTCATCGTCTAGAAGCCAATTCCCTCCTGGCACTGGATTTCAGCACGTGCGCAAAATCAAGGGTTGGCAAAGTTCAATTCCAAGGGTGCTACACAGCATTAGAACCTTTTCTCAGGGGTTTGCAAACAGTAAATGGAATGCAAATGGTGCGGTCAAATGGGAGACGACTCGAGGAGCTGTGCACTGGGACGTTTGCGTAATTTGGAATAGACTGCCAGAACACCGAGAGCAGACTCGAAAGGCCAAATGGTCGACTTGTGTTCCTATGTCTTTTGGTTTGGTGAAAACTGGGGCTGTCCCATTAAAATCAGGATGCCTGATCACACAAGGTGCATGAGAAATAATAAAAACAGTGAAATGAAAATTAATACTGTTCGCACATATTCCGATGAATGAGTTATTGCATTGTGCCATGATTCACACCAGCAAACCGCTTTCATTAGTAGTTCGTCAGATATGTAGTGCAATTTTCTGCAGTTCTAAAGAACATAATCTACAAATCACAGCAGGCATCTGTACCTAATGTAACTAGATACAAGGACAATCACCTGCTGTATAATTGAGAACATCTCTCAAAAGACACACAGACAAATACTCTGCACGGCTCCAGGATTACAGGAGAAAATCACAGACAAATATTTGCACTAGATCAAACCGAAGATTAGACCAGTGGGGCAAAAGAGTAGTGTTGGTGATAAAGATGTCAACACTTCAAACCTTACCGTAAGGCGATTTTACACAACAGGCTACATGGTTCATCGAGAGGCAAATAACAAGCACAAATATTTGGAAATGCACGGCAACGCAATGTGCATCTGAGAGTAAATGCCAAGACTTTGGTTGTAATGCTTCATCAAGACAAAAGGATCATCATAAATGGAACTGAGGATGACACACCAAAATGATGAAAAGGTGCACAGAACTCCACAGTATTACTTCTCTGTTTCCTGAGATTACAAGTTGAGTGGCATGACCAACTATAAAGCAACCAAGCACACATCCCAGCAAAGTGTATAATCTGTCTAAATCGAATCAGGGTGGGCACAGTGGGCCTGTATAATCAGGCTATAATTTGTGCAAGAATTTTACAACTGTAAGTTTATGTTTTGCATCTCGTTTGTCACTGCAATCAGCTATTTGGTGCTATGCATTTTATCCTCCAATATGTTACACAATGAAGCTGGAGGGTAGGAGGCATTTGCAAAATATAGAATTTATAAAATCAAATTATATGTAACTAATCGTCATTCATGAAATAGGAATGGATATGAACATAGCTGTTTGAAGTCCCGCTATAGCGGGGTCAAAATAACTTTTTGAGGCTCTGCTTAAGATTTTCGCAAGGGCTTCTTTTTGGATTTTTGGTGGCTGCTTTCTGGTTTGCAGGGACTCTTCAAAGGTAAAACTTCCATTAAAGGATATCAAAGAAACGAGAGATCCAGAGTTGGGCAGGTGGCTGCGAATTGAATAACAACTAAGTAGTTTTTCTCCATGCACCACCCCTGACCTTGGCATTCTCCTCCAGTGGCTGATATTAATGCAAAGCCAAGGTTTGGAAGGTCGGACAATTGGACACTCAACCTTTTCGATACATCAATTATTTTATTTTTTTAAAAAAGCAAAGCACAAAACAATGACAGCCAATATTGACAGACACTTCAATAGCAGAAACATTTGCCTTTGTTCATTTATTCAACAGTTGACTTCTAGGCCATTGCAGAGAGTATTTAAGAATCAACCACATTGCTGTGGGTCTGAAGTCACACATAGAATAGACCAGGTAAGGTGCAAGTTTCCATCCCTAAAGGATATGAGTAAATCAGGTTAGTTTTTACAACAATTGATGATGATTTCATGGTCACCATTATTGACACTTTTAATTCCAGATTTTATGAACAGAATTTGAATTCCATCAGCTGCTGCAGTAGTACTTGAGCTCATATCCCCAGAGATTTAACCTGACCTTTAGATTATTAATCCAGTGACATTCAATTAGATTATGGCTGATCATCAACCTCAATGCTGCCTTCCTGTATTATCTCCATATCCGTTGATGTTATTAGTTTCTAGAAATACATCAATATCCTTCTTGAACATGCTCAATGATTTGGCTTCTACAGCCTTCTTGGGTAGAGAATTCCAAAGATTCACCACCCTCTGATAAAGAAATTCCTCCTCATCTCATTCTTAAATTGCCTACTCCTTACCCTGAGGTTCTGCCCTCTGGTTTTAGATTCACTAGTAAGAAGTCTCACAACACCAGGTTAAAGTCCAACAGGTTTATTTGGTAGCAAATACCATAAGCTTTCGGAGCACAGCCCCTTCGTCAGATGGAGTGGGTATCTGTTCTCCAACAGTGCACAGACACAGAAAACAAGTTACAGAATACTAATTAGAATCCAAATCTCTACAGCTAGCCAGGTCTTAAAGGTACAGATAATGTGGGTGGAGGGAGCATTCAACACAGGTTAAAGAGATGTGTATTGTCTCCAGACAGAACAGCTAGTGAGATTCTACAAGCTGTGGGGGTTACTGATAATGTGACATAAATCCAACATACCGGTTTAGGCTGTCCTCATGTGTGCGGAACTTGGCTATCAGTTTCTGCTCAGTGACTCTGCGCTGTCGTGTGTCGTGAAGGCCGCCTTGGAGAACGCTTACCTGAAGATCCAAGGCTGAATGCCCGTGACTGTTGAAGTGCTCCCCCACAGGAAGAGAACAGTCTTGCCTGGTGATTGTCGAGCAGTGTTCATTCATCCGTTGTCGTAGCGTCTGCATGGTTTCCCCAATGTACCATGCCTCCTGGACATCCTTTCCTGCAGCGTATCAGGTAGACAACGTTGGCTGAGTTGCAAGAGTAGGTACCGTGTACCTGGTAGATGGTGTTCTCACGTGAGATGATGACATCCGTGTCGATGATCCGGCACGTCTTGCAGAGGTTGCTGTGGCAGGGTTGTGTGGTGTCATGGTCACTGTTCTCCTGAAGGCTGGGTAGTTTGCTGCGGACAATGGTCTGTTTGAGGTTGCGTGGTTGTTTGAAGGCAAGAAGTGGGGGTGTGGGAATGGCCTTGGCGAGATGTTAGTCTTCATCAATGACATGTTGAAGGCTCCGGAGGAGATGCCGTAGCTTCTCCGCTCCGGGGAAGTACTGGACGACAAAGGGTACTCTGTCCACCGTGTCCCGTGTCTGTCTTCTGAGGAGGTCGGTGCGGTTTTTCGCTGTGGCGCATCGGAACTGTTGATCGATGAGTCGAGCGCCATATCCTGTTCTTATGAGAGCATCTTTCAGCGTCTGGAGGTGTCTGTTGCAATCCTCCTCATCCGAGCAGATCCTGTGTATTTGGAGGGCTTGTCCATAGGGGATGGCTTCTTTTACATGTTTAGGGTGGAAGCTGGAGAAGTGGAGCATCGTGAGGTTATCCGTGGGCTTGTGGTACAGTGAGGTGCTGAGGTGACCGTCCTTAATGGAGATGCGTGTGTCCAAGAATGCAACCGATTCCGGAGAGTAGTCCATGGTGAGTCTGATGGTGGGATGGAACTTGTTGATGTCATCATATAGTTGTTTCAGTGATTGCTCACCATGACTCCAAAAGGAAGAAAATGTCATCGATGTATCTAGTGTATAGCATTGGTTGAAGGTCCTGTGCGGTGAATAAGTCTTGTTCGAACCTGTGCATGAAGATGTTGGCATATGGAGGTGCGAATTTTGTCCCCATGGCTGTTCCATGTGTCTGGATGAAGAACTGGTTGTTGAAGGTGAAGATATTGTGGTCCAGGATGAAGCGGATGAGTTGTAAAATTGCATCTGGAAACTGGCAGTTGACGGCATTGAGTACTGAGGCCGTTGCAGCAATGCCATCATCGTGGGGGATGCTGGTATAGAGTGCCGAGGCATCCATTGTGACGAGGAGTGCTCCTGGTTCAACTGCTCCATGTGTGTTGAGTTTCTGTAGGAAGTCCGTAGTGTCGCGACAAAAGCTGGGGGTTCTTTGTACAATGGGTTTCAAGCTGCTCTCGACATAGCCGGAGAGGTTCTCGCACAGGGTTCCATTTCCTGAAACGATGGGACGGCCGGGTGTGTTTGCCTTGTGTATTTTTGGGAGGCAGTAGAGATCTCCAACACGTGGAGTACGTGGGATGAGAGCACGGAGGGTGCTCTGAAGGTCCGGATCAAAGGTTTTGATCAGAGCGTTGAGTTGACGGGTGTGTTCTTTGGTCGGTTGCATTCTTGGACACACGCATCTCCATTAAGGACGGTCACCTCAGCACCTCACTGTACCGCAAGCCCACGGATAACCTCATGATGTTCCACTTCTCCAGCTTCCACCCTAAACACGTAAAAGAAGCCATCCCCTACAGACAAGCCCTCCGAATACACAGGATCTGCTCGGATGAGGAGGATCGCAACAGACACCTCCAGACGCTGAAAGATGCCCTCATAAGAACAGGATATGGCGCTCGACTCATCGATCAACAGTTCCGACGAGCCACAGCGAAAACATTTAGATTCACTCGCCATGGGAAACATCTCATCTACATCGACCTTGCATGCCTTAAGAATTTTGTAAGTTTCAATGAGGACACCCCTTGTTCTTTGAAACACTGGGCAATACAGATCCAATTTCTTCAAACTCTCCTCATAAGACAATCCCAACATGCCAGGGAGCTGCTGCTCCTACTCCTCTGATCACAGCTTCCCTTCCTCCTGCGTCTATTGCTCCTCCAGATTCTGCCTCTGGAGGAAAAGTAAGGGTGGGATTCTGTCTCTTCCATGCACGCTGCTCTTCCAATCAAACTCTGCATGTTTGCCCACTCTCAGCAAGATGCCTGTACCTGCAATTGTTTAGCCTGGACCATGGAACAGCTATAATGTTAAGTAATATTGCACAGGGATAGACCTTGATTGAATTTTTTTTCCCTTTTGTCTTTGCTTTCTCGCAAGCTACTTGTGACATTTTGAGGGTGATTACCCTACTGCCCCAGTGTATTTTAACACTTGAAGGTGTACCTGCACCAGTTGGATTGCAGAGATTTATAATGGATTTTAGGGGATTTCAGCAAAACCTTTGACAAGGTCCCACATGGGAGACTTGCAAAGAAGGTAAATTCATGTGGGATGCAGGATAATTTGATAAAGTGGATTCAAAAGTGGCTCAGTTGTAGGAGACAGAGGGTGATGACAAAAGGCTGCTTTCGTGACTGGAAGTCAGTGTCCAGTGGCGTACCACAGGGATATATTTTGGGCCCCCTATTATTCGTCATTCGGTTCAAGAAGGCAGTTCACCACCATTTTCTGGAGAGCAACTAGGGATGGGTAATAAATGCTGGCCTAGCAGCAATGCCCATATCCTGTTAAATGAATTTTAAGAATATCCAGTAAAATAATTTAAAAAGTGACCTTTGCTTTTTTTAAAAAGTTGATTTACTCGTCACAAGTAGGCTTACATTCACACTGCAATGAAGTTACTGTGAAAATCCCCTCGTCGCCACACTCTGGTGCCTGTTCGGGTACACTGAGGGAGAATTTAGCATAGCCAATTCACCTAACCAGCAGATCTTTGGACTGTGGGAGGAAACCGGAGCACCCGGAGGAAACCCACGCAGACACGGGGAGAACGTACAAACTCAACGCAGACAGTGACCCAAGCCAGGAATCAAACCCAGGTCCCTGGCGCTGTGAGGCACCAGGGCTAACCACTGTCCCCCATTTTCTCATTAATTATCACACAAGTAACTGTATAGTTTGATATCAGTCACAGGTTAAAATCTTCTCTTTTCTTTGGGCGGACTCAAAATGTGTCATCAAGGTTGCACTGTCCTACTCGCCTGCTCATTGTTTCCTCTTGCACGTTATAAAGTCTGGCATAGCTAATGCAGAACCTTACATCATGTTAGGATAAATTGGCTGGAGACTGTCAGGAAAATCCATTCACAGTGGAAATACAGCATTGGAAACCATTGTCCACTTATCTCATTCCAATCCTCAAAAGACACAAAGTTTTTCTTTCTCCAGTGGCTGCAGCAGTTGAATGCAAAGATAACCTGATACACATAGCTGTGGTGCAGTGAGATAAAACAAAATGGATTCAAGGGCTGAACTGATGTTTCTTAAGATGTTGAGGGTGATTGAGATATTAATAGCAATTGCTGATAATTTTCCATGGGAAGGAATCAAAAGGTTCAGTGATATGGCACAAATGAGCTGAGTGTAATGCTGTGGTGTAAACTCATCATTAGTATTTTTAATAGGGATTTATTAGGCAGTGATGGAGCTTCCATGATGGTATAATTATACATGAGCTCAAGATGCAACACACTTGATGGGCCAAGTGGGCCTGCTCTCACTCTGAACTTATTTATATTTGTTGCAACCTAAATTTCATCCAAACTTTATTCCATTATATTAACATTAATCAGAGCTAATTGGTGCTACTGGAATCTTCGGCTGACAGAGGGAGTTAATTTCTACATTGGGTTGTAGATGGACAACTGATGTTTGTATATCAGATGCCAATTTTTTTTTGCATTGAAGCCTGCAGACTAGACTTCATTCCACATATCTGCCAAGTGCCAACCCTCCGCCCCTTCCATCCTCGAGAAAGCACCCACTAAAGTGATCTCAGCCAACCTCTCAAGGTAGGTAGGATGAGCAACAACTGCAGATTCTCCATGGCCGCCACATCGCAAGGACAAAGAAGAAAACAGCACATCACATTTCCTCAAATGGTAAAGATACCATTTCCCTTTCATGTTCCTGGTTATATTCTGGCATTCTTTTGAATCTGTTTGGTCTGTCCACCATGGGCCGAAGGGACTGTTCCTGTGCTGTACTGTTCTATGTCCAGTTTCTTTGCCTCAGATTACTCTCATGAGTCCTCAAGAGTATTTACAAACATGCCTCAGATGTTAAATTGAGTTCAGTCACATGCCCAGGATGATAAATGGAGAACCTGCAAATTAACCCAAGGTTCTAGCCTGGGCAGACACAGGATCATCCTTAAGTAGTGGAATAATGCACTTTCCCATTTGCAGGAGGCTGCTTTGGCCTTTATGACAATGGCATTTGCTGTAGTACACACAAATGTGAAGAAGAAAATGTCCCTTCACAGGCAAGCTGTCCAAGCAATAATCACGCAAACCACAAGCCACTGGAATTAATGATGAGTTAGTCTATAAATGACAAATGAGAAACTGAAATATTATTAATCACTTTGGAATGTGTCCCAAGCTGCAACATATTTCTCATCCGGTTTGCAACATCACATCAATCTCTCTGTGTATTACTGGCTGATGCTATGTTCAATGTTCCATATATAGATTAAAATGCTGCATTTTTGGGTCTTTGTCTCCCTTCTTATTGTAGATATTTTAGCTTCCATATTTGAGACGACATTCATGAGTGCATCTTGGCTCAATAGTCTGAAGATGATCATCACTCCCGTGATATCAAAATCAATTTTAACAACTTCCCCCTCCAGACAATAAATGAAAATCTTATACTTATTTTACTACTGGTTCGACCCTGCATCTCCAAAGACTTCCTCCCATCTTCAAAGCAAGGGGAAAAAAAGTAAACAGAAACTTAAACAGGCTATTCAGTCCCTCAAACTAGTTCAACCATTCTATTGTTCATGGCTGACCTGAACCTCAAATCCATTTAGCTGCCTTTGCTACGTATTCCTCAGTACACTTACCCAACAAAAAGCTATGGATTCCAGTTCCTGATGTGTCTCCTTCCTTGTTGTTCCCAACCAAACAGCGTTGAGTTGAACCCTCAGTTGAACTACAAAGCTGCTACCAACCATACACATGAAGGAATATAAATCATGTCTGCGCTTCTCCAAGTTGGACAGAGAGATCGGGATGTGCAGGTCCACAGATCCTTAAAAGTGGCAGCACAGGTGGAAAAGATGGTGAAGAAAGCATGTAGCATGCTACCCTTCATTGGACAGGGCATCGAGTATAAAAAGTTGGCAAATTATGTTACAGTTATATAAAACATTGGTTAGGCCACATTTGAAATACTGTGTCCAATTCTGGTCACCACACTATCAGAAATGCATGGAGGCTTTGGAAAGAACACAGAAAAGGTGTACTAGGATGTTGCCTGGTATGGAGGGTATTAGCTATGAGGAGAGATTCAATAAACTGGGATTGTTCTCCCTGGAAAGACAGAGGCTGAGGGATGACCTGGTAGAAGTTTATAAAACTTTGAGGGGAATAGGTAGGGTGAACAGTTGGAAGCTTTTTCCCAGGGCAGAAATGACAATTACAAGGGGGCACAAGTTCAAGGTAAGGGGGGGAAAAGGTTCAGTGGCGATGTGCGAGAAAGTTTTTTTTTACACAGAGTGGTGGTGGCCTGGAATGCACTGCCAAGTGAGGTGGTTGAGGCAGATATGTTAGTGACAGTTAAGACTAATCTGGATAGACACATGAATAGATGGGGAATAGAGGGATACAAGCAGTTGGTCTAGATAGGACAACGTGATCAACGCAGGCTGACGGGCCTGTTCCTGTGCTGTACTGTTCTTTGTTCTTTATTCGCTTGGAAAATAAACTGATCGAACAACTTTTGAATTGACTTATGGTGAGGCTGAATGCAATAGATTGTTAACTGCTCAATTAGTTTGAGCGGTTTAAGGGAGCTACTATCAAGGTAAAACTAAATAAAAATTGTCTTATATCATGGAAAATATATCAGCCCCAATACTTACAGAAGGGTGGGATGGATATAGAGAAGGCTAAATCCGACGAACAAACAAACAAAGAACAAAGAACAATACAGCACAGGAACAGGCCCTTCGGCCCTCCAAGCCCGCGCCGCTCCCTGGTCCAAACTAGGCCATTCTTTTGTTTCCCTCCATTCCCACTCCGTTCATAGGATAGTGATGGAAAAGGATGAGTGGTGTCCCAAGGGTAAGGTGTTGGATTGGGGGAAGGCTAACTTTATTGGGATCAGGCAGAAATTGGCAGCTCTTGACTGGGAGAGGCTGTTTGAGGGTAAATCCACATCTGGTATGTGGCAGTCTTTTAAGGAACGGTTGTTAGGGCTACAGGACAAGCATGTGCCTGTAAAAAAGAAGGATAGGAAGGGTAGGATTAGAGAACCGTGGATAACCAGCGAAATTGAGGGACTGGTCAAAAAGAAAAGAGAGGCGTATGTTAGGTCCAAGCAGCTAAAAACGGAGGGAGCTCTGGAGGAGTACAATGAAAGTAGGAAAGTACTCAAACGGGGAATTAGAAGAGCAAAAAGGGGTCACGAAATGTTCTTGGCAGACAGGATTAAGGAGAATCCCAAGGCATTTTATTCATACGTTAGGAACAAAAGGGTTGTTAGGGAAAAAATCGGACCTCTCAGGGACAAAAGTGGGGAATTATGCTTGGAGCCCAAAGAAGTAGGGGAGATCCTAAATGAATACTTTGCGTCGGTATTCACAAAGGAGAGGGATGTGTTGACTGGGAGTGTCTCGGAGGGAGTGTTGAACCGTTGGAGAAAATCTCCATTACAAAGGAGGAAGTGTTAGGTTTGTTAGAGAATATAAAGACTGACAAATCCCCAGGGCCTGATGGAATCTATCCAAGGCTGCTCAGGGAGACGAGAGGTGAAATCGTTGGGCCTCTGACGCAAATCTTTGTCTCGTCACTGGACGCAGGTGAGGTCCCAGAGGATTGGAGGATAGCCAATGTGGTCCCGTTATTTAAGAAGGGTAGGAAGGATAACCCGGGTAATTATAGGCCGGTGAGCTTGACGTCCGTGGTGGGGAAGTTGTTGGAGAAGATTCTTAGAGATAGGATGTATGCGCATTTAGAAAGGAATAAACTCATTAACGATAGTCAGCATGGTTTTGTGAGAGGGAGGTCATGCCTCATTAACCTGGTGGTGCTTTTTGAAGAAGTGACCAAAATGGTTGACGAAGGAAGGGCCGTGGATGTTGTCTATGTGGACTTTAGTAAAGCGTTTGACAAAGTCCCTCATGGTAGGCTAGTGAAAAAGGTTGGATCTCATGGGATAAAGGTGGCTAGATGGGTGGAGAACTGGCTTGGTCATAGAAGACAGAAGGTGGTAGTGGAAGGGTCTTTTTCCGGCTGGAGGCCTGTGACTAGTGGTGTACCGCAGGGCTCTGTATTGGGACCTCTGCTGTTTGTGATTTATATAAATGATCTGGAAGAAGGAGTAACTGGGGTGATCAGTAAGTTTGCGGATGACACAAAACTGGCAGGACTTGCAGATAGTGAGGAACATTGTCAGAGGCTACAGAAGGATATAGATAGGCTGGAAATTTGGGCAAGGAAATGGCAGATGGAGTTCAATCCTGATAAATGCGAAGTGATGCATTTTGGTGGGAATAATGTAGGGAGGAGCTACATGATAAATGGAAGAACCATAAAGGGTGTAGAGACGCAGAGGGACCTGGGTGTGCAAGTCCACAGATCTTTGAAGGTGACGTCACAGGTGGAGAAGGTGGTGAAGAAGGCATATGGCATGCTTGCCTTTATAGGACGGGGCATAGAGTATAAGAGTTGGGGTCTGATGTTGCAGATGTATAGAACGTTGGTTCGGCCGCATTTGGAATACTGCGTCCAGTTCTGGTCGCCACACTACCAGAAGGACGTGGAGGCTTTGGAGAGAGTACAGAGGAGGTTTACCAGGATGTTGCCTGGTATGGAGGGGCTTGGTTATGAGGAG
The DNA here is from genome assembly GCF_964213995.1 of Mustelus asterias. NCBI lineage: Eukaryota > Metazoa > Chordata > Chondrichthyes > Carcharhiniformes > Triakidae > Mustelus > Mustelus asterias. The sequence continues at coordinate 23,980,183 of NC_135807.1, forward strand.
AGATTGGGGAAACTGGGGTTGTTCTCCTTGGAAAGACGGAGGATGAGGGGAGACTTAATAGAGGTGTATAAAATTATGAAAGGCATAGATAGGGTGAACGGTGGGAAGCTTTTCCCCGGGTCGGTGGTGACGTTCACGAGGGGTCATAGGTTCAAGGTGAAGGGGGGGAGGTTTAAAACAGATATCAGAAGGACATATTTTACACAGAGGGTCGTGGGGGCCTGGAATGTGTTGCCGGGCAAGGTGGTGGAGGCGGACACACTGGGAACGTTTAAGACTTATCTAGACAGCTATATGAACGGAGTGGGAATGGAGGGATACAAAAGAGTGGTCTAGTTTGGACCAGGGAGCGGCGCGGGCTAATTGTTCCTTGTTTCTCGTTTCAAGGCTTCATTCTATGATCATCTTGCTGGTGCCAGTACAGAGCGAGACTGCGGATAGTTAGGAACCTGTCTCGGGGGCAGGGAATTCATATGGTGGTCGTGGAAGTGGAAATGACTAGGGTTGGGAAGCATTTTCCGATCAGGGCCAGTGTGATCTCCTGGACTCGTTTCGATCGCCTCAGGGGGTCGGAGAGGAATTTCCCAGATTTTTTTTCCCCATATTGGCCCTGGGGTTTTCACTCTGGGTTTTCGCCTCTCCCTGGAGATCACATGGTCTGGAATGGGGGGGTGGGGGTGAGTTAATAGGTTGTGATGAACAATGCATCGTAGCTGTGAGGGACAGCTCGGTGGATAGGATATTGGTATGTAGATAGGCTGGAAAATTGGGCGGGGATCCTGGATTCAGGATTCAATCCTGGACCGGGGAGAAGCGCGGGCTTGGAGGGCCGAAGGGCCTGTTCCTGTGCTGTATTGTTCTTTGTTCTTTATATGGCTGTCCAGATAAGTCTTAAACGTTCCCAGTGTGTCTGCCTCCACCACCATGCCTGGCAGCGCATTCCAGGCCCCCACCACCCTCTGTGTAAAATATGTCCGTCTGATATCTGTGTTAAACCTCCCCCCCTTCACCTTGAACCTATGACCCCTCGTGAACGTCACCACCGACCTGGGGAAAAGCTTCCCACCGTTCACCCTATCTATGCCTTTCATAATTTTATACACCTCTATTAAGTCTCCCCTCATCCTCCGTCTTTCCAGGGAGAACAACCCCAGTTTACCCAATCTCTCCTCATAACTAAGCCCCTCCATACCAGGCAACATCTTGGTAAACCTCCTCTGTACTCTCTCCAAAGCCTCCACGTCCTTCTGGTAGTGTGGCGACCAGAACTGGACGCAGTATTCCAAATGCGGCCGAACCAACGTTCTATACATCTGCAACATCAGACCCCAACTTTTATACTCTATGCCCCGTCCTATAAAGGCAAGCATGCCATATGCCTTCTTCACGACCTTCTCCACCTGTGACGTCACCTTCAAGGATCTGTGGACTTGCACACCCAGGTCCCTCTGCGTATCTACACCCTTTATGGTTCTGCCATTTATCGTATAGCTCCTCCCTACATTATTTCTACCAAAATGCATCACTTCGCATTTATCAGGATTGAACTCCACCTGCCATTTCTTTGCCCAAATTTCCAGCCTATCTATATCCTTCTGTAGCTTCTGACAATGCTCCTCACTATCTGCAAGTCCTGCCAATTTTGTGTCATCCGCAAACTTACTGATCACCCCAGTTACACCTTCTTCCAGATCATTTATATAAATCACAAACAGCAGAGGTCCCAACACAGAGCCCTGCGGAACACCACTAGTCACAGGCCTCCAGCCGGAAAAAGACCCTTCCACTACCACCCTCTGTCTTCTGTGACCAAGCCAGTTCCCCACCCATCTAGCCACCTCCCCCTTTATTCCATGAGATCCAACCTTTTTCACCAGCCTATCATGAGGGACTTTGTCAAACGCTTTACTAAAGTCCATATAGACAACATCCACGGCCCTTCCCTCGTCAACCATTCTGGTCACTTCTTCAAAAAACTCCACCAGGTTAGTGAGGCATGACCTCCCTCTCACAAAACCATGCTGACTATCGTTAATGAGTTTATTCCTTTCTAAATGCGCATACATCCTATCTCTAAGAATCTTCTCCAACAACTTCCCCACCACGGACGTCAAGCTCACCGGCCTATAATTACCCGGGTTATCCTTCCTACCCTTCTTAAATGACGGGACCACATTAGCTATCCTCCAATCCTCTGAGACCTCACCTGCGTCCAGTGACGAAACAAAGATTTGCGTCAGAGGCCCAGCGATTTCATCTTTCGTCTCCCTGAGCAGCCTTGGATAGATTCCATCAGGCCCTGGGGATTTGTCAGTCTTTATATTCCCTAAAAAACCTAACACTTCCTCCTTTGTAATGGAGATTTTCTCCAACGGTTCAACACTCCCTCCGAGACACTCCCAGTCAACACATCCCTCTCCTTTGTGAATACCAACGCAAAGTATTCATTTAGGATCTCCCCTACTTCTTTGGGCTCCAAGCATAATTCCCCACTTTTGTCCCTGAGAGGTCCGATTTTTTCCTCGATGACCCTTTTGTTCTTAACGTATGAATAAAATGCCTTGGGATTCTCCTTAATCCTGTCTGCCAAGAACATTTCGTGACCCCTTTTTGCCCTTCTAATTCCCCGTTTGAGTTCTTTCCTACTTTCTTTGTACTCCTCCAGAGCTCCCTCCGTTTTTAGCTGCTTGGACCTAACATACGCCTCTCTTTTCTTTTTGACCAGTCCCTCAATTTCCCTGGTTATCCACGGTTCTCGAATCCTACCCTTCCTATCCTTCTTTTTTACAGGCACATGCCTGTCCTGTAGCCCTAACATCTGTTCCTGAAAAGACTCCCACATGCCAGATGTGGATTTACCCTCAAACAGCCTCTCCCAATGAACAGCTGCCAATTTCTGCCTAATCCCATTAAAGTTAGCCTTCCCCCAATCCAACACCTTACCCTTGGGACACCACTCATCCTTTTCCATCACTATCCTAAAGCTAACAGAATTGTGGTCACTATTTGCCACATGTTCCCCTACCGAAACTTTGAAGACCTGACCGGGCTCATTCCCCAGTACGAGGTCCAGTATAGCCCCCTCTCTAGTCGGGCTATCTACATATTGTTCCAAAGAACCCTCCTGTATGCATTTTACAAATTCCTCCCCATTCAGAGTCCCTGCTCTCAGCGATTTCCAGTCTATACCAGGGAAATTGAAGTCTCCCACTACAACAACCCTATTTTTTCTGCACCTATCCAGTATCTCCTGACATATCCGTTCTTCCACTTTCCTTGGGCTGTTGGGGGGCCTGTAGTACACCCCCAACATAGTGACTGCATCCTTCCTGTTTCTAAGCTCCACCCAGAGTGACTCGTTACACGACCCCTCTGAATTGTCCTCCCTCTGCACCGCTGTAATATGCTCTCCAACTAATACTGCTACTCCCCCACCTCTTTTGGCCCCTCCTCTGTCTCGCTTAAAACACTTGTACCCCGGAATATTCAGCTGCCAGTCCTGTCCCTCTTTCAACCAAGTCTCCGTCACCGCAACCACATCCAAATTCCTCGTGAGCATTAAGGCCCTAAGTTCGTCTGTCTTACCTGCTACGCTCCTTGCATTGAAGTATAAGCACTCCAGACCTCCAGGCCCAGTGAGGTCATCCTCCCCCCGAGTGCTCTTCTTCTTTGCCAGCCTTGTCCCAGCCCCAAGCTCGTCCCCAGCCTCTACACTTGTAGACCTAATATTTTGATCCCCACCCCCCTGCCATACTAGTTTAAACCCCCCCGAACTGCACTAGCAAAACTCCCAGCCAGGATATTCGTGCCCTTCCAACTTAGTTGTGACCCGTCCTTCTTGTACAGGTGCCATCCTCTCCTGAAAACTTCCCATTGATCTAGGAAAATGAAGCCCTCCCTCCTGGACCAGTCCTTTAGCCAAGCATTCAATTGTACTAACTCCCTATTCTTTGCCTCACTTTTTTTAGCCTATTTCCCAACTCCCTGAATTGCTCTCGTAGGATCCCCCTGCTCTTCCTATCTACGTCATTTGCACCAATGTGTACAATGACATCCGTTTCTTTATCTTCCCCTTTTAATATGCCTCCTATCCGCTCGGAGACATCCATGACCCCAGCACCAGGTAGGCAGACTACCATCCTGGAGTCCCGTTTGCACCCACAGAATCGCCTGTCTGTGCCTCTAACCGACGCATCCCCCACCACTATTGCTCTCCTAACCCCTCTCTTTCCTTTCCGGGCACAGAGCCTGACTGTGTGCCAGTGACATGGTCACTGTGGCTTACCCCTGGAGAGTCATCCTCCTCCACACTATCCAAAACAATATACTTGTTTTGGAGTGGGACAACCACAGGTGACCCCTCCTCTAATTGCTCACTCCCCTCCCCTCTCACACCTGTCGCCAAGCCCTTCCTATTATGAGAGACAGCCACTGGAGTACTCTCTGGTACGTTACCCTTCTGACCTTTACTCCTCCTAACTGTGACCCACGTGTCTTCCTCCCGATGCCCCGGTGTAACTAGTTCCCTCTAACTCATGTCAATTATTCTCTCATTCTCCCTGACTAGACCAAGATCAGCAATCTGCAGCTCCAGTTCCGTGACACGGTCCCTCAGGAGCTGCAGTTCCACGCACCTGGCACAAATGTGAACCTCTGGGAGGTTATGTGTTTCCAGGAACTCCCACATCCCACACCGGAAGCACCGAACTGGCCTATCACTCATAGTTACCCTTATCCTATATAGGTTTGGATAAAAATAACTTACCTTGCCTCGCCCTTTCAGCCTAAGCCCTGTGAGCCAAAGCCCTTATAGCTCACACTCTGCTTCCCACTAAAGAACTCACAAAGCCAAACACAATCATATATTTCATAAGAACATAAGAATTAGGAGCAGGAGTAGGCCATTTGGCCCTTCGAGCCTGCTCCGCCATTCAATAAGATCATGGCTGATCTTTTTGTGGACTCAGCTCCACTTATCCGCCTGCTCACCATAACCCTTAATTCCTTTACTGTTCAAAAATCTGTTTACCTTTGTCTTAAAAACATTCAATGAGGTAGCGTCAACTGCTTCACTGGGCAGGGAATTCCACAGATTCACCACCCTTTGGGTGAAGAGGTTCCTCCTCAACTCAGTCCTAAATTTGCTCCCCCTCATTTTGACGCTATGCCCCCTAGTTCTGGTTTCACCTGCCAGTGGAAATAACCTCCCTGCTTCTATCTTACCTATTCCTTTCATAATTTTATATGTTTCCATAAGATTTTCCCTCATTCTTCTGAATTCCAATGAGTATATCAGTAGCACTTTTAGCACAATAAAACATTCCAAGGCACTTCACAGGAATGTTATAAAACAAAACACAGTGCATAGCTTTGGTCCCCTTATTTGAGGAAAGATGTAGTGGCATTGGAAGCAGCTCAGAAGAGGTTCACTAGATTGATTCCAGAGATGAGGGGTTTGTCGTATGAAGAGAGGTCGAACAGTTTAGGCCTATACTCTCTGGAATTTAGAAGAATTGGGGGCAATCAAATTGAGATATACAAGATGATAAAATTATGAATAAAGTAAACATGGAGCAGATGCTTCTGCTGGTGGGGCATTCTAAGATGAGAGGTCATAGTCTGAGGATAAGGGATAGCAAATTTAAAATAGAGTTGAGGAGAAACTATTTCTCCCAAAGGGTTGTGAATCTGCGGAATTCACTACCCCAAAGTGTGGTGGATGCTGGGACAGTGAGTAAATTTAAGGAGGAGTTAGACAGATTTTTAATTGGTAATGGGCTGAAGGGTTGTGGGGAGAAGGCAGGGAAATGGGGATGAGGAGCATTTCAGCCATGATCGAATGGCAGAGCGGACTTAATGGGCCAAATGGCCTAATTCTTCTCCTGTATCTTATGAACTTACAAAACATGGTACCAAATCACGTAAAGCAATTTTAGGTCTGATTGCCAAGGACCTTTGTCAAAGAGATAGATTTTAAGGAGTGTTTAAAGAAGGAACCAGCAGCGTGAATCAAATCCGGTGGAGAGGTAGTGAGGTTTAGGGAAGGACTTTCAGTGGTTAGTACCCAGGCAACTGAATGCACAGCCACCGATGATGGAGCAATGAAAATCGGGCATGCACAAGAGACCAGAATTAAGTGAGGTTCGTAGGGTTGGAGAAGATTAAAGAGCAAGTGGGGTGAAGCCATGGAGGAATTTGAAAGCATGGATGAGAATTTTTAAAGTGTTATCTGACCAAGAGCCAATGAAATCTGGGGGTGACAGGCAAACAAAACGTACTATGACATGGCTGCAAAGATTTGGATGTTCTCAAGCTTATGAAGTGTCGAATGCAAGAGAGCAGACAATCGTGTCTTATCTATTTATTTATTCTTTTATGGGACGTGGGCGTTGCATGCAAGGCCAGTATGGTTGCCCATCCCCAATTGCCCTAGAACTGTGTGGCTCATTTGAGGGCAGTTAAAAGTCAACCACTTTGCTGTGGGTCTGGAGTCACCTATGGGACAGACCAGATAAGGATGGCAAATTTGCTTCTTCAAAGGGCGTTAGTGAACCAGATGAATCTTTATGATAATTGATGTTAGTTTGATGATCACTATTACAGAGACCAGTTTTCAATTCCAGATTGAATTTAAATTCCGTGATGGAATTTGAGCTTGGATACCCAGAGCATTAGCCTGGGCCTCTAGGTTGCTAGTCTAGTCATATTATCACCATGCTATCATCTTCCCCATGGTAACAAAGGAATGAATCAGGGCTTCAACAGCGGAAGGGCTGAGGCAGGGGCCAAGTCGGGTAATATTACCATGGCAGGCAAGAGCAGTTTTAGTAATAATGCAAATGTGTGGACAGAAGCTCATTTTGGAGTCAAATATGACAACAAGCTGGTGAACCTTTCCGTTTAGTCTCAGACTGCCACCAGGGAGAGGGATGGCATCAGCAGCTGGTTTGGAGCACCAGCCAAAACAATGGCTTCAGTTTCCCCAAACCCTGTTTGTTCCATTTCCCACCCAACGCGCTGTCAGCAGTCAGGACAAAAGACTGGCAGCAGGAGGCCACTGCCAGGGGAAAGTTGGGGATGGAGCCTAACAATTGAAATGAGGGGACAAAGCAACATTATAAGTGGGCAGGAGAGGAGTCACCATTAGAAGAGAGGGGGGGCGGGGGGGGGGGGGGGGGGGGGGAGAAGGAGAGAGAGAGAGAGGCCATGATTAGGAGGTTCTGAATACTGATGAAAGTGAAAGTTCACCTAAAGAGTTTTGGCAGAGCCAAGTACACAGCACTATGTCTGGCTCAGCTATACAGGGGAGCACGAACAAGACTGGGTGCGCAATCGTGATAGGAGATTCAATAGTTAGAAGAACAGGTAGGCGTTTCTGTGAATATAGACATGAATCGAGGATAGTACGTTGCCTCTCTGGTGCCAGAGTTAAGAATGCCACTGAAAGGCCACAGACCATACTGAGGGTTGAGTGTGAACAGCCAGTATTTGTGGCCCACATTTCAAAATTTGCAGACGATACCAAATTTTGAATCGTAAAGAGGGTAATGTAGAACTTCAAAAGGACGTGGAATGATGGATAATTTAATAAAATTTAATGCAAAGAAGTAATTTATAGGAAGAACATGGAATACAATATAAAGGATACAATTCTAAAGAGAGTACAAATAGGGACTTGGGTGTATATGTGTATATATCATTGAAGTTGGCAGGAGCAGTTGAGAGCACAGTTAATAAAGTATAATGCATCCTTGGTTTTAACAAGAGACATAGAATACAAAGGTTACGTTATACTTAGGGGGCTGGGCAGAGTGGATAGGTAGAAACTGTTTTCGTTCCTGAAAGAATCAAGAACAAGAGGGCACAGAGTTAAAGTGGTTTGCAAAAGATGCAAATGTGATGTGAGAAAAATATTTTTTCACAAAGGAGTGTTTTGGCTCTGGAATGCGCTGCCCGGAAGTGTGGTGGAGGCAGGTTCAATCAAACCATTGGAAGATTATTTGATTAAAAACAACACGCAGGGTTACAGTACAAAAGGCTGGCCATTATGGAGGCCTCCTTTGGAGAGCCAGTAGAGACAAGATGGGCCGAATGGCCTTCTGCACGATAACAGTTCTGTGAATATATAAAAAACTGGTTCAGCCTCAATTCTCTTTAATATTGTGTCCAGGTTGAGTGCCACACTTAAGGAAGGATATGAAGTCATTCGAGAGCATGCAGGAAAGATGCACCTGAATAATTCCAAGGATAGGAAACTTCAGTTATGTAAAAAGATTGAAGTTGGAACTGAAGAGGCTGAGAGGACATTTGATAGAGGTAGTCAAAATCATGAAGTGTTTGGACTGATCAGAAGGGAAGAAACTGTTCCCATTGGTAGAAGAATCAGAGGGCAGAGATTTAAGGTAATTGGCAATGGAGACATTAGGGGAAACCATTTCACACAGTTAGGACCTGGAATGCGCTGCCTGAGAGTGTGGTGGAGGCAGATTAAATTGAAGCATTCAAGAGGGACTTGGATCATTATCTGAAAAGGATACCGGAAGAAGATGGGGGTGGGGGGGGATGACTGTGTGAATTGTTCCCTTCAGAGGACCAGTGAACATGATGGACCAAATGGCCTCCTCCTGGACTGTAACCATTCATTGTCCAGTAACCTGTCTTTGCAGATATGAAAGGATAGAATTTGTTTAACAAAAATACAAAAAATATCATAGCATGAAGCTAAAAATGTTCCACACAAAATAAATGATAAACAGGAATACCAAATAAGCTCAGCACTGAAACTGTATCAACCACTCCCCTTAAATCAGCAGTTTATTTTCATGATGTGATTTCTGCAGCACAGAAATTTCTCAGCAATTAGTAACATACAATTACCATGATAAAAAAATAATTTCATAGAATCATAGAATGCCGACAGTGCAAAAGGAGCTACTCAGCCCATCGAGTCTGCACCGAACACAATGCCACCAAGGCCCTATTCCTGTAACCCCACATATTTACCCTACTAATCCCCCTGACACAAGGGCAAATTTAGCATGGCCAATCAACCTAACCCGCACATCTTTGGACTGTGGGAGGAAACCGGAATATCCGGAGGAAACCCACTCAGACACGGGGAGAATGTGCAAACTCCACACAGACCGTGACCTGAGGCCGGAATTGAACCCAGGTCCCTGGCGCTGTGAGGCAGCAATGCTAACCACTGTGCCACCGTGCCGCCCCCCAACGTGTTGCAGATATCTCTTCCAGAAGTGCCAGAGCCAAAGAACCATTGGAGGACTAGGATGTAGCCATTAGTTATGATTTGATTATCCAAGAGCAATAGTACAGAAATGGGACTTTTGACACTTAAGAATCATTACAGAACAGAAGGAGGCCATTCTGTCCATTGAGTTTATAGTGGCATGCTGTACAGCAATCAAGTCAGTCCCATTCCCTGGCTTTTCTCCTCGCCCTGCAAATTTACCTCCCTTAAGTGTCCCTCAAATTCCCCTTCAAGATCATTAATTTTCTCTGCCACAATTCGACCTTCCTTATAGTCAGTGAATTCCAGATAGTTACGTCTCACTACAGAAAAGATTCTTCTTCCATTTCCCATCGAATACAGTAACTTCACTGCAGTGTTAATGTAAGCCTACTTGTGACACTAATAAATAAACTTTAAACCTTAAAACTTAAAAGTATAGAATCCCGATAGTGCAAAAGAAGGCTATTCAACACATTCGCCGGAATTCTACCGCTCCGCCCGCCAGGGGAATTGGAGCGGGCGAGGGGCGGATAATGGAAAGGTCCATTGACCTTGGATGGGATTTTACGGTTTCGGGACGAGCGAGGCCATAAAATCCCGCCCATTGAGTCTGCATTGACCCTCCGAAAAATCTTCGTATCCAACCCCCCGCCCCCCCCCCCCCCCCCCCCCCGCCTCTTAATCCTATCCCTGTAACCCCATGCATTCTCATGGTTAATCCACTTAACCTACACATCTTTGGACACTAAGGGGCAACTTGGCACAGCCAATCCACCTAACTTTAATCTCTTTTTCAAAACATAAAATCTGCATCCATTACTTCTTGTACCATCAGTTAATGAGAACGCTCTCCTTTGTCTAAACTTGTTACGATTTATAATCTTTGAATTAAACCTTCTCTCCATCTCTTTTAGTTCAAGGAGGACAACCTCATAAGAATAAGAACTAGGAGCAGGAGTAGGCAATTCAACCCCTCGATCCTGCTCCGCCATTTAATACATCATGGCTGATCTCATCTCGGCTTCAACTCCACTTACCTGCCCATTCACCATTGCCCTTCAAATCCTTAGTAGTTACAAATCTGTCCACCTCTTTCTCAAATTTCCTCAAAGTCCCAGCATCCACCATGCTCTGGGGTAGTGAATTCCATTGACTCGCGACCCTTTGAGAGAACTACAACCTCTTTTTCTAGATTTCCCTCCAAGAGGAAACATCCTCTCCATGGCAAGTTTGTCAATTCCCTTTATCGTTATGTACACCTCAATTAGATAATCTTCTCCAACCTAACCTGGAGGCTAAAATCCCTCACCCCCAATCAATCTGGTCAAGCTCCTCTGCACTCCCTCAAGGATCTTCACATTCTTCCTAGAGTGTAGTGACCAGAACTTACTAGTCAGGCTTGTTTTTTGTGGGTGCCTATTATGCATTCTTCCACACAATCACTAAAAATCTGAAAGCACCCATCTGATAGATGAGTTGCTAAGTGAACAGCCTGATTTGAAACTGAACCAGACAAACTCGGGATGTCCTGGTCAGAAGCCGGGGCTTGTACTTGCTCAATAGTATCATAGAACACAGCGGGAGGCCTCCTCTTTGATTGAGTTATTCAATTTGTTCTACACTCTCGCTATTGATCCATAGCCCAGCATTTTTTTCCTTTTCAAATATTTACCCTTTCCCTTTGGAAAACTGTTATTGTCTCTGCTTTCAAGAACATTTCAGATAGTGTATTCTGAATCAAAGGCACTCACTGTGTAAAAAACAATACATTTTTTTCTTTAATCTTTCGTGTGTTGTCGGTATCACTGGTGAAGCCAGCATTTGTTGTCCATCCCCAATTGTCCTTGAACTGAATACAAAGAACAAGAACAAAGAACAATACAGCACAGGAACAGACCCTTCGGCCCTCCAAGCCCGCGCCGCTCCCTGGTCCAAACCATGCCATTCTTTAGTATATGGGATTGTGGTTGGTGCAGACTCAATGGGCTGAAAGGCCTCTTTCTGCACTGTAGGGATTCTAAGAGGCAATCAGGTCACATGGTCCTTCGTACACTCGCCCCTTACAGGGTTTCTACAGGTGCAAAACTTTAGATACAACTTACTGTTTGCAGCTTGGAGCAAATAACACCTGTGTTTTTTCTTTAATGAACTTGATATAGGTTTATAGCTACTCCTTGAAACAAAAAAAGAGACTTTTGCAGAAAGACAATAAGGTCAACACCAAGGATTGATGAGCAAGCAGTTGAATTCACTTCAGCGGAAACTTGAGTCAAATCAGCCAGCCAAACTGGGACCCTGGCGTGCCTGTGCTGCATCTTATTACAAGCTTGTTACCTGTTACCACACAAATGGCTGCTTGTCAACGAGGTAATGCCAAGGGATGGCATCCATAATCAGGCACCTGTCATGTTAACAGCGTGGCCGTAAATAGGCCGGAAGAGACTGAAGCCTGCTCTCTGCAGAAAAGATAGCAGCACACCCAATCAGTGCTTGGTGCTTGTCCAGAGATAAGAACCTACTAAAGTAATTGAATGCATAGGCACTAAATTAATCCCTCAAGTCTCCAAGCATTACGGGCGACTGCGGAAGGGACAAAGCTGGGAAATGTTAGTTGATGCAGACTGTAAAATACCACGGCCCTTGCTTTACTTCAATTTGCACCTACAAAGGAATTAGTGAGGGCTTTAATGATTAACTTCTGCAAGGCATTTTACATACAGAAGCGACTGATGTGCTTATCCTTTCAGATCTCCCTTCGATGTACATTCGAAAGACCCAGGAATTATTAAACCACTTGCAGAATTCCGATTAAAGTTAAATCATAAAAAAGGGCTTTTCTTTTCAAAACGAGAAGTAAATCTCCGAGTTCATTAAAGCCAAACTGTTCCTTTGGAAGCCGGGCTGAGCTGCGAGATTAAAAGTGAATTCCAATTTATCACAAAGCTGAGGCAGCGGATGGAAACATGAAATGTAAATTCGCAGTTTTCTTTTAATGTTGCATTAAAAGCCTTATTTTTTTTCAAAGAGGCACATCTTTCTTAATAATTACTGGCTACATTTACAGCAGTCCACGGCCAACTCCAATGCTGTGACTTCTACTTATTCCCCATTCTTCCCCCTTGTTGCACAACATCAGACAGGAATCCTGACTTTGACGTGATAAATCTAAGTTCCTTCACCCACCCCCCCCCCCCCCCCCCCCCCCCCCCCACTCCTTCCCGAGCATCTGAGATTGAGTCAAGACTTTTTCTGGTCTCTAAGCTCCTTCGGACAACATCACAAATGAGAGCGGGAATCAAGTTGTAGTTTCTGGCCACTGGAAATCCATAGCTGCCAATAAATCAGATGCCAGACTCCAGTTTGTACTAATATTCTGTGTCCAATAGGGAATGTATGGCAACTTTCAACTAAGCTGCAGACTGTGAGCTAAAAGTTGTCTTTCTATTGCTCCAGCTGCTGTCAAATCTTCCAGCAATATAACCTGGGTATCTTCCATGACAGCTGGGCTCTGGGGCATGGAACTGTTTCTATGAATGCATTTGGCACTTAATCTGGGGTTGTGAGAGTGCGATGCCAGAGCTACTTGTGTGTACAGCTGCCTCCTGTTTATGCTTTATCTTTCAATTCTGCCATCCAGTAGGACTTTTGAAGGCCAATTTGGATAATAGAAAATTGGATCATCATTTTGCGAGTGCAGTGGACATTGGAAACTATGAACAACAAGTGAAGAGGGAATCATAAAAACAAACAAAAAGGAAATGCTGGAAATGCTCAGGCAGGTCAGGCGGCACCTATGGAGTCAAATTGAGGGCGGGATTTTCTTGCTCTTCCCGCCAGCAGGATTTTCCAATCCCACCAAAGGTGATCCTACACAATGGATTCCGTGGCGGCAGGGCAAGCAAGCCATACAAAACGCCAGCGACCTTGGCAGAACAGGTAGATCCCGCTGGCGGCTAATCGCGAGCCATCTTTGCTGCTGCAAAGTACACCGCAGGGGGGCTGGAAAATTTCAGCAGGTGATTTTCCGTGATGCAGTTCCTATAATGTCAAGTCACTATTGCGTTGTGAAATGCAAAAGAAATGATAGATATCCAACGGCAGTGGGTTGCTGATTCTTAGCCAAACTATCAGCCAAATGTGTTTTTTTAGATAAGTAATTTGGATTGTTAATCCTTCGAGTTGAGAAGTGATAACAATCTGTTCATTTGCACCTTATTAAAAATCCCAATCCTAAATATCACAAGAACTGCTGGCTGCTTGAACGACTGACGACTAAAGCCTTCTGGTTTCCCTTTTGTTTGTACACTAACCAGGCAGATATAAAAGCAGTCCTTTAAGCAAACCAGTTCTCTATCATTTGAATTTGTTCCTGCTTTTGCCCATCAGCACAAACTAAAATCATCCATTTCAAACACATCCATCTCCATTAGCATCACGTTGCAAAGTACTTTCACTTTGGCAACTGATCATCCTGCTTCTGAGCCAACGCTCTGCTGCATTTGTCCACACAACACTGGAAGTGTAATGCATGCAAAACACTGCACTGAAGTCAGTTAGTGACAGGCAGCATGGTTTTGTACGGGGAAGTTCATGTCTCATCAACTTGACTGAGTTTTTGAAGAGGTGACAAAGGAAATTGATGAGGGGAGGGCTGTGAATGTAGTTTATATGGACTTCAGTAAGGCGTTTGACAAAGTCCCACATGGCAGACTGGTAACAAAAACTAAAATCACATGGGTTTTGGGGTGGGCTGGCTAGATGGATACAGAACTGGCTTGGTTATAGAAGACAGAGTAGCAGTTGGAAGGGTGTTTTTCAGAATGGAGATCTGTAGCTAGCGGTGTTCCACAGGGAATAGTGCTGGGACCTCTGTTGTTTGTTATTATATATAAATGATCTGGAGGAAAATGTCGGTGGTCTGATTAATAAGTTTGCGGATGACATGAAGATTGGCAGAATTGCTGATAGTGCCGGGGATGGTCAGAGGATACAACAGGATATAGATAGATTGGAGACTGGGGCACAGAAATGGAGTTTAACCCGGACAAATGCAAGGTGATGCATTTTGGACATTCAAATTTAGGTATGAATTATACTATAGATGGCAGACCCCTTAGGAACATTGACATACAGAGGGATCTGGGCGTACAGGTCCACAATTCCCTAAAAATGGGAACATAGGTGGCCAAGGTGATTAAGAAGGCATGTGGCATGCTTGCCTTCATCAGCTGGGGCATTGAGTACAAGAGTTGGGAAATCATGTTGCAGCTATATAAAACCTTGGTTAGGCCGCATTTGGAGTATTGTGTGCAATTCGAGTCACCACACTACCAGAACGACATGGAAGCTTTGGAGAGAGTGCAAAGAATGTTCACCAGGATGTTGCCTGGTCACGAGGGTGTTGGCTATGAGGAGAGATTGAATAAACTAGGATTGTTTTCACTGGAAAGATGGAGGCTGAGGGAAGACCTGATAGAGGTCGACAAAATTATGAGAGGCATAGACAGGGTGGAGACTTGGAGGTTTTTTCCAAAGGTGGAAGTATCAATTACAAGGGTGCAGGTTCAAGGTGAGAGGGGGAAAGTCTAAGGGAGATGTGTCGGGGAAGATTTTCATGCAGAGAGTGTGGTGGGTGCCTGGAACACATTGCCAGGGGATGGAGTGGAAGTAGGCACATTAGCAACATTTAAGAAGCATCTGGATGGGTACATGAAAAGGGAGGAAATAGAGGGATATGGACTGAGTAACGGCAGAAGCATTCTTTTTGATAGGGCATCATGATCTGGAGGCTTGGAGAGCCAAAGGGCCTGTACCTGCTGTACTTTTCTTTGTTCTTGGAAAGTCTAATGCATGCAAAACACTGCACTGAAAATGTAATGCATGCAAATGCTGCACTGAAAAAGTGTAATACATGCAAAATGCTTCTAATAGTTTCTGAGATATGTGTTAGGTCACATAAATATCAAATTTCCTTGATTGCATTTATGTAGAAATTACAGCAAAACATTCCCTGGTGAGCTGTCCTGCAGAACTTACTTGCCTGCAAGCAGGAAAGCAGTGTCAAACTAAAGCAAACACCAACAATTATTGCCCATTTGAGTTACACATGATACAAATGGGCAATATGGGACACCTTTCAGCTGCCAGGGCCCTAAAGCTCAGCAATTCCCTTCCAAAACTCTTCCGCCTCTCAGATGCTAATGGGTTGCAATGACTGGCAACCAAGGGCTTGGAACAATAAAGGTTTGTTAACTCTGAGCAGCTCTTACATGCTGTGTGTCTTCCTGTGAAATGGGGAGAACTCCCGCGCTCCCGACACGTGAAGCCCTATGTACCTGCGTCATCCCAGCACTCACGTGACCACCCGATCTACACTAGCTCATCGGCCAAGTTTTTGAGTGCCTGATGGAATGACTCCTCTGTTGGCTTGGTGTTAATTAAATTGAACAAACACACTTCAGTGAAGGACCTTAGGATGTTTTATCACGCTGTGTACAATAAAGGTGTCGTGAGGTAATAAAGGTACATTTTGCAATGTAGTATATTAACCTCATCCAATAAAGCCACCTAGATATAAGCAAAATACTGCGGATGCTGGAAACTGAAGCAAAAACAGAAAATGCTGGAAAGTCTCAGCAGGTTTGACAGAATATGTGGGGAGAGAATAGAGCCAACATTTCGAGTCTGGGTGACCCTTCATCAGAGCTAATGAAGTCCCAGCTCTGACGAAGGGTCATCCAGACTCGAAACGTTGGCTCTATTCTCCCCTCACAGATGCTGTCAGACCTCCTGAGATTTTCCGGCATTCTCTGTTTAAGCCGCCTAGATATATCTGCACTGCAGTTTAATGGACATTTTTAAAATAAAAATTGTTCAACTTGCAATTGTGAAGTATAAACTAGAGCATGTGAACCTTCGGAGCAACAGCACTGCATCACTTAGTGGCCTGGCAAGTATCACTAAGACTTGTATAATGAGAGGAAGGAAGTGCACATCTCATTTCAATCTGGGATTGATGTCATCTATTAGAGATCCATGACATTTTGCAATCAGGCCCACTGAAGAGGTTTAGGCTTAGGTTAGCTTCATCTTCCCACATGTAACTAAATAAGTGAATACCTCATTGCAGTAACGGAGATTAATCTGAAGGCCTTTGGGCAGCATCCAACATTCGTGTCAAAAAGCCATTGTTAACATATGCTAAGGTCTAATTTATTCATAACCTTTGGAAGTTAATATCCCTATCAGACACAGTTGCACTTCAAAGCAATACTGACTGGAAAACTCTTCAGGACTGTGTGTGATCCTGTTACAGGCAGCACAGCGGTACAGTGGTTAGCACTGTGGCCTCACAGCGCCAGAGACCCGGGTTCAATTCTGGCCTCGGGTGACTGTGTGGGGTTTACACATTTTCCCCGTGTCTGCAGGTTAGGTGGATGGCCATGCTAAAATGCCCCTTCGCGTCCCAAGATATGAAAGTTAGGGTTTCGGGGATCGAGCCCAGGTGGGATTGTTGTCGGTGCAGGCTCGATGGGCTGAATGGCCTCCTTTTGCACTGTAGGGATTCTATGATTCTATCGTGATAAGTGCCATGCAAACAACACGCGTAAAAAGGGGCAGAATTTTACAATCCCCTCCCCCCACCCAAGATAGGTTCTGAGGCTGGGGTGGGGTTGACTAGTTTTGCCCTCCTGCCCGCGAGTTGCCCGAAACTTAACCTTTTCAAAGATCCTGGGACTTAATCTCTGGTGGAGCACTGCAGTATAACTTCTAGCCACTGCAGGGCTGTGCCTGGCCAGGTTAAAGAGACACCTCACACGGGCAGGACATCCCACCCACTGCCAACCGGGAGTGGAAGGGTTAGCAGCTGCGTGTTAAGCGCCAACTCCCAGGAGGGTGTGCACCAATTGCTCGCCATCCTTAAAATTCCACCCCTGGTTTCCACCACACTTCCTGCAAAATAATACGAGCATTAGTTCTGAGGAATTTCTTGGCTCACGGTGGGTTGTGCAACTAATTTCACTCCCTCAGTACTTCTATAGCATGACACATCAATCTCAGTGCCTCTGGTCTCTGCTGTTCATCTGCCATTACCATTCCGAACAGAGGCATGCACACTGGGGAGGCCCCATTCCAGTTGCTTAAGTGTTTCCAAAAGCATGGAGGTGGCTTGAAACTGTGAAATGTTTTCAGGCGCACTTTAATTCAGAAGCACTGTAGAATATTTTAAAATAAATTTCCAAAAGAATGACGTGAGCAAACCCGAGGATTCTAATTTGTGCCAAATCAACTGACATTTCATGCCACACCTTGGGCAGGATTCTCTGGCTGCGCTTGCCTGA
This sequence comes from Mustelus asterias, assembly GCF_964213995.1. NCBI lineage: Eukaryota > Metazoa > Chordata > Chondrichthyes > Carcharhiniformes > Triakidae > Mustelus > Mustelus asterias. The sequence goes on from NC_135807.1 coordinate 23,997,775, forward strand.
AAACCAAGATTCCAACCCGACTTCAATGCACCCTTTACGTGGTTCGCACCTCGCCCGCTAGAATTCCAGTGGCGGGCGGGATGGGAGAATTCTGGCCCTCGTGTGTGAAAGGTCCTTTCACAGCACCTTCCAAACCAATGACATCGACCACCCAGAAGGAGAAGGGCAGAAGAGGCACGGGAACACCACCATCTACAGGTACCTCTCCAAGTACTCACTGCCCACACTTGGAAGTGCGTTGCCATTCCTTCATTGTTGCCGGGACAAAATCCTGGAACTCCCTCCCTAACTGCACTGTGGGTAGACCTATACCACATGGACTGCAATGGTCCAAGAAGGCAGTTGGCCAGCACCTTCTCAAGGACAATTAGAGATGGCCTAGAAATGCTGTCTAGTCAGTGACACCCACATCCCATGAACAAATATTTTAAAAAACCTTACTCGAAAACAGTACAATCCAGGAAAATTAATTAGCAAGTAGTAGTTCTTCGTACGGCAGGATGAGTTCTGTAAACGAGCAGCAGAGGGTTTTGGTGGACATATATATATATATTACATATATATATTAAAAATTAATATACGCATAAAAGATGATCACATGTAAAAGTTGATTCATAACTTTTGGCTCAATATTTCAGAATTTTTCTATGCATTTCACGTAAATGTTGACCTCAGTTTAAGGGTTCAAAGTCCTTTGGCTGCCTCGCGCACCCTGGACCCCTTCACACACTCACCAAAATACAAAGGACGGTAGCTGGAAGACACTGGCCAGAAAGGCCCTGGTGGAGACCCATGTCCAGCAGCAAATGCTCCACATACATTGCCATCTCAGACAGTCCAAATCACAGCCCTCTCTGAGGAGGCACTACAGCGACTGAACAACCTGTTACTCACATCGAGCTGTACTTGGCTCAGGACAGTGCAACCGGTCTGATTGTGGTCATAGAATCATAGAATCCGACAGTGCAGAAGGAGGCCATTCGGCCCATCAAGTCAGCACCGACCACAATCCCACCCAGGCCCTTTCCCCATAACCCCATGCATTTACCTAGCTAGTCCCCTTGACACAAGGGGGCAATTTAGCATGGCCAATCCATCTAACCTGCACATCTTTGGACTCTGGGAGGAAACCAGAGCACCAGGAGGAAACCCACGCAGATACGGGGAGAATGTGCAAAATGCGAACAGACAGTGACCCAAGCCGGGAATCAAACCAAGGTCCCTGGTGTTGTGCTAACCACTGTGTCGCTCCAGACTCAGACTGGTTGACCAGACCCGCCAAGGTACAGTCATCCATGGTGAAACAACAGGCTAGGGGCTGCTGGCCCACCAGCAGACTTGACTTAATCGCTAATCCCTGTACAGGATGCTGCGTGGGGGCCAAACAAAATATGCAGGAAAACCCATAGAAAATATTACTCACGTACAAGTATATTTTGTCTTAATAATTGTTCTCAAACATCTGCCCTTTACAGAAGTAGATATGGCACCTTTTGATTTGATTTATTATTGTTACATATATTGGTATTCAGTGAAAAGTATTTTTTCTTGCGTGCTATACAGGCACTACATACTATTCATAGAGTACATGGGGGAGAAGGAAAGGAGAGGGCGCAGAATGTAGTGTTACAGTCAGAGCCAGGGTGTGGAGAAAGATCAACTTAAAAAGAGTTAAGAGTACAGATTTAAAAGCATAGAACGTGAGTAAAAGATAGAATTAGAGGGTATGCTGGGGACAGCTCGGAAGAAGTCACCATGCTCCGGCACCAGCTTGAGAGTGAAACAATAGAAAAACTGTTGTAAATCAGTCAGACAAAATTTGATTCCTTCAATAAAAATACTGCACAACACCTTTCACAAGGCACAGTTAACACAAAACTGTTGAGGAAATTCCAGGCTATAGAGTAGGTAGCCTTCGTCCATTCTTTGTTCAATGCGGGGGGGGAGAAGGTTCTCCAGCCTGATGATGCTAACCATAACAAAAGTTAACCAAAGCATATGCTAATCTGCCTCGTCTCTTGCTAAAGATGCTGACATCCCTGCTGTAAGCTTAAAGCATTTTCAGCCTTTTTATTTCATGCTTTCACCAACATTTACTCTTCATTCCAAATATTTGTGAGCAAGTAAAATTTATTGGCACAGAGCTGAGCTCTGATGCTGAGCTCAAGTAAGGCAAAAAGACAGCAGCAGACAGCATTATTTATCAAGTCATTTTCTTTATCTCCTGCGTTGTAAGTGGAAAACAAAACAGCTTTGTCTCCTCTGCATAATAGAAAGCACATTCTTTACAGCAGTTTTATGAGAAATATGACACCTATCTATATTTACAAATTAGCACCATAAAATCGCATTTCCAATATATACAATGTTTTTCTTGCATTTCTGGATTCAACAGCAGGGTTGAAGCTATAGTTGCAATTTAATTGAGATTATCACAGTGCAATGAGCTATCAAAGACAGGCAACAACAACAATTGCATTTATAATGCATCTTCTCCATATTAAAACAACCCAGGGTACTTCAAAGGAGTATTAGCAAAGAAAATTTCACACCAAGCCACATGGCGGGATATTAAGCCAACATATAGGGAGATATTAACCAAAAAGCTAAATTAAACAGATATGTTTTAAGGATCTTAGGGGTCGTCATTTTCACATAGGGTAGAGTTCAACATCAAAGGGCTTTGACAAAGATAGAGAGGAAGAGAGATAGAGAAATTTAGGGTGGGTTCTAGAGCTTCGGCCCTCGACTGTAATACAGTGATTAGAACTGCTGCCTCACAGCACCAGGGATCCGAGTACAATTCTGGCCTTGGTTGGCTGTCTGTGTGGAGTTTGCACACTCTCTCTGTGTTTGCATGGGTTTCCTCCAGGTGCTCCAGTTTCCTTCCACAGTCCAAAGATGTGCAAGTTAGGTAGATTGGTCTTGCTAAAATCGCTCCTTAGTGTCCGAAGAGGTGTAGGTTAGGCGGATTGGCCATGATCAATTCACAGGGTTACAGGGATAGGGTGGGGGAGTGAGCATAGGTAGAGTGCTCTTTCAGAGGGTCAGTGCAGATTCAATGGGATAAATGGGCTCCTTCTGCACTAAATGGATTCTATACTTGGCCAGCAATGATAGAGTAATTAAAATCAGGGATGTGCAAGTCAGAATTGGAGATCTCCGAGGATTATAAGGCTGGAGCAGGTTAGAGGTAGGAAGGGGACCAAGAGGCCAATGGGAGGCCCTCCAACGCTCAGATCGGCTGCGCTATTGGCTGAGGTGGGAGCTGCCGATCTGAAGATGTAGATAGCAAGGGACAAGTAAAGTGAAGATAGCTTTCCTTTTTAAGAGGCAACAGCATCCTGACCATAATGCGAGAGGGTGATCCCTCCAGAGGACAGCCAGCAACTGCCCTGTGGTCATTATGAATCTGCAGAGGGCGGGTGGGTCTCTTGAGTCATCACAACATTTCAACCCGCCACTCCATCTTGAGTCCACCACAAGGTCCAGGGCAACATGGACTACCCACGTTGCTGACTGGAAATCCCAATCAGCCCAAGACCAGGGCCTTGAGGAGCTACAATCAGCTTCAATTGGTGACGATCAGTTCCCAAGCTAAAATGGTTCAAGTTTGAGATTACAGGGGTACAGAGGTCGGGACCACCAATTTGAATGCCTGCCCATCTCTGGACCCTGACCTTTTTTAAACAATTCCAGCCAATTATTTTGATGAAACCATCACAAGAAGAATTCCTAGTTTTGGATTTGCACATCCACAGATTTCCATCTTCGAAACATTTTAGCCCAAGTGTAAACTCAAGCTTTGGACTGGAAAATTGCAGCAGGTTGCAAAAAAGGTGACAAATCCTGCCTAAAAAAGACTGAATTCATCAGGTAGTCAAAGCGACCACTGACAGTCCCATTCTCCCATAGGCACAAATTCAACACTGACTTCAACAATTTCGGATCACATCCACGACCACATTCTCTCACAAAAGCAGCGATTGGGATTGACGCTACTTCTCCCATAGTCACCTCCTCTAGGTCCATCTTTTCTTTCTTTATTTGTTCCAGTTTGCCTTATACCATCATTCCTTTCTAATCCTGCCTTCCACCCAATTACAGACCTCCATTTTCCTGCCTCTGTACTTGCTCAAAACAAGTCACATCTCCAACCATTTCCTGTTCTGGTGAAAGGTCATCAACAAGACATGTTAACTGTGTTTCCAATTCCACAGGTGATAGGCTGAGTATTCCCTGATTTTTTCTTTCTTATCACCTTTAGGCATATTGCGCAAGTTATAGGTCAAATGAATCATTCATGCATGTATCCGGAGAAATATAGAAACTTGAAGCAGGAGTAGGCCATTCAGCTCTTCATTTTGATCATGGCTGATGATCAAATTCAATATCCTGATTTTACCTTTCCCCGCCAACCCCCCCTCCCCATACCCCTTAATCATTTTAGCCCCAAGATCCATATCTAATTCCTTCTTGAAATCGGACAATTGGTCTCAACTACTTTCTATTGTCATGAATTCCACAGATTCACCACTCTCTGGCATCATGGTGGCACAGTGGTTAGCACTCTTGCCTCAAACACTGGGGGCCTGGGTTGGATTCCCGACTTGGGTCACTGTCTGTGTGGAGTCTGCACGGGTTTACTCCGGGTGCACCAGTTTCCTCCCACAGTCGGACAAAATGTGCTGGTTAGATGCATTCGCCATGCTAAAATTCTTCCTCAGTGTACCCGAACAAGCGCCGGAGTGTGATGACTAGGGGATGTTCACAGTAACTTCATTGCAGTGTTAATGTAAGCCTACTTGTGACACTCATAAATAAGCATTAAATCTCTGGGTGAAGAAATTTCTTCTTACCTCAGTCCTAAAAGATTTACCACCCCAATCCTCAAACTAAGTTTATCCTACACTAAGGGGGAATTTAGCATGGCCAATGCATGTAACCAGTGCATCTTTTGGACAATGACCCTGAGTCCTGGACTCCCCACCATTGGGAACATTCTTTCTAAATCTATCCTGTCTAACCCTGTTAGAATTTTATAAGTTTTCGTGATATCCCCTTTCACTCTTCTAAACTCCAATGAAGATAATCCTAATTGACTTAGTCTCCCCTCATATGACAGACCTGCCATCCCAGGAATTAGCCTGGTAAACCTTCACTGCACTCCGTCTATAGCAAGAACATTCCTCCTCAGATAAGGACACCAAAACTGAACACAATACTCCAGGTGTGGCCTCACCAACGCCCTATACAATTGCAGTAAAATATCCCTATCCCTATATACAAATTCTCTCGCTATGAAGGCCAGCATACCATTTATCTTCTTTACTGCCTGCTGCACCTGCATGCTTACTTTCAGCGATTGATGCACAAGGACACCAAAGCTTCACCGAGTATCCACCTTTCTCAATTTATGCCAATTAAAATAATAATCGGCCCTCCTATTTTTGCTACCGATTGAGCTAATATTGCATCATTTCAGGATTTGTGTAAATGTACCACCCATTTCAGAGCTGGCTAGGATATATGAGTGCACCACAACATCCAGGAGCACTTGAGGAAGAAGTCCTGAAATCGCTGTTCGGTTGTGCAGAATCACAATGTTTACAGCACAGAAAGAGGCTGCTTGGCCCATCATATCTGTGCCAACTGGAAAATGAGCCACCCAACCAAACACGACTTTCTAGCATTTGGTCCAGAGCCCTACAGGTTATGGCATTTCTGCTGCATATCCAGACACCTTTTTAATTTGTTGAGGGTTTCTGCTTCCATTACCCGTTCAGGCAGAGTTCCAGGCCCTTAAGAGAAAAAAATCGTTCCTCATCTCCCTCTAATCTTTTGACCCATTCTTCTTCTAATGTCTTCTTTCTTCTTGTGGTGATTGTCCCTTCAAGGGTCAATCGGCAGAGTCATGGTCACATGAGCCTGAGAACCAATCAGGAGCCCCACAGGGTGGGGAAATCACCCTAGTAAGCGTGAGCTTCTGGAGTCGGAGCCATCTCGGAAACTGATTGCAGCCACAATGCTGCAAATCTCTGATAGTTTTACGCGGTAAATAAGCGAGTTGTGTTTTCTGTAAACCGGTGAATGAGCATCTTTACACTTTTATGCCTCTCTCTCTGTGCTCTGTATCTCTTTCTCTTTGTCACCCCAACACCATCCCTGATGTTTAGAAAAATAGAAGCAGGAGTAAGCCATTCATAGAAACTTATAAAATTCTAACAGGGTAGATTCAGAAAGAATGTTCCCAATGGTGGGGGAATCCAGAACTACGGGTCATAGTTTGAGAATAAGGGGTAAACCTTTTAGAACGGAGGCGAGGAGAAATTTCTTCACCCAGAGGGTGGTGAATGTGTGGAATTCACTACCACAGAATGTAGTTGAGGCCAAAACGTTGTCTGATTTCAAGAAGAAATTAGATATAGCTCTTGGGGCCAAGGGAATCAAGTGGTGTGGGAGGAACCTCCTACTCCTGCTTGTGGTTTCTGTGTTTCTATTCAGCCCTCCAAGCCTGCTCCACCATTCATTTTGATCATGGCTGATCATCAAATTCAATATCCTGATCCTGCCTTCCCTTTTATCCCTTTAGCTCCAAGAGCATTATCTAATTTCTTCTTGAAATCACATCACGTTTTGGCCTCAACTACTTTCCACGTATATTACTGCTCTTTTTTTTTTTAAAACAGTGATTTCTCACAGCCAGTCTGAAACCGACACCAAAACTATGGTGCCACAAAATGAAATGGAAGGAACCCAACAAGAGAAATAAGAATTAATTTTCAACCATATACAAAATTTACTGAATGCTGGAACATCAAAACAGGATTTCACAAAAACGTTTACATTTTGCTGTCACCTTCTAATGTTACAATGAGATGACAACAGTGGCATTCATTCACTTCAAGGTAGGCAGCGTCAAGACAAAACGATTGTTACTTGGCTGATGACTAGGTGAGTGGAGGTGCGAAAGAACAGTGGGGACCGACAGTGAAATATTTCAATGTATCCACATGCAGTGAATCCTCTAAAGGAAACATGACAACTATCCGAAAAAAAAATTTCAGTTTGTTTTCTTCCATTCTTGCACACACAGGTAAATATTCTGTTTCCTGCCCCGAATGGATGCTAACCACTTGTTAAGTGTGGACAAAAGGCCTTCAAAAGGAGCAGAAAGAGGGAAGGGAAAAAAATGACACAAACCAGGAAAGAGGGGAGCGAGAGAGAGAGATTAGGGGGTACTCAATTTGGAAAGGAAAGGAATAGCAAAGGATAACAGCAATCGGGAACAAAAGTAGTGAAGAGTTTAGAGTTTATTTATTAGTGTCATAAGTAGGTTTACATTAACACTGCAATGAAGTTACTGTGAAAATCCCCTCGTCTCCACACTCCGGCGCCTGTTCAGGTACACTGAGGGAGAATTTAGCATGGCTAATGTGCCTAACCAGCACATCTTATACACTGTGGGAGGATACCGGAGCACCCGGAGGAAACCCACGCAGACACGGGGAGAACGTGTAGACTCCGCACAAGCTGTGAATCGAACCCGGGTCCCTGGGGCTGTGAGGCAGCTGTGCTAACCACTGTGCCACCCGCACAGCGACTAGCAAGTGAAGAGTGCAAAGAGTTTGACTAGCAACATGAACAAAAGGATTCATTTAAATCTATACCATCAGAAGAAATGTAAACTAACTAGAGAGGCAATAATTGTAATGGAACACATTATGACATCATTGGTTCAAATGAAACTTGGCTTCGCTCAGGGCGTAAGTGGCAATTAAACATTCTGGACAGTAATTTTTTAATTCATGGGCAATTAACTTTTTGGTGGAAGTTGGCCAGCTTGTTCATTCCTTTATTGCCAGTCCTTTCCATGAATGGCCTAAATGCACATGTTTGAAGCTTTGCTTTTGAGTTATCTTAGAAAACAGACAGAACGTTCCAATTAATCCCAATCTTCAGTCAGATTTCATTTAAAGGCAGGATCTATGGATGCTCCTACACCATTTTGATTGAATTGTAGCTTCTTTTAGTTTTTTGAACTGCTGACATTCTTCCAACAGCTAAGTGCTCTCTTTGAGCCCCTCACCCCAGAATGTTCTTGTTACCTCTCTATAATGACTTATATGCACTATAAAAGTGTTTATTCACCGCCTCAGAAAACAAATTCTATCAGTTTTACCTTAACCCAAGGGAGTGGGAAGGTGGAGTTTCTGGTGTCGCAGGGCAATGCTATTTGCCCTTACTGACTTGTGCACCCAGGTGGCAGGGAAAGCATTTGTGCTGGAGAATGGTGCATAAAGCTTCATGCAAAGGAAAGTAGAAGATGGGCACGGCATCCTCACACTTGACACCAGTTACCTTGAACAGCTGGAGGTCAGAAGGTCAGGAGGAAGAGGCTGCTGCACGTCCACCAGGAAGTATGAGGAGGAGGAGGGGACGAGGAGGTACAAACTGGGGACGAGTATATAGGTCAAGGACATCATTCTCCTTCAAAGTGATGGTGAACCATGGTGAAAGTGATCGAAGATAAGCCGCAAGGTGGTGACACATCATAGCATCCTCCGATATGCCACATGGTCCAGCAACAACGCGAGCCATTATCCATCAACTTCCAGGCCCTTCAGATGACCATTGCCCTCAACCTCTGTGCTGCAGGGTCATTTTGCGACATCTATCTGGTATATCCCAGTCAGCAGCACACAGCTACACCAAGGCTGGAACTCATGCCGTTTGCTCGTGTGGGGAATCACATTAATAGCCACATAGATTTGCAGTCCAAGATGCAGACAACCACAGCCTTTGACCATTTAGCAGGCTTTGCTCAGGTGCAGGGTGTTATTGATTGTAACAACATGGGTACAAAGGCTTTAACTCGATGCCTTTATCAACCGAAAGTCCTTCCACTCAATGTCCAGGTTGGTTTGTGGCCACAAGATTTTCCTTCATCCATGTGCAAGATTCACTGGTAGCTGCCATGGCTCCTTCGTACAAAGGAATTGTCAACTCCCTCAGATACTTCAGCCACCAATGCAGATCAATGATTGGCTTCGAGGGGACAAGGAATGCCCCTTTAAGAACTTGACTCACGATCCCCTATAAGAGCCCACAAATAGAGGCAAGGCACAACTCCAACAGCAGCCATTTTGTCAGCAGGAGCACCATCGAGCAGGCTATTGGCATTTTAAAGATGTGCTCCACCACTCAAGTGGAGCTCTGCAATGTGTGCCATCAATGGTACCAAGAATAGCAGTGGTCTGTTGCATGTTGCACAACATTGTTCAGCAGAGAGGCCTAGAAATCAATGGTGACAACACTATGAGCAGAGATCAAACCTCGGAGGAGAAGGAAGATGAAGAAATGGATGAGGAGTAGCTTTGTAGTATGGTCATATGGTCAGGACGGACTACGCGAGTAATGTTTTCAAAGTTTATTTATTAATGTCATAAGTAGGCTTACATTAACACTGCAATGAAGTTGCAGTGAAAATCCCCTAGTCACCACACTCCAGCGTCTGTTCAGGTACAAACCCAAATTTAAATATCCTAGTCACACCACACTATGTCATTTGTTTAGAGGCTACGAGCACAAACATAACCAATAGTTTTGTTTATGGTAATGTTTCCCACAATATGTAATAAAATCTGGGGAATATAATTGAGCTTTCAATTAGCAGAGGGAGAATTTAGCATGGTCAATGCACCTAACCAACACGTCTTTTGGATTGTGAGAGGAAACCAAAGCACCCAGTGGAAACCCACACGGGCACGGTGAAAATGGTTGAAATATGGACACATAGCTGAAATAAAGAGGTGAGGTGAGAGTGACAGCCATTAATATCAAGGCACCGCATGACATGAGCGTGGCATCGAAAAGCCTGAACAAAAGATAAGTCAATGAGAATCAGAGGAAAACTCTTCGTTGGTTGAAGTCATAGCTAACACCAGAGTTAGCCAAGCTGTGCTTGCCCGCCTTTGAACCCTGACCACTTCTGGGGTCACCTGCCCCAACTTCTATTCCAATTTGCACCCCTCCCTCCCCTCCCCTCCCCAGACCAAAAGTTGGATGTTTGGGCAGTCATTTGTAAGGCTAGTTTTGGGGATCTGGGCTCGAACTCTCCAGTCTCTGCACATCGGGAGCAAAAATCTGGGCCTTATTTCCTGTTGTAACTACAATACAATACTTTATCTTTAGTTACATGTGAATGCAACTGTGCTTGATCTGTAATGGATTTTCTACTTAAAATAGCAACTTAAGATATTTAGCAAGTTAAAAACAAATGCTACAATCCATTTTTCATACATCGAGCCAAGTCTGGGCCCAGAAACACACTGACATTTTGCATTCTTCAATATTTCTGCTGACACTCGAAGTCTTCCTCAGAATGTGTATAAAGTAAATATATAACTGCAACAGCTCTGCCATATTTCTTAACTACAGATCCACACAAAAAAGTAAAACAAATCTGGGAGTGGCATGAAAAGAAAGAATTGGAATTGCTCAAGTGAAACAGTACACCAGCGCAGTTCACAAATCAAACCTTCTATTCACATGGTACCATCATCAGACAGCAAACATATACTACACAAGATTACAGAGTGCAATCCATGAGCTGCAAATTGGAAAGCACTGCTGGATTTAATGGAAAGTCTAGATAATACGAATCTCTAATAATAAGGGCTATTAAGGGAAGTCCCAGCAGACTGTTGCAAATGAGATTCATTTGTACTGAGTTAAGAGAAGAACAGACTTCAACAAGGCAAAATGCGCCGAATATTAAAAAGATATCTGGAACACAATCCTTAACATCTGCAAGTGATTCATTAGCTTAACCAATTTGAAAGAAAGTGACAAACTGCTCATTTTCTTCCTTTGATGTCCCCATGCTCGGGAGAGACCGAGAATAAAAATCAAAGACTTAATGTCCTCCATTGGGCACTGCTAAAAGTTACCACAGCAGAGATGCTTAATCAATTAGAATAGATGAATCGGATATCCGAGCTTACAAGCAGATTCAAAAAGCGCACTGCCGCAATGACTGCCTGCGTGGCAATGGTAGACTATATTTTATTTGGCTGTGCCAGCGCCATTCTGAATGGGAATGATAAGCAGAATCTGAATGAGCCCCATTTGTTTTGCGGATGCAGTTGAAGCAGATTCTGTTGAAGATTCAATGCTGGTTTAATGATCAAGTTGCAATATTCATGCAATGCTTTCAAAATGCCCTCTGCCTGATATCCACGAATATCTTCCGTGCTTAGGTCACACACATTGATAACGACGTGTGACCTGCACCAAGGAAACCTCATACTCTAGATCCACTTTAGAGCACTTAAAGCTCTTTCTATTTTCCATACGTGTTATTCCTCAACTGTTATTAACTTTGAGGAGGAAATCTAACCCATCAATTGCAAATCTGATTCCACTACTGAATTTACAGTAATGGTTAAAAATTAAAGAATCCCCAGCAACACAGACCCATAGCTGTCACTTTTTGATAGATTTCAATCCAACCTGCTCAATTTCTCCTCATTCCAATTCTTTCTCTTTCTTTTGACTTGGCAAGACGAGAGTGAGAGCCCTTGACACTAAGGCCGCAATTCGACCGAGTGTAGCATCAAGGAGCCCCAGCAAAACTGCAATCAATGGGTAGCGGGGGGTGGGGGGGCAAACTCTCTGCTGGTTGGAGTCATACCTGGGAAATAGGAAGATGGTTGTGGTTGTGGAGGGTCAGTCGTCTGAACTCCCGGACATCTCTGCAGTAGTATCTCAGGATACTAGTGTCCTAGGCCAACCATCTTCAGCTGCTTCACCAATGACCTTCTCTCCATCATAAGGTCAGAATTGGGGATGTTCACGGATGATTGCATAATGTTCAGCACCATTTGCGACTCCACAGATACTGAAGCAGTCCATGCTCAAATGCAACAAGATCTGGACAATATCCAGGCTTGGGGTGACAAGTGGCAAGTAACATTCACACCACACAAGTGCGAGGCAATGACCATCACCAATAAGACACTCTAACCACCGCCCCTTGACATTCAATGGTGTTACCATCACTGAATCCCCCACTGTCAACATCATTGGGGTTACCATTGACCAGAAACTCAACTGGACTCGCCACATAAACACAGTGGCTACAAGAGCAGGTCAGAGGCTAGGAATACTGCCATGAGTAACTCACCTCCTGACTCCCCAGAGTCTATCCACCATCTACAAGGTACAAGTCAGGAGTGTGATGGAATACTCCCACTTGCCTGGATGGTTGCAGCTCCAACAACACTCAAGAAGCTTGGCACAATCCAGGACAAAGCAGCCTGCTTAATTGGCACCCCATCCACAAACATCCACTCCCTCCATCACCGATGTTCAGTAACAGCACTGTGTACTATCTACACGATGCACTGCAGCAAGTCACCAAAGATCTTTAGACAGAACCTTCCAAACGCACGACCATTTACATCTAGAGGGACAAGGGCAGACTTGGGAAGACCACCACCTGCAAGTTACCTTCCAAACCACTCACCATCCTGACTTGGAAATATATCGCCGTTCCTTCGCAGTCGCTGGGTCAAAATCCTGGAATTCCCTCTCTAACGGCATTGTGGGTCAACCCACAGAACATGGACTGCAGCGATTCAAAAAGGCAGCTCACCACCACCTTCTCAAGGGAAACTAGGGATAGGAATTAATGCTGACCAGCCAGCAACACCCACATCCCATGAATGAATAAAAACAAAATCCTTGTTATCCTGAGATGGCACGGTGATATAGTTACAAGTCAGGATGGTGTTTGGCTTGCGAGGGGAACTGCTGCCACTGTGGTGGAGGAAGTGAATGTTTAAGGTGATGAATTGGGTGTCGATTAACCAGGCTGTTGTCCTGGATGACATTGAGGTTCCGAAGTGCTGTTGAAGATGCATTCATCCAGGCAATGGAAGAGTATTTCATCACACTCATGATTTGTGCATTGTCAGTGGTGGACAGATTTTGGGAATGGAAGTCAAGTTAAGAGTACCTCACTTCAGAATTCCCGGCCTTTCATAAGAACATAAGAAATAGGAGCAGGAGTAGGCCATCTAGCCCCTCGAGCCTGCCCCGCCATTCAATAAGATCATGGCTGATCTGAAGTGAATCAGTTCCACTTACCCGCCTGCTCCCCATAACCCTTAATTCCCTTACCGATCAGAAATCCATCTATCCGTGATTTAAACATATTCAACGAGGTAGCCTCCACCACTTCAGTGGGCAGAGAATTCCAGAGATTCACCACCCTCTGAGAGAAGAAGTTCCTCCTCAACTCTGTCCTAAACTGACCCCCCTTTATTTTGAGGCTGTGCCCTCTAGTTCTGGTTTCCTTTCGAAGTGGAAAGAATCTCTCCACTTCTACCCCATCCAGCCCCTTCATTATCTTATATGCCCCTATAAGATCACCCCTCAGCCTTCTAAACTCCAATGAGTACAAACCTAATCTGCTCAATCTCTCCTCATAATCTACACCCCTCATCTCCGGTATCAACCTGGTGAACCTTCTCTGCACTCTCTCCAAGGCCAATATATCCTTTCGCAAGTAAGGGGACCAAAACTGCACACAGTATTCCAGCTGCGGCCTCACCAATGCCTCGTACAGATGCAGCAAGACTTCTCTGCTTTTATATTCTATCCCCCTCGCGATAAATGCCAACGTCCCATTTGCCTTCTTGATCACCTGTTGTACTTGCAGACTGAGTTTTTGCGACTCATGCACAAGGACCCCCAGGTCCCTTTGCACAGTAGCATGTTGTAATTTTTTTCCATTTAAATAATAATCCAATTTGCTATTATTTCTTCCAAAGTGAATAACCTCGCATTTGCCAACGTTATACTCCATCTGCCAGATCCTCGCCCACTCACTCAGCCTATTCAAATCTCTCTACAGACCTTCCGGTTCCTCCACGCAATTCACCTTCCCACTTATCTTCGTGTTGTCAGCAAACTTTGTTACCCTACACTCAGTCCCCTCCTCCAGATCATCTATGTAAATAGTAAACAGTTGAGGCCCCAGTACCGATCCCTGCAGCACGCCACTAGTCACCATCTGCCAACCAGAAAAGCACCCATTTATTCCAATTCTCTGCTTCCTGTTGGATAGCCAATCCCCAATCCACGCTAACACCCTGCCCCCAACTCCGTGTACCCCAACCTTCTGCAGCAACCTTTTGTGAGGCACCTTATCGAATGCCTTTTGGAAATCCAAAAACACCACATCTACCGGTTCCCCTCCATCAACCGCACTAGTCACATCTTCATAAAAATCCAGTAAGTTTGTCAAACACGACTTTCCTCTCATGAATCCATGCTGCGTCTGCTTGATCGAACCATTCTTATGCAGATGGCCTGCTATTTCTTCTTTAATGATGGATTCGAGCATTTTCCCAACTACAGACGTTAAGCTAACCGGCCTGTAGTTACCCGCCTTTTGTCTGCTTCCTTTTTTAAACAGCGGCGTAACAGTAGCCGTTTTCCAATCAGCTGGCACTACCCCAGAGTCCAGTGAATTTTGATAAATAACCACTAACGCATCCGCTATTACCTCTGACATTTCTTTCAGTACCCTGGGATGCATTCCATCCAGGCCCGGGGACTTGTCCACCTTCAGTCCCGTTAGTCTATCAAGCACTGCCTCTCTAGTAACAATAATTGTATTGAGTACCTCTCCTCCTACCAACCCTCGATCGTTAACATTCGGTAAACTTCCACTGTGAAGACTAACACAAAAAATCTATTTAAAGTCTCAGCCATTTCCTCGTTTTCCACTATTAAATCCCCCCTCTCGTCCTCCAAGGGTCCAACATTCACTCTAGCCACTCTATTCCTTTTTATATATTTGTAAAAACTTTTACTATTGTTTTTTATGTTTAGAGCTCATTTAGTTTCATAATCTATCTTTCCTTTCTTTATCACTTTCTTAGTCATTCTTTGTTGTTTTTTAAAGCTTTCCCAATCTTCTAAGTCTCCACTATGTTTGGCCACTCTGTACGCATCGGTTTTTAATTTAATACTCTCCTTTATTTCCTTCATTATCTACGGCTGGCTATCCCTTTTCTTACAGTCCTTCTTTATCACCGGAATATATTTTTGCTGAGTACTGAAAAAGATCTCCTTAAAAATCCTCCATTGTTCCTCAGCTGTCCTAACTACCAGTCTGCTCTCCCAGTCCACCCCAGCCAATTCAGCCCTCATCCTATCGTTCTCCCCTCTGTTCAAGCAGAGGACATTGGTTTGGGACCCTACTTTCTCCCCCCCCATCTGCACCAGAAATTCGACCATATTGTGATCACTCGACCCAAGAGGGTCCTTCACAAGAAGATCCTTAATTCTACCTGTCTCGGTACACATTACCAGATCTAAGATAACTCGTTCCCTCGTAGGTTCTGTAACATACTGTTCAAAGAAACTATTCCGACAGCATTCTAAGAACTCTTCCTCCATCCCACCACGTCCAACTTGAGTCAGCCAATCAATGTGCAGGTTAAAATCCCCCATGATTATTGCCATTCCGTTTTTGCACGCATCCATTATTTGCTTGTTTATAGCCCTCCCCACCTCAACATGTATTATTTTCACCTGCTCTTGTAGCCATCGTGCTTATATGGCTGGGCCAGTTCAGTTTATGGTCAATAGTAACCCCAGGATGTCAAGGGGATTCAGTGATGTCAATGCCATTGAAATGTCAAGAGGAGATGGTTAGATTCTCTGTTATTGAAGGCAGCCATTATCTGGCACTTGTGAGGTGTGAATGTTGTTTGCCAGTCATCAGCCCAAGTCTGAAGGTACTACTTTTGAAACTGAATATGAGGAACACACAAACCAGTAAACTGACGAGAACTAGCTGAGAACAATTCTGATTGGCATTTTTCACATTCCAGAACATTGTAGATGGCAAAATTACAAAATATATAAGCTCCATTAGCTAATATTCAGTCCATATTTAAACAGAATGCATAAACATAACTCAGTTTTGTAATGCCATTTTGAGTAATGGTTGCTTTTGATAAAAGTGACTTTTAATCCACTTCTGCTTTTGTTTCATCACACCATTAGTAACCTTGTTGGCTTAAGCTGTGTTCCTCTTACTTGCATATAAAGTTTGTTCCAAATAAATCTTTTTTTAAAGCTGTCATTTCCTTTGTCTGCACTGTAATTATACTCTACAGTCATCAGTCATGTATTTTCTACAAAACTTGACAAATGAACTAAATATATGAACAAGTTGGCACAAGTCACCTGTTATTCTCCATTTGTTCAGCTCCCAATCTTCATCATGTTGCAAATGGGAGAAATGAGCAACATTGTCAAGGTCAATCCAAGAATTAACCTGGATTTGTTTGGAGCTCGCTGGTCAGAGGTAGGAGAGTGCTAACATTATCACCGCTTTAGATGGTAAGGATGCAGGCTGAAGATAGGAGTAGGCTTCACTGTGACAGGCCCTGTAGAGAGATAGGGCCTCCCAACATGAGCGTGACTAACAAGATTTGGTCAAAGTACATGAGAGCCCATGGAACAGACTCGCGCAAGGAACTGATAGCTACACAAAAGGCAAGAAGGAAATATATTTCTTCCCTTGAAATGTTAATCTATTTTCATCCTTCAGACACCGGCTGATCTGCTGAGTGTTCCCAGCATTTTCCATCTTCATTTCAGATTTCCAGCAGTCAGATGTTCCTTTTAATCACACATTATTATTGTTAAAAGAGCGCTCAGTATTTTCAAAGTATTTCAGGCGCTTGTCTCGAGAGACATTTTGCAATCTTTCTGAAATTGGCTACGGTGGATTTAACTGCTGTATTTAAAATCAGTACATGTGCCATGCACAGCGCACTTGGTCTTAATTACTCTACACACTTCAAAATGCCTAAAAGCATCCTTGTGGGCGCTAATGATAAGTCAAATCCTTACAAATTGCAAATCAAAGGCTTGCAAGAAGAGGATTAGACTCAAGAAAACCTTGATGTACTTTTCAGCAATAAACAGGGCACAAGAGCAGTTTTTAATGAACATATGACAACTAAGAAGTAAAATTCATAATCTGACTAGTTCTATGATCACCAGCAGACAAGCTAGCAAAGCCTATCCTCTGCTACAGCAATGAAAAACTTTTGCCGATTATACTAATACTTAAAGCTGAATATTAAAGTCTCTATCAACAGCACTCACTCAATCAATGGCTCACCAAGCTAAACGTTCAATATCGACCCTTCCCCATTCTTCTGTTCTATTCCTGAATGTGTTGGTTCAACTGCAGCATGATTCACTCATGCCAAAAGTCTCACACAAGCTCCTTAGTGTACCCTTCCACAGTGAGTACTAACATGGAATCATTGCGTTCCATCCTGCACATCAATCAGGAGCACAACAGTCAACAATGTGGAGTGGCAAGCGTGGGTGATATTTCAGCTTCCTTAGAGATAGAGAATGAGGCGAAGTGGATTGCCATTGAGATTAACTAAAAACTTACAAATCTGAGACCTTGCTAGGTTGCATGGATCAGTACCACATATCCATCTAAAGGAAGTTCCGGAGGAAGAGAACCAGAGACAGAAGGCTCGGAGACACCACCGGTGAAGGTTTAAACCCAAATACAAGCATTCCCAGCCCAGAAAACTTATGAGCCTCAAATTTCATTCCTGGAAATATGTCTAAGCAGCTGAATGTGAGATGGCTAAGCTCAACAACAGAGGCCATTGGCCAGCCGTGACTTGCTGCATGGGGACTTCAGGCCCTTGTCAAAACAGCAGAGTCTTGACTATTGAAATAAATGTTATCACATTCCTAAGCTTGTACAGGGTCTGAATGTTAACAGGAATCCACAAGGAGCAGACCTTTGTAGAATTAGTCAAGGGGCAGTGGCGGCTTGCATTCAGACAGTAACTGGCATTATGTTGCTGAGACTGGGGAATTCATGATATGTGGCAACGCCACACTAGTGGGAAGATAGAAGGGCTTGAAGTTTCGACAGCATTGTTAGCAACCTGAAGAAAGCAGGGGATGATCGATAGAACTCATCACACTAAAGGCTCCTCTTTGGCACCTATGTGAACTAAACATGCTACAGCTCCCACATTATGCCAGTGTCCTGTGATGCCTAGTCGTTCATCTTATATCCGAGTATGCAGCATATGGTGGCCTGTCTTGGTACATTCATTGTGCTCAACTTAGTCATTGCATATCTTTTTGAGAATGAAAGTCCAGAACCATGGATAAGTGCTGAAAAGGCTGACCTCTTATTGCCAAGGCTGATGGCACCTTTTTGCTTCTCACAGTGTATCGCAGAAGAAGGGTATGTGTCCCACAAGCAGGTGGTTGAGAAGACCTTTCCTTGCTGCATGGTGTTTTTCATGCTCGGACAGGTCTTTGAGTGGTCCTCTCCAAAACTCCCCAGATCAGCACCGTGTATTGTGCACAGCACCAAAGTTTGGACATAATCAAATGAGCCAGAAGATCCTAGGGTGCCCGTGCAAGAGCCGAAGGACATGACACACATCCATAGAAGAGGAATTTGTGGCACCCTCTGCAGAGGTCATGACCAGAAGAGGAGACAGACCGGTTTTTCTTTAACTTTGAAAGACTACTTCATAACAAAGAACACAGAGGCACAGTGGCACAGTGGTTAGCACTGCTGCCTCACAGAGCCAGGGACCGGGATTCAATTCTGGTCTCGGGTCACTATCTGTGGGGAGTTTGGACGTTCTCCCCGTGTCTGCATGGGTTTCCTCCCACAGTGCAACGATGTGCGGGTTAGGTGGATTGGGCCATGCTAAATTGCCCCTTAGTGTCAGGGGGATTAGCAGGGTAAATATGTGAGGTTATGTGAATAGGGCCCAGGTGGGATTGTGATCGGTGCAGACTTGATGGGCCGAATGGCCTCCTTCTGCACTGTGGGATTCTATGATTCAATGAACGAAGCATGCTTCATATGATTTGTAAACCTCAAGTACAAATTGTTGCATACAAATGCCACCTGAAAAAGCTAGGCTGTATAAGCATTTCAACAAAAACAGGAACCCTGAAAGACCTTAACTAGACCTTGAGGAACATATAATTACAATTAGACAGTGTTTAGCTCTTTACAAATTTGAACATCCTTTTACAAGAATACACTTGTAATGAAACTTAGTCAATCATTGGTTTAATGTTAGTTAGCTTTGGCAATTGCTACAACTTTTTGAAGATTTAACCAATGATGTTGTGCTCACTGAATCACATTGGCAATGTCTTGATTTTAAAACTCTCGCCATGTTTTCAAATCTCTCCATGGCGTCAATCCTCCCTATCTCTGTAATTGCCTCTATACCCATAACCCTTCAAGATATCTGTACTCATTGAGCATTCCTCTTTTCACTTGCTCCACCGTTCATAGCTGTGCCTTCAGGCGCCAAGACACCAACCTCTGGAATACCCTCTTATATCTCTCCACCATGTTCTCCTCTTTTAATAGATAGCTTGCAACTCAGATTGCCTTACTGACTCGGTGTCGTATTTTCTTTGATGTGTTATGAAGTACCTCAGGGTGTTTTGTTACATTAAAAGGTGCTGTATAAATGATAATTGCTGTGATTCAATACACTTACTTAGTGGCAATGATAATTCAAAAATAAGGCAGGTCATTGAATCATCACAGTCACAATCTTCCACCTAGGCAGCCTTGCTGACATAGGGTTAAGAGAGGCAGCAAAGAAGTCCCCCTACTGTTAATCGGATCCAAGCTGGTTGGTGAAGCCACAAGTTGGTGAAGTCACAGAGCTTTTCTTTATTCCAAGACTTTATTGACTATTTAACTTTCCTCCCACGCAAGCCAGTGGACAGGCCGTCCTCAATGTATATGTGGTCAAATGACAACTCATACCCATCACCTGTTTCTCTTAACCGTACCAATATCATTGACATGACATTAACAAACTTAGCAATGGAATTGAAAAGATATCAACACCTACTCGCTCGAGACACCCTGCTTGATCATGGTGCCTTCATCAGCCACTAACAACACACCCCCCCCCCCCGCCAACCCCCACCCTGCCCCATGCCATGTCCCAGAAAACTTCAGACTGGAATGTCAAGTTGGAGAAGGATAATGGCTGACTGATGAGGCACATGCCTCTCATTAGTCCATGTTAACAATTGTGTGCCCCTGCCATCTGCACATAGAAGGGTGAAGCAACCAAGGCTGTTCTATGCATCCTTCCATGTACACATGGCATGGAATTCAATGTTGCAAGGCTGCAGCCCTAGCTCATGCTGCCAATAGAAGAAGTGGCAGCAACAAGGACCTTGTGCACAGTAGTCTTGGTCTGAAGCCTCATCAGAAATCTGATGACTGGCATGATGATGGCCATTAGATCCTGCAAGGCCTCAGTAAGTAATTGGAAGGTACAATCATTCCATCCTCCATACTGTCACCCAAAATGTCAAGAAGAGGTCTAAGATTCCATCAAGATGGCAACTGTCACCATCCCATGAGGGGATCTGCTCTGTGTTTTTGTAGCTCTAGTGTTTGTCTGCACATTGCTTGCACTCAACATGACAGCTCAGAGGCCATACCTGTAAGAAGCATGCTGCATTGCTTTTGATGGAGTCCAGAACCCCTCCCATGCCCCTCTGGTGCCCCACCAGCCTCTTCAGACCTGCAGCCATTAGGTTGGACTTCACTAACTCAAAAGTCCATGACTTGCTTCTAGCCAATTTTCTGGATAGGTGGCAATTTCCTCCACCTATTCAAATTCTCCCCATTGCCCAAAACTGATTGTCAACGAACTTATTTGGCCTTGAAGCACTCATTCTTCCTATTCCAATGTTCCCATGCTGAGAGCTGCTTGGGGAGGCTTGTGGGGGGGAGTTGGTGAAGAGGCAGGCTTTGCCACTGTGCTGTCGAAACCCAGTAAAGAGTAGAGCTGTATGGCTCTGCTTTCCACTGACCTGTTTATGGCAATTTCAATGTTGTGCAACACAGACAGAAACAGCTCCTCCCTCAATCTGTCCCACCAATGTCTCTTCCTTCACCACCGTTAGAACCATAGACCCATAGAATCCCTACAATGCAGAAAGAGGCTATCTGGCCCAATGAGTCGGCGTCAACTCTCCAAAAGAACATCTTACCCAGGCCCTCCCCTTCACCCTATCCCTGTAACTCAATGTATGTACCATGGCTAATCCACCTAAACTGCACATCTTTGGACACTGAGGGGCAATTTAACATGGCCAATGCGCATTCTCTAACCTGCACATCTTTGGACTGTGGGAGGAAACCAGGGCACCCAAAGGAAACCCACATAGACATGGGAAGAATATGCAAACTCCACCCAAGGCCAGAATCAAAATCAGGTCCCTGGTGCCATGAGGCAGCAGTGCTAACCACTGTGCCACTATACCGTGCTTTCTCCACACAGTGACTGCCTACTAGTGGTTTGAATAATGTGTGAGATGAAAATAAACAAGAGAATTTGCATTAGCAGCACTCGATGCCCCATGAGACGGACAAAGAGGAGGTTTTGGTCCATGTCCTAAAGCACTGAAATAGCCAATGGACTGCTATTCACATGGCCGCAAAGGGATGGAAAACCAGAACTCATCCCCTTTTATTAGAAGGGCAGCGACTAGAGATTTAGGGTCATTCAGTCCACTCTTTGACCTTACCCAACTATCTTGTTACATTTTGGCTGACAAATTGGCTTGCAGTCATTTGAATGCATGAATCTACAAGTGCTTTGCATCGTTTTTTGGGTTTCAATGAAAGGTCACTGATCAGCCAGTTTTGCCTCAGAGCCAATAGGCTAGGAATAGTGGGACAGCATGCTGAGGGCCTTGGCTTCCTTGCTTGATCTGGTCTTTTGTGTTTGCACCACAATCCTGGGTATGAGTGTGTGATACTTGGTGCCTCTCGCTGGCACATTTGTCGACACTTGCTCCAACCCACACATGAAGGCTGAGGTGTAGGGGAATTGAGCAGCCAGTATAGCTTTCCCTCAGGTTCATTCAAGAAGTCCAGAATATTGTCTTCTGAAAATTGAAGTCTTTGTGCCTGGCAACCTTCTCCCTGCGATTCAATCATCTGAGAGGTGGGAGAGTTTCAGGCAACAGAGAAACCTCTATGCAGAAATTTAAATGAGGTAATTTAAAAATATTTATGCTTTCTTCACAGTGGCACAGTGGTTAGCACTGCTGCTTCACAGCACCAGACACCCGGGTTCGATTCCCGGCTTGGGTCACTGTCTGTGCAGAGTTTGCATGTTCTCCCTGTGTCTGCGTGGGTTTCCTCCGGGCGCTCCAGTTTCTTCCCACAGTCCGAAAGATGTGCTGGTTAGGTGCATTGGCCATGATAAATTCTCCCTCAGTGTATCCGAACAGGCATTGGTGTGTGGCGACTAGGGGATTGTCACAGTAACTTCATTACAGTGTTCATGTAAGCCTACTTGTGACGCTGATAAAATAAACTTTAAAAAACTTTTCTCCCCACCTGTATAGTCTTTGAAGTATAAATCACAGTGGCCGATCATGCGGATTTTACATTCAGAGATACATTAATCAGGCTGGCAGGAAATTTAAGCCTAACTTGACACTGGCATATGGACAGAATAGGAAGTTTTGATCCAAATTCTAGGCTGGACCAAGCAGGAAGTTCCAGCTGACTCATTACGTGGAATGTGTGATAGAAGTTTCTGACTCCCTAATTAAAAAAGAGAACTCCAAACCCCAGAATCCGTGATATGAAACTTTGCATGCTACTCCCTCATTTTCCTCCGTACTCTTGCACTTAATGATGTTGTAAGAGATGACAGCAAATTAAAGGAGCATGACCAAGATTAGCTTACATGTTATTGAGCAACAGTTCATTAAGAATGGGGAATGACAGTAACTTCATTG
Source organism: Mustelus asterias (assembly GCF_964213995.1). Taxonomy (NCBI): domain Eukaryota; kingdom Metazoa; phylum Chordata; class Chondrichthyes; order Carcharhiniformes; family Triakidae; genus Mustelus; species Mustelus asterias. Next base: position 24,020,674 of record NC_135807.1, read on the forward strand.
TCAAGATGAAGGCATTCAGGATTTTAACAAAGATATATATCAGAACAGTATTTCATATTTTTTTCCCCCATTAGTTATTCAAACTGAAGATTCACGTAAGTAGCTGCAACAGAAGATTTTGCTCTTTTGAATTCTTGAACCTTTCCGGAGATCATGGAATCCCTACAGTGCAGGAGGCGGCCATTCAGCCCATCGAGCCTGCACCAACCACAATCCAACCCAGGCCCCATAACCCCACATATTTACCCTTCTAGTCCTCCTGACACGTGGGGGCAATTTAGCATGGCCCATCCACCTAACTCACACATCTTTGGAAAATTGGACAGAATCTTACTGCCCTGTCCACCACAGGAATCTGAGCGGGTGAGGGGTGGACAATGGAAAGGTCCGTTGAACTCGGGCAGGATTTTACAGTATCAGGATGAGCGGGGCCGTAAACTCCCGCCCATTAACTTATTCTTCAGGATAGCTTGGAGAATGTCAATACGGCACCTTGCCCAAATCGCCATTCTTCATGTGTGGGTGGACAGCGTTCAGCAGCTCGTCAGGCTGCACAGTCTGATCCCAATTCTTACTCGAAGCTAATGTGCATCACCATTTCCATTGATCAGAACCATGAACTATGGCTGATTTACAAGACGCTCACCCCAAGGCATGCTACACCGCCTCTCTGCGTACCACCCCGCCCCACCCCCACCCCCTGTCAAACTCCACCTCCTCAGATGGAAACTGATCAAAATCAGGTGACTATTTCAGTTGATTTATCGTTACATTTTTGGATCTTGTCCAGATATCTATACCCTAGATTCATTTTTTAGCCCGTTTTTTAGGTCTTCTAATGCAAATATTGCATAATTTTGGCCTCCATATTATCGGTTAAAGATATTGGAGAAGCTCAATCAAGATTCACAAAGATATACCCGAACTGAAAAAGTGTCATCAGGAAATGCTGAACAACTTGGACGCTTTTCTCTGGAAAAAGAGAAGGCTGACGGGTGATTTAATGGGGATCTTTAAGATAATGTAAAGGTTTAATGGGGAAGATGGGGTAAAAAATCCTCTTGCAGATTCCAGGTTATAAAGATAAGATACTCACTAATAAATCCAATATTATTACCATTATTCCTACGAAACTCATCTCCAAACTCCGTATCCTGGAGCTCGGCTCCTCCCTTTGCAACTGGATCCTGAACTTCCTAACCCACAGACTGCAATTAGTAAAGATAGGAAATAACACCTCCTCCACGATCATCCTCAACACCAGTGACCCACAAGGCTGTGTTCTCAGCCCCTCACTGTACTCCTTATACACCTATGACTGTGGGGCCAAATTCCCCTCCAACTCAATTTTCAAGTTTGCTGATGACACCACTGTAGTGGGTCAGATTTCAAACAATGATGAGACGGAGTACAGGAAAGTGATAAAGAATCTGGTGGACTGGTCCGACGACAATTATCTCTCCCTCAATGTCAACAAAACGAAAGATATAGTCTTCGACTTCAGGAAGCGGAGTAGAGGACATGCCCCGTCTACATCAATGGGGACCAAGTGGAAATGGTTGACAGCTTCAAGTTTTTAGGTGCCCAGATCAGCAACAACCTGTCCTGGTCCCTCCATGCCGATGCTATAGTTAAGAAAGCCCACCAACGCCTCTACTTTCTTAGGAGACTAAGGAAATTTGGCATGTCCACTACGACTCTCACCAACGTTTACAGATGCACCATAGAAAGCATCCTTTCTGGATGTATCACAGCTTGGTACGGCTCCTGCTCTGTCTCAAATTGCAAAAAACTACAAAGGGTCCTGAACAAAGTCCAGTACATCACTCAAACCAGCCTCCCACCCATTGACACTTGTCTACACTTCCTGCTGCCTCGGCAAAGCAGCCAGCATAATTAAGGACCCCACACATCCTTGACATACTCTCTTCCACCTTCTTCCATCGGGAAAAAGATACAAAAGTCTGAGGACACGTACCATCTGACTCAAGAACAGCTTCTTCCCTGCTTCCATCAGGCTTTTGAATGTATCTACCTCGCATTAAGCTGATCTTTCTCTACACCCTAGATATGACTGTAGCACTACATTCTGGACTCTCTCCTTTCCTTCTCTATCTATGGTATGCTTTTTCTGTATAGTGCGCAAGTAACAATACTGTTCACTGTGTACCATTACACGTGACAATAATAAATCAAATCAATACAGAATTCAGGAGGAAATGTCTTTATCTGAAGAGTAGTTAGAATGTGAAATGCATGAATACGAGGAGTAATTGAAGCATATATGCATTTCAGAGAAGTAGAAGGATACACTGATGTGGTTAATATATAGTTAATATACAGTAACATGCCCAGGGTTAGGTCTTGTGGCACAGTGGGTACTGTCCCTGCCTCTGGGCTGGAAGCTCTGGGTGCATGCCCCACTTTAGGACCGGATGGCCAAGGAAGGTGCTTTCATAACAAGGTCAAACAGGTTGAAAGTGTCAACCAGCAAACCATTCCAGACATCACAATGCCTGGCGATATGAGCAGGTGTGACTCCTGGTCAGCCACGCTGATGTGGAGTGGCACTCCTCAAGCTGTAGGTCACTGGTGACAGACTAGAGAATTACTAACTAGACTAGAGAATTACTAACTATGGAAATAGATAAAAATCTGCCTAAATGCACCACTTGGTGTGGGAAGAGAATTGCAATTGAACATAAAAAGTAACAGCACAAGAACTGGGAACAGGAGTAAGCAATTCAGCCCGAAGCCTGCTCCGCCATTCAGTACAATTATCACTGATCCCATTTCAGCCTCACCACCACCTTCCTGTCGACTCCCCATATCCTTCATCCCTCTTCTAATTAAAACCTATCTAACTCCTCCTTAAAATTGTTGAGCGATCTAGTGTCCATTGCACTCTGGGGTAGAGAATTCCTCAGATTCATGACTCTTTGAGAGTAGTAATTCCTCCTCATTCCTGTTTTAAATCTGCCACCCCTTTACTTAAAACTATGGCCTCTCATTCTAGAATGTCCAACAACGGGAAACATCCACTCTGCATCTACCTTGTCAATCCCCCTTAGCATCTTATACAGATCAATTAGATCTCCCCTCATTCTTCTAAATTCCAACGAGTCTCAGACTAAACTGCTCAATTTCTCTTCGTAAGACAAGTCCTTCATCCCTGGAATCAATCTAGTGCACCTCTCTGAACCGTCTATAATGCATGTACATCATTCCTTAAGCAAGGGGACTAAATTGTGCGCAGTACTCTGGATGCAGTCTCACCAATGCCCTATACAATTACAACAGCATTCCCCTACTTTTATACTCTATTCCAATCACAATGAATGCCAAAATTTCATTTGCTTTCTTTATTACCTGCTGCACCTGCATACTAACTTTCTGCGATTTGTGCACAAGGACACCCAGATCCCATTTCACCAAGGCATTTTGAAGTTTCTCTCCATTTAGGTAATGAGTTCACTTTTAATTCCTCCAATCCCTCTGCGTAATTCACAGAGGGGTGTAAAAATAATAAGAGGGTAGCTATATTAAGTGATTTCAACTTCCCCAACATTAATTGGGATAGCCATCATGTTAAGGGCTTAGATGGAGTAGAGTTCTTAAAATGTATACAGGAAAACTTCTTAGGTCATGATGTAGAGGATTCAAAAGGGAAGATGTGCTGGACCTAATTCTGGGGAATGAAGCCAGCCAGACAGGTGGTTGATGTGTTGGCGGGGGAGCATTTTGGTGATAGTGACCACAACATGGTTCAATTCAAATTTGTTATGGACAAAGAAATTGACAAGTTGCAGGAAAAGGTTCTGAATTGAGGGCGAGTAGACTTTAGCAAAATTTGGCAGGGTCTGGCCAAGGTAGACTGGAACGAATTACTTGTGGAGAAATCTACTGAAGAGCAGTGGGGGTGTTCAAAGTTGAAATGGGGAGGGTACAGGCTCAACATGTTCCCTCTAGGGTAAGAGGAAGGTGTAACAAACCCAGAGAACCATGGATGACCAGAGACATTCAGGATACAATGAGAAGGAAAAGAGAGGCTTTAACAAGTATAAGGGGGGGTAAGTCTGCGGAGGCATTAGTGGAGTACAGAAAGAGCAAGATGGAGCCTAAGAAATCAATTAGGAGAGCAAAGGGAGGATATGGGAGAGCTCTGGCTGGTAAAAGTAAGGAAAATCCTAAGATATTCTACAAGTATATCAATGGAAAGAGGATAACCAGGGAAAGAGTAGGGCCCAATGGGGAAATCTGTGGGTGGAGGCAGAGGACATTGGCAGAGTGTTGAACGAATATTTCACATCTGTCTTCAACCGTGAGAATGAGCTAGTTATGGAACTCGGGGAGAGAGACGGTGAGGCTCCAGAGACAATTATCATAGGGAGTGACAAGGTACTGGAGGTATTGGCGGGCTTAAAAGTGGACAAATCTCCAGGTCCGGATGAATTGTGTCCCAGGCTGTTGTGGGATGCAAGGGAGGAAATTGCAGGGGCTCTGACTCAAATTTTTAATTCCTCCCTGGCCACTGGGGAAGTGCTAGAGGACTGGAGAACAGCTAATGTGGTCCCACTATTTAAGAAAGATTGTAGAGACAAGCCAGGAAACTACAAACCAGTGAGTCTCACGTCTGTGGTTGGGAAACTACTGAAGAAGCTTCTGAAGGAGGGAATCTATCCCTATTTGGAGAGACAAGGTTTGATCAGGGACAGTCAGCGTGGTTTTGTCAGAGGGAGGTCAAATTTGATTGAATTTTTTGAGCATGTAACCAAGTGTGTGGATAAGAGTAGTGCGGTTGATGTAGTTTACATGGATTTCAGCAAAGCCTTTGACAAAGTCCAACACGGGAGACTTATTAAGAAGGCTAATGCACATGGGATACAGGAAGATCTGACAAGGTGGATTCATAGTTGGCTTAGCGGTAGGAGGCAGAGGGTGGTGACAGATGCCTGCTTTAATGACTGGAGGCCAGTGACCAGTAGCGTACCACTGTGGCTGGGCCCCTATTGTTCATCATTTATATAAATGACATAGGTGACTACGTGGGGGCAAGGATCAGTAAGTTTACCGATGACACAAAGATTGGCCAGGTGGTTAACTGCAAGGTTGAGTGTCTTGGGTTCCAGGAAGATATAGACGACATGGCGGATAAGTGGCAGATGGAATTTAACCCTGAAAAATGTGAAGTGATGCACTTTGGAAGGAGTAATTTGACAAGGTCTATGAAAGGTCTGACACTGGGAAGTTCTGAAGAACAAAGGAACCTTGGCACGTTTGTCCACAGATCGCTGAAGGCGGAAAGGCAGGTTAATTGGGTAGTGAAAAAGGCATACGGCACACTCGCCTTTATCAATTGGGGTATAGATTACAAAAGCAGAGAGGTCATGATGGAGTTGCATAGAACTTTGGTGAGGTCACAGCTGGAGTACTCGTGCAGTTCTGGTCGTGTCATGATAGAAAGGACATGAACGCACTGGAGGGGGTGCAGAGGAGATTTACCAGGATGCTGCCTGGGATAGAACATTTAAATAATGAAGAGAGGTCAGATAGGCTTGGGTTGTTTTCGTTGGAGCAGAGAAGGCTGAGGGATGACCTGATTGAGGTGTTCAAGATTATGAGGGGCATGAACAGGGTGGATAGGGAGCAGCTGCTCCCCTTAGTTGAAGGGTCAGTCACAAGGGGACACAGGTTAAAAGTGAGGGGTGGAAGGTTTAGAGGGATTTGGGGAAAAACTATTTCACTCAGAGAATGGTGACGGTCTGGAATACACTGCCTGGGAGGATGGTGAAGGCGGGATGCCTCACATCCTTTAAAAAGTACTTGAATGAGTACTTGAAATGCCATAACATTCAAGGCTATGAGCCAAGTGCAGGCAAGTGGGATTAGGTGGGCAGGGCATTTCATGTATCAGTGCAGACTCGATGGGCCGAAGGGCCTCTTCTGCACTGTAGTATTCTGTGATTCAACCAAAATGGATAACCTCATACTTATCCATGTTAAGTTCTTTCGGTCAAATTCTGGCCCACTCACCTAACCTATCCATTTGTAAACTTCATATTTCCTCATTTCAATTTGGCTTCGCACCTATTTCAGTGTCATCTGCAAATTTGGCTGCAGTACCTTCTATCCCTGCATCCAAGTCATTAATATAGATTGTAAACAGTAGGGTCTAAAGATCGAATCCTGTGGCACAGCACGAGTTGCAGCTTGCCAAACAGAAAAAGACACATTTATCCCCACTCTCTGCTTTCTGGTGATTAGTTAGTCCTCTTTCAAAGTTAACATATTACCCACAACCCCATAGGATTTTACCTTGCATATTAACCTTTTGTGCAGCACCTTATGAAATGCCTCCTGAAAGCCCAGATACACTTCATCTACAGGACCCCCTTGATCCATCTTGCTTGATACATCTTCAAAGAAGTCTAGCAAATTAGTTAAACATGGCTTATTTTTCCTAAAACCATGCCGACTCAGATGGATTGCGTTTTGATTTTGCAAATGTCCCCTCACTACTTCCTTAATAATGGATTCCAACAGTTTTCCAATGACAGATGTTAAACTAACTGGACTATAGCTTCGTACTTTCTGCTTTTTTGAACAAGCCTTCTTCCAAACCACTGGAACCTTTCCAGAATCCAGGGAATCTTGGAATATGATAACTAATGCCTCCATTATCTCTGCTGCTACTTCCTTTAAGACCCTAGAATGTGGGCCATCAGGTCCTGGGGACTTGTCTGCATTTAATCCCACCAACTTGCTCAGTGCTTTTTCCCTTGCGATGGTGATTGTTTTAAATTTCTCCTTTTCAATGACCTCTCATTACCTGTTACTATTGAAATGGTTCCAGTGTCGTCCAGAGGCAAAATATTGATTTAATGTCTCTTCCATTTCTGCATTTCTCATTATCAACTCCCCAGTCTTGTCCTCTAAGGGACCAATGTTGACTTAAGCTACTCTCTTCCTTTTTATGTACTTAAGGGGGTGAATTTTACCGTCCCTCCCGCCACAGAAATCAGACCGGGTGAGGGGCGGATCATGGAATGGTTTGTTGACTTCAGGTGGGATTTTCCGGTTTCGGGGCGAGCAAGGCCGGAAAATCCCACCCATAGACTCTTTTGCCATCCGTCTTTATATTTTGTGCGCGATTTCTTTCATAATTTACCTTTTCTCCTTTTATTACTTTTTTAGTACCCCTCTGTAGGTCTTTAAAAATTTCCCAATCCTCCAGCCTGCCACTGACTTTTGCAATATGGAATGCCTTTGTTTTTACCTTTACGTTATCTTTAAACTCCTGCTTAGCCACGGATGCATTTCCCCCCTTCTCAAAATATTTCTTCCTCTCTGGAATATATTTTAATTCGGAGGAATTGAATGTCTCCTTAAATATCTGCTGCTGTTCATCAACTGTCCTACCTCTCATTCTTTTAGCCCAGTCCACATGGGCCAAATCAATCCTCATGTCTATGTAATTACCTACGTTAACACCAGAACACTACCCCTCAAACTGATTTTTTAATTCAAACATGCAATGATCACACTTCCCTAAAATGTCTTTTATTACAAGGTCATTAATTAATCCTATCTCATTACACAATGCTAAATCGCAAATACCTCCCCTGGTTGGTTCGAAGAGGAGTTGGAACATGCTCAGGACAATGAACAATAATCCTGGTCTCCCAGCAGGGAGTCATCTGGGTGCCAATCATTACAGGTCCCTAAAAGTGGGGACCAGGTGGCATGGACTCCAGGGGGAACAGTCAACTCCAATTACTGCCAGGGTGCCCAAGAGCAAAGCAACCACTGCCATGGTGCAGAGGGGGTCTTTTAAGGGAGCTGAGAATTGGAGGGGAATCAGGCTGGGCTGGAGGGTTTCAGGTTGGGAGTCTCCTCTGGAATGGGGGTCACACAGCTAGTCTTCTCTCTATAGCTTTTAAAAGCTTTGAACTGTCTCTCAACATGTCAATTTCAAAGAGCTGTCAGGTTGCAGGGGCTGGTCTTGTCTCAATTACTTTTTAAAACTTTTAAGTGAGTTCTTTATATTCCATTTCATGTCCTATTAACTTTTAGACACCCCCCTTGAGTGGCAGCTCCTGGCTCTTTCAAAGGAGGGATTAGGATTGTTTATTTATAGATCTCTTCATGGCCCATTAACTCTGAAGTGCTTCCTCAAAAGCACAGCTGTTCAGTCTGAGTTCAGTTTTAAGGAAGTTTTTTTTAACTCTTATGCCTGAACAGCATGCCTTTACTGGAGGCTGGTTTTAACCAATACAAACAGGTGGCATAATTCGGACATTAAAGCCTCAATGAAGACCTTGTTGCAGCCACTGTTGGATTCTCTGGATACACGTGATGACAACACTGGGTGCTTGGAGGCCATTATGGTGGCAGGGGAGGTTGCCCCAGTGTGATGATGGGTTGGGGGTGTTCCCATCATCTATGGGGCATTATGATGCCCAAGCTCCACAAAATGTCTATGTGTGGGGGATTGTGAGTGGGATCCCACCGACCTCCCAGATAGGAGTTGCACTGTGTTTCCCACTGGAGACCACACTTAGGAATTGTATGGGAAAATTGTGTCCATGGTCTCAGATCAGAGCCTTAGATCTCTCTGGAATCTTCTCAATTTTCTTTGCTCCCAACCTCCATCCTTAAGCAATCAAGTGCATTGTACATATATTAGTTAGCAAAATAGCATGGTCAAACACAGATCAATCAAACAATTGAGCTCTACATAGTTTCCCCCTTTTAAATAGACAGCTTATTTTCAATGAATTAATTCTAAGCAACAAACATATGCAAGTCATTTATTTTGAGATCATCTTGTCTTTTTTTCCCCCAAGAACAATAGTCTTTAAGATACAAGGGTCTGAGGTCTGCAATTAGTTCAATGAATTTGATGTTGTGGTTCCTTATGATCATCTTGATGAAGCAGATGATCAACATCATTCATAGGAAAGGAAATGTATCCATATAATCACTGACCTCTCATTTGACTTGTTACATTTGAAGCACCGGTAAGGTTTTCTTTGTGTATTTTCAAGTCGGCTTTTTTTATCCACCATTCTTGCTGAAAGCTTTGTTATAGTCAGGACAATGATAGGAGTATTCATCTGTTTGGTTTCAAATGTGCACAAAATGTTCTATTGCTGCCACATCTATGGTCACAATACAGACAAATCTTCTCCTGTTTCCAGTGTGTGTCTTTTTATGACACTTAAGCACAGAGGGAGTCACTGAGGTTTCATTACATAGATCACATTTGAAAATTAGTTCACTTGCGTGTCAGCAGATGTTTTTGCAGAGAGAAGGGAGTCTGAAACAAAGCCTTACAGTCCTCATATTGGAATGGTCTCTTTGAGAGCGTAACTTCCTTCTGCACATTTCTGAGAGCAAATCATTTTCCACAAGGTTTGCATTTGTAGGCTTTGCCCTCACTATGGATAATTTTATTTGCAGTCACTTGGTTTGCAGGTATGATTTATTTAGTATCACTCTATAAAGTGACCTGGTTCTTTACATTTTATGATGGTACATACATTCTCGACTTCACCCTCAGGAAGAGACTCTTCCGCACATGGAACCGATGAAGTTGTCTTTTTTTGCAACCTGCACATCTTTTGCAAAATGGTTCCATTTAAAAGCGTGAAGTGATTTTTCTTCCCCCTCTGAGTTGGACATGGCATTGTGACTTAATTAGCATTTCCACAATTTGGGCACAGTCCTGAAGGTATCTGATCGCGATGGGGCAAGTGCCGATGAGGTTGCTGAGATCTCCTTGTCTGTCCACCTCGAACTTCAGCTGGTTGTGCAAGTTGTGTCTGCAGCTCTGAGTCTAAGGGTACATTCCTGTCCAACCTCTTCGAATCTAACACGGGGGATTTGATTTTCACAGCCAAGGTTGTGAATTTTTTCCAAGGTGAAATCATCATGCTCCATCAGGAGATGTTCCCTAATTCATGGAATTGAAGTGGTTTCAATTAATTGATCGCAAATTCATTCTATGGTTAATGTGCCAAATTTACAGGTAGAAGCTAATTGCTGCAATGCTGCCATGTATTGTTTGATGGCCTCACCATTTCTTCTCTATTGGAATGTATATCATTTGATTTGAATGGCAGAGCAGACTGGATGGGCCGAGCGGCTTAATTCTGTTCCAATGTCTTATGATGATCACACTTCTCTGTGAAAGCCCTTGCCGCTGTCTAATACATACATGCATCTTCTTATGAGCTGTTCAAATACTTATACAGGCAATGTGCTTTCTTGAAGGTAGCTGCTGAATCTAGACTGTTCATCCCCATGGTAAGCAAGTAGGTCTTGTGCCTCAAAATCCATCATTCCCACAATATGAGAGGGTCTCCCGGCAATGAAAATAATAGTCCTGAAGCTAGTTCATCTGAAAGGTAGCCCCCTCTAATTTTTGGTTTATTTTAAGGGTTACCATTGGCAGTTTATAAAATGAGATTTTTATATACTACTTCATAATTAAAATATTATGATATTCCACCTGATGAAGGGGCAGTGCTCCGAAGACTCATGATACCAAATAAGCCTATTGGACTTTAACTTGGTGTTGTGAGACTTCTGACTATAATTAAAATATTTTACAATTTTAACATATTTTGAGTCCTTTTCCCTTAAATGTTCTCCACATAAACAAGCAGGCCACTGCCAATGCTACGGTCGAGATAGCCAGCTTGCAGGGGGAATTGGGATCATCTACTCCCTCCTTCTATTTATGGGGCTGCCTAATCTCCACTTGCCACCACATGATGGATTAGGAAAGTTTTGCGCTTCTTGTCAGTGAGAAATATACAAGCACACACCGATGGTTTGGAAGTACTGCAGCAGAAAATCCTTTCCATTATCGCACAATGAAAACAGGAGAAAAGTAGCTGCTGAGAGCCAACAGAGTTGCACCACACACTCTCATCATTCTCTCTGGTTTGGTTAAGAAAAAGCTGTGTGCATTCATGCTTATACAAGCACAGATTATCAAATGATGATTTCCAAACACTAGTTATGGTTTAATGTTGGAGGAAAGGCAGGACAATCATCTCTCTAAAAACATTGAAAAAACGATTCATCACATCAGTAAATTCGCAAGTCTTTCAAAAAATACTCTTGTGCACTTCCCATTGCAACCAGGAAGAGCTCTTCTTAAACCTCCGTTTAGCCTCACTGAACATACAGTATAATGGAAGTAGGGGAATCACTGATGCAGTGATAACATCATTGGACTAGCCCTCCAGAGACCTGGTTGGGGGCATAGGTTGAAATCCCACAGCAGCTGGTGAAATTTAAAGAACAACCTGAGGAATGTGGTGGATGGCCGGGGGAAAGCGGGGGGGGGGGGGGGGGGGGGGGGGGTGTGGACAGGGGGTGGGGGGGGGGGCGGACACAGGATATTGCCTGGTATGGAGGTTGGAGAAACTTGGTTTGTTCTCACTGGAACGACGGAGGTTGAGGGGAGACCTGATAGAAGTCTACAAGATTATGAGAGGCATGGACAGAGTGGATAGTCAGGAGCTTTTTCCCAGGATGGAAAAGTCAATTACTAGGGGTATAGGTTTAAGGTGCGAGGGCAAGGTTTAAAGGAGATGTACGAGGCAAATTTTTTACACAGAGAGTCGTGGTTGCCTGGAACTCGTTGCCAGGGGAAGTAGTGGAAGCAGATACGGTAGTGACTTTTAAGGGCGTCTTGACAAGTACATGAATAGGATGTGAATAGAGGGATATGGTCCCTAGAAGGGTAGGGGTTTTAGTTAAGTCAGGCAGCATGGTCAGTGCAGGCTTGGAGGGCTGAAGGGCCTGTTCCTGTGCTGTAATTTTCTTTGTTCTTGTCTATGACATCTTGGTCAATTACACCCCCTGCACCTCCTGAGTTTCTCCAGCATTTTCTGTTTTTCTTTCAGATTCCAGCATCCACAGTATTTTGTCTTTATTTTGAAAAATTGTGGGTGGGATTCTTGCAAAAAATTCGAAGTGTTAAATTCGCATAAAAACCGGAGTAAATCCTGTAGGTTTTTCCAGTGGGATTTTCAAAATGAATCTCCCACATTCTGTGCATCACAGAAAGCCCCAGCATGAATCTCACTAAATAGAGGATGGGGCCTATTTCCACCCGGGAGGCCTGCAGCATAGCGCTGAGCGAGCCACTGTGCAGGCGCTGCTCTGTCAGCACCGAGATTCGCGCATGCGCAGTAGTCCTGCACTGCCGGCCTCCCGACCATTGGCCAGCACCGTGATGCCGCATCACTGGCCGTGTGCTCCACCCCTCCATGCCCCGAACTCTGGCCTCCCGGACGTGTCCAGGCCACCTCCAACCCCCTACCCGGCACACCTCGATCGCCCCCCCCCAAGCGATCCCAATCTCCTGATCCCTCCCCCCCACCCAGAGTCCCAACCACCCCTCCCAGAGGCCTGACTGCCTGCCCTCCCCCCCCCCCCCCCCCCCCCCCAGCCCTTGCTCCCTATACTCCCCTCCTTCTCTGGCCTTCCCCTGGCACTGCCCAATACCCAGTGGACGTTGACAAGATGCCCTTGAGCAGTGCCAGGAGGCCAGGCTGGCAATGCCCAGTTCCCTCGTCCTCCTGGGGTGCCTCCAGCAGGGTCGAGCTGCCAGCTCTCAGCTTGTGAGGAGCTGTTGTAAACCCCAGTGGAGTGAAACACTTCTGGCGAGGTGGGGAAGCTGGTGTGCCTAGAGACTTCAGTCCCGGGCCTGCAAATGATAATTAAATCATCATTTAAATAATTTATTCAGCTCCGCGCCAATTTCTGGCTTGGAGCTGCCGACGCCGAAAATCCAGCGGGCGGAGATGCGCTGAGGCCATGTCGCCCATGTGGGAAGCCTGCTACATGGCCTCCACTTAAGTCTCCCAGCCCACTGGGACAATCGTTTTTAATGTTTTGTAATATTCCAGTAGTTTTTCTCTTGGTTGCTACTGCATGCACCTGCAGGGAAGCAAGGCACGGTGAGACAATGGTTAGCACTGCTGCCTCACAGCACCAGGGACCCGGGTTCAATTTCTGGCTTGGGTCACTGCCCGTGCGGAGCCTGCATGTCCGTCCTGTGTCTGTGTGGGTTTCCTCCCACAGTCTGAAAGACATGTTGGTTAGGTGTATTGGCCATGCTAAATTCTCCCGCAATGTACCCAAACAGGCAGAGTGTAACGATGAGGGGACTTTCATAGTAACTTAATTACAGTGTTAATGTAAGTCTACTTGTGACACTAATAAATAAACTTTAAACTTAAGGCCAAGCAAGTTGTACATGGTGCGAAAAACATTTTTTCTTCAGGCCTCAATCTCAACTAAAACACAGGGAAAAACAGTCATTTCAAGATAACAGACATTTGAGGAATGCAAACACTATTGCCCAGCATGAAAAGCCACACCATAAATTTGCTTTGTCCTTCGTAATATTCATTGCACTATTGTCATTGATGGTGTACATAGCATATTCGTGATTCAATACTTTTTGTGAAGGTAGGGGTCAAGTTGTAGTAATTATTGAAGCAGTCTGTACTACTTTGCCAGTCTTCAAAGCTGTGCGCAGGATAAAAAATAATTACAAAACCATTATACACACACCTGGATAGGCAGTGGAACTGAAAACCAGTAATTAAGATGAAAAAGAACCACACTCCTTCAGAGCCTATTTCCCCTGTACACCTTATTTACATGCAACACATCAGTGTAGATTACCACTCTGCACAAGAAATTGTATTCAAAAACTCAAAACACCTGTGGATAATCTCACTGTTTGCTCTAAGTCTCAAGTATGCGGCATCTCTTCCAGATTTTAAAATTCTTCCAAAGTATGGTGCGATAACTTAAATTACATTTTGTAAAAATATCAGACAAGGGGAAGATTAATGAGCATGTATCGTAGTGTAATTGGATCAGGCAGAAATCTTAATAAATTCAAAATGCAAATGAGCTGCAGGAAAAGAGCATTACTGATGAACACAACATCTGGATACTTCGAGCTGCTGTCTGACTTGATAACATCTTTGTTATAGCCCCCAAAATAGAGGCAACACTTTTCAATTTATCTCTTGCCTCACCATTATCTAGGCACTGAAATACAACTTCTGTTTAGGAAAACAATGCATGTATTCTTCATCTAATCTACCGTACTTTTTGCTCATGGTGCAGCTTCCTCCACACAGCAGAGGCTAACCAGCAGTTCTGCATTCACTTTCTAATTCCTCCATACGATCAACAAGACTTGTCCTCACCACAGCACCACTTGTATTCCCCCCCCCCCCATCCCCCGAGCTCCTCAAAGTCTAACTGCAGGAACTCAATTCCTACCATTCAGATCTTCTGCCTCACTTCCTTTCCCTTGCAAAATGTTCTGCATCCTCCCGTGATGTCCTTTGCCCTAGCAATATGTCGGGCTCACGGTCCTGTCATCAGCCCAAACATTCTCTAAATGCTGGGTGCTGACTGGTGAGTGGCACACTCCCCAGAGATTCCTGCGCTTCCTGCCTCTTCTCACACTTCCGGTTGGCCATTCATCTACTGTTCTCAACTTGCTCTTCCAATAAACAGCAGGGGTCCAATGCATGGAAGAGCAGTACAATAGTTCCACAGTAACCATCTAAATGCTAAAGGGAAACAGTGTTATAAAAAGTTACGCAGTCACAGTGTTATGTAAATCTACTGCATCATTGCAGGAGGAAAAAGCATTCAATAGCAACTGGGTCAGAGTTTTCAGAGGGTGCTGCTGCATTTCCAGAAGGCACCTCACATTTGAGGAAAATGCAATGGAGCTGCAAAATACACAACTGGAGAGGTGGCAAGAAAGTAGTGGCACCTCCCCACAAATGGTTTCTTTTCTCTTTATTCCCTCCAACTCAGTCCTGCTCAAAGTTCCAAGAAATGGCATCTTTCAGGACTTCCCCTTCAGAAGAGATGAAACCCATTCGTACACATTTACCAAGCAGCAATTTGTCTTCACATTTGTCACTCATCACATCTTCATGAGAACATACAATAAGTAATCTAACACCCCTTCACAATTCCAAAACTTGGCATTCATAGATTCCCTATAGTGCAGAAAGAGGCTGCACTGACTCTTACCCAGACCCTAACCCCGTAGCCTCACATATTTACCTTGCTAATTCCTCTAACCTAAACATCTTGGGACACTAAGAGGCAATTTAGCATGGCCGATCCACCTAACCTGCAAGTCATTGGACTGTGGGAGGAAACTGGGCACCCTGAGGAAATCCATGCAGATATGGGGAGAATGTGCAAACTCCACACAGACACAGTCACCCAAGGCTGGAATTGAACCAGGTCTCTGGTGCCATGAGGCAGCAGTGCTAACCACTGTGCCACCATGCTATCCGTGCAGCAGCCTAGTTATATCCTCTTGGAGAAATGTAACTCAAAAGCATAAGGAAGAACGGATGTAGGAAACAGTCAGCACAAATCCAACCCAACTAATTACCATTCCATCAGTATACTCTCAATCATCAGCAAACTGATGGAAGGGGTCATTGCCAGTGCTTTTAAGTGGCACATAGTCAGGAAGAATGTTCAGCATTTGTGAGCAGCACGGTGGCACAGTGCTTAACACTGCTGCCTCACAGGGCCAGGGACCCGGGAACAATTCCGGAATAGGACACTGTCTGTATGGAGTTTGCACGTTCTCCCAGTGTCTGCCCGGGTTTCCTCTGGGTGCTCCAGTTTCCTCCCACAGTCCAAAAATGTGCAGGTTAGGTGGATTGGCCATGTTAAATTGCCCCTTAGTGTCAGGGGGACTAGCAGGGTAAATATGTGGGGTTAAGGGGATAGGGCCTTGTCGGTTTGTTGTCCGTGCAGACTCAATGGGCCAAACAGCCTCCTTATGCACTGTAGGGATTTTATGATTCTATGAATAACTTGTTCACTGATGCGCAGCACAATCTGGTTTCCACTCGGACCTCTCAGCCCCTGCCTGATCTCATTACAGCTTCAGTCCAAACATGGACAAAAGAGCTGAACTCCAGACGTGATGTAGAAGTGACTGCCCTTTGACTGAGTATGGCATCAAGGAGCCCTCGGAAAACTGGAGTCAATGGGAATCAGGGGGAAAAGTCTCAACTGGTTGGCGTCATACCTGGCACAGAGGAAGGTTGTTGGAGCCCAGCATCTCAGTCCCAGAACATCATTACAGGAGTTCCTCGGGGTCGTGTCCTAAGCCCAACCATCTTCAGCTGCTTTAGCAATGGTCATCTCTCCAACGTAAGTTCAGAATTGGGGATGTTGGCTGATGATTACACAATGTTGAGCACCACATGCAACTCCTCAGAAATGGAAATAGTCAGTGCCCTACACCACTTCACTCTCCAAAACCTGTCCACCATCTACAAGGAACAAGTTAGGAGTGTGAAGGATGATTGTAGCTCAGATAACACTAAAGAAGTTTGATACCATCCAAGATAGAGCAGCCCAATTGATTAGCTTTGCATTCACCACATTCAGCATCCACTCACTCTACCACTGACGGGATTATGGCAGCAGTGTGTACCATTGTAAGATGCACTGCAGCAACTCACCAAGGCTTCTTCGGCAGCACATTCTAAACCCGCAACCTCTACCACCTAGCAGAACAGGGACAGCAGACACATGGGAACACCAATACCTACAAGTAACACACCATCTTGATTTGGAATTATATTACCATTCTTCACTATCGCTGGGTCAAAATCCTGGAACTACCACCCTAACAGCATTGTGGGTGTACTTGACAGGACATGGACTGCAACAGTTCAAGAAGAGAGCTCACCACCACCTTCTCAAGAGCAATTAGGGATGGACAATAAAAATACTGGCCTAGCCAGCACCACCCACATTCCGAGAAATAATAAAACAAAATGCCTCCTTCTGTTTGAGGTTTGATTCTCTTTCAGGATTTTAGCTCTTAAAAAGCAGCAAAAATATATATTTTGAGCATTTTCATTCTATTATAATTGTAGAGGCAGTATGGCTTTGTTTAGAATTGAGTTTCACCATTTCATTTTGCTTTCTGTGTGTTTCAAAATGAAAAGAGCATTACAGAGGTTAATTCCTACATAACATGTACAGCAGAGTGTAATTGGTGGTGTCAAGCATACAATAGTCTCAATGTTTGCCTCACCAAAAGGTACAGAAGTGTATCGCATGCTATACACTGTTAGGGCCATTTGCAATTACCTAGAAATAGCAGGTGCATTTGTCCATTTTCTTATGTATTATAGCTTGAGGACGGTGCCGAGAGGAATTTGCAGCTACTCAGATTGCCTCTCACATTTCATTGTGTGCCACGCTGTGAAGAAGAACATAGATAACCAGTTACTAAAAACACCACTTCCTCATCGGGGGTAAGCACGAGCTGGGCAAAGTGCCCTCTGAAAGCATCAGCAATATTTCATTAGGTATAGCAAATCCAATGATTACAGAAATCACTTCAGACAAGCTTTGCAAAAAGAGCAAGGTTTCAGTTGGGGTCAGCAGGAAAATAGAAACTACCCACAAAAGTATATATTGATTTTGCTGGCATTATCAACATTCATCAGATGTTGGCTGCTCTATAATTTCCTGCCTCGCCACAATCCAGTGTCCCAATTTTGTTCATTAACTCAGTTTGCATAGCTTCAAAAACAAAATTGATACCTTCTGTCCAGGAACAAAACTACTGCTGTGAGCGAAATATGGTAATGGCACACAGCAGTGTGAATACATCCATACACAATCCATCCCTCTCACATACCTTTCTAAAAATCAAAAAGGTAGGAAAATGGACAGGATAAATTCACAGGCAGATTAAGATACCATTACCCTTCTGACTTATTTTTAATAATGTATTCATTCATGGGATGTGAGCATCGCTGGGTATGTCAGCATTTATTGCCCGCCCCTAAGAGCCCTCATGAAGACGAGGATAAGCTGCCTTCTTGAACCGCCGCAGTCCACGTGGCATGTGTTTTTCCAACAAGTGAGAATGCAACCACCCCCCCCCGGCATTCAGTGGCATTTCCATTCCTGAATCCCCCACCATCAACATCCATGGGGTTATACATGGACCAGAAAACTGACCTGCAGCAGTCACATAAGTACTATGGCTACCAGAGTAGGTCAGAGGCTGGGAGTTCTGCAGATTTCACCTCCCGACTCCTCCAAAACTTTCTCAACATCTACAAGGCACAAGTCAGGAGTGTGGTGGAATTCTTTCCACTTGCCTGGATGAGTGCAACACCACTCAGATCACTCGACACCATGTAAGACAAAGCAACCCTCTTGATTGGCACCCCCTCTACCACCTTCAACAACCATTCCCTCCATCACTGATGGACAGCAGCAGTCATGTCTATCATTTACAAATGCACTGCAGAAACTCACCAAGGCACTATTCAAATCCACAGCCTCTACCATCTAGAAGGTCAAAAGCATGCATGGGAACACTGCCACCTGCAAGTTCCCCTCCAAACCACTCGTCATCCCAACTTGGAAATATATCAGTGTTCCTTCATTGTCACTAGGTCAAATGCCTTCAACTACCTGTCCAATAGTACGATCCAAACATCATGGACTGTAGCAGTTCAAGAAGGGAGCTCACCACCATCTTCTCAAGGGCAATTAGGGATGGGCAATAAAATATGCTGCTCCAGCCAGTGACACCTACATCCCGTGAAAAAATAAACGTAGAACATCCACAGTGCTGTTCAGAAGGGCATTCCATGATTTTGGTGCAATGACAGTGAACTATTATTATTATTGATAATAACACAATGATAATATTCAGGCCAAGATTCCTGGTCTCATTTTATTCCCACACTGATTATGAGTGTCTGCCAAAATATTACCTAAACAAAGCTATTTCCTGCAGATAAGTTCCCAATGACTCATTTACAGTTCCAAAAAAGTTCCATTCTTTTGATACTTTCCATCAAATCACCATCAAAATTATCCTGGATCTAAAATTCCTGCTGGAATTAAGAGCACCAAAAGTGGATGTGCCAAAGATTTGAGTGATACTCTGGACTTTCCATTCTTTGGAAAAGACTGAGGCTTAACCTAATGCAAAGAATTGTGGTTTGGTGATTCTCAAGTTGACACGAAGAAATCAAAGTCACAATCTGTGGGTATTTCTTGGGCGTCTTTATTCACAGGAGAGAAAATTATTTAAACCAACACCATAAAAAAAGAGTTATTTCTGGCACGAGTTGCTGGGTGAGATATTCATCCCCCATTTCATTTCATTTATTTATTAGCGTCACAAGTAGGCTTACATTAACACTGCAATGAAGTTACTGTGAAAATCCCCTAGTTTCTACACTATGGTGCCTGTTTGAGTACACGGAGGGAGAATCTAGCATGGCCCATGCACCTAACCAGTACATCTTTCTGACTATGGGAGGAAACCGGAGCATCTGGAGGAAATCCACGCAGGCACGGGGAGAACATGCAGACGCCACACAGAGATAGTGACCCAAGTCAGAATTGAAGCCAGGTCCCTGGCGCTGTGAGGCAGCAGTGCTAACCACTGTGCCACCCTGCCGCCAACAGAAGTCACATAGTCAAGGAGGTTGTCCACTTTGTGGAACCATTCTACTCTGCTGCCAGCTCATGTAGCTTTGTAAAAAATAACAGATTAGTCAAATGCTGGCCTCCAGAGTACAAATTGAATCAGTTCACTATGCTCACGTAGGTAGTTAAATAGACTTAATGTATTAAACTATAATCGGGAGATACAGTAATTGTAATCATCCAAATGAAGTGGTGCATTGACATGTTGTCTTTTTTCTCAGCAGTATCAAGTGCTGTGCTAACAAATTTTTTTTAAAATACTTTTCCAATTCAATCAAATCAAATCCAATTCAGAGTCTCAACTAGTTGAGACATTTCAGATCCAGGCTGACAAGACAGGGCGAGCGACCAAACCACCCTGTCCTGGGTCTGATCTACATGAGCCAAGCTGATTGGAGAAGGGGGAGGTTCCTCCTCCAAGACTTGAGCTCATTTGCATCTTAGCCAAAAGGCCGAGATGCCGCTTTAAAAAATTGCTTCATATGAAACATATGAAGCTTCAGTGTAACCTAATGACCTCAACCAAGCCGGCCGACCATGGGCTGCCGACCATACTACACTTGATCTTAGCCAAAAGGCCGAGAAGTGCTGTGCTAACAAATGAAGTTTTTCATATTGGGCAAGGCAGGAATGACATTTATTCATGGTACTTTGGATGGTTGTGGTTTATGCATTGGCTGCCACTTTTAACTTACTCCATCTGAGCGGACTGCCTGAAGACATCAGTATTTCATGTATGTCGATGTTGCATGGATTGCAAGTGATGGATACAATCAAGGAGCATAGAATGAGACCACTTGCTTCAGTATGTCTGTGCTGGCACTTTGTAAAGGAGCTATCCAATTAATCTCATTCCCTGCTCCTTCTGCGTCATTCCTTGTCAAGTGTCTTTCCAATTCCTCTTTGATCCTGGTGATCCTGGGTATTTTTCTGGTTGGTGATCAGTGACTAGTGGTGTGACTCAGGGATCAGTGTTGGGACCGCAATTGTTTATGATTTACATAGATGATTTGGAGTTGGGGACCAAGTGTAGTGTGTCAAAATTCACAGATGACACTAAGATGGGTGGCAGAGCAAAGTGTGCAGAGGACACTGAAAGTCTGCAAAGGAATATAGATAATCTAAGTGAGTGAGCAAGGGTCAGGCAGATGGAGTACAATGTTGGTAAACGTGAGGTCATCCATTTTGGTAGGAATAACAGTAAAATGGACTATTATTTAAATAGTAAAAAAATGCAGCATGCTGCTGTGCAGAGGGACCTGGGTGTCCTTGTGCAAGAATCTCAAGGAGTTGGTTTGCAGGTGCAGCAGGTAATTAAGAAGGCAAATGGAATTTTGTCCTTCATTGCGAGAGGGATGGAGTTTAAAAACAGCGAGGTTATGTTGCAGCTGTATAAGGTGCTGGTGAGGCCACACCTGGAGTACTGTGTACAGTTTTGGTCTCCTTACTTGAGAAAGGATATACTGGCACTGGAGGGGGTGCAGAGGAGCTTCACTCAGTTGATTCCAGAGTTGAGAGGGTTGGCTTATGAGGAGAGACTGAGTAGACTGGGGCTATACTCATTGGAATTCAGAAGAATGAGGGGAGATCTTATTGAAACATATCAGATTATGAAGGGAATAGATGAGATAGAAGCAGGGAAGTTGTTTCCACTGGCGGGTGAAACTAGAACTAGGGGGCATAGCCTCAAAATAAGGGGAAGCAGATTTTGGACTGAGTTGAGGAGGAACTTCTTCACACAAAGGGTTGTGAATCTGTGGAATTCCCTGCCCAGTGAAGCAGTTGAGGCTACCTCATTGAATGTTTTTAAGGCAAGGATAGATAAATGTTTGAACAGTAAAGGAATTAAGGGTTCTGGTGAGCGGCCGGGTAAGTGGAGCTGAGTCCACGAAAACATCAGCCATGATCTTATTGAATGGCAGAGCAGGCTCAAGGGGCCAGATGGTCTACTCCTGCTCCTAGTTCTTAATGTTCTTATTTATCCTGGTCAGAAAACAGATCTGGCAGGACTGAATCGCAGTAAGAAGTCTCACAACACCAGGTTAAAGTCCAACAGGTTTATTTGGCACTAGCTTTCGGAGTGTCAGGCTCCTTCATCAGGTGAGCGAGGACTTGTGTTCACAAACAGGTCATATACAGACACAAACTCAGTTTACAAGATAATGATTGGAATGCGAGTCTTTACAGGTAATCAACTTGACTTGTTGAGTGTTGCAGCTTTTAGTAATCAATACAAAACAGGCTTCAGAAGGATAGATAACATTTATCTGCCCAACACCTTGAAATGTAAATGTCATAAAAAAGCTCACTCCCTCAAGCACACAGACAGACACACACACACACACACACACACACACGCACACACACGCACTCACAAATCATGCAGCTATTAACAGAATAGGAAGAGGCAAATCACATGGTTAAATAATCCATTCAGCTGCACATGGGGGAGGTCTGTTTGGGTTCTCTCTCATGATCCTTGGAAGATGAATGGGAGTTAGAAATCCTTGCATCTTCAGACAAATCTCTATAGAAGAGAATCTTTGCAGATGGAAACAAATTAGTCCTCCTCGCAATTCCCAAGTTGACTGATTGTCAGGCAAGGCTCTATTCTGCTTGGAGGAATGATCCCTCTTGCCCTGATGACTTCTAGGCTGATCTCTGCTTTCTCTCTGCCTGGCTCATAAAATTTGTTATGCAAAGTCAGTTTTATTCGTGTAATATGATCAATATTTCTATTCGGCACATAGATGGTTCAAAGTTCAAAGCCAATGGAACTCTAATCACGGCTGTTTGCACCTTCTTGTGATTTAATTTCTCTGCAGCTCTCTTTGTTAAGGGTTGAAGTTGCAGATGTTGCGTCTCGGGGTTGGGGTTGGGGGGGGGGGGGGGGGAGCCTATTGCTTTTGAGTTTGAGAGGGCTCTAAATTCCACAAGCCGTGTCTGTAGGATAATGGGTTAATACTTATGGTAATGAGAAAGTGAGGTGCACAATTACTGTACTGTTCTATGTTCTATCACTTTAGGAACATTTAAGCGGTTATTGGATAGGCACATGGAGCACACCAGGATGATAGGGAGTGGAATAGCTTGATCTTGGTTTCAGATAAAGCTCGGCACAACATCGTGGGCCGAAGGGCCTGTTCTGTGCTGTACTGTTCTATGTTCTATGTTCTACAATGATGTAACAGCGACATAGCTGTCATACCCAAGAGACGAGGAGGAGAAAATGGAATAGTGTTTACAAGAGAAAGATCTACTCACCTAAAAGTTTAGCATGCATTTCAGTGTAAATAAAACAGCTTTTGAAGAAACCTACAAGAGTAACTTCACACAGAAGTAGAGAGAAACCTTCCCAGTAAATATCAAGCTACAAGTTACTCAAAGAGAGATCTGAATATTATTCAAAGTGGAAACCAAACCACAAGTTCATTTCAACTCCAGCATGCCTACTCAAGGGTGAGCACTCCACCCACAGACATTTACATTTAAAGGACTTTCTGGAAGCATGTGTGAAAATCACAGAAGGTCACCTGACCTTTGGCAGCCATCTTTGATGGTAATTGTCCACTTTGTAAAGTCAATTACAAAATGCCCACGTTGGTTGAAGTCCATATCTTGAAAGTTTGGATTATGATTTTCCTACTGAGCATGACATATATCATTTTGTTGGTGATTTTAAACTGTAGAGATTTTCTTCCCTCAATTCAACAGCCATTGCTTGCTTTTGTATGGTGTCTATATCATATCAAAATATTAAACAAATGAAAATTGGAAGCAGGTGATACTGCACGTTGTGCATGGCACATTGGAAGAAGTAGCTTCAACTGGGTCAATAATCCTTCTGAATCCATACCCACTCCACATTTTGTCCAGGTTCGATTCCCGGCTTGGGTCACTCTCTGTGCGGAGTCTGCACGTTCTCCCTATCTCTGTGTGGGTTTCCTCCGGATGCTCCAGTTTCCTCCGACAGTCCAAAGATGTGCTGGCTAGGTGCATCGGCCATGCTAAATTGCCCCTTAGTGTACTCGAACAGGCAGCGAGGTGTAGTGACTAGGGGATTTTCACAGTAACTTAATTGCAGTATTAATGTAACCCTACTTGTGACACTAACAAATATATTTTAAACGTTGTCCAGCAGTGCAAGTGGAGCTTTTTGCAATCCATTCTGAATAATTATTGCAGTGAATGAAGATTAGAGAGAGACTCCTTAGAACTGGTATTTTCTTAAGTAGGACACAGGCAATCTGGAGGAACCATCAATTTCTACTTGAGAACTGTTTTCCAATGGAAGGGGTTATACAACACAGCAGGCATTCTGGCATTATGAAATCAAATGGCTTATGCTACCTGGCTGGGCTGGTTCACAGCATTAGCAGTACAATTGGAAGAAATTTTCAGCCTGCACATTTTCAGCTAATAGCATTCCCTGAAAATAGACTGGCGGCCCTGGTATTCACACTGTGCAAGGACTATTTAGGTTTGCCATCCCAAGTGCTTTCCCTCCAAAGATTGTGTGTGAAACGATTTCACAGGCTGTTGTCCTGCCTCTCTTGAAGCATATACACTTGTTCTTTTACATTACTGCCCCGCCTCCCAAGGCAGAGTTACGATGTCAATGAGGTATGACAGCCTGAATGACAGGCTACAACGAAGGAGGATAACCAATTACAACCACTGCACATCTAAATGCTAACGTATTGATTTACTAACAAACAAATGCAGCAAAACTGTTGGATTGAAACACATCATTGTGTAATACCCCATTTTATACTCTGAAATTCTGTAAAATGTAACACTACCACATACTATGCCTCTTCCTGGCTGTTTTTAAATGGTTTACATATTTGCACAAATGCTGTTGCCAGAGTAGCATTGCGGCAGAGATCTTAAGACAGCTGAAGTTCAAAAGGTGGTTGGCAGCAGGGTCACTGAACACGAGATCCAGGGGAATGAAGCTAATAAACAATGTTTTCACCTCCAAGCAGCTTATATAAGACTGCTTTCATCATTCTCAAGTTCCCAAACTAAATAAAAAGTTAAAGTTAAAAGTTAAAGTTTATTTATTAGTCACAAGTAAGGCTTACATTGACACTGCAATGAAGTTACTGTGAAATTCCCCTAGTCGCCACAGTCCGGCGCCTGTTCAGGTCAATGCACCTAACCAGCACGTTTTTCAGAATGTGGGGGAAAACCGGAGCACCCGGAGGAAACCTACGCAGACACAGGGAGAACATGTAAACTCCACATGGACCCAAGCTGGGAATCGAACCCGGGTCCCTGGCGCTTTGAAGCAGCAGTGCTAACTACTGTGCTACCGTGCCAACCCCCCCCCCCCCCCCCCCCTCTGCTTTAGCACGTGTAGCATATTTCTCGTTCCTTTTTGATCTCAGGGAATATGGGAGATATGTTTTATATTTGAGACATAGGCAAAGGGGTTTGGCCACAAAGTACCCATTTTTTGTATTTAAATGGCTTAAACAAACTCACAATATTGAGCGCAATTCTGTTCAGAAGTACATAGCTCACCACAGTAGAAAAGTCAATTAATTTTTTTGAAGTGTAATCACTGTGCTTTTGCAGCAGACAAGGCAGTCAAATTGTGCTGATCAAAGACTGCAGCCAAGCAGTGTTGGTGGCCAGGAATTGAACATTTGATTCTCTGTCAACATGGTTCCATTATTTTTACATAACTTCACATTCACGGCCCACAAAGTGCCACAGTGGCCATGAATTCTGTCAGCGATTGTCGGGCCGAGTCTGGTGATTTTGGACTTCGAGAAAATGATTAAATGGCAATGTAGTTCAGGATACTTGCAGCTGTCTTTACTGGGATCTTTCTCTGCCACTTTACATTTTTCCCCTTCAGTTTACTTTTTTATTGTGCTGAGATATATCTTCTGTCAGCAAGGGAAATGGTTGTCGTCTTTTCAGGCCTCACCAGTTCCTGAAGGTACAGTGTGGCGAAATGGGGTTGGGATTGAGAGTGGCTTAACTCTACTTTGCTCCTTCCTTTCTAACGTCGGAAAGTTTTCCTACACCTTTCGGTGAGAGGTGGGGGTCAATGTCAACTTGCATTTCCTCGTGGCTTCACGAATGGTTCTGGCTTGCAGATGGTCTAGGTTATTAAAGAAAAATCTATCAGGGTGGAGCGCAAAGCCAACGGGACCATTCAAACCACCTCCGTCAAGGTACACTGAAGGATGCAGCCCAACTGCTTTCCAACTTCAGCAGTCAAAAACTGAGCTGCTTAACCGAAAGAAATCTTTTCCAAAGGGGAAGTATTGCAGGGCAACGGGGAAGAAAATATCAAGAAAGTAAAATGGTTGGTGCTGGTGTGAAGGATAATGGCCGGACTTCTCAGATGTTACCCAGTGTTGGGATTCTCCGGTCCCGCTGCAATAAATGGAGCTTTGGCTGAGCACCAGATTCTCCGCTCTCACTGGCAGCGGTGGCGGGGGCGAATGTGAACGTGCTCAGAGAATTCCGACCGGGACGAAAACACCTTTTCGCCCCCACGAACATAATTCCAGCATTTGACTCGGGTTTGTGCAAACATAAAAGTGAAAGCTTTCAAATTGAAGTCCAAAGTCTGAAGCGGAGATATAAACATTCTCAGCTGAGAGAACACAAGCGCAACACATGGAGTTTTCATCTCCTTTTCACTTAGGCATAGAACAATTGTCTCACACCGCCACCCGCCTGACGTAAGCGCTGCTGCATTGAGCTCCAATCTACATGCTAATGTGTATTTGATTTAGTTGTCACTCAATTGTTGCATTACCGAGAGCAGCTTTCGCACCATCATACTGACAGCAAGAAATTAAAGTTGAAGCCCGACGCTCATTGTCCTGCTGGTTCCTGGAGCAGGTCTGCTTCCCGAGTGATCTGCGTTTTTACAAAGCACTGGACCACTCAGACTGGTTTCCAAAAACTAAAAAACTCAAGTTAATTTTCATGACTTAAATGTTCTTGGATGCAATAAATGACACGTTTTCTTCACTTTATATCTCACAGAAATAAAAATGCATCAAGAGGAGCAGACAATTAAATGGTAATTTTCTAAATGCTAAACAAAACAATCCTGCCACCTGGTTGGGACCGGCAGGACTCATTAACACAAAATAATAATTTACATAATGAGTTGTATATATATATATATATATATATATATCTTCTTGTTTTCTTAGCTAGATCTCTTTAGAGGACAGTTTCTCCAGAAGCCAAGCTCATAAAACAGTATTAACACATTAAAAGTACGATGTTTTTGAATATTTAGTCTGACATTCTTCCTGCGCACAGTTAAAAATAACCATAATTTTCAGACATAAGTTCATTGCCTTTTGAGGCCTGGAGAGGGCTAATCCTTATGCTTTGGGATGGAGTAATATCAATATGGCTTGCGGTAATCAGTAGCGAACAGAAGCAGTCCGTGCTTATATGCAACAAGATCAACACAACATTCAGGCTTGGAGTGATAGGTGACAAGTTGCATTCATACCAGGCAATGATCATCTCCAAGAAAAGAGAATCCAACCATCTCCCTTTCACATTCGATGCCATTACCATCACTAAACCTTCCATTATCAGCATCCTGGGGGTTACCATTGATCAGAAACTGAACTGCACCAGCCATATAAATACTGTGGTTACAAGAGCGGGTCAGATGCTGGGAACTCTCTAGTGAGTAACTCACCTCCTGACTCCCCAAAGCCTGTCCATCAACTACAAGGCACAACTCAAGAGTTTGATGGAATAATCTCCACTTGCCTGGATGAGTGCTGCTCCAACAACACAAGAAGCTTGGCACCATCCAAGACAAAACACCCAATAGATTGGCACACCATCCATCACCTTAAGCATTCAATCCCTCCACCATGGACACAGTGACAACAGTGTGAACAATCTACAAGATGCCTTGCAGCAACTCACCCAGGCTCCTTCGATAGAACCTTTTGCACCTTCCAAACACGTGACCTCAACCACCTAGAACAAGGACAAGGACAGCAGATGCATGGAATGCCACCACCTGCAAGCTCCCCTCCAAGTTGCACACCATCCTGACTGGGAACTATAATTGTTGTTCCTTCACTGATATTGGGTCACAATCGTGGACCTCCCTGCGGAGCAGATTCAAAAGGGCCGAATGGCCTACTCCTGTTATACTTTCTATGCTTACTACACTACATGGACAGTTCAAGAAGGCAGCTCAACAGCATCTTCCCAAGAGGAATTAGGGATGGCCAGTGGCACCCACATCCTGTCAAAAATAATTATTTAAAAAAAACTGAAGCTTGGAATATATTTCAGAATCTGTGCAAGAACCAAGGGATATTGAAGTTAATCTTTTGCATCAAGATATTTCATGGGTTGGGAGCAGGCAAGATCCTTTAAATCCAGAAGAGAGGACAAATGAAGCTTCAGAAATGCCAAGAATATTGTTGGCATAGATCAATTTATTCCAATATAATTCAAAATATTACCATAATCCTAAATGAGTTCTGAAATAGTCCAACAATAAAGGAAGAGTGATATACTTACAAATCAGGATGGTGTGCAACTTGGTGTTCCTGCTCATCTTCTTAATGGTTTTGTTTTTACTTCTCTCGGAACTCTTTGTATTCTTTCTCATCATGCGCCTGTCTGCTGGCCATGTACTTAATGTGTGCTTCTCCCTCAGCTCTCATTTTTTCCCCCAACAACTGCGGTTACATTTTTCAATGGAGGGTACTGCCAAAGGAGCCTTGGTGAGTTGCTACAGTGCACTGGCTGGATGGTACACACTGCTACCACTGTGCACTGGTGGTGGAGGAAGTGATATTTAAGGTAGCGAATGGGGTGCTGACCAAGAGAGCTGCTCTGTTTGAGATGGTATCAGGCTTCCCGTGTGGTGATACAGTTGCAATCATCCAGGCAAGTGGACAGCATTGCATCACATTCCTGACCCATGTCCTTTAGATGCTGGGCAGAATCTGGGGAGTCAGGAGGAGTCACGCACCTCGGCATATCCAGCTCTTGTCATGACAGAAATTATGCAGCTGGTCCAGTTAAGCCATGTCCCTGGTGGGAGATTCAGTGATTCAGGTGATTAATCCCTCTTGGAGATGGTCATTGCTTATCACTTGAATGGTACGAATGTTACTTGCCGCTTGCCAGCCTAAGCCTAAATGTTTTCCAGGTCTTGCTGAAATATTGCTGAGCTGTGACTCGAACGTTCAGAACATTTTATTTTCTCTTGAAAATGAAAATTTATTTTTCTCCAATTAGGTTTTGATTCCATTCAGAAGATGAGGAAATGATAGGTGAAATAAATTCTTCATTCTGGCCTTCATTAATGAAGATGAGTCAAATTCCAAATAAATGAAAAAATAGTTCCAGAAACTAGCCATGGATATCATAAAGCAAATTGTTTTTTTATTCATTCGTGGGACATGGGCATCGCTGGCTGGCCAGCATTTATTGTCCATCCCTAGTTGGCCTTGAACTGCGTGGCTTGCTAGGCCACTTCAAAGGGCATTTGAGAGTCAACCACATTACTGTGGCTCTGGAGTCACATGTAGGCCAGATCAGGTAAGGACAGCAGATTTCCTTCCTCAAAAGGACATTAGTGAACCAGATGGGTCTTTCTGACAATAAACAATGTTTTCATGGTCATCAGTCGATTCTTAATTCCAGATTTTTTTAAAAATTGAATTCAAATTCCACCATCTCCTGTGGCAGGATTCGAACTCTGATCTCCGGAATATGAGCTGAGTTTCTGGATTAATAGTCTCGCGCTAATACCACTCGGCCATCTCCTCCCTCTATCATATTATGAGGATCCCCAAGAAATCACAGAGCATCTAGAGATTGGATCCACCTCAGTATCATCAAGGGGACGAACAAAATGAACAAGGCTTTAGTTGATTTACTTTTAAAACTTCTATTCAATAGAGAGGACTGAAAAAAAGCAAATGCTTACCTTATATTCTAAAATGCATCATACAAGAATCGCAGTATGGAACAGTGGACACGTTTAGTGCAGAAAATGCTCAAGAACATCAATATTCACCTGAACATTCTAAAGACATGAGGGATAACTCAGTGCTACAAGAATTTCTTTAATGCTGGGCCAGGATTTTCTGAAATAACAACAGAATTATTAATGTGCAAATTGACCAACAGCTTGTAGCAAAGAAGCGTTACGCCATGAATTAGCTTGGGGTGATAAGAGGCAAGTAACATTTGCACCACATGTGCGAGGCAATAGCCATCTCCAACAAAAGAGAATTTTTCCATCTCCCTTCAACAGTCAACAGCACTTCGATCATTAAACCCTCCTGCTATCAACACCCTGGGGTTGCCATTGACCAGAGACTGAATTGGACTAGCCATATAAATATTGTGGTGACAAATGCAAGTCAGAGGCTGGGAATTCTGCTGAGTGTAACTTATATCCTATGCCCTGACTGGCTTTTCCACCATCTGCAAGGTACAAGTCAGGAATGCGATGGAATAATCTCCACTAGCTTGGATGAATATAGTTCAGAGTAGCTCAACACCATTCAGGACAGGGCAACCAACTTGGCTGGCACCCTATCGACCATCTTAAACATTCAGCCCTTCCAACATCAATGCACAGCAGCAGCAGTGTGTACAATCTGCAAGGTGCACTCCAGCAATTTAGCAAGGGTCCTTCAACAGGACCTTCCAAACCCACTTAGAAGAAAAAGGGCACCACATACATGGGAACATAATCACCTAAAAGCTCCCCTTCAAGTTACAAACTGTCCGCACTTCAAACTATATCACCATTCCATTAATCTCACTGGGTTAAAATCCTGGAACTTCCTCCCTAACAGCATGGTGGACCTACCCACACTGCAGTGTGTGTGTCAGTGTGGATCACTGTGTGTGTGTGTGTCAGTGTGTATCACTGTGTCTGTGGGTCAGTGTGTATCACTGTGTGTGAGTGTCAGTGTGCATCACTGTATGTGTGTTTGGGCAGTGTGTATCACTGTGTGCGGGGGTCAGTGGTTCAAGAAGGTGGTTCACCACCACTTTCGCAAGGGCAATTAGAGATGGGTAAAAAATTCCGTCCTAGTCAGTGATGCGCACATCCTGTGAAAGAATAATAATCCAAACAAAAAGTAATTTGTGAGTTTTTAAGATGATTTAGGATTTTTTCTTCCGTTAGTTTCATAAAAATGGCAAGTTACAATTAATTTCTCCCCATTTCTGCATTTGCCAGACAGATTTGCCAGAGAATGAAGTTTAGTAATTCAGTGTAAGCATCCTCTTAATGCTGTGATGATTGCTAATCAACCTCTCTTGCCCAGGAGGTAACTAATACAAGCATGGAGTCTCCTTCAGTAAAAAGCAAAAAAATGAGTAAAGGAAAAAAAGAAATAGATCCACAGGCTCTGCTCTGGCAGTGCCTGGCAGTCATGTTAGTAATAAGTAGATATCAAACCTAGCATCAGTGTGGCTCAGTTGGTAGGACTTTTTCCTCTCAGTCAGAAGGTTTTGGGTTCAGGTCCCATTCCAGTGACTTCAGCCCGGATCGTTGTACAAGACAAGACATTTCCAATACAGTCATGAGGGACTGCTGCTATATGGGAGGTGTCTGCTTTCAGATGAGACACTGCAGGTAAAAGGTCTTGTGACATTATTTGATGAGGAATAAGGGAGTTGTTCTCAGTGTCCTTACCAATAATTACCCCATAGCCAATATTACTAAAGTAGATTTAATGATCATTATGTCCTTCCTGCTTGAGAATAAATTGGCTGCTACATTTCCTACAACCATGACTGCACTGTAAAGGGATTTGGGACAACATGGGGGTGTGAAAAGTGCTATATAAATGCAACAAAAAATCCTCTTCCTGTAGCAAACACCTCTGATGGTTCCAATTTAGCATTTTTTTCTGTTTCGCACACACACAACTGGACACCCGTGTCTCCTGACTGCAATCTGCAGTGTGTGCCAATAGTAAGTTTGTCAGCTTACGCCCACTGGATGTGGGGCCCAAGCTGTTGGAACTTAAACAGAATGAAACATTCACAGCCAGAAAACAGAGGAGATTTTCACCTAATTAGTCTGGGCATGATTTGACAGACTCAGAGCAGCTGCCAAATCTCTTTTATAATGATTACATTTTTAGAAACATAAAGAGAGAATTAATGAAATTAAAGGAACACTTGGCTTGCTGTCTTGCACGGATGGTTTGAGGACCAGGATTAAGCTTTTAACATGGAAAATCTAAAGTTGTGCGCTGTGAAACCGCTAACATGAAATTTTGTGCATAATATAGGAATGTCCATTGACAAATTGGCGCACATAAAATATGGAGACTTAGCACTGCTGCTTCACAGCACCAAGGACCCAGGTTCGATTCCACACTGTCTGTTGAGTTTGCACGTTTTCCCCGTGTCTGCGTGGGTTTCTTCTGGGTGCTCTGGTTTCCTCCCACAGTCCAAAGATGTGCAGGTTAGGTGGATTGGCCATGGTAAATTGCCCCCTGGTGTCCCAAGGGTCAGGATATTAGTGGGGCAAATACGTGGGGTTACATAAGAACAAGGAGCAGGAGTAGGCCATCTGGCCCCTCGAGCCTGCTCCGCCATACAATAAGATCATAGCTGATCTTTTCATGGACTCAGCTCCACTTATCTGCCTGCTCACCATAACCTTTAATTCCTTTACTGTTCAAAAATCTATCTATCTTTGCCTTAAAAACATACAACAAGTTAGCCTCAATTGCTTCACTGGGCAGGGAATTCCACAGATTCACAACCCTTTGGGTGCAGAAGTTACTCCTCAACTCAGCCCAAAACCGGCTCCCCCTTATTTTGAGGCCATGCCTCCTACTCCTAATTTCATCCGCCACTGGAAACAACCTCCCTGCTTCCATCTTATCTATTTTCTTCATAATTTTATGCTTCTATAAGATCTCCCCTCATTCTTCTGAATTCCAATGAATATAGTCCCAGTCTAGTCCACTCAGTCTCTCTTATGGGGATAGGGCCTGCTTTGGAGTGTCGGTGCAGCCTTGATGGATGGAATTTTTCTGTCTCGCCCACCATGGGAATTGTAGCGGGCAAGGTGGCGGACCGTGCAAGGGTCCATTGACCTCAGGCGGGATTTCCCAGTCTTGGGGCGAGCGTGGAAAATCCCACCCGATGGGTCGAATGGCCTCCTTCTGCACTGTAGGGATTCTACGAACACACCTGGTGAACGTTATAGGAATGGAAACATTAAATAATTGGCAGAAACTAGAACGATGCGATTGGTTTCATTTAAGGCGGGAGAGGACAAATGAGGATTAATTGGAGGTGGCACATGACAATAGGCAGAATACCCTTTTATCTGTGCTCGGTGATTATAAAAAAGGGTCAGATTATATGTGTTATCTCTGAGCATGAAGCTCAGGTATCAGCAAGTACCATCCCAGTTTCACTTTGCACAACAAGGCTGCTAACCTGGAGGAGCCAATGTCAGCAGTCTCTGCAGCCTTCTCATCACTCATGTGTTATCCTGCATATTTACACCCATGTTTCATTTCATCACACTCTCCGTACATATCACACTGCACATGCTTTCTTCTTTTCAACCCAACCTCATTCAGAATCTCCCAAATCTTGCTTCCACCAATGCATTTCCTATCCCACCTAGCTGCGTCAAATGCACTTCAAAACCCTTTTCAAAGAACGAAGAAAGGTACAGCACAGGAACAGGCCCTTCAACCCCCCAGGCCTGTGCCGGACATGACCTAACTGAAAAAAACTTTGGCCCTTATTCGGTCTGTATCCTTCTATTCCCTTCCTATTCACGTACCCATCCAGATGCCTCTTAAATGTTGCTAATGTGCCTGCTTCCACCACCTTCTCTGGCATGAAAGATTTTCCTGCACATCTCCCTTAAACTTTCGCCCTCTCACTTTGAACCTGTGCCCCCTTGTAATTGACACTTCCACCCTGGGAAAGAGCCTCTGACTATTCACCCTCCATATGCCTTTCATAATTTTGTAGACCTCTATCTGGTCTCCACTCAGCCTCTGTTTTCCCAGTGAAAACAATCCTAATTTATTCAACCTCCCCTCACAGTCAACACCCTCGATACCAGGCAACATCCTGGTGAACCTTCTTTGCACTCTCTCCAAAGCTTCCACTTCCTTCTGGTAGTGTGGTGACCAGAACTGCATGCAATACTTCAAATGTGACCCAAGCAAGGTTTTATATAGCTGCAACATAATTTGCCAACCCTTGTAGTCAGTGCCCCGACCGATAAAGGCAAGCATGCCATATGCCTTCTTAATCACCTTGGCCACCTGTGCTACCACTTCCAGGGAGCTGTGGACCTGCACACCAAGATCCCAACACATTCAGTCACCGGGTTAGCAGATTTCACTGTTTAATTTTATGAACCTCTTCTAACTGTACCCTGCTCCAGCCTGCGAATGCTTTATCCACTTCCACCCTCAGTGCCATCCACAGCAGCTCAAAAAAGTACAATAGCTAGCCAATGCCTGACTTTCATTGGAGTCAATGGAAAAGAAAATCGAGCATGGTGGAAAGCAAGCTGCCAATTCACTAATGCCTATTATTGTGCGAGCTTACTGTCAAGCACTCCTCCTGTGTCCAGCGTCTGCTGTCTCCTTACCGTGCGATTATACACTCGCACAACAAATAGAAATGTGAGGTAATGGAATTCTACCTTCTAAAATTAAAAAAGCCCCCTTAAATTTATTTTCTTAATGACCTTGGCGATAATGACAGCACTAATATTTCTGTAGACAGTGATTTTTAAAACACTTTCTCCTCAATCTGTATGGAAAGGAATAGCCTCTTGCCTCAAAAAATAGTTACTGCTCGAGCGCTCTGATGGATCAGAGTGCTGACGTTTCCTGACAATAAGTTGAGAGGCGATGATCTTTCACTCTTTAATATTGCAGAACTCGCCAGTGTTAAGTGCTTTCTGTTAGAAAAGCCACTCTTGCCCTGCCACCACACATTGTGCTTAATGGCATCTAAACATCAAGCTCCTCATTTTCCTTTAGTAGAAAGTGACAAAGAATACTTTGCACGGAATTATTAACAAATCAAGAACAATATATGACAACCATATGGAGAAACGATTCTGCAAAGTAGGCACAAAAAAACCCACTACTTGTCATTAGCAGTCATTTGGGATCAATCGCAAATTTTTAATAGATCCCAGTAAGAAACTGAATTAATTTCAAGAATTTTCATTCCTCATTCCTATCTTGAATGTGCAGAGTGGGACAGACAGGCATTTCTGCAACCCTGAATCCAGGATGATATGCTGCCAACATAGTGCCAAGGTTAAGTATGTCATAGACAGGGAGGGTGAACAATCTGTGATCATGAGCCAGATTCTCCGACTTCACCCCCAGCTGGGATTCTCCCATCTCACTGCAGTGAACAGAGATTTGGCTGAGTGTCAAATTCTCCATCGTCACTGGTAGCGGCGGCAGGCTGTGGATGGTTGGAGAATTCCGGCCCATGTTTCATATCAGTATCAATGGCTACTGGTGAAAAGAGGGATGATGACCTGCAGGCAGAATGTAGAGAGCTAAAAGGAAATGAGCACACAGGGCCCCACAAGTAGTAATCTCCAGAGTGAGTGAGTATAGAAATAGGAGGACAGCACGGATGAATTCATGGCTGGAGAATTGGAACAGGAGGGATGGTTTTAGATTCTTGCAATATTGGGACCAGTTCTGGGGAAATGGTATTTGTATAGGCTGGACTGATCACAAGTGAACAGAACCTGAGTCAATGTCCCTGCAAGGCAATTTGCTGGGGCAACTTTTTTTTCCCCAACTAATTTACGGGATGAGGGCATCACTGGCTAGCCAGCATTTATTGCCCATTCCTAGTTGCCCTTCAGAAGGTGGTGGTGTGCTACCTTCTTGCACTGCTGTAGTCAGGAGGTGTCGGTCCACCAACAATGTTGTTCGGGAGGGAATTCCAGGATTTTGACCCAACGACAGTGCAGGAATGGTGATATATTTCCAAGTGAGCATGGTGAATGACTTGGAGGGGAACTGCCAGGTGGTGGTGCTGCCAAATATCTGCTGCTCTTGTCATTCTAGAAGTTAGGGTTTGTGTGCTTGGAAGGTGCTGCCCAAGGAACCTTGGAGAGTTCCTGCACTGCATCTTGAGATGGTACGCATGACCGCCACTGTTCATCGGTGGTGGAGGGAATGAATGTTTGTGGAAGGGGTAGCAATCAAGTGGGCTGCTTTGCCCTGGATAGTGTCAAGCTTCTTGAGTGTTGATGGAGCTTCATTCAACCAGGCAAGTGAAGAGTTTTCCATTACAGTCCTGACTTGTGCCTTCCAGATGGTGGGCAGGTTTTGGGGAGTCAGGAGGTAAGTTATTCACGACAAGAATCCTAACCTTTGACCTGCTCTGGTAGCCACAGTATTAATATGGCAGCCGAGTTTGGTTTCTGGTCAATGATAACCCCAAGGATGTTGATAGTGGGGATTCAGTGATGGTAATGTCATTCAATGTCAAGGAGGAGTGATTAGATTGTCTCATGTTGAAGATGGTCATTGCCTGGCACTTGTTTGAATATTACTTGCCACTTGTCAGCACAAGCCTGGATATTGTTCAGGTCTTGCTGCATTTGGACATGGACTTCTTCAGTACCTAAGTTATTGCAAATGGTTCTGAACATTGTGCATTATAGGAGGTTTTAAACTAACTTAGCAAAGGTGTGGTACACAGAGAATTGGGAGAGTTAGATAGCATTAAATTAGGAAATAGTAAAGTATTAGTTGGGGTCAGAATAATAGAACATACTTCGCATTAAGTTGATCTTTCTCTACACCCTAGCTATGATGTAACATTATACTCTGCACTCTCTCGTTTCCTTCTCCATGAATGGTATGCTTTGACTTTATAGCGTGCAAGAAACAATACTTTTCACTGTATACTAATACATTTGACAATAATAAATCAAATGAAATCAGGAATGCAACAAGTTTTATATTAGGGTTAGGATGCACACGTGTGTGAATACTTGGGAGTGTGATAAATAGGGTTGGCAATCTGCAAACGAAGATAGCCACGTGGAAATGTGGTGCAATAACGATAACAGAAAACTGCCTCAGAGAAAGGCAGGACCAGGTACAAAATATTTCTGGATAGAAGGTGTTCAGGAAAGATAGGCAAGGAAAGTAGGAAATGTCACAATACTGATTAAGGAGAACACTACAGTGCTGGAGAGAGTGGATGTTCTAGAGGTATCAAGGAAAGGATTTATTCTGGTGAAAGGTCAGCAGCCTGAACCATCAACTGTTTCTCTCCATAGATGCTGCTTGATCTGCTGAGATTCGGTTAGTGCTAAGAAACAAGAGAGGTACCTTTAGATTGTTGGGTGTATTCTACATAACTGGTGACACGGATATAGATGAAGAAATTTGCAAGCAAATTGTTAAGGAGTGCAAGAAAAGTCAGAGCTCATGGAATAAACGGGACAGCAACAACACGGATATGAAATTGGATGGTCACAGGAAACAGAGCACTCTCTGCGGACAAATGGTTGTAAGTTAGGATGAGAGGAAGGTGAATAATGCATTGCCGCAGGAGTTCGTGTTAGGACTCTTGCTTTTTGTCATTTACATTCATGGCCTAAACTTGGGAGTACGTTGCACAACTTCAAAATTTGGGATGGTAGAAAATTTGGAAGCACTGTGAGGAGGAAAGCGATAAGGAAAAGGAAATAGAAAGATTGATAAACTGGGTAGACAAATGACAGATGAAATTTAATGCAGAGAAGTGCGAAGTGATTAATTTTGTTGGGAAGAATGAAGAGGCAATACAAAATAAAGGGTACAATTCAAAAGGGGTGCAGGTAAAAAGAGACCTGAGAGTATATACATGCAATAATCATTGAAGGTGGCAGGGCAGGTTAATAAAACATATAGAATCTTGAGCTTTATTAACAGTAGCACACAGGACAAAAGCAAGGAATTTTGATAAACGTGTAGAAAGTGGTGGTTCGGCTTCGACTAAAACATTGAGTGCAGTTCAAGGCACCATACTTTAGGAAGGATGTGGAGGCATTAAAGAGACTGCAGAAAAGATTCATGAGAACGGCTCCAGGGATGAGAAACTTCGACAACCGGACTGAGATTGGAGAAACTGAGGCTGTTCTCCTTGGAGAAGGGAAGATTAAGAGAAGATTTGATAGCGATATTCAAAATCATGGGTAGATAGGGAGAAATTTCCCCATTAGTGGCAGGGTCGAGAATCAGAAAACACAGACCTTGGGTAATTGACAAAAGAAGCAAAGGTGACAGGAAGAAAGTAATTTTTATGCAGCGAGTGGTTAGCATCTTGAATGCACTGCTGGATTTAATTGAGGTTTTCAGAAGAGAACTGAATAATGATCTGTAAAGAAAAAAAATGCAGGGCTCATGGAGATTCTACGATGGTACAGCTCCATCTCAATATTGGCTCTCCAGTACTCCAGCTCGAAAGGGATGATCCGCAATTACTACAAGATGCAGTTCAGCAAGGTCTGATTATCAATAGTCAAAACAGCTGTTCACCAAGTACACTGAAGTCTGCATGCCGTGGCCTTGAGGGAGTGAAGATGTGCCTAGCCAGAGGAACAACTGATATGCAAGACAGCAAACCTTTTACTGAAGACCAAGAGCATCAAAAGGTGGCAATGAGGTAATCGCTGAGTAATCACTAAATATCTTCTATCATAACCAAATAAAGGGAATGCATATAAGGGTACATTCAGAGTTAAGACAAAGAACCTGTGCATACATTTCATGCCCCACAGTGCATCCTCATTTTTGCATTGTAGTCACTATTGTTACATAGGGAAAATTGCAGCAAATTGCTCATTATCTAGATAATTAGCGTGGTATTGGCTCAGGAGGCAATAGTGACCATGATATTGGAAAATACTTCCATTTATGTTGTGCCTTTCACGACCACAGAATGTGCCAAAAAGCTTTACAGCAAATGAAATATCTTTTGCAGGATAATCTCCACTTTATTGTTGGAAGGAACCAATGCTCCAATTCTTTAAATAATAACAAATTTCCTTTTGTGCATGTGGATAGGGCTGTCATGTCAGAGCTGAAGAACAGCACTGCTTCAGCCCAACAATGAAATATCAACATCAACTTGAATTTGTGTGGCGCCTCTTCAATGGTAAAACAATCCAAGGCATTTCAAAGGAAGAACATCAGACAAAATCTGACACTAAACACCGAGGTATCAGTGCAGATGACCCAAGGTTGAGAGTTGGTTCTAAGGAATAGTTTAAAAGAGGAGGAGGAGGTAGAGAAGGTTTCAGGAAGGAATTCCACAGCTTAGGGCGGCACGGTAGCACAGTGGTTAGCACTGCTGCTTCACAGCTCCAGGGTCCCGGGTTCAATTCCCGGCTCGGGTCACTGTCTGTGTGGAGTTTGCACATTCTCCTCGTGTCTGCGTGGGTTTCCTCCGGGTGCTCCGGTTTCCTCCCACAGTCCAAAGATGTGCGGGTTAGATTGATTGGCCAGGTTAAAAATTGCCCCTTAGAGTCCTGAGATGTGTAGGTTAGAGGGATTAGTGGGTAAAATATGTGGGGGTAGGGCCTGGGTGGGATTGTGGTCGGTGCAGACTCGATGGGCCGAATGGCCTCCTTCTGCACTGTAGGGTTTCTATGATTTCTATGATTATGCGGCTGAAGAGATCGCCACTAATGGTGGGACAAAGGATATCAGGAATGCAGAAGAAGCCAGAATTGGAGGAGTACAATTGAAGGTTGCAGTCCTTTTTGGTTTGATTTATTGTCACATGTATTGGCATACAGTGAAAAGTATTTTCTTGCGTGCTATACAGGCAAAGCATACCGTACAGAGGGAAGGAAAGGAGAGAGTGCAGAATGTAGTGTTACAGTCATAGCTAGGTTGTAAAGAAAGATCAACTTAATGCGAGGTAGGTCCATTCAAAAGTCTGATGGCAGCAGGGAAGAAGCTGTTCTTGAGTCAGTTGGTACCTGGAGGTTGGGGCAAGGTCACGGAGGAAACTGAACTTGGGAACAAGAACTATAAATTGAAATGTTGCTAGACTAGGATCTAATGTAGATCACATGCATGATGATTGGACAGGATGGTGAATGCTAGGATATAGGGAGCTTGGGTTTCCCGCAGGATTAGGTTGGAGTCTCCAGCAATTGAAGATCAATCTCCCGGACACTGTTGTGTTCAATCCTTGAGGAAAAAAAATCAGTGACATCAAAAAAGATAGTTCTTCATACATTTCTCTTTACCAGATATTAGAATATTGAAAGGGAGGAAAAAAAATGGCTGTTTGGCTGACTGTCGGTTATTATCCAATTGGATAACGAGACTTTTAGCTTTCCAACTGGCGTTGGCTGATCAGTGGCTGGAGCATGGGGATGGGTCACGTGACAAAACTTCCAGGAATAAATTTAATTACTGTTGGCAACTCTATTGGGAGCAGAATTTTGGATGAGCTCAAGTTGGCCAGGAAAGTATTAGAATAGCTGAGTCTGGGGCTAACAAATGCATGGAAGGGCTTGAGCAGCAGATGGGCTGAGGCAGAGATGGACACGGGTGATCTTATGGAGGTGGAAGAATGTTTGGGCAATGGCAGGGACGCAGGGTTGGAAGCTCAGTTCAGGCTCAGATAGGCTGCCAGCATTACAGACTGTCCAGTTCAGCCCAAGACACTGGTCAATCAGTGATTGATATGGAGTTTGTGGGGGGGGAGGGGGGAGTGGAGACGCTGAGGACAATGTCTTCCTAGATTATGTGCTCAAGTCTGTTGTGAGGCTTGAAGCCACAGCCTTCTGACTCCAAGGATTGCTGCCAGCTGAACCTAACTGACAGAAATATTAGAATAGATAGCTCTAATAGGATTCTTGGACAGGCACAGACACAGAGGGACAAATGGTCTCATTCTCCAGCCTAATATTCCCATTATCTCATCCAATTGTATTTCGCCAGCCCTGACATATTTGCCTCATTGGATTAATGCACTAATCAAGACAAACACATCTTTTTCACTGTGTTTTGACCAAAACTGAAATAAACACTGCTATCTGACCAGTGCATTGTTAAATCTGAGCAATAAATTCTGTTAACTTTATTCTACCACTTTGTCTATATATGCAAGCATTCTATTATTGTTCTAAATCAATCTGCAATACTGTATGAGTATTGCTCTTTTTTAAGTATCTTTGTGCTAATTCAGCTTCATTCATTACATATTTATGTCCCACAGTTTTTCAATTGCTTAAGTATAGCTTAAAATTTATTAATGCTATAATTCATTTGCTTCATGTCTGCCAATTGCTCAACTGTTCTCAATCCTTCTGCAAATTTTTGCTGCATCTTCATTCTCTACTACTGTCCTTACTTCCGTCTCATCAGCAGATTTAACCTGTTTGCAGCCAGGTTTCATTGACACAGATAAGGGATTATTGGGGTCCAAACTCCTGATTTTTGTGCGATTCAGTTTCACGCTCGACTCCTAAATGGCATTCACAAGTACTCTTGGGAAAGGCGGTCTCCGTGTGGTGTGGCAAAAAAGAAAAACGGAGTCATTTATACAGAACAAGTTTACAATGTTGCAACACTATCAAGGAAAGCTTTCCCCTCTGCTTCCAATTTATGAGTCGCTACTCATATTCAGTCTCACATTTCGATCCTGCATTTCTGCAGCTTTAGGATAAATTAGAAGTCTTCCACATTTTCAATAGTTTAGGTTCATTGAGTTTACAACACAAAGAAAGGGCATTCTGCCCATCTATGTTGGCTCTCTGAATGAGCTCTCCACTTAATCCAACTCGCATCATCTAATCTAATCTCGATTTAGATCAGATAGAATTTGGAAAAATTATTTTTCCTTTTCCCATTTCATCGCTACTGGATAAATATGGTGCATTTTTTTTCTGGTGGCCATTCCGTATGATTACAATCGTCTAACTTGTCCTTGCGTTCCCCAAACCACCTGAGCAAAGAGACCAACAACAGTTCACAGCATCTATCAGGCACAAACCTTTTCTCCCATGGTTTTCTGCTCCCTGCATCATTGGCACACAGGAGCAGAATTTTAGCCTTAACATATTCATTACAATCTTATCAATTAATTAAATTGAGCACCATTGCTACTTTAACAGGGTGTTGTGTTGGGTGTTGGTGAGACCACATTCGGTGTACTGTGTCCAGTTTTGGTACCCTTATTTGAGGAAGGATGTGGTGGCATTGGAGGCAGTTCAGAGTAGGTTCACACAATTGATTCTGGGGATGAAAGAGTTGACCCATGAGGAAAAATTAAACAGTTTGGGCTTATATTCGCTGGAGTTTAGAAGTATGAGAAGGGATCTGGTCAAGGTATAGAAAGTTTTAAAAGGGATTGATAAAGGAAATGTAGACCAAATGTTTCCCCTTCTTGAGCATTCTAGAACAAAAGGTCACAGGTATAGGTTGAGAGGCGGTAGATTTAAAACTGAAATGAGGAGGAACTACTTCTCACAGAGGGTGGTGAATTTGTGGAACTCGCTATCCCATGGCACGGTGGAGTCTGAATCATTGAATGGTTTCACGAAGGAGACAGATATATTTCTAATAAAAAACGGGTTGAAGGGATATGAGGAATAGGTAGGGAGGTAGATTTGAGACCAGGAAGAGATCAGCTATGATTGAATGGCAGAGCAGGCTCGGAGGGCTGAATTTGCCTACTTCTGCTCCTATTTCCTATGTTCCTATGTTTAATTTAGTTTCCTTTTACAGCCTGCTTTCCTACTTTTTAAAGTTTTAGTATCTGCACACCCTGTCCATTATCCCTTTGATTCCTTTTAAAACCTGTGCTGCTAAGTATATGTTTCCTCTTACGCTTTCAAAATGAATTACCTCACAGTGCTCCACGATAAATTGCCTCTGATACCTGGTCAGTGTACTCATCTGCCTATGTTCTTTTGAAAGTCGCTCATCATGTTAACAATTAAAAATGTTCACTATTTTGGTGCTTCCTGAAAATGGTTTTACGAAATGACACCAGAAGGAATGTCATTTCCAATTTTAATCAGCCACGGAGAAAAAGCCATCAAGAAGGCTCTTCAGTCATGGCTGTCCACATTATATCCATCTTGGTTGCTTATGTTAGTGGTATACAGATGTTCCACTGCCCAACTAAGGAAATGCACCATTTTGTCCTTCACTTAGAGTAGACACTCTCACCTGAGTCACATGGTTGTGGTTTTGGTCTCAGGTTGTGGTCTCAATTCCAGGGACCGGTTGGTACTTCAATGGAGTAGTGCCAGAGTGTTGCAATCTCGGAGGAGCCATTTTCTGAATGAGATGTTAATCCAAGGTCCAGCCTGTTCTCTTAAATGGATCCAGAGACACAGTTGAAGCAGATAGGTGTTTTCCTGTTGTCCCGACCAATTTTCATCCTTCTGCCAATATTATGAAACCAGATTATCTCGTTGTCATCTCAGTGCTGTCTATGTCTTTGCTGTATGCAAGTTGACGTTACAGTGGGACGAATTCAAAGTATTCAAGTAGCTGTAAAGTGCTTTGGGAGTTCTTGTGGTCATGACTGGTGATGTGTACATGCAACTTCTTTGATTTTTTTTCCTCTCCCTGTTTTAAAATGTGGGTGTTGAACTGAGCAGGGCTGACTATTTCTCTCAGAATGATTGTCAAGCAATGCTTCACCCATCCTTGATCCTTGTCTCCACCCTAAGATATGTACTGTTTGAGCCAACCGATTTGGAACAGAATAGAATCCCTACAGTGCAGAAGGAGGTCATTCGGCCCATCAAGTCTGCACTGATGCTCCGGTAAAGCATTGCACCCAGGCCCATCCCCTACCCTATCCCTGTAACCCCACATATTTACCTTGCTAATCCCCCTAACCCATACATCTTGGGACACAAAAGGGCAATTTACCTTGGCCAATCAACCAAACCTGTACATCTTTGAAATGTGGGGGGAAACAGGAGCACCCAGAGGAAACGCATGTCGAAACGGGGAGAACGTGCAAAACTCCACACAGACAAACACCCAAGGTTGGAATCGAACCCGTTCCCTGGAGCTGTGAAGTAGCAGTGCTAACCACTGTGCCACCCATTTTATTAGCCTAAAACCAATAAACGTGATCTGCCAGATGTTTACTGCTCACTGATTATTATTGCCACTTCTTTCATTGATTTATTAAGATAAGCTCATGTCGGTGCTCATGTTTACATGTACCAGTGCCCTGATCTGAAATATTCATACCACTCCAAGTAAGCAAGGTATTGAATAATGTGAGCAATTATGCAAACTGCAGCCTTTAAAAATCACAAAACTGATTAGCAAACCTTTTCCTCTGCTTGCGAAAATAAAAGAGAGAAAAATTGGGCTGAATTTTCATCGCAAGGCAGAGGTGCATTTGGCAGAGGTGCATTTGGCAGGGGGAGGTGGCAGCATTTCCTGGCTCCCAGCCAACTTTCAGGTCTGCCGTTTTGTTCCCACCTCCAGCAGCAGGGGATATCAATTGAGGGCATTTTTCACACACACCATTTGGATTTTCCAGCTGGAGCACAGGACCCCTGAAGTGGCTGGAATTTTTGGATGGAATGGTAGGAAATCCCTTGGCAGCAGGCAAGGA
This sequence comes from Mustelus asterias, assembly GCF_964213995.1. NCBI lineage: Eukaryota > Metazoa > Chordata > Chondrichthyes > Carcharhiniformes > Triakidae > Mustelus > Mustelus asterias. The sequence goes on from NC_135807.1 coordinate 24,064,879, forward strand.
TGACCAGCAGTGTATCTGGAAAAGCAACCCAGTGGGTCTGATAGACTGCAATGGGGTAATTTGTATCATTTACAAGACTTTGTTTTGAGGTCCCCCCCCCATCTCTTTCACTGTGGGTCTGGCCGTCAGCCAGAGCCTTGGGTACTCACATCGGCCCTTTGTAATTGGGTGAGGCTCTCAGAGACGGCCTCATAATCATCAACTTCCTTGACAATCTCCTCCTGGGCCCCTTGCAGAGTCACGTTTGGGTTACTGACCTGGAATACAGCCCCCATTGTGTCACAATTCATCAATTTGATTTTACTCACGAATAATTCATTCCATAGTATACGCACACACAAGTAATTGAAGCAAAGTCCATTGCATCTCCGAGGGGAAAGGAGATAAACAATTGAAGCAGTTGAAGAAGGCAGTGAGATTAATTGGTGCTCAAACAAAAGCCGAAGACATGGTAGCTTGAATCATCGCCTTCTATGCTAGAAATTTCTATGGAACTGATGAGATATCTGTTCTGCTCAGTGAAGACAACATACAAAGCATCAATTGTCCCGAAATACAAAACACAGAAATGCTTCCAAATCTTTTCAAATGAAAGTTTTGGAGTTTCCACTTTGAAAGATCCATAATTAATACTAAAATGAGGTTTGCTAGGAAGTACAAACAGGTCGAGGTCAGTCAGCCTCAGTTTTTTTTTTAGTATACACATAGACATGGAAATGCAGTAAAACAGAAGATGTTGGATAAAGTCAGCAAGTCTGGCAGTATCTGCGGAGGGAGAAACAGAGTTAATGTTTCAGGTTTACCGAACAGTTAACTGTGCTTCTCTCTCCGTTGATGCTGCCAGATCTGCTGAATTTATCCAGCATTTTCTGTTTTATTTAAGATTTCCTGCAAGTGCAGCATTTTATTTTCATTATGGAAATGCAGTAGTTAACTTAGAGCCTTGCATACTGCCTGCACTATTGATAGAAAGTCGCCGAGATTCATTATCTCAGTCTCTTTGGAGAGATCAGCTTACAGGTTCAAGAGTGGTGAACAGGAATATTAGGACATTTAATATCCCTTTAGAGTAAACGGTTGTGAAATTCTAACACATTGACCTTGACTTCAAATGGCTAGGACAAGCGTATCCTAACATCACCACACATTGTTCTATCGTGTCAGTCAAGGTAACTTATGTTACCAGCTAGATAAATCAGGAGTTTGCTGCATAGCAATCAGAGGAGCCCATTGATGCTTAGTGGGCTTGCCCTTCTGCCATTTAATGGCTAGGAGTGATGACTGATGCTAAGGGTACATTCGTTCCCAAAGGCAACTGTTGATGGGGACAAATGGACAAATGCAATAAGTGTGTGAGGGAGTGGGTTTGGGGTGGGGGGGGGTGGAATTAAATGCCAGGGCCAGCTAGCCTGCCCCCAGCAATGAAGGTGATGGGGTAGGGGATTGGAGACAGGGAGAAACAAATGAGTGGGGGCTGCGGGGTTGTGAAGACCTTGGGAAGGCCTCTAATGGGCACAGGGGACCTGTAAAGTTGTCAGCCTGGACAAATGTCATGGGACTCTTCCACCACAGTTTTAATCCCCAACGGGTGGGGAGCCACTTGATGGAGGGATGGTGTCTGGGGCATGGTGTCCAATTCTATGATCCCCTACACCCATAGCAATCTCCTCCTAGAACACGAGGGGGAGTGCATTACATCCAGTCCATTCAATCTTTCACTCTCCACAGGCACTGCCTGACTTGCTGAATATTTGCAAAATTTTCTTTTTATTGAATATTTAAGAGAAAATCAGAGTTCTGTCATGAAAATTGCTTATGCCAAGCCCTATCAAAGATAAGGAGCCCTCAAGCTGAAGCTAACCAGCTCGCTCTCAAGAGGTTATGCCCCCACCTGCGCAGAATTCACCAACAATATGCCTGGGACACATTTAGCTTGGTCATATGCTAAGGGTTGGGCTGAAAGGTTGGGGACATGCCCGCCCTTAAATTGGCCAGTTCACACCATTTCAATTTTCAGCCAATGGGCCTTTAGTTATTAAAAGGCAAGCTTTCCAAAAGGGTGATCTGCCTCAGAGCTCTGACCTCTGACTGGCAGTACCAGCAGCTACACACAAAGCGGTGGGCATTATCAGCACTACAGCTAGGCTGAGGAAGACATCTTCAGCGATGGACCTAGACCTCCAGTTGAGTTCAGGATCTCAGCTGGGAGATGACTTTGAGGAGGATTAGAGGATGGGGTAGGTTGCATGTTGGACAGGTGGGTGTGGGGGGGAGGGGAGGGGGTTAATTATTGTCAGCAATTTTCAGATGATACCAAATGAGTTTGAGAGAGGAGAGAGGAAAAGTGAACGACAGTCCACTTTGATATGGGAATACGTTTAAAGTTTATTTATTATTAAATTGCAGTGAAGTTACTGTATAATTCCCCTAGTCGCCACTGTTTGGGTCAATGCACCTAACCAGCGCGTCTTTCAGACCGTGGGAGGAAATCGGAGCACCCGGAGGAAACCCACGCAGACAAGGGGAGAATGTGCAAACGCCACACAGACAGTGACCCAAGCCGGGAATTGAACCCGGGTCCCTGGCGCTGTGAGGCAGCAGTGCTAACCACTATGCAACCGCGCCACTCGTATGGAAGTACCTTGATTTAAAAATCTGCATGTGAACAGTACTATACCAGATGAAAATTAATAGAGAAATGTGAACTCCTACTCTTAGGAAGAAGGCAATGGAAAAGACGCAACGTTTTACACCATTGAAGATTACGAGACACACTTAACGAACGGTATTGAACTGGCTAACAGAGGCTAAAAGAGATAAACGAAAAATTATAGATTCAACAGCTCCTGTCGATATGGAGCAACAATCAATAAAGTGACCGTCATGCTGAGCCATTCTGTAAAAGCAATAAGATACTTACCGAAAGCACTTGTGTTGGCATGATAGGGTGCTTTCGAGCTGGGCACCTCCTGATTGTGAAACTCAGTTCTGGTTAACAAGGTTCAAGGAAAATATCAGAGTGCAGAACACGATGAACAGATGAGTCAGACAGATAACACAGTGTAAAGAGGATTCCAAATTAAGGAAAGATTTGAAAAGTGTGCACTTAGGCATGAAAGTAAGACTGTATCATACAAGGAAAGAATTGAGTTAGAGTAGAATAGTGGGCATTCATTTTAGCACTGCATGCATGCAAGTTGGAAGTAAAGCATTTCTGATAAGGAACTGAATAGTCTTAGCTTTATAAAGCTCAACTTTGGAGGAAATCCGCATCCACTACTAAATTCATTCCATCTAACGAGCGCACAGTCATTTTTGATAGAAGTCCAAAGTCAAGTTCTAATCCCTCCTACCACATTTCAATGGACATGCAAACATACATAATCGGGGTAGTCACTCGGCTCTTCAAGCCTGCTCCATCATTCAATAAGATAACGGCGGATCCGGCTGTAACCTCCCGCCTACCCCCAGTAACATTTCAGTCCCTTGTTTATCAAGAATCTATCTCGCTCTGCCTTGAAAACATTCATAGACTGTAAGAGCAATCTTACCAAAAAATATTCTAAGTGTCCAACTAGTGTGAAAACGTGAGAGTTTCAGACATGTTTTTTCAGTGAGAGAAAAAAAATCAAATCTTTTTGACACTTTGTTAAAATAAGGCAAAATAGGGGAAGTTAACTGAGTCTAATCACCCTGGGAATCCAGTTGCTAACTGACAGAGTGTGCTATTGCACATGCGCCCTGATCTCCCAGCACACTGTGTTAAGGGTACACACTATGCTGGGAGCTTGTCACTCCCCCCCCCCCTCCCCCCCGCCCCCCCCCTCCCACCGATTGCCAGCCCATTCACGGCCCCCACCCGATCAACCACCATCTCCAATTGTGCACCTCTGTCCGATCACCACCCAATTGCAGAACCCCAACCCATACCTGGCCGACCACCGCCCCCCGATTCCCCCGCCCCCCCCTTGATTGCCACCCCCATTCACCCTCACCCGATCAATCACCGTCTTAGCGATCCCCGGTGCAGATTGAGCAGCCTACACACACTGCCTCCTCTTCAGGCCCTGCATCACCTTAGTTCCGCCCTCCCCATAGGCCCCGCTGCTTGGTACTGCCTGGTGCCTGGTGGGCAGTGCCAGGATTCCCAGCGGACATTATCAGGATGCCAGGCAGGCAGTGCCTGGATGCCAGGTCCCAAGGGACACTGCCCATTCCTACTCCCGACCACCCACCTCTATGGCCCCAGGTTCCACCGGTAAGGCCATCACATCTGGTCCCCATTGCTGGGAGCCATACATGATCATCACCTGTAGGACTTACACCAGCAAGGCCATTAAGGCAAGTGAGCCAGACGATTGCATTTTGAGCTCACTAATAATATTAAAATCAGGTCGTACATATTTAAATAAGCCTCACGCCCAGGTTCCCTCATTACACCAGCAGATCGGGGCCGGTAAGATCGAGAGGTAAGAAATAGGGTGCAAACCCAGTTTTTCTCCTCTCTCGTGATCTTAACGGCCGGCTCGCCACGATGATCGACCGGCGTGTCGAGCCAGTAAGATCGCCCCCCTCTACTTTTTTTAATTCACACATGGGACATAGACATCGCTGGCTGGTCAGTATTTATTGCCCATCCCTCGTCACCCTTGGAGGGTAGTTAAGAGTCAACCACATTGCTGGGGCTCTGGAGTCACTTGTAGGCCAGACCAGGTAAGGATGGGAGGTTTCCTTCTCTAAAGGATATTAGTGAACCAGATGGGTTTTTCCAACAGTCAACAATGGATTCATAGTCATCAGTAGATTCTTAATTCCAGATATTTTTTATTGAATTCAAATTCCACCACCTGCCATGGCAGGATTTGAACCCGGGTCCCCAGAACGTTAGCTGAGTTTCTTCCACTGCCATTTCAGGAAGGAGTTCCAAAAACACACTACCCTCAGAAAAAATTATCACCTCAGTCCTAAATGTGCGACTCATTTTGAAACAGTGACCCACCGTTCTAGATTCTCCCACAATAGGAAACTTCCTCTCTGCATCCATTCTGTCAATATCTCTCGGAATCTGATAGGTTTTAATCAAATCATCTCTTAATCTTCTAAATTCCAGCAGACACAAGCCTAGATTGTTCAATCCTTCCTCATAAGATAGCCTGTCGGTTCCTATTATTAGTTTTGTAAAACCATCTCTGAACTGCTGTGGATGCATCCGCATTCTTCCTTAAATAAGGGGACTATTACTGTACACAGTTCTCCAGTTGTGGTCTCACCAGTGTCCTGCACAACTGAAGCCATAAGCTGTGGAATACCTTTCTATGACTCTGTGACTCTATCTCACATTCCTTTAAGACGCTCTTTCAAACCTACCTCTTTGACCAAGCTTTTTGTTATCTTAACTAATATGTTCTTATGTGACTCATAGAATCTCTACAGTGCAGAAGGAGGCCATTCGGCCTATCGAGTCTGCACCGCCCAGGCCCTGTAACACCACATATTTACCATGCTAATCCCCAACACTAGGGTCAATTTAGCATGGTCAATCAACCTAACCCGCACATCTTTGGATTGTGGGAGGAAACCGGAGCACCCGGAGGAAACCCACACAAATACGGGGAGAATGTGCAAACTGCACACAGACGGTCACCTGAGGCTGGATTTGAACCCAAGTTCCTGGTGCTATGAGGGAGCAGTGTTAACCACTGCGCCACCGTACTGCCCAGTGTCATGTTTTGTTTGATAACGTTCCTGTGAAGCACCTTGGGATGTTTCATTACTTTAAAAGCACAATATAAAAATCTGTTATTTTTGATGTTGTCTCATTTGCACGTCTTACTCCTTTAATTTTCTTATCCATTCTCATTTCTGTCAGTTAACCATCTCCTGTTCTCTTCCTAATCACTTTACTGGCCCTCTTATTTCTGCATGTGGTCTTCTGATCACTTTCCCCTCACTCTCATCCTGCTCAGAAGGTTACTGATTTGCAATATCTTGCAATTCCGACAAAAGGCTGAACTTGAAATGATAAATTCCACTTTCCCTTTGCCAAAGATATTTCCTGATATGTTGTGTTTCCAACAATTTCCTGTTTTGTTTCCAAGATCCACTGTATTCTACCTTTTGATAAGCATCTGAAATTTACAATGGAAAGCCAAAAAACCTACAATAAAAAGGTGTTCCTTGGGCGTGAATTTGTGCGAATGTTCAGAGATATTGCACGGGATTTTCCAATCTTGTCCGTGCCTGCCTCTCTGCAAGTGAGAACGGAGAATATGGATTTATAGCCAAACCACCGGAGAGAATCCCAGCCATGTACAAGGTCAGAGGTTTTTGGCAATTATATTTGGCAATTACCACAGGTTACATCTGGAGTGGGAGTGCCCGATATGGAAAGTGGTGCAAAGCAGAGAAAAACGTTCTAATCTCCAACACAGACAGCCATTACCTTGAGCAAAATCATTCAAATTTATTGATTTGCTTTTTGTTGAAACAAACAAAAGAAAGTAACCCAGTTCCACAGCCACTCCTGGAACTCCCTCCCTAACAGTACTGTGGGTGTACTTACACCATGGACTGCAGTGGTACAAAGCAACAGCTCACTATCACCTTCTCAGAGTCTGTTAGGGATGGGCAATAAATGCTGTCTTTTCCAGCGATGCCCACATCCCACACAAGAATGAAAAAAGCTAGTGCCACAGAAGTAATAAAATCGCAGACAAAAAAGATCAAATGGTCTCCCACTTTCATCTACATATAAATCAGAGTAGGCTACTGTCAATGTCCTATAAACAATTTGAACAGATCCAATATATCCTCGAGATTACAGAACTGATAGTACAAAAAATATGGTGAAATGTAACAAAACTATTAGCTCTGTGGAATCCACTCTCTTATGATGTGCAATGGATCCCATGACAATCACAACAGAGAAACTGTCACAAAAAAGATTGATGTCCATCTACTTCATCTTCTACTACCAGACCATTGCATGACACAACAATATTGGAGTTACTGACTAGCCATAGCAATCAATCACTATCAATTAGTCTATAATAGACCTGGGCAAATGGCAAAGAACATTCCCAGTGGTAGACTGCTTGGAGAACCATTGGACCTCCTCAAGAATGCAATCATGTCTCAAATCAACCAAACATCGAAGTCCAAAATATTTTGTGAAATAACTTTACATCAATACCATGGGATCTGCTGCTAACATTTTGTACAGGAGGCTATTCCATGGACTGACCAAAATAATGTTTCCATAATTTGCAAATTTTATTTGTGGCTTCAGAACTGCACAATATCTAGGTAAGGTTCAAATAGTCAACAAACAGAAAGCAAAATAGTTGGTCCATGTGAACAATCTAAACACTCGGCCTGCCCACGGCCAGAAGGCACCAAGAGGTTTTGACTCATGTAGTTGGTGTTTGTATCAGCCATTGTCAATCCTGCAGTGTCTGGAGGAGCTTAGAAAACTATCATTTTCGGTGGCCTGCCCCTCCTCAGCAGGCTACACTAATGAAGACAGGTGCTTTTGTGTCATGCAAATAAGTGCATAAACTAAACTCTAAAAGACACGTTGGTAATACGAGAAACACAGCGATAGCTCCATGAAATGGTGCCTCCTGGCAATGTCTGTGTGTCAGATGTAGAGCAGCGTAGCTTTGAACTTGCTTCAAGGTTGAATTGACAGGATATTCTGATTATGGTAGAAATGTTGCAGCTTGCAAGTGCTCCAGACACTCACTAAAAGCGTCAGGTACTTGTGGAGTTGATTGACAACCAGAAACATATCTATGAAATATTCTGGAAAGGTTACCAAACAGTGAGATTTACCTAAAGGTTGATACCCTTGCCTGGAAGGCCCTCCAAAAGGGTTGCGTCCACTGAAGCTGCTGCCATCGATAGCCCCATACGACATCTTGGCTGTGAATAGAAGGCTGAAGAGCACACCTCTGAAAATGGCTAGAAAAAAAGACAGGACAAGAGAGATATTAGAAACATACTTCGCTCTCAGGATTGCAGTGCTTTTAATCATTAATACAAGTTAATTTTTTTTTACAAACAAACAATACTTAAACTGAAAACCACAACAATGGGAGAGAACTAAAGGTTTTGTTTAGTAATATGACATTAGAATCAGCAAGTCAATCACATTCAAATAGCAACCTCACAAAACTCTCTCTGGAAATGCACCAAATTATATTACAACAAATAAATCCCCAAACTTTAAAATAAAACAACCTAATTTCCAAACCCTCATTCACATACAAGAATAGAGCAAAAAAAATCTTGAAATTTAAAAAGAGAAGTCAGTCAGCAGTGGCAACAAAGTGAAAACATCCAGAGGGAAGATGCCGAGTTATACCAAGGACACAATTATGGAATTCCAAGCATGGGTTACAAATCCCTGGAAAATATGAGAGAAGTTTGTGGTTCTGGGAGAGATTTAGAGACAGCATGAGTCTCCAATTCAACATTAGGTATTTGGAGAGGAAAAATTCACCTTTCTTTTGAATTCATTCGTGGGTGCCACCGGTTGCCTGGCATTTATTGCCCATCCCTAGTTGCCCAAGGGCATTTGCTGTGGCTCTGGAGTCACATGTGGGCCAGATCAGGTAAGAACGGCAGATTTCCTTCCCTAAAGGACATTAGTGAACCAGATGGTTTTTTTCAATAATCAAAAATGGTTTCATGGTCATCAGTAGATTCTTAGTTCCAGATTTTGTTTATATTGAAGTCAAATTCCGCCATCTGCCATGGCAGGTCCCCAGAACATTAGTTGGGTTTCTGGATTGATAATCTAGCGATAACACCACTAGGCCATCGCCTCCCCTGAGGCTTACTGCTCATTGTCAGTTTCTCTGCAACCACACTCACAGGCACCAAACAATTGAACGCCATACAAATAATTCAGTCTTCTGACATTAATTCTGGGGAAGGGCTTCACGACACATTGTTAAAATACAATGCTAATTACAAACATCAAGGATTTTGCAGAGATGAAAATATAAAATCACTGCATTCCTCGGCTACCTTAGTTCATCTGCTGTTGTAATCCTCATCCATGCCTTTTACCTCTATACTTGACTACAGCTGTGTTCTCTAAGCCAGTCTCTCTTCTACACAAACCTGAGTTCATCTAAAACTCTGCTGCTCTCCAAATCCCCACAGAGTCCTATGCATCTGTCACCCCTATGTTCACTAATCTATCCTGGATCCTACCCCTAACTTACATTGGAAATGTAAAGATGTTAAAATTCTCATTCTTGCTTTCAAACTCGTTCATCATCTTGCCCCTCTCCATCTCTGTAATCTCCTCCAGCCAACCGCAAGCTCCTCAATCTCCTGATTCAGGTCTCTTTAGCATCCCCAATTTTCACCATTCCGTCACTGGCAACTGCTGCATATAGATCCTAAGCTCTTGAATTCCTTCCCTCAACCTCTCTACCTACTTATCTCTCGTTCATTAACATGTTCCTTAGAACCTACCACTTTTACCAGGTTTTTGGATCATCAGCCCTAATATCTTTGGTGTTAAATTCTGACGACTAACACTCATGTTTTTTTTTGTTCATTCAAGGAAGGTGGGCTTCACTGGCTAGGCCAGCATTTATTGCCCATCCTTAATTGCCTTTCTGAAGCTGGTGGTAAGTTGCTTTCTTGAACCACTGCAGTCCATGTGGTGCAGGTACATCACACTCCTGACTTGCGCCTTGGAGGCTTTGGGGAGTCAGTAGGTGAGTTACTCACTGCAGGACAGTATTTATATGGTTAATACAGCTCAGTTTCTGGTCAATGATAACCCCCAGGACATTGGGTTGTTAACTGTGCTAAGGTGAACTTAGAGCCAAACATTACATCATATTTATGAACTACAAATTGCAAATTCCTATCAAATACATCTTGCAATATTTCAGTTGGACCTAGCTATCTCAAAGTTTAATGGAAAGCAACATTTAGTCCATGGGGCATGTGTTAAAATAAGAGTACAGTTGGAAAGAACTAAATGAAACCAATGGCCTTCTCATATTTATTGCATTTGCTGTGTGGAAACTGCAAAAGGTGTTGATAAGAACAAAGAACAAAGAAAATTACAGCACAGGAACAGGGCCTTCGGCCCTCCAAGCCTGCACCAACCATGCTGCCCGACATAACTAAAACCACCTACCCTTCTGGGGACCATATCCCTCCATTCCCATCCTATTCATGTGTTTGTCAAGATGCCCCTTAAAAGTCACCATTGTATCTACCTCCCCGGCAGCAAGTTCCAGACACCCACCACCCTCTGTGTAAAAAAAACTTGCCTTGTACATCTCAAAGAACAAAGAACAATACAGCACATCTCCTTGAAACCTTGCCCTCGCACCTTAAACCTATACCCCCTAGTAAATGACTCTTCCACCCTGGGAAAAAGCTTCTGACAATCCACTCTGTCCATGCCCTTCATAATCTTATAGACTTCTATCAGGCGGCCCCTCAACCTCTGTTGCTCCAGTGAGAACAAACCACGTTTCTCCAACCTCTCCTCATAGCTAATGCCCTCCATACCGAGCAACATCCTGGTAAGTCTTTTCTATACCCTCTCCAAAGCTTCCACATCCTTTTCGTAGTATGGCGACCAGAATTGAACACTATATTCCAAGTGCGGCCTAAATAAGTTTTTTCAAGCTGCCAATGCATGACTTGCCAATTTTTAAACTCAATGCCCCGGCCGATGAAGGCAAGCCTGCCATATGCCTTCTTGACTACCTTCTCCACCTGCGTTGCCACTTTCAGTGATCTGTGTAACTGTACGCCCAGATCCCTCTGCCTATCAATACTCTTAAGGGTTCTGCCATTTACTGTATATTTCCTATCTGTATTAAACCTTCCAAAATGCATTACCTCACATTTGACTGGATTAAACTCCATCTGCCATCTCTCTGCCCAAGTCTCCAACCAATCTATACCCTGCTGTATCCTCTGAAGGTCCTCATCGTTATCCGCAAATCCACCAACCTTTGTGTCGTCCGCAAACTTACTAATCAATCTAGTTACATTTTCCCCCAAATCATTTATATATATTACAAACAGCAAAGGGTCCCTGAGGAATGCCACTTGTCACAGCCCTCCATTCAGAAATGCACCCTTCCACGACTACCATCTGTCTTCAATGACCAAGGAAGAAGTTTAACAACACCAGGTTAAAGTCCAACAGGTTTATTTGGTAGCAAAAGCCACACAAGCTTTCGGAGCTGCAAGCCCCTTCTTCAGGTGAGTGGGAATTCTGTTCACATACAGAGCATATAAAGACACAAACTCAATTTACATGAATAATGGTTGGAATGCGAATACTTACAACTAATCAAGTCTTTAAGAAACAAAACAATGTGAGTGGAAAGAGCATCAAGACAGGCTAAAAAGATGTGTATTGTCTCCAGACAAGACAGCCAGTGAAACTCTGTGGGGGTTACAAATAGTGTGCCATGAACCCAATATCCCGGTTGAGGCCGTCCTCGTGTGTGCGGAACTTGGCTATCAGTTTCTGCTCAGCGGCTCTGCACCGTCGTGTGTCGCGAAGGCCGCCTTGGAGAACGCTTACCCGAATATCAGAGGCCGAATGCCCGTGACCGCTGAAGTGCTCCCCAACAGGAAGAGAACAGTCTTGCCTGGTGATTGTCGAGCGGTGTTCATTCATCCGTTGTCGCAGCGTCTGCATAGTTTCCCCAATGTACCATGCCTCGGAACATCCTTTCTTGCAGCGTATCAGGTAGACAACGTTGGCCGAGTTGCAAGAGTATGTACCGTGTACCTGGTGGATGGTGTTCTCACGTGAGATGATGGCATCTGTGTCGATGATCCGGCATGTCTTGCAGAGGTTGCTGTGGCAGGGTTGTGTGGTGTCATGGTCACTGTTCTCCTGAAGGCTGGGTAGTTTGCTGCGGACAATGGTCTGTTTGAGGTTGTGCGGTTGTTTGAAGGCAAGAAGTGGGGGTGTGGGGATGGCCTTGGCGAGATGTTCGTCTTCATCAATGACATGTTGAAGGCTCCGGAGGAGATGCCGTAGCTTCTCCGCTCCGGGGAAGTACTGGACAACGAAGGGTACTCTGTCCACTGTGTCCCGTGTTTGTCTTCTGAGGAGGTCGGTGCGGTTTTTCGCTGTGGCGCGTTGGAACTGTTGATCAATGAGTCGAGCGCCATATCCTGTTCTTATGAGGGCATCTTTCAGCGTCTGGAGGTGTCTGTTGTGATCCTCCTCATCCGAGCAGATCCTGTGTATACGGAGGGCTTGTCCGTAGGGGATGGCTTCTTTAACGTGTTTAGGGTGGAAGCTGGAGAAGTGGAGCATCGTGAGGTTATCCGTGGGCTTGCGGTACAGTGAGGTGCTGAGGTGACCGTCCTTAATGGAGATGCGTGTGTCCAAGAATGCAACCGATTCCGGAGAGTAGTCTATGGTGAGTCTGATGGTGGGATGGAACTTGTTGATGTCATCATAGAGTTGTTTCAGTGATTGTTCACCATGAGTCCAAAGGAAGAAAATGTCATCGATGTATCTAGTGTATAGCATCGGTTGAAGGTCCCGAGCTGTGAAGAAGTCTTGTTCGAACCTGTGCATGAAGATGTTGGCATATTGAGGTGCGAATTTGAAGGGGCTTGCAGCTCCGAAAGCTTGTGTGGCTTTTGCTACCAAATAAACCTGTTGGACTTTAACCTGGTGTTGTTAAACTTCTTACTGTGTTTACCCCAGTCCAACGCCGGCATCTCCACTTCAATGACCAAGGCAGTTCTATATCCACCTTGCTAGCCCACCTCTGATCCCATGCGACTTTACCTTCTGCACCAGTCTGCCATGAGGGACTTTGTCAAAGGCCTTACTCAAGTCCATGTTGATAACATCCACTGCTCTCCGCTCATCAATCATCCTCGTCACTTCCTCGAAAAACTCGATCAAGTTAGTTAGTGAGACACAACCTCCCCTTCACAAAACCATGTTGCCTCTTGTTAATATGTCCACTTATTTCCAAGTGGGAGTAAATACTGTCTCGAAGAATCCTCTCCAATAATTTCCCTACCATTGACTACAGGCTCACTGGCCTGTAATTACCTGGATTATTCTTGCTACCCTTCTTAAACAAAGGAAAAACATTAATGACATTCGTAATTATTGGGATATTTCAGAAGTCATAAAATGCATTATAGTCGAGTAATATGACAAACACAATTAAGTGTTAATGGTGAAATAATTAGAACACAATGGATTTTGAAGGAATCTAAGCATTGAATAAGGAGTGAATGGAGAGATAGTCTGTAATTGCAAAGTTATTACTTCTATATTAAAAAATCCAAACGGGGTTGAAAACACAACTTTTCTAAATGAAGGTCGTGCTTTGCATTTCAGTGAATCCATGAACACAATTATCTTTTTCAATTCTCTGCCTGAAGGTGTGATCATAGTGCCCGTGATCTCCACTATGGACAGGGCAAGGAGACAGGTCTTAAATCCATCCTTCTAGGAACGAGGGTCAAACACTTTTAAAATGCTTTTTGTCGTCTAACTGAAATTATGGATAGTGACAGTAGAGGCTCCAAGAAGATAGGAGCAGGAGGAGGACATTTGGCCCTTCGAGCCTGCTCTGCCATTCATTAAGATCATGGCTGATCATCCAACTCAATAGTCTAATCCTGCTTTCTCCCCATAACCTTTGATCTCATTTGCCCCAAGTGCTATATCCAGCCGCCTCTTGAATACATTCAATGTTTTGGCGTCAACCTCTTCCTGTGGTAATGAATTCCACAGGCTCTCCGCTCTTTGGATGAAGAAATGTCTCCTCACCTCCTAAATTGTCTACCTGAATCCTCAGACTGTGACCCCTGGTTCTGGACTCCCCCACCATCGGGAACATCCTCCCTGCATCTATCCTGTCTAGACATGTTAGAATTTTATAAGATTCTATGAGATCCCCCCTCATTCATCTGAACTCCAACAAAAATAATCCTAACCTCATCTCTCCTCATACATCAGTCCCGCCATCCCCGGAATCAGCCTGGTAAACCTTCGCTGCACTCCCTCGAGAGCGAGAACATCTTTCCTCAGAAAATGAGACCAAAACTGCACACAATATTTTAGGTGTGGCCTCACCAAGGCCCTGTATAGTTGCAACAACACATCCCTGCTCCTGTATTCGAAACCTCTCACAATGAAGGCCAACATGCCATTTGCCTTCTTTACTGCCTGCTGCATCTGCATGCTTACCTTCAGTGACTGATGTGCAAGGACACTCAGGTCCCGCAGCCAATTTACAGCCATTCAGGTAGTAATCTGCCTTCTTTTTTTTGCTTCCAAAGTGAAAAACCTCATTTATCCAAATTATACTGCATCTGCCATTGACTTGTCCACTCACCCAACCTGTCCAGAACATTCTGAAAGATTTCTGCAGTACTTCAAATGTGGCCTAACCAGCGTTCTATACAGCTGCAACATCAGACTTCAGCTTTTATACTCTATACCCTGTCCTATAAAGGCAAGCATACCATATGCCTTCTTCACCACCTGTGCTGCCACCTTCAAGGATTTGTGGACTTGCACACCTAGGTCCCTCTGTGTTTCTATACTCTTGATGGCTCTGCCATTTATTGTATAACTCCCCCCTACATTAGTTCTTCCAAAATGCATCACTTCACATTTATCCGGATTAAATTCCATCTGCCATTTCTCCGCCCAATTTTCCAGCCTATCTATGTCCTGCTGTATTGTCCGACAATGTTCATCGCTATCCGCAAGTCCAGCCATCTTCGTGTCATCCGCAAACTTGCTGATAACACCAGTTACACCTTCTTCCAAATCATTTATATATATCACAAATAGCAGAGGTCCCAGTTCAGAGCCCTGTGGAACACCACTGGTCACAGACCTCCTGCCGGAAAAAGACCCTTCGACTGCTACCCTCTGTCTCCTGTGCCCAAGCCAGTTTTCTACCCATCTAGCCACCTCTCCTTGTATCCCATGAGCCTTAACTTCTTAACCAACCTGCCATGAGGACTTTGTCAAATGCCTTACTGAAATCCATATAGACGACATCTACGGCCCTTCCTTCGTCAACCGTTTTTGTCACTGCCTCAAAAAACTCCACCAAATTTGTAAGGCACGACCTCCCTCTTACAAAACCATGCTGTCTGTCACTAATGAGATTGTTCCGTTCTAAATGCACATACATCCTGTCTCTAAGAATCCTCTCCAACAACTTCCCTACCACGGACGTCAAGCTCACCGGCCTATAATTATCCGGGTTATCCCTGCTACCCTTCTTAAATAACGGTATCACATTCGCTATCCTCCAATCCTCAGGGACCTCACCTGTGTCCAACGAAGGACAAAGATTTCCGTCAGAGGCCCAGCAATTACATCTCGTCTCCCTGAGCAGTCTAGGGTAGATGCCATCAGGCCCTGGGGATTTGTCAGTTTTAATGTTACCTAAAAAACCTAACACTTCCTCCCTTGTAATGGAGATTCTCCCTAACGGGTCAACACCTCCCTCTGAGACACTACCAGTCAACAAGTCCCTCTCCTTTGTGAATACCGATGCAAAGTATTTATTTAGGATCTCCCCTATTCGCCTTGGGTTCTAAGCATAATTCCCTTCCTTTGTCCCTGAGAGGTCCGACTTTTTCCCTGACAACTCTTTTGTTCTGAACATATGAATAAAATGCCTTAGGGTTCTCCTTAATCCTGTCTGCCAAGAACATTTCGTGACCTCTTTTTGCCCTTCTAACTCCCCGTTTGAGATCTTTCCTACTCTCTCTGTATTCCTCCATAAGTCCATTTGTTTTCAGTTGCCTGGACCTAACGTACGCCTCCCTTTTCTTTTTGATCAGATCCTCAATTTCCCTGGTTATCCACGACTCTCGAATCCTACCTTTCCTATCCTTCCTTTTTACAGGCACATGCCTGTCCTGCAGCCTTATCAACTGTTCCTTAAAAGACTCCCACATGCCAGACGTGGACTTACCCCCGAACAGCCTCTTCCAATCAATGGCCACCAATTCCTGCCTAATCCGGCTATAGTTAGCCTTCCCCCAGTTTAGCACCCATACCCTTAGGACAATACTCGTCCTTGTCCATTACTATCCTAAAGTTAACAGAGTTGTGGTCACTATTTGCCACATGCTCCCCTACCGAAACTTTGACGACCTGACCGGGCTCATTTCCCAGAACTAGATCCAGTATAGCCCCCTCTCTAGTTGGGCTATCTACATACTGTTCCAAAGAACCTTCCAGTACGCATTTTACAAATTCCTCCCCATCCAGACCCCCAGCCCAAAGCACTTTCCAGTCTATACCAGGTAAATTGAAGTCTCCCACTACAACAACCCTATTTTTTCTGCACATATCCAGAATCTCCTGACATATCTGTTCCTCCACTTCCCGTGGGCTGTTGGGCGGCCTGTAGTATACCCCCAGCATAGATCCCCACTAGTTATTGCCTGCCAATTTGAAAAGCATCCATTAGTTCCTACTCTTTGTTTCCTCTCTGCCAACCAGTTTTCTATCCATCTCAATACACTTCCTCCAATCACATGCACTTTAATCTTGTATGATAAAAGAGGGTGGTGGTGGATGGAAAATTTTCGGACTGGTGGCAGGTTGCTAGCGGAGTGCCACAGGGATCAGTGCTTGGTCCTCTGCTCTTTGTGATTTTTATTAATGACTTAGAGGAGGGGGCTGAAGGGTGGATCAGTAAATTTGCTGATGACACCAAGATTGGTGGAGTAGTGGATGAGGTGGAGAGCTGTTGTAGGCTGCAAAGAGACATAGATAGGATGCAAAGCTGGGCTGAAAAATGGCAAATGGAGTTTAACCCTGATAAATGTGAGGTGATTCATTTTGGTAGGACAAATTTAAATGTGGATTACAGGGTCAAAGGTAGGGTTCTGAAGACTGTGGAGGAACAGAGAGATCTTGGGGTCCATATCCACAGATCTCTAAAGGTTGCCACTCAAGTGGATAGAGCTGTGAAGAAGGCCTATAGTGTGTTAGCTTTTATTAACAGGGGGTTGGAGTTTAAGAGCCGTGGGGTTATGCTGCAACTGTACAGGACCTTGGTGAGACCACATTTGGAATATTGTGTGCAGTTCTGGTCACCTCACTATAGGAAGGATGTGGAAGCGCTGGAAAGAGTGCAGAGGAGATTTACCAGGATGCTGCCTGGTTTGGAGGGTAGGTCTTATGAGGAAAGGTTGAGGGAGCTAGGGCTGTTCTCTCTGGAGTGGAGGAGGCTGAGGGGAGACTTAATAGAGGTTTATAAAATGATGAAGGGGATAGATAGAGTGAACGTTCGAAGACTATTTCCTCGGGTGGATGGAGCTATTACAAGGGGGCCTAAGTATAGGGTTCATGGTGGGAGATATAGGAAGGATATCAGAGGTAGGTTCTTTACGCAGAGAGTGGTTGGGGTGTGGAGTGGACTGCCTGCAGTGATAGTGGAGTCAGACACTTTAGGAACATTTAAGCGGTTATTGGACAGGCACATGGAGCACACCAGGATGATAGGGAGTGGGATAGCTTGATCTTGGTTTCAGATAAAGCTCGGCACAACATCGTGGGCCGAAGGGCCTGTTCTGTGCTGTACTGTTCTATGTTCTATGTTCTATGATAATCTCTTGTGCGGGACTTTGTCAAACGCTTTGTGAAAGTCCAAATATACCATATCCACTGGTTCCCCCTTGTCAACTCTGTTAGTGACTTCTTCAAAGAATTCCAACAGATTTGTCAAGCATGATTTCCCCTTCATAAATCCATGCTGACTCTGTCTGATCCTGCCACTGCTTTCTAAATGTTCTGCTATAAAGTCCTTGATAATGGATTCGAGAATTTTCCCCACTACCGATGTTCAGCTCACTGGTCTATAATTCCCTGTTTTCTCTCTACCTCTCTTTTCGAATATTGGAGTGACATTAGCTACCCTCCAATCTGCAGGGACTGTTCCAGAGTCTATAGAATCCTGGAAGGTAACCACCAATGCATCCGCTACTTCTAGAGCCACTTCTTTAAGTACTCTGGGATGTAGATTATAAGGCCCTGGGGATTTATCCGCTTTCAGTCCCATCAATTTTCCCAGCACCATTTCTTGATCTCCCTCAGTTTTTCCCTCTCACTAAATCTTGCATTCTCCAACATTTCTGGCATCTGATTTGTGTTCTCTTTTGTAAAGACAGAACTAAAGTATGTATTCAGTTGTTCGGCCATTTCTCTGTCCCCTATTATACATTCCCCATTTCTGTCTGTAGGGGACCTACATTTGTCTTCACGAACCTCTTTCTCTTCACGTATCTATAGAAACTCTTAGTGTCAGTCTTTATGCTCCCTGCAAACTTACTTTCGTACTGTATTTTCCCCTTCTCAATCAATCCCTTGGTCCTTCTTTGCTGAATTCTAAACTGCTCCCTATCCTCAGACCTCGTATTTTTCTTGGCCAATCGGTATGCTTCTTCCTTAGATCGGATACGCTCTCTAATTTCCTTTGTAAGCCATGGATTGGCCCTCTTACCCATTTTGCTCTTGTCCAGACAGGAATAAACAGTTGCTGCAGTTCGCCATGCGTTCCTTGAGTGTTTGCCATTGTCTATCCACTATCGTCCCTTTAAGTAACTCTCCCCAATCTATCAAAGCCAACTCATGCCTCATTTCCTCATGGTTTCCTTTATTAAGATTTAGCACCCGAGTCAACTACTTCACTCTCCATCTTGATAAAAATTTCTATCATGTTTTGGTCGCTCATCCCCAAGGGTCTCGTACAGTTAGATTAGCAATGATTCCCTTCTCATTACACAGTACCCAGTCTAAGCTGGCCTGCTCTCTAGTTGGTTCCTCCACATATCGGTCAAGACAACTATTCCGTATACACTCCAAAAATTCCTCCTCTACGGCACTGTGGCTAATTTGATTTGTCCAATCTATGTGCAGATTAAAATCATCCATGATCACCGATATCCCCTTATCACATGCATCACTAATTTCATGTTTAATGCCATTCCAAACATCACCACTGCAGTTTGTGGGTCTATATATGACACCCACTAATGTTTTTTGCCCCTTGGTATTTCTCAACTCTACCCATACAGACTCCACGTTATCAGAGCCAATATCCTTTCTCACTATTGTGTTAATTTCCTCTTTAACCAGCAGTGCCACTCCACCACCTTTTCCTTTATGCCTGTCCTTCCTAAATATTAAATACCCTGGGACAATCAATTCCCATCCCTGGTCACCCTGCAGCCATGTCTCCGTAATCCCAATTATATGGTACCCGTTTATATTTATCTTGGGGACAAGTGGCTAACAGCAAAGTGATGGAGACTCCACAAGTGCAAAGAAATGTACAGCAAAAACCAGGGTGCATAGAACCCTGTCCCCAAAGGATGCTTGTGGTGAACACTCTAGTCAGACCCCTGAGGAACAATCTGATAAACGTCGAGTCTTCAGCCTAAAGATATGTTGAGATTTTATAGAGGTATATGACATACATATTAACAGAAGTCAAACCCATTCATATACTCAATAAGAGGGCACATATTCAAGATTCTGAATGAAAAGTTTACAACCTAAATCTGTTAATTTAATTTTATTTTACACAGAAGATTTCCAGCAACTAGAATGAGTTGTCAAGAATGATTGAGGCCAAGACAATAAAATCATTTTAAAACAATTACATTTTGAAATGAAAATCAGCACTGCAGTATCACAGAATTGTTACACTGCAAAAGGAGATATTTGGCCCATCATGTCTCCACCAGCTCTCCAAACGAGCATCATAACTTAATTTCATTTCCCTGCCTTTTCATCATACCTCTGCACAATCTAATGCCCTTTCAAATGCCTTAGTGGAACCTGCCTCCACCACACTCCCAGGCCGAACCACTCACTGTGTGAAAAGTTTTTCTCATATCGCATTTGTTTTTTTTTGCAAATCACGAAATCTGTGCCCTCTGGTTCTCGATCCTTTTATGAGCATGAAATACTTTTCCCCTTCTCCTCTAAACAGTCCCCTCTGGATTTTGAACATCTCTATCAAATCTCCTCTTAGCCTTCTCCTTTCCAAGGACAACAGCCCCAACTTTCCCAATCTATCCTCAAAATTGAAGTTTCTCAACCCTGGAACCATTCCTATAAAACTCTTCTGTACGCTCTCTGATACTAAAGAACAAAGAACAGAGAAAATTACAACACAGGAACAGGCCCTTCGGCCCTCCAAGCCTGCACCGACCATGCTGCCTGACTGAACTAAAACCCCCTACCCTTCCAGGGATCATATCCCTCTATTCCCATCCTATTCATGTATTTGTCCAGACACCCCTTAAAACTCACTGTTGTATCTGCTTCCGCCACCTCCCCTGGAGTTCCAGGCACCCACCACCCTGTGTGTGAAAAACTTGCCTTGTCCATCTCCTTTAAACTTTTCCCCTCACACCTTAAACCTATGCTACCTAGTAATTGACTCTTCCACCCTAGGAACAAGCTTCTGACTATCCACTTTGTCCATGCCCCTCAACATCTTGTAGACTTTATGTTCACATTCTTCCTATTGTATGACGTCCAGAACTGCACACAATATTCCAACTAAAGTCTAACTCATGTCTTATCACAAGTTCAGCATCACCTCCAAGATAAAAGCATATGACTGCGGATGTTGGAATCTAGAACAAAAGCAGGAAAGGCTGGAAAATCTCAGCAGGTCTGACAGCACGTGTGGAGAGAGAATAGAGCCAACATTTCAAGTCCGGATGTTCAGACTCGAAATATTGGCTGGAATTTTACCTTCTCAACTGCCCCGGAAATCGGGGCAGGCGAGGCTTGCAGAACAGAATTCTCTGCTGGCCTCGGGCAGGATTTTACGGGCCTCGCCCGAGCGAGGTTGTAAAATACTGGCCATTAACTCTGTTCTCTCTCCACAGATACTGTCAGAACTACTGAGATTTTCCAGCACTTCATGCTTTTGTTTCAGAATAGCCTCCTTGCTCTTGTAATCTATGCCCCTATTAATAAAGTAAGAGTTTTAACAACACCAGGTTAAAGTCCAACAGGTTTATTTGGTAGCAAATGCCATTAGCTTTCGGAGCACTGCTCCTTCATCAGATGGAGTGGATATCTGCTCTCAAACAGGGCACAGAGACAAAATCAAGTTACAGAATACTGATTAGAATGCGAATCTCTACAGCCAACCAGGTCTTAAAGATACAAACAATGTGAGTGGAGGGAGCATTAAGCACAGGTTAAAGAGATGTATATTGTCTCCAGACAGGACAGCCAGTGAGCTGTGGGGGTTACTGATAGTGTGACATAAACCCAACATCCCGGTTTAGGCCGTCCTCATGTGTGCGGAACTTGGCTATCAGTTTCTGCTCAGCGACTCTGCGCTGTCATGTGTCCTGAAGGCCGCCTTGGAGAACGCTTACCCGAAGATCAGAGGCTTAATGCCTGTGACCGCTGAAGTGCTCCCCCACAGGAAGCGAACAGTCTTGCCTGGTGATTGTCGAGCGGTGTTCATTCACCTGTTGTGGTAGCGTCTGCATGGTTTCCCCAATGTACCATGCCTCGGGACATCCTTTCCTGCAGCGTATCAGGTAGACAATGTTGTTAAAACTCTTACTGTATTTACCCCAGTCCAACGCCAGCATCTCCACATAATGCCGATTAATAAAGCCCAGGATAGCATTTGCTTTATTTACTGCTCTCTGCACCTGCACTGGCACAGTAGCACAGTGGTTAGCACTGCTGCTTCACAGCTCCAGGGACCTGGGTTCGAATCCCGGCTCGGGTCGCTGTCTGTGTGGAGATTGCACATTCTCCCTGTGTCTGCGTGGGTTTCCTCCGGGGGCTCCGGTTTCCTCCCACAGTCCAAAGATGTGCGGGCTAGGTTGATTGCCCCTTAGTGTCCCGGGATGCATAGGTCAGAGGGGTTAGTGGGTAAATATGTAGGGATATGTGGATAGGGCCTGGGTGGGATTGTGGTTGGTGCAGATTCGATGGGCCGAATGGCCTCTTTCTGCACTGTAGGATTCTATGTGTTGCCACCTTTAATGATCTATGCACATATATACTCAGGATCCTCTGCTCCTGCACACCTTATGCCACACTATCCCCCAATGTTTTCCTACCAAAATGAATCGCCTCACAGTTCTCTGCCTTGATCCTCATCAGCCACCTAATTGCCCACTCCACCAACCTATGTGCTTTTGATGTCCTAAACTGTCCTCCTCACAGTTTACAATGCTTCCAGGCTCTGTATCACACACAGACTTTGAAATTCTAATATTCTGGAAGGCTGAGATTTATGGGTTAAAGAAGCTTATTGGTCGCAATCTCCTTGTGAAGGCAAATCAAAAAAAGATGAAAGCAAATGTGAACTAATTCCATTATCTCTGTTTCACTCATATTTTCCCAAGCCTCTATTATATTTGGTCAAACATGACAATGATAGGCTCTTAAAATCACTCTTAAATTCTATTTTACCTTTTACCTGCATGCATTATATGTGTTGTAAACTAAATAAAATCCTACAAATTGAAGGTGTTTGGTATGTCCATGATCGATAGGATGAAAGTAAATATGTTTTCAAAGGGGCATAATTGACCATTGTTATTACTCTGCCAAATTCTGCATTATACCTGGCATTGGAGTGCTTAATGCCAATATTGAACATCAAGAGATGAAACAAGTGCCTTTCTCCAAGAAGGCTTTAAATATAGTGAAATCCACTACCCAACTGAACTATAAGTACTCAAGTTTAAAGTAAACAAAATTAAAGCCAAGAGGAAAATACGAAGATTAATCACACCACTTCATCCTTGAAAATATGAAGTGAAGTTGGATATCACAGTGGGGCCAGCAACATACCGAATAATAGTTAAGCTCAATGTCACTAAAATGACAAGATTCAAAAAACAGGTATTAAAATGTCACAAAGACCAAGGATTCACATTATAACAGAC
This sequence comes from Mustelus asterias, assembly GCF_964213995.1. NCBI lineage: Eukaryota > Metazoa > Chordata > Chondrichthyes > Carcharhiniformes > Triakidae > Mustelus > Mustelus asterias. Next base: position 24,087,844 of record NC_135807.1, read on the forward strand.
CGATATTTACTTTAAACCTCAGTGTGCAGCAAAGTTCTGAATCACAGATTGGTTACAGCATAAAAGGAAGTAATTCAGCCCATCAAATCCACGCCAGCTCTCTGCAAGAGCAAATTAACTAGTGCCAGTCCCCCATTCTTCCCCATAGCCTTCCAACTTTTCTATGTTCAGGTGTTTAGCCAATTCCCTTTTGAAAGCCACAACTGAATCTGCCTCTACCAGGTGGCCTATTCCAGATCCTAACCTCTCACCGGTTGAAATAATATTGTTGATGTTGCCATTTGGATTGTTTGCCATTCGCTTTCAATCTGTGTCATCTGTTTATTGACGCTCCCACCAATGGGAACAGTTTCTCTCCATCAACTCTGCTGAAGCCCCTCATGATTTTGAGCACCTCGATCAAACATTCACTTTTCCAAAAGTGACAATCACAACTTTGACAATCTATCTATCTAACCCCTCAGGCCTGGATTATTTCTCTAAAGCTTTCACTTCCTTACTGGAGTACAGTAAGTAAGAATTCTAGTGCCCAGAAATAACCAATGATCACTATTACTCTGTTTCATTCATTGAACTTTGTATCCAAGCACCGCCACTTTGATCAGCCTTTGTGACACATTATCAATGCCTTTTCAAAGTCCGTTTAGACCACGGCAACCTCATTACCCTCATCAATGAACTCAAGCAAGTTGGTTAAAACATGATTTGCCTTTAACAAACTGTACCCATGTACCAGAGTTTTTGTGCCAACTTCCCAATGATTTTGTTTAGCTTAAGTGTAGAGGAACTGTTGATTAGTGAATCTACTCTTCCGGAATGAAATTCAACTTCTGTTTCCATGGGCCTTGTGAAAGAACTACAAACCCAAGCAGTAGAAAAAAACTGTTTCATCCCCCTCCCTAAATGCGCCCACTCAACATAGAACATAGAACATAGAAAGCCACAGCACAAACAGGCCCCTCGGCCCACAAGTTGCGCCGATCACATCCCCACCTCTAGGCCTATCTATAGCCCTCAATCCCATTAAATCCCATGTACTCATCCAGAAGTCTCTTAAAAGACCCCAACGAGTTTGCCTCCACCACCACCGACGTCAGCCGATTCCACTCACCCACCACCCCGAGTGAAAAACTTACCCCTGACATCTCCTCTGTACCTACCCCCCAGCACCTTAAACCTGTGTCCTCTCGTAGCAACCATTTCAGCCCTTGGAAATAGCCTCTGAGAGTCTACCCTATCCAGACCTCTCAACATCTTGTAAACCTCTATCAGGTCACCTCTCATCCTTCGTCTCTCCAGGGAGAAGAGACCAAGCTCCCTCAACCTATCCTCATAAGGCATGCCCCCCAATCCAGGCAACATCCTTGTAAATCTCCTCTGCACCCTTTCAATGGCTTCAACATCTTTCCTGTAATGAGGTGACCAGAACTGCGCGCAGTACTCCAAGTGGGGTCTAACCAGGGTCCTATAAAGCTGCAGCATTATCTCCCGACTCCTAAACTCAATCCCTCGATTAATGAAGGCCAGTACGCCGTACGCCTTCTTGACCGCATCCTCCACCTGCGAGGCCGATTTAAGAGTCCTATGGACCCGGACCCCAAGGTCCTTCTGATCCTCTACACTGCTAAGAATGGTACCCTTCATATTATACTGCTGCTTCATCCCATTGGATCTGCCAAAATGGATCACCACACACTTATCCGGGTTGAAGTCCATCTGCCACTTCTCCGCCCAGTCTTGCATTCTATCTATGTCTCGCTGCAACTTCTGACATCCCTCCAAACTATCCACAACACCACCTACCTTGGTGTCGTCAGCAAACTTACCAACCCATCCCTCCACTTCCTCATCCAGGTCATTTATGAAAATGACAAACAGCAAGGGTCCCAGAACAGATCCCTGGGGCACTCAAGTCAGAGTTTAATTTCTTGTGGCCCAAACATCCTCTCAAATCTTGCTCAATGGCCATCTCTCTTACTTCGGCCCACAATAGTAGATGTTATTAGACAACAACAATTGCAAAGGCATTTTCTTCCTTCATCAGGAAAAGCAGTGCTGGTGGACATTTCAACCACTGACTTTACATTGAAGGAAGTACTTGACAAAAAACCTGTATCCCTTAAAGACAGTGCTTTGTTTGAATATCATTTTGCAATACACTGTTAATCAACCAGGTTTTGCATAATAACCATTCACTTGAGTTTAGTGATGTTTGGCACACGTACTGAGCAAAGATTCTATGTATCTTTTGATAAGTACCTGGTTGATTTAGTCCTTTTCGTGTGGGCTGGATTATGTTGCCCCTAGGAAATATGCTAGTTACAAGATTGATTTGCTTAAAATTGCACTTAATGTGCAATTAACTGCAACTCAAAAAGTGCTGTTGAATTTTCTTTGCAGCTAAAGAGGCAGGTGCGGTATTGGCAGGTACAGGAAAGATGATGCTCAAAGTATGACAATAATAAATCACAATTACAGTCAGCACTTGGGCAAATTTGCTGTTTGAAAAACAAGTCCTGTTTGGCCACTGCTGTACAGACACAGAATTGTACTGGGCCACCAGCCCCATCAACGTGTAGAGACACCAAGCACTAGTTTAGAGTCCAGCTGTTCTGTAGTGAATCGGAATGATTTACTGTAAACTGTGCAGGAGGTGCAGTTCCAGGTGAACAAAGCAGCAAAGTAGAGCATCACATTAAGAGCATATTGAAACTCCCTACTGAGTGCGTGGGCCAGAATAAATTGGAATGAATATCAAATTCTCTGATGAGACGATTGTGCTCTGCATACAACTCTGAACAGCAGGTCACAAATGTACTCAATGTGCTTTACCTACCATAAACCCCTTGGAAAAGTGAGCAACAGAAAAGCAATGTATTTAACTTTTTTAAAAAAAAATCACTGAATGACTGAATCCACCAAGATAGCAATTAAAAAATGTGTTGCCAAAGGACAGTGTGAAGGTGATATCAAGCAATTAGGCTGACGAGAGCCTCACAAAGTGCATGCCATGTCATTTCTAAAAAATTAAATTATGTTCAAATCCCTCATGGTCTCGATCCTCCTCATCTCTGCAGCCTCCTCAAGTCCAATAAACCTCTGAGATCTCTGCACTCATCCAACTCTAGCCTCTTGTATATCCTTGATTTTCATAGACGGCCATCAATTGCTAGTGTATTCACCTGCTTCACTTCTGCATGGAGATAATGTGGTTTCAGCAAGTATCATGAAGCAGCAAGCATGACAACTGTGTCATTACAGAGAATGTACAGCACAGAAAACGCCATATGACTCAACTGGTCCATGCTGAGGTCCACATCGTGAACAGCTTCCATCTTGCTTCATCTAATCCCATCAACATATCTTTCTTTCCTTTCACCTTCATGAGTTTTATCCAACTTTCCTATAAATATAACCATGCTTATTGCTTTACTACTCCTTGTGGTAACAAGTTCCATTCTTTGGGCACCCTGGGCAGCACAGTGGTTAGCACTGCTGCTTACAGCACCAGGGACCCAGGTTCGAATCCCGGCTTAGATCACTACCTGTGCCGAGTCTGCATGTTCTCCCCTTGTCTGCATGGGTTTCCTCTGGGTGCTCTGGTTTCCTCCCACAGTCTGAAAGATGTGCTGGTTAGGTACATTGGCCATGCTAAATTCTCCCTCAGTGTACATGAACAGGCGCCAGAGTGTGGTGACTAGGGGATTTTCACAATAACTTCATTGCAGTGTTAATATAAGCCTATTTGTGACACTAATAAACTTTAAACTTGTTGGTGACATTTAAGATTCACATACTGCAAGACACTTCGTGTCACCAAAAGAGGTACAGACCACCTTGTCTAAATGTCCTCTGCTGTAGGTAGGAAATTTGTTTGGTATATTTATGTCCCTAAAGGCATATTCAGCGAGATTATAATGCTACCTTCATTTCAGAGTGTATTTCGTAACATTTACTTTTAGAATGCATTTGTCAGAGTGCTTAGTTAAGTACATCTACTTTTATCCACACTCCAGCAACATTACTGAAATTCTGCTGACTGCACTTCAGATTGAAGATCAGCTACGAGTCTTTACACTGGGTTTGTGGTCAAAAGGAACAGTGAAGGGGCTCAGTGGGACGTGAACTAGGGTAAATAGGTGGGGTTACGGGGATAGGGCCTGGGTGGGATTGTTGTCGGTGGAGGCTCAATGGGCCAAATGGCCTCCTTGTGCACTGAAGGTATTCTATGAATCTATTTTAAAAAGTTATATGAGACAGTCATTGAGTTGTGAGGAGTAGATGACACATTGCAGCCGATATAATTGTTTTCCGTGTAGTTGGCTTGTGCAGATGAACAGCTGACTCCTCACTTCAGGTCTCCAATAGTTTAGTAGACTTCCTGTTCTTTTCCAGCTATGATCCTTCTGCTGGCTTATCGACTTTCACAGAAAGAGAGTGAGTTTTAGACGTTCCTGCAAAAGCTGGCTATCTTTGCAGAGGCCCTGGCTCAGTTATTACACTCTCTTCAGTGTGGCAAACTTTCAGCTGCTTTGCTTACAGTGCGCACACACAGGTCAATAGACAAGTGGACAGAACAGCACAGGTTGGTAGCAAGCAGGCTTTTGGCCCTCCAGATATTTCAGGACCAGAATGTACTCTCCTGTCTAGGCCACTATACTCAGGGTCTCGAAGGTGAGAATGTCATTGTGTCCCTTTGACCTTACTGGAGATGGTAACCAGTCTTTGAATGGTTTTACAAGTACATTGTCTGGAAGCACAGGGAGGAGTTTCATTCTTCCTGAGAGAAACCCCCTGCAGTCATTCCTGTCATTGGCTAGTTGTACATTCTCAGCCATCCTCCATGTCTATGTCAATTGTAAATTAAACAACCCAGGTCTTTTTTTGGAGTCCAATATTTCCTTGTACAATTCCAGGGTTTTTCGCCATCATCAGAATGGTAAGCATAGGTTATTGGGGATAGGTGGGATGCAGACTTGAGATTATCAGATCAAAAAAAAGTAAAGTTTATTTATTGGTCACAAGTAAGGCTTACATTGACACTGCAATGAAGCTACTGTGAAAATCCCCTAGCCGCCAAACTCCGGCACCTGTTCGGGTACACAGAGGGAGAATTTAGCATGGCCAATACACCGAACCAGCACATCTTTCGGAATGTGGGAGGAAACCAGAGCATCCAGAGGAAATCCATGCGGACACAGGGAGAATGTACAAACTCCACACAGACAGTGACCCGAGCCAGGAATCGAACCCAGGTCCCTGGCACTGTGAGGCAGCAGTGCTAACCACAGTGCCGCTGCACCATGATCTTATTAAATGAAGGAGCAGGCGTGAGGGGCCGAAAGGCCTACACATCTGTTCCTTGTCCGTATGAAATTACAATTGGTGAGTGTCAGTTAAAACTCATCAGCTCTCACTCTGCAATGAAGGATCTCATCTTAGTCACGTGGAAACAGAGCCAGCAAACAAGCATTATTGCATTTGACAAGGAGGATGTCACACGACCAGCAAATTCGGAAACATTTTCTCTCCGGAAATTTCAGCATAGGGAGCAATTATTCAGTCTATTGCGCCTAGACAGATACCAGCTCCCCACAGAAGTAGTTTACTCCAATCCCCTATCCATGTTTTATCCCCCCATTAAATTTTAATTCCAACATTTATTTGACTCCCTCAAATATTTTGGTTGTCTCAATTTCAATTGTCCCTTGTGAGATTGTGGACAACATTCCAATAGCTTTTCCATGAAGAGCATTCTCCTGCTCTCCCCTTTTATGATACAAGTACAAATCCAAACTTTAACCTCCCTTTTCCCTGCACTAGAACTCATTTGACTATTTACTCTATTAAACTCTTTCAAAATTAATTCACGAGATTCTCAAAACTTTCTCTGTTGTTGAGCTTTCAAACCCACTTTAATATTCATGCACCTTTCAGCAATTTGATTTTAGCTTTCCTTCGCATGCCGGCACAGCCACGATAGGAAGCTACAGTAGGAAGCTGTTCAGCTTCTGATCTGAAAGCAATGTGTTTATGCAGTAAAGAGCTCACACCAAGCAGAAAATGCTCTTAAAATCACACTGCACTGCTTCAGGTCATCCCCTACGACTTGCAACATTACTGGACTTCTTTTACATTTTTCATCTTTTAACTGGAATCATTTAAAAACACAACTTGCACACTGCGCAAGGACGAAGGAACAGTAATGATAGGCAAGTTTGATCAGTGCTGCAAGCTTGTGAAAGTGGCACTCCGTGCAATACCCTCAACCAAACAGGACTTGGTTTGCGACCAATCCACATCTGAAGTTCAACAAGGGGCCATGCCTTTATTGTCATCTCCGATCTCCACTGTCAGATCCCAACGGATACACAGAAAGGACCTTTCTGTCAGTGGTTGTCAAACCACCGTCCAGGGCAATGAAGTGAAAGCACGATTCAAATAGTCACATGCTTTCCACGAGTCTTTACAAGTATTGACTCGCTCCCAGGGGCCCCTATGCCAACCTTCAAATGTCAGTGTCAGCTACAGACAGAAAAAAAAGGCTTCCACAGCAAAAAAAAATAAAATGATGAGTACGTAGCAACCCAGGAATAATGTACGAGTAAGTCAACAAGTACAGGAAAATATAGAAATCTCATGACATGAACAGAAATCTGACCTCTAGGTCTTTCACACAGGTTCCTTGGTGCACATGGGCTCAGGTTGAAAACATACAATGTACTGGGGTCAGTGAGTCGTGGGGAAGAGATATTGGCTGTCAATATCCATGTTCACTGGTGATCAATGGCTATCAATAGGCACTGAGGCCAGATTTTCCCCACCAAGGCCTGCCCGGAATCAAGGCACGCACGGGTAAAATGAGGCCCATAATTGACCCCTCCATCCCCGACCCATGCCAGCTTCCTCGAGTCAGGAAATGTTTTCCATCACGATCACACACCCACGTCCTGAGATGTCAGGCTTCTCATTATGATAAAGCCTTGGGGATATTTGAATATCATCCCCCTTGCTATTTCCTCACAGTAGGAGGGATTTGAGAGCCAGTGAAAGAGCCATCAAATGCAGCTATTCATAATATCAATGGCAAAAGCTTTAACCCTCTTAACACTATTCACCTTGTCCAGATAAATGAACAGGCATCAGAGAGCCAGAAAGAAAGAATACCTTATTGCAACTTCATAAAGCTGTCAATTGAACAAAGCTAGCACTCCCCTTCAATCTGTGGAAACAGACCCCTGCTAAACAGAGTTCATTAGCTATACTTGGCACTCAATCAAGCATTCATAGTGAGGCCATCTGTCCAAATTTCTTCTGTGGTTGATTGACACTGGACTTAGTTGGAAGCAGTTTTTTTTTGCAAAGGAGACTTTCAAAGCCTCTTTGCTGATTGCATATTTCAGGAGTGTTTCAATGACTTGCCAACTGCTGGAGAAACCTGTTGGACCTCACCAATCGAAGGAGGGAGATTTGATCGCGTGCACAAATCTTGTGAAGCCCAATCGGTCAGAGAGCCTGAATCATAAACTTGCATGAGAGTCATGATGTGGAGATGCCTGCGTTGGACTGGGGTGGGCACAGTAAGAAATCTCATAGCACTAGGTTAAAGTCCAACAGGTTTATTTGGAATCACGAGCTTTCGGAGCGCTGCACCTTCGTCAGGTGAGTGCATGAGAGTGTGTCGTCTGCTGCAATCTTCCTCCTTGAAATTAGCTTTTGCATGTCCAGGCTGGATCAGGATCTAACAGCATGACATTTTCTGACAACTACAGGGAAGCCACCCCAGGACAAGTCTAAGCAAAACTGACGATGGCAACCAAACGGGAGACATCCACATCCACTTAGAACTGGATTAAGAGGGGAGGTGAGGAGAGTTATTTTCTTGTTATGGGATGCATTACCTGAAAGAGTGAAGTCAATGAAAGAGGATTCAATAGGGACTTTTCAAGTAAAAATCCAATTTTCTTGTGAAAGAAAACAGTTGCAGATCTGCAGGGGAATAGCACGGGCTGGGACTAATTGGATTGCTCTTTCAAAGAGCTGGCAGAGGTGTGCAGGGCCAAATGGCCTCCTTCTGTCTTGTAAGACTCTATGCCAAAATTGGATTCATACAAGTCTTTTCTTTCGTTCATGAGGACGAAATTGCCCTTGAGCGGAGTGGCATGATAAACCATTTCAGAGGGCATTTTAAGAGTTAACCACATTACTGTGAATATGGATGTAGGCCAGATCAGGCAAGGACAGAAGATTTCTGCTCCTGAAGGACATTAGTGAACCATAGTATCCCTACAGTGCAGAAAGAGTCCGCACTGACTCTCCAAAAGAGCATGCCACCTCCCCTCCACCCTATCCTCATAATTCCATGCATTTACCATGGCTAATCCACCAAACCTGCACATCTTTAGATGTCTTAGGGGGCAATTTAGCATGGTCAAGATGGGTGTTCAAATTGAATTGAATTGTTCTATTATTGTCACATGTATTGGAATACAGTCAAAAGTATTGTTCCTTGCAAGCTATACACAAAAAACATACTGTTCATAGAGGACATTGGGGAGAAGGAAAGGATAGGGTGCAGAATATTGTGCTGCAGTTAAGAGTACAGTTTTACAAGCATAGAACAAGAGTAAAATATGGTATTAGAAGGTATGCTGAGCTCAGCTCGCAAGAAGTTGCCACGCTCCAGCACCATCTTTTGATTTATTGTCACATGTATTAGTATACGGTGAAAAATATTGTTTCTTGCGTGCTATACAGACAAAGCATACCATTTATAGAGAAAGAAAGGAGAGAGTGCAGAACATTGTGCAGAATGACTAATGGTCTACCTCAGGGATCAGTGTTGGGACTGTAATTGTTTATGATTTACATAGATGATTTGGAGTTGGGGACCAAGTGCAGTGTGTCAAAATTCACAGATGACACTAAGATGGGTGGCAGAGCAAAGTGTGCAGAGGACACTGAAAATCTGCAAAGGAATATAGATAGTCTAAGTGAGTGGGTAAGAGTCTGGCAGTTGGAGTACAATATTGGCAAATGTGAGATCATCCATTTTGGTAGGAATAACAGCAAAATGGACTATTATTTAAATGGTAAAATATTGCAGCATGCTGCTGTGCAGAGGGACCTGGGTGTCCTTGTACATGGATCACAAAAAGTTGGTTTGCAGGTGCAGCAGGTAATTAAGGCAGCAAATATAATTTTGTCTTTCATTGCTAGAGGGATGGAGTTTAAAAGCAGTGAGGTTTATGTTGCTAGGTATAAGGTGCTGGTGAGGTCACACCTGGAGTACTGTGAACAGTTTTGGTCTCCTTACTTGAGAAAGGATATCCTGGCACTGGAGGGGGTGCAGAGGAGATTCACTAGGTTGATTCCAGAGTTGAGAGGGTTGGCTTATGAGGAGAGACGGAGACTATACTCATTGGAATTCAGAGGAATGAGGGGAGATCTTATAGAAACATATAAGATTATGAAGGGAATAGATAAGATAGAAGCAGGGAGGTTGTTTCCACTTGCAGGTGAAACCAAATTAGGGGGCATGGCCTCAAAATAAAGGGGAGCAGATTTAGGACTGAGTTGAGGAGGAACTTCTTCACACAAAGGGTTGTGAATCTGTGGAATTCCCTGCCCAGTGAAGCAGTTGAGGCTACCTCATTGAATGTTTTTAAGGCAAAGATAGATACATTTTTGAACAGTCAAGGAATTGAGGATTATGGTGAGCGGCTGGGTAAGTGGAGGTGAATCCATGAAAAGATCAGCCATGATCTTATTGAATGGCGGAGCAGGCTCAAGGGGCTAAATGGCCTACTCCTGCTCCTAGTTCTTCTGTTCTTATTAATGTAGTATTACAGTCATTGCTAGGGTGTAAAGAAAGATCAACTTAATTGAGGTAGGCCCATTCAAAAGTCTGATGGCAGCAGGGAAGATGATGTTCTTGACTTGGTTAATACATGTCCTCAGACTTTTGTATCTTTTTTTCCCGACAGAAGAAGGTGGAAGAGAGTATGTCCAGGGCGCTTGGGGTCCTTAATAATGCTGGCTACTTTTCCAAGACAGTGGAAAGTGTGGACAGTGTCAAAGGGTTGAAGGCTATTTTGTGTGATGGACTGGGTTTGGTTCAGAATCCTTTTGTAGTTTCTTGCAGTCTTGGACAGAGCAGGAGCCATACCAAGCTGTGATACAACCAGAAAGAATACTTTCTATGGTGCATCTGTAAAAGTTGGAGAGGATCATAGCAGACATGCCAAATTTCCTTAGTCTTCTGAGAAAGTAGAGGCGTTGGTGTTCTTTCTTCACTATAGTGTCAGCATGGAGGGATCAGAAGTTGTTGCTGATGAGGACACCTAAAAATTTGAAGCTCTCGATCAACATCGACAATGGTTTCATGGTCATTAGACTTAATTTCAGATCTTCATTGAATTCAAATTTCTCCATCTGCTGTGGTGGGATTCAAACCCAGATCCTGGGTTCAAATCCCACCACCAGACCCTTACTCACTCACTTAGACTATCTATATCCCTTTGCAGATTTTCAGTGTCCTCTGCACACTTTGCTCTGCCACCCATCTTAGTGTCATCTGTGAATTTTGACACATTGCAATTGGTCCCCAACTCCAAAACATCTTCGTAAATTGTAAACAATTGCGGTCCCAACACTGATCCCTGGGGCACACCACTACGCATTCTGCATTCTCTCCTTTCCTTCTCTATGTATGGTATGCTTTGTCTGCATTGCATGGAATCAGGGTTACCCTGGGTCTCCGGATTTTTAGTCCAGCGACAATACCACTGCGCCACTGCTTCCCTTCAGCAGGGAAATGACCTGATAGGCATCAGTCACATCTGAGGGCTAGCCTGGAAATAACAGGACAATGATTTTACCACCACCCAGAAAGTTGTCAAAGAGCTCAGAATTTCCCTTCCACGTGATTGCAATGAGTCAACTCCCACAACTGCTCTGCATAATTTGCCAGCTAATCCCCTGACTTTGAAAATGTCAGTAAGAAGTCTCACAACACCAGGTTAAAGTCCAACAGGTTTATTTGGTAGCAAAAGCCACTAGCTTTCGGAGCACTGCGCCTTCGTCAGGTAAGTGGGAGTTCTGTTCACTAACAGGGCACATAAAGATACAAACTCAATTTACAAAATAATGGTTGGAATGCGAGTCTTTACAGGTAATCAAGTCTTAAAGGTACAGACAATGCGAGTGGAGAGAGCATTAAGCACAGGTTAAAGAGATGTGTATTATCTCCAGACAGGACAGTTAATGAGATTTTGCAAGTCCAGGCGAGTCGTGGGGGTTACAGATAGTGTGACACGAACCCAAGATCCCGGTTGAGGCCATCCTCATGTGTGCGGAACTTGGCTATCAGTCTCTGCTCAGCGACTCTGCGCTGTCGTGTGTTGTGAAGGCCGCCTTGAAGAACGCTTACCCGAAGATCAGAGGCCGAATGCCCATGACCGCTGAAGTGTTCCCCAACAGGAAGAGAACACTCTTGCCTGGTGATTGTCGAGCGGTGCTCATTCATCCATTGTCGTAGAGTCTGCATGGTCTCCCCAATGTATCATGCCTCGGGACAACCTTTCCTGTAGCGTATCAGGTAGACAACGTTGGCCGAGTTGCAAGAATTTGTACCGTATACCTGGTGGATGGTATTCTCACGTGAGATGATGGCATCCGTGTCGATGATCTGTCACGTCTTGCAGAGGTTGCTGTGGCAGGGTTGTGTGGTGTCTTGGTCACTGTTCTCCTGAAGGCTGGGTAGTTTGCTGCGGACAATGGTCTGTTTGAGGTTGTGCGGTTGTTTGAAGGCAAGAAGTGGGGGTGTGGGGATGGCCTTGGCAAGATGTTCGTTTTCATCAATGACATGTTGAAGGCTCCGGAGAAGATGTCGTAGCTTCTCCGCTCCGAGGAAGTACTGGACAACAAAGGGTACTCTGTCCGCCATGTCCCGTGTTTGTCTTCTGAGGAGATCGGTGCAGTTTTTCACTGTGGCGCGTCGGAACTGTCGATCGATGAGTCGAGCACCATATCCTGTTCTTATGAGGGCATCTTTCAGCGTCTGGAGGTGTCTGTTGCGATCCTCCTCATCCGAGCAGATCCTGTGTACTTGGAGGGCTTGTCCGTAGGGGATGGCTTTTTTAGCGTGTTTAGGATGGATGCTGGAGAAGTGGAGCATCGTGAGGGTATCCGTGGACTTGCGGTACAGTGAAGTGCTGAGGTGACCATCCTTGATGGAGATGCATGTGTCCAAGATTGCAACCGATTTCGGAGAGTAGTCCATGGTGAGTCTGATGGTGGGATGGAACTTGTTGATGTCATCATAGAGTTGTTTCAGTGATTGTTCACCATGAGTCCAAAGGAAGAAAATGTCATCGATGTATCTAGTGTATAGCATCAGTTGAAGGTCCTGTGCGGTGAAGAGGTCTTGTTCGAACCTGTGCATGAAGATGTTGGCATATTGAGGTGCGAATTTGGTCCCCATGGCTGTTCTGTGTGTCTGGATGAAGAACTGCTTGTTGAAGGTGAAGACATTGTGGTCCAGGATGAAGCAGATGAGTTGTAAAATTGCATCTGGAAACTGGCAGTTGTCGGCGTTGAGTACTGAGGCAGTTGCAGCAATGTCATCTTCCTGGGGGATGCTCGTGTAGAGTGCCGAGACATCCATTGTGACGAGGAGTGCTCCTGGTCCAACTGCTCCATGTGTGCTGAGTTTCTGTAGGAAGTCCGTAGTGTCGCGACAAAAGCTGGTGGTTCTTTGTACAATGGGTTTCAGGATGCCCTCGACGTAGCCAGAGAGGTTCTCGCGCAGGGTCCCATTGCCGATACGATGGGACAGCTGGGTGTGTTTGCCTTGTGTATCTTCGGGAGGCAGTAGAGATCTCCAACACAGGGAGTACGTGGGATGAGAGCACGGCGGGTGCTCTGAAGGTCCAGATCAAAGGTCTTGATCAGTCTGTTGAGTTGACGGGTGTGTTCTTTGGTCGGATCTGTGGACGGGACATGGCAGACAGAGTACCCTTCGTCGTCCAGTACTTCCCCGGAGCAGAGAAGCTTCAACAGCTCCTCCGGAGCCTTCAACATGTCATTGATGAAGACAAGCATCTCGCCAAGGCCATCCCCACACCCCCACTTCTTGCCTTCAAACAACCTCAAACAGACCATTGTCCGCAGCAAACTACCCAGCCTTCAGGAGAACAGTGACCACGACACCACACAACCCTGCCACAGCAACCTCTGCAAGACGTGCCGGATCATCAACATGGATGCCATCATCTCACATGAGAACACCATCCACCAGGTACACGGTGCATACTCTTGCAACTCGGCCAACGTTGTCTACCTGATACGCTGCAGGAAAAGATGTCCCGAGGCATGGTACATTGGGGAAACCATGCAGATGCTCCGACAATGGAATGAACGAACACCGCTCCACAATCACCAGGCAAGAGTGTTCTCTTCCTGTTGGGGAACACTTCAACGGTCACAGGCATTCGGCCTCTGATCTTTGGGTAAGCGTTCTCCAAGGCAGCCTTCACGACACATGACAACGCAGAGTCGCTGAGCAGAGTCTGATAGCCAAGTTCCGCACACATGAGGATGGCCTCAACCGGAATTTTGGGTCCATGTCGCACTATCTGTAACCTCCATGACTTGCCTAGGCTTGCAAAATCTCACCAACTGTCCTGTCTGGAGACAATACACATCTCTTTATCCTGTGCTTAACGCTCTATCCACTCACATTGTCTGTACCTTTAAGACTTGATTACCTGTAAAGACTCGCATTCCAACCATTATTTTGTAAATTGAGTTTGTATCTTTATGTGCCCTGTTTGTGAACAGAACTCCCACTTACCCAACGAAGGAGCAGCGCTACGAAAGCTAGTGACTTTTGCTACCAAATAAACCCGTTGGACTTTAACGTGGTGTTGTGAGACTCCTTACTGTGTTTACCCCAGTCCAACGCCGGCATCTCCACATTTTGAAAATGATAACAGCAAAGGAGCCACAAACTTATCACACGGCAGCTGGAGACAAAAAGGTGATTATTTCATGGTCAGCAAATTTGCCACTGCAGATTTTCACGCGGCCCAGACCCACAGGCCCATTAAATTACTTCCAAAAATATCCGTCACACTGTGTACAAATACCACCGTAAATCCACCTCACACAACACAGCTCCTTTAAACATTTAGAAAGCTTCGACATCAACCCCCTCCCCCATTGTATCTGTTTATGTCAGCCAAAAGCTGACAGAGAAATCTGGGGTAGGGGGGGAAAGAGGGTCGGAAAAGCAGGAATTATTAACCAGGAACAGAGATTTGCTTTCTGGCATTTCTGTGGCCAAATGCAGGTCAGCAATGAGGTAGCAATGTCTTTAAAGAGAAGCGACAGCCCCGTCCACACAAGTGATTGATGTATACATATATTAAAAATTAACAAGGCCAATAAACAATAATTTATGCATCCAATATCTGAACTGGCAATATCCTGAAGAGAGGGAGTTTCTACTTGCCAATAAACTCGACTGAATCCACCTCAACTGTAGCTCAACCTTTTATCAACCCAACTACTGCCACATAACTGATACTGTCAAGATAATTGTCACACATGGATCGAGCAACAGTAACATGGAATGTACGATAATGTGGTTGGCCCCTGGCAGAGACTCAAATTAAAAAGTCGTGTTATCTAATATTTTCCCATTACCGTCCAGTCCTTCCAGACAGAAATTCTCCTCTAATTAGTTACAAAAACTTCTGCAATTTAAATTTATGGCAAGTTGAATATACTAAGCCACGTCAGCGAAAGATCCACTTTGATGAGATGCACATGAAGCAGTAGAGGAGGGTGATGGACATGAGGATGAAGAATTTGACAATACCAGCATTCCATCTCATAGGCATTGTTCACCATCTGTTAAAACAATCCACAAGCTATGCAAGGGTACATCCTGCATTATAGAATACCAGGATGACTTTATTTTAAAAAGGGTCTGTATGAAAGAATTGCTCATTTGCCAGGTAAAATAAGTGATAGAATTCCTGCAACTGGGTAACATTCTGAACAAACTATTCCGACTCAATCCTTGACAACTCATAGAATCATAGCATTCCTAGAGTGCAGAAGGAAGCCATTCAGCCCATCGAGCCCAAACCAGCAGCAATCCCACCCAGGCCCTATCCCTGTAAACTCACATATTTACCCTGATAATCCACCTGACACGAAACAGCAATTTACCATGGCCAATCAACCTAACCCGCACATCTTTGGACTGTGGGAGGGAACTGGAGCACCCGGAGGAAACTCATGCAGACACGGGGAGAATATGTAAATTCCCACAACCAGACACCCGAGGCAATATCCGAGGCAGGAACTGAACCCGGGCCCCTGGCGCTGAGAGACAGCTGTGCTAACCACTGTGCTATTGTGCTGCCCCAGTACAGAGAGACAGAATTGTTAAACAAAATTCTATTCAATCAAAATACTTCAATTCAAATTGAATCCAATCCATGGTCCCCATGACAGGGACAAACAAGGTCCAAGCCAACAAGATGCGGAATTGCACCATATTCTGGGTTTGATCTGACACTCTATCTTAGCCAAAAGACCCAGTACTCAAAGATTATCCCCAGTACAGACAGAGTCTAATTTCAAAATCAAGCCCTCCTGAATGGCAATACACTGACTGCCTCCACCACAAAGATACAGTGCATACAGTCCAAAAGATGCTCCGCACCGACTCACCAAAGCTCCTTCAACAGCACCATCCAAACCCACGACCTCTACCACCAGAACAGTGGTTCCCAAACATTTTTCACTGGGCCGCACTTTCGGAATAAAAATTTGCTCGTGCCACACCGAATTTTTTATTGATAAGAAATACATTTTTAAAAAAACAACTCCTAGCAGTGCTTGATTCATAACATAGAACACAACTACTTTATAATATGATCATGGGACATCCAGAAAGTATAAAACAATCATTTTGGAAAATATCTATCCATGTTTAAATGTTTCTTTTATTGTCCTTGAATCTTCCCGCCACACTTGCCACCCTCTCTCACCACACCAGTGTGGCGCGCCGCACCCTTTGGGAACCACTGACCTAGAAGGACAGGGGTAGGAGATGCATTGGAACACCACCACCTGCTCGTTCGCCTTCAACCCACACAACACTTTGACTTAGAACTATATTGCTGTTTGTTCACTGTCACTGAAGTCAAAATCCTGAAACTCCTTCCCTAACATCACTGTGGGTGTACCTATAGCACATGGGCTGTAGCAGTTCAAGGCGGCAAATTACCATCACCTTCTCAAATGCTGGCCCAGCCAGCAAAGAAGACATCCTGTGTCAGACAAAAAAAAAGATTTAAAATAACTGATTTTAAAAGAAACTTGAAACTTCCGAACTAGTCTCACTGCTTCATGTAATAAAATTGTCCCAAGAGATTTGCGAAAATGCTTCACTAAATAAAGTCAGTGGCACAAAGCAATGAATATTACAATCTCAGGAGCAGAGAGATCGAAACAAAAGGAGACGAGTCAAAAATTCCCCAGCAACGCAGGGTAGAATTTGCCATTCCAGTGACTAAGGCTGCAATTTAACAGTTCCGTTAACCACATGCTCAAATTCCATAATGGCCGCTAAATATTGCATGAGACCAAAAATGAGATTTGCACTGGTGAGATTTCAGTTTGGTATCTTCCCTGCTTTCCCCTCCAATGATGCGATCAAGCGTGAGCTTGCTTAGCACATTTGAAAATAAACTGGCATTAGGCCTATATTCCATTACTTCCGCCCTCACGGAAAACCATTCGTGATGACCACCTTGAGGGTGCACAGATAAGTATAGCCCCCGGGTGGTGAAGTACATGACTAGGCCCTTGAAGTACCCCCAATACCTCTGTAATTGGGAAGGAGCACCCTGATGCTGGTGGGGGGATAATGACAAGTATATTTTAAATGCCAATCAGGGTCCATTCTCCATGGAGCCAGTCTTGCCGGCTCCATCAGGCCCTGCCCGTGTGACAGCACAAACCACACCCCGAGATTTTCAATGCTCTGAGTGCCAGAAATTCTGGTCTGAAAATTCGGCTGTAGATCTGGAGAGGTGAACGCAGATTTTCAGTCAGAGGTTGACACTTTCTGAGAATTCTGCACTAAGTGTCTCGGAGGGTGGGAAGATCGACATGACTCTCACTGGATGCGGCAAGTGGGGCTAATGGATTTTCATACCCAATCTTCCACTTTCAGCTCAACGATTAAACATCCATGAGTAGCTCGTCGAATCTTGTGGCTGGGAAGTGATTCTCCCAACCTGACTTTACATCATGGGCGTATGTCTTGGCATGACATTTAAATGGCATCCGCACATTGCAGGTCAAATGTGGTCTGAATGTGGTGCAGACCGCACCATCATGAAGACCAAATGCAATAAACCCTCAACTCGAGGGTGCAGCAGAACCTTCCCGGAGATTCTCCTCCAGGCCATCTCAGAAAAGAGGAAAGTCCTCTTTCTGAGGAATGGGGCAGGATGGCCTCAAGCCCAGGACATTTGCTTCGAGAGCCCCCGACAGCATAGCCTTGGGCCCAGGACAGTATTTTACTACACCACTCTGTTCCTTGACCATCCCATAGTTCTGCCTGTCTTCCCCTTCCCACTCCTACATCCAAGACCCCAAGCTCTGCCTTAGACACACCCCATGCCCTAGAACTACCTCCAGTCCCGCCTCCATCTCCCCCTCTCTGCTGATATTGCCTCCTGTACCCAGCCGCGATGCAGCTTCTGACACAGGCACCAAAATCTCTCAGCGGCTCCCTTGAAGATAGATGGAAGTTATGTCTTTGGATCTCAAAGTCACTGATGAACTGAAGTTTGTCAGGTGCAACCAACTTACAAGTCAGGAAACAGCTCATCCTAATTATCCGATCGCACGACACTTAATTTGGAGGGAAAACAAAATTCCGGTGAACAGGTCTTTTAATGAGCATTCATGAGATGCAAATGAATGTAATTGTGGTTCCCGACATAGGTCAGGTCGAAACTCAACCTGCTTTTAACCTGCCAAAGTTCCAAATTAATTTCCCATTGGCAGCAAACTGACATTTTCCATCATGCCAAATTAGTGCTTCCTCACCCCCCCACTCCACACCCCCCACCCCCATTCCACACCAGCCCCCCCAGCCCAATTCCCACCACTGGCGGGAGTGGAAAATTCCATCCACGTTTAACCTCCTGAGACGTGGACAATTTCTAGTAAAACTTCCAAGAGGAGAAAATATAGAAGATTTTCCATGATCTCGGAGGATAATCACACAAGAACTATGAAATAACTATGAAATTACTACCTATCATTATTCAATTCCAAGCAGTTGTTACCTTGGTGTTTGTAATGCTGCCGGACCCAGGTTTCATTGGGCTATGTTCGGATTAGAGACCTTGGGCAGAATATTACGGCCCCTCCTGCCAGCAGGATTTTCCGGTCCCGCCGACGTCAACGGAACTTTTAACGCTCGCTGCATTTTATGGCCCCGTTATATTTGGGGTGGGTTGTAAAATTCCAATGATGATTGCCAATTCCTCCAGAATTTAAACCTCAAAGTTCATAACCAGGTCACACGAGTGTTAATCCTGGACTTGAGCATCATGGAGGCCCATGCACCTACATAAACACTGCAGTAGCTGCTAAAGATAGGCTGATGTGCTCTAACTCAGAACCCAACTTCAGACTGGGTCAAAATAGCAACTGGAAAAAGACAGTTCAATCGAATCAGTACAGTGCAGAAGCAGGCTATTCGGCCCATCGAGTCTGCGCCAACTCCCTGGCACAGCATCTTACTCGGGCACTATCACCGTAACCCCTCATATTTACCCTGCAAATCCTCCCAACCTGCACAACTTGGGAGTCTAAGGGGCAATTTAGCCTGGTCAATCTACCTATCCTGCACAAGTTGAGTGTGGGAGGAAACCGGAGCACCTGGAGGAAACCCACACAGAGACAGAGAGAACGTGCAAACTCCATACAGACAGTGACCCGAGGTCAGGAGCGAACACAAGTCCCTGGCGCTGAGAGACAGCAGTACTAACCACTGCACCACCGTAATGAAAGAAAATCATCCTACTGAATGATGAAATGCTAAACCAAAGGGAGGAAACAAAGCTGCTGGAACAATTGAACAGAAAGGAAGGATGGCCAGGAAAGACAGTGAAAGATGCAGTGACAGATAGGGTGCCATCACTATCAGGGACTGGCACTGCTATATTTGACAAGTGGCACAGATCCAGTTCTCATCACTGAATAAGGGCGAGGTATGACTGCAAAATGAAATTCCAGCACTGGTCCGAGAAGTAAAATGAGATGTAGCAGGGAATATTTCTCGGTGAGGAGCACAGCAGATACAAAAGAGGTTAACAGAGGAGCGACAGCAAGGGACTGTTTATAATTGTAAATGAGCTGAGTGGGAAGAGAGGTAGAAAGATCATTGGCTTGGAATCTGTGAAGGACATGGACTGAAAAGAATGCAAGGTGGCTGTGACTCATTTCAGGGCAAGTAAAGTGACAAGAAGAATTGGAGAGAAGAAGAATCACTTGACCGAGACACATAACATACTGAGGGGTCCTCTTCTGGGGGAATCTACTACCAGGGGCCACTACTTAAAAATAAAGGGTCACCCGTTTAGGACAGAGAGGAAGATATATTTTTTTCCCCTCAGAGGGTTGACAGTCTTCGCAATTCTTCTTCAAAAGGCAGTGGAAGCAGTCTTTGAATATTCTTCAGGTGGAAGTAGGAAGATTCTGGAGAAGTCTGGGGGGAAGGGGGGGGGTGAAAATTAATTGAGGGGAGGTGTAAATGTGGAGTTCAAGTCACAATTTGATCAGCCGTGATCTTAGGGAATGGGGGGGCAGGCCTGAGGGGCAGAATGGCCTATTCCTGCTCCTGATTCACATTGAGAACTGCTCCAGTTATCAAGAAGAGCACTGAAATATGTGGAATGCACATGATACGCCAGAGATCTACAAGACAAACTAAACCTGCCATTTCCACGGACAACTAAAACAAAAATAAATTCATGCTGTTGCGGATATTCTTCGATGGCACGTCAGGGGACATTGGTCACAGCAGTAGCAGCATGCAAGGGGCAAAGCAGTCCCACAAACAATGGGTCAGATCAAAGCTTTGCAATCCTGGAGAAATGGTGGTGAAAGCTGAACAGTGAATCAGAGGAAGGGGCTCCATAGTCAACCCCATCCTTAATGAAGGGGGTGGGGCATTAGGCAGCACAGTGCCAGCCAATTCCACCCCCCCACCCCCAGGAATGCCAGGTAGATTGTTGTGTTCATTTATTCAGTGTTTAATTGTACGTCATCTGATTGTGCTCTGTGCTAATTAGTCAAGCCTGTAGTTGCTCAGGGAGAAAGAGAAGCTGAAAGGAAGCTTGTCGCTGCAGATTCCCTTTTAAGTTTGAAAGAAAGACCTGTTCAACATCGAAACTGCATATTTCCAAGGGGTAAAACGTAATATGGATGGTCTATCCCTCACCCTCCTCCCAAGTACCCCAGGTCATACCTTAGACCAAGTTGATATATCCCACGTGATATGAAGAGACAGCCAAAGAGATTGGATGCTGCAAAGTCTATGGGCCTTGACAGCATCCTGGTTGTAGTACTGAACATTTGTGTTCCAGAACTAGTGACACACCTAGCCAAGCTCTTCCAGTACATCTGCAGCACTGACATCTATCCAGCCATATGGAAAATGATCTGTGCACAAAAAGCAGAGTAAATCCAACCCAGCCAACTACTACCTCATTGGTATATACTCAAATGATCAGCAAAGTGATGGAAGATGTCATCAAAAATGCCATCAAGCAGATTTTTCATAGCAATAACGTACTCAGTTTGTGTTTCGCCAAGGCCACTCCACTCCTGACCTCATTACAGCCTTCATAAAACATGAGCAAATGAGCTAAATTCCAGAGGTGAGGTGAGAATGACTGCCCTTGACATTATGGGAGAATTTGACAAGTGTGGCCTTATGGTGCTTTTGCAAAATTGAACTCAATGGGAATTAGGGGGAAGCTCTTCACTGGTTGGAATCCCAGCCTAAAAGTGGATGGTTATGGTTTTCAAAACTCTAGAACATCACCACAGATGTACCTCAGGTAGTGTTCATGGCCCAACCATCTATAGCTCCTTCCCTCCATCATAAGGTCAGAAGTGGGGAAGATTGTTGATAATTGTGCAATGTTCAGCACCATTCACGATTCCTCAGATACATTTGTGAACTTGCTGGATTTTTATGAAGATGTGACTAGTGCGGTTGACGGAGGGGAACCGGTAGATGTGGTGTTTTTGGATTTCCAAAAGGCATTCGATAAGGTGCCTCACAAAAGGTTGCTGCAGAAGATTGGGGCACACGGAGTTGGGGGTAGGGTGTTAGCGTGGATTGGGGATTGGCTATCCAACAAGAAGCAGAGAGTTGGAATAAATGGGTGCTCTTCTGGTTGGCAGATGGTGACTAGTGGCGTGCTACAGGAATCGGTACTGGGGCCTCAACTGTTTACTATTTACATAGATGATCTGGAGGAGGGGACTGAGTGTAGGGTAACAAAGTTTGCTGACGACACGAAGATAAGTGGGAAAGTGAATTGCGTGGAGGAAGCGGAGGTCTGCAGAGAGATTTGAATAGGCTGAGTGAGTGGGCGAGGATCTGGCAGATGGAGTATAACGTTGGCAAATGCGAGGTTATTCACTTTGGAAGAAATAATAGCAAATTGGATTATTATTTAAATGGAAAAAAATTACAACATGCTACTGTGCAAAGGCACCTGGGGGTCCTTGTGCATGAGTCGCAAAAACTCAGTCTGCAAGTACAACAGGTTATTAAGAAGGCAAATGGGATGTTGGCATTTATCGCGAGGGGGATAGAATATAAAAGCAGAGAAGTCTTGCTGCATCTGTACGAGGCATTGGTGAGGCCGCAGCTGGAATACTGTGTGCAGTTTTGGTCCCCTTACTTGTGAAAGGATATATTGGCCTTGGAGGAAGTGCAGAGAAGGTTCACCAGGTTGATACCAGAGATGAGGGATGTAGATTGAGCAGATTAGGTTTGTACTCATTGGAGTTTAGAAGGCTGAGGGGTGATCTTATCGAGGCATATGAGATAATGAAGGGGCTGGATAGGGTAGAAGTGGAGAGATTCTTTCCACTTAGAAAGGAAATCAGAACTAGGAGGGCACAGCCTCAAAATAAAGGGGGGTCAGTTCAGGACAGAGTTGAGGAGGAACTTCTTCTCTCAGAGGGTGGTGAATCTCTGGAATTCTCTGCCCACTGAAGTGGTGGAGGCTACCTCGTTGAATATGTTTAAGTCACGGATAGATGGATTTCTGATCGGTAGGGGAATTAAGAGTTATGGGGAGCAGGCGGGTAAGTGGAACTGATTCACTTCAGATCAGCCATGATCTTATTGAATGGCGGGGCAGGCTCGAAGGGCTAGATGGCCTACTCCTGCTCCTATTTCTTATGTTCTTATGACTCCTCAGTTACAGGAGCAGTCCATTCATATTCAGCAAGGTACAGACAACATTCAGCCGTGAGCTACGATACAAGTAATGCTTACACCACACAGTAACAAGCAATGATCATCTCCAACAGAGATAATCTAACCATCTCCCTTTGACATTCACTGGCATGACCATGGCTGAATTTCCCCACCATCAACATCATGGGGATTAGTGTTGAACTGGAACTCAATGGGACCTGTAACGTCAACACGGCAGGTCAGAGGCTCGAAATTCTGCAGCAAGTAACTCACCTCCTTACTTCCCAAAGCCCATCCCTCATCCTACAACGCACAACTCAGGAGTATGATTGAATATTCCACACTTACCTAGATGTGTGCAGTTCCAGAAGGAGCTATTGGTGACTGGACCGAGGATGCTAACCTGAGGAACACCTGTGATGCTATCCTGGAACTTCAAAAACCATAACCATCCACTTTTTTGCTGGGATTCCAACCAGTAAACAAGAAGCTCAAGAACATCCAAGACCAAGGCAATCAGCTTACTTGGCAAGTTGTTGAGCAGATACCAGAATATGTCTACAGTCTGTCTAAGAACCAAGTTCCATGCCTCAGGTATAAGGCAGATCGACCCATCTCAGAACATGGCGGCACATAAGTGTTATTGAAGAAACTGCAGAGTGAAGACACGTTTGGAAGCAGCTCAAGAAATTTTGGTGGAAGGGAAGGAGGCACGCTGGAGAGAGATAACGATGACCAAACCTGGTGAGTAGTCCCCACCCTCCCAGTTGACTGCTTCGAGGGCCCACAGAGAGGCCAGCAGTGGGAGTTATGGAAATGAAAATGGAAAATGCTGGAAAATATCAGCAGGTCTGACACCATCTGCGGAGAGAGAACTAGAGCTAATGTTTCAAGTCTGAATGATTCTTCGTCAGTTATGGAAATGCCATTTTCCCCAGTGTCGAGCAGCATCCATTGACTCTATCTTCACATCCCACTGCCTTGGAAAAGCAGCCAGCATAATCAAGGACCACACACACCCCAGACATTCTCTCTTCCACCTTCTTCCGTTGGGAAGAAGATATAAAAGTCTGAGGTCACGTACCAACCAACTCGAGAACAGCTTCTTCCCTGCTGCCATCAGACTTTTGAATGGACCTCCCTCAAATTACGTTGATCTTTCTCTACAACCGAGCTATGATTACAACATTACATCCGGCATCCTCTCCTTTCCTTCTCCACATATGGTGTGCTTTGTGTGTATAGCGCGCAAGAAACAATACTTTTCACTGTATACTAATACATGTAACAATAATAAATCAAATCAAATCTTCACGAAAAGCTTCTAGCTAGCTCCATTCTTTATGCAGTGGATCAAGTAGTAGGTAATATTTTTTAAAAGACAGGGTGTGCAGTGGACCACAGTGGACTTATGAGTCATTTCTTTAAGCCTCTGACACCTAATTAGCCCAAAGTGATAGAATGAGCATGTTTTAACCAGTACTTACAATGACCTGGAGAATGGAGTGAATTATTCCTAATCAATCTATATCGTCTAGGTAGTGTTTTGCGAATACAGGGTGCTGGATTCTTAGCACAAATCTAAAGCATCTAATTTCATTCATTACAACTAGTGCATTTACTGCAAACGTTGTTGCAAAGTACACACATTATGGCAATGTGTAGGTGGAAGAGTTCAACCATTTTTCACTTATCACTTCATTTAATGTTTTAATGAGATATCAATTATATTTTAATATATTTTAAAATGTTGATCTTGGACTACATTGCTGTTGTGCACAGTTGAACACCAACAACAAAGAGGGAAGTGTAAGATATTAGAGTATGGAGCCTTGGATTTTCGCAGGCCTCTCCATCATCATCATCATTGTGTAAATTGCAGTGGATATATCCACCTAACCCGCACATCTTTGGACTGTGGGAGGAAACCAGAGCACCCGGAGGAAGCCCAGGCAGACACAGGGAGAATGTGCAAACGGCACTGTAACCCGAGGCCGGAATTGAAGCTGGGTCCCTGGCGCTATGAGGCAGCAGTGCTAACCACTGTGCCGCCCAACTTCTTTTTGGACAGGACATAAATTTCAGGTGAATGTGCATACAGATGTAAGATTCATAAAGCGTTTACAATTGCACCTAGCTAGCTGAACCAAGAGGCAGGAGAAATATTTGGGTTCAGATCCAGATAGGTACTTCAAAGGGCCAGGAGCAAACTCACTGGGTGAAGGGAATAACATTCTTAAAATAAACTTGCAGTAAACTTGCACCCTGACCATCTTTATCAATTTGCAGTGCACCGAGCCAGCTCAACCCAAACAAACATGCAAGTAGCATTCAAACATGACTTGAACAAGCCTCATTGCATCTTAGGGCTGCTGACATTAAATACCAGGGAGCTCAACATTCAAAGCAGCCTCCTGAAGCTCTCCTGACAGGTAAGAACATTAAATTTGAAAAAGTAACTTTGAAAATGCTTTCTCAACAACTTTTAGTCCCAAATACACAGGAAAAACGTTCTACATGACTGAAACAGTGCGTGTTACTATTGAAGCAAAGCTGATAGAGGAACTAAGTGCAATATATTTTTAAAAATGACTGCCAAAGTTAACGTTTATTTATTAGTCACATTAACATTGCAATGATGTTACTGTGAAATTCCCCGAGTCGCCACAGTCCAGCGCCTGTTCGGGTCAATGTACCTAACCAGCACGTCTTTTAGAGGAAACTGGAGCACCTGGAGGAAGCCCACGCAGACATGGGGAGAACGTGCAAACTCCACACAGACAGTGACCCAAGCCGTGAATCGAACCCGGGTCCCCGGCGCTGTGAGGCAGCAGTGCTAACCACTGTGCCCAAGGGACAAGGATTGGACTCAATTTTAAGGAGAGATATTTGAAAATTGAAATGACAGTATCTGTTTCTCCTAACAATGTTTTTACCTCTTCTGACCATCTGATAATGCTGGGGAGCATGGTCTCTCACTTAATCTGATGAGTTACATAATGCAATTTACAAAGTGCTATCTAAAGGCAGAGAGAGCATCAATGAAAAGTTGTGACCACTCAGTTTCAGAAGAGCACTTGTTCCATTAAAACATTATTTCCACTAATTAATATGAATGGAATAATTAAATAGTGTTACTTTGCAGAAACAAAAAATGAGTATCAATTTGAGCAACCGCATGTGTGTCTTTTTAAAAACATTTGAAGTGATAGGTTAATATATAGTTGCAATCTCCATCCAAGTTAATATATGGTTGCAATCTCTGTCCAAATCGGAGTGCAGCTATTTAATTGGGTACAAAATTGCAGATTTAATTTTCCTTTTTGTTTATGTTTTCAATTAATACACACAAATCCTTTGTTTCCCTGCAGCCACATGATTTAAGGCTTTTGATGTACTCTGTCATCTTTGAGAGATACAGCTGTCAGCAATGAGCTGCATAACGAAAGCATCGTAATGTCGGTTTAGCCCTATTGGTAGCACATTCATTTCCAAGTCAGAAGGCTGTGGTGGGAAGCTTCACTTGAGAACATGAGTAAATAAGCCAAGCTGACACATCGAGCCCACTGTTCCCCATTATCAGAAGTGCAATAAGACAGGAGGGAACTTTAAGCTGCCAACATTTTCCCAGTCAGAACTTTCAGATTCACCCAATTACTGTGTTGCTGGACCGGCAAAGAGAATTGGCCCCAGCTAGTAATTATATTGCCAGAGTCGGGAATGAGTGAGGCGGTGGTGGCCTGGCTCGACTGAAGGATTTACAAGTCAACCATAATTTGCAAGACATCAAACAAAATGGTAGCCGGAAATGTGAAGGGAAGTGGCAGCCAATGTAGGTGTCTGGTAAAAAAAAAATTATGTGGAGCAGATGATAAGAAATTAAGTTGCTCACATGCTCAGGCCACGTGGAAAGGCTTGGCAGTGACGGTGTCCACTATAAATTATCATTGGACGGCTCTCTGGTACAAGATGAAATTTAATGAACTGATAAGTTGAGGTGGATATATGCCATCTGTATTAGGTTTGTCATTGCTGTGTGCAACCCTGGAGAAAAATCCTCAGGACATTGGAAAATACCTTTTTTGTCATTTTCTTTGAACATTTCTCTTCGCCAGGCGTAAAAAAATGAGACATGTCGAAGCTTTTTGTCTTGCACACATCAGGGCATTTTGCAAGAATATCAACACAAGGAGAGAACAATGATTTATACCAGACGAGAAGAAAATACTAATTGGTTGGCAAGTAGACTTCAATTGGTAGAGGCGTTGCCATGGGAAATGCACCAGGTGACCAACAGTTAACCGCCAAGCATTGTTTGAAATTTCAACCAGGTAGTTTGACCCTGACGAGTCAAGGCATTGCCTGAGGAATGAATCAGAAAATGACTGTCACTCATTTTGTTTATAGTTGGTTCGTTTTGCTATAATAGGCATAATGTGTGTAAATCATGCTGAGAGTAGCCTTAATTGATTCAGCCTGGGAATTCCACTCCCACATGAGAGGAAGCCTAGACCTAGAAAGCTTGTCAGTCAGTCTAATTAGCCAGCAGCTATGTCGGCCCAATAGTCCCAGGATCAACTGATAGTCTCTGATGAGACTATATGCAGTGCCTGAGGAACTACTCATGGAGTTCAGACTCAGCGCTACACCAGTTATTTTGGTTGGGTCTGGTTGGGAGACTCTTGCAAGGAGGATAAAGGAGTAGGGGTGCGGACGGGGCTACTCGGTGAGAGATATCAGGAGAGAAGTTTAAAAGGTGGACTGAACTACGGTGGTTGGTGGTCGGGTAGGGGAGGGGGTACCTCAGTTGCCTCTGATGGCCACAGGGGAACAATTTAAGTTACCGGATTACCTGCCTTGTGCCTGACCTCCCATTCCGTTTGTAAAAATAGTGGCAGATGAGGTCCTTAACAGATCACTTAAGGGCCTCAATAGGCTGCCTGACATCTTCCCCATCCACCCTAATATGGAAGACAGGTCCAGGGTGGGCAATGCCACCTGCTTTACTTTAGGAGCTCCCCATTCTCCCCCCCTGCCCCTTCAGTTTTATAATTATGAAGGTTTTGACAGAGAGAGTCAATGATGAGGGTTTCTCAATTTGAAATGATCACAAAAGGAGTGAGCAAATCAGGATTTTGAAGACAGGGGGTTGTTAAGTTGTGTACGGCTTTGCCACTGGGCGTGATTGACCCGGCAACAATTGCATCTTTTAGTTGAAACGTTTGACGCTAGGAAAGCACAAGGCACAAAGCAGGAGCATTCAGTACATCACTGTGTCCAGGATGTGTGGGGGACATTTCCAGTGGTTGCAGATGAACAAAGCACGGTTAAGTCTTCATACATTTGTCTTTGGGGAAGTGGAAGTGACTGGGTTCACTATAAGTTATCAGGTAGTAAGGGCCAGTGCAGATATCTGCAGACTAAAGAGTGAACCCTGCACCCACATTCATGAAATTGGGTGAATTTGTCTTATTCTGGACAGCAGCAAATCATGATTTTTCAATCACTAAATTTACTTTACGGCAGCATAGACAAGACCTGATGGAGGTACATTAAATTATGAAAGAGCCCTGCAAAAGATTATTTCAACTTGACAGCCTGAGGAGAAGATGCATTCAAACTATGCAGGCATGGACTAGCTAGGCAGATCTTTTTCCCCTTCAGTGAGTAGTGAGCCTTTGGAATGCATACAACAAGGAACTAGACAGGAAAAGAGAGCTTGTCACAATAAGTCAGTGATTTAGTTAATGTACACGCACAGTGGGTGTGATCACAGGATTGGCTTCATCGTCTGAGGGTGGGGGTGGTGTCCACCAGGGATGGGTGGCACGGTGGTGAGCACTGCTGCCTCACAGTGCCAGGGTCCCAAGTTCAATTCCAGCCTCAGGTCATGGTCTATGTGGAATTTGCACATTCTCCCAGTGTCTGCGTGGGTTTCCTCTGGGTGCTCCGCTTTCTTCCCACAGTCCAAAGATGTGCGGGTTAGGTTGATTGGTCATGCTAAATTGACCCTATTGTCAGGGGGATTAGCAGGGTAAATACGTGTGGTTGCAGGAATAGGGCCTGGGTGGGATTGTGGTCGGTACACACTCGATGGGCTGAATGGCCTCCTTCTGTACTGTGGGGATTCTATGATCTACTGAATATTTTTCCCTCTGTTTTTCTGCTGCTTTGTATCTTAGCAAAGGCCTGGAAGGATCCTGTCATGATTCTCTGAGTATCATGGCTGTGCAGTAGGCTTGACAGAACAATTGGTCTCTTCCTGCCCATCATCTTCTTCAGAGAGCTTCATTATTTTGAGGAAAATACAAGCAGACTTTCTGAAGGAATATTGATGCTTTGAATATTAACCAGCCTCAGACACACTGACAAACTGAAGACCATAATTTTAAGAAGAACCTACAAAACGTATCCCCCAAATTAACATTTGTTCATGTCTCTATAACCAACAATAAACTTCAGAATTGTGGTCAAGGTTCTATCCATCAATTTAGGCCAAAAGAATCAAGACAAGTTTTTAGAAAACATGCATCTTTTCGCTCGAGTACATTTTATCAGTAAAATTAGCAAAGACAGAAATGTTGACCGTTATCTCCATCTGAAAATGTTGAGATTGTACTCTGCCAGGAAACTGACACACATCAGCTCTGATAGCTTGGACACACACTGTGTTGTGAGGAAATAATTTATCCTTTCCCCAGCTGCATGTTTTGCATTCTGTAGATTCTTCCCCTGACGTCTCGCATCACAACACATCAAGGTGACCAACATGGCCGGTGGCAAAGATTGCATCTTCAGGTAGTGGACAAAGCAAAATAAATAGGCCTCAGCAATCCAATAAAATGTCATCCAGCTGCTCAGGCTTGTTGGCCAACTCAAATTGCTCCTTTTACTGCAATAGTGCAGCTCCCAATGTCATCTTCAAAATAAAACAACGCATAATGCAAGTTACAAACAACAGTTATATCCACTGCAGTTAAAACAAAATGTTTGTGGAAAAGGGTACTGAGATGGCATGGTGGTACAGTGGTTAGCACTGCTGCCTCAGTGCTAAGGACAGTAAGAGTTTTAACAACACCAGGTTAAAGTCCAACAGGTTTATCTGGTAGCAAATACCATTAGCTTTCCGAGCGCTGCTCCTGCAACGCTCCGAAAGCTAATGGTATTTGCTACCAAATAAACCTGTTGGACTTTAACCTGGTGTTGTTAAAACTCTTACTGTGTTTACCCCAGTCCAACGCCGGCATCTCCACATCAGTGCGAAGGACCCAGTTTCAATTCCGGCCTTGGGTGTCTGTGTGGAGTTTGCACATTCTCCCCGGGTCTGCATGGGTTTCCTCTGGGTGCTCCGGTTTCCTCATTTCCTTCCACAGTCCAAAGATGTGCAGGTTAAGTGGATTGGCCATGCTAAAATGCCCCTTCATGTCCCAAGATGTGCGGGGGTTACAGGGAGTGAGCGGGTGAGAGGGCCTGAGTAAGATACTCTGTTAAGAGATTCTGTGTAGACCCGATGGGCCGAATGGCCTGTCCTGTACTGTCAGGATTCTATGATCCAAAGTTCACAATTGTTCCAAGAATTTAAGTAAAATGATGGACACAACTTGGATTACCTTAAACCACAGGTTAAAAAAATAACTTACTCTTACAAGCAAATCAGTACAGTTGCAAAACGTTCATGGTTAAAAGGCAAATCAAAGGAGTGCAAACGCAGTGATAACCAGAAAAAAAACTGAATCATTTATGCCTTTGTCACCTCCAAATTTGACAATTCTAACCCTCTCCTGGCCAGCCTCCCATCTTCCACCATCGAAAAACTTAAAACACATCCAAAATCTCTGCTGCCCATGTTTGAACTTGCATCGAATCCTGCGTCCCCTGATAGCTTCCGACCATGCCTAGGAAATAATATTCTCACCCTGGTTTTCTTCAGGGATCTTGTTGCTCCCCATTGTGGGTGACCTCCCTCAGCCATACAGCCCTCGGGGTATCTTGCACTCCGCTTGATTTGAATCACTCCATCATTGATGCTGTGCCTTGAGCTGAAAATGCCTGAAATTCTGGAACTCTCTTCATAAGCCTCTCCATCTTGTTTCATTTACTTACCTCTTTTACCAAGCTTTTGATTATCTGTCCTAATATCAACTTAGGTGGAATGTTGTTAAAATTTCCTTCGACAAGGCTCCTGTGAAGCACCTTGGAGCATTTTAGCGTGTTAAAAGGTACTATATAAATATAAATTGTTGTTTTTTAACAGGTATGGCCTTCAAAAATAAATCTAAACAATTGAAATGCTGATAAATACATGCAGAAAATAGGAAGATTTTTTAAAAAAGCCAAATACCTTGTTTCATCTACCCTATTACAGTCTTTTCTTTGCTCACATTTCTGCTTTCCTCTGTCTGAAAAGTTCCTCTTTTATCTCTTCTGCACTTCAGAATCCACGAAACCAAAGATGGCCAAGCGTTACCATCACATGAGGAGTAGGGTAGCTCAGCTCTGACATGCACGCACGCACACTGCTGCTGGTTTCAGTACCAAGACGGTTTGAAAATATGATTTATTTCTTCTTCGGGAGACAGCAGCTGTTGGGTCGAGTTCTTTTTAAAATCTCTCTCAGCAGCACATAGATAGTCAAACAGCAGACAGGATCAGTGTTTGTAGGAGAGAGAGAGAGAAAAACAAGGCCCACACAGGGGTCTTACCACTTTGGCCTCTATTCTGCTTCTCTCTCTGGTCTGGAGAAAACATTTGTTAAACACAAAAAAAATTGACAAACCAATGATAATCTCTCTTCAACTGACCACTCACCCAAATATGGTCAAGGCCAATGTATTCTAAGTGAATGGCACCAATTTGATTAGATTATGGCTGCAGTTGATTCATGTCTCAGCCAGGATTCATTGTCTGAGGTGGTTACATCTAATGCCTAGTCCCCACCCAGATGATTATTGGTACGTTCTATGAACAGATTAAGAGATGATCTCATTCACACTCCCTCGCAGTAATCGTCTCTGCTGGGGTTTTCCAGACAGGTTGACTCCACTTCATGGCTGTAGAATTTACAGTGATGCAAATTCTCAGCTATCTTGGAAGCTGTGGTTTCAAGTCCCTGGAATGCGGCTTCAGTCTTTTTAAAATCCAATCAATGGCTTCCGGCCAGTAGATTCATGAATCCATTCTTATGGCTTTATAACACCAAACTAGATAAAGAGGTTGATTTTACACAACAGCAAACCTGAGAGAAAGTGTCACACCAAAAACTAGGAAAGCTCCTTTTCAATTTGAAATTAATTACTGATTTTGAAGTTTAAGTTGGGGATAGAGTTATAAGAAGATATTGGGTGAAACTTGACATCATCCTTTCCAAGTGTTCCAATGTACTCGGTGTGGGAGAATGGAGGGAGTTGGGTTGTCAGCTTCCATGATTTAACTGCCGACTGTACTTCCAAAAACATCATGTTCCAGCCAATCTGAGTGCTAGCCATAGCAGAGTAGCAAAAGAAGATACACATCTATCGTTCCCCACACAAAAATCCACAATGGCAGAAGAAATTATAGATCTTTGAAATTCAGAGTAAAAGCAGAGAAGGCAAAAACAAAATGACAGTATCTACTGTTAGAATGTAACTGGTGACAACTTTGTATTGGATGTAATGTGACCAATGGGAACAAGATGCAAGGGTCAGCTGACCCACTAAACCATGGAACCAACCACAGAGTGATGTAATAATCAGCTGACTCACTATAAATAAGGAACGATGTAGAATTTGGAGTACTGTGAGCAATTTTGGGCCCCACACCTCAGGAAGGACATACTGGCACTGGAGCGGGTCCAGCGGAGATTCACACGGATGATCCCAGGAATGGTAGGCCTGACATACGATGAACGTCTGAGGATCGTGGGATTATATTCATTGGAGTTTAGGAGGTTGAGGGGAGATCTGATAGAGACTTACAAGATAATGAACGGCTTAGATAGGATGGACGTAGGGAAGTTGTTTCCATTAGCAGGGGAGACTAGGACGCGGGGGCACAGCCTTAGAATAAAAGGGAGTCACTTTAGAACAGAGATGAGGAGAAATTTCTTCAGCCAGAGAGTGGTAGGTCTGTGGAATTCATTGCCACAGAGGGCTGTGGAGGCCGAGACGTTGAGCGTCTTCAAGACAGAAATTGATAAATTCTTGATTTCTCGAGGAATTAAGGGCTATGGGGAGAGAGCGGGTAAATGGAGTTGAAATCAACCATGATTGAATGGTGGAGTGGACTCGATGGGCCGAATGGCCTTACTTCCGCTCCTATGTCTTATGGTCTTATAATTGTGGGAGCTTGGAGTGGCCCAGGGCGAGGCCCCAAGTTTGGAGTAATGATGTTTCTTTATTCAACCCTTTCTTTGATTTATAAGTTGCAGTACGTTTTGTTGTATTTTCATTCGCTGCATTTTTGAAGAGTTCCTTCTGAAGAAGCATCTACAGCATCCGAGGCTAACACTGAGTTAAGTCAAAACAGAATGGGAAGCATTTTGTCTTTGGTCACCGGGACATCTGGTAGATGCACAAACCAACTCCATATTTGAAAGGTGGCAAAGTAGGATTCTTGGAAATCTACGCTCACTTGTTGTATTTCTGAATCCAATCCATATTGGGCAAGCTGGAAATCTACCTGTGGTATGCAGAGAGCTCGATGATAGTTTTTCATTTGTTTACATTAATTCTTGGGATGTATGTGTCACTGGCAAATTCACATTAATGGCTCATTGTGCAGTCACATTGATCCCACTTACCTCCATCCTCTCTACACCTTCACCACTCATTTCAAAATGGAGTGACAACATGATTGTCGAATAACTATTAAGCAGCAGCTTGCACCCTCAGGATGGGCAGCAGTTGCAAAGAGCTTCTCAGATGCAGCATTATGTACTGGAACAACTGCCTACTAAACGTTCCAGTGCCCTGCCATTTGACCATGTTCCCCTGGCTGGTTGTTGCACCAAGAGCAGTTGGAGAGTTTCAGCAGTGGCCACTTGCCTCTCTCTAACCCAGGGCTGATAAGCACTGAATACATCAATGCATTGAGCCACCAATACCACCTTCTGGCAGCTGGCATTGCCACACTGCTTCCTCAGCTAGAAAATGGATCTATGCTTTAAGCTGAGCGGAAAGACTTACTAGGAGTAGCTTACGTCATGCAAACACTTCAAAATGCTAGGTATCTGTGTCAATTATACACTAGGTTTATCATCCAGCAGCTAATTTTAAAAAAAGGACTTTGAGGAAAGGCTGAAACAAGGGTAGAAAACAACAGATAAAAGAGATGTACAGAAAATGCTGTTAACTGTCACAAAATGTGACAATATTGTCAAGCTCTCAACCAATAATATTAGTCCATCCTTTTAACAGTCCTGTACAATTCTAAGTTTTTTCAGTGTTATTTCTATTTACAGTGCACAGAAGTTTCCAGAAGACAAGACACTCACAAGATGTGCATGTATGTATATTTAAAGACCCCAATTTGGAACTTTCATTTTCTGGGCACAAAAGCTTCCCAAATGTCAAAGACAAATATCATGCCATTGTGGGCATACACTGTTTAATATGCTTCATCCATAATGTGAGGCACTGACAAGTACAATGCACCAGACAGTGCTCTGGCAAGACATGGCATCACGTACAACACCGTACAAGTAGGCGTCACCTCTGGTTCACAGGTGTACTATGGTTGTAAATAATTTGAACTTTTCAAAAACCATTTGATGGGTATGTGAATGTTCAGGTCAACTAAAGGTGTTGTGAATTTGGACTTTGGAATCCTCTATGTCGAGGTTTAGCCATTCTCCAACTGCTGTCCCGTTTAGAAATTTTCATGTGATGTCAACCTCAATCGAACAAATTTCTGTACCCTTGTGTGTTGTCAGGGAAATGTGTTTAAATCTTTAGCAGAAGTGTGTGATTGAACTGTTTCTAACCATTCTTCCTCAAGGAACACAGCGTGAGGGAAGCTCATTAGCAATGATACTCGAGTGCCATGTGAGTCTCCTCAGTGGAGATCCGGGTGCTCCGGTTTCCTCCCACAGTCCAAAGATTTGATTTGATATTTTCACATGTATTGGGATGCAGTGAAAGGTATTGTTTCTTGCATGCTATATAAAAAAAACATACTCTTCATAGAATACATCGGGATAAAGGAGAGAGTGTTACAGTCACAGATAGGGTGCAGAGAAAAATCATCTTAATGCAAGATAGGTCAGTGGTAATGCCTGAACCCAAGAAATGCACTTTTGGACAAGATCCCTGGGCAGGTGCGTATCTCGGTCACAACAGTGTTAGCATCATTTGATGGTGATGAAAGCATCAAGGCTGGTCTCACACCGCGTTGTTCCTCATTGGAAGTTCAGAGAGAGAGAGTGAGTGCAGTATTAGGACACTGCAGACGGAAGCTGAGATAATTTCCGAGCGAGTCACAAGGCCAAAACCTGCAAGTGTGAATGCAGGACTTGTTCACTCAGCGATTGGCCATCCCGAGATGACAGAAAATGGATTTGAGTGCTCAGGCAGATGTGGTCACATGACCTCATTTAATTTTACTCTTCCTGGAACCTGTCAGCAATTAAAGTATCACAGGCACATCTAGAGTCCTCCACGGCATCAGCACACTCATTCTGACCCTCCACAGCCCCCTGGGCCTCCGGTACCTCACCTTCATCTTCTGACAAGCTGTCATCCTCCATCAGTTTACCCTCTGGCAAGGGCTCACCTCTTTGCATTGTCAGATTAAGGGCACAACACACTGTTATTGGGATATACCCTCTCCAACATGTATTGTAGCGAGCCACTGGAACGGTCCAAGCATCTGAACTACAGAGAAACACTCTGGTCTGCTCTATAAAGGAGCATGTGTTGGTACCACAATTGTTTACGATTTACATAGATGATTTGGGGTTGGGGACCAAATGTAGCGTGTCAAAATTCACAGATGACACTAAGATGAGTAGCAGAGCAAAGTGTACAGAGGATCCTGAAAATCTGCAAAGGGGAATAGATAGTCTAAGTGAGTGGGCGAAGGTCTGGCAGATGGAGTACAATGTTGATAAATGTAAGGTCATCTATTTTTGGAGGAATAACAGCAAAATGGACTATTATTGAGATAGTAAAAAATTGAAGCATGCTGCTGTGCAGAGGGACCTGGGTGTCCTTGTGCAAGAATCTCAAGGAGTTGGTTTGCAGTTGCAGCAGGTAATTAAGAAGGCAAATGGAATTTTGTCCTTCATTGCTAGAGGGATGGAGTTTAAAAGCAAGGTTATGTTGCAGCTGTATAAGCTGCTGGTGAGCCCACACCTGGAGTACTGTGTACTGTTTTGGTCTCCTTACTTGAGAAAGGATATACTGGCACTGGAGGGGGTGCAGAGGAGATTCACACGGTTGATTCCAGAGTTGAGAGGGTTGGCTTATGAGGAGAGACTGAGTAGACTGGGGTTATACTCATTGGAATTCAAAAGAATGAGGGGTGATCTTAGAGAAACATATAAGATTATGAAGGGAATAGATAAGATAGAAGCAGGGAAGTTGTTTCCACTGGCAAGTGAAACTAGAACTAGGGGCATGGCCTCAAAATAAAGGGAATCAGATTTAGGACCGAGTTGAGGAGGAATTTTTTCAAAAAAGGGTTGTGAATCTGTGGAATTCCCTGCCCAGTGAAGCAGTTGAGGTAACCTCATTGAATGTTTTTAAGACAAGGATAGATACATTTTTGAACAGTCAAGGAATTAAGGGTTATGGTGAGCGGGTGGGTAAGTGGAGCTGAGTCCAGGAAATGATCAACCATGATCTTATTGAATGGCGGACCAGGCTTGAGGGGCCAGATGGCCTACTCCTGCTCCATTTCTTATGTTCTATTATGTGGAGCAGTGAGCAGTGTTGCATCTCTCCTCAGAATGACCCTCGAGGGCGACGCAACAATGTCATCAGCCGGGCTTTCAGTGGGTAGCCCTTATCCCCGAGCAGTCATCTCTGCAGATGTTCTGGCCCCTGAAAAATATCAGACACCTGGGAGAAACGAGAGATGTAGGAGTCATAGCAACTGCCAGGGTAACGTGCAGACACATGCAGTATGTGCTTCTGATGATCACACAGCGGTTGCAAAGTGATGCAATGTTGGCCCTTGCAGTTTATAAACATCAGGGGCTGTTGCCAGGGAGCCACATGCAAAGTCATACCCTGCACTCTTGGGAAGCATGAGATGTTTGTGAGGCTGGTGAATCTTGCAGCTTGGCTATCTTATTCTAGAACAAACCTACGATAAATGCTAAGCCTTCCAGTAAAGGGCACTGGTCACCTCCTTTATTCAGCGATGTGTTGCCGATTGAGAAATGTCACACGGGTCCCCTGTCGATCCCTGGAAAGACTCAGTGGCAAAGAAATTGAAAACTGCGGTCACCAATGTGGCGTGTGAGATATTTGGTCTCGGGACAAGTTCATCCATGCCTTTCACTGATTTGTAAGTAGGATACGTTTCACTGATAAACTCTCAGTCTGACAATTTGCCTCCACTGTGTGGGGGTCTCTGCCTCACACTCCTGTTCATGCTCTGGCTCCCCTTGACCAAGTTCCCCAGGAGGTCCTCCTACAGGAGCTGTGCTTGGTATGTCTCTCCCTCCTTCACCTCCTCCATTAAATTAGGACTCTGAGAAACACAACATTGAGCCCTGGATCCATTTACCCTTCTGCCTTTTCTCTAAAATGAAACATCAAACACAAGAGAGGGTGCCATGTCAAAACCTCAAGGAAATGTTAGGCTCCACAGCTTTGGCTGCCATACTTGCATCATGCCTAATGCAGCCTTGCCCCCGAGATGCTAACACACTGAGGTGAGCACGAAATGTGGCCTATGGAGTGATAAGGTGCAAGTGACATGAATTAACCAAAGTAGCTCATGACTCCATTCTCGGAAGTGGCATATTAATAACCTAGCAGTTGCTCATGCTCAATGAGTGGAGGCCGATTGGCCAGTGATGAATGGCATTTATACTCTTTTGAGTATAACCAATTAAACTAAATTAAACAAACTAAAGGACAAATCAAAAGAGCAACCCCATTTTGCATTAAACAGAAACAAATCGCAAAGGAAACTTAAAACATCAAACCAAAATGTGGTTAAAGGGGTCAATAAAGCACTCCAGTCTCCCCCCCCCCCCCCCCCCCCCCCCCCGCCCCCGCTGGTGTTTATCGGACACAGAAGGCCTCAATGGTGTCTGTAGATACCACATGCTACTTCTTCAGGGATACCCAGATGCCAATGTGACTGCAGTAGAGGGGCAGACAGTCAGATCAGACCCCCCCCCCCCCCCTTCGACTACCGGCTGCCTGGACTTGTTCATGGCAAGTTTAGCCAGTCCCAGGAGTAGGTTCATGAGGAAATCCTTCTCCTTCCCTGCCCCTCCCTGCAGCTGGTGCCAGTAGATCAGGACCGTGGGGCTGAAATACAAACAAAACTGTAATGCGGTTTTTCAAATAATTGAAAAGAAAATGCAATCTATTACAAACTACATGGTCCACGGACCCCACAAGGCCACAAAATATGCACGCACCTTGGGAGTCCGTGATACTAACACATCCTCCACCCCAGGTCCCCAATGGTAAGGAAAAGGACTCCCATGTAGAGAGACCTCCATTGGGGTCCTCTGCCTCCAGACGGCAATAAGACACACAAAGGGATGGTCCAAACAACAGGCAGGGGCATGGAAGTGAAGGATGTGCAGCATCAATACAGGAAAGTACATGCACAGCGCTAAAGGACACAGAGGGCACTTCCATGAGGCAGCTCAGATTGTGGGGCTTTGCCTCCTGAGGTAGGGTTTAGGGATGGGGGCTAATGTGAAATTCAGTCCGTGAAGTGTGATGAAAGTCCAAAGATATGCAGATTAGGTGGATTGGTCATGCTAAATTGCCCCTTAGGTGTCCTAAGATATGTAGGTTAGGTGATTAGTCGTGGTAAATTCACAGGACTATGGGGAAAGTGCGGATGGAGGGCCTGGGTGGGAAGCTCTTTTGAGGAGTTGCTGCAGATTCGATGGGCTAGACAGCCTCTTTCTGCACTGTCGGAATTCTATGAATGGCATTTATGGTGAACATGACTAACCTTCATTAATGGAATGCCATATATGGTGCGACTGTGCCACTTCACTTATTACCTGCATTCACCATGTCTGCATTCCTACTTCATCCTCTGCCGGTGATGCAACTCTGATGTGAAGCCAGTGAGCTTCTATTCCTTTAACAATGCTAAAGGAAAAAAGTCTGGCTTTCAGTTGCTTCCTGGGCAATGAGGTCTCTCCCCTTTGTAACTGATCTGGCTCCTATCCATTCTACTGGAATGACAAATGTCCAGGAAGGAGCCCCATTGCCCATCCTAATGGTCCTCCCACACTGCCTCATATCCCTTCCAGACAGAATCACTATTACTGTTGTTTTTGCTGAATATCAGAACTCTGGGACCTCAAAATGGTGCCGTGACATCTGTACTTCAGGACCGAGTTCAACACTCCCTCCCACATTGCCCGTGTGCCTCTGGTTTATTTTGTGATTCAGGATGTGAAGGTAGAGCTACCTCCTGTTACACTCCAGCTTCCCCCAATAACACTGTGTGGTGAACCATCGTTGGTTACCACTGTGGGGTTATTCTAATGTTGCTGTTGGGCTAGGGTGTTCACACTGTGGGGTTGTTATAATGTTGTTGTTGGGCTAGGGTGTTTACACTGTGGGATTAATATACCTGTGGTGGATGCTGTTGTGGCACATCCCGGTCGGGCCCCGCCTCCTGGGAGAGGTATAAGACTCTCTGCTCAGGCGGGACCCCTCCAGTCTGGAATGGTGTACTCGTGTTTAAATAGTTCCATTGTTAGACAATAAAAGCCTTCAATTACAGAAGCCTTGTGTCTCGTGCTCGATTGTCGCGCATCACACTGGTTCCAATTTTATTATTGTGATTGCTATTCTGACAACAGACCCCGAACCACCCACCCCTCCCCCCCCTCCCCCTCTCTCCCCCCTCTCCCCCCTCTCTCCCCCCTCCCCCTCCCCCCTCCCCCTCCCCCCCCCACACTCCCCCCCCCACACTCCCCCCCCCCCCCCACTGACTTAAGCCATGTGGACCTTTCCCTATCCTACTTAGAGGCTTTGTGTTGGGTTACAGAGAGAGGTGAAACCTCTCCTGTCCTCTACGATATTTTCCCTATCTCTTGGCTGCAGATGCCCCCAGTCACCACAACCATTCCGTCTGTAGCCCAGTACAGGGCCCAGCAAACCCAGGGACCTCGACTTCCAAAGCAGCCCTGCGCACCAGGCTGTACTTTGGGACATGCCCAATACTCTTCTACACGGTTTGCTTTCTCTGACTTCTGCCTATGAGGTCCACATAACTCCTGCACTGCCTGCCATCTGTGAATCCTTTCAGTTTTGCAACAAGAGTGTCTGCCCCGACTCCTGTCTGCGAGCTCCAGACCAAAGGCTTTAACCTTGAGTTCCCCATTGCCATGAAGAGTAAGGATGATGGTGCCCGTCCCAAACCACACCCCACCTTGCCACCAACACCCCCCCCCCCACCGAACTTCTGAGTCTTCATGCGAACCATCCCTAATGCCCCACACTAACAACCCACCCCTCCTTCATTCCAGAGTCTGCATGTATCCCCTTCCAGTGAAAGATGTGTACCAGAGTTTTCCAGACTTTCTCACTCTGCTGCGAGGATGGATAATTTGGCACTCAGCTAAATCTCCGTTCACTGCAGCAGGACCAGAGATTTCCACTGGTGTGAATGGTCAGAGAAAGATTTGACCTACTTTCTGGAAATTTCTGAAACACAAAACAGAAATCCTCTTTATTTATGGTGTACACCTGCCACAGTGTTGGACAAATAAAAAATAATCATTTTCATCTCTCCCCTTCCCAAGTCTCACATGATGTGGAGTAATTTATTATTCATCCTTTGATTAATCTTCAGCCAAGCAAATTCAAGGACACCAGCTTATGATGCTATCATAGTTGCCGGGACTTGAGGAGCGGAGTTACAGGGAGAGATTGAATAGGTTGGGACTTTATTCCCTGGAGCGTAGAAGATTGAGGGGCGATTTGATAGAGGTGTATAAGATTTTGATGGGTATAGATAGAGTGAATGCAAGCAGGCTTTTTCCGCTGAGGCTAGGGGAGAAAAAAACCAGACGGCATGGGTTAAGGGTGAAAGGAGAAAAGTTTAAAGGGAATATTAGGGGGGGCTTCTTCACACAAAGAGAGTGGTGGGAGTGTGGAATGAGCTGCCGGATAAAGTGGTAAGTGCGGGGTCACTTTT
Organism: Mustelus asterias; assembly: GCF_964213995.1. Classification (NCBI taxonomy): domain Eukaryota; kingdom Metazoa; phylum Chordata; class Chondrichthyes; order Carcharhiniformes; family Triakidae; genus Mustelus; species Mustelus asterias. The sequence goes on from NC_135807.1 coordinate 24,128,726, forward strand.
AACATTTAAGAAAAACTTGGACGGGTTCATGGATGAGAGGGGTGTGGAGGGATATGGTCCAAGTGCAGGTCAGTGGGACTAGGCATAAAATGGTTCGGCACAGACAAGAAGGGCCAAAAGGCCTGTTTCTGAGCTGTAATTTTCTATGGTTCTATACAATTGGTCAAGTATTTCAGAAAATGGGTAGCTCACTAAATTGACTGCACTTCACGGGGGAAACAAAACTGCAGAGTTTACTATCTCAAAATAAAATAGACTTTTTTTTAAATGACAAACACATATACTTTTTTTGCCTCATTATTTTCTTTTGCCCTCTTTTTTTAAATATCCAACTGATGAGAAAATAAACATCATTCTAAGTTCTGATGCCTGAGTCTTTTCAACCAGACTCCCATTTTGCAAACCAGCCTCCCATCCATTGATTCTGTCCCCCCCCAATAAATGGTTTGCTTTTTATGCTCCCCTCACACCAAGTCCCTTGTCCACCATTGGGTTAATACCAAGGGCAGCAGGCTGAGATCCTTGTGGGTATGGATTGCCTACTTGAGGCCTCAATTGACAGCAATACAGGAAAGTGATCCACAAAACTTTCTTCCATGGGCTCAATCGGAGTGGAGATTGAAAGATGGTGGAGTCCCACCCGTCCCCGTCATCCTCCCACCCAAGTGAATTCAAAAACCACCAAACTCACCACATTAAATTCCACCCTCGGAGAGGGGTCTTACAATTGGCAGGAGAGCAAGACTCTCGATAATAAGCATACTCTTCAGTTACAGTAAAGCTGTTGCCATATTTGCAATGCGAGCAATCCCCACCATTTCACTATCAAGTTGAGCCATACTTGAAAAATATTATTGCAGATGAGGAGCCTCAAGAGGAAAAAAATTCATTTCGCATGACTGCGAGCAGCTCCAGGCATTTCATGGAGAATTCATTAAAACATGCTACTTTCTTGTTACAAAGAACGAGCTTTGTACAAATTAAAGATTAACAGGCCACTATTATCTGATTTCCGCACTTGCTTTTAAGACGTTTAATCTCCAGTTCAAAGCTACTTTGTTCCATGAAACTCCAATGTACAATGCAACTAGTTCTGACATCTCTCCCAATACATCAGAGCTCCATCCCTCAAACGTGTACGACTGCTCTTTCCTTGCAAGTCATAAGAACCAGGAGCAGATGCATGCCATTCAAGCCTCCTATCTTCATTGGACTCACTTGTTTCCTGATATATTGGGAAGGGTTTTCTGCTGGTGTTTGCACGGGCAAAAATGGCAAGGTTTGTGGAAAAATCTCAGAGTGCGGCAACAAGAATCTTGGTAGCGAGATCTTGTTCTCTGATTTTCCCCGTTCCTCGCCAGTGATGTAACGAAGATGGGTGGGAGCATCATTTAAATTAATTTGAATAAATTAACATATGGTTAAATGAGCTTCCCCGCCATATGTTCCCTACAGATAAAGAATTCCCCCCGCGCCAACGTGCTACAACAGGTATTTACGAATGTGAAGCAGTTGAGAGGAACCCACTGGGTTGCAATGGTTCAGCTTGGGCCTGGGGAGATGGGGCGGGGGCAGTGGGAAAGAGTAAGAGGGACATGCCCACTCAGTGTCCTGCCAGAGCAGACCCTCTTGGGAGCTCTTTGGGGGTGGGGTGGTGGCTTATGTGTCTGGGGAGTTTTTCCCCCATATACATTGGGGGGGGGGTCTTGCTTTCATGCAGATCAGAGCACCCTTTAAACATGGCGGCCTGATCTCTTACGGAGCCAGCATTGTCAGCTCGATCAAGTCCCACCCTGCCCACCAGAATGACGGCAAACACCACGCCTCCAGATTTTCTGTGAGAAAACCCAACTGTGCAGCTGAGAACTGCACTCCAGTTTTCTCACCACAGCCAGCACTCTGTACACAGGGTGCAAGATTCCACCCATTGTCTCTGTTATCATTGCTGACTGAGGGCTCTGCTACTGAGTTACAAGCATGCTACTGCCCTCAGCAATATTAGGAGATTGCCATGAATCACATTGATTTGAAGCTGAAAGTTGCCCATTGTGCAAATCGAGCTTTTAATCTGAACATGACTGTTTGGAACATGATGTGCACATTCTTTGAACTAGACATTATACCATGGGTTTTGTAGCCTTAGGAACTGCAGTGCTCCAATTTATCAAATCGTTTTGACATCAAATCTGGGCACTCCAAAATCAACAATGATGGGTATTTTTTTTGCCATTTTGCCCGAGTCAAAATTCCCGACTGTATATCTGTAGGAAATGAAAAAGATCTACTTTGTGAGTTTATGACCTGACACAGATGTCACATGCTACAAAAGAAAGCGGGGAAATGAAAGCAAGTTGAGGGAACAAGCTGATGAAAGGGCAGTTTGATACACCAAGTGCAGAGCCCTTGTAGAATCATAGAAAGGTCACGTCACAGAAAAAGAGGCTATTGGTCCATTGTGTGTGCTGGCCCTCTGAAGAAGGAATTCACCCAGTTCCAATCCCCCCACCCCCCCCCCCGCCCCCCCCCCCCCGCATAACTCAGCAAATATTTCGTTCATGGGCGGGCGGCACGGTGGTTAGCACTGCTGCCTCACAGCACCAGGGCCCCAGGTTCAATTCCGGCCTCGGATGACCTTGTGGAGTTTACATGTTCTCCCAGTGTCTGCTCTGGATGTTCCGGTTTCCTCCCACATTTCAAAAGGTGTGCAGGTTAGGTTAGATTGGTTATGCTAAATTGCCCCTTAGTTTCAGGGGGATTAGCAGGGTAAATACGTGAGGTTACGGGGATGGGGTCTGGGTGGGATTGTTGCCAGTGCAGTCTCGATGGGCCAAATGGCCTCTTTCTGTACTGTAGGGATTCTATGAAGATTTCAATGGGATTTTATAAAGCCTCAGTTGAACCTGCCTTCACCACATTGTGTATTGCAGATACTAAAGATTTTGAACTCATGACACAAAGAACATAAGAAACAAAAGCAGGAGTAGGCCACCAGGCCCTTCAAGCCTGCCCCGCCATTCAACGCGATTATGTCTGATCCATGCTCTCCTTTTCTGTGCCATTAGTCCATAGCAAGACTGTTTCTTTCGCCAATGACCTTAAATCTGTGCCCTTTAGCTCCTGATCCTACCACCAATGGGAACAGTTTCTCCCTATCTCTTCTGCCCAGACCCCTCATGATTTTGAATCCCTCTATCAAATCTCTGCTCAACCTATTTTTCTCCAAGGAGGAGTCCCAACTTTTTCAAATTTACATACGCAGCTGAAGTTTCTCACTCTGGAACCATGTTCATGAAACTTTTCTGTACTCACTCTAATGCCTTCTCATCAGGGGTATGGGGTGCATGAAACTACTCGTGAGTGAGAGGTAGAATGAGTGAGAAGTTCAGGTGAAAGTTTATGAATTTAGTTCAGGTGAGACTTTCTGATAAGTTGTTCTTAAATTTAAAATTAAAGTTGAGTTAAACAGAGGGCTGCCTAAAGTTCCAGTTATCTGCCAATCAGTTGAACGTAGTTGCCCTTAGTAGATATTAATTAGTGTAGTAGCAACTGAACTAGTAAGTCATCAGACATTCTATCACAGCAGCAGGAGTTAAAATCTACATGCAGAAAGGGGCATATGGTACATAAGACTATGCCCGAGTGAGAAGTTGGGAATTTTATTCAGGTGAGAAGCAGGGGAAAAGAGGTGTCCCTTTATCTACTTATTTTCAAATTCCAGTGGCTTGCGAGTTTCCTTCCTCATCTCCAAGCTAGGGAAGGGCAACTTTCCTTGACTTTATCTGTGTAAATGATTAAACGTTAGACTAATTAAATAAAGTTAGACAGAAATGACAGGGCTGGTGTTGTTCTGTGACTGCAGCATGTGAGATTCTGTGGAATGTACTGCAAACATAGACAGCCATATCTGCAGCAAGCATCTGCAGCGGAGGCAGACTTGGCTCTGAGTTGAATTCAGAATTGTGGACATTTCAGGGCATCAGGGGGAGAGGGAGAGGAAGATTTACCTGGAAATTTTGTTCCAGGAAGCAGTCACTCTCCTTGGATCAGGTAAAACTTAAGTGCATTGGCTATGCTAAATTGTCCCTCAGTGCATCCAAACAGGTGCCGGTGTGTGGCGACCAGGGGATTTTCACAGCAATATAAAAGCAAAAATCTGCAGATGCTGGAATCTCAAACAAAAACAGAAAATGCTAGAAAATCTCAGCAGGTCTGACAGCATCTGTGCAGAGAGAAAAGAGCCAATGTTTCGAGTCTGGATGACCCTTCATCAGAGCAAAGAAAATCAGAAAAGATTTTGATTTGATATTGGCACATTTATTAGATGTGGAGTGCATGCTTCCTCTTGTGGGGTATTCTAGGACGAGAGGTCATAGTCTTAGGATCAGGGGTAGCAAATTTAAAATAGAGTTGAGGAGAAACTACTTCTCCCAAAGGGTTGTGAATCTGTGGAATTTGCTACCCCAAAATGCAGTGGATGCATTTTGTGAGTAAATTTAAGGAGGAGTTAGACAGATTTTTAATTGGTAATGTGTTGAAGGGTTATGGGGAGAAGGCAAGAAAATGGGGATGAGGAGCATTTCAGCCATGATTGAATGCGGAGCAGACGCGATGGGCCGAATGGCCTAATTCTGCTCCTATATCTTATGGACTTATACAGTGAAAAGTATTTTTTCTTGCATGCTATACAAAGCAAACCAGACATAGAGAAGGAAAGAAGAGAATGCAGAATGTAGTGTCACAGTCATAGCTACGGTGCAGAGAAAGATTAACTTAATACGAGGTAGGTCCATTCAAAGTCAGATGGCAGCAGATAAGAAGTTGTTCTTGAATCGGTTGGTAGCTGGTGGAAGAGTGTATGTCTGGGTTGCTTGGAGTCCTTGTTGAGGATGATCGTGGAGGTGTTGTTGTTGCCTATCCTTACTAACTGCGGTCTGTGGGTTCGGAAGTTCAGGATCCAGTCGCAGAGGGAGGAGCCGAGGCCCAGGCAATGAAGTTTGGAGATGAGTTTCGTAGGAATAATGGTGTTAAAGGCCAAGCTGTCGTCAATAAATCGGAGTCTAATATAGGGATCTTTGCCATCTAGGTGTTCCAGGGTGGAGTGCAGGGCCAGGGAGATAACGTCTGCTGTGAACTGTAGTGGATCCAGGCAATCATAGAAACCCTACAGTGCAGAAAGAGGCCATTTGGCCCATCGAGTCTGCACCAACCACAATCCCACCCAAGCCCTACCCCCATATCCCTACATATTTACCCGCTAATCCCTCTAACCTACGCATCTCGCATCCAAGGGGCAATTTTAGCATGGCCAATCAGCCTAACCTGCACATCTTTGGACTGTGGGAGGAAACCGGAGCACCCGGAGGAAACCCACGCAGACACGAGGAGAATGTGCAAAAGTCTCACAGACAGTGACCCAAGCTGGGATTGAACTCAGGTCCCTGGAGCTGTGAAGCAGCAGTGCTAACCACTGTGCTACCGTGCCGCCCTGGGAGGCCGGAATTGAATCATGCCATGGCTAACCTTTCAAAGCACTTCATAATGATGGATGTCAGAGCCACCGGACAATAGTCATTAAGACACGCTGCCTGGCCTTTCTTTCGTACTGGAATGATGACTGTTTTCTTGGAGCAGATAGGGACCTCAGATTGGTGTAAAGATAGGTTGAAGACATGTGCTAATACACTCGTCAGTTGATCCATGCAGGATCTGAGTGCTTGTCCAGATATCCCATCAGGGCCAGTCGTTTTCCGTGCGTTGACCTTCGAGAAGGCTGCTCTGATGTCTGCGATGGTGACCTCGGACACAGGTTCGTCTAAGTCTTCTGGGGTGGAGGGTATGCTCTCTCTGACTCACTTTGTACAATGAGGGAGGGGGGGGCTGTAACAGGGCAAAAAGGGAATGGAATGAGGATAATGAAGGCTGAGAGAGATGCTAAAAGTGTCCATTAAGTGATGAGAATGTGTGAATGGCAGAACAGAGATACAAATCGTTAAGGCAGTTGCCCTGAAAAAGTGGGGAGAGAAAGATAAAGAGGTATTACTATGGGAAAGGATAAACATATCATGGAAGGAGGAGATAAGAGTACAATTCTAAGATTAAATCAGCGGATAAGGTTGCAAAAATGAAGACAAAATTAAAGGCTCTTTATGTGAATGCACGCAGCATTCTAAAAAAGCAGACAGCACAAATAGAACATAGAACATAGAACATAGAACATTACAGCGCAGAACAGGCCCTTCGGCCCACGATGTTGCACCGACCAGTTAAAAAAAAAACTGTGACCCTCCAACCTAAACCAATTTCTTTTCGTCCATGAAACTATCTACGGATCTCTTAAACGCCCCCAAACTAGGCGCATTTACTACTGATGCTGGCAGGGCATTCCAATCCCTCACCACCCTCTGGGTAAAGAACCTACCCCTGACATCGGTTCTATAACTACCCCCCCTCAATTTAAAGCCATGCCCCCTCGTGCTGGATTTCTCCATCAGAGGAAAAAGGCTATCACTATCCACCCTATCTAAACCTCTAATCATCTTATATGTTTCAATAAGATCCCCTCTTAGCCGCCGCCTTTCCAGCGAAAACAATCCCAAATCCCTCAGCCTCTCCTCATAGGATCTCCCCTCCATACCAGGCAACATCCTGGTAAACCTCCTCTGCACCCTCTCCAAAGCCTCCACATCCTTCCTGTAATGTGGGGACCAGAACTGCACCAGAGTTGTGTACAGTTGCAACATAACGCTACGACTCCTAAATTCAATCCCCCTACCAATAAACGCCAAGACACCATATGCCTTCCTAACAACCTTATCTACTTGATTCCCAACTTTCAGGGATCTATGCACACATACACCTAGATCCCTCTGCTCCTCCACACTATTCAAAGTCCTCCCGTTAGCCCTATACTCAACACATCTGTTATTCCTACCAAAGTGAATTACCTCACACTTCTCCGCATTAAACTCCATCCGCCACCTCTCGGCCCAACTTTGCAACCTGTCTAAGTCTTCCTGCAAACTACGACACCCTTCCTCACTGTCTACCACACCACCGACTTTGGTGTCATCAGCAAATTTGCTAATCCACCCAACTATACCCTCATCCAGATCATTAATAAATATTACAAACAGCAGTGGCCCCAAAACAGATCCCTGAGGTACACCACTTGTAACCGCACTCCATGATGAATATTTACTATCAACCACCACCCTCTGTTTCCTATCCGCTAGCCAATTCCTGATCCAATTTCCTAGATCACCCCCAATCCCATACATCTGCATTTTCTGCAGAAGCCTACCATGGTGAACCTTATCAAACGCCTTACTAAAATCCATATATACCACGTCCACTGCCTTGCCCCCATCCACCTCCTTGGTCACTTTCTCAAAAAACTCAATAAGGTTAGTAAGGCACGACCTACCTGCCACAAAACCATGCTGACTATCACCTATCAATTCATTACTCTCCAAATAACTATAAATCCTATCCCTTATAATTTTTTCCAACATCTTGCCGACAACAGAAGTGAGACTCACCGGTCTATAATTCCCGGGGAAGTCTCTGTTCCCCTTCTTAAACAATGGGACAACATTCGCTAACCTCCAATCTTCTGGTACTATACCAGAGGCCAACGACGACCTGAAGATCAGAGCCAGAGGCTCTGCAATCACTTCTCTTGCCTCCCAGAGAATCCTTGGATAAATCCCATCCGGACCAGGGGATTTATCTATTTTCAGACCCTCCAGAATATCCTGCACATCCTCCTTATCAACTATAATACTGTCTATTCTACTCCCCTGCAACCCAGTGTCCTCCTCAGCTATATTCATGTCCCCTTGCGTGAACACCGAAGAGAAATATTGGTTCAATGCTTCACCAATCTCCTCCGGTTCCACACATAACTTCCCTCTGCCATCTATAACTGGCCCTAAACTTGCCCTAACCAACCTTCTGTTCTTGACATACCTATAGAACGCCTTAGGATTCTCTTTAACCCTATCCGCCAAAGTCTTCTCATGTCCCCTTTTAGCCCTTCTAAGCTTGCTCTTCAACTCCCTCTTAGCCAATCTAAAGCTTTCTAGTGCACTACCCGAGTGCTCACGTCTCATCCGAACATAAGCCTCCTTTTTCTTTTTAACCAACAAAGAAACTTTTTTGGTGCACCACGGTTCCCTAGCCCTACCAATTCCTCCTTGCCTGACAGGGACATACCTATCACAGACTCGCAGTAGCTGCTCCTTGAAAAAACTCCACATGTCGGACGTTCCCAGTCCCTGTAATCTCCTAGTCCAACCTATGTTTCCTAATTCTCTCCTAATAGCCTCATAATTACCCTTCCCCCAGCTAAAACCACTGGCCCGAGGTTCATGCCTATCCCTTTCCATCACTAAGGTGAACGTAACCGAATTGTGGTCACTATCACCAAAATGCACACCAACTTCCAAGTCTAGCACCTGGTCTGGCTCATTTCCCAGCACCAGATCCAATATAGCCTCACCTCTAGTTGGCCTGTCTACATACTGAGTCAAAAAACCTTCCTGCACGCTTTGAACAAAAACTGACCCCTCTAACGAGCTAGAGCTATAACAATTCCAGTCAATATGAGTCAAGTTAAAATCCCCCATAACAATTGCCCTATTACTTTCACTCCTAAGCAGGATTGACTCCGCAATCCTTTCCTCAACCTCTCTAGAACTTTTAGGAGGTCTATAAAAGACTCCCAACAGGGTGACCTCTCCTCTCCTATTTCTAATCTCCGCCCATACTACCTCAACAGATAAGTCCTCATCAAACCTCCTCTCTGACACTGTGATACAATCTCTGACCAATAATGCTACCCCTCCCCCTCTTCTACCTCCTTCCCTACTTCGACTAAAACATTTGAACCCCGGGACCTGCAGCATCCATTCCTGCCCCTGCTCTATCCATGTCTCTGAAATAGCCACAACATCGAAGTCCCAGGTACTGATCCACGCTGCAAGTTCACCCACTTTATTGCGAATACTCCTGGCATTGAAGTATACACATTTCAAACCCTGCTCCACCCCACCTCTGCAATGCCGTGCATTGCAGTCCCCATCCATGCATCCCTCACTTTCAGCCCCACTACTCAGGATCCCTCCCCCCCCCCGAATCAGTTTAAACCTCCCTGCATGGCCTTAGCAAATTTACCCCCCAGGATATTGGTCCCCTTCTGATTAAGGTGTAGACCATCCTTCTCATAGAGGTCACACCTTCCCCAGTACGAGCCCCAATTGCTTAAGTACCTGAACCCCTCCCTCCTGCACCATCCCCTCAGCCATGAATTCAAACCTTCCCTCTCCCTATTCCTCTCTAAACTATCCCGTGGTACAGGCAAGAGTCCAGAGATAACCACTCTGTCAGTCTTGGCCTTTAGTTTCCACCCCAACTCCATAAATCCCTGCCTAATAACCCCTTCCCCTATCCTCCCTAAGAGTCCTGAATACCCTGTCAGACACATCCCGGACCCCAGCCCCTGGTAGGCAACACACCAACCCTGAGTCCCTACCTTTAGTTCCGACCCTCCCATCTGTCCCCTTAATTGTGGAGTCCCCAATCACAAGGCCCAGTCTTTTACAGCCCCTAACCACCTGAGCTTTCTCACTCGGCTCACCCCCAGAGATCTGCTCTCTATGCTCAGTTGATTCCTCCTCAACTGTAGCCTCCAGCACCGAAAACCTATTATGGAAGGGAACCGCCCCAGGGGATTGTCTTCCCGATTGCTTCTTACCCCTCCTCCTGGCATTGACCCAAGCCTCATTTCTAGGAGTTACTATTTCTCTATAACTCCTATCAACTTCCACCTCCGCCTCCCGAATTATGCGGAGTTCCTCTAACTCCCCCTCCATCTCCTTTACACGCTCCTCCAGAAGCTGCAATCTAATGCACTTCTTACAACTAAAATCTCCTGAAACACTACTGGATTTCCTCACCACATACATCCCACAGGAGATGCAGCATACTGCCTGAACTGCCATCCCTGAAGCCATTACCAGCAAGAAAAAAAGAAAACAAAAAAAAACTTCCCCACACTTATAATTAGGTTAGAGGAGGATGGAAGGGTGGGAAACAAGTACAATCTGATAGCCATTTCAGAGACAGGACTGAAGAATTACATACATTGGGATCCAAATATCAAAGGATATGTGACATTAAGGGAGAAGGAGGTCAGAAAAGATGGAGGGGAGTTCTGTTAATTAATAACATTATCAGCACAATGGAGAGGGCAGGCCTAAGTTCGGGGTGTAGAAGTGGTTTGTGTAGAAATGAGCAAGGGTGAAGGTAAGTCATGACTCATGGGAGTGATGTACAGGCTCCTAACAATAACCACATGGTAGGAACAGGTATAAAATGAAGAAATATTGGGAGTGTCAAAAATGTATGGCAATAATCGTGGGGAATTTTAATGTACATAATGATGGGGAATTTTAATCTACATAAAAACTGGAAAAATCTGATGGGCAAAAGTACCCTAGAAGAGGAATTCACAGGATGTTTTTTGAATAGTTTCTTAGAACAGCACTTTCTGCCTCCAAGGGGAGAGCAGGCCATATTAAACCTCATTGTGTGGTGAGATAGAATTAATTAATAACCTCATAGCGAAGGTGTCCCTCGGTAACAGTGATCGTAATGGGATTGCATTTTACATTCAATTTGAGGGGAGGGAAAGGTCCAAGACCAGTATCTTAAATTTAAATAAGGGCGATTATGATGGCATGAAAATAGAACTAACTAAAGTGAACTGACAAAGTAGGTTAAGGGATAGGGTGGCAGAGATGCAGAGACAGACATTTCAAGGGAAAATTCAGAGGACACAGAATAGATACATTCCAACAAAAATGAAACATTCCATCTGTGGCTAACTGATGGATGGTAGGTCAGAAGATTGGTCAGAATAAAGGAGGCACGGTGACAAGCACTGCTGTTCACAGCGCCAGAGACCCGGATTCAATTCCCAGCTTGGGTTACTGTCTGTGCAGAGTCTGCGTGGGTTTCCCGTTTCCTCCACAGTCCAAAAGATGTGCTGGTTAGGTGCACTGGCCATGCTAAATTCTCCCTCAGTGTACCCAAACAGGTGCAGGAGTGTGACAACCCAGGGATTTTCACAGTAACTTCATTGCAGTGTTAATGTAAGCCTACTTGTGACACTAATAAATGAACCTTAAACTTTTAAAAAAACAACAAAAAAATGATCAGGAAAAATAGAGGGCGAGAGAAAGATGGCTGGAAATAAAGACACAGAGATTTTATAGCTATTTCAAAAAGAGTTAAAGTGAACTTTGGTCCAATGGAAAGAGTCTGAGGAACTAATAATGGGAAATAAGGAGAGGACAGATGAATTGATATTAATTTTCCCACCCTTCCATCCTCCTCTAACCTAATTATAAGTGTGGGGAAGTTTTTTTTTGTTTTCTTTTTTTCTTGCTGGTAATGGCTTCAGGGATGGCAGTTCAGGCAGTATGCTGCATCTCCTGTGGGATGTATGTGGTGAGGAAATCCAGTAGTGTTTCAGGAGATTTTAGTTGTAAGAAGTGCATTAGATTGCAGCTTCTGGAGGAGCGTGTAAAGGAGATGGAGGGGGAGTTAGAGGAACTCCGCATAATTCGGGAGGCGGAGGTGGAAGTTGATAGGAGTTATAGAGAAATAGTAACTCCTAGAAATGAGGCTTGGGTCAATGCCAGGAGGAGGGGTAAGAAGCAATCGGGAAGACAATCCCCTGGGGCGGTTCCCTTCCATAATAGGTTTTCGGTGCTGGAGGCTACAGTTGAGGAGGAATCAACTGAGCATAGAGAGCAGATCTCTGGGGGTGAGCCGAGTGAGAAAGCTCAGGTGGTTAGGGGCTGTAAAAGACTGGGCCTTGTGATTGGGGACTCCACAATTAAGGGGACAGATGGGAGGGTCGGAACTAAAGGTAGGGACTCAGGGTTGGTGTGTTGCCTACCAGGGGCTGGGGTCCGGGATGTGTCTGACAGGGTATTCAGGACTCTTAGGGAGGATAGGGGAAGGGGTTATTAGGCAGGGATTTATGGAGTTGGGGTGGAAACTAAAGGCCAAGACTGACAGAGTGGTTATCTCTGGACTCTTGCCTGTACCACGGGATAGTTTAGAGAGGAATAGGGAGAGGGAAGGTTTGAATTCATGGCTGAGGGGATGGTGCAGGAGGGAGGGGTTCAGGTACTTAAGCAATTGGGGCTCGTACTGGGGAAGGTGTGACCTCTATGAGAAGGATGGTCTACACCTTAATCAGAAGGGGACCAATATCCTGGGGGGTAAATTTGCTAAGGCCATGCAGGGAGGTTTAAACTGATTCGGGGGGGGGGAGGGATCCTGAGTAGTGGGGCTGAAAGTGAGGGATGCATGGATGGGGACTGCAATGCACGGCATTGCAGAGGTGGGGTGGAGCAGGGTTTGAAATGTGTATACTTCAATGCCAGGAGTATTCGCAATAAAGTGGGTGAACTTGCAGCGTGGATCAGTACCTGGGACTTCGATGTTGTGGCTATTTCAGAGACATGGATAGAGCAGGGGCAGGAATGGATGCTGCAGGTCCCGGGGTTCAAATGTTTTAGTCGAAGTAGGGAAGGAGGTAGAAGAGGGGGAGGGGTAGCATTATTGGTCAGAGATTGTATCACAGTGTCAGAGAGGAGGTTTGATGAGGACTTATCTGTTGAGGTAGTATGGGCGGAGATTAGAAATAGGAGAGGAGAGGTCACCCTGTTGGGAGTCTTTTATAGACCTCCTAAAAGTTCTAGAGAGGTTGAGGAAAGGATTGCGGAGTCAATCCTGCTTAGGAGTGAAAGTAATAGGGCAATTGTTATGGGGGATTTTAACTTGACTCATATTGACTGGAATTGTTATAGCTCTAGCTCGTTAGAGGGGTCAGTTTTTGTTCAAAGCGTGCAGGAAGGTTTTTTGACTCAGTATGTAGACAGGCCAACTAGAGGTGAGGCTATATTGGATCTGGTGCTGGGAAATGAGCCAGACCAGGTGCTAGACTTGGAAGTTGGTGTGCATTTTGGTGATAGTGACCACAATTCGGTTACGTTCACCTTAGTGATGGAAAGGGATAGGCATGAACCTCGGGCCAGTGGTTTTAGCTGGGGGAAGGGTAATTATGAGGCTATTAGGAGAGAATTAGGAAACATAGGTTGGACTAGGAGATTACAGGGACTGGGAACGTCCGACATGTGGAGTTTTTTCAAGGAGCAGCTACTGCGAGTCTGTGATAGGTATGTCCCTGTCAGGCAAGGAGGAATTGGTAGGGCTAGGGAACCGTGGTGCACCAAAAAAGTTTCTTTGTTGGTTAAAAAGAAAAAGGAGGCTTATGTTCGGATGAGACGTGAGCACTCGGGTAGTGCACTAGAAAGCTTTAGATTGGCTAAGAGGGAGTTGAAGAGCAAGCTTAGAAGGGCTAAAAGGGGACATGAGAAGACTTTGGCGGATAGGGTTAAAGAGAATCCTAAGGCGTTCTATAGGTATGTCAAGAACAGAAGGTTGGTTAGGGCAAGTTTAGGGCCAGTTATAGATGGCAGAGGGAAGTTATGTGTGGAACCGGAGGAGATTGGTGAAGCATTGAACCAATATTTCTCTTCGGTGTTCACGCAAGGGGACATGAATATAGCTGAGGAGGACACTGGGTTGCAGGGGAGTAGAATAGACAGTATTATAGTTGATAAGGAGGATGTGCAGGATATTCTGGAGGGTCTGAAAATAGATAAATCCCCTGGTCCGGATGGGATTTATCCAAGGATTCTCTGGGAGGCAAGAGAAGTGATTGCAGAGCCTCTGGCTCTGATCTTCAGGTCGTCGTTGGCCTCTGGTATAGTACCAGAAGATTGGAGGTTAGCGAATGTTGTCCCATTGTTTAAGAAGGGGAACAGAGACTTCCCCGGGAATTATAGACCGGTGAGTCTCACTTCTGTTGTCGGCAAGATGTTGGAAAAAATTATAAGGGATAGGATTTATAGTTATTTGGAGAGTAATGAATTGATAGGTGATAGTCAGCATGGTTTTGTGGCAGGTAGGTCGTGCCTTACTAACCTTATTGAGTTTTTTGAGAAAGTGACCAAGGAGGTGGATGGGGGCAAGGCAGTGGACGTGGTATATATGGATTTTAGTAAGGCGTTTGATAAGGTTCACCATGGTAGGCTTCTGCAGAAAATGCAGATGTATGGGATTGGGGGTGATCTAGGAAATTGGATCAGGAATTGGCTAGCGGATAGGAAACAGAGGGTGGTGGTTGATAGTAAATATTCATCATGGAGTGCGGTTACAAGTGGTGTACCTCAGGGATCTGTTTTGGGGCCACTGCTGTTTGTAATATTTATTAATGATCTGGATGAGGGTATAGTTGGGTGGATTAGCAAATTTGCTGATGACACCAAAGTCGGTGGTGTGGTAGACAGTGAGGAAGGGTGTCGTAGTTTGCAGGAAGACTTAGACAGGTTGCAAAGTTGGGCCGAGAGGTGGCGGATGGAGTTTAATGCGGAGAAGTGTGAGGTAATTCACTTTGGTAGGAATAACAGATGTGTTGAGTATAGGGCTAACGGGAGGACTTTGAATAGTGTGGAGGAGCAGAGGGATCTAGGTGTATGTGTGCATAGATCCCTGAAAGTTGGGAATCAAGTAGATAAGGTTGTTAGGAAGGCATATGGTGTCTTGGCGTTTATTGGTAGGGGGATTGAATTTAGGAGTCGTAGCGTTATGTTGCAACTGTACACAACTCTGGTGCAGTTCTGGTCCCCACATTACAGGAAGGATGTGGAGGCTTTGGAGAGGGTGCAGAGGAGGTTTACCAGGATGTTGCCTGGTATGGAGGGGAGATCCTATGAGGAGAGGCTGAGGGATTTGGGATTGTTTTCGCTGGAAAGGCGGCGGCTAAGAGGGGATCTTATTGAAACATATAAGATGATTAGAGGTTTAGATAGGGTGGATAGTGATAGCCTTTTTCCTCTGATGGAGAAATCCAGCACGAGGGGGCATGGCTTTAAATTGAGGGGGGGTAGTTATAGAACCGATGTCAGGGGTAGGTTCTTTACCCAGAGGGTGGTGAGGGATTGGAATGCCCTGCCAGCATCAGTAGTAAATGCGCCTAGTTTGGGGGCGTTTAAGAGATCCGTAGATAGGTTCATGGACGAAAAGAAATTGGTTTAGGTTGGAGGGTCACAGTTTTTTTTTAACTGGTCGGTGCAACATCGTGGGCCGAAGGGCCTGTTCTGCGCTGTAATGTTCTATGTTCTATGTTCTATAACACTGCACACCCTTCTTTGCAGGATAATGGCAACAGAGCTACATGTTTTTATGGAACACCTTGCAGGAGAAAGTCAGACAATGTGGAACCTCATAATTTGAGATAGGGGTTCCATACCTTCTGGAATGTGTCCAATTTAGCTCAGAGTATACAGGTCAAGAATCCCATTGGGATACATTCTATAATAATTTTATGCCAATTCTGAATTGAAGGAGACTTATCACTAATCCTGAGCAAGGGATATTTTTCCATGCTGCAAATATTAGGATATTGTACTGCCTTTTCCCATTATTATATTGTACAGACTTTTCCCATCATTATCAATCATCTTCTGGGAGATTAATTCTGGGAGACCCAGAATTAAGTGCAAAGGATTAAACTCTTAAGGCTATATCAAAAATCTTCTCAAGCTCTTTATGGCTATTAAACCAGTATATTTAATTTTGACAGGACCAGCAGCAATGCAGGTAGTTCCCGTGTGCCCACCTTGCATTTTTGGCACAGCAAAGTTTTAGTTGGATCAAACTTAATCTGGAGGCAATATTCAATTACCTCTGCTCGGGGCTCAATAGGAATGGCAAACAATAAAGGAAATAAGGGACATCCCTTTCGACTCCTCCTCTGAAGGCTAAAATTATCAGATTTATAACTGTTTCTAAGGACCGCCAGCAGTGTACCTTTGTAGAGAGGTGATGGCCTCATGGTATTATCGCTATCCAGAAACTCAACTAATGTTCTGGGAACCCAGGTTCGAATCTCACCACCACAGCTGGTGGAATTTGAATTCAATAAAAAAAAAATCTGGAATTAAGAATCTACTCATGACCATAAAATCATTGTCGATTGTCAGAAAAACCCACTAATATTTATTTTCGGGAAGGTAATGTCCTTACCTGATCTGGTCTACATTCAACTCCAGACCCATAGCAGTGTGATTGATTCTCAACTGCCCTCGGTACATAGGGATGGGAAATAAATGCTGGCCAGCCAGCGATGCCCATGTCCCACATAAAAAACCTGCATCCATCACAAAGACCCTTCCCAACCCAAACTAATGCAACATGTAGAGTAGATCATTCCATTTCACCCTTTTCTGTATCCAGAGAGATCACTAGCCCAGCTTTTTGAAGGCCTGGATAATATTTTGTAATCTCCTGAAATTACATGGATCTCAACCTTTATCAAACCCAGCTGATCACTCTGAACACTTATTGGGATAATATTCCCCAAGTGCATTGCCAGGACCTTAAACAACAGCTTCAACTCTGCATTCAAAAGGGAAATAGGCCCACAAGAAGTACACTGCTCAAGACTTGTGCCTCATTTCCAGATAAACAGGATATTTGCTTCACGATGCGACCATGGTAGCAAGCCTGCTTCAATAGTGATTATACATACCAATTAACAGATTTATTAGCAACTCTTTAAATTCCTTGCAAAATTCACACCAGACCTCCCCAGGCTTTACCAGATTGAAGCTCCTTCAGGGTGGAAGCTACTTATTCAGAAATAGGGGGATTCAAAGTTGATATTAGGTCCTCCACGATGGTGGGAAGTTCAAGGGAAGAGAAGGAAAGCTCCACAAGTATCAGAGCGTCATCAACTTGACCAGATTTGTATAGATCGGCATAAAAATCTTTGAAAACCCGAAAGATATCCTCCACCCTCATCCTCCTATTACTCTTAAGAGTTCAGCACCAAGGGAATCGCCCGAGATTCAAATTTCTTTCTAGATCAATTATCGCCTCAGTTTATTCCCAAATTCATACAATTTCCACTTGGCAAACCTTAAACTCCTCTCAGCAGACTGAGTCTACAAGGAGTCCAGTGCTGTCTGGATTACACCAATTTCCTTCAACATTGAGCGATTAGGATTCTTACCACACTGCCTTTCTAACTCAGCCAGCCAGAATCCCAAGCAGCACTACTGCTCTTACATCTTACCTTTGGGTATTTTTTAAGGCAGAAGTAGATAGACTCTTGATAGCAAGGGGGTGAAACTTGTTGGGGTTAGTTAGGAACATGGGGTTAAGATTACAATCAGATCCGCCATGATTTTACTAAATGGTGAAGCAGCCTTCTTCTACTGTTAGTTTGTATATTTGCATCTTTCCTAAAGTATGATGTCCAACACTGGATGTAATACTCCAGTCGAGACTGAACCAATGTTTCATACAGGTTTAACTTAACTTTCTTGCTTTACTGCTTTGAACTCCTGTGGACAGGATGCTATATGTTTTATGAACATCTCTCTCTACGATCCTGCTAATTTCAATCATTTACACACACATACCCCTGAAAGTCAATTGTTAGATTAAAGGCAGTGGTGCCCCTAACAGAGGTAATTAGATGTGACTTCAAGATTAAGTTTGATCCTACTATATCCTTGCTGTGCCAAAAATCCAAGGTGGGTGTGAGGGAACTACCTGCATTATTTCTGGTCCCGTCAAAATTAAATATACTGGTTTACTATCCACAAGTAAAGAGTGGCTCCAATTAAAAATAACTTTAAGACAGTCTTCTTGGAAGTAGCAAAAACACATTTCGGGACGGGTGGCATTGGGAGTCTGAAATTAAGGAAGATATCAGAAAGGGCTGCATTGTACAAGAGAAGTCTCACGGGATAAAACAGCAAGAGGCAGTCATTGAATCAAAAAGCATGGTGTAATTTGCAGATTTATTTTCCCCTATTCCCTTTTTGCCAGTGCTCCACCACTCCATTGTTTCCCCATCGACTCCATGACCTGGTGCTACATTCACTTTTATTAGCCTCTTTACTCCATTCCACTGAGCCTTTTGATAGGCTGAGATATGCATTCCTCCCATGAGGCCATCTGGTCACATCCTTTTAATTTTTGGCATCAGCTCTCTTAAGGAGAGAATGGCATGTATTAACTCCTGACCCTTGGCAAAGCTCTGAATGAATATTCAATTAGGCTAACCTCTTAAAAATCAGTCAGCCATGTGTACAAGTCTAGCAAGACAAAACATCAGTACACTGCAGACCCATGACTGTTAGCACTCAAAACTAAACTAAGTTGGACAGTCATAGTGATCAGGCGATGCTGAATTTGAGTTTTGAAAGCACAAGCAGTGTAGAAATATCAGAAAGGAACTATTGCTCCTCCACCTCACTTTCCTCATTTAAAACACTCCAAAAAAACCTATCCCTTTCGGTCATCTGACCAAATATCTTGGGTAACTCGGCGTCATATTTTAACATGATCCCATGGGCGGCACTGCGGTTACCACTACTGCCTCACAGCACCAGGGACCTGGGTTCTATTCCGGCCTTGGGTGGAGTTTGCACTTTGTGTCAGCTACGACTTTCACCAACTTTTACAGATGCACCATAGAAAGCATTCTTTCTGGTTGTGTCACAGCTTGGTATGGCTCCTGCTCTATCCAAGACCGCAAGAAACTCCAAAGAGTCTTGAACGAAGCTCAGTCCATCACTCAAACCAACTTCCCACCCACTGACTTTGTCTATACTTTCCGTTACCTTGGCAAAGCAGCCAGTACAATTAAGGACCCCACACACTCTCTCTTCCACCTTCTTCCGTTGGGAAAAAGATACAAAAGTCTGAGATCACATACCAACCGACTCAAGAACAGCTTCTTCCCTGCTGCCATCAGACTTTTGAATGGACCTGCCTTGCATTATGTTGATATTTTTCTACGTCCTAGCTATGACTGTAACACTACATTCCGCACTCTCTCGTTTCCTTCTCTATGAACGGTATGCCTTGTCTGTATAGCGTGCAAGAAACAATACTTTTCACTGTATACTAATACATGTGACAATAATAAATCATATCAAATCAAATCAAATCTATGTGGGTTTCCTCCGGGTGCTCCGGTTTCCTCCCACACTCAAGATGTGGGTTAGATTGATTGGCCATGCTAAATTGCCCCATAATGTCAGGGGGATTAGCAGCATAAATATGTGGGAATATGGGGATAGATCTTGAGTGGGATTGTTGGTCAGTGCAGGCTTGATCGTTCTACACTGTAGGAATTATATGATTCTATATGAGGTGCCTTCATCATAATAAAACGAAGATGATTCTATGTCAATGACACTAGAAATAGTTGTTGAAAAGTTCCACTATTTTGAGGTCTTGGGAAACTGCAAGGAAAAAAGGGTAGGACAGTGTAAAACAAGAATTGATGAAATGATTTTGAAGAAAATATTCAATATGCTTCTGTAACCTAAGGTACCGAACAATCTGGTGAGAAACGTGGGCATAGTACACTCAAACCCTATTAAAAAGGGAGTGGAATTATTGGATCAAATGACCTTTTCCTCGGTTTAAAACAAAATCAAATGTCACACCAGGGAGAGAAAACAACCAGAAAAAGATTGAGCACAAACGTGAAAGAATAATAATTACAATATAATCACAATGACATTTTTCATGCATCTGCAAGTGAGGCATTTCAAGAAAATGCAAGAAAGGTATTGAATTTTTCCCATGGATTTTTTTTTGGATCTCTTGAAAATTAGATAATAAAGGACATATCAGAGATGAGAGAACTCTGACAGTCATGTGGGAGTAATGCATAAAGCACAATTTATTTTGCTTTCACTATTTTTGGTATACTGATCTAATTTCCATTAAAAAATGTCAGCTGTTGAACCTTGGACTTGTTCCATGTTTTTATTAGTGGCCACTCTCATATCAGCTGATTGAGAATCTGAAACAACCATTGATTAAGCAGTGTTGATTTTCCTTTTTCCTCCTTGCACATCCCCTCCCCCACCACTACCAGAGAACTTATCCTGGGAGACTGTTCCATGGGCATTGGTGAATCTTCCAATACCCTGGCCACATGGAGTCCAGGCCACTGTGACAGCAGGATAATGAATCCAATTCTGTTCTCTCAACTGAGATAGAGAATCTGGTGAACTGGTGCAATGACAATCTCTCCCTCAATGTCAACAAAATGCAGGAGATAGTCATCGACTTCAGGAAGCGTAGTGGAGAACATGCCCCTGTCTACATCAACAGGGACGAAGTAGAAATGGTTGAGAGCTTCAAGTTTTTAGGTGTCTAATTCATCAACAACCTGTCCTGGTCCCCTCCATGCCAACACTATCGTTAAGAAAGCCCACCAACGCTTCTACTTTCTCCAAGGACAAAGGAAATTTGGCATGTCTGCTACGACTCTCACCAACTTTTACAGATGCACCATAGAAAGCATTCTTTCTGGTTGTATCACAGCTTGGTATGCTTGGTCCCGCTTTGTCCAAGACTACAAGAAACTACAAAGTGTCGTGAATGAAGCCCAGTCCATCAGTCAAACCAGCCTCTCACCGATTGACACTGTGCACACTTCCTGCTGCCTTAGAAAAGCAGCCAGCATAATTAAGGACCCCACGCACCCCGGACATTCTCTCTTCCTTCTTCCATCGGGAAAAAGATACAAAGGATTGAGGACACATACCAACTGACTCAAGAACAGCTTCTTCCCTAATGCCATCAGACTACCTCGCATTAAGTTCATCTTACTGTACACCCTAGCTGTATTAAGTTCATCTTACTGTACACCTGTAACACTACATTTTGCACTCTCTCCTTTCCTTCTCTATGTATGGCATGCTTTGTCTGTATACCTCGCAAGAAACAATACTTTTCTCTGTATACGAATACATGTGACAATAATAAATCAAATCAAATGATCTCCAATCCCTTTATTTTCTGGGTCTGGTAACCAAAGGTCTAGGCTCCCCCAATTCACCTTATTAGTCATGAAAGGTGTTTGATTCCAAAATCAGTGGGAATTGTAGGCAGTGCAGGAATGCAGGATGATCCTTCCGCTTTTCAGACTGATCACTCCAAAGCCCCATTGTGGTGCTCCAAACACCACCCCAGTTGTGTCTTTTTAACCATTATATCCCCTTTTCCCAGGGGTAGGTGATGGCTTAGTGGTATTATCGCTAGAGTATTAATCCAGAAACTCAACTAATGTTCTGGGGACCCGGGTTCGAATCCCGCTATGGTAGAGGACGGAATTTGAATTCAATAAAAAAAAATCTGGAGTTAAGAATCTACTGATGACCATGAAACCAATGTCAATTGTCAGAAAAACCCCTCTGGTTCACTAATGTCCTTTAGGGAAGGAAATCTGCCATCCTTACCTGGCCTGGCCTACATGTGACTCCAGAGCCACAGCAATGTGGTTGATTCTCAACTACCCTCCAAGGGTAACCAAGGATGGGCAATAAATGCTAGCCAGCCAGCGACACCCATGTCTCATGAATAAATAAAAAAGGAAGCACTTGGGAAATGACTAGTACTGGTCCAAATTGGAGTTCGTTTTAAAGGTATACAAGACCAGTACTAGCCATTTCCCAAATTTTGCTTGGGTTTTCCTTCTGGATCCCCACTGGAATTTGAATCACACACCTTTTGTGGTCAATAAGATGGACTGAGGAAGTGGGGGAGGAGGGCGGGTGGTGGTGGCCTGAATCTTCACTTATCCGACCTGGCTACCCTCCACAAAAGTATATTTGGAAAATCAACCATCATGTTTCATTATTTCTGACTATGCCTTCACTTTTTTGAAATGAACATTAAAAATGCAACATGTATTTCACCCAAGAGATGCAAGACAGCAGGACTCACAAAATTAAAATATTGACAGTGTGGAGACAACAAATGAAAATTGCATTCTTGGATGGCTGTGGTATAGGCCAACTCCATTTACTTGAGTTCAGTGGGGAAAATCACCAGTTAAGCTGATGGATTCTGCCTTGATGGAAGGAAAAGTGATCAAGAGTTTGACTAAAAGCTGACAATGAAGTCAAGCTTTTAAAAGCACAGAACTGTGAAAGAGAGAGGTAATCAGGTGACTGTGGCCCGATGCAAGGTTGGAGCACAAGAGAGAGCAGAAAAGTTTGAAAACCAAGCAGGGCAACCCCCACTGTCTTGAGATTCTTCCAAAGGGATAGAATGGAACAACTTTGCATGCACCTGTGGTGATTGCTAGTTGATTGCATTCCTTCAGAAGAGAGATGGACAAGTTTCTGGCTGAGGTCACAGAATGCAGAATATTGGTGGAGAAGTGGCCCGGGTTAATGTGGTTTCTTGGACAGGCAGTAATTTTGCAGACAAATTGTACCCCGAAGTTGGCCTCGACTTTGCTTGGTCCAGTTTGTGTGCCTCTTCCAAGAGATTGCATGGCTGTTGTTGTGTGAACGGTATGATAAATCATAATGCACAAGGCATGTTAACTATGTGGAATGGCCTTGGTGCACAAGTCAGTTTCTCACCTGGCCATCATTTTCGTACCTTCATATGCTCGTAGATGGAAAGGCTTCATGAATTATTGGTCAAAATTAGATAATCAATAGGCTTAGCTTTTATAATCAATGGAAATATTGCTGCGTAATTGAACATGATGACAAAGACCAGCAGGCATTCGGCCTGAATATTGTGGAAACTGGTAATGAGATCTGTGCTGAGGTAGGAAAAGTATTCACCAGCCAGCGCACAGAAGAATTCTCAATAATCACGGTCCACTAGTTCAATTACCTAACTGAGTGTAACAGGGGTTATGGTGCAACCCGTGTTCATAAAATCATTGAATAGAATTCCTACAGTGCAGAAAGAGGCTATTCAGCCCCATCAAGCCTGCACCGACAGTAATCCGACCCAGGCCCTATCCCCGTAACTCACGTATTTGAGGCTACCTCATTGAATGTTTTTAAGGCAAGGATAGATAAATTTTTGAACAGTCAAGGAATTAAGGGTTATGGTGAGCGGACGGGTAAGTGGAGTTGAGTTTGCAGATGACACCAAGTTGGTGGCATAATGGACAGTGAAGAAAGTTATCTCCAATTGATCAATTGGGCCAGTGGGCTGACGAAATGCAGATGGAGTTTAATTTAGACAAATCCGAGGTGATGCATTTTGGTAGATTGAACCAGGGCAGAACTTACTCAGTTAATGGTAAGGCTTTGGGAAGAGTTACAGAACAAAGAGATCTAGGGATACATGTTCATAGCTCCTTGAAAGTGGAGTCACAGGTGGACAGAGTGGTGAAGAAGGCATTCGGCATGCTTGGTTTCATCGGTCAGAACATTGAATACAGGAGTTGGGACGTCTTGAAGTTGTACAAGTCATTGGTAAGGCCACACTTGTGTACAGTTCTGGTCACCCTATTATAGAAAGGATATTATTAAACTATAATTTAAAGAAAAGATTTACTAGGATGCTACCGGGACTTGATGGATTGAGTTATAAGGAGAGGCTGGATAGACTGGGACTTTTTTCTCTGGAGCGTAGGAGACTGAGGGGTAATCTTATAGAGGTCTATAAAATAATGAGGGGCACAGATCAGCTAGATAGTCAACATCTTTTCCCAAAGATAGGGGAGTCTAAAACTAGAGGGCATAGGTTTAAGGTGAGAGGGGAGAAATACAAAAGTGTCCAGAGGGCCAATTTTTTCACACAGAGGGTGGCGAGTGTCTGGAACAAGCTGCCAGAAGTAGTAGTAGAGGCGGGTACAATTTTGTCTTTTAAAAAGCATTTAGATAGTTACATGGATAAGATGGGTATAGAGGGATGTGCGCCAAATGTGGGCAATTGGGATTAGTTTATAGGTTTAAATAAAAAAGGCGGCATGGACAAGTTGGGCCGAAGGGCCTGTTTCCATGCTGTAAACCTCTATGACTCTATGACTAATCAGCCTAACCCGCACATCTTTGGACTGTGGGAGGAAACTCACGCAGACACTGGGAGAATGTGCAAACTCCACACAGATGGTGACCCGAGGCTGAAATTGAACCCAAATCCCTGGTGCTGTGATGCAGCAGTGCTAACCACTGTGCCGCCTACAAATGCTCCCAAATCCTTCTGGCTGTGTTTCTGGCATTAGTTTTTCACTTCACAGGTTGTTGGTCGATGGAAAAAGCAGCAACTCCCACAAAGAGAGGTGATACTCATGCCATAGGCCTGACGCTGAATTGCACTGCGCACTCGATAGTTAGAAATCTTTGTTGAAAAATAGAGATGAATCAACAAGGCTGGTGATGAAGCACAGCACCCAAGTTGAGGGAAATCAAGAAGGGACAATGGCAAGGGACACAGAAAGCAGCAATTCAGTGTCAATGCCAAAAATTATTGGAAGAATCTATCGAGTTATGAAATTTATGCAGATTTATTTTCACTATACAGAACCAAAAATTACTTTCCTTCATTTCCCATGTGGGTTGCTCCTTTTATTTCTTATTAATTATAAGTTGATACTGTGGCAAAGGACGGACTTTTGCAGGTATTGACAGAGAGTAAGCTTGTAAATTTGCCGCATCCGTTCATTTCAGAATTAGAAATTGTTTGTATAATTTCATGACTGTATAACATCACGCTCATATACAACTGTGCTGGCTAACTGGTAACGTGCGAATGTGGCGGTCCTCAAACTGCAACCTAATTATGATTCCATTTTATTTGGCCATTCATCATTAAACCTTATCTGCTTTCCTTTTTCAATGAAATAAATGAATAGAAGCAGCATGTTTAGTTCTTGCAGGATTTTCATTATTCAGATGAAAGAGCTCAAAGTGCACAATTCACGTGAACGTCCTTAATTGAAGACTGTGGTTCAGGACAACTTGTTTTATATTTGTTCTCTGAACGTGGCAGATGCTTTCCAGGTAAAATTTATGCACTCTCCTTAATCACTTTAAGAAAAAAAAATCACAGAATAATAATGCAGGACCATAATAATCCATTCTGCACATCATACTTATGTCAGAAAGAGATCATAGAACAGTTGTAATTCCCTGCACTGCTTGCTTTCCTGCAATCCCAGGGGAGGAACTGGTGTCGTGCTATTGTCACAGGTTTGAATCCCATCATGGCAGGTGGTGAAATATGAATTCAATAAAAATCTAGAATTAAAAGTCGAATGATGACCATGAAGCCATTGTTGAATGTCATAAAAACCCATCTGGTTCACGAAGGTCCTTTAGGGAAGGAAATCTGTTGTCCTTTCCCCTGGCCCACACGTGACACCAGGCCTGCAGCAATGTCGTTGACTCTTAATTGCCCTCTGAAATAGCCAAGCAAGCCATTTAGTTCGAGGGCCATTTAGGGATGGGTAACAAATGCTGACCTTGCCAGCAATGCCCACATGTCTGTCTTGGGTCACTGTCTGTGTGGAGTTTGCACATTCTCCTCGTGTCTGCGTGGGTTTCCTCCGGGTGCTCCGGTTTCCTCCCACAGTCCAAAGATGTGCGGGTTAGGTTGATTGGCCATGCTAAAATTGCCCCTTAGTGTCCTGAGATGCGTAGGTTAGAGGGATTAGCGGGTAAAACATGTAGGGATGGGGGTAGGGCCTGGGTGGGATTGTGGTCGGTGCAGACTCGATGAGCCGAATGGCCTCTTTCTGTACTGTAGGGTTTCTATGATGCCATGTAAGAATAAAGAAAGGATATTGACCCACTGACAATCAAGCAACAGCAATATACATCCAAGCTGTAATCATATGCGACTTGGAGGCACTTGTGTTCAACATTCTCTTCATCCTGTTCAGTGACACAAGAAAGGCAAAGGAGTGATTTATTGCAGGGCAGCCTGTGGATTTCACACACTATTGCCAGAATTTTACCATCCCACCCACCACGGGAATCAGAGCAGTTGACAGGTGGACCATTGGAAGGTCTGTTGACCTCGCGCAGGATTTTACAGTTTCGGGATGAACGAGGCCGGAAAATCCTGCCCTATGACTCCAACTCTTACAAGTGGACAGATGTTAGTGAGGGTGGGCAGAAGGCCTGGTGCCAGGACAACCAATCAAGCACACTGTCCAGTCTTTCATTAACAAACCCAAGAATGTTAAACTGTTAACCACTTGCCAAAGCATCTCACAGCATTGTTTCATAGCAAGGTTCCTTTCTAAACAGGTAAGACCAAGACTACATGTTACATTTATTAAGCATCCTTAACACAATCAACACCCCAAAGCTCTTCAGAGGAACATTAGCAAAGAAAATCTAACAATGACCAAAAGTTGAGCTTTAGGATGGAAAAAGACAGCTGAAAGAGGTGGCAAGATGTAGGAAGGGAACTTCGGAGAATGGGGCTCTGGCAGCTGAAGGAACAGCTACTAATGATTAGAACATAGAACAGTACAGCACAGAACAGGCCCTTCGGCCCACGATGTTGTGCCGAGCTTTATCTGAAACCAAGATCAAGCTATCCCACTCCCTACCATCCTGGTGTGCTCCATGTGCCTATCCAATAACCGCTTAAATGTTCCTAAAGTGTCTGACTCCACTATCACTGCAGGCAGTCCATTCCACACCCCAACTACTCTCTGCGTAAAGAACCTACCTCTGATATCCTTCTTATATCTCCCACCATGAACCCTATTGAACAATGAAAAACAGGGATGTCCAAACTGTCAGAGTTGGAGGAGAACGGAAATCATGGATTCTTGCTGGCAAGATGAGAAAAATATCAGCCATGATTGAATGGCGGAGCAGACTCGATGGGCAGAGTGGCCTAATTCTGCTCCTATGTCTTATGGTCTCAGTGGGATTAGGTGGGCAGGTCGGAGCATTTCATGCGTCGGTGCAGACTCGATGGGCCTCTTCTGCACTGTAGTATTCTGTGATTCTGTGGAGGGTTGTAGGTTATAGATGGGGAGAAAACAAAAGTGGTGGAAGAATTTGAAAACAAGGATGAGAATTTTAGAAATGAGGTTTTGCCATACCAAGAACCAACGTATAGTGAGTAAAGTAGTTCATGGGTGAAGGGATTTTGGGTGAAATGTATATGGTTGTAGTGGCAGGCCCATCCACTGACTAAAACACCCAGCCAAAGTTGAATGGATTGAGATCATTGGGGCCAGTTAGTGCGACTATGGAGCGGGAGCGGGGCAGGGGGAAGTGCAATGGATGGTTATGAAGGGAAGAAGGTTGCCTTCCCAAGTGTCCCTCCCTTGCTGGCAGCAGGTTCTTCCATTGGGTACATGACACCCAAGAAGGAGGGACCTCTCCAACCACAAGCATCCCCTTCAGTGTTTGCTTGGTTTTCCCATATGGTGTGACCCCCATCCTCCACTACCTGAATACCAGCAATGGCAGGATTAGGCCCTGAAGTGGCACTTGAGGGCTTCAATTGACCTCTGGGCAGGAAGGTAGATCTTGACCCTTCTAACCTGGATTTAATTAGGAGAGTCATAAAGGTGACTGGCTCTCCATCCTACACTTTCCTGCCCTATTATCCTGCCCTGTGGCATCTCCCAGCCTACACTCAATGGGGGACATTAAATTCTGCCCTTAGGAGGAATTTTGGATGAGTTTCAGTTGACAGAGGGTGAAATTTGGGACACCAGCCAGTGTGCCACTGCAATATGGAGAATTCCTCTGAACCATATGTCATTAAACTGAACGGTGTTCTACTTTAATCCACTACAACATGTAATGCTATCTGATTCTTAGATAAATGCTTTAGCCTGTCTAAATAATGCAGGCACTATTTTCTGTTTGCTCAAGTTTTGAGATTATAAACGCAAGTACGCAATTAAACCAGTTTCATGGCTCACCTCCAGGTCTATGAACTCTGCAGGGTAGAGGGCAAAAAAGTGATTTTCTTCCCATTGAACTTGGAAAGGATCACCTGGGCAGAGTAGTTGGGTTGGAGAGGATCGCATGGCCAGAATGGTTGAACAGGGAAGGATCTCATCACCAGAACAGTGCTGGCCAGGTTCTTTCCTTATTTAAATGAATTGAGAGGAAAATTGAGCACAGGCATGCCTTCCAATTTACCCCTTCCCACTCAAACCAGCGAATGCTCCGCATCCAAGCACAATAGGAAATTCTGCCCACAGCATTCAGACCAGAGGAATTATGCACCTCTAACTTTTCACCCTTACAAAAAGAGTTTTTTTTAATTCATTGTAGCTGAGCTTTTATTCTCCATTTCCAAGTGCTCTTATCCAAGTAAATTCATAGCCAACTCCAGGATCAAACAAAGCAACCTCTTCACTTTGCTTTAGTTTCCTGGTTTTAGCTTATGCCTTTACATGATCTTCTCTGCCCTTGAAGGCAATGCAATTACACTGCCCTAGATTGTGTCTATCTACCAAACAAATCGAACAAAGAATAAGTGAACAGTCGCATTGATAGAACATTGTTAAAATGAGCAACTATTGCACAATCTCCAGTTACGCAGAAAATATCGAATAGTCCTTGACTGCTACACTATAAATTCTTACATCAGAGTTCTTTTCAGTTTCTCATCATACAAACTTTTCTTTTACTCTTCACGGTGGCACAGTGGTTGGCACTGCTGCTTCACAGTGCCAGGGAACCAGGTTCAATTCTGCGTTTGGGTGAATGTCAGTGTGAAGTTCATATGTTCTCCTCATGTCTGTGTGAGTTTCCTCCAGGTGTTCCAGTTCCCTCCCACAGTCCAAAGGTGTGTAGGATAAGTAGATTAATCATGATAAATGCGTGGGGTTATGGAATCACATGGGGGTTGGGTGAGATGCTCTCTTTTGGAGAGTTGGTATGGACTCGATGGGCTGAATGGCCTCCTTCTGCACTGGAAATCGATGGTGCTTTCATGAGGTGCAAGTTTTAGTGGCAAGGCCAGAATTCATTGCCTATGCCTAACTGGCCTTAGGTCTCACCATCTCCTTGAACTACTGCAGTCCACCAGTTGATAGAGAGTTCCAGGTTTTTGAACAGTGAAGGAACATTGATATAGCTCCAGATCAGGATAGTGTGTAGCCTGGAGGGGAGCTTGCTGGTGGTGGTGTTCCCATACATGTGGTCCTTGTCCTTCTTTGCATGTTTAAAATGCGCAGTCAAAAGTGAGTCGCTGCAGTGCACTTTGCACCTCAGGAGGAATGAGTGAACAGATAAAGGTGGATATTGATGGTGAGGGATTCAGCAATAGTAATACTGTTGAACAACAAGGGAGATGGTATGAATGTTGTTCAGGTCTTTCTACATGCTGGCATAAGCTCCTGCAGTCTGAGGAGTTAAAGTATATTTATTAGTCACAAGTAGACCTACATTAACACTGTAATTAAGTTACGGGGAAAATCCCCCAGCTGCCACACTCCGGCATCTGTTTGGGTACACTGAGGGAGAATTTAGCATGTCCAATGCACCTAACCAGCATGTCTTTCGGACTGTGGGAGGAAACCGGAGCACCCGGAGGAAACCCACACAGACACAAGGAGAACGTGCAGACTCCACACTGACAATGACTCAGGCTGGGATCGAACCCAGGTCCCTGGCACTGTGAGGCAGCAGTGCTAACCACTGTGCCACCCTTGTTATGACTAAACACCATGTAATCATCAGCAAACATAGCCATGTTTGCCCTTATGATGGAGGGAAGGTCACTGATGAAGCAGCTGAAGGTGTCTGAGCCTTTGGAGTGATATTTGGATAAAAAACAATCATCTCAGATCCAGACTACGGGGTGAGATGATTGCTCTTAATCCAAAAATCACTCCAAAGGCTCAGACACCTTCTAATATCAGTCCAAGTTGTGTTGAATTAGTTGATTCCAGTCAGAGTGATGACAGGATCAAAACCGGTCTCAGTACTTTGGAAATGGACACACCAGTTCACCATATGATGCTGGAAAGCACATGCATGGGAATTGGATAAGTTCGAAATGACACAGCTTTGATGGCATGGCTGATAGCAAACGCTGCGCTGCCCAGATTACAAAAGGGAAACTTGAAACAGCTGCCACAATGGTCTTTTTTGCAATTTGTGTCATATGAGGTTCTAAAAATCAGGAAATGTCGTCCCTGGCTACTTATGGTGATTTTACAATGAAGTAAATGTTTAATAAAACATAAAGGAAAAAACAACAAAATTACACTTGGCTTCACAGAGTAAACACATTTTTAAACAGATCCAAAGTATCCTACCTTAAAACTATCTTCACAGCTAACCTCCCCCTTTTCACTTTAGCAACAATCTCTGTAGATTTTAATATCGATGGAAAAGTAAGTTATACCACACAGTGCCCTTTTTCTCCTGGGGTGTCCTCGGAGGCTGATTCCAGCCAGTTCTCCAGATTTGGCCTTGTTTACATTGCATTCCGAGAGATCTAAGCAGCTATCCCCTTACATAGGCTTCAGGATTTCCTTAAATTTGTTACACCTTGATCTCTCCATTTGTCTTAACCAATGTCTTCAGAAATGCTTTCTACCCAGAAACGATTAAATTTCTTAAGCGGTAAACTTGCACCATTTTTAGCTTATTTACTCTCACCTTTTGTAAACTGCAAATATTCCCTTTGAGCTAAAAAAAATAACTCAGTTCAAAGCTACTCCTGTAGTACTTGAAGTTTCTCTTGGTTCATTAACTTCCTATTGTTGGTTTTAGCCTCTTACACTCACCCTGTCTCTTACCCCAACAGCTGGTCTCCCAGTACATAAGAAATATGTACGGTAGCACAGTGGTTAGCACTGCTGCTTCACAGCTCCAGGGACCTGGGTTCGATTCCCGGCTTGGGTCACTGTCTGTGTGGAGTTTGCACATTCTCCTCGTGTCTGCGTGGGTTTCCTCCGGGTGCTCCGGTTTCCTCCCACAGTCCAAAGATGTGCGGGTTAGGTTGATTGGCCATGCTAAAATTGCCCCTTAGTGTCCTGGGATGTGTAGATTAGAGGGATTAGTGGGTAAAATATGTAGGGATATGGGGGTAGGGCCTGGGTGGGATTGTGGTCGGTGCAGACTCGATGGGGCGAATGGCCTCTTTCTGTACTGTAGGGTTTCTATGATATTTCTATGACGAGGATGTTACAAAAAAAAGTTACATCTTCTTGACATATCCAATATTTCACTTCCATCAAAATCCCTCCCTATCAACACTGTTGGTGTACTTATACCACATGAACTGCAGCAGTTCAAGAAGGCAGCTCACCACCACCTTCTGAAGACCAATTGGAGATAAGAACTTAAGAACATAACTAGTGGCAAGAGTAGGCAATTCGGCCCCTTGAGCCTGCTCCATTATTAGATGCGAGCATGACTGATCTCATCGCCACCTTTCTGCCCATTCCCCATAACCTTTCCTTAGCTACTAATTAAATACCTATCAATCTCCTCAAATTTGTTTATAGTGTTCTGGAATCCACTATACTCTAGGAGGTAGAGAATTGCAGGTTCAAGATCCTTTGTGCGAATTAGTTCCTCCCCATTTCCAGTTTTAAATCTGCCACCCCTTAAAACTGGTCTCATTCTTGAACGTCCAAAAAAGGGGAAACATCCACTCTACATCTACCCTGTCAACCCCCTTCAGCAATATAGCTCAATTAGATCTCCTTGCATTCTTCCAGATTCCAGCAAGTTTAGGCCTAAATTGCTCAATATCTCTCCATAAAACAAACCCCTCATTTCTGGAATCAATCTAGTGAACATCCACTGAACTGATTCTAATGTGTTTATGTCCTTCCTCGAGTAAGGGGATCAAAACTGAGCGCAGTACTCCAGATGTGGTCTCACCAATGCCTTATACAGTTGCAACAGCACTTCCCTACTTTTATAGAACATAGAAAAGCTACAGCACAATACAGGCCCTTCAGCCCACAAAGTTGTGCCTAACATGTCCCTACCTTAGTGATTACTAGGCTTACCTATAACCCTCTATCTTACTAAGTTCCATGTACTTATCTAAAAGTCTCTTAAAAGACCTTATCGAATCCACCTCCACCACCGTTGCTGGCAGCCCATTCCACGCACCCACCACCCCGAGTTAAAAACTTACCCCGACATCTCTGTACCTACTCCCCAGCACCTTAAACCTGTGTCCTCTTGTGGCAACCATTTCAGCCCTAGGAAAAAGCCTCTGACTATCCACTCGATCAATACCTCTCAACATCTTATACACCTCTATCAGGTCACCCCTTATCCTTTGTCTCTCCAAGGAAAAAAGGCCGAGCTCACTCAACCTATCCTCATAAGGCATGCTCCCCAACCCAGGCAACATCCTTGTAAATCTCCTCAGCACCCTTTCTATGGCTTCCACATCCTTCCTGTAATGTGGCGACCAGAACTGAGCACAGTACTCCAAGTGGGGTCTGACGAGGGTCTTATATAGCTGCAACATTATCTCATGACTCCTAAACTCAATTCCTCGATTGATGAAGGCCAGTACACCATACGCCTTCTTAACCACAGCCTCAACCTGCACAGCTGCTTTGAGCGTCCTATGAACTCGGACCCCAAGATCCTTCTGATCTTCCACTCTGCCAAGAGCCCTACCATTATTATATTCCGCCATCCTATTTGACCTGCCAAAATGAACCACCTCACACTTATCTGGGTTGAACTCCATCTGCCACTTCTCCGCCCAGTCTTGCATCCTATCAATGTCTCGCTGCAACTTCTGACATCCCTCCATACTATCCACAACACCTCCAATCTTTGTGTCATCAGCAAACTTACCAACACATCCCTCCAGTTCCTCATCCAGGTCATTTATAAAAATCACAAAGAGTAAGGGTCCCAGAACAGATCCCTGGGGCACTCCACTGGTGACCGACCTCCAAGCAGAATATGACCCATCTATAACCACTCTTTGCCTTCTGTGGGCAAGCCAGTTCTGGATCCACAAAGCAATGTCCCCTTGGATCCCATGCCCCCTCACTGTCTCAATAAGCCTTGCATGGGGCACCTTATCAAATGCCTTGCTGAAGTCCATATATACTACATCTACTGCTCTTCTTTCATCAATGTGTTTAGTCACATCCTCAAAAAATTCAATCAGGCTCGTAAGGCATGATCTGCCTTTGACAAAGCCATGTTGACTACTCTTAATCATATTATACCTCTCCAAATCTTCATAAATCCTGCCTCTCAGGATCTTCTTCATCAACTTACCAACCACTGAGGTTAGACTCACTGGTCTATAATTTCCAGGGCTATCTCTACTCCCTTTCTTGAATAAAGGAACAACAT
This sequence comes from Mustelus asterias, assembly GCF_964213995.1. Taxonomy (NCBI): domain Eukaryota; kingdom Metazoa; phylum Chordata; class Chondrichthyes; order Carcharhiniformes; family Triakidae; genus Mustelus; species Mustelus asterias. Next base: position 24,161,944 of record NC_135807.1, read on the forward strand.
CCGCAATCCTCCAGAACCTCTCCCGTCTCCATTGATGATGCAAAGATCATCACCAGAGGCTCAGTAATCTCCTCCCTCGCCTCCCATAGTAGCCTGGGGTACATCTCATCCGGTCCCGGCGACTTATCTAACTTGATGCTTTTCAAAAGCTCCAACACATCCTCTTTCTTAATATCGACATGCTCAAGCTTTTCAGTCCGCTGCAAGTCTGCACTGCAAACACCAAGATCCTTTCCATAGTGAATACTGAAGTAAAGTATTCATTAAGCACCTCTGCTATTTCTTCCGGTTCCATACAAACTTTCCCACTGTCACACTTGATAGGTCCTATTCTTTCATGTCTTATCCTCTTGCTCTTCAAATACTTGTAGAATGCCTTGGGGTTTTCCTTAATCCTGCCTGCCAAGGCCTTCTCATGACCCCTTCTGGCTCTCCTAATTTCCTTCTTCAGATCCTTCCTATTAGCCGTATACTCTTCAAGATCTCTAACATTACCTAGCTCCCTGAACCTTTTGTAAGCTTTACTTTTCTTCTTGACTAGATTCATTACAGCCTTTGTACACCACGGTTCCTGTAACCTATCATAACTTCCCTGTCTCATTGGAACGTTGCTATGCAGAACTCCAGACAAATATTCCCTGAATATTTGCCACATTTCTTCCGTACATTTCCCTGAGAAAACCTCTTTCCAATTTAAGCCTCCAATTTCCTGCCTGATAGCCTCATAATTCCCCTTACTCCAATTAAACACTTTTCTAACTTGTCCGATTCCATCACTCTCCAACGCTATTGTAAAGGAGATAGAATTATGATCACTATCTCCAAAATGCTCTCCCACTGAGAGATCTGACACCTGCCCATGTTCATTTCCCAATACCAAATCAAGTACAGCCTCTCCCCTTGTAGGCTTATCTACATACTGTGTCAAGAAACCCTCCTGAATACACCTAACAAACTCCTCCCCATCTACACCCCTTACTCTAGGGAGATTCCAATCAATATTTGGAAAACATAGAACATAGAACAGTACAGCACAGAACAGGCCCTTCGGCCCACGATGTTGTGCCGAGCTTTATCTGAAACAAGATCAAGCTATCCCCCTCCCTATCATCCTGGTGTGCTCCATGTGCCTATCCAATAACCGCTTAAATGTTCCTAAAGTGACTGACTCCACTATCACTGCAGGCAGTCCATTCCACACCCCAACCACTCTCTGCGTAAAGAACCTACCTCTGATATCCTTCCTATATCTCCCACCATGAACCCTATAGTTATGCCCCCTTGTAATAGCTCCATCCACCTGAGGAAATGGTCTTTGAACGTTCACTCTATCTATCCCCTTCATCATTTTATAAACCTCTATTAAGTCTCCCCTCAGCCTCCTCCGCTCCAGAGAGAACAGCCCGAGCTCCCTCAGCCTTTCCTCATAAGACCTACCCTCCAAACCAGGCAGCATCCTGGTAAATCTCCTCTGCACTCTTTCCAGCGCTTCCACATCCTTCTTATCGTGAGGTGACCAGAACTGCACACAATATTCCAAATGTGGTCTCACCAAGGTCCTGTACAGTTGCAGCATAACCCCACGGCTCTTAAACTCCAACCCCCTGTTAATAAAAGCTAACACACTATAGGCCTTTTTCACAGCTCTATCCACTTGAGTGGCAACCTTTAGAGATCTAATAATAACTCTTATTATTAACCTTTCCAGGATCTGTTTCCCTATCTGCTCCTCAACATCCCTGTTCCTATTGGGCAGCCTATAGAAAACACCCAGTAAAGTTATTGACCCCTTCCTGTTCCTAACCTCCACCCACAGAGACTCTGTAGACAATCCCTCCATGGTGTCCATCTTTTCTGCAGCCGTGACACTATCTCTGATCAACAGTGCCACTCCCCCACCTCTTGCCTCCCTCCCTGTCCCTTCTGAAACCCGGCACTTGAAGGAACCAGTCCTGTCCCTGAGTCATCCAAGTCTCTGTAATGGCAACCACATCGTATTTCCAAGCAGTGATCCACGCTCGAAGCTCATCCACTTTGTTCACAACACTCCTTGCGTTAAAATAAACATCTCAAATTTTCGGTCTGAGCGCTCCTCTTCTCTATCACCTGCCTATCCTCCCTCTCACACTGTCGACAAGCTTTCACTATTTGTGAGCTAACCTCCTCTATCCCAGTCACTTCAATTTGATTCCCACCCCCCAACCATTCTAGTTTAAACTCTCCCCAGTAGCCTTCGCAAACCCCCCCGCCAGGATATTGGTCCCCCTGGAATTCAAGTGCAACCCGTCTATTCTATTCCGTTCGCAATCAATGGCAAAATTCCATTTGCCTTCCTTATTACCGACTGCACCTAACTTTGTGATTCATGCGCATGGATACCCAAATCCCTCTGCACTGAAGCATTTTGAAGTTTCTCTCCATTTAGATAATAAGTTGCCTTTTAAGAACATAAGAAATAGGAGCAGGAGTAGGTCATCTAGCCCCTCGAGCCTGCCCCGCCATTCAATAAGATCATGGCTGATCTGAAGTGGATCAGTTCCACTTACCCGCCTGATCCCTATAACCCCTAATTCCCTTACCAATCAGGAATCCATCTATCCGTGATTTTTATTCCTTCGACCAAAATGGATAACCTCACACTTATCCATGTTAAATTCCATCTACCAAATTTTGCCCCACTCACCTAACCTATCCATATCCATTTGTAAATTTCTTATTTGCTCATTGCAACTTGCTTTCCCACCTATTTTAGTATCATGGGCAATAAATGTTGACCTAGCCAGCGAAGTCAACCTCCCACAACTGATTTATTTTTTAAATGATCATCGTGTGTGTGCTCTGTCCAAAGGTTGGTCCATTAGTGTTTCCATACCTCTCTATCCTGTGCCATTCTTTGCATTGTCTAACAACTCCCAGGCTTGCATGTGCCAATGAACGAAATGCTGTCATAAAATGAAGCTGGGCAAGTGCTGCAAAAAGACAGTTATCCCCTTGGAGTTTGAACTGTTTGGAAAGAAACGCGGAAGCAACCAATTCTTTAAAATGATAAAACTTGTGTAAAAATTAACCGAACACTGGATCTCTTCCTTACTCCTGCCCCCTCCCATTCTGGAAATATTCAGCTCGTGAACTGAAGCAAATGACGCAGGGAATAAAGAAGTGGCTCATTACATCCAATCAACGTAATATCTGCATCTACTGCTTTCCAAATAAGATGCTACAATAGAGCAAAGTAAAGCAAATTGGTTTTTTTTGCTGCTCTATGAAGATGCACTTATTGCAATAAAAGCATGTACTGTTGTTAGCGTAATCTGTACTGAAAAGGGCACTCTATTGTGGTTGTATTGTGCTCACAATTCCCAGCGATCAAAAGCCCTTGAGCAATTGCTTCATAAAATGCACACATCTCTGCATCATTCAATAGGTTATCCTACGAACCAATAGGTCACTGAAGTGAACATAAATGCTCTTTCACTCCAGTATAATATAGCTCCTGTCCATTGAGATCAAGTCACTGCCTCCTTATGGCACATAAATTATTTTTATCACCAAAATATTGCCTGATCTCATGCTTGGGACCATAATGCTCTTGAAAGTTAGTGAGGAGGAGACAAACTTTAAAACACTTGCACAGAGAACATCAGAAGAGGCAGTCGGCCCCATATCATTGTAGCTTGTGCTAGCATTTCAATGTTATTTTACAGTGTCAGAACAAATTTATTCCAAGGACAAGGCTGAAATGTGCAGACACAATATCCTAATGGAGGAACAGGAGCTAAAAGTTGAGTGCAAATCCAAAGAAAACAAAACATAAACAGAAATACATGGCAAAAAAAATATATACATTTACCAAAATGTTCACTAGTCTTGTGCTTTTAACATCACAATTTCAATATGAATGATGGGAGTGGGGTGGCTGAGCAGGTGGGTGTGGGGGGAGGAGAAGAGAAAAACTGATAAGGCCAAGTGAAAACAGGTCATTTTCCGACACAAGAAAACATGTAATTACACTGCACCTTCAACATAATATGTCCATGAAGTGCCTTGGGATGATTTTGCTATTCAAAAAATATTTGACACTTGCAATGACTTTGAAACTCGCTCCATTTGCAAGGTCAAAACACCTCGAGGGACCAAAAATTTTTCTTTCAATGCAGAATTGGGGAATACATTTCTTTTCATCATAATTAAATGACCTGACAGAATTCAGAAAGCTGCTGCTTTGAAATCTGACTTTTCTAATCACACCAGAGTTGGTGGATCATTAATCATGGAGAAACATATGCACTTGGCTATTTTTCAAAGATGGAATTGTGCACTTTTGCTTCAAAGAAAATATTTATTTTCAGGATATGAGTGACGCTGGCAAGATTGCATTTATTGCTTTTGTAGCCCTGACCAGCAACAATGTCTACTGCTGAATGGCTTGCTAGGACCTTTCAAAGAGTGTTGAGCTCCAGCCTCAGTATGGAACAGGATTTAGGAATCCTCGTCTTGAATGAAAAATGAACCAGTTGGGTTTTATAACACTCTGCCAACTTGCATGATTAGTTTTTCTAGTGCAACTGCACAAATTACCAGATTAATTGTTGAGTCTGAGGGAGAGGTCTACTGGAAGAAGTCGTATGTGCAGCATCATTACTGGAGTTGCATTGATGAGCATATCCCCCAAAAAAAAAACAATCCAGAAAAAGGGAAACCCATCTAACTCCTTTCCCATGTGAACTTCTGTGTTGGGGTTCAAGTATATACTGATGGATCATGTCATCTCCCAAGTACCTCAAGGTACTTTTGAGCATTTCTGTGACAAGGACACTTTAATCGAAAACTCTGAAGAGTTTAAATTCTGCTCCAAACTGAAATGTCATCCATTCAGTGGCCGACTCTCGAGTCTAGAAACAAGATGGGAGTTTTCCCTCACTTGCTGTCCAGCATGAATGGAAAGTTCTGCTCCATGGCTGCAGAGCCCATGATTACAAGTCATGAACTCAGAATAACAGGTCTGTCATTCAGAACTTAGACGAAGAGAAATTTCTTCATTTTTTAATAAGTGATGCATCTCTGGAATTCTCTACCACAGAGGGCTGTCGACTGTCATTTGATGAATATATTTAAGATTATGATTGACAGATTTCTGAGCACTAAGGGATCACAGAATATGGGAATACGATGGGAAGTAGAAGTGGATGGAGCAATTCAGTCATGATTTCAGGGAATGACAGAGCAGCCTTGATGGGTCACGTGGCCCATTCCTGCTCTCACTTCCAAGGCCACTTATCTTGGCGCATTGCACTATGAACAAAGAATGCATTAGTCTGCCAACTGAACATGGATTTTGGATAACATTAATAATAGCAACAATATATATATTTATTTCAACAGGCCCACTGCAATACATTTTAAGCAACTTGGCTCATCATGCCTACTGCGTCTCTCCCAGAAGAAAGAACCAACACTGGTAATGGTATGAACTGCAGTTCCATTATAGGATGTAGAAGACTAGTTTGGAACAACAAAAGTTTGACTGGTAAGGTTAATCTATTCCCCTGCTCTTTTCCCACAAACCTGCAGTTTTCTTCCTGTCAATTATTTATTGCATTCCTTCAACTGGATGCTAGCTAGGCCAGCATTAACTGCTGATAGGAAGGTGGTGCTGAGCCAGGTATACAAAAATTGTGGCCAGAGACGGGGGGTCCACAATTTGGACTCCGCTATAGTGAAGAAATGGCAATAAAATGGTTCCAAGTCAGGATGATGTGGGGCCTGGATATACTGGCCATGAGGTTGCAAACTCTGCAGTTACTGCTGGACCTCAGCATCATATTGATGCCCAGTCTTGAGTTGCTTCAAAACCTATCCCATGTGACATGGTGGAAGTGCCTATCCAATGGAGGATATCCTCAATACGAAGGTAGAACTTTGTCTTCACAAAAGGACTGTGCAGTGGTCACTCCTACCAATTGGCAAGCACGAGGTTAAGTATGCTTTTCCCCTCACCACCTACCACAGACCCAATACAGGGAAACACATTGTTTTACACAGCAAGTGGTTAGAATTTGAAATGCACTGCTTGAGGAGTGGGCGGCATGGTGGCACAGTGTTTAGCACTGCTGCCTCACAGCGCCAGGGACCCAGGTTCAATTCCAGCCTCGGATCGCTGTCTGTGTGGAGTTTGCACATTTTCCCTGTGTCTGCGTGGGTTTCCTCCGGGTGCTCCGGTTTCCTCCCACAGTCCAAAGATGTGCAGGTTAGGTTGACTGGTCATGCTAAATTGACCCTAGTGTCAGGGGATTAGCAGAGTAAATATGTGGGGTTACGGGGATAGGGCCTGGGTGGGATTGTGGTCGGTGTGGACTCGATGGGCCAAATGGCCTCCTTCTGCACTGCAGGGATTCTATGATTCAATGAGTGTGGAGAGAGATTCAAACATGGAGTTCAAAAGGGAAATGGATATGCAAATTGCAGTCCTACGGAGCAGTGGAAAAACTAAGCTGCTCTTGCAGAGTGCACATGAACAAAATGGGCAGAATAGCCTCCCAGGAAAGAGGTTCTGCTGGAGGAGAATGAGCAGCTTAAGGGTCAACTTAAAAACAGAACCACAAAAAGGTAATAAACTCTGGATCCTCATCCATGAGCAAACTGACATCGGGTAGATATGATCAAAGATTTGACTGCTTGGCTCAAAAATTGGTATCATAGAATCCCTACAGTGCAGAAGGCCATTTGGCCCATCGAGTCTGCACCGACCACAATCCTACCCAGGCCCTAATCCCATAACCCCACACATTTACCCTGCTCATCCCCTGTCACTAGGGTCAATTTACCCTGGCCAATCAACCTAACCTGCACATCTTTGTACTGCAGGAGGAAACCGGAGCAACCCCACACAGACACAGGGAGAATGTGCAGAGTCTGTACAGTCACTCAAGCCAGGAATCAAACCCAGGTCCCTGGCACTGAGGAAGCAGTGCCACCCACTGTGCCACCGAGTTGTCCCTGACACTGAGCACAGTCAGCCCCTCTCCACTAACAGTGAAGTGACCCTACTACCGCCCCCCCCCCTCCCCCCCCCACCGTGGCACTCACCTTCCCTCCCACCGAGTGAGCATGGTAACTCTCCCTCTCCTTCTCCCACATATTCCCTTCCCCCGTCTCTCATCCGTTCATCCCCTCCCTCCCACACTCACCCGCATTCCCTCTCTCTATTCTCCCTTTCCTCTCTCTCTCTGGTGTGGGTGAAATGGGTTTTGATTCTTGCACATTGGCACCAATTCTACAGAAAGAGGGAACTGATCCATTGGGAGGAATTTCAGTTGAATCATGAGGGGGGGGGGCAACAGGTGGATGTGACTGCTCATGTGCGTGCATGGAGCTCAAGAAAGTTAACAAGAGAGAGAGCAAGATATTATTGCAGGCTAGTGATACAGTAAATGATAACCAGAGTGTGACAGGAAGGAACAGAGTTTACAAACACAAGTGTGCACCAACAAATAGAATCAGAAAATCATTTTTTTAAAAGACAGAATTGAAAGGTTCTTTTTCTGGCATTTATGATAAGATAGATGAATTGATAGCATACTCACTTATTTTTATTTATGCTATTGCAGAGACATGGTTGCAAAGTGACCGAGTCTGGAAACTGAATATTCAAGGGTATATGTCATTTTGGAAAGGTAGGATGATAGGAAAATAAGGTGCGTGGGCTCTGTTAATAGAGGAGGAGGAGATCAGTACTGTTGTGGGAAATGATCGGGGTTCAGAAGATCAAGATGTAGAATCAGTTTGGGTCAAGATATGAAATAACAAAATAATTATGTTGCTGGTGGGAGTAATTCACAGACCCCTTAACAGCAGCAATATTAAATACAAATCAATAAATAATGGGGATTGTAAGAAAGGTACTGTAATTATAGGAGATTGTCATTTTCATATACGTCGGACAAATCAACTTGGCAAAGGTTGCACTGAGGGTATGTTCATCGGACAGTTTGTGGAACAGTGTGTCCTGCAACCCGTTAAGAAACGGGTTTTATTGACCTGGTAATTTATTTTTGTGATTCACCCGTGGGACATGGGCGTCACTGGCTGGCCAGCATTTATAACACTGTTATGAGACAGGGTTAATTAATGATTTTATAGTAATAGATGGAGTGATCATAGCATGATAGAATTTCACTTTTAGTTTGTGGCCGAGAAACTTGGGGTTGAAAATATAGTTTTAAAAACTTAGGACCGATACGAAACATTTGTTCAAAGTTTTGGCCATTTCCTGGTTTCCCATTATTAGTTCCTCAGTCCATCCTGTAATGGAGTAACACTCAATTCAACTTCTCCCTTTGTTTTAAGAAATACCTGAAGCTCTTAATGTCCATTTTTATATTTCTTGTTAAGTTTACTCTTACTTTAACTTCACCCTCTATTATTGTTTGCGAGCAGTGGAGGTTGCGTCATTGAATATATTCAGGGCTGGGTTAGTCAAGGGAATCAAGGGTCTTGTGGGGGGCAATCAAGAAAGTAGAGTTAAGGCCACAATCAGATCAGCCACCATCTTATTTAAAAGTTTACTAGATTGATACTTGGAAACGAGCAGGTTGTCTTACGAGGATTGGTCGGACAGATTGGACTCATTTTCACTGGAGTTTAGAAGATTGAGGGATGACTCGATTGAAATATATAGGATGCTGAACGGTCTTGACAAGGTGGAAATGTTTCCTCTTGTGGGCAAGTCCAGAACAAAAGGGGGTCCCTGTTTTTAAAATTAGGGTGTGCCCTTTTAGGACTGAGGAGGAGGGGAATTCTTCTCAGAGGGTTGTAGGACTTTAAAAATCTGCCTCAGCAGGCAGTGGGGTCATCGAATATCTTTAAGGCAAAGTTAATATTCGTCAATGGAATCAAAGGTCATCATGGGTGGATGGGAATGTGTAATCAGAAGCTTAAACAAAATGGCAGAGCAGGCTACAGGGACCAAATAGATTCCATTTTGTATGTTTGACAAGCAAAGTAGCCTACTCCTGCTCCTATTTCTTACATGATTTTCTGTGCTGTAAATATTCTATAATTCAAACGTGCGTATGTTTTGCTGTGTGCATAGATTTGCCTATGGTTGATCCATCCCCTGATGGATTGTGTTTTGAACCAATCTTAGGGACTCTATGGAAACAACTGCATTTCAAATAATGCTAAAACCAGAAAAATGGATACAAGAGTATCCAATTGCAGATACGGATAAAGTTTCACTTTTACTTTTCTTTTTTTTTAAAAATGCACACTATACATTTGATTCTTGGTTTCAATAATTGATCTGATTATTTCTTGATTTGTTATAAAGTCTGATTACAAAACCGTTGTCTCCAACTCCAAATCTTGAAAAACTCTTATTGCAAATTGTGGTGAACCATTGTTGGTTACCACCAGGAGTGCTGAGCCATGGTTTGGCCAGCACTATGAGTCTGTAGATATGTTACTGTTGGGGTTAGGGTTGGGCTGTTCTACTGTTAATATAGTCCTATGGTACACCCCAGTTGGCTCCGCCTTCCGGGAGAGGTATAAAGGTCACTGCTCTGCCTGGTGACCCTTTAGTCTGGGATTGTATATTGTATATAGTAGCTCCGTTATTGTTGGCAATAAAAGCCTTTATTTCCCGGGTACATCCAGCCTCCCGTGTGATTTATCGCGCATCACAAATGTTAAACATTTGTCTACCATTTTCATTGAAAGTGACAATTGTACACTTTCCACAATTATGTCATAGAAAATAAATTCATGACTTAATTTTCCAACAATGGCTTTGATGACGTACATTTCCTTAATTACCATGTCCACTTTTGCTCTGCTAGCTGCAATTTCCTGCAACCCAACTGCAGGGCCTTCCCATTCCATGGTTGTAACTTCCTGTCTGCATCAGAAGTGTACTATTCTCGACGTGTGTTATATGCATGTGTGTATTATCTATCATTAAAGCTGTGGAAAATTCATGAAGGGGAGCCATTAATAATGGAAGTTTCCAAGTTCAAACCGCCATGCCCGATAATAGTTTTATCGTCAATTATTTAAAGTTGAAGGTTGGTTTCAAACTTCAAGAAAAAAATTATTTATCAGATCGTAACGGAGGGCAAATATTTTATAACCTTATAGATAGAAAGTGCTATTAGTCACTTAGATGCATAGAGATAAATACTATCAAGGCCTTATTCTAAAACATAGCCTTTTTCACTGGTGATAAGGTTACCAACTCATGGGACAAAGCATCAGGTCCAAATGAATGATTAAGTTCTAAATGAACATTAGTGATCCAAACACAATGTGCTGCAAATTAAGTTATTTTCCTTGGATGCAAAATATTATTTTGAAAACAAAGCGCAACATTTGTCATGCAGCAATGAATAGATACAATTTAAAAATAAATCAGTGAAATAAGAGCAATGTTTGCAGGTTAGATATGCTCTCTTCTGTGCATGTATGGGCTTCAAGTAGTAAATTCCATGATCTGGAAGAACTGACCTTCAACCAACTTGTAATGTATGGAATTTCTGGAAACCGGGTGTTCTTGACAGTAGGCCTGACCAGGAGCTGTTCATTCAGCACCACACTAACCACTATAGTATGGACGACTGCCAAGAGAATGTCAACCACTTTAAATTAATCCCCAATTCATGAAAAACTGCAGCAACTAGATACTATTCAGTGAATCTCTCTTAGGAAGTGAATAATTGTGAAAGAAATGCCCTGAATTTGTTCAAATCATTGAGGCAGAGTGGTCAAAAAGCCTTGTGATATTTGCACGGTCCAGAGGAATTGAAGTTACAAAGGTTGATTAGAAAACTCTCTTTGTAAATTAATAGTATTAAAACAATTTCTCAGCTGTGGTTTACATTCCCACTATAAATAACTCAGCTGACAAAAGGTGAGTTTGGAAAGTAAGCCATCTTGACATTTCTCTCACTACACAGTTAAATCCATGGAGCTCCTTTGGGACTTTCTTAGTATCTGCAAGTGATCTTGAAAGCTGTAGTCAACCACAACACTTGAATTTCTCCTATCAATGCAATGTTACATTCTAATATTGCTATGCTTCCTTTCCAGTCAGCGGTTCACTTACACCAGTCAAGTTCTTCCTTTGTGAATACTGTCCTTTGTGAATACTGTGGACACTGTTCATACTCTGCCCTCTAATTTGTTACTAGGGCTTTACAAGAATCCCAAATTGTCTCTCTCCAATTTTTTTCCAAGACAACTTCAATTTCTCATTGGAAGATAGTTGAAGAGACACTAAACTGACTGGCTCTCTCAAGGGGAAATAAAAGATCAGTGGGTGCCATTTTAAAGAGGAGCAGGGACGACCCCAGTATCTCAAGCAAAATTATCCTTCAATCAACATCACAAAAAAAGATTTGCACATAAATGTGGGAGTTTATGTACAAATTGGCCACTACATAATTTCACACATTCCAACAGTGACTGTATAAAGTGCTTCAAGAGATCTAGTCATTGTCACAAGCACTGTATAAATGCAAATATACAGGCACCCCAAATAATTAGTGAAGTAATTACAGTGTTATCATTTATTGCGAGGGGAATTAATCACAAAAGTAGGGAGGTTATGCCTCAATTGTACAGGATATTGGTGAGACCACATCTGGAGTAACGTGTCAGGGTCTGAGGAACAATGTAAATGCAGTTCACAGAAGCTGTACTGGACTAATACTAGGAATGGGTGGGTTGTCTTATGAGCAAAGGTTGGAGAAGTTGGTTTTGTATCCACAAAAGACATGCTGGCCATGCTAAATTCTTCCTCAGTGTATCCAAACAGGTGCCGGAGAGTAGCGACTGGGGGATTTTTACAGTAACTTCATTGCAGTGTTAATGTAAGCCTGTTTGTGACACTAATCAATAAACTTTAATGAAATGAGACAATGAGAGGAGACTTGATCAAACCCTTTAAGCTCCTGAGGGATACGGACAGGATGGATGTGAAGAGGATGTCTCCTCTTGTCAGAGAATTAGGGGTCACTGTTTAAAAAAAAAAAGGGGTCACTCATTTAAGACAGTGATGAGAAGGCATTTTTTCTCTCAGAGGGTATGTAGTCTCTGAAATTCTCTTGTTCAAAAGGCAGTGGAATTTTAAATTTCTTTGAATATTTTTACGGCTGAGCTAGATAGATTCTTGATTTACATGGGGGTGAAAGATTATCAAGGGTCAGCAGGAATGAGGGGCTGAAGTATCAGATCAGCCATGATTTTATTGAATAGTAGAGTAGGCTCATGGGGGTGAGTGGCCTATTCTTGGCCCTAATCCGTATGCAAGTCTTTGCACCAAAGATTTGGTGGATATGGGTCTGGGGAAAGTATAGTCAGATACGAGTGCAGAGGTTGCACTTCATTGCATGTAGTACAAGTTTAGTTTGGCTCATTATCATGCCTATCCCTTTCTGCACAGGTATATACTGTAGAGTTTGAGAGTGGCATCATCCTCCAGAAAGGAGCTCCGGACTGATCGGCTATTCTAGCCTGTGGTATGTGCTGAGTGGCATGTAACAAATTTCGAAGAATCCACTTACCTTTCCCTCAACAACCTGTTGCAGAAGGAAAAGAAAGACGGTAGCAATCACGATAATGTCACACCGCACTGCAGAAGGTGAGATAGCGATGAAAACCATTCCAAATCCACGACAAAGCTTTGTGGAGAAAATATTGTAAACGAGATCCACAACTTTCATTAATGGAACAGTATTGACTGGGAGAATCTTGGGTTACTGCCTTTAACACATCAAGTCAGGACTGCAGAAATATTTCTGCACGCATTCAAGATGTGGCAGGTTTGGAAAATCATGTAATATGAATGCTGTTTCCACATTCCAGCTCGCACCGGCTTTAACATTGTTTCAGGCAGCAAGGTGTGTGGAAACTGACCGAAAAGCATGGACTGACTTGTCTGCTGAGGAAATAACAATGTGAAATTCAATCATTGCATTCCCACCACTACATGACATTTAGTGTTCAGTAATTAGGACAGTGTTACTCAATTCAACATGATTCCTGCCGTAACCGAACTGAATAAGATAATGGCCAAGTTATTATTTCCGAACAAGTACCTTCATTACAACAGATTTTTCCTCAAGGCATTGTGAAGCTTAAGAGAAGAGAGAGGAGCTCCAAAATCAAAATGTCTCAACCGAACATGCCATCAAGCAGCATTGCTCTTATTTTCCTTATGAATCGCATGCCGTAACAGTGCAGCACGATCTGTCCACCATATACTGAAATACCCAAGTCATCGATCCAGCTGTCAGGCTTAGACCAGTGACAATGATTGAAAATTTCCATTGTGCTCTATTCAAAACAAATGGCATAACAGAACAGCAAGGCTCATCTGTCAGTTTCAAAATTAATGGATGCCATTCATAATGTTCCACTATTTAAACCAGGTGGCTTGAATTCCTCCCTGCTCACTCCTATGAGCAGCATTACATATTTCACGGAGTGCTATTGTTGTCACAAAGGGAAAAGTGACAACAGACATTTACCACTGTCTTCTTAATCAGAACACGATAGTTGGGAGGGTGGAGTGTTGAAAGGTACAGCCCAGAAAACTGCATGCGACTTTATTGTGCACTGTGAGACATAAAATATCAATTAAAGACTGGGGAAAATCAGCTCTGCTGTGAAGCACTCCCTTCCTTCTCTGCTAACTATCCCATAAAAAGAAGAAACATTCCCAATCAGGCAGCAATGAGTTGTTAGCATTCCCGAAATAATTCCTTTGCCTGAGTCAGCACCTGTAGAAGAACAGGGCAAGGAGAAGAGTAGGCCCAATTCTTGGCCGTGGGTCATTACTAGAACAAATTAAGTCACATTTCTCCAAAAAGGCCACCGACGACACTCTCAAGGGCAATTAAGCAATAAATGCCAGTCATGTCTGCACCCTGAGGAATGATTTTAAAAATAATGAAGCAAAGCATCTGGGAAACTAAAAACTTACGCTCCCGCAGCGGGGTTGTTTGAAGCTAAATTTCAGAGTGTTGTAAAAGGTCATGATATCCACAGAGAGCAATAGCTTAAAAACTTCAAACTGCCAATTGAAAGCTGAAAGCATAATTCAAGATTTCACATTTTAAAGACTTTTACCGCAACAGGCAGACTAAAGCACTATTGTCAAAACACCATTTTTGTGTGGTTACTTATATTTCAAGCTGCAGAACAGGACTTTGCCTTTTATTTTTAACACAACCAAAACCCGACTTCATAGATATACTTTACAATAACTATTAAGAAGCCATTCAATTTTCCTGGGCTCAGCCCAAAATTACACTTGGCTGCCAAAGATTTATTTCCATTCCTTCCTTTTCCCAGCCTGGTAACAGTTAACCCCATAGTGAAGGCTTTTCCTGATGATTTCCCCTCTACCACAAGCCAGGGGAATCTTCCAGCTTGTTTTAACTCTTCAAAAATCTGGTCTTTCCAATCCAATTGCAAGCACCCATCACATTACTGTGCCTGGCCCAAAGCAAATTTAGGGCAGACAAGCCATGGTCTGGAAAGGGATATATTTCAGAAACTTTTCCACTCTCATATTCCATTTCACATGGTCTTTGCATCCAGGTAGAAGTGCTGATCCTAGTGACCTCAAATTCTTGTTTACCTAAGTGGACAGTCTAAAGCACAACTGTTTACAACCCGAGAATTTAGCTTCTCTTCTTTTCCTTCTCTATGAACGGTATGCTTTGTCTGTATAGTGCACAAGAAACAATACTTTTCACCTGTATACCAATACATGTGACAATAATAAATCAAATCAAAAAGAATTTACCTTCAAAGTAAGTGGACAGTTTAAAGCCAACCCAACATTCTCAACACCTTTTTAGGACTTGGGAGACCAACACTGTAAAATGCAAATTCTGCTGCCATGGTCTCCCAACATGAACACCTTGCACCTTTTCTCAGCACACAACCTAGGCCTCCCTCAATTCTTTTAACAGCCAGGTTCGCCCAGGTCTGTTGTGAGGCAGTGTTCAGAACAGGTTACATGACCCTTTTCACTTTACCTATTATTAAAGACAGTCCCAAAACAATCTTATAAGACCACATTAATTGTACAGAGAAAAGCTGCAGCTCTACATTAAAGTGCAAAAAGTCATTTTAAACATGGCTCATTGAAACTGGATCGATCAGGTGCAGGATCAGTTTTACACGCTGCACTATTTTTCCTCTCCATTGAAGGATAATTTTAAATGATCCTTTGGTGTCAAACATAAAAAGAATGCTCAATTGTTTGAGGTGTAAAATGGCAGAGAGAAAAAAAATCTAGTTCTTGGATTGCCATCCATCAAACTGATTAGCACAGGACGGAAAGAAGGAATTACAGAAGAAGAAATAAAAGACCTTTTAAATGATACTACTGCCATGAATGAGTTTTTAAATGTTCATCTCCTCTAAAGCTTGTGGAAACGCATTCCAATTCACCTATTCTGTGATCCTTCTCCATTTGCGAGGTTGTTGACCAGTGCACTTTAGACTTTCCAATTTCTGTCTTTATGGTCTTCCTTCTGATGCCTTTTCCAAATCAAATACAGCATGTGCCTGCCTCACAACCCATTACTCGTAGATTTGCCAGACAGTTACTAATGCAACGAACACAAACATGCTTCTTATGACCAGCTGGATACTGCCATTACACAGAAAGTTCTGCTGTCCTCCATTAAATATCTCTGGTAGATCAGCCATCTGTTATTAAATGGCTCAGGTTCGTAATTTATCAAGCTTCTGCTTTGTTCCAAGTGGCAGAAGATTGGGGCGGGGGGGGGGGGGGGGGGAGGGTGCAGGGGTAGAGGTTTGGATGATCCTGGAGGGTAGAAGAAAGGTTTCCACTACCCTTTGCATTAAAATAAAACACTCTCTGATTGCATTCCTAAATGCACAGTTCTAATTTTATCAGAGGACACAGCAGGATATAGATTGAATGAAGACTTGGGCACAGAAATGGCTGATGGAGTTTAATCTGAGGCAGCACAGCGGCAAGCACTGCTGCTTCACAACGCCAGGGACCCGGGTTCAATTCCTGCCTCGGGTGACTGTCTGTGCAGGGTTTGCACGTTCTCCCCGTAGCTGCGTGGATTTCCTCCGGTTTCTCCGATTTCCTCCCACAATCCAAAGATGTGCAGGTTTGGCAGATTGACCATGACAAATTGACCCTTAGTGCCAGGGGGATTAGCAGGGTAAATCTGTGGGGTTATGGGGATAGGGCCTAGGTGGGATTGTGGTCGGTGCAGATTCTATGGGCCAAATGCCCTCCTTCTGCACTGTAGGGATTCTATGAAATGCAAGGTGATGCATTTCGGAGGATCAAATTTATGTGAGAATCATACTGTAAATGGCAGAACCCTTCGGAACATTAACATACTGAGGGATTTGGCCATGCAGGTCCACAGTTCCCCAAGAGTGACAACACAGGCGGCCAAGGTGATTAAGGCAGCATATGGCATGTTTGCCTTCATCAGCTGGGGTATTGAGTACAAGAGTTGGCAAATCATGTTGCAGCTATATAAAACCTTGGTTAGGCCACATTTGGAGTATTATGTGCAGTTCTGATCCGAACACTACTAGAAGGACGTGGAAGCTTTGGAGAAAGTGCAAAGAAGGTTCATCAGATATTGTCTGGTCTTGAGATGTTGGCCATGAGAGGTTGAATAAACTTGGATTGTTTTCACTGGAAAGACGGAGGCTGAGGGGTGACCTGATAGCGGTCTACAAAATTATCACAGGCATAGACAGGGTGGATAGTCAGAGACTTTTTCCCAGGGTGGAAGTGCCAATTATAAAGGGGGCACAGGTTTAATGTGAGAGGGGGAAAGTTTAAGGGAGATGTGTGGGGGAAGTTCTTCACACAGAGTGGTGGGTGCCTGGAACGTGCTGTCAGAGGTGGTGGTGGAAGCAGGCACATCAGCAACATTTAAACGGCATCTGGATGAATACATGAGTAGGAACGGAATAGAGGGATACAGACCGAGTAAGGGCAGAAGGTTTTTTTTTAAGTTTAGTTAAAGTTAAAAAGTTTATTTATTAGTCACAAGTAAGGCTTACATTAACACTGCACTGAAGTTACTGTGAAATTCCCCGAGTCGCCACACTCCAGCGCCTGCTCAGGTCAATGCACCTAACAAGCACGTCTTTCAGACTGTGGGAGGAAACCCACGCAGACACGGGGAGAACGTGAAAACTCCATACAGACAGTGACCCAAGCCGGGTCACTGGTACTGAGGCAGCACTGCTAACCACTGTGCAACCCTGCCACCCATGGGGCATCATGATCGGCGTGGGCTTGGACGGCCGAAGGGCCTGTTTCTGTGCAGTACTTTTCTTTGTCCTTCATTCTTTATTATGCCCTCTTGTTCTGGATTTCCCCACAGAGGAAGCATTTTTGTATTTACCCCATTGAATAGCTTTATCACTTCAAACACCCTCAGGTTGGATCACTCTTCAAGTTACTAAACTCAAGGGAATACCAACAAAATTGATAGAAATCTATCCACATAATCCCTTAAGCCATGAATCATTCTGGTGAATCTGAACACATTCACAAATTTGCAGTGTGTGCGTTAAGGCAGCAAATGAATTTCACTATATACACAAGTGTCAGGCTACACATGGTTGCTGTAATGATTAAGTTTCTTGGAAAATTAAAGCCTTCTAGGTATAGAGGAGCAAAGTATAGTGTTAAATTAATAATGTACTTAAATGCATGAAAGTAGGAGTACAGATTCAAAATTCATTAAAAGATACACATGCTAACAAGGCCAGAAAAAATGCAAACAAACCACTTTTGTTTATTTCTCGTGGAACATGATTGAAAAGCAGAGATGTTAGGTTTTAATGTATATTCAACTTTGAATAGACTGCACTTGGAATACTGTGGTCTCCACAATCATATAAAATAGAGGCGCTGAGGAAAGTGCAAACAGGATTTACAAGGATATGTTTGATGCAAGAGGGGGCAACAATGAAGAATTGTTGCTCTTCACTAGAGAACAGATGTATGTGATGACCAAAAGAGTGCTTGAAAGTTATGGAGGGGTTCGATAAGTAGACAAAGAGATACTTTCACCTGTATAGGAGTCCAAAAACTAGAGGTCAATAATGTAGTCACTACTAAGAATTCAGGAGGAAGTTCCCTACTCAAAAGAATGATCATAGAAATCATAGAAACCCTACAGTGCAGAAGGAGGCCATTCGGCCCATCGAGTCTGCACCGACCACAATCCCACCCCACATATTTACCCGCTAATCCCTCTAACCTACGCATCCCAGGACTCTAAGGGGCAATTTTTAACCTGGCCAATCAACCTAACCCGCACATCGTTGGACTGTGGGAGGAAACCGGAGGAAACCCACGCAGACACGAGGAGAATGTGCAAACTCCACACAGACAGTGACCCGAGCCGGGAATCGAACCCGGGACCCTGGAGCTCTGAAGCAGCAGTGCTAACCACTGTGCTACCGTGCCGCCGATTAGAATGTAAAATGTAGGGTGGTGGAGGCAAATAGCATAGATACATCCAAGAGGAAGCTAAATGAACACGAGGGAGAAAGTGACAGAAGAATATGCTGGTAGAGTTAGATGATGGAGGGTGATAGGAAATGAGTATGGAACTGATACTGACAAGTTGGGTTGTGTGGTAACTTGGCCACAAGAAAAAGGTAGTCAAATGCATTGTGAAATTCAATCTTGTTATAAAAATATCGAAATGAAGTACAGCATGGACTTAGAACTCAGGTCCCCCCGTGGTAAGACTCAGACCACTCTACCAATGACGTCACTTGCACCTACTCATACCCGCTATATACATTCAAATAGGAAGATGCTTACTATAACACTTCTCCCACCCTTAATTTTAACCCATCCCACAGGGAAAGAGCCATAATGAAATTCATGTCTCAACTATTGGAGCTTTGCAACTATGTTATGACCTGCTCAGTACCACTGGAGATTCAGTAGACACTGGTGAGGCTGGAACTGGACTTTTGGGTGAAGGAGTAGGTTGAGTATCTGTGCATGAAGGTCCTTCATCCTCTCCTTGAGTAGGGTCCACTGGATGACCCTGTACATCAGGAACTACTTTCTGTCAAGTATCCACAGCAGCATGTCCTTCTACCACGTTATCAGGAACAGTTTGGTCAGTTTCACTAAGATAGTGGATCACTTTGGTTGAGATTATCTCCAGGCAGCCATTGTTGGTTACTGCCAAAATTCCTTACAAAAGACAATCATTCAAGTTGAAATGTCTTTCCTTAGCATGGTAGGCATGTCTCTCCTTCTGCTTTTCCTATCCCCTTCCCACTCTCGTTCAGACATCGGGATGTAGCAGATCCATGTGAGACTTTGGCTTCCTACCAGTCAGTAACTCAGCTGGTGAGAGTCCTGTTGTTTTTGGCGCGATACAAAACTGGAACAAGAACTTGAGAGAACTCGATTCCCAAAGCATCACCCACCATTCTCCTCAATCCTTCTTTCAGTGTCTGAATCTGCTAAATCATTTGAAGCTGGATGAAAAGGCACGGGTACGCACATGGCATATTCCATTCCTTTGCATAAACTTGGAACAACTCACTCGTTTCTGTTAATGGTACAACAACTACAAGAGAATCTGGTAAATGATAAGTTGCAAAATCTTGGTGTAGCTTCTCTAGCGTAATTGGGACTGTAATGTCGCTCATGATGTGTCCTTCTAACAATTTAGAATACACGTTCACGATGAACACTATTATCATGATAGTTCATCATGACCCAAGAAAGGCACTGTAATATTCAGATGAAATCTAGTCCATGGACAATCAGACCACTAACATGGATGTCATGGTACTGATAGTGCCATCCTTTGGTTGATCACGCAGAACTGGATTTCACCTTGCTCTCCAAGTCCAGATCCATATTAGGCCACCAAACATATGACCTGGTTAAACTTTCCATTCAGATGACTCATGGGTGAGCTTCATCTCAGACTTGTGAACCAGGGGTGGGCGACCACACTGGACCCCCAGAGGGTACAACCATCCTGCACACTCAGTTCATCTTTCTACTTTGCGTATGCTCTCGGTGCATCATCCTCTATGACCAAAGGCCATCCCTGCATAAGGAATCTCTCCACCTGGAATAGAACAGGATCCCGGTCCATCCACTGTTCAATCTGTTTAGCATTCACTGGAGAACGTGAAAGTCTCTTGAGCAAAAAATTGTCTCTGGAGGAAATAATGTCTTGTTGGCATATCTGGTAAAGTAAGATGACTCAATGCATCAGTGTTTGCTTTGTCCTTTGCTGTCTGTACACAATGTTATACTGGTAAGCCTACAATGTGAGGACCCAGTGCTGAACTGTCGCTGAAGACATAAGAGGAATGCACTCAGATTCACTGAAAGGGTTCAATGGTTTGTGGTCAGTACATATTGTTAATGAACAACCATAATGATGAAACCATTTCACAGTAAAGATGATGGGGGCGATCTCACCATTGCGCTCCGCCAGCAGTGTGAACCGGTAAGATCACAGAGAGCCGAGAAATCAAGGGATGGGGGTCGATCTGTCCAGGGGAAGCGGCACAATATTTAGGCCGTGGAGGACGGCTATATACAGCAGAGGCTATGTGACAGGTGTCTCTGCTGCTCAGAGCAGAGAGACCTGCGCATGCGCAATGGCATACTCTGCTACTCTCAGCCAACTTTCTAGTGATTCAAGCCCCCACCCCTTCCCCTACAGGCGAGAAATAGATTTAGAGGGGTTTTTTTTCTGCTCTAAGTGCATGAGATAGCAGATTTGGACTCGCCCAAAAAAAGGATCAGAATCTCTCCCATTTTCACACTTAATGTTTTTTCATACGATCGTCCCCAATGGCAAGACTTTCCTCGTCCAATGACAAATATTCCTTCTCAGCTGTTGTCAGTGAATGTGATGCAAAACCAATGAGTTTTTCTGACCCATTCTCTATTAGATGAGACAGGACTGCCCCAATACCATAGGATGAGGCATCGCATGATAGAATGAATTCCATCTTAATTAAAATGAACCAACAGACTGGCTGACTGTAGCAGCACTTTCACCTACTTTAAAGCTTTCTTTTGTGTTGCCCCACATTTCCATTGAATTGGGTACATTAATAGGGAGGGAATAGAGGGATACAGGCAGAGTAAGGGCAGGAGGAGTTTTTTAGTTTCGTTAGGGCATCATGACCAGCACGGGCTTGGAGGGCCAAAGGACCTGTTCCTGTGCTGTACTTTTCTTTGTTCTCTTTGTAAGGCAGCAGATACAGTGGTATCAATACTGTTGAAAAGGTCTGGGCACAAACTTCCCCAGTAATTTACTTTCCCTTCTACCAGCAAGGAGTCATGCTCTTGCTTCTTGGCTGTTCCAAACAACATCCAGCTCAAATGCCCCAAGCCTCTCCGGTGCATGTCCAAAGTTGGATACCTGCCTGTGCAAGCCTTGGGTCTGCCTAGAGCCCCAAGTCTTCCTGTAGGTCTTCTCACTGATTACAGGTGCAGTGGCCCCTGTGCCAAACTCCATCTTACATTTGTTTTCTATTGACCTCCACCATAGCCCCTTGTGCCCCTCACTCACATTACATATATTGCAAGAATTCTCTTCTGCCTGCTCTGAGCTTTGCAGGTGATGTGTAGCTGACTTGAGGCTTTTGAATTTCCCTGCTCAGTCTTCAACTTCCTCTTAGCACCACTGCATTTCTTAGCTAAATACCCCTTTTGTTGCAAAGGTGCCAAACAGCATCCATAAATTTGCAATGATTCACATAGTGTGTCCCTCCAGACCTGGGACACTCCACTGCTTTCACTTTTTTTGCTTGTAAGCCTCTTTCTTTACTTGATGCACTGCACCCACTTTCACACTGTTATTGGCCTTTTGAATATCTTTTGCATTGTTGACAGCCATAAATTTCTAAAGCTATCTTGAAAGTCCGCATGGCTTCAACCAACAAGCAATGCTGAATGCTGTTCTCATTAATGCCACAGACTAGTCTATCCCTGAGCATGTCCTCCAGTATGGTTCAAAACTCAATGTTCAGAGAGCTGTCTTAATTCAGCAACAAAGTTAGCGACAGACTGTCCCACCTTACGAAAATGTCTATGGAACTTGAAACACTGCACAGAGGGCTCAGGGTTGTGGTGATTCTGACTGAGTGCAGCTGAATCCACAAATGAAATTTCCCCGGCTTCTGTGGTGTTGCTAAGTTCCTCACTAACTTGTAAGGTTTCACCCCCCACACACACACACAGGTGAATTCAGTACTTTCTAGCCTCCCCTGCAATTCCATTTGCCAAGAAAAGGTGTTCCAACCTTTCTACGTATTCAGTCCGGTCCTGGACCTCTTCCACGACCTCGCTGATTAGTCTCAAACATAATCAGGGTGCTGTTAACCTGCTTTCCATTGGCAATCTCACAAACATACTGATCAGAACACTTGACCGCCGTTCACAATGCAAATCTTCGCAGGGCCAATGCTAAACTTTTTATTTTCCTTTTGTGGGCGGCACGGTGGCACAGTGGTCAGCACTGCTGTCTCACAAATCCAGGGACCCGGGTTCGATTCCCAGCTTGGGTCACTGTCATAGATCATAGATCATAGAATCCCTACACTGCAGAAAGAGGCCATTTGGCCCATCGAGTCTGTACCGACCACAATCCCACCCAGGCCCTACTCCCTTATCCCTACATATTTTACCCGCTAATCCCTCTAAACTACGCATCTCAGGACATTAAGGGGCAATTTTAGCATGGTCAATCAACCTAACCCGCACATCTTTGGACTGTGGGAGGAAACCGGAGCACCCGGAGGAAACCCACGCAGACACGAGGAGAATGTGCAAACTCCACACAGACAGTGACCCAAGCCGGGAATAGAACCCAGGACCCTGGAGCTGTGAAGCAGCAGTGCTAACCACTGTGCTACCGTGCCGACCCTGTCTATGCGGAGTCTACACATTTTCCCCGTGTCTGCATCGGTTTCCTCTCACAGTCCAAAGATGCGCAGGTTAGGCAGATTGGCTACGCCAAATTGCCCATTAGTGTCCCAGGATGCGTAGGTTAGAGGGACTAATGGGGTAAGTATGTGGGGTTATGGGGAAAGGGTCTAGGTGGGATTGTTGTCGATGCAGACTCGATGGGCTGAATGGCCTCCTTTTGCACTGTAGGATTTCTATGAATCTTTTATTTTGCCGTTTTCTCCTCATTGCCAAAACTTTGAGTACATTGTGATATTCAATCTTCTTTACTTATAAAAATATTGAAATTTGGAACAGCATGGACCTAGAACTGGAGGCAGCTTAGTTACACAGGCCCCTCAACTGATCCTGCGAAAACCCACGCTGCTGATGAAAATCACTCACGCATGCTCATACCCGCGAGAGACATTAGTGTATACACGCAAATAGGAGGATGCTTATGAGAAAACTACAACAAGGTGTATGGCTTGTTTCTGTGCTGTCAATTCTATGCAATCAGGGCTATGTTCCTTCCAATGCAATACCACAGCCATAGTCTGACAAAGGCTCTAGAACAGAGAGGTATTACTTCACTTTTGCGAACATCCACATGGGCAACACATAAAAACACCACTCCCCATCTATGATGCTAGTGGGCTCCACACAAAAGAAAAGACTACAAAGATATAAACTACCTTTCAAAAATTCATGCCAACTTACTTATGAGCTGCTAACTGCAGGTGCTTAGTCACATTGGGCAGGATATTCACCCCGAGATTGGGGAGGAGTATGGAAGAGGGAGGGTGTAGAAATTCACAAGCTGCAGCTAGGCAATTGAGAGCAGCTAAGGATCCATTGAGGCCTTTTACCAAAAACCTGACTGGAAAATTCCATTCAGCCTGCAGCCACTGCCATCGCCGCCACAACTTCCCCGACGCCAACCAACGTGGGCCAAATGTTTGGAAGTGACCACCCAACAGCAGACAGTGAGAGGGGGCAAGCAGTCCAGGCTTCAAAGCCCTCCCATCATTTGGTCACAGCTAAGACCTGCCTGACCCCTCTCCACAACAATGGTCCAACTGCTAAGGACATAACAGTTTAGAAAGTTGGAGACCTGGACTGCAGAATTCATCTTCTGAGTTGGAGGGTCTCCCATTCACCCATTGGCTTAGTGAGCCTGCCCTTCATTGGACAGCAAGCCCAAGCCACCCTGTGACCACTAATTGGCCAATTCACAAGAAATCAACATTGTCCATACAGTGTGGAATTGGAACCTCTATTGGATCTGACGTCAGAGTCTCAATCCAAATGGGCAAAATCTTGCCCTTGGCTCGAGTACATAAAAATCCAGTAGGCCCCCCCCCCCGGAGCTTGTTCCACCATTCCGTGATTTCTTTCTGTAGTTACCTGGTTTCTGCCACCCTCTGTCCTTGCATTATATTTGATTTGTCACAGCAGGGAAGAAGCTGTTCTTGAGTTGGTTGGTACATATCCTCAGACCTTTGCATCTTTTTCTCGATGAAAGAAGGTGGAAGCGAGTATGTCCAGGGTGCATGGGGTCCTTAATCATGCTGGCTGCTTTTCCGAGACAGCGGAAAGTGTAGATAGTGTCAATGGGTGGGAGGCTGGTTTGAGTGATGGACTGGGCTTCGTTCACGACCCTTTGTAGTTTCTTGTGGCCTTGGATAGAGCAGGAGCCATACCAAGCTGTGATACAACCATAAAGAATGTTTTCTATGTTATGGTATAAGAGCCATTTGCAATTTTCCAACGCAAGGGCACAATTCCTAAATCAACAGCATTTTGGAAAATTCTGATTAATGTATCCACAATATTTCCAACTGTTTCTTTTGACACTTTGCTATGGAAATGATCAGATCTTGGAGGTTTGTCTATCTTAAGCTCCAATATTTTCTCCATTACCACTTTTGCTACTAACACTAAATCCATCAGTTTCTTCCCTTGGCTGAACATAGGAAAATAAGCAAGTGTGGTCCACCATTAGTTACACTACAGCTGAGCTGCACCTTGACTCCATCTACCTGCTTTGGGTTCTGCTATTCTTGCACACTCCTGCCGTGAGAAAAAACACGAATGGTTCGGCGCTGGAATGCATTGCCTCGGAATGTGTGGAGACATTTAATCGAAGCACTCAAGAGGGCATTAGATGATTGCTTGAATAGAAAAATATGTAGGGGTGGGAGCGGAGAGGTGGCACTAAGTCACAGTGCTCATTTGGACAGCCGGTGCAGACATGGGTCAAACGGCCTCCTTCTGTACTGTAACATTTTATGATTCTGTGATAATGTCTCTATTGCTCCAAAGTGAAAATGGATACAAACATTCTTTGAACAAGTCTGCCATTTTCTTAATAACTATCATCGTCTATCCTGCATCTGTGTGCAATGAATGGAATCACAATCTACTTCATTACTCCTTTTCATTAAGAGATTAGGCTGTTCAGTTTTATAAACCTTGCAATTCCCCCCCCATCTTCCCAATTGTGCCTCTTGTTATGTTCTTTGTATCCTTGGCTTTTCTACACTTTCTCGATGTTTTGACTTTTGGCTTCAGGGGTGAAGAAGCAGAGAGAGAATGGAGAGGGACTGCTGTATTGTGTGTGAATGAGCTCAATTAAGCACAGATGCAATCCAGAGAACATGATGTCCAGGCTTAATGTTTGCATTCCATCGGATGTTAATTCAGCTCCCCAGCACTGGCTTATTAGCTCCTTCCGTCTCACTTTTACTCACAACTAAAACAAAAACAAACATGGAATTGAGCAGATAAAAGCAAATTACTGCAGATGCTGGAATCTTGAAACAAAAAAGAGGAGATGCTGGAAAATCTCAGCAGGTCCAACAGCATCTATGAAGAGAGAACAAAGTTAATGTTGTGAGTCTAGATTATCCATTGTCAGAGCTGAAGGCAATAGAATAACTAGAATAGAAACAGTATAAATCTCATCCTATTTTCTATTGTCTTCAGCTCCGACAAAGGGTCATCAATTCCAGCCAGTGCCAGAGGTTGCTACCGCTGCCTCACCAGCGCCAGGGATCCGGGTTCAATTCCCAGCTTGGGTCACTGTCTGTGCCGAGTCTGCACGTTCTCCCAGTGTCTGTGTGGGTTTCCTCCGGGTGCTCCAGTTTCCTTCCACAGTCTGAAAGATGTGCTGGTTAGGTGCATTGGTCATGCTAAATTTCTCCCTCAGTGTACCCAAACAGGTGGGGGGGGGGGGGGGGGGGGGGAGTGTGTCGACTTGGGGATTTTCACAGTACCTTCATTGCAGTGTTAATGTAAGCCTATTTGTGACATTAATAAATAATCCACAAAGATTACTGAACTCATCTCCAGGACAATCACAAATCTGTGCCTAATGACAAGTAAACTTGGCAATTTGACTCAACATAATTGGAGATAATCCACAAAGAACCAGAAGCAACAGGTTGTTACAGTTTTAAAAAGGATGGTAGAAGCAGCTTCAATAATAAATTTCCAGAAAGGGAATCTGATGAAACATTTGGAAGGGGAAAAAAATGCATGGCCACGAGGAAAGAAAGAACAGGAAAAATGAAATAATTAATCGAATAGTTCTTTCAAAGAGCTGGTACATGCATGATGGGCCAAATGGTTTCCTTCTGCATGTATCATTCTATCACTAACATGCTTCTCTGGCAAATCCAAAATTATTTGATATGGATAGTATTATCTGGTGAATGGAAAATATTACAAATACAGAGCACATATGATCCTTTCACATACGTGTCAGTGTATCAATAGGAATTGCTACAGGGCATTTCTAAGGTGAGCTCAGACCATAGTTCTGCTCTGCACTGTGTACATGCCAGATCATGCTCTTATGCTACAAGGCTACTCTTTAAACATCACCCTAGTTGTCCAAAAAGAGGTTGCAGTGTTTGTGTGTATGCCTGATCACTTTTGTCATGCCCTGGGTTCACACAGAAACACCCTTTAAACACTGACATTTCAGACTTCCTTTGCATGACAGCAGTCAGCAGAGAGAGAGGAGAGAAAATAAAACGTGTTCTATTTGCAATATTAGCAATTACAAAAACTGTAAAAATAAACTCGTGATGGTGGGGGAGGGAAAGGAGCACAATTCCTGGCCAGTTTTTGTGTTTCCCCCTTGCTTTGTCTTTCCTGCCACTTCTTCCCTCAGACTGTACGTCCTTCTGGTCCACAATCTACACCAGCAAGCTCCTGACAGTGGCTCTGTAATTACTACCAGGAGGTGGGCGAGAGTGAACTGAATCCATTTACCCGCCAACCTCTCCTTTCTCCTGGGAAACAGTTGTGTGCAGTGTGCTGCTCAGCCACAATCATCGAGATAATGCACTGTGTCCACCCACAGAGTTAGTGGAGAGCCTGAAGGATTCACAAAAATAAAAAAACTCATACACATCCACAGTACCAGCTCTTTTTGCAACAGGCAGGAGACAAAGGAAGCCCAAGATGAAATTCTGCTGGAGAAGGAGAATGAATCACAAGGCTGTTTCAATTAAAGTAAACTTTTACCTTCTCAATGAAAAAAAAGTGCGCATGGCAAGCTGCTAATTTTTTCCTCCTCAATATAAAGGAGAATCTACATGCACGAGGAATGTTTTAGAAATACAGATGATTGTCTTCATATCAGTACAGGGTTTTTGGACAGTGAATGTTCAAATATTCTCCATCATCACCCCTCTGAATCTGACCACAACTTCAGGATGTAGTGCAAATGCAGATCAACATGCAGCTGGCATTTCAGTGAGGCACTGAGGGAGAGCGATTTGGTCAGATGAGCTGAGATTATGTCAGTCGAAACCATGTGCTGAGGCCCCTGATATTGGAGTTATCATAACACTGATTCATGCAAGAAGTCTCACAACACCAGGTTAAAGTCCAACAGGTTTATTTGGAATCATGAGCTTTCGGAGTGCTGCTCCTTCATCAGGACTCACCTGATTCCAAACAAACCTGCTGGACTTTAACCTGGTGTTGTCAGACTTCTTACTGTGCCCACCCCAGTCCAATGCCGGCATCTCCACATCATGAGTTTTCATTATCATCCAACTCAGTAACCTGTTCCTGTTTCTTCCCCCCTATAGTTATCCCTTTAGCCACAAGAGCTATACCTAACTCCTCCTTGAAAATATATAATGCTTTGGCCTCAACTGCTTTCTGTGGTAGAGAGTTCCATAGGCTCACCACTCCCTGGGTGAAGAAATTTCTCCTCATCTCAGTACTTATAGGATTATCCTGTACCCTTAGACGATGACCCCTGGTTCTGGACTCTCCCAACATTGGGAACCTCCTTCCTACATCTACCCTGTCCAGTCATGTTAAGTAATTTATAGATTTCTAGGAGTTCCCCATCTCTCATTCTTCTGGTAAACCTTTGCTGCACTCCCTCCATAGTAAGAGTATCCTTCTTCCGATAAGGAGACCAAAAATGCACACACAAGTGTCAACAACTCCCTCCACCAAACGCTGTTAAATACACTTGCATTGCTCTTTATAATGATAACATTTTCTTTTAATTAACATGCTATCACTGAAGAAGAGCAGCCTCATGGTTACTTGGCCAAGCCTTGAATAATAAAATGCACCTTTTTGCATTTGAGATTTAATGCAGTGCCTGGTTACCCTGAGAAATAGGCAGCATGTTTAATCCCTAGTCTGTGATAAATTAGCCATTGCATCCAGAGATGATTCAGCTGTGATGGACCATATCAGGCAGGGACAATGAAGAGCAATCAGGGATTGGCAATAAATGCTGGCCTAGCCAGTGAAACCCACATCTCGTGAATGAATAAAACAAAAGCTGCCAGGAGCGAATCAGAGTTTGTAGTTGTTGTATATTTAAGTAGTTGCATGATTGCTGCAGATCACATGATTGGATGATGTCATTGGGGCATTTCAGAGGCTCCTGCTTTTTAGTTTTAGTTTGTCCTCTGCACAGACAAGTACTCCTACAATATTGCTGTGTTGGTAGTTTGAATCTACGTGTGCTAACCACATCTTTATTTTGTGTATAACCTACAACTCCTAATGTAGTTAGGACATGACAGCAGCAACTACTGATCTGTACGCCCACCATTATACAAGATGATGGAGCGACCGAAACTGTAACTTTTTTACTGTTTTGTTTTGATACCAGCACACAATGTTTATAAATAAGAACGACTGGGATCACTCATCAGAGCTCTGCCTGTCAAGTGAGATAGTGAGTATAATCCAAACATTGACAACATTCAAGCTGTCAGTGTCTTGTGAAATGCATGTCTGTAGCTGCAGCTGTTTCAGATGTATCCTCCGACACGCTTAGTCAGTGAAGCAGCACAGCCAGATGATACCATAATCAGATCACCGCAGCCCACTCCATCCTGCTCAAAGCACACCCTAAAAATACCAAGAGTGCAATTATACGGTTTAGTCATTAGTCTCTGAATCTATGTCAAGAAGAAATTAGACAATTAATAACGCAAGTTTTAACATTCGGTTGCAGGTGCCGAGTAATGTCGCCATTGCAAGTTATGGATGTTACAATCCCCTGTTGAGCTGGACAATTTCAAGCAAGATATTTGAACTCCCGGTGACACACCTTTTAAGACTTTTACTGTAACAAACAAAAGCAACATCTATGAAACAATATCTCGCAGAAACTAATCCAGTCAACTACAGAAGGTATCGACCTCTTTAACTTTTAACACAACCAAACCCTACTCCACAGTTATACTTCACTTTCCACAGTCTGCAGAATTGCAATTTTTACATGAACCAGTCCACCATCACTTCCAGCTTCCAATGGATTCACTTAATCCCGTTTTTTTCTAAGTCATAGCATCGAATGACCAACAAAAGTTGCTTTATCTCAGTTTCTGGAGAAGTCCCGATCTGAATAACCGCAGTGAAACACATTTCTGCAATTCCACACCCACCACCGGCCACCCACATCTTCTCTTCGCCGCACATCTCCCATTCCCCACGAGACACATCTCTTTACCCAGAGACCATCTTCCCTCCATTATTTCTGCATGGTAGTTTTTTTAAAGTTTATTTATGTGTGTCACAAGTAGGCTTACATTAACACTGCAATGAAGTTACTGTGACAATCCCCTAGTCGCCACACTCAAGCGTCTGTTCGAGTACACGGAGGAAAAATTCGGCATGACCAATGCACCTAACCAGCATGTTTTTCAGAAGGAAAGCAGACCCCCCTGGGGAAATCCACGCAGACACAGGGAGGGCGGGGGGGGTGGGGGGGGTGGGGGGGGTGGGGGGGGTGCAGGTGGGGAGAAATGTGCAGACGCCACACAGACAGTGACCCAAGGCCAGAATCGAACCTGGGTCCCTGGTGCTGTGAGGCAACGTGCTAACCACTATGCCACCGTGTAGCTCAAAGAAGGAGCATTCTCTCTTCTCTGCTGACCACATTGGCTGCAGTTTTTTGTCTTTGAGACCCATCTCTCTTTCTGTCTTGAGATCTTGGAGACAGCACGTCTACCCAGCCTTTGTTTCAGATGAGAATTTTGCACTTTGCTCAGAAAGGCCTCCTTGTCCACATGGCAATAAAATCACCTGGCTTGTTGCTCTGTGACCTCCAACCAACCTCTTTCACCTCCCGCCCCACCCCCCGAATTGGTTTTATATACTTTAAAAAGGTACACCAGTAAAATGGGGATACAAGAATTCTGATCTGAACTGTTTCTTTCTTCTGGCAGAATATTCAAATTCACATTAAAATTGCAAACCTGGGGCAGAACTTTCCTCCAAAAATTCAAGTGTCACAAAAGTCTGAAAGCCGGAGAGTTTCATTCCTTTTTTTTCAGCGAGATACACTGTGCAAACTTTTTGGCAGTAGGGAGTTTCCCACCGTTAGGGACAGGGCAGAGCCCAAGCTCGCCAGGAAAACCAGCTGCAGACTGTTGGGCATGTGCCTTGATCTCCCATGTATTGCATACAAGTGTACATAGCATATGGGAGATCTGTCAACCTCCCCCCCGCCATGAACTTTGCCCCCCCAACAAATCCTTCCCTGATCGTCAACCCCCCCATAGACCCCACCCCCCACTGCCCTCCATGATCACCAGCCCCACCATTGGTTCCCACCCCCCAAAGCAGGGTTCCCCCCTTCCCTCCCCTTTATACTGACATTCTCCCCCTGGAGGTTTCACACTCCGCCCCCCCCCCCCCCCCCACCCCGCCTCCCCACCCACACTCCTCAGAACCCTCATCTTTTTTTGTTTTAAATCTGCCATCCCTTATCCTAAAACTATCACCTCTTGTACAAGACTCACCTAGAAGAGGAAACATCCTCTCCACGTCTACTTTGTCGATTCCCCCTTATAATTGTGTACAACTGAATTAGATCACCTTTCATTCTTCTAAGCTCCAGGGAGTATAGGCCGAAACTGTCTAACCTCTCTTCGAAAGACAAACCCCTCATCTCTGGAATCAATCTAGTGAACCTCCACTGAACTGCCTCTAAGGCAACACAAGAACTGTACAACCTTCATTTCTCAAACATAGTCAAGCAGTAGGCTACAAATTGCTCAAAACTATCAAAGAACAAAGAAAATTACTGCATAGGGTCTTCGGCCCTCCAAGCCTGCCCCGGCCACGCTGCCCGACTAAACTAAAACCCCCCACCATTCCGGGGACCATATCCCTCTATTCCCATCCTATTCACGTATTTGTCAAGACACCCCTTAAAAGTCACTACCATATCCGCTTCCACTACCTCCCCCGGCAACGAGTTCCAGGCACCCACCACTCTGTGTAAAAAATCTGCCTCGTACAACTCCTTTAAACCTTGCCGCTCGCACCTTAAAACTGCGCCCCCTAGTAATGGACTCTTCCACCCTGGGAAAAAGCTTCTGACTATCCACTCTGTCTATGTCGCTCATGATCTTGTGGACTTCTATCAAGTTGCCCCTCAATCTCCGTCGCTCCAGTGACAACAAACCAAGTTTCTCCAACCTCTCCTCATAGCTAATGCCCTCCATACCAGGCAACATCCTGGTAAATCTTTTCTGTACCCTCTCTAAAACCTCCACATCCTTCTGGTAGTGCGGCGACCAGAATTGAACCCTATATTCCAAGTGCGGCCTAACTAAAGTTCTATAAAGCTGCAACATGACTTGCCAATTTTTAAACTTAATGCCTCGGCCGATGAAGGCAAGCATGCCGTATGCCTTTTTGACTACCTTCTCCACCTGCATTGCCACTTTCAGTGACCTGTGTACCTGTACACCCAGATCCCTTTGCCTATCAATACTCTCAAGGGTTCTGCCATTTACTGTATATTTCCTATCTGTATTAGACCTTCCAAAATGCATTACCTCACATTTGTCCGGATTAAACTCCATCTGCCATCTCTCCGCCCAAGTCTCCAACTGATCTATATCCTGCTGTATCCTCTGATGGTCCTCATCGCTATCCGCAAATCCACCAACCTTTGTGTCGTCCGCAAACTTACTAATCAAACCAGTTACATTTTCTTCCAAATCATTTATATACATTACAAACAGCAAAGATCCCAGCACTGATCCCCGAGGGACGCCACTTGTCACAGCCCTCCATTCAGAAATGCACCCTTCTACTGCTATCCTCTGTCTTCTTTGACCAAGCCAGTTTTGTATCCATCTTGCCAGCTCACCTCTGATCTCGTGTGACTTCACCCTCTGCACCAGTCTGCCATGAGGGACCTTGTCAAAGGCCTTATTGAAGTCTACGTAGACAATATCCACTGCCCTACCCTCAATCATCTTCGTCACTTCCTTGAAAAACTCGATTAAATTTGTGAGACAGGACCTCCCCTTCACAAAATCATGTTGCCTCTCACTAATACGTCCACTTATTTCCAAGTGGGAATAAATCCTGTCTCAAAGAATCCTCTCCAATAATTTCCCTACCACTGATGTAAGGCTCACCGGTCTGTAATTACCTGGATTATTCTTGCCACTCTTCTTAAACAAAGGAACAACTTTGGCTATTCTCCAATCCTCTGGGACCTCCCCTGTAGCCAAATGTTATTTGCGAAAACATGAAGGTAAAAATACTCAAAAATCTGAACTTGGTGAAAAACTGATAGTTGTTTCATCCAAACAAAAATACAAACAGAACTCCATAATAAGGTTTCAGTTCCCACATTTCTCAGCCTCCGAAAACACAAATGCCCTAAATATTTTCTCACTCCCAAACCACTCAATTCACTATCTCCCTGTCATACTGTTTAAAACTAAACTCGGCAGGCACAAAGACAAGTGGACAACCAAAGTAATATACATTTATCTACAATATTGAGAGACTTAAGGAAGAAAAAAATCTGCAGGAAGATGTAGGCTAAGCAAGTGGGCGGAATTGTGACAAGTAATTTAATGTAGATAACTGTTGTTTCCTGAAATGCAAGTACATCCTGAAAATAGCCTCAAAAGCAGAGATGTACAGGACATGAAAGGGATATAGAGCCTCACTTGGGAATTAGGAGTTTGAGGAATTTAGACAAAAAAAAAGGATATTTAAATTAAAAAGATTCAACAACCATTGCTTAACATGAACAGCAGAGCAAGCTCTCTAGGTTAAATGGTCTCTTATGTTCTTAACGTTTCTAAATAATAAATATCTCAATGGAGTGCTGAATTGCAACACAGGTCTTTAGAAGCAGAATTGCAACTGGTACAGACAATAAAGTGGCAAATGGGGCTTTCACACAGGAAAAGGTTCATATTTGAACTTTTCGCTCTTGACATATTTTAAAAATAAAAGTGTCGTGAGTACTTCCACTATTCCTCTACCATTAAAAATTGGGATTGTGGAACTTACTACTATTAAGTACTGGGCATACAATAGGCAGCATACAATAGCTGTGAAGGAAAGTATTTGATTGCATGCATTGATGCACAATATAACTTGTCGCCTTCAATCTTGTTCACTACTCTTTGTGCTAGGTCTGGCTCAGCTGGTAGCACTCTTGTCTCCAAATCAGAAGGTTGTGGGGTTTAAGCCTTAATCTGTAAATTTGGATCACATCATTCAGTCTGACATGACCGTTAGAAGACCGAAGGAACATCATGCAATCATAAATGCCAGCTTTCGGATAAGATATTACACCGAGGCACCGTTGGACATCACAGGTGGACATTAAGGAAATGATTTACATTTCTATGGCACCTTTCATAATATTAAGACACCCCAAAGTACTTTACAGGCAATGGTGTGGTTAGCGTGTTGAATTATGTGGATAAAATTTTAGAGAGCATCTGAAGGCTTCGGAAGGGATTTACAAGAGTGGTTGCTAAAGGGTTGTGGGGTTACAGTTACTGGATAGATTGGATAATCTGGAGTTCCTTGGAGCAGAAATGGGTGTAAGAAAGTTTGATGGTTATTTAATGAATAGGAGGCAGTGCAGAAATTTTGAACTCCACTTGAGAAGGAAACAGTTGTAGGGCTGCAAGGGAATGGCAGAGGCTGGGACTAATTGGATTGCTTTTTCAAAGAGCTGGCAGAGGTGTACCGGGCCAAATGGCCTTCTTCTGTGCTGCAAGATTCTATGCCAAAATTGGATTCATTGAAGTCTTTTTATTCATTCATGGGATGTGGGTGTCACTGGTTGGACCAGCAGCATTTATTGCCCATTCCTAATTGCCCTTCAATTGAGTGGCTTGCTGGGTCATTCCAGAGGCCAGGGATCTGGAGTTGCATGCAGGCCAGACCAGTTAAGGATGACAGATTTCTTCCTTGAAATGAAGAAGTGAAGCGGTTTCTAATGACTGAATGACAAATAACCGGGGGCACAGATTTAAGCTGATTAACAAGAGAGTCAAAAAGGGAGAAGAAAAAAAAGTTATTTTTGTGTATGCAATGGGATGTTACATTTCAGAATGATCCTGTTTAATCCCGAAAAGACTGAATGCACTGACTTCCTGATATGGGGGTGGATTCAGATCTAATAATCGCATTCAAAGGGTAATTGGATTAACACTAGGAGGAAGAAGACTGCAGCATTATGGGGAAAGAGACTAACTGGATTGAAAATGTTGGCATAGACTCAATGACACCTCCCATGCAGGGCGTTGTTCAATCCTATGATTCAATAATTAGCTGACGGTGTTCGTTATGGCAAATACCTGGAGTTCAAGGCTTTCTAAATAAGTATCCAATAGAAACAGACTGTGCAAGTTTAAATGATACTAATTGAGGTTACAAACAACAGTAACAAGGATGCATTTGGATCTTCCATGGCTCACTAATTTTTTATTCATTCATGAGACATGGGCATCCCTAACTGGCCAGCATTTATTGCCCATTCCTAGTTGCCCAAGGGCTGTTGAGAGTCAACCACATCTGGAGTCACGTGTAGGCCAGACCGGGTAAGGACGGCAGATATCCTTCCCTCAAAAGGACATTAGTGAACCAGATGCGTTTTTCCAACAATCGACAATAGTTTCATGGTCATCAGTAGATTTCTTAATTCCAGATTTTTTTTATTGAATTCAAATTCCACCATCTGCGGTGGCAGGATTCAAACCCAGGTCCCCAGAACATTAGCTGAATTTCTGGATTAATAGTCTAGCGATAATACCACTAGCCCTTAGAAGTTGAAGTTGGATGATAGAGTATGTGCAATGCACAGCATTATTATTCTGCTGAGAAGTGAAGGTGTGTACCTCCAAGGCCACAAGCTCCAACCAGAAACTCAAGCCAGCTCCGGGTCAATTAGTTCATGTGTAATGAATGTGTGTTAAATCCAAATTGATTGTTATGGAGAAATCCCGACTTGAAAAAGGGAATATATTTAGGTCAGTGCCAGGCAATAATCTGATTGAACTCAGCTGTGATGCTCCCCATATCTAAATAGTTTACTGTCACTTGCCATCTAGGCTCATGCATGGAAAATGGATATAATGTATTGTCCCTATCCAAACAGCTATAGCTCTTATTAATTCTACAGTATGAGCAACAGCTCACATGGCAGCCTTGTCTATCCTGTTGAAAAGAGGGAATTTCATTGATCACCAGTTCATGGAATAAAATATATCTCTTGCTCATACAGTGCCAATATCCTTGATATCTTGATGAGTAGTAGTGTAGCAAATCTGAACTTCAAATATTTAACACTACATTTATTTTTAATTCATTCATGAGATGTGGGTGTCACTGGCTGGGCCAGCAGCATTTATTGCCCATCCCTAATTGCCCTTCAATTGAGTGGCTTGCTGGGTCATTTTAGAAGGCATTTAAGAGACTATGGATCACAGGTAGGCCAGAATAGATAAGGATGTCAGATTTCCTTCCCCAAAAAGGACATCAGTGAACCAAATAGGTTTTACGACAATCTATAGTGGTGTCATGGTCATCATTAGATTTTTAATTGCAGATTTTCATTTAATTCAAATTTCCCCGTCTGCCCCAGTGGGAATCGAACTCAGGTCACCAGAGCATTACTCTGGATTACTAGTCCAGCGACAATACCACTACGCCACTGCCATTTTTAATTGTCAACCTTGGCTCAGCGGCAGCACTCTGGTCCTCATTTGTCAGTAGATAATCCTGGCGAGCACTTCACAGGAGTGTTAAGGGAAGACCGCACTATCGGAGCCGAGAAGCTGGCTTTCAAGCATGATGTGAAGCTAAGGACTTGCCTGCCCCCTCAGAGTTGATAGAGAGGCCCCCCCACGGCAAAAGTGAAGCAGTTCTTTTGAACAAGATTTATCCCTGGAACCAAAACCCAGAGCATCAACTTATAACACGAGGCAAAAGAGGTTTAGAGGACCCCATAGTGGAGCTCTGGAAGAAAAATTAAGAAACTAATTATTTCTTGTTAATGAGGAACTTTGCAGGTAACTTTCTTTTCTGTGAAGGTGCTCAGCTGGAGAGTTTCTCTTCTTTCGGCAGAGACAACAAACAAATTGACTGCAGCAAAACACTGGCATTTATAAAACAAAGTACTGAACAGAGAGAACCAATACGTAATTACTTGCCTCAAAATCTGAAGGGGATGTGTCAAGTGGAAGCTATTTCCAAGGCAGCAGCAGCAAAGAGAACATAAAATACCTCAGGGGTCCGTGTACAACGGAATATGTCTGAACAGCCATTCGAAAAGGCTTTTCATACTTCAACCCTGCTAAATTATTGAAAGACAATGGGACACAAAATGCTCTCGACTGAATAAATTAAGCAAAGCGACAGTTTCTGAATTATTCACCCTCACAACTGTAGATATCGAAAGGAAGTGGCTTCCACCTCTTACAAAAAAAAAGGAGACACTTATCACGTTAACCTGCTCAAATTCACACATTTCATTCGAAAGCGAAATACCGCAGATGCTGGAAATCCCGAAAGAGGAAATTTTAAAAATTGCTGGAAATGCTCGGCAGGTCAGGCAGCATTTGTGAAGCGGGAAACAAAATGTGTGTGGGGGACGGGGGGGCTTCAGGGCAGTGATCTTCCATCAGCACTGAAAAAAGGATATCCAACAGCTTTTAAGCAAGTACACGGGCAGGGAAAAGGAGGGAAAGTTTGTGATAGTGTCAGAGGGGCATGATAAAATGGAGAATATGGCAATTGAAAAGGTCAGAGTGGGAGTGAGGTGAAGAAGGTGACAGGCAATCACTCCATCTGCTTTGAGTATCCCCACTGGCCAGAGGGCCAAATAGTGTATACAGCTCACAAAACTGACGTGCTAATGACTGCTGCACTCTGGTAGGAGTGTATGGGGCCCTAGAGGGTGGAAAAGGGAGGTGGCTAAAAAAAAAGGACAAATATTACATCTCTTGTACTTGCACAGAAAGGTGCCTTGGAAGGGGGCGGGGGGAGGGAAATGATTGGGGACTGACCAGGGCTTTGTGGAGGGAACAGCACATTCAGAATACTCAAATGGAAAGGTACGTTTGATAGGGACAACATGGAAGGCGATCCATTAAATGTGCAGGTTGGTGTGGAGGAGCAGAGGGCAACGGGAACACAATGTGGAATTACATAGGGGCGGCGCAGTCGTTAGTACTGCTGCCTCACAGCGCCAGGGAGGGTTTGATTCCCCGCTTGGGTCACTGTTTGTGCGAGTCCGCACGTTCTCCTCATGTCTGCGTGGGTTTCCTCCGGCTGCTCTGGTTTCCTCCCACAGTTTAAATGATGTGCTGGTTAGGTGCATTGGCCATGCTAAATTCCTCCCTCAGTGTACCTAAACAGATGCCGGAGTGTGGCGACTAAGGGATTTTCACAGTAATTTCATTGCAGTGTTAATGTAAGCCTATTTGTGACACTAATAAATAAACTTTAAAATAAATATATGAATAAGGAGGAGTAGGCCACTCAGCCCCTTGAGACTTCTCTGCAACTCAATAAGATCATGGTTAATGTGATTGTAACCTCAACTTCCATATCCCCAACTAACCTCCCCCGCCCATAACTTTACACCCCTTTGCTCATCAAATCTATCGAGTTCTGCTTTAAAAATATTCAAAGATTCTGCTTCCACTATCTTTTCAGGAAGAGAATTCCAAAGGCTCACAATCCTCAGAAATTATTTCTCTTCATCTCGGTCTTAAATGAGCAATGCTTTATTTTTAAACAGTGATCCCTGGTCCTAGATCCTCACACAAGAAGAAATATCCTCTCTAACATCAACCCTGCCAAGGCCACTCAGGATCTTAAATATTCCAATCAAATCACCTCTTACTCTCATATACACCAGCAGATACAAGCTTAGCCTGTCCAACCTTTCCTCAAAAGACAATCTGCCCAATCCCGCTATTACCTAGCATTTTATTCTCTTCATACTAAACAATAACATTCCATTAGCTTTCCTAATTACTTGCTGTCGCTGTATACCCAGCCTTTCGTGATTCATGCATGAGGACACTCGAAGCTCTGCAATCTCTCACCGTTTAGATAATCAGCTTCTCTTTCCTTCTTCCTGCCAAAATGGACTACTTCACATTTATCCACATTATACTCCATTTGCCAGATTTGTGCCCACTCACTTCACCCATCTATATCACTGTAACCTCTTTACGTCTTTTTCACAACTTACTTTCCTGCCTATCTTTGTGCCATCAACAAATACAGCAACCATACTTTTGCTCCCTTCATCAGAGTCACTTGTATTAATTGTAAAAGGTTGAGGATTTTTTTTTAAGGCTGATTCTCACCGAATTCTCCCATACTTACAATTTTCCTTTTGGAGTGGGGACCTGAAGATGCCAGCAAGACCATCGCCCCAGAGATCAGGGCACCCCCACCGACATGGGGGGGGGGGCACCCCCACCGACCTGGGGGGCACCCCCACCCCAAACAGCAACCTCCTATCCCCACCATCATTAAATGTCTGACATATCCCCACCAGCCCCCCAACATCACACAGGAATCAGGATGATCCACACCCCATCCCATCCTCACAGGCATTGCCCCCCCCCCCCCGCAACCTGAGTGAGTGATAGCCTGCTATGGGGCCACCTAAGACCCATTCAGCCCCATCCCCACCCTGTCATCCCACCACCAGGTTGCTAGGGCAATGCCCAGCCATGTCCTTGACCACCCCAGGGCTTCATTGGCCATAGATCCCCACGGCATGGCCATCACAACTGATCTCCATTTATGGAGACAAGTGGTGATTTGCATCGGATTCCAGCTGTGCCCAAGGGTCGGAGAATTGCAGGAGCCAGGAGAATCCGGCTCCAAACCGACTCTGCATTTTTAAAGAATTATTTAAATATGCAAATTTGGTTCACATCATTGCTGAGTGTGAATCAGATTACATAAAGGCAACGGGGGTGCTCGGAGAATCCCCAAGAGGTTCTTGCCGGTGCTAAATCTGCTATGGCTCCTCCTCTGCAATTCTCTGGCCCCAGCACATTATCATGCAGGGCCAGAGAATTGCGGCCAAAGTTTTCTAGTTCAGGGTGAAAGCTCGGAATGTCACTAATGCACAATCAATGATCTGAAAACGAGGTAAAGAAGGGGACCAAAGTATGATTGACAAAGCCTGTTCCATGCACCCCGAAAAAGGAATATCTCGGATCCAAAGCAACACTTAATTCAGAGGAATTGAATAGACTCAAACGAAGAAGCAATTGTTAAACAAGTTCAGTCAGGCAGAGGAGCCGAATTGGTTGGGACTTCATTCAAGGAAGAATTGAATAGTTCTCAAACTATACTGATAGGGGCTGGAGGTGCAGATAATTGGAAATTGTTTAAAAAGTGAAACAGAAAGAGTTGCAGAAATGGGAAGCAAGTGAGCGAGGCAGAAAAAAATGTCAGGATAGGAACAAATCAGTTAAAGAATAGGCTGGAACAAAGCATCAGCCAGGGCAATTCTTGCTCATGGATCTTGGGAAGGAGGTAAAACTGAAGCAGGCTGTCTAATATTGACAGACTATGAGATTGGAAGCAATGAAGGGAAGGTCTCCAAAATCAGTTTGAAGCCACCCCTATAGGTCTCTATCTATTTATTACATGCCGTATTCTTGGTTTCTTTTTGCCTCACCAATGCCCTATACAATAGTAAAACATCTCTGTCTCTATATGCAAATGCTCTTGCTCTGAAGGCCAGCATCTGGCTTCTTTACTGCCTTTCAGTGACTGATGCATGAGGACACCAAGGTCACACACAGAGTCCACCTCTCTCAATTTACACCCATTCAGATAATAATAATGTGGGATTCGCTGACTTGGCCTGCATTTGTTGCCGATCCCTTGAACCGAGTGTCTTGCTAGACTTTCACAGAGGGGAGTTAAGAGTCACACTGTTGTGGGTCTGGAGCCACATGTAGACCAGACCAGTTAAGGACAGAAGATCGTGACTTCTATGACAATGATGGTAGTAGAGGCTAGCTTTCAGTTTCATTCATTGAAGTTCTACGAGCTGCCATTCCCCAGAACATTAACTCAGGCCTCTGGATTTCTAGCCCAGTGACATTATCACCACGCCACTATCTCCTCCAGTCTCAGAACAGCACCCTTCATTTGCAGTGGTGGTCCTATCCATTTCCAAATTTGCTATTCTATGGCGAAGACAGTCTTGTGTTGGGGTTTTATATGATCGAGGAACGAAAGTCAGAAGAATTTTACATTATGTACAGATTTCCATGTCTTTTCTACCAATATACATTGACATATTCATTCATTTCTAAATTGCTCCATCAGTTGTTCTTCAAGCAGGGAACAGAGACGAGTGCATTTTCGTTTGATGGAAAGAGAAATGTTTGAAGATCTTAGTAAATCATTTGCTAATGGTCCATGAAACGTGGCAAGTAATCTTGTATTTTCCAATGAATGATGCACTTCAAAAGAGACTCATCATCTAAACTGTCCACATTTCATTTAAATGACTCAGTCTGCGCTTGAAAATGACCCTTAAGACATGAGCAAGTGTTGGGAGATAAAACAAACTACAAAAAGGATACAGAGAATGAAGTTTGTTAACGAATCATTTAAGTTCCAACACAATATCTATCCAGCAGTTAATTAGTTTGTGTGAGGGTATGAATTGCATCAAGCAACCCTTTACCAATGCCTTCTCAGAAAAGGCCACAAGGAAATGCAAAATTGACACACAAAAAACTAGGGTCAGGGGGCGCAAAACCATTTAGCTCACCCTTCTGGGACATCAATCCTTCACCATAACATCAATTGTCTTTTGAACAATTGTTGGAAGATTGCTAAGAAAATTTGGAACCTGCTCCAAATTTAGAATCCACTTATTTCTTTTATCTTCTGGACCTAATTTCTTGCCTTATTCAAATAAACTCTGATTTTACTTTGTCTGAACCACCTAATATATTGCATACTATGATGAGGTCCTTGCTGAAGTTTCTTATATCTAGATTTTGTGTCAAAAGGTCAGCATATCATGTACCATGTACAGTTTTGATGTTTCTTTTACTGTGCTAATGTGCATTGACATTTTTATCCACTTTAAGAATTGGATAAATAGATAGTTAAGAATAGGGTTGAAGTCTAGACACCAGAATTTTCAATCCAGGAACTTGAACAACCCATCAGCAATACCCCTGGTGATTGGTTAGTAGTTCTTGATCTATCTGGCTAAATTGAGCATCAATTGGGCCCTATTCTCTTCAAAAGATGACTGCTCACAACTTCAAGATCATCAGGGGAAGCAAAGACCACTCTGGTTGCTGGTCTTTGCTAAAAACTAACTCCATAAACCCACTGAACCTGGCATATCAGCACTCACTTCTAACATGCGTAAAGCTCATGTGTTTCTCTGTAAACAGCGCTGAGACCATCTGTTCAGTGCTTCAGCCACATTAACTAGGTTTTCCTCATTCACCAAGTAGT
This sequence comes from Mustelus asterias, assembly GCF_964213995.1. Classification (NCBI taxonomy): domain Eukaryota; kingdom Metazoa; phylum Chordata; class Chondrichthyes; order Carcharhiniformes; family Triakidae; genus Mustelus; species Mustelus asterias. Next base: position 24,204,224 of record NC_135807.1, read on the forward strand.
CCTGTATTCATGCCGATCCCTCCTCTCCCAAACCAACGCACATTTAAAACTCTCTCCTCACGCGTCTCAGCTAATCTTGTTCAGGACACGTACCCTGCAGCTCGCTTCACTTCATTCCAACAAAATTGCTAATCACCCAAATCCCTTTTCTAAACCCCAGCTGATAGGTCAACCACATCATTCTCTTCCAACACCTCTGCTCAACTGTCCAGCTCAGAGAAACACAGTCTTCACTTGGCTCCAGTCTCATTCATGCAAGCATAAACAGAATTTTTCATCTCTGAAGTACTTTGGGCATCTATCCTTGGCTCCCTAATCATTTACACACTACTTCTCAATGATACCATCCAAAAGCAAGTCATAAAGTTCCAAATACATGCTGATACCAGAGGTAGAAGGGTCATCATCGACCTGCAATATGAACTCTCTTCACAGAAACTGCCTGACTTCTGAATCTCCACAGCATCTTCTGTTTTATTTCAGATTTCCAGCATCTGCGGAATTTTAGGTTTGTTTGTGCTAATACCACTGGTCCTAGCTCTTCAACACCTTACTTGAGTAATCCACAGCCTGAGTTGTCAGACTGCTCATTATCAAATTATACTGTTAGGGATAGTTAAAGAAGAAATCCAAGCACCCAACAATTAAATGGCAGAACAATGGCACAAGATTTGCCTTTTTTGTTAAAACCAAAAACTTTAGAGAAATTAAACAAAGAAAGCATTACTAACTTAACACTATAGCTTATAAATACTTATGATATAAACTCAGTTCTGCTTTTTACTTCCCTCCCAAGAGTTCCATTATCATAGGAAAAGCGAATGAACCTGGGACCAACCCAAAAGGTACGCCACAGCCCTCTGAAATTTACTTTAATCATTAGTATTCCAGCTACTCAAGGTACTAATTAAATGGAGATTCTTCCATCAGCTTTTGGCTAAACAATTCTCCAAATTTTCTTTTACATACCCGATGATTGTGGACTTTTCAGATCATTGTCCTGACATTGGGCATACATGAACTATTTCACCCTCAATGCTCCAGTTTGTTCCCACAGCTTCTGTACACATCTTTCCAAGCTTACTGTCTAATCTCACTGCTTTCTGCCAGATGTTTTGATGAGGACCACTGCAGATTTCTTCCACTAGCTGCAAGCTGGAGCAAATCTTCAAACTACTTTTTCCTCATGAAACAGTTAAATAATAGAATCCACTAACCAAGGCTTCACCTTGAATCACCATCTCTATGGCAACTTGGCGTGCTTTGGGATGACTTGGACACAAATGCAAACAAATTATTTTATCTTCAGCACAACTGATTCTACAGCCTATATGGATAACTTATATTGCTAATAGCATTTTATGATCTTCTTCGGATTCCTTAGCTCCATTACAAGCTTAGAGATGGATCATTCCTTGTCATGTTTTTTCACCATCAACACTGACCCTGCAAAACAAATATAGGTTAACTTTTTAAGAATACTAATTGGTTGAGCTTCATTTACATCAAGAGTTGTTTTAACTAGTTTCTTAATCAAATGTTTCAATTTTCTACAGCGAAAAAACTTTAATTCCAAAAGCGAAAATATATATTCTAAAACATATGAATTATGAGCTACAACACAAATAGAAAATGCTGGAACATCTGAGCAGGTCTGACAGCATCTGTGGGAAGAGAAAACAGCCAACATTTTGAGTCTAATTTGTCAGAGGAAGGGTCATCTAGACTCAAAATGCTGACTCTAGACTCAAAATGCTGACTCTATTCTCTCCCCACAGATGCTGTCAGACCTGCTGAGATTTTCCAGCATTTTCTGTTTTTGTTTCAGATTCCAGCATCCACAGTATTTTGCTTTTATTGAATTACGAGCTAGATATTCAACATTATCCAAAATCTAGTCTTGGATGAGCTGAAAGATTGGGAAGACAAAAATTCACACTGACACAAATTCTGTTTCTATGCCACCAATCCAACTTCCTCCCCAGTCGCCATCTGGAATTGATACAAATTATTGCCAAATTCAGCATCTTACTTGACCCATCAGTGTGTAATTATTCCTGAAATTGTGTTTCCAGCTACATATCACTGCCAGCAGAAGAATCTCCTGTTCCCAACTCTGTTACTTCATCCACCTCCATCCCTGCATTTGCCAGCATCTATGCCTTTCTCACTTCCAGACTCGTTAATCACTGTAACGCCCTCCTGGCCTGACCACCAGATTCCACACTCAGTAAACTTCAACTCATCAAGTTTCTGCCATCCATATCTTGTATCCTATCCCACACCAAGTGGTACTCATTGGTCTGCAAATGGTTCATGGTTCTGTCAACCTAGTGTTTAAATTCCTTTATGACCCATCCCCCTTTTATCTGTGAAGTTTCTTTAGTTCTACAAAAGTTTGAAAAACTCAACATTCCTGCAATTAATTTCCTCGTGCCTCCTAAAATCCCTTCTCTCCAACTAGAGGTCACCCACTTTAAGCACAAGCTTTGGAAAGGAATCCCTGCGAAAATCACTCTAATGCATCCTCCTTAGAAACTACCTCTTGGACCATCAGCGCCCTCCCAATTAAAATCTCCTTTTGGATTTCGCCCATGCAGCGCCTTGAATGTTTTCCCTTGTTAAAGGCACTAAACAAATGCAAAGTGGCTTTGAAATACTGATCACAATAATTTGTGTAGTGAACACAATGGTGTGTGATAGCAACTGAAGCAAACATAACACATCGAAAATAATTGACTACATGCTGGCAGAGATTAAAAAGCATGTACTGTAACCTACTGTTACACAGCACAAAAGGAACAAGCGAGGTGCACCTGCACTGTGAATTAGGTTAGCATACATTTGCATTTCCCTGCTTGCACCTGAGTAAATTATGTATGAAGATGATCACTACTCATTTATCTTCATCTGCTGCTAGTATGTTCAGCCATCCCTACCAGGAAAGCTATTTGTTTTACATCACGAGGTGAAGTAAAGCATATAACCTATGAAGTTTATGAATGCAAGGGCTAAAAACCTACACAAACTCATCCTTAAAGCAAGAACAAATGTTTTGGAACTTTACTGGCCATTTTAATCTGGGAACACACTCTTTATTGACCAAAGAATAAATGTACTAATATTAGATAAATGAGTAAACATTTTCAGGCATGTTTTGCAGACAGATGGCCTTGTGGCTCAGTAGCTAGCACTCTTGTTTCAGAACCAGAAGCTCCAAGTTCAAGTACTGCTTCAGGACCTGTTATGCAATGAAGGAGGGTTCATGATACGGCCAGACATTTTGATAAATCAACCTGTTAAACTTTCCAACATGCCCATGGCAGACGGAATGGGAGAGAGACTCCTGAACCATCCATACCTGATGAATAGCGCTGTCCCTCAAGGTACAACTGTCATTGTGTTGTTATAATGATATAGGCAGCAATCACTCATACGGTATTGTAGAAAAGAAAACATTGGTGGTTCTTTGATTTTGAATAGGCACATGGGAACATTTATACATACGTAGAAAACTTGAAGACATCAACCACAGAGTTGTGACTGCGGATTGTGGTGTGGTCGTTACGGATAAAAACATTTATTTTTGTGTTTAAGGAGACTGTTTTAAAGTTCTTTTTTTTTTCTACAGGCTGTTAGTATGTCTGAAGGGAATGCAGCTTAGATGTTGGGAGAGTAAGATAATTACTCATTTTAACCATGTCGTGTTTACTTAGGAGAGAGCTCATGGATTTCTGTTTTACAGATGAAATTTTCCCCTGGGGTTTTTGATTAGGTTGATTGACAGGGTCATATGATAATGTGGTTAATGGGAGGAGCTAGGTATGTCGCAGAGAACAGCTTTCAGTTCAGGCTTTGTTTAAAGACAGAGATCTGTAAGCAAGCTGCTCTGAAACTATTGGCTACACCCCTTATAGCAAGTATATTTATGGTTGCTAACTATATTTAACGTACAATTTTAATGTCTTTAGAGAATGTTGCTTATTTGGAACTGAAACAGTGATAAGTTAGAAATCAAAGTTGTTTCCTTTCATTTTTTAACTATTGTTAGAGAGTTAAGCTGCTTCAGTTTGTTTGACTTAAACTTATTATACTTAAACTGTGTTATTAAATAAAGTTTGTTTTTACTATAAAATATCCCTGAGTGATCAGTGGAATTACTCCGGGAGTGTAGTACCCGATCCTCTTCTCACATTTTTGCCAAAATAGAAAAATTGTTGGGGTCTAGTCTGGCTTTTGAATGTAATTTTGGATTCTGGTCCAGGGCTCTGCTCAAAAGCAAAAATGAAACTAAGTCTGGATTGTATGACACATTTCCCTTTTGGTGATGTCATGCTACAACCTGTTAAAAAGGTATATTACTGCCTTAACAACTTGCAGAGAAAGTCTATGGTTTCTTGCAGACTATGGCTAATTACAAATGCTTCTATGTCTGCAGATATGGCTTGGACCCACAGAATTCCCTGACTTACATGAGTGAGCCCATTGTAACATATCCAGGTTTACTAGATGCAAGTGAGATGGTAAAGTGAGCGGTCAGGTTGCAAAGGGATAACAGACCAGTTAAGTGATTGAAGAGAAGTTTGCAAATAAACAAGACGAAAATCTGGGCATTTATGTACTTTGGTGGGAAGACTGGAAAAACACAATTTTTAAAGAAAAGATACGACTTGGAGAGTCTTTATACATAAAATCAGAGTTAACATGCAGATACAGCAAGCAATGAAAGATAAATCACATTAGCTTTTATTGCAAGGGAGTTGGAGTATAGAAATTAGGAATTCTTTTGCAATGATGTAGGATTTTGGCAAGACCATATCTGAAGTGTTGTGTCCAGTTTTGGTCTCCTTACCCAAGTATGAATATTGTTGGAGGGCAATATCAGGGATCGTGTCTTTTATATTTTAGTTAATATGTCCATATTTTGTTTGATTTCAGTATAATCAATTCAGTATAATAATTGAGGAAAAGAAGATACATACAGATACAGCAAGCAATGAAAGATAAATCACATTAGCTTTTATTGCAAGGGAGTTGGAGTATAGAAATTAGGAATTCTTTTGCAATGATGTAGGATTTTGGCTGGAGGAAATAGATGTTCGGAGGGAGGATGTCCTGGCAGTTTTGAATAAACTGAAGGTCGATAAGTCCCCTGGGCCTGATGAAATGTATCCTAGGATTCTTTGGGAGGCAAGGGATGAGATTGCAGAGCCTTTCGCTTTGATCTTTGGGTCCTCGCTGTCCACGGGGATAGTGCCAGAGGACTGGAGAATGGCGAATGTTGTTCCTCTGTTTAAGAAAGGGAATAGAAATGACCCTGGTAATTATAGACCGGTTAGTCTTACTTCGGTGGTTGGTAAATTGATGGAAAAGGTCCTTAGGGATGGGATTTACGACCATTTAGAAAGATGCGGATTAATCCGGGATAGTCAGCACGGATTCGTGAAGGGTAAGTCGTGCCTCACAAATTTGATAGAATATTTTGAGGAGGTAACTAAGTGTGTTGATGAAGGTAGGGCAGTTGATGTCATATACATGGATTTTAGTAAGGTGTTTGATAAGGTCCCCCATGGTCGGCTTATGATGAAAGTGAGGAGGTGTGGGATAGAGGGAAAGTTGGCCGATTGGATAGGTAACTGGCTGTCTGATCGAAGACAGAGGGTGGTGGTCGATGGAAAATTTTCGGATTGGAGGCAGGTTGCTAGCGGAGTGCCACAGGGATCAGTGCTTGGTCCTCTGCTCTTTGTGATTTTTATTAATGACTTAGAGGAGGGGGCTGAAGGGTGGATCAGTAAATTTGCTGATGACACCAAGATTGGTGGAGTAGTGGATGAGGTGGAGGGCTGTTGTAGGCTGCAAAGAGACATAGATAGGATGTAAAGCTGGGCTGAAAAATGGCAAATGGAGTTTAATCCTGATAAATGTGAGGTGATTCATTTTGGTAGGACTAATTTAAATGTGGATTACAGGGTCAAAGGTAGGGTTCTGAAGACTGTGGAGGAACAGAGAGATCTTGGGGTCCATATCCACAGATCTCTAAAGGTTGCCACTCAAGTGGATAGAGCTGTGAAGAAGGCCTATAGTGTGTTAGCTTTTATTAACAGGGGGTTGGAGTTTAAGAGCCGTGGGGTTATGCTGCAACTGTACAGGACCTTGATGAGACCACATTTGGAATATTGTGTGCAGTTCCGGTCACCTCACTATAAGAAGGATGTGGAAGCACTGGAAAGAGTGCAGAGGAGATTTACCAGGATGCTGCCTGGTTTGGAGGGTAGATCTTATGAGGAAAGGTTGAGGGAGCTAGGGCTGTTCTCTCTGGAGCGGAGGAGGCTGTGGGGAGACTTACTAGAGATTTATAAAATGATGAAGGGGATAGATAGAGTGAACGTTCAAAGACTATTTCCTTGGGTGGATGGAGCTATTACAAGGGGGCATAACTATAGGGCTCGTGGTGAGAGATATAGGAAGGATATCAGAGGTAGGTTCTTTACGCAGAGAGTGGTTGGGGTGTGGAATGGACTGCCTGCAGTGATAGTGGAGTCAGACACTTTAGGAACATTTAAGCAGTTATTGGATAGGCACATGGAGCACACCAGGATGATAGGGAGTGGGATAGCTTGATCTTGGTTTCAGATAAAGCTCGGCACAACATCGTGGGCCGAAGGGCCTGTTCTGTGCTGTACTGTTCTATGTCTATGTCTATAATACATGTAGAATTACATAGAGCAAGCCCAGAGAGTCAGGCCTCACCAGAGGGTAGGAAAGGGTTAAAACAGAGAGCTGGCGGTCTTCTCTGCTGACAGATAACGATTAACGCATGCTATCAACTTCTAATGTGCAGGAGATCTTTCAGAATTATCGCGACAATGGGAGAACCGGCATTAAGACAGCCAGGCTCCATAATGTCTAAGGAGGTCACAGTCTTCTGTAAAAGATGATCACCTAGCAGAGAGGGGAACGATTAACATATCGTTGTAAATCAGTTGGGCAACTACAACACTTTGACATTATAAATTGGGTAAATGGAACTGTCCAGAGAAATGATTAACACAGATGTACTGAACAATGTAGTTTGCATAATGAGATTAGAAGAACCATCTTGTGTCCAACTCAAGGAATTAATATGCTAATGAAAACCTTTGCGACTCAAAAAAGTATAACCACCTGTACGAATCTACGATGGGCAGAGACAACTCACAGGCAACCTGAGATTTCAGGCCAGAGTTCATCTCTCCCTCAAGTATGTGGAACAAAAACTTTTCTTGAAGTTCGACACGATCTCCAAGGCTCGACTTGTTTATTTCCCTCCGACAAATATACATGTCCATCTGGGTAGGAAGTCCATCACCCAAGAGTTGCCAGCTAATCAAGAGCTCTCATGTCTCAGTTGTAACATTCGGAGTGGCTGCATCCAGTCCCCAATGGTGAGAATGCCAAGGGGTGGAGGGAGGTGGGGGGGGGGGGGGTGGGGAACCAGGCTGGCATATGCCAACAATGTGGGCAAGAGAAAATGGTTGGGGGGCGGGGGGGGGGCCTTCTTTGAATCCAGGGAACCTGTTAAAGAGGTACCCACCCACTCTTGCCCACCACTAGCCCATATAGTGAAAGCTGCTAGCATGTAGGCTTAATGTGAACCTCTGACAGTGTTCGTCACATCCCAGTGGTGCTAGAATGAGACCTTTAAATGGCTATTAATTGGACACTTGATAGCCTCAATTGCCCACAGGTGGCCAGACCTTTTGTTTTATTCGTTTGTTGGTCATGGGCATCGCCGGCTGGCCAGCATTTATTGCCCATCCTTAGTTGCCCTTGGAGGGTAGTTGAGAGTCAACCACATTGCTGTGGCTCTGGAGTCACATGTAGGCCAGACCAGGTGAGGACAGCAGATTTCCTTCCCAAAAAGGACATTCGTGAATCAGATGGATTTTTCCAACAATTCATAACAGTTTCACGGTCATCAGTAGATTCTTAATTCCAGATTTTTTTTATTGAATTCAAATTCCACCATCTGCCGTGGTGGGATTTGAACCCAGGTCCCCAGAACACTAGCTGCGTTTCTGGTTTAATAGTCTAGCGATAATACCACTAGGCCATCACCTCCCTTCCTGGTGCATTCTCTCAACACAGGTAAATTTTGGGGCATGGGTGGCCTGCTCCCTTGGGGACACAAAATTCAACCCTGTGTTTGTCCAAAAGGAAACTCACTATGTCAACAGCTCAGTATTTTTCTTCTCATGCTGTCGGTGGTAGGATTTGGCAGATTTCTCCTGCCTCCCCTCACTGCACAGGAAGAGAAGGCAACAAAGACAGGAGGTATTCCCAGATTGGCAATGGCCTTCATTATGTCGTACAGGATCATAGACACTCTGATAACTGTGTTAAATTGAAATTGAAGCATTTTATTGAGACATTTGATGTCACAGTGGGACATTACAATCCCGAGGGGATGAAAGAATACCAGAAAATCCTCATTTCGTGTGGGAAGAAAGGACAAGCGGAACATAACTACTGATGCATCAAGAAGCAAAAACTTACATTTATCCTTTAATCTTGTAAAAATGCCCCAGAGTGTTTCACAGGAGTATTATTAGACATTTTGACAGCAAACCACATAGGGAGATATTTGGACAGATGATCAAAAGCTTGGATGAACAGTTAGGTTTTTAAAAGGAGAGAGAGGTGGAGAAGTTAAGGGAGGAATTTCCAGAGCTTTGGGCTGAGGCAGCTGAAAACATGGCCACGAAGTGGCAGAGTGACAAAAATCAGAGATGCTGAAGAGGCCAGGGACCTCAAACTAACCAGTGCTGTGTTTTTATACTGCTTGCCAATTATTCATAAGAGATTGTGTAAATAGGTTTATTCATTTAGTATAGACACAAGCATATTTTACACAGAGGTAGAAAGCGTGAAGACATATGCATTAGAGTTGTATGTGTCTGTGCTCTGCTCAACGGCAAAAGTGCAACTAAGACTGGAACGCATGACACACTCCGAGTGATGTCAATCTGCTATACCTTAAATGCACAACTTGAGCAACAAAAAAGTTGGCACTATACATTAACATTCATACTTAACACAGCTAAAACTACATGTATTTTTTAACCAAATGAAAAAGTTTTAAAATACATTAATTTATCTCATAAATATCAACAGTTCCTTTCCTATGTTGTCCAGCATGTTTTGTTTTCCTGCCCTCTGATGGGGTAATGTATACACCCTTTTTCTGGTTGGTATTTGATATTCAATTGTCCACAAAAAAAAATTGTCCCAAACTTTTCCAGCAGATTCACAATGGCCTGAACTTCACATTTGGAGTCGGGCCAAAAGCAGATGTAGAACCCGCTCCCAGCCGAGTATACTTCTCTGTACACCCCCCTCTTCCAGCATGAAACATCTTCTTGTTGGGCTGACATTATGGGCAGGGGTGGGAATGAATTGGGCACCAGGATGCAAATATGTACACCAAAATCTCATAGGAACCACTGCACCCACCCCTTGTGGATGGTTGCTATGACACGTGGAAAGGTTGATTTCAAAAGAAGAAGAATATTTTGGCATCAAACCCCTCCCACGCAGAATGTTGCCATTTTGGGCTGCACAGGCAGACCAATGCTGTAAAATGGATAACCACCTTACAAAACCAGGTTAAAGTCCAACAGGTTTATTTGGCAGCACAAGCTTTCGGAGCACTGCTCCTTCATCAGGTGAGTGGGAGTTCTGTTCACAAACAGGACATATACAGACACAAACTCAATTTACAAGTTAATGGTTGGAATGCGAGTCTTTACAGGTAATCAAGCCTTAAAGGTACAGACAATGTGAGTGGAGAGAGCGTTAAGCACAAGTTAAAGAGGTTTGCAAGCCCAGGCAAGTCGCGAGGGTTGCAGATATGTGACATGAACCCAAGATCCCAGTTGAGGCCGTCCTCTTGTGTGCTGAACTTAGCTATCAGTTTCTGCTCAGCGATTCTGCGTTGTCGAGTGTCGTGAAGGCCGCCTTGGAGAACGCTTACCCGAAGATCAGAGGCTGAATGCTGAAGTGTTCCCGACTGGAAGGGAACACTCCTGCCTGGTGATTGTCGAGTGGTGTCCATTCATCCATTGTCCTAGCATCTGCATGGTCTCCCTAATGTACTATGTCTCGGGACATCCTTTCCTGCAGCATATCAGATAAACAACATTGGCCAAGTCGCAAGAGTATGTACCGTGTACCTGGGTGAATGATGTTCTCACGCAAGATGACATCCATATCAATGATCTGGCACGTCTTGCAGAGGTTGCTGTGGCAGGGTTGTGTGGTGTCATAGTCACTGTTCTCCTGAAGGCTGGGTAGTTTGCTGCAGACAATGGTCTGTTTGAAGGCAAGAAGTGGGGTGTGGGGATGGCCTTGGTGAGATGTTCGTCTTCATCAATGACATGTCGGAGGCTCCAGAGAAGATGTCGTAGCTTCTCTGCTCCAGTGAAGAAATGGGCGACGAAGGATACTCTGTCCACTGTGTCCATCTTTTGAGGAGGTCGGTGCGTTTTTTCGCTGTGGCACATCAGAACTGTCGATCGATGAGTCGAGCGCCATATCTTGTTCTCATCAGGGCGTCTTTCAGCATCTGTTGCGATCCTCCTCATCTGAGCAGATCCTGTGTATACGGAGGGCTTGTCCGTAGGGGATGGCTTCTTTAACGTGTTTAGGATGGAAGCTGGAGAAGTGGAGCATCGTGAGGTTATCCGTGGGCTTGAGGTACAGTGAAGTGCTGAGGTGACCGTCCTTGTTGGAGATGTGTGTGTCCAAGAATGCAACTGATTCCGGAGAGTAGTCCATGGTGAGTCTGATGGTGGGGTGGAACTTGTTGATGTCATCATATAGTTGTTTCAATAATTGTTCACCATGAGTCCAAAGGAATAAAATGTCATCGATGTATCTAGCGTACAACATCAGTTGAAGGTCCTGTGCGGTGAAGAGGTCTTGTTCAAACCTGTGCTTAAAGATGTTGGCATATTGAGGTGCGAATTTGGTCCCTATGGCGGTTCTGTGTGTCTGGATGAAGAACTGGTTCTTGAAGGTGAAGACGTTGTGGTCCAGGATGAAGCGGATGAGTTGTTGCACACATGAGGACGGCCTCAACCGGGATCTTGGGTTCACGTCACACTATCTGTAATCCCCACGACTTGCCTGGGCTTGCAAAATCTCACTAACCGTCCAGGCTGGAGACAATACACACCTCTTTAACCTGTGCTTGGGTCCTCTCTCCACTCACATTGTCTGTACCTTTAAGAATTGATAACCTGTAAAGACTCGCATTCCAACCATTAACTTGTAAATTGAGTTTGTGTCTGTATATGCCCTGTTTGTGAACACAAGTCCTCATTCACCTGATGAAGGAGCAGCGTTCCGAAAGCTAGTGCTGCCAAATAAACTTGTTGGACTTTAACCTGGTGTTGCGAGACTTCTAACTGTGCTTACCCCAGTCCAACACCGGCATCTCCACATCACCTTACAACAGATTCACTACAATGGGAGCACAAGGTATGGCACTAATAAAGTGATATTTACTTTAATTATTAGTGCTTTCTCATTCTTCAAAAAAAATGTACTGTGAGCAAAACAGGTTTAAGTAAATACATTTGATCATCTTCACCCTCAGTTTCAATGGCATTAGCCACTCATTCGGGTTTTTTATTATGTACAAAGGGAGAGAAACTTGAACAATTGGATATATTCATTTAAACAATTCTTCATCAGCTGCTCGTTCATTGCAAAGTGAGGCATTTGGTGCAAAGTGCCAAACAAGCATTCTTTCTGGATGTATCACAGCTTGGTGTGGCTCCTGCTCCATCCAAGATCGCAAGAAACTACAAAGGGTCGTGAATGAAACCCATCACGCAAACCAGCCTCCCATCCACTGACTCGACCTACACTTCCTGCTGCCTTGGAAAAGTAGCCAGCATAATCAAGGACCCCACGTATCACAGACATACTGTCTTCCATCTTCTTCTGTCAGGAAAAAGATACATTGGTCTGAGGTCACGTACCAACCGACTCAAGAACAGCTTCTTCCTTGCTGCCATCAAACTTTTGAATGGACCTACCTTATACTAAATTGATCTTTCTCTACACCCTAGCTATGACTCTAACATTACGCACCCTCTCCTTTCCTTCTATGTACAGTGTGCTTTGTCTGCATAATGCACAAGAAACAATACTTTTCACTCATACATGTGACAATAATAAAATAAAATCACTACCTTGCTGTTTCAGTTGTTTGGTGAATTTCACTTCCTTGCCTCAATTTCATAAGCGATTGGCTTAAATAACCTCAAGTGGTTAAAGGTTATACTGTAACTAATTTGGATTAAGTCATAAATTTTTCAGTATTGGTAAGAATGTAATATTTAGCCATCTGATGTATCATGTTCTAATGAGAGGCAAAGTACATTGGTTGCTAAGGGACCCCAATAAACATCAGAACTGGACTGCGTATAAGCAATGCTATCTTAAAATTGCACGTCGTCTCATAAAGAGGTCTTGAAGCCTGTGTGGTTGAACAATAACTGTTTATTAAAGCACTCGATTATGGACTGATTGAGTCCTGACAAAATAATATCAAGCCGAACTGTACCAGATTCAACCACCACACTCCACTACTTCCATGTGACCCTCTATGTCAAAATATGGGTGGTACGGTTTCCCCAGTTCCACATTAACCCTTACAGTTCCATACACTCTAATACAACAAGTTCCACATGAGATCAATGACAGGATAGCGAACAATTACATTCAATGTGTAACTTGATACGATCATATATTTAATGTTTTACTAGTTATATGAAATCATTATTCAAATTACATACTCCCACTTCTAGTATTTGTGTTGCAATCATATGTTCTGCTTGACATGATTATTCTGGTTTTCAAATTAGTGGACAACTACCTAGGGCAAGAGAGGATTTCCTTTCTGAAACTGGCATAAACCCGGGCATGTGCTTCCCACTCCAACTTTGATTAACTTTAATATTTCAGCACTTGCGCTGCTCACTCCCAGCCCTACCCCAAGAGCTTTCGGTCTTTTTAACCATTCCTGCTGTCTGGCCTTGCCTCGGACTTGCCCCATCCTGCCTGAATGCTGGTCCCCACATACAGCTCAACAAATATGCAATAAAGAGGATTATTTAGCCTCCTTCCATCCCTTCGGTCAGAAGCAATATTGTTGGAGATTATTTATATACATACATCATTTACTACTTCCCAAGTGATTGAACATCAGTAATGCATCACAGTCAACATTTAAATTAAATAGGAGTTCTTCATTTTCAGTAGACCCATTATCCGTGCCAAGTATTAAACAACAAATGCAAAACCCTAAATGCCTGCAAGCAAAATATATTGTTTTTACCATTTCAATTGTGTTTTCTCCAATGCAGAAATAACTCATGCAGCATCCCAAGATAAACAGGATTATTCCCTGTTTGTTATTATTACCCAGTTGCTTTGCTGGAAGCCAAATTCTGCTACCCCAGCACCCCAAATTTGGTGATGTTATAATCCAGGTCAGAAACGCCAAGGTATTTTCTGAAGTCAACCTAGACCATAGGTTTGGCACTTTGAATTTGGCACAGATAAGTATGAGGTGTTTCATTTCAAGTATGATTCAAATGACCCACTTGGGAGCTTTTATTAAAACAAAGTTTATTTAAAGAAAATTAGCAATAGCTTTTACCTATTACAAACAAGAAAAATAAAACAACCATGCTATTGTATAAACCTTAACAACTAAATGCACTGTTCCAATACAACAAACCTCCTCATAAACATATACCTGCCACAGGTTTAGCACAGAAAAGAAGAATGCTTAAGGACTTAAGAAGAACTTAAGACTAAAGTTTTCTTAAGCCAAAGAACTTAGTCCTTTTGTTGGAGAATTGAAACTCTGGCTTCTCCGCTCGGGAAATCCCAGCACCTCGGGGTAAAGATAATGCCACTGTGGTTCCTAACTTTTAGCCAGAAAACCACAATAGACAGAGGCAATCCTTGCCTCTAGTAACCAGCTAGAAAACCACTCATCAGAATTTTCACTTAAGAGAGAGGCAAGAAAAAACGGCTTCCAGTTTGCTGTCCAAACTGGAGAGACAAGGAGAGACAAAATCTGTTTGCAACTTTAAAGATGTGGAGATGCCGGCGTTGGACTGGGGTAAACACAGTAAGATTTTTAACAACACCAGATTAAAGTCCAACAGGTTTATTTGGTAGCAAATGCCATTAGCTTTCAGAGCACTGCTCCTTCATCAGATGGAGTGGAAATCTGCTCTCAAACAGGGCACAGAGACACAAAATCAAGTTACAGAATACTGATTAAAATGCGAATCTCTACAGCCAACCAGGTCTTAAGGATACAGACAATGTGAGTGGAGGGAGCATTAAGCACAGGTTAAAGAGATGTGTATTGTCTCCAGACAGGACAGCCAGTGAGATTCTGCAAGTCCAGGAAGCAAGCTGTGGGGGTTACTGATAGTGTGACATCAACCCAACATCCCGGTTTAGGCCGTCCTCATGTGTGCGGAATTTGGCTATCAGTTTCTGCTCAGCGACTCTGCGCTGTCGTGAGTCGTGAAGGCCACCTTGGAGAACGCTTACCCAAAGATCAGAGGCTGAATGCCCATGACCGCTGAAGTGCTCCCCCACAGGAAGAGAACAGGCTTGCCTGGTGATTGTCGAGCGGTGTTCATTCATCCGTTGTCATAGCGTCTGCATGGTTTCCCCAATGTACCATGCCTCGGGACATCCTTCCCTGCAGCGTATCAGGTAGACAACGTTGGCCGAGTTGCAAGAGGAGGTACTGTGTACCTGGTAGATGGTGTTCTCATGTGAGATGATGGCATCCATGTCGATGATCCGGCACATCTTGCAGAGGTTGCTGTGGCAGGGTTGTGTGGTGTCGTGGTCACTGTTCTCCTGAAGGCTGGGTAGTTTGCTGCGGACAATGGTCTGTTTGAGGTTGTGCGGTTGTTTGAAGGCAAGATGTGGGGGTGTGGGGATGGCCTTGGCGAGATGTTCGTCTTCATCAATGACATGTTGAAGGCTCCGGAGGAGATGCCGTAGCTTCTCCGCTCCGGGGAAGTACTGGACGACGAACGGTACTCTGTCCGCCGTGTCCCGTGTTTGTCTTTTGAGGAGGTCAGTGCGGTTTTTCGCTGTGGCGCGTCAGAACTGTCGATCAATGAGTCGAGCGCCATATCCTGTTCTTAGGAGGGCATCTTTCAGCGTCTGGAGGTGTCTGTTGTGATCCTCCTCATCTGAGCAGATCCTGTGTATACGGAGGGCTTGTCCATAGGGGATGGCTTCTTTAACGTGTTTAGGGTGGAAGCTGGAGAAGTGGAGCATCGTGAGGTTATCCGTGGGCTTGTGGTACAGTGAGGTGCTGAGGTGACCGTCCTTAATGGAGATGCGTGTGTCCAAGAATGCAACCGATTCCGGAGAGTAGTCCATGGTGAGTCTGATGGTGGGATGGAACTTGTTGATGTCATCATATAGTTGTTTCAGTGATTGCTCACCATGACTCCAAAAGGAAGAAAATGTCATCGGTGTATCTAGTGTATAGCATCGGTTGAAGGTCCTGTGCGGTGAAGAAGTCTTGTTCGAACCTGTGCATGAAGATGTTGGCATATTGAGGTGCGAATTTGGTCCCCATGGCTGTTCCATGTGTCTGGATGAAGAACTGGTTGTTGAAGGTGAAGACATTGTGGTCCGGGATGAAGCGGATGGGTTGTAAAATTGCATCTGGAAACTGGCAGTTGTCGGCGTTGAGTACTGAGGCCGTTGCAGCAATGCCATCATCATGGGGGATGCTGGTGTAGAGTGCCGAGACATCCATTGTGACGAGGAGTGCTCCTGGTTCAACTGCCCCATGTGTGTTGAGTTTCTGTAGGAAGTCCGTAGTGTCGCGACAAAAGCTGGGGGTTCTTTGTACAATGGGTTTCAGGATGCCCTCGACATAGCCGGAGAGGTTCTCGCACAGGGTCCCATCGCCCGATACGATGGGACGGCCGGGTGTGTTTGCCTTGTGTATCTTCGGGAGGCAGTAGAGATCTCCAACGCGTGGAGTACGTGGGATGAGAGCACGGAGGGTGCTCTGAAGGTCCGGATCAAAGGTCTTGATCAGAATGTTGAGTTGACGGGTGTGTTCTTTGGTCGGATCTGTGGGTAACTGTCTGTAGTGTTCCTCGTTGTTCAGTTGTCGGTACACTTCTTTGCAGTAATCCGTTCTGTTCAGTATGATGATGGCCCCTCCTTTGTCTGCTGCGTTGCGTTGTGCTTGGGTGATGTTCGGTGCTGTCTTGTGAGTGCGGCTGATGAATTTGGTGTTGACGCACCTCCTGATGGCTTGATTTTTGTAACTTGATTTTGTGTCTCTGTGCCCTGTTTGAGAGCAGATTTCCACTCCATCTGACAAAGCTAATGGCATTTGCTACCAAATAAACCTGTTGGATTTTAACCTGGTGTTGTTAAAGCTCTTACTGTGCAACTTTAAAAGCAGGACAGTCTCTGAAGCTGAACCAAATTGAAAGTAAAAGAACTGCTGCCACCTGACCTGTCAATCATTCTTTCCCCTAACAATTCAAAAAGGTTATAAACTCAAAACTCCAGGACATCGCATTAGGCCCAAATTAAAATAAACAAAACTCCATTTAAACTGAGCAGCAATAAAAATACATCTAATCAGGCAGCTCAGTGCCAATAACAAAAACAAAACACTTGCTTACAAACTGCAGAGAACATGATAATAAATACATTGCTTGAAGGCACAGTACCATCACAGTGAGCAAATGAAACTTGTACATCGAAGTTACACAGGCTCCATCCCTGAAGGTGAAAGAAATTTTACGAAATGTGCAAACAGGGCTACAATCAGAATCAATGGTTAATTCTAGCAAACGGTCAGTTTAGTTGCCCCAAAACTCTTCATAAAATCCAATGGGATTCAAGAGTGAGACCATTTATTTCAGCAAGTTTGGTTATTGTCTGCTTGCCCATGGATTGGAAGATCAAGGATTCATTGCCACTCCAGAGATTTGAAGACAGAATACAGGGTGACAGTAGCATGGAAGGAGTGCTACTTGTCCTCTTTCCAATGAAATGTTAAACTAAGACCTCACTTGCCATCTCCGATGGATGGGAAAGTTCCCATGACAATATTTGAAGAGAAGTGGTGTTCTCCCTGACGTCGTAACCAACGTACATCTCTCAACCAATTTCATTAAAGCAGAATCTGATGATCGTTATAATGTGCTGTTTTGTAGGAACTTGTGTGTGTGTGTACAAATTAGCTTCAGCATTTCCTACATTACAATATTGCCCACTTCAAAAAAAGCTACTTTCTTAGCAGTTGGTATGTTCGTTGATTGTCAAAGGCATTATGAGTCTTTCATTTTATTCTTTCAGCTGGCACAGTGGTTAGCACTGCTGCCTCACAGCGCCAGGGACCCAGGTTCAATTCCCGGCTTGGGTCACTGTCTGTGCGGAATTTGCATATTCTCCCTGTGTCTGCATATGTTTCCTTCGGGTGCTCCGGTTTCCTCCCATAGTCCGGAAGATGTAGTGGTTAGGTGCATCGGCCATGCTAAATTCGCCCTCAGCGTACCCGAACAGGCGCCGGAGTGTGGCGACTGAGGGATTTTCACAGAAACTGGTTTCATTGGTCAGAACATTGAATACAGAAGTTGGGATGTCTTGTTGAAGTTGTACAAGACATTGGTAAGGCCACACTTGGAATACTGTGTATGGTTCTGGTCACCCTATTATAGAAAGAATATTATTAAACTAGAAAGAGTGCAGAAAAGATTTACTAGGATGCTACCGAGACTTGATGGATTGAGTTATAAGGAGAGGCTGGAAAGACTGGAACTTTTTTCTCTGCAGCATAGAAGACTGAGGGATGATCTTATCAAGGTCTATAAAATAATAAACAAACAAAGAACAATACAGCACAGGAACAGGCCCTTCGGCCCTCCAAGCCCGTGCCGCTCCCTGGTCCAAACTAGACCATTCTTTTGTATCCCTCCATTCCCACTCCCTTCATATGGCTGTCTCGATAAGTCTTAAACGTTCCCAGTGTGTCCGCCTCCACCACCTTGCCTGGCAGTGCATTCCAGGCCCCCACCACCCTCTGTGTAAAATATGTCCTTCTGATATCTGTGTTAAACCTCCCCCCCTTCACCTTCAACAGGGAAAGTAGGCACTTGGATAAGAAATTGGCGGAATGACAGGAAGCAATGGTTTTTTAGATTGGAGGAAGGTTTGTAGTGGAATTCCCCAGTGGTCAGTGTTGGGACCCTTGCTCTTCCTGATGTACATTAAATGACCTAGAGTGCGGTGTCCAGGGTGTGATTTCAAAATTTGCAGATGGCGTGAAGATTGGAAATGTTATCAGCTATGACACAGGTAGGGTTTGAACTTCAAATGGACAGAGACATATTGGTGTATTGATTAGACAAGTGACAGATGAAGTTCAATGCAGAGAAGTGAGAAATGACTCATTTCATCAGGAAGAATGTGGAGACATTAGAAAATAAAGGGAGAAACATTTAAGGGAATGCAAGAACAAAAGGAGCTCGCTGCATAGGTACATTCAAAGAAGTAATTGAAAAGCCGGTTAATAAAGCATATGGTATCCTAGGTTTTATTAATAGGAATATTGAGTAAAGGGGTCATGTTGAACTTGTATAAGAAACCAGTCAGGATCTTCTGGACGCAGGGAGAGATGTGAAGGAATTGGAGGGAGAACGGAGGAAGTTCACCTGATTCCAGGGATAGAGAACTATAGCTATGGAGGATAGATTGGGTCTCTTTTTTGGAGAGAAAAGAAAGTCAAGAGGAGACTCGACAGAAATGTTCAAAATCCTAAGGGAGATGGACAGAGTAAATCTTGAACTGTTCTCTCTCTTGAGTACATCAGGAAGAGGGCACAAAATTCAAAATAATGGGCAGAAGGAATAGTAGTGATGTGAGGAAAAAAAAAATCACCTTGAGGGTGGTTGAATTCTGGAACAAACTTCCTGAAATGGTGGTGTAGACAGGTTCAATCGAGGTATTCAAAACAGAATCGTATTGCTTTCTGAAAACAGTGAATGTGCAAGGTTAGGCAGATAAGGCAGGAGAGTGGGATTAGCTAGAATGATCTTTCAGAGAACCAACAGAGACCTTAAATGGGCTAAATGGCCTCCTTCTGCTCCATAAAGATTCTGTGATTCTTTCTTTCTTTTAACCCCCATTCAAAACTCTAACACAGTTCCCATCTCAGTGGGAACTCCTGGAAAGGACACCCAACTCCTTCCTACAACATTTACTCATTTTTAATTCATCAGTACATTACTACAGTAGCTATTGATCCTCTTACCACTTACTGTGCTACTTAACTGCCTTCTACTGTTTATTTTCAAGTAACTCAGAATCACAGAGCTCCTCATCTCCCATCTCCTCATCTCCTTACGGTGCAGAAGAGGCCCTTCGGCCCATCGAGTCTGCACCGACGTATGAAAGGTGCTAACCTGCCCACCTAATCCCATTCGGCCCAGAGGCCGGAAATGTTATGGCGTGCCAAGTACTCATCCAGCTACTTTTTAAAGGATGTGAGACAACCCCTCACCACCACCCTCCCAGGCAGCGCAGCATTTAAGCTTCACATCTCTTAACAATAACGTTATGTAATTTTAAAAAATCACAGCACAGAAGGATGCCAGTAAACAAACCACATTTGTATTGATAGTTTTGATGAGCAACCCAATTAGTTCCATGACCACACATTTTCCCCATATGCCTGCAATCTTGTTCCTCCTTCAAATACCATCCAATTCCATTTGAAAAGCCACAATTGAATCTGTTTTCACCACCTTACCATGCAATGCATGCCAATTCCTGAATACTCTTTGCATAAGAAGGAGTTCCCTCACATAATTTCTGGTTATTTTGCCAATCCCCTTCAATAGGCCACGTGCATTGAAGCTTCCATACCATCTCTCAGGTACCAAATTTTTGACTTACCTCTGTCTGGTTTCTGCAGATGTCTCTAACATTTCCTTTGACTTTAGCATTGAGCCCATTCAGCCATTGGAAACAAGTTTCTCTTCACTCACTACTTATCTCCGCTTAGTCTCCTTTGCTCCATCAGAACATCACCAGCTTTCCAATCTATCTGCACAATGTTAATCCCTTAGCTCTGAAACCAGAGATGGTAGGGAAGAATGTCCCTGAACACAGGGCTTGGCCACAAATCTGCCCAACAGGCGGGGTCAGTCTTTTCAAACAATGCTCCAGCCTGTCCGTGCACATGGATAAAGTTCCATTGCACCTACAGGCCATTCAAGCACAGCAACAGCTTTGTGTGCAAGCAGCAACTTCAGCAGTCAGCATGGAAGGAGTAGTAGTTTGGGGAGAGGTGGTGTGGTGAACCATAGTTGGTTACCACTATGAGTGCTGAGCCATGGATGGTCAGCAGTATGGGTGTTTGTAGATATGTTACTGTTGGGGTTAGGGTTGGGCTGTTCTACCTGTTGATATTGTTCTGTGGTACACTCCAGTTGGCTCCGCCTACCTGGGGAAGTATGAAGGTCACTGCACTGCCTGGTGACCCTTTAGTCTGGGACTGTATTGTATATAGTGTGCTCCATTCTTGTTAGTAATAAAAGCCTTTATTTCCCGGGTACAATCTAGCCTCCCGAGTGATTTAATCGCGCATCAATTTTATTACTAACAAAATTTTGAAAAAAAACCATGGAGCAAATGTTGAAACCCGATCGGCTTACTTTAGATCCACGTGCGGCAGGAGCGTCGAACACTTTCGACAATTGGTTAAAGTGTTTTCAAGACTACATCGATGCCTCAACAGCCATTCAAAACGACGCCGATAGACTGCGGGTCCTGCACGCGAGGATAAGCGACACCGTATACTTATCAATCCGCGATGCCCAAGACTACATAGGGGCCATCGAACTACTTAAGAAACGGTACAACAAACCGCCAAACGAGATCCATGCTCGACACCTTCTAGCCACTCGACGGCGGCAGCCCGGCGAAACGACAGAACAGTACCTGTGTGAACTTCAGCAGCTAGCCAGAGCCTGCAACTGCAAGCCAGTGTCGGCGGCCCAGTATACGAACGACTTGATCAGAGATGCGTTCGTGGCGGGAATCGGCTCATCGTATATTCGCCTTCGGCTGCTAGAGCAAGGTAATCTAGACCTCGCGAAGACAGTAGAATTGGCTGACGCTATGGAAACGGCCTCCAGAAGTCTAGAAACGTACCCCACCGACCACGTGGGAACATCGTGGCAAGTACAGCCACCGACTCTACTTTATTCAGCGGCTCCGAAGAACTGCGCGATTGTGTTTCCAACCTCGGACCTGACGACGGCGGCAGCTCCAGGAGGCCCGCGGTGTTACTTCTGTGGATTGGCGAAACACCCTCGGCAGCGATGTCAGCTAGAACGTATTGTGCTCTGCGTGAGGAAAGAAAGGGCATTATGCCAAAGTCATCAGGACCAAACCACTCTCCAAACACAGCAGCGCGGTAAGTGATTCTCCAGAGCCTGTCTCCTTGTCTCCAGCGTCTTCGAGGTCTTCCACCACGTGCGATTCCAGAGCGCCACCATTCCTGACGACGGAGACGCAAGACACGTGCGACCTGCAGGGGCCGCCACTTTTAGCGCCACCGACCACGTGCAATCCATGGGCGCAGCCATTTTGGTCGGCACCGACCACAGACGACCAGCAGGGGTCATCATCATCAACCATCTCAGCTGCCTGCAGTTGCACCCAAGACCCAACGGTGGCGTCAATCATCCTGGACCAGGCCAAGCCTCACAGACTCAACAAGTCCATGATGGGCATAGAGGTAAATGGACGCCAAATTCATTGTTTGTTTGACAGCGGGAGCAGGGAGAGCTTCATTCACCCCGACACCGTGAAACGGTGCGGTCTCCGAGTACGGACTGTCAGACAAACAATTTCGATGGCGTCGAGGTCCCGGTCTGTTACCGTGCTAGGGAGCTGCGTGGTCAACCTAACAGTGCGGGGCACAGTTTACGAGAACTTCAGGCTCCTTTTGTTACCGCACCTTTGCGCTCCGATACTCCTGGGACTAGACTTTATGGTCCACCTGAGGAGTGTAACCCTGCAGTACGATGGGCCACTCCCTCCACTTTCAGTGGGAGCACAGCAGCCTCCAAATTGCCCAGCGCGCTCCACGTGTAGCCTCTCGACACTCAGAATCACCCCACCATCTTTATTCGAGAATCTCGTGCCAGGCTGCAAGCCCATCGCAACCAAGAGCAGGCGTTACAGCGCTGAGGATCGGATCTTTATTCAATCTGAAGTTCAGCGGCTCCTCAGGGAAGGGATCATCCAACCTAGCGCTAGTCCATGGAGAGCGCAAGTAGTGGTGGTTAAAACTGGAAACAAACCCCGGATGGTCATAGACTATAGTCAGACCATTAATAGATATACGCAGCTGGATGCGTATCCTCTCCCGCGCATATCTGACATGGTCAATCAGATTGCGCAGTACCGGGTGTTCTCCACCATTGACTTGAAGTCAGCTTACCACCAGCTCCCCATTCGCCCAGAGGACCGAAAATACATGGCCTTTGAGGCGGATGGTCGTCTTTATCACTTTTTAAGGGTTCCCTTTGGCGTCACGAATGGGGTCTCGGTCTTCCAGCGTGCAATGGACCGAATGGTGGACCAGAACGGGCTGCGGGCTACCTTCCCGTACCTGGATAACATCACTATCTGCGGCCATGACCAGCAGGACCACGATGCCAACCTCCTTAGATTTTTACGCACTGCGCCTCGCCCGAATCTGACCTACAACAGGGAGAAGTGCGTATTTCGCAAGCGCCGCCGAGCAATTCTCGGATATGTGGTGGAAAACGGGGTCCTTGGCCCTGATCCAGACCGTATGCGTCCCCTCCTTGAACTTCCCCTGCCCACTAGCATCAAAGCACTGAGAAGATGCTTAGGCTTCTTTTCATACTATGCACAGTGGGTTCCCAATTATGCGGACAAAACCCGTCCACTCATCAAGTCTACCTCCTTTCCCCTAGCAACAAAGGCTCGCTTAGCCTTTGAAGGGATAAAAGCCGACATCGCGAAAGCCACGATGCACGCTGTTGATGAGTCCATCCCCTTTCAGGTGGAGAGTGATGCATCTGATTTCGCCCTGGCCGCCACACTTAACCAGGCGGGCAGGCCCGTCGCCTTTTTCTCTCGCACCCTCCAAGGCCCCGAAATTCGGCACTCTGCAGTGGAAAAGGAGGCCCAGGCTATGGTGGAGGCCGTTCGGCATTGGCGCCATTAGTTGGCGGGAAAACGATTCACCCTGCTCACGGACCAGCAGTCCGTGGCGTTCATATTCAACAACACGTTACGGGGCAAGATCAAAAATGATAAAATCTTGAGGTGGAGAATCATAGAATCATAGAAACCCTACAGTGCAGAAGGAGGCCATTCGGCCCATCGAGTCTGCACCGACCACAATCCCACCCAGGCCCTACCCACTAATCCCTTTTTTTTTTAAACCTGCTAATTTACCCGCTAATCCCTCTAACCTACGCATCCCAGGACTCTAAGGGGCAATTTTTAACCTGGCCAATCAGCCTAACCCGCACATCTTTGGACTGTGGGAGGAAACCGGAGCACCCGGAGGAAACCCACGCAGACACGAGGAGAATGTGCAAACTCCACACAGACAGTGACCCGAGCCGGGAATCGAACCCGGGACCCTGGAGCTGTGAAGCAGCAGTGCTAACCACTGTGCTACCGTGCCGCCCCACTGTGCTACCGTGCCGCCCCACTGTGCTACCGTGCCGCCCCACTGTGCTACCGTGCCGCCCCCACTGTGCTACCGTGCCGCCACAACACCGGAGAATCGAACTCTCCACCTACAACTATGATATCATGTACCGTCCAGGGAAGCTCAATGAGCCCTCAGACGCCCTGTCGCGTGGAACATGTGCAAGTGTGCAGGAGAATCGATTACAGGCCCTCCACAATGATCTCTACCATCCGGAGGTCACTCGGCTCTTCCATTTCGTAAAGGCCCGGAATCTACCCTACTCAGTGGAGGATGTCAGGTCCATAACCCGAAGCTGTCAGTTATGTGCTGAATGCAAACCGCACTTCTACCAACCTGACAGGGCACACCTCATTAAGGCCACTCGCCCTTTTGAAAGACTGAGTGTGGACTTCAAGGACTTCCTTCGACAGATCGGAACGTGTACTTCCTCAATGTGATTGACGAGTACTCACGATTCCCTTTTGCCATTCCCTGTTCTGATACGACCGCTGCCACGGTTATCAAAGCATTACGGGATCTTTTCACCCTGTTCGGTTACCCCAGCTATATCCACAGTGATAGGGGCTCGTCATTTATGAGTGACGAATTGAGGCAATACCTGCTCTCAAAAGGGATTGCCTCAAGTAGAACTACGAGTTACAACCCTAGGGGTAACGGACAGGTTGAACGAGAAAATGCTACAGTCTGGAAGGCTGTCTTACTGGCGTTGAAGTCTAAAGGTCTTCCAGTCTCCCGTTGGCAAGAGGTACTCTCTGATGCGCTCCATTCCATCCACTCACTCCTGTGTACGGCAACCAACGCTACTCCACATGAGAGGATGTTTTCCTTCCCTAGGAAGTCTTCCTCTGGGACCTCACTGCCGTCTTGGTTGACGTACTCAGGACCTGTCCTCCTGCGGCTGCATGTTGGGACCCGCAAGTCCGACCCTTTGGTTGAACAGGTCCATCTCCTCCACGCCAACCCTCAATATGCCTATGTGGCATATCCTGACGGGCGAGAGGACACGGTCTCTATTAGAGGTCTGGCGCCTGCAGGGGACTTGGAAACCCCAGTCGCTCCCACACCCCTAGTTAGGGACCCCCCGACCCTTATCTCCCCTCCTGACACGGCGCGGGCAGTATCGGGACCACCACTTAATCCTCTTACTCCCGTGTACAGCTTGCCTGAGTCCAGGAGATTGTCACCACCTCGGGGCGTGCTCGAGTCCAGCAGATTGTCGCCACCTCATGGTCCACCTGTCCGTGAGGAACTGGAGGAGTCACTGGACACCGCCTTGGAGAGAAGGTCACCACGGTTACCAGAACCTGCGTTACCGCCAGTGTTGAGGAGGTCGCAGAGACGGTGCGGTCCTCCAAAACGACTGAACTTGTGAATATATGAGCAGTTGTTCTGTTTTTTTTGCCCCGCCAGCCTTTGTTTTAAAGGAGGGGTGAACGTGGTGAACCATAGTTGGTTACCACTATGAGTGCTGAGCCATGGATGGTCAGCACTATGGGTGTTTGTAGATATGTTACTGTTGGGGTTAGGGTTGGGCTGTTCTTCCTGTTGATATTGTGCTGTGGTACACTCCAGTTGGCTCCGCCTACCTGGGGAAGTATAAAGGTCACTGCACTGCCTGGTGACCCTTTAGTCTGGGATTGTATTGTATATAGTGTGCTCCATTCTTGCGAGTAATAAAAGCCTTTATTTCCCGGGTACAACCTAGCCTCCCGAGTGATTTAATCGCGCATCATGTGGCGTGAAGGGGAAGAAGGATCAGAGAATACCCAAAGCACTGTATAATTGAAACAGGCTCACCTTCCTGGAGGTGTCAGAGGGGACTTTATCTTTCCAGGGAGGTAGTCAGTCAGTGACCTCTCTGCCCTTTCTTCTCAAATGATGACTTGACCCCTTGATCCACCGAATAACATACTGTCCCAGTTGCACTGAAGGTCACTGTGGCCCTCAACCTTTTCACCTCAAGCCCCACTGCTAACCTCCACAAAATCTCCCAGTCAGTTTTTCACCAATGCATTCATGCCCTCATTACAAGGGTAGTGAGCATCAAACATTAGACCAGTACAGTCTTGCAAAATCACAAACAGCAACAGGGTCCACTTCTGTCGCCAATTTCCCCCACATCCAGTCTGCCACAGAATACATATGTGGCCATGTTACGATCCGAGTTGATGTTACTAAAAGAACACAACTTTAAGAAAGGACGATGAGCAAAGTCACAAGACTGCCTATTGTCTTTTTCTACTGTTAAAAGCTATGAAAGAGAAAATTTGTAACTATAATTCAATACTCCTTCACCCCACCTATACCTTCACAAATGTATGCCAATTAAAAGAACACAAAATACATCTTATGCTGTTGTATTCTCAGTAAATACAAAGTCCCTGTAAACCAATAGGCCAACTGTGGTCAGACACACCTCACTCAAAACCGAGGGGCACCTCACCACCCAATCGATCTTCTGTGGATTGCTCCAGATGATTATTACACCAAGTGCCAACTAGCATCGCTGGTCTCTGGCTTCCACACGAGCATTTACCAAATTCCACTCTCAAAAAGACATGCCTTAAATTCATCTTCCAACCAGTATTCACCATCAGTTGTTTTGAGCAAGGATCCAATTCCAGGATTTCCAACTCTCCTTTCAGTATCTCTCTGCCTTGAATTGCTATGCGCATCGAAGCTTCCATACAAACTCTCAGGTACCAAACTTTTGACTGACCTCCGACTGGTTCCTGCAGCTGTTTCTTGAACTCGAAGCATTTCCTTTGACTTTAGCTGGAATTCTCCGGAATAGGACCTTGTTCAACTTTTTGTTCTTTGTTCCAATAAAGTAACCAGCTTCCTGAGACATTCTACCGGCCGGCCCACTACTGGAATCGGAGCAAGTCAGCGAGGGGCGGAGCATGGGAAGGTCTGTTGACGTCGGGCAGGAATATATGGTTTTGGGACGAGTGAGGCAGTAAAATCCGGCCCATTATTTCTTTCCTCCCAACTCCCTGATTCCGAGACTGTGTGTTATTTTGCTTTTACAGCTCCCTTGTGAGTTTTGTTGGAAGTTGGATAAGACAAGTTCTTTCCAATTTAAACATGGCCCCTGGTTGCTCAGCAAGAGCGCAGTCCTTCTTTACATTTGTTTACTTTTCACGTTGTAAACTCAGCACAATACAGACAGTTTGAAATGAAACCAACCCCCATACATGCAAACATCTTTAACATGAATCCTCCTCCTTACACAGAAGCATTAAATTAAACTCACTTAAATCTATGCCTCACTTCTAATGTCCAACAATACAAACATAGATTACTTAAAAAATAAAAGCAAATTACTGCGGATGCTAGAATCTGAAACCAAAAGAGAAAACGCTGTGGGTCTGGCAGCATCTATAAAGAGAGAAAAGAGCTGAGGTTCCAAGTCCAGATGACCCATTGGATTCCTGACAATCGTTAAACATAGAAACATAGAACATAGAAAGATAGAAAAACTACAGCACAATACAGGCCCTTCAGCCCACAAAGTTGTGCCGAACATGATCCTACCTTAGCGATTACTAGGCTTACCTATAACTCCCTATCTTACAAAGTTCCATGTACTTATCCAAAAGTCTCTTAAAAGACCCTATCGAATCCGCCTCCACCACCATTGCTGGCAGCCCATTCCACGCACCCACCACCCCGAGTGAAAAACTTACCCCGACATCTCCTCTGAACCTACTCCCAGCACCTTAAACCTGTGTCCTCTTGTTGCAACAATTTCAGCCCAGGAAAAAGCCTCTGACTGTCCACTCGATCAGTACCTCTCAACATCTTATACACCTCTATCAGGTCACCCCTCATCCTTTGTCTCTCCAAGGAGAAAAGGCCGAGCCACTCAACCTATCCTCATAAGGCATGCTCCCCAACCCAGGTAACATCCTTGTAAATCTCCTCTGCACCCTTTCTATGGCTTCCACATCCTTCCTGTAATGAGGCGACCAGAACTGAGCACAGTACTCCAAGTGGGGTCTGACCAGGGTCCTATGTAGCTGCAACATTATCTCACGGCTCCGAAACTCAATTCCTCGATTGACGAAGGCCAGTACACCATACGCCTTCTTAGCCACAGCCTCAACCTGCACAGCTGCTTTGAGTGTCCTATGAACTCGGACCCCAAGATCCTTCTGATCTTCCACACTGCCAAGAGTCCGACCATTAATATTATATTCCGCCATTCTATTTGACCTGCCAAAATGAACCACCTCACACTTATCTGGGTTGAACTCCATCTGCCACTTCTCCGCCCAGTCTTGCATCCTATCAATGTCTCACTGCAACTTCGGACATCCCTCCACACTATCCACAACACCTCCAACCGTTGTGTCATCAGCAAACTTACCAACCCATCCCTCCACTTCCTCATCCAGGTCATTTATAAAAATCACAAAGAGCAAGGGTCCCAGAACAGATCACTGGGGCACTCCACTGGTGACCGACCTCCATGCAGAATATAGAAACATAGAAAACTACAGCACAAAACAGGCCCTTCGGCCCCACAATTTGTGCCAAACATATCCCTACCTTTTAGGCCTACCTATAACCCTCCATCCTATTCAGTCCCATGTACTCATCCAGGAGTTTCTTAAAAGACCCTATTGACTTTGCCTCCACCACCACTGACGGCAGCCGATTCCACTCGCCCACCACCCTCTATGTGAAAAACTTCCCCCTAACATGTCCCCTGTACCTACCCCGCAGCACCTTAAACCTGTGTCCTCTCGTTGCAGCCATTTCCACCCTGGGAAAAAGCCTCTGAGAGTCCACCCGATCTATGCCTCTCAACATCTTATACACCTCTATTAGGTCTCCTCTCATCCTACGTCTCTCCAAGGAGAAAAGACCGAGCTCCCTCAGCCTATCCTCATAAGGCATGCCACTCAATCCAGGCAACATCCTTGTAAATCGCCTCTGCACCCTTTCAATCTTTTCCACATCCTTCCTGTAATGAGGCGACCAGAACTGAGCACAGTACTCCAAGTGGGGTCTGACAAGGGTCTTATATAGCTGCATCATTATCCCCGGACTCCTAAACTCAATCCCTCGATTGATAAAGGCCAGCACACCATATGCCTTCTTAACCACCTCCTCCACCTGCGGGGCCGATTTTAGAGTCTTATGGACCCGGACCCCAAGGTCCTTCTGATCCTCTACAGTACTAAGAGTCTTTCTCTTGATATTGTACTCCTTCATCCCATTTGACCTGCCAAAATGGACCACGACGCATTTATCTGGGTTGAAGTCCATCTGCCACTTCTCCGCCCAGTCTTGCATCCTATCTATGTCCCTCTGTAACTTCTGACATCCCTCCAGACTATCCATAACCCCACCAACCTTCGTGTCATCGGCAAACTTACCAACCCATCCCTCCGCTTCCTCATCCAGGTCATTTATGAAAATGACAACCAGCAAGGGTCCCAGAACAGATCCCTGGGGCACACCACTGGTGACCGACCTCCATTTAGAAAAAGACCCATCTATACCCACTCTCTGCCTCCTTTGGGCAAGCCAGTTCTGGATCCACAGGGCAGCAGCCCCTTGGATCCCATGCCCTCTCACTTTTTCTGGAAGCCTTGCATGGGGGACCTTATCCAACGCCTTGCTAAAATCCATATAAACCACATCTACCACTTTCCCTTCAACAATGTGTTTAGTCACATTTTCGAAGAACTCCACCAGGCTCGTAAGGCACGATCTGCCTTTGACAAAGCCATGCTGAGTATTCTTGAGCATACTAAACCTCTCTAAATGCTCATAAATCTTGTCCCTCAGGATCTTCTCCATCAGCTTACCAACCACTGAGGTTAGACTCACCGGTCGGTAATTTCCTGGGCTATCCCTATCCCCCTTCTTGAAAATAGGAACGTCATCCGCAATCCTCCAATCCTCCGGCACCTCTCCCGTCTCCATCGACGACGCAAAGATCATCACCAGAGGCTCTGCAATCTCTTCCCTCGCCTCCCACAGTAACCTGGGGTACATCCCATCCGGACCCGGCGACTTATCTATCTTGATGCCATTTAAAGATTCCAGCACAACCGCTTTGTTAAATTCCACATACTCAATCATTTCAGTCCACTGCAAGCCCGCAGTCCATCCACCCAGGTCCTTCTCCTCTGTGAAAACCGAGGCAAAATACTCATTAAGCACCTCTGCCATTTCTACTGGTTCCGTACAGATTTTCCCACCTTCACCTTTTATGGGCCCTATTCCTTCACGTCTCATCCTTTTACTCTTCACATATTTATAGAACGCCTTAGGGTTTTCCTTAATCCTACCTGCCAAGGCCTTCTCGTGACCCCTTCTGGCTCTCCTAATTTCCTTCTTTAGTCCCTTCCTACAAGCCATATACTCATCTAGATCCCTATCTTCGCCAAGCTCTCTGAACCTTTTGTACGCTTTCCTTTTCTTCTCGACTAGGTCCCGCACAGCTTTCGTGCACCACGGTTCCTTTAACCGACCAACTCCTCCCTGTCTGCTCGGAATGTTGTCCTGTAGAACTCTAGACAGACATTCCTTGAAAAACTGCCACCTCTCTTCAGTACATTTCCCCAAGAATACCTCCTTCCAATTTACTCCTCTCATTTACTGCCTTATGTCTTCATATTTCCCCTTACTCATATAAACACTTTCCTAGCTTGCCTGATCCTCTCTTTTTCCAATGCAAGCTCAAAGGAGATAGAGTTATGATCGCTATCCCCAAGATGCTCTCCCACTGAGAGATCTGACACCTGTCCAGGTTCATTGGTCAGTATCAGATCAAGTACAGCCTCTCCTCTTGTAGGCTTGTCCACATGCTGTGTCAGGAAACCCCCCTGAACACACCTAACGAACTCCTCCCCATCCAATCCCCTTACCCGAGGGATATTCCAATCTATGTTTGGGAAATTAAAGTCTCCCATCACAACAACTCTGCTATTACTGCATGTCTCCAGGATTTGTTTCCCTATCTGCTCCTCCACCTCCCTGTTACTATTGGGCGGCCTACAGAAAACTCCCAGCAAAGTGATCACCCCTTCCCACTCCGAACTTCCACCCACAGAGACTCTGTAGACAATCCCTCCACAGCATACACCTTCTCTACAGCTGTGACACTATCCCTGATCAGCAGTGCCACTCCACCCCCTCTCTTGCCTCCCTGTCCTTCCTGAAACATCTGAATCCCGGCACCTGGAGTATCCAGTCCTGTCCCTGAGACATCCAAGTCTCTGTAATGGCCACCACATCACACTTCCAGGCATCGATCCACGCTCCGAGCTCATCCCCTTTATTCACTATACTCCTGGCATTAAAGTAAACACATCTTAATCCTTTGGTCTGAGCTCTCCCCTTCTCTATCCCCCGTCCATCTTCCCTCTTGCACTGTCTATAACCCTTCTCTGTTTGCGAGCTAACTTCCTCGCTCCCAGTCACCTCGTCTCGATCCCCTCCCCCCAACCTATCCTGTTTAAACTCTCCCCAGTAGCCTTAGCCAACCTTCCCGCCAGGATATTGGTCTCCCTGGGATTCAAGTGCCACCCGTTTTTTGTGTACAGGTCACACCTGCCCCGAAAGAGGTCCCAATGGTCCAGGAACCTGAATCTCTGCTCTCTGCACCAGTCCCTCAACCACAGATTCATCCTCCACCTCACTCCATTCCTGCCCTCACCCTCCCGTGGCACAGGTAGAAATCCTGAGATTACTACCTTTGCTTTCCTCCTTCTCAGCTGTCTCCCTAATTCCCTATACTCTCTTTTCATGACCGCTTCCCCCTTCTTTCCCACATCAGCAGTACCAATATGTACCGCTACCTCTGGCTCCTCTCCCTCCCACCTCAGGATCTCTGGGACTCGACTAGCGACATCCTGGATCCCGGCCCCAGGGAGGCAGACCACCATCCGAGACTCCCGCCTACCTCCGCAAAAACGCCTGTCCGTCCCCCTGACTGTCAAGTCCCCGATTAATACTGCCTTCCTCCTCTTTTCGTTAGCCCTCTGAGTTACAGGGCCGGACTCCACTCCGGAGACACGGCCACTGCTGCTTCCCCCAAGCGGGCTGTCCCCCCCAGCAGTACTCAGGCAGGAGTACTTGTTGTGTGGGGGCACATCCACCGGGGTGCTCTCAATCACCCGAGCTTTACCCTTCCTGGCCGTCACCCACTTGGCCTCCTCCCGTGGCCCTGGTGTGACCACCTGATGATAGCTCTTGTCTATCACTTCCTCATTCTCCCTTAACAGCCTAAGATTCTCGAGCTGCAGTTCCAGCTCCTTAACACGGCCCCTCAGGAACCGCAGCTCGACACACCCCCTCAGGAACCGCAGCTCGACACACCCCCTCAGGAACCGCAGCTCGACACACCCCTCACAGATGTGGATGTCCGGGAGGCCAGGTGCCTCCAGGACCTCTGATGCGCGATATAACTCACGAGGCTAGAGATGCTCGAGGAAATAAAAGCTTTTATTGACTACTACAATAGAGCTACCATATATAATACACGATCCCAGACTGAAGGGTCCCAGACAGAGCAGTGACCTTTATACCTCTCCCAGGAGGCGGAGCCCGACTGGGATGTACCATAATAACTATATTACAGGTAGAACAGCCCAACCCTAACCCCAACAGTAACATATATACAGACTCATAGTACTGGCCAGACCCTGGCTCAGTACTACCTGGTGGGAACCAACGATGGTTCACCACAACCTCCCACATCCTACACTGGGGACAACACACTGGCTTCACACTCATATTTGACCCTTTATACCAAGGTACATAGAGAAAAGTAAATAATTTTTAAAAAAACTCACCCCTGCTCGCCCTGTCCCCCGAAGCCCTGCGAGCCAAAGCCCTTATAGCTCTCACTCTGCTTCCCACTCACTCCCCTGCCCGCTCCCGACACTGCCCGCTGTATACTGCGGCCTCCCTTTTATACTCCGCGCGCTTAAAAAACCCTTCCCAGACTCCTTAGCAGCCCACTTCCGGTTTTCAGTTTAAAATTAAAAGAAAAATACTACTCAAAAAATAAAGGCAAAAAAAACCACACCAACTAAATAAATAAATAAATCACTCTCTCACCAGCACTCCTGCCACAAGTCACTCCCTCTCTGCTTGCTCCAATGGAACAATGAGGGTGATCCTCCCAGGTAACAGACTTTTAAAGTTTAAAAAAAAACCATCTATAACCATGAAGGCTCCAGAAAGCCCAGAGTCATCAACAGGATGGGATACATTCAGTAAAGGTGCAGTTGGAGGGTGACCACTGGAAGACCTACTTGCACACCTGTGCATACTTTCAGGCTCTATCCCCGTAACCCCACATATTACCCTGCTAATCTCCTTGACACTAAGAGGCAAATTAGCATAGCCAATCCACCTACCCTGCCCATGTTTTGGAGTGTGTGAGGAAACCGGAACACCCGGAGAGAACCCAAGCAGACACGGCGAGAATGTGCAAACTCCACATAGACAGTGACACAAGTTGGGAATCGAATCCAGCCCCTTGGCACTGAGGCAGCAGTGCTAACCACTGTGCCAAGTGTCAAATTCCAAGAGGGTGGAAAAGCGAAGTGTCAAAGCTGCCTTAGCTTTTCTACCCCTCTATCTCCACAGATAGATTCTGGGTAACGAAGGGTACCCTCGGAGGATGTAGCTTTTAACTCCACTGAGGCGAAGTGCACCCTCCAAAGATATAGCTTCCAACTCCACCAAGGCATTCTCAAATGGTTACAATGACCGTCATCGGCACCAGGACTTGCACTGAAAAATTAGATTCTGAAAGTGTGCTCCAATGCATACTTACCGAGAATTCTGCATGGTTGTCATGTTGTGCAGTGTAATGCATCAGAGGGGTGTGGCACCCAAAGAGGAACACTGCATGGAAGAGCCCATTTGTTCCGAGAAGGAATAGGATAGAGGGGTGGAGGTGTCCCAGGCCAAAAGAAACTGAGCCAAGCGCTGGAGGACAGAGACATGGCGAGTCCGTGCAAGAGGCCATTTAGCAAGGGAGTTCCTGGCCCTGCAGGAGGTTCAGCTGAGAGATCTCAGAGGAGATGGTGATAGAACACAGGCCTGTACTAGATGAAGCATGAACAATCACAGGGATCACAAGCAAACTGGCATCTTTCCCAATACAATCAGCAGATCTAAAAGATCTGCTGGCCGTAGTCTTGATAGGCCCAAGTGACAAAAATGGGAATATAATGGTATGATATCAGCAGAGAACAATTGAAATCCTAGTGATTAACAGAAAGAATTGTTCCACAAAGTTTCATACTTTATACAAAAAACTTTTACTGTACAAGAGTTAAACAAAGCAAGTGTTACTAACTTACTACATTGTTAGTGTACTCTTACATTTTAAACCTAAATTTTCAACCAACGACTTCTTGTCATACATTTATATCCACCCAAGATTAGATCAGATTTAGAAGTGTAAACACTGAACAACAGTTGACCCATCCCTCAACCTCTTGGTGGAGTCAGAGTGGTCTACTAGCATCTCAATAAAATAAACTAAAATCAGGCAATTCGATAAAAGAGAATAAAATCAGATAAGAATATAAATTATTTTAATGGATTACAGAATCAAAAGGTAAATTGTTGATTTACACTTTGGGACTTCCAAAAGCATGTCACATTGTCAGAGAAATGATGCAGGGGTGAGAAGGCTGTTTTTGTTTGGTTAACAGGGCATCTTTGAAAAAAGACATTTGCGGCTTACTGAGTTGGGAGGGCAAAAGGAGATAAACGTTACTCAGGTCTGATACAATATCGTTCACCATGCAGAATGCGTGCGAGGGAATAAACAGGCTTGGGAGCTTGAGAAGGGGGAAATTGAGGGGTGTGGAAGGAAATTAAGAGTGGATTCATAGCATGTGTAATTATGAACTGGATTGTTTGCTAATCATGTGTGCTTTATGATCCCAGCTGATGTGACCACTGGACGAGTCAGATCCCAGGATGGAACCCTGCTTGATAGATCTTAAACTTTTGTTTTCTGTTTGGATACGCAAAAGGCAGTTATTGAACAGAGACACAGGATTTAACAAAAAAAAAATTTATTAAACAGCAAAATATGAATGACAATACACGACCCCTTCACCCCAGCTATACCTTTACAGATATACAAGGATAATACAAGTTACAACATTTCTCATACTTTAATATTCTAAGTACACAGCCCATGTAAACCAGTAGACAAAATATAATCAGACACCCCACACTTTGCAACCAAGTAGCAGGTGCCACCCAAAACAACTTTATGGCTATCTCATCAATTCTCCCCAGACATGTTTCACACTGAGCCAATAGGTCTCGCTGATATTGTTTTCTTCAAGGGTTTTTAATACCCACTCTTGACAAATGCACCTTGCAATCTTCTCCCAAACAACATTTTCTCTTGGTTGCCTGCACAAAGGATCCACCTCCATGGTTTCAATTCCTCCTTCTGGCATTCTTTTGCCCTGAATCACTATGTGCATTTATATTTCACTATCCATCTCTCAGATACCCAACTGTGCTAATGAACACCACAGCTTCACATGCTGCTGTGTTAAAGGGTCACCAACATTTGGGTCACCTTGAAGTTCTGGCTTCTCGCAAGCTCATAAACCTTGCAGCCCATCTCTACTCCTCACTCTCAACTCTACTGAATAGAAATTTTTTCCCAGATTCCCGTTCTTTGCTCCTGGACCTTTCTTCTGCCCATTCCCTGGTTTCTGGGACTCTTGTTCTTTAGCCTTGGACTGACTTTCTGACCCTATGCATTGTCCTGCCTGTTTCAGCAATTTGAGAGAGCAGCTTACTCCTGGGTTATCATCTTTCAACTGAACTAAGTGCTTCTGTTTTCCATGTGAGCCCATGGTTGCTAACAGTCTAGTTTTTTTCATGCCTTATGTTTGTTTTAGGGGGTCATTTAAAACGTCAGATTTACAGACAACTATTTTTAAAATGAAACCTAACCCAAGTTCTGAGCTCTTAACAAATATGAAACACAAATTAAGCTCAAAACATAAAGCTATACCATATTCATTAATTAAACATCGGAACATACAAATATAATTTAAAATATCTATTCCCTGACAGCTTTTTAAAAACTTTAAATGCAATAAAGGGGATTACTGTTTAGGGGCTGCACGATGGCACAGTGGTTAGCACTGCTGCCTCACAGCGCCAAGGGCCCAGGTTCAATTCTGGTCTCAGGTCACTGTCTGTGTGAAGTTTGCACATTCTCCCAGTGCCTGTGTGCGTTTCCTCCCACAATCCAGTGTGGGTTAGGTTATTGGCCGTGATAAAATGACCCCCTAGTGTCAGGGGATTAGCAGGGCAAATATGTGGGGTTATGGGAATAGGGCTTGGGGTGGGATTATGGTTGGTGCGGACTTGATGGGACAAATGGCCTCCTTCTGCACTGTAGGGATTCTATGTTTTTATGATTCTAAAAGCACAAAACCTGGTGTCGTAATTTCTTTCAATTAATCACTTGGTGTTTGAATTTCTCTTCTCATGTTAACAGTTTCTACCTCAATCGTAAGTCAAGTGTAACTAGAAGCCTGAAATGAAGTGAAAGTCAGTTATGATTTCACGATGCTCACTCTAAATTTGAGATAGGTGACAGACTGAAGCTTTTCCCATTTACCTATATTTTTGCAGCAATGTAGCACAGAAACCATGTTCTGATGCAAAAACTGCACATGACAGCCAACTATTTCTGGCCCATATTCTTGTACTCAGCGGTACAGCAAATTCAACACCAACTTTAGCAATGAATGCAAATCAAGTTTAGTTTTGGATTGTTCGCCGCCTAGGAGAAATTTGAATGCAACGCAACATAATCTCTCACTTATCCTCCCACGGAGGAACACAAGCTTCAAACTTTACATCCAAATGAATAAAGTTGACTCTCTGTCACGAGGTTCATTCTTGGGGAAAAGTCTGTTCTGAACTTTAACGTTGTTTCCCTCCAGCTGCAAAGATGTCAAGCTAAGACACGTAATTAATAAATCTTCTGTGACACCACCAGTAACTTTTAGGCAATTTGTCCACACAAAGAAATCGCATATATTCAAAAATGTTCTTGAGCATTGTTTGCAGCAGGTCATGTCCAGTAATATCCAGCTCATTAGCTGCCTCGAAGCAGCTCGACATTTATCTCTTGAGGCCTTAATATTAAAGGCAACCTCCTTTTGTGATGCACATATCATTCTCAGGAGTTTGGTATCCACATAGATGTTCTGGGGAGTTCTCATTATATTCAAACAGGTGCATGCTGATCTCAGCTGTTGACTCATTCGGAGGACTTTAATAAAGCTGATTTCAGAAGCACTATATCTATGGGTAGTGTGTGGTGATTCTGTAAAGCTACTTGAGATAGATGGCACATCATGAATAAGGAGACAGCAATATTCGTCTATAAAGGCAGAGGGAAACATGCTCATTTTGGAGCATCTAGATCCTAGGCGAGGAATTGTGCGGTGTGCAAGATAAAGACTTAGGAGACTGAATGAGTGATGACAAGTTCGCATCTTAAAACCTGCAGAGAATCGGAGCAAGGGAAATACGGGGGGGGGGGGGGGGGGGGGCGGGGGGGCGCGCGCAGGACCAAAACGTAGCACAGTTCGAAGTGCTGTGAGATAATGTGTCATCAGAGGTCGTTTTGTTCAATATTAGCAAAGCATTGGGAATGACCATAGCTTAGTTTGAGCACTGAAAGGTCAAAGAGAATGTTAAATGACCAGTGAGCTCAACAGAATCTCAGCATTTACAATAGAGGAAACCATTTGACCCATTGGACTGCTCCGGTACATGTGCTTGAACAGATGCACCTTCATCCCATTATCCTGTCCTCTCCTTAAAGCTTTTCCATTACATTGTCACCCATTTCTCGTTCAAATCATATTAAAGTTTAGGGCCTGATTTTTGAGCTTGTTGATCACATGCAATTGGCAGGCCCAGAAGTAGACACAAAATGCACTTCCAGCCGTGAATGGCCCCAGAAAGAAATTTCATGCTGGCTGGCTAATTAATGGGCAGCCAGTATGAAATATAAGCTTGGAAGGTTGAGGGAGGGTGGGAGAGAGTAGGCAAGAAAAGGATGGGTGCTGGCTGGCACTTTGATTTTATTTATTGTTGCATATATTAGCATGCAGTGAAAAATATTGCTTCTTGCGCGCTATACAGACAAGGCATACCATTCATAGAACGAGAGAGTGCAGAATGTAATATTATAGTCATAGCCAGGGTGTATAGAAAGACCAAATTCATGCGAGGTAGGTCCATTCAAAAGTCTGATGGCAGCAGGGAAGAAGCTGTTCTTGAGTTGGTTGGTACGTGTCCCAGACTTTTGTATCTTCTTCCTGCCAGTAGGAGTTGGGAGAGAGAATGTGTGGTGTGCGTGGGGTCCTTAATTATGCTGGCTGCTTTTCCAAGACAGCGGGAAGTGGAGACAGCAACAATGGGTGGGAGGCTGGTTTGAGTGATAGACTTCATTCACTTTCACTTTCCAAAGAAAACTGAGGGACTGCTAAGTACTCTATTTCACGGAGACATGGCCCACTCCTGCTTCACCAGACTGTGCCCTACGACCAGAGGGCTTCTCAATCTATCGAATGGACTGTACAGCAGCCTCAGGGAAGGCTGGGGAAGTAGGGTCTGCTTCCTAATCAACACCTTGTGCCTAGATGTAGCAACATTGGCAAGTTTCTGCTCCCCAGACCTAGAATACCTGACGCTAAAGTGCCACCCCTACTACCTTCCACAGGAGTTCACCTCCGTTATCCTGACGGCAGTTTACATCCCACCCCATGCAGACGTGAAGATCGCGCTGGACGAAATATACACCACTACAAATAGCCTTGAGACAAAACATCCCAAGGCCTTGTTCATTGTGGCCGGGGACTTCAATCAGGCCAAGCTCAAGAGCGTACTACCAAGTTACCACCAACACGTCTCCTGTTCCACCAGAAGCCCAAACATCCTAAACCACTGCTATACAAATATCAAACATGCCTACTGCTCTATCACCTCCCACACTTTGGCAAACCAGACCACAAGGCTGTGCTCCTGCTCCCGGCTTACAAGCAAAAACTGAAGCAGGAGAATCCATCAAAGAAAGTTGTGCAATGTTGGTCTGAGGAATCAGATGATCTCCTATGGGACTGCTTGGAATCAGTGGACTGGATTAAAAACTCTGCAACCAGCCTGAACGAGTACAACAGTAACTGACTTCATTCGTAAGTGTGTAGAAGACTGTGTGCCAAAGAAGCAAATCCGTGTGTTCCCCAACCGGAAACCATGGATGATTCCTGTACTCCGTCTCATTGTTGTTTGAGATCCGACCCACTACGGCGGTGTCATCAGCAAACTTCTAATGGCTCCCTCAAGGCGCACAGCTGGAGACCTCTTACAAATTAAATCCTGATGAAAAACACAGTAACCTGTGTCTTGGCAGCATATTCAGACACCTGACAGGAGAATTCACTAAATCACAGTCCGCAGGTACCTTTTTCAATTTTATTTCAGCCTGACATCTCATCCTGCCCTGGATCGGGGTTATTGGTAAAACGTGAAGGCCGCCTGGCCAATTAGCCCACCCACCGTAAATGTAGAAGGATCACATGAAATCACTTTTAATTGACTTCTTACTGTGCCCAATTGCCCCCTTAATCGTTGGCAGGCCCGACTCCCACACATGCCACTGACTGAGATATTGCGATGATGGTGTTGGGATGCATGCTTGACTTCTCGCACAATTTCACACTTTTCCGGGTCAGGCACACGCGACAAAATCCCAGCCTCGGTCTCAATGTAGACACGTAGAAAAACATTCAATCTTATAAACAAACGGGGGGAAAAAAAATATTCTTGTGTTGCCCAATTACCAATTTGGTAACTACTAGAAATCCTTTTGCAGCATTTATCCTCTCAAAACAGTTCATTCTTTAATTAACCTCTCGAAAATATCTCCTCTTTGACCTTCTCAGTTCCAATGAAAAATATCCCAATATTGTGGACTTTTCATCACTTGAATTCACTATTCCTCATGTCCTTCCAATAAATCTTTGGTGTGCCCTTTCCATGGCTTTATTACCTGTCCTATAATATGAGGTGTCCAGAGTTGCGTGCAATAATTGAACTGTGACTGATCCAATCACATACAAAGTCATCCATTCTTTGTTTTGATATTTAATACCCTTATTTATGGACAGCTGAATTCCATTTTCCTTTTTACAGCCTTTTCTACCCACACTCACATTTATAAATCAATGCAACTGCACCCATTTCTCTTTGCTTAGAGTCATAGAGGTTTACAGCATGGAAACGGCCCTTCGGCCCAACTTGTCCATGCCACCTTTTAAAAACCCCTAAGCTAATCCCAATTGCCCGCATTTGGCCCATATCCTTCTATGCCCATCATACCCATGTAACTATCTAAATGCTTTTTAAAAGGCAAAATTGTACCTGCCTCTACTATCACCTCTAGCAGCTTGTTTCAGACACTCACCAACCTCTGTGAAAAAATTGCCCCTCTGGACACTTTTGTATCTCTCCCCTCTCACCTTGAACCTATGCCCTCTAGTTTTAGACTCCCCTACCTTTTGGAAAAGATATTGACTAGCTGATCTGTGCCCCTCATTATTTTATAGACTTCTATAAGATCACCCCTCAGCCTCCTACGCTCCAGAGAAAAAAGTGCCAGTCTATCCAGCCTCTCCTTATAACTCAATCCATCAAGTTCCAGTAGCATCCTAGTAAATCTTTTCTGCACTTTTTCTCGTTTAATAATATCCTTTCTATAATAGGGTGACCAGAATTGCACAGTATTCCAAGTGTGGCCTTACCAATGTCTTGTACAACTTCAACAAGACATTCCAACTCCTGTATTCAATGTTCTGACCGATGAAACCAAGCATGCCGAATGCCTTCTTCACCACTCTGTCCACCTGTGGCTCCACTTTCAAGGAGCTATGAAAACATGTACCCCTAGATCTCTTTGCTCTGTAACTCTCCCCAACGCCCTATAATTAACTGATTAAGTCTTGCCCTGGTTCAATCTACCAAAATGCATCACCTCGCCTTTGTCTAAATTAAACTCCATCTGCCATTCGTCAACCCACTAGCCCAATTGATCAAGATCCCGTTGCAATTAGAGATAACTTTCTTCATTGTCCACTATGCCACCAATCTTGGTGTCATCTGCAAACTTACTAACCATGCCTCCTATAGTCTCATCCAAACCATTAATATAAATGACAAATAACAGTGGACCCAGCACTAATCCCTGAGGCACACCACTGGTCACAGGCCTCCAGATTGAAAAACAACCCTCTACAATCACCCTCTGGCTTCTGTCAAGAAGCCAATTTTGTATCCATTTAGATACCTCACCCTGGATCCCGTGAGATTTAACCTTATGCAATAACCTACCATGCGGTACCTTGTCAAAGGCCTTGCTAAAGTCCATTTAGACAACATTAACTGCACTGCCCTCATCTACCTTCTTGGTTACCCCTTCAAAAAACTCAATCAAATTTATGAGACATGATTTTCCAACTTTACAAGTGTTCTGGGTTTACGTTCTCTGACCATCTCTTTTCACTCCCCTAAAATGCACTTTTTATATTTCTCTATATGGAGTTGAATCCGTCATTGATTTGTTCAGTCCACTAAGCAGCCTTTGTCTTCCTGTAAGCTCCATCACAGTTTGCTACGTCCCCCAATTAAGTATCTTCAGCTAACTTTCAGAAACTATTTCAATGTGGGCATAGAACGTTGGGGGAAGGCAGTGGCATGATGGCATCAGCATTGGACTAGTAATCTAGAGATGTGGGGAAAAGGGCACTTGGATTCGATCCCATGAGAGCAGATGGTGAAATTTGAATTCAATAAAAGTCTGATGATGATGATATGAAACCATTGCCCATTATTGTAATGCGCTGCAGTTAAGAAAATCTGTCATTCTTACCAGATCCACAACAATGTCCTTGAAATGGGCGATCAAGCCACTCAATTCAAGGACAATTAGAGAAAATGCTGGAAAATCTCAGCAGGTCTGGCAGCATCTGCAAGAAGAGAAAAGAGCTGACATTGCGAGTCCAGACAACCCTTTGTCAAACCATCTGGTTGCTTTGACAAAGGGTCATCTGGACTCGAAACGTCAGCTCTTTTCTCTCCTTACAGATGCTGCCAGATCTGCTGAGATTTATCAGCGTTTTCTCTTTTTGTTTCAGATTCCAGCTATGCAGTAATTTGCTTTGATCAAGGACAATTAGGCATGGAGATGGTCTTTTGGCTAAGATCAAGTGAAGGATGAAGCCCAGGATCAGGTATCATACCTACCCTTCTCAGCTTGGATCTATATATATTGAGGGCTAGTGCTGTCAACTCAGCAGCATTTTCCATTATTGTCTTCATTGTAAAACCAACACATCCCCATCTCTGATACTTTTATGATCAATATTACTTTACTGATGTGACATTAAACATTCCAGCTAATTTTCTCTGTAATTCTCGAGGGGAGACAGTGAAATAGTGGTACTGTCACTGGACAAGCAATCCAGAGACCAAGGATAGGATCTGATGACCCGGGTTTGAATCCTACAACTGCTCATACACCACCTAATGCATTGTTGCGTATTATAATCCAGGTCAGATACTCCAAGGTATTTTATGAAGTTAGCCTAGACCAGTGGTTCCCAAAGGGTGCGGCGCACCACACTGGTGCGGCGAGAGAGGATGGCAAGTGTGGCTGGAAGATTCAAGGACAATCAAATAAACATTTAAACATGGTTTAAACAAGCGTTGTTTTATACTTTCTGGATGTCCCATGATCATATTATAAAGTAGTTGTGTTCTATGTTATGAATCAAGCACTGCTAGGGGGAGTTGTTTTTTTTTGTTGTTTTTGAATGTATTTCTTATCAATTAAAAAAATTTTTATTCCGAAAGTGCGGCCCAGTGAAAAGTTTGGGAACCACTGGCCTAGACCATAAAAGTTTTGCACTTTGAATTTGGGCAGGTTAAGCCCAAGATGTTTCACTCCAGATATATGATTCAAATGACCCACTAGGGAGCTTTTATCAAACAAAATTTATTTAAGAAAACAGTTAACATATAGAAAGAAAATCAGCAGTAACTTTTATTAATTACAAAAAACAAAAACAACCATGATATTGTATATACCTTAACAAATAAATGCACTGTTCCAAACAAGCCTTCTTACTAACAGACATCTGTCCCAGGTTTAGCACAGAAAACAAGGATGCTTACGTGATGCTGGATTTTCTAGCATTTCAACACCTGCTGCCAATTAGTCCTTTGGTTCAAGAATTGAAATTCTGGCTTCTTTGTTCTTTGTTCTGCAACTTCTAGTAGACCTCGAGGTAGAGATGGAGGCCAGCAGTGGTTCTAGCTTTTAGCCAGCAAACCACTTCAAGAGATAGTGGCAATCCTTGTCTCTAGTTACTAGCCATCCAGCCACCAAGAGTTAAATTTCCAATACCAGGGAGAAACACTGTTGTCAGTCTGGATTCTACACAGCTTCTAAATAGCCAGCAGCCAAAACGGAAAGTGAAAGAGTTCTTGGGAGAGAAAAAGAAACTGTCCGTCCTGTCAATCAATCTTCCCACAACAATTCAAAAAAGGTCATAAACCCCCAGAGAGCGCATTAGGCCCAGATTTAAAATAAACAAAACTCCATTGAAACCATTTAAGCAGCAATAAAAGATGCAAACAACAAAAAAAAACAGGGGTTTGTTACAAACAGCAGAGAACATTGCTTAAAAGGCACAGTAGCATCACAGGTGGAGAGGACAAGAGTGTACTGAAATTAGGTTTCCACAGGTCACTGGGCATTTTACACGACTCAGCTGAGAGAGTTTCCAAGGCTGTAGCAGCCTATTGGTGCATTGCACAACTTTGCCTTCCAGGAAGGATTAAGCCTTGACCCAGAGGATGATTTTAGTACCAGAAATGGAAGAGCTGGAGGAGTTTAATATGGATCCGGATGCAGAAATGACTCCTGCCTTGCCCAGAGTAACTGTAAACCATCTGGTCGCTAATCTCGTTGGACTCACAAAATAAGACAGAGGAACTGTTGTTTTCAGGATAAACAAATGACTTTATTCCAGTACCAAAACATTGTGAACTTTGAGGAAGATAGTGATTAAATTCAAGAGAAATTGACACTTGGAATGGGTGGACACATGACAGGTGAAACTTAATGCAGAGCATGTTTATTTTTCTCTTTACTGGATTTAGAAACATTGAAAATGACAAAAAGACTGTGCGGCTGGCTGAATGTGTTGGCTGATGAATACCTGGAGTGTGCGGCAAGTCAGATGATGAAGCCTCCAGGAATACATTTCTTCACAGTTAGCAATCCTGTTGGCAGGCCAAATGAGGAAATAAACCATAAAACGAACAATACAATTCTAAAAGGTGGTGCAGGAGCAGTGGGCCCTGGGGGAACATTTGAAT
Organism: Mustelus asterias; assembly: GCF_964213995.1. Taxonomy (NCBI): domain Eukaryota; kingdom Metazoa; phylum Chordata; class Chondrichthyes; order Carcharhiniformes; family Triakidae; genus Mustelus; species Mustelus asterias. Next base: position 24,248,547 of record NC_135807.1, read on the forward strand.
CAATCATTGAAAGTGGGTTGAGAAAGCATACAGGATTCTCAGCACAATTGGAGGCAAGTTCAAAAACAAAGTCATGCTGAACCACTATAAAACAGTGGTTCAGTATCAACTGGAGTATTCTGTCCAACATTGGGCAATAACACTTTCGGAAGAATGCAAATGATATTAGAGAGGTTGCAGAAAGGATTCACAAGAATGGTTCCAGAGAAGAGGAACGTCACATGCGCAAATAGATTCGTGGACGCAAAGATTTCTGAGAAGACTTGATCGAGGTACACAAAGGGTCTGGGCAGAGGAGATAGGGAGAAATGATCCCATTGGCAGAAGGATCGAGAACCAGAGGACACTGATTTAGGCTGACTGGCAAAAAGCAATAATAAACAGTGTATGATTAGGATCTGGAATGCGCTGTTGTGGTGGATATAGATTCAATCATGACCTTCAAAACGTTGGACAAATATCTGAAGGGAAAAGATTTACATTGTGATTAGGAAAAGACAAGGGAGGTGCAAGGTTTAGGGTTTCGAGGTACAAAATCCTTCCAATTAAAAAAAAATTTTTCAGGTCAGAATTTAAGTTCCAACGCTTGCTTCCTCAATTGTGTTCGACCAACAAGGTACAGCTACCTAGTATTCATGAATCAGGTACAATTTATTATGTAAGATTTTACATATACTTAACAAAAAGCAGTGAAGAAAGCTTAGAGGTTTCTCATCTCTCAAAATCCCAGGAACTCTTGGTGTTGTTGGCACAGACCATGGACGAGGTTCTCTGGCCTCCCTGCGGCGTATTTCTTGGTGGCCGAATCTTCTGGTCCCGCCACTGTCCATGAATCCATCCCGCAGTCACCTGGACTGGTAGATGCTGCCAGCGTGAACAGCCAGGAGCTCTCGCCCCATTTCTTTCTTCTTTATCTTTGAAGTGATGTTGAATGTCCAGAAGAGTCATATCCCAGAAGACATGGTATCACTGTGCCAACAAGGATTACTGGTTCTCAAACGTTTATCCCCCAGTCTCCCATTCTGGAGATGGTCCAAATTCACTCCTGCTATGTCACCCAACTTTGCAACAACCCTGCTTTATGGGTCATAGTCTCTAGAAGATCCGTTAGAAACAAATGCATATTTCTTTCCAGATACAGAGAAGCCAAAATAAAGTTACATTCTCCTAACATATTTTAACCCAAGCCCCACACTAAAGCTATCAAAATCAACAGTCAAGACTACTTCCTTTCATAATATCAGAGAATAAAAGGTCTCCCCTCTGGTGCAGATGAATTAAAGCAATGTATCTTTTGTTTAAACATCGTGTCATCTTAAATTCACAATTTTTCAGCCATTCCTTCAAAGTGATTTAAAATCAAACACCCTCTTATTGTGGCCATTATGATAGCTTCAGTTCAAAACTCAAAAGAACACCATCATAAAGCAATAAGACGAAACAACTGTTTTCCTGCTTCCCAACTATCTTGAATATTAATTGTCAAACAGAAAAATCAAAAAACTGAATCACTTCATTTTAAACTATGGTTAAAGAATAAAAACCCAAAGATATTGCATATTCTAAAAATTAATAGAATCATCAAAATGTTACAAAATGGGTCAAGCTGAGTGAACTCTCTCAGAGTCAGAATGGGCACAATGGCCTCCTATGATGTAACCATAAGGTGATTGCGAACATAGAATTCGCAGTAGATGTGGGCCATTCGGCCCCTCGGGCCTGCTTTACTGTTCAATAAAACCATGGCTGATCCGTTTGTGTTTCAAGTTCCACATTCCCATCTACTCCATGTAACCTTTGATTCCCGAGCCTAATAAGAATCTACCTCCATCTTAAAAATATTCAATGATCTCGCCTCTACCATTTCTGAGGCAGCGAGTTCCAAAGTCACACAACCCTCATCCTCATCTCAGTCCTAAAAAGGGTGACTACTAATTTTAAAAACACTGCCACTTAGTTCTAGACTGACTCACAAGAGGAAGCATCTTTTCCATGCCCGTCTTGTCAAGGCCACGCAGGACCTTGTCCAAACAAGTCATCCGTCACTCTTCGAAAACTCCAGTTCGAAACAAGTCAATCTGTCCAACTTTTCCCGCATATGACAACCCACTCATCTAGGTATCAATCTTGTAAGCCTCCTCTGAACTGCTTCCAATGCATTTACATCCTTCCTTCCTTAGATAAGGAGACCAAAACTGCATACAGTACGAGATGTGGTCTCACCAATGCCCTGTATAAATTGAAGCATAACATCCTTACTTTGATGTTCAATTCCTTCTCGTAACAAATTCTAAACATTCTATAAATGTTTGAAACATTTTACAAATGTTTTGTTTCCAAAAATCTCAAATGATCACTCAGACTACTTGAACAACTTTTGGGGGGGGAGGGGCAGGAACGTGTCATCCGTTACTTTTCAATCGTCACACTCTAATTATCATCAAGGATCATTTACTTTTAGAAAATGGTAATCTGTTTAAGGCAACAGTCCTGACAATATCTGGAGGAGTCACCTACCAGCATAGCTCAGGAAGTGGAGCACTTGGAGAAATAAAAATTAGAGGCAAGGTTGAAACATTTTAAAATCACATCCATGTTAACATGGTCGGGGTTGGTGGAAGGAGTGGGTGGGGAATCTAACAAGGAATTGATTGATCCTTTGCCATCCTTACCAACAATACATATCAATTTTGATCTTTAAATTTTTAAATGGCCCAACATCCACAGCCCTTAGGGAGCTAGTCCCAAATTTGCATTCCCCTGCGAAGGCCATATTTCCCTCCAAAATCACCAAACTCTAACTTTATGACGAAAAAAAAATTAATTATGTTAACCCCCCCTCCCCACACAAATTAGGATCTCTGCATCGACCCAATCAAGTATCTCATCATTATAAATAACTTGATCAGGTCAACCCCCAATCTTCTGAACTAAAGTAAATGAAAACTAGGTTCATGTCGGTTCTCAATTTCATTCTACAAGCCCCATATATTTATAAGTTTATTTCTATTAGTGTCACAAGTAGACTTACATTATCACTGCAATGACGTTCCTGTGAAAATCCCTTAGTCACCACACTCTGGCGCCCGTTTGGGTATACTAAGGGAGAATTCGACATGGCTAAACCCTCAGCATATCTTTCGGACTGTGGGAGGAAACCAGAGTACCGAGAGGAAACCCACGCAGACACAGGGAGAACCTGTAGACTCCACACAGACAGCAACCCAAGTCGGGAATCGAACCCGGGTCCCTGGCACTGTGAGGCAGCAGTGATAACCACTGTGCCACCCCATTAAAGTATCATTCTGGTACATCTGTGATCTGCCCATTCAAAAAGCAATATATCCCTGTGAATCAAAACCCCAAGTCTAAATGTGGTGCTGCAGATGGGGTCTGAAAAAGGGACTATGCACCTTAAGCATCAACCCCTTCACCCCGGGTTCGATTCCCAGTGCTGCTCTGGGGAGTTTCGGGATATAAATCGGAGCTTGGAAGTGCTAATGTTCACATGAACTTTCACCATATGGACATCAGTCATTCAAGGCAGTGGCTCACCACTACCTTACCAAGGGCAATTAGTATTACATACATCTATGAATGATTAAAGAAGTAACATGCTAGCGACCTCCTTTAAAAAAAATCAACGTGACTAAATCAGACAGAACCTACCCTTCACAAATGTATACTGACTCTCTTTGATCAACTAAGTGTTCAGGTGTTCTTTCCTCGAGATAAATAAACTTAAACTTAGTGAATGTATTAGTGTCACAAGTAGGCTTACGTTAACACTGCAATGAAGTTACTGTGAAAATCCCCTAGTCGCCACACTCCTGTGCCTGTTCAGGTACACCGAGTAAGAATTTATCATGGCCAATGCACCTAAATTTTCCACAAATGGTTAAACTGAATGGTCTACAGGTACCGGATGAAAAAAGTCAAACATCTGAAACATTTCTCTCTCCAAGGAGCCAGACAGGCTGAGTATTTTCAACCTTTTCTGCTTTATTTTAGATTTGCGGTATTTTATTTGCTATCGCTGCATGATTACATGGTTTCGCTATCACTCCCATCCCAAATAATGGAGCGGCAATTATTTCCCAAACCACTTCTATCTCCAAAACTTTGAAGATTATGACTGATACAGCTGGAATTTCCTCATATACTATTAATACCCTGGGGGTGGAACTGGACAGGTGTTGGCGATCTGTCTGTTTTAAGCCTTCTCAATTTTCCCGGTTAGTATTTTTTAATTAATTAAATTCCACCCCTCAACTTACTATTAGGTTCATTTTGATGTTTTGTTTTCTTCTACTGAAGACAGGTGCAAAATACTCATTTGAATAAGTCTGCCATGTGTCATCGTCAATCACATTATCATTTACGCTCCTCCAGTAGATCTTCAGCTACCCTCTTTGGTTAAAATGTAACCTATATAAACCTCTCACTATTCACCTTGATGTTCCGTGCAAGCTTTTTATTTTGCCCTTTCTGCAGCTTCGATTTTTTTTTGGTTTTCCTTTGTAGCTTATCGTGGCTTTGAGTCCATTAGGTTTCTTTCCTTTTGTGTCAGCCTCTTCTTTTAGTTTGATGCAGTATTTCTCATTTGCTGAACAAAAGGCATAAAAAGGACTTGAATGGACTAGTTTTGTATTATTCCAGAGCTTTTTTCAACTGTCTCCCACTGTTACTCTGTAAGTAAACCTGTTAACACTTCAGTCCAGGCTATTGTGCTCTGCTGATATCACATCCCTTCGAAGTAGTTTTAAACCTTGGCCCCTCCAAAAAAAAAAATCAAATGCACTCACGTTCATGATCACTGTATGCAAGGTGCCCTCTTACCATCCAATTCGAACTAATTAACTAATTCTTTAAAAGCAAAATACTGTGGATGCTAGAAATCTGGAATACAAACAGAAAATAAGAACAAGTAGAGAAAAAATAGAAGGTCACTGAAGGGGAGCTTGGGGAGAATGAAAAGGTATTTATGTACAAATATATTCAGGGCACAAGACAAAGGAGGTGTTAGTGGCAGCACGAGGACTATAGAAGGTGCTGATAGCGACATAAAGATAAGATAGAATGTGTTGATAGGTGAACAAAGGTCAGTGCTCTGTGAAAGCAAAATTAAGGAACAAGTGACAGGTGGCCCTGTGTGAGAGAGAGAGAGAGAAAAAGAAAGAGAGGGCGTGTGAGAGGAGTTGGGGTGGGGGGAGTTGGGGTGGGGGGAGTTGGGGTGGGGGGAGTTGGGGTGGGGGGAGTTGGGGTGGGGGGAGTTGGGGTGGGGGGAGTTGGGGTGGGGGGAGTTGGGGTGGGGGGAGTTGGGGTGGGGGGAGGTGGGGTGGGGGGAGGTGGGGTGGGGGGAGGTGGGGTGGGGGGAGGTGGGGTGGGGGGAGGTGGGGTGGGGGGAGGTGGGGTGGGGGGAGGTGGGGTGGGGGGAGGTGGGGTGGGGGGAGGTGGGGTGGGGGGAGGTGGGGTGGGGGGAGGTGGGGTGGGGGGAGGTGGGGTGGGGGGAGGTGGGGTGGGGGGAGGTGGGGGGAGGTGGGGTGGGGGAGGTGGGGTGGGGGGAGGTGGGGTGGGGGGAGGTGGGGTGGGGGGAGGTGGGGTGGGGGGAGGTGGGGTGGGGGGAGGTGGGGTGGGGGGAGGTGGGGTGGGGGGAGGTGGGGGGGGGTGGGGGTGGGGGGAGGTGGGGTGGGGGGAGGTGGGGTGGGGGGAGGTGGGGGAGGTGGGGTGGGGGGAGGTGGGGTGGGGGGGGTGGGGGGTGGGGGGGGGGAGGTGGGGTGGGGGGAGGTGGGGTGGGGGAGGTGGGGGGGGGGGGAGGTGGGGGGGGGGGAGGGTGGGGGGGGGGGGGAGGTGGGGGGGGGGAGAGGTGGGGGGGCGTTGCATTGGGGCCAAACAAAAAACTCTTTCAGACAAAGCAAGTCGGTATTGCTGGAAAGAGGTTAACTGATTCTTGTTCATTAGCCATCATCAAATCAGGTATGATCCGTTCCCTTGTTGGTTTTTGAAACACATTGGCCTGGATCTTGTGGTCCCAACAGCGGTGAACACTGAACAATTGACCACGATCAAAATGCAATGCAGCATCAAGGCCACTTATGCTCGAATCCAGATGTTGTGGGTCGAGATAAGAAAAATCGTAACTGCAAGAACTCACTTGTGGAAATAGTTTATAGGCCCCCTATCAGTAGCTATACTGGAGAACATTGTATGCAAGAGGAATTAATGGGGGCTTTTTAAGCTGGGTACTACATTAATCATGGCTGATTTTAATCTTCATATATAATGGGCGAATCAGATCCAGTATGTAATGTGTTCTTAAACCGTACTTGGGACAATTTGTTTGAGCAATACATTCTAGTGTCAAGCAGGGAGCAGGCTTTTTAGAGCTGTTTTTGTGCAGTTTGGCAGGATTAATGGTAAAAGCCACCTCCAGGCAAGTGATTATAACAAGTAGAATTTCACATTCAGTTTGCAGTGGCGTAGTGTGGGTCTAAGATGAGTGACTTAAATAGAGGCAATTACAAGAGCATCATGACAGAGTTAACTAAATTGAACTGGGAAAATAGATTAAAGGTGGCACGGTTGAGAAATAGTGACAGACATTTTAGATACATTCCACTGAGAAAGAGAAATTCTAGAAAATGGATGTATCATCCATGGCTAACTAAGGAAATTAAGGATAGTATCAAATTGAAGGTTTAAAAAAGTGTATAATTCTGCAACAATTAATGTTAGGTTAGAAGATTGGAGAGATTTTAGAAACCCAACAAAAAAATAACTAAAAGTAAGAAGGGAGAAATTAGATTTCTAAAAAAAAGCTAGCTAATATCTACTTTTGGATCTTCTGCCACCCTTTGCAGAAAATAATGTTTCCAAACTTCTCTTCTGAATGGCTTAGCCATGATTTTAGCATGATGACCCCTTTGCTTTGACTACCAATCAAAAGTGTTTGTTTTGATCTACCACAGAAACCTCTCCAAAATCCTAAAAAGACGTCAAGGGGAAGTGACTACCACAGACAAAACTCAGAAAATAATTTCTCCCCCTCTTTATCCTAAATAGGGGCCCCCTTGTTTTTTAAACTGTGTCCCCGAGTTCCAGTCTCTCTCCCACAAGGGGAAATATCCTTTCAGCATCTACCCTGTCAAATCCCCTCAGGATCTTAGGTGATCTTATTGAAACACATCATTCTCCTAAAACACCAATGGATACAAGCCAAAACTTTCCAAGCTTCCCTCAAGATAATGCCTTCTTCCCAGTTGAGTGAACCTTCCCCTGAACTGCTACTAAGGAAATTATATCCTTCAAGGAGATAAAAATGGTACACAATATTCCAGATGAATCTGGTGAACGGTGTAATGAAAATAATCTCTCCCTCAATGTCTACAAAACGAAGGACATAGTCATTGAGTTCAGGAAACAGAGTGGAGGACACGCCCCTGTCTACATCAATGGAAATGAAGTGGAAATAGTTGAGAGCTTCAAGTTTTTAGGTGTCCGGATCACCAAGAACCTGTCCTGGTACCCCCATGCCGACACCATAGTTAAGACATTCTCTCTTTGGGAAAAAGAGACAAAAGTCGGAGGTCACGAACCAACCGACTCAAGAACAGTTTCTTCCCTGCTGCTGTCAGACTTTTGAATGGACTTACCTTGCATTAAGTTAATCTTTCTCTACACCCTAGCTATGACTGTAACACCACATTCTGCACTCTCTCCTTTCCTTCTTTATGAACGGTTTGTTTTGTCTGTGTAGCACGCAAGAAACAATGCTTTTCACTGTATACTAATACATGTGACAATAATAAATCAAATCAAGAAAGCCCCACCAACACTGCTATTTTCTCAGAAGATGAAGGAAATTTGATATGTCCACTACGACTCTAACTTCTACAGATGCACCATAGAAAGCATTTTTTCTGGGTGCATCACAGCTTGGTATAGCTCCTGCTCTGCCCAAGACTGCAAGGAGCTACAAAGGTTTGTGAACAAAGCCCAGTCCATTACGCTAACCAGCCTCCCACCCATTGACACTGCCTACACTCCTGCTGCCTCAGAAAAGCAGCCAACATAATTAAGGACCCCATGCAGCCTGGACATATTCTTCCAACCTTCTTCCGTGGGAAAAAGATACAAAAGTCTGAGGACAAGTACCAACTGACTCAAGAACAGCTTCTTCCCTGCTGCTATCAGACTTTTGAAATGGACCTACCCCATATTAAGTTGATTTTTCCCTATGCCCTACTTACAACTGTAACACTACATTCTGCACCCTCTCCTTTCCTTCTCTATGAACGGTATGCTTTGTCTGTATAGCGTGCAAGAATCCCGGCCTTTTGGCTAAGATCAAGTGTAGTATCGACATGCTGTACTTGGCTGCAGTCATTAGGTTACATTTTAGCTTCATTTGAAGCAATTTTTAAAAGCGGCATCTCAGCCTTTTGGCTAGGATGCAAATGAGATCAAGCCTTGGAGGAGGAGCTATGCATACTCCAATCAGCTTGGATCATGGGTTAAGGGTGAAAGGAGAAAAGTTTTAAAGGGAATATTAGGGGGGGCTTCTTCACGCAGAGAGTAGTGGGAGTGTGGAATGAGCTGCCGGATAAAGTGGTAAATGCTTTATCATGCTTTTAACATTTAAGAAAAACTTGGACGGGTTCATGGATGAGAGAGGTGTGGAGGGATATGGTCCAAGTGCAGGTCAGTGGGACTAGGCAAAAAAATGGTTCGGCACAGACAAGAAGGGCCAAAAGGCCTGTTTCTGAGCTGTAATTTTCTATGGTTCTATGTAGAACAAGCCCAAGACAGGAGGTGAGAGCCCTGTCTTGTCAACTTGGATCGGGAATGTCTCAACTTGTTGAGACTCTGAATTGGACTTGATTTGATGGAATTGGAATAAAAAACAAAAAAAGAAACAATAAAGAACAAAGAACAATACAGCACAGGAACAGGTCCTTCGGCCCTCCAAGCCCGCGCCGCTCCCTGGTCCAAACTAGACCATTCTTTTGTATCCCTCCATTCCCACTCCGTTCATGTGGCTATCTAGATAAGTCTTAAACGTTCCCCGTGTGTCCGCCTCCACCACCTTGCCCGGCAGCGCATTCCAGGCCTCCACCACCCTCTGTGTAAAATATGTCCTTCTGATATCCGTGTTAAACCTCTCCCCCCCCCCCCTCACCTTGAACCTATGACCCCTCGTGAACGTCACCACCGACCTGGGAAAAAGTTTCCCACCGTTCACCCTATCTGTGCCTTTCATAATTTTATACACCTCTATTAGGTCACCCCTCATCCTCCGTCTTTCCAGTGAGAACAACCCCAGTTTACCCAATCTCTCCTCATACCTAAGCCCTTCCATACCAGGCAACATCCTGGTAAACCTCCTCTGCACTCTCTCCAAAGCCTCCACGTCCTTCTGGTAGTGTGGCGACCAGAACTGGGCGCAGTATTCCAAATGCGGCCGAACCAACGTTCTATACAACTGCAACATCAGACCCCAACTTTTATACTCTATGCCCCGTCCGATAAAGGCAAGCATGCCATATGCCTTCTTCACTAACTTCTCCACCTGTGACGTCGCCTTCAAGGATCTGTGGACTTGCACACCCAGGTCCCTCTGCGTATCTACACCCTTTATGGTTCTGCCATTTATCGTATAGCTCCCCCCTACGTTAGTTCTACCAAAATGCATCACTTCGCATTTATCTGCATTGAACTCCATCTGCCATTTCTTTGCCCAAATTTCCAGCCTATCTATAACCTTCTGTAGCCTCTGACAATGTTCCTCACTATCTGCAAGTCCAGCCATTTTTCTGTCGTCCGCAAACTTACTGATCACCCCAGTTACACCTTCTTCCAGATCGTTTACATAAATCACAAACAGCAGAGGTCCCAATACAGAGCCCTGCGGAACACCACAAGTCACAGGCATCTAGCCGGAAAAAGACCCTTCCACTACCACCCTCTGTCTTCTGTTACCAAGCCAGTTCTCCACCCATCTAGCCACCTCCCCCTTTATCCCATGAGATCCAACCTTTTGCACCAATCTACCATGAGGTACTTTGTCAAACGCTTTACTGAAGTCCATATAGACGATATCCACGGCCCTTCCCTCATCAACCATTCTAGTCACTTCTTCAAAAAACTCCACCAGGTTAGTGAGGCATGACCTCCCTCTCACAAAACCATGCTGACTATCATTAATGAGTTTATTCCTTTCTAAATACACATACATCCTATCTCTAAGAATCCTCTCCAGCAACTTCCCTACCACGGACGTCAAGCTCACCGACCTATAATTTCCCGGGTTATCCTTCCTACCCTTCTTAAATAACGGGACCACATTAGCTATCCTCCAATCCTCTGGGACCTCACCTGTGTCCAATGACGTGACAAAGATTTGCGTCAGAGGCCCAGCAATTTCACCTCTCGTCTCCTTGAGCAGCCTTGGATAGATTCCATCAGGCCCTGGGGATTCGTCAGTCTTTATATTCCCTGAAAAACCTAACACTTCCTCCCTTGTGATGGAGATTTTCTCTAATGGGTCAACACTCCGAGACACTCCCAGTCAACACTTTTCACTGTATACTAATACATGTGACAATGATAAATCAAATCATCAACACCCAGGACAAACGTAGCAAAACTTCACTATTTTTATACTCTATTCCCCTTGCTCTAAATGGCAACATTTTGCCTTCACTTGCTCTATCTGCATGAAATGATTCAAGACACACAGATCACTCTGTACCACAGCATTGTGTTGTCTCTTGTAAGGGAAATTGTATTAGATATTGTATGAGCTAGGTATGAAATTCAGATTCACAGGTTTTAGTAAAATGATATAGCAGATTTAGGTGAGTAGTGAGATGGGTATATAACCTAAAATAACTTCGTGTGACCTAATATAATCAAGTGTAGTCGATATAGTCAAAGTGGAGGAACTAGAGAAGTAATATAGCAATCACTAATTAAGGAAAGCAGACAATAGTCACTTAAGAAAACAAGGAAGACTGCTCGGTGGTTCAACTTAATAGTGGACCATAAATCAGCAGGGGGGATGTCTTTTCTTCTAAACACATTCGCCTTAGCCTACAAAACCACGATTATTATACAAACAGAAAAGTTCAGATAAGAGCAAGAGTTATAACCACCATGGTTTAAGAGACAACGAGATATAACAGGGAACGACCAAATGCAAAGAAAACAGATAAAGGGTCAACTAAAATTAATGGTGGCCAAAGAAAGATAGGGCTGTAGGGTAAGATAACAACCAAGGACAGGCTGTAAAAGGGAGAGGAGGATCTTGAAATATGAGGCTGAAATGTACATAAAAGACTGTAAGCCCAAGGGCTCTTTGGAGTGTTCCGGACGTTCCCGACTTTATCTCTTGTGCTGAGAAATAAAGTCTATTGCTTGGAAGATCGCTGCTCAGACTCTCTGTTTTAATTGATGTGAATAAATTGTCGTCCTGGGGAACCACGACAAAATTGGCGCTGCTTAGCAGGGTTGGTGAGAGATCGCCCAGAAAAGCATCTGGAAGGAGTGGCGGAGACGGTGGTCCAGCCGGAACCGAGAGGTCCCCAGCCGGCCTTCTGTCAACAAGGTAAGCAGACTTGCATGCATGTAAATCCTTGTTGTCAGAAAGGGGTTTTCTCGAGGCCCGGTGCGCCCGGCTCTCTGCTGGTCCTGGATCTCCCCAACCCAAAAAGATATCCTGCACAGGTAAAACCAAATTGTGTAAAAATTTTGAGAGACTGAGTCTGATCCGAAGAGCAGAATTTTTGCATGCAAAAGCGCGCTGCGAATACTGTATTGTCTGTGAATGGGTAAAAAGTGAGACGGGAAAAAGGCCGAAAGCTAAAGTAATGCAATGAGGTTAAGTCAAGCGGTTTGGAGCGGGTTTTTCAGGTCACGACTTGCCCAGAAGAGAGTAAGTGTGGGAAAACCTGCCAGTCCAAACCTACCCAGGACCTCGGGTAAGGGACGTCAACCGAGAGGGAGAGAGATCAGTGAGAGATCGCTCTCTGACCTAATACAGTAGTCAAAAGCACAGGAGTGGATTTTAAGCACAGGAAAGGGGAGTAGCAGCTAGAATAGAGGAAGTAAAAGACCAATTTGAACAAACTGGTCTGAGAAAACAGCGTGAAGGACAGAAATAAGAGAGAGAGTCGGAATATAGGTAGGGTAATAACTAACAACTTGAAAAATTACCCTGACAAAACTGCCTGGTGACAAGATTGAAAATAACTAATCTTTGAATAATAACAAAAACGGAAGCAACACTGGATTGGAAAAAGATTACACACATAATTAACTTAGAGGAGATAAAGAATGAGTGGCCGTATGTAAAATGGGAAAGAGTAGTCGATAGGAATTGGATAGACGAAATAAAATTGGAAACCCTAGAGAAATTAATAAAGGGATCTGACCGATACAGGATTCTTATACACATAGACGAGCAAGTGAAAACCTACTACCCTCTGGCCCGGGAGAGGAAGATAGTGCCGGGACAGGGGACTACGGGGAAGTGGATATCAGGACCCCGGTTAGAATTACAGATAGTGGCAAAAGAAATCCAAAGGAAAGGTAAACAGGGGACTGAGCATGGAAAAACAATACAGCAAGTAATAATCACTGTGATACCTAACTCTGACAGATTAAGTGACAAAAATTGCGACAGTGATCCAAAAAGACGAGTAATGGCGCACCAAGTTAAGACACCAGTGGAGATATTAGGGGATAAGTTCCCAGCCCTCAGGGGAGATATAGAACACGTCTCTAAAAAATGGGCCAAAAGAACAAATAAGACCAATACACAGTGGCCGGAGGAAGGCACATGGTCCATAGAGAGGTGTGAGGACCAGAAGGGAATGATAAAGAACTATAAAATTAAGGATAAATCGAGCAAAAGAAGGGAGAAGCGAGAAAAGGAGTTAGAGATATTAGCCCTATTCCAACAAGAAGGGAAAGAGAGAAGAGGGGTATGGAGGGGAGGTAGAATGCAGATGCCAGTACAACTTGAGGAAAAAGCAAAATTGGAAGATCCAAACGTAGCCCCACCCCCATACTTAGAGAAACAGAGCTTCACGGGACTGTACCCAGTTATATCAGGCAAAATGAATTTTGAGGGAGAATATGACATAAAACAGATGACGAAGGAGGAATGGGCACAAAAGGATGGAGGTGGAAGCACCCAGAGGAAAGTAGAATGGCGAGAGAGACGGAAGGAGAAACAGAAGAGAGTAGTGAAGACGAAGGGAGGCAATCAATGTTAGGGGTGCAAAGAAAATCAAGGCGGGAAAGGCACCCACCTGTAAAGTTTCCAGATGTGGATAGGAGAGGGAAAAGGGTATTCCCGGTGATTCTGAAGGGTGGCAGACCGCAGTATATCCCTTGGTCAGGTCAGGATTTGCCTAATTTAATTAATGAATTACCCAATATTTTGGATGGGGCTGGAAGGTGGATTGGACAGTTGGAGGCGGGAATGGTGGGAAAAAGGATGGCACTGGGCGACATCAAAGCTCTCCTGACAAAGGTGCTAGGAATGGACCAAATGGCGGAAGTAATGAGACGTGCTGGCATCCCGACCGCAGCTTATGACCCAGCGGTGGATGGGATACTAATGGACCAGTACCGCCAAGACATCTGGCAGGCACTGCGGGATATGTACCCCAATCGAATGGATGTAAAAACCCTAAAGGGAGAGCCACTGGGTGAGGAGGAGAATGCAGCTGTGTATGTGGAGAATCAATTAAAAAGGTGGAGAAGGGACACGGAGAGGGACATTCTAATAGACCCACTGACCAACTCCATGTTCCGGGCTGCAATCCTAGAGGGCTTGCCAGCCCCAGCTAAGACAAGGCTGGAGGAAGTGGTGGGCTTGGACTCAAAAAATTACCCAGAGTTTGTGGATTATGTTGCCCATGCAGTAGAGAGACATCGCAAAGATGAAAAGAATGCAGACAAACAGCTGAAGGAGGTACAACGTAAACTCCTTCAGGCACAGTTGGAGGAGATCAAAAGCAAGGATAAACTGAAGGCAAAAGAGGATCTCGCACCCAGAAAAATAGCACCAATGATGGTGGAGCAAAAGCCAGAGGAAATACCTGCACTAATCAAAGGGGGGAGCGGAGATGGAGGCCAGCCCGTCATAACCTATAACATTTCTGCCTTCCCACTGTCCATGAACCCAGGAGCCTATGGCCTAAATTATCAAAACCCATACGCCCTGCAAAGTCAGACTGACTGGAATAGAAATGGGAAAGGACAGGGAGGTGGTAGGCCACCCTATCAGAATCAGAGAGGACAGGGACAGGTTAATCATCAGACTCCGAGACAGGGACCACTGCCTGGCCCTTCAGGTGTGTGTTGGGGGTGCGGGGAGGCAGGGCACATAAAAAGGAATTGCCCGCGGAATTTCCCCAGACAGGGAGAAAACCAGCAGCAGACAGGCCAACAACTGATCCAAGGATCGCCAAACAGCATCCCAATGTTTCAGGGGCCGGTAAACCATCAGAATTCCCCATAGGGAGGCCCAGAGAACCCCGAAATGGTAGGACAGTACGTACAGATAACAGAAACTGCAGAGCAGGAACCTATAGTTAACGTTAGAGTAGGAGGGATCGAGGTCCCCATGATGATAGACACCGGCGCCACATGTTCGTGCATGCAAACGAAATATGCGGATCACTAACCATTGTCAAACCAGTTTGTAAAAACTGTGGGGTTCTCGGGGAAAGTAACATTAGCTCGAATGACGACGCCGGTGCCTGTTACCATTGGAAATAAGACAACCCATGTACCTATTTTAGTATGTGATAAAACTCCTTTAAATCTATTGGGAAGGGATGCAATCCTAGGTTTAGGACTGAAATTAGAATGCACTGAACAAGGAATTGATTTGATGGGAATGTATCCACTTGAAATACCAGGAAAGGAAGGGGTTAATGTATATTGGTTGGGAGATATAGAGGAACAAGTTAAAAAACAGATATGGGAAGTTTGGGGAAAGCTTATAAACACTTGGGTTCCACAAGCCAAATGGCCAAGAACAGAATTACACAGTACAATGATATTTGATGAAGGGCAGGAACCTGAGATACAGGAGAAATGGGAAAGGGAGGCAGGACGAGAACAGGAAATAAAGTCAGGAAGTATTTTAATCGGACTAGAGGGAGTAGCCCTCACCATTGTTAGGAATGAATGGGTTAACAAATGGTTCTCTGTATCTGGGGCGGAGCCACATGTCACATTGAAAGTGAATCCGGGATACAGATCAAAAGACCTAGGGCCAATGGTGTTGAGAGCACAAGATTTAGAATTTGTCCAGACAGACAATGTAGATATTTGGACGTCCAGCAATGGACAAATGACGAAAATAATTTTGGATGTTAAAATGCTTGGGAAACCGAAGCAGATAACAATAGGAGTGCAAATCGAGAAACAGGAACTGGAGTGGAGAGAGAGGTTAGAGCAGGATTTGAACTCCCTCCCGCAGGAGTTGTGGTCCAGACAGGACACGGATGTAGGGAGGGTCAAAAACGCTAATCCAGTTGAAGTCAGATTAAAGATAGGACGTCAGGGGCCGTATAGGCCGCAATACCCAATCAAGACAGAAGCAATTGAAGGAATTAGAGGGACAATTAAGGGATTGATAGAAGCAGGGGTATTAAAAGAAACCCGGAGCAGGTGTAATACACCGCTACTACCAGTGAAAAAGGCGGACGGAGAAAAATGGAGATTGGTGCATGACCTAAGGGCAATTAATGAGGTAGTGGAAGATATGCCAGCAGAGGTTCCAAACCCTTATACCTTGATGACAAATATACCACCTGAATGTAGATGGTTTACTGTAATAGACCTATGTTCGGCATTTTTTAGTGTACCACTAGCTCAAGAAAGTCAGTATCTCTTTGCATTTACGTACGAGGGGAAACAATACACATACAATAGGATGCCCCAAGGATTTAAACATTCCCCACATGTATTCAATCAGGTGTTGAGAGCAGATTTAGAAGGAATACAGTTGGAAGGAACACTAATACAATATGTGGATGATTTATTATTATGCACAGGAACACAAGAACAGTGCAGGAAGGATAGTTTAAAACTATTGAAAAGGCTAGCAGAAGGGGGTCATAAAGTATCAAGGAAAAAGCTGCAGCTGTGCCAGAAAAAGGTAGAATACTTGGGAAGAGAAATATCAGCAGGACAGAAGGAGATAGCTTCACAGCAAATAGAAGCAGTACTAAAAGTTCCGAAACCACGGACGGTGGGACAAATGATGACATTTTTGGGAATGACAGGATTCAGTTCAGAATGGGTGGAAAGCTATGCCGAAAAAACGCAGGCACTACGAAAGATAATGAAGGAGGCAGGGTGTGACGAATTAAAAGCCAAACTAAAATGGGATAAAGATGCTTCAGACGCATTTGAAAACGTGAAAAGAGAAATGGCACAGGCACCAGCATTGGCTTTACCGACCTATGACAAGCCCTTTGACTTATTTGTGAGTAACAGAGAAGCCGGATTTGCTACAGCAATGTTAATGCAGGAAAATTGCAAGGGTAGACGAAGGCAGGCTGTAGCATATTACAGTACCAAGCTAGACGACGTAGCGATGGGATACCCTCCGTGCTATCAAGGTCTGGCAGCAGCTTGGTGGGCGTACGAAAAGGCAGCCACGGTCACAATGGGATATCCGATAAACATACATGTATACCATAAGGTAGCTGAATTGATTGAGCAGGGAAAATTTGTGCTGACACCTGCTAGGATCCATCATTATCGAATGCTAACCACATTTCCAGATATCACGATAATAAAGTGCAACAGAGTAAATCCAGCTGATTACATGCCATTACCTCATGAGGGAGAAGAACATGAATGCTTAAGAGAAGCAAAAACATTTATGAAACTGAGGAAAGATTTAAGAGCAGAGGGACTAGTGACAGAAGGGAAAAGGATACTGTATGTAGATGGCTCATGTTACAGGGATCACTTAGGAAACCACGCAGGCTATGCCATAGTTGAACAGAAAGGGGAAACACTTGAAGTCATAGAAGCAGAGAAATGTGAACAGCCCTGTTCAGCCCAACTGGCAGAACTTAAAGCATTGACCAGAGCATGTGAGCTAGCAAACGGGGAAGCATTGGAAATTTATACTGATTCGGCCTATGCCCACGGGGTCTGCCATCTGTTTGGGGCAATATGGAAGCAAAGGGGATTTATGAAAAGCAGAGGAGGACCAATACAACACGAAGGTCAAATCAGGGCTTTAATAAGGGCCATGATGGGTCCAAGGGAATTAGCCATAATTAAGTGTCAGGCGCATAAAAAGGGAGCAGACAGCATCACACAGGGAAACACCAAAGCCGACAAGGCAGCTAAAGAAGCGTCAGGATGCATTGAGGCTACGATAGCCCCAGTAGAAATAGCAAGGCCGCACCCAGGGCCAGGTACGGGGGATATCGAACCTCATATCACATTAGAAGATGTAGCACAATTACAGGAGGAAACCTCTGTAGCTGAAAAGACAATGTGGAAAGATAGAGGAGCACTACAGGGACAACAGGACAGGATATGGAGAAATGGGGAGGGATTGGTCATAGCACCCACATCATTACTAACCGTACTAATTAGCGAAGCGCATGGAGTGGACCACTGTGCAAGAGGAGAAGTGGCTAGAAAGATCAAGAAGGAAGGATTCTGGTCACCATACCTGCAAAACTCGATTGACTACATACTAAGTCAGTGTGAGGTGTGTGCTCAGAATAACATCAGGAAGGGCATTACTGCCCCAATAGGGCATATACCCATTCCTGAAGGACCATTTAAACATCTATGCATGGACTATGTGGATATGGGAAAGGTGGTAAGAGGGAAAAGATACATGTTAGTGATTATTGATAGATTCAGCAGATGGATAGAAGCAACGCCATCCAAAGATCAAGGATCTGGAACGGTGATTAACTTCCTGTCAAAAGAAATTATCCCAAGATTTGGCATACCCACGCAATTAAGTTCAGACAATGGATCTGCTTTTATAGGAAGGGCACTGAGAGAGACACTCTCGGCACTCCGAATAAAGCAGAAGTTTGGATGCGTATATCACCCTCAATCCCAAGGAATGGTGGAGAGAGCAAACGGGACCCTTAAGGCTAAAATAAGCAAAATTTGCAATGAAACAGGGAAAAACTGGATAGATGCTCTGCCATTGGCTCTAATGCAGTACAGGAGTCAGGAAAACAGAATCACACATTTGAGCCCACATGAAATGATGACAGGAAGAGTAATGCCGGTACCTAAGATCAGGGGATCAGGAGGTCCTACGCTAGAATGTTTAGATCAAAGCACAAAAGAATATATACAACAATTAACTGTTATACATAGAACTATATCTGAACAGGAAAAAGCCAAGGAGGAGGAGAATCCGGTAACAGAACATCAGATCAAGCCTGGAGATCGAGTATACATCAGAAAGTTCCGGAGACGTTGGAACGAACCGAGACGAGAAGGACCGTTTGAAGTCACCAAAGTGTCTCCCACGGCGTTGCAAGTAGAAGGCAGTACACTGTGGTATCACTTGAACCATTGTACCAGAACAGTACCAGGGGTAGGGGAGAGAAGGGAAATTGAAGAAGTACACAGAGTGGATAGAGGTGATAGCGAGGAAGAGATAGAAATACACGGGGAGAATCGTGGGGAGGAGGAACAGAGCCAAGGAAGAACAAAAAGAATAGAGGATGATGAAAGTAGTTCTGTACATGAGCTGGCTGATGATACAAATGCCCAGCCTGAGCCTATTAGTCAAGGTGCCGAGGGAGGTGAGGACAGGGAAGGGGCCCCATTCCCCACCTGGGAGTTGGAAACTATTTCCCTTAGGAACTTCCGTGACCCATAGAAAAGGAGAATGGGATACAGAAGACATAAGGGTGCAGAATCAGGAAGATAGAGTATTAAGACAAACAAGACGTAAACGATTTGTGAGCACAAATACTATTTGGGAGAAAGCGCAGAAAAACAAATGGTGGAAATGGGCTGAGTATACAGGTCAGAAAAACAGTGATGGGAAAGAGTGTGTAGTATGTGCATCAGAGAAACCTAACACCCAAGTAACTGATATACCATGGGGATCAGGAGACTGTAGAACCAGGAAACAAAGCTGGAGAAAGGAAAATTGCCGTCCATATACCACATATATACGGTATCATATGATAGGGAATCGGAACTACTCGTATGAGAAGATAGACTGTTCCGGATCCGCATGTGATAACCTTTGTAAAGGTGAGCCGCCGTTGTGTCAATACCACTGCATCCTGTTTGCTGGGGTAAAAAAGGGCATCTACAACTTGACCCACAGATGTCCAAAGTGGCCAAAAACGGCAGTGGACGCGGTCCCAAAGGAATGGAGTGTAGAGCCTAACTTACAAATCCAAGATTGCTATTGGAGGGAAAGTAGCACAGGAAGTAGTGTGGGAAATTACACAGGAGAGTGTGAAAGGATTTGGAATATAACCGATGTTCTTAATCTGATCCTCTCAGGAGGGGGATGGGCACCCCCTCCTTATGTGTTAGACTATCAAGAAAATCAACTGGCCGATCTCTGGTGGCTTTGTGGCCCGGAGAAAGGGCTATTGGCAAAATTACCACAGAATTGGAAAGGACTATGTGCTCGAGTTATGCTTGCCCAGAGCACTGTGATACTACCGGTGGAAAAAGAAATTAAATCACAAAGAATTAAGAGGGCATATACCCCTGACCCTACGATAAAATTGGACGCAATCGGACAGCCCCGCGGCATCCCGAATGAGTTCAAAGCTAGGAACGAAATAGCTGCAGGGTTTGAATCCCTCTTTGTTTGGATCACACCCAGCAAGAATACTGAGTGGATCAATTACATCTATTATAATCAGCAGAGGTTTATTAATTATACGAATGATGCCCTGGAGGCCTTAGGAGAGCAGTTGGATGTGACCAGCAAAATGGCGTGGCAAAATCGACAGGCGTTAGATTGGCTCCTGGCAGAGAAAGGAGGAGTGTGTGTTATGTTTGGGGATCAGTGCTGCACATTTATCCCTAATAACACTAATCCAGAGGGGTCATTTACACAAGCCATGAATAAGTTAAGAAATCTTAAGAAAGAAGTGAAAGAAAATGCTGGGTTTGGGCATGAGGTATGGAGTTGGCTGGACAGAATATTAGGAAGATGGGGGGCGTGGTTTGCCAAAGCTGGAGCTGTAGCAATCGCAACAATAATCATTCTGGGATTGATATTTTGTTGTTTTTTACCCGCCCTGAGATCCTTCCTTACCAGAATGGCAGCGCGGCAGATGGTGACGCGGGTGCTAAGCAGCTCACGCTCAAGAGAAAAAACAGAGGAATGGGAAAATCTTGAGCCGCCCCCGCTGAGTGGATTCACAATGACCTTGGTCGAAGTTGAAACTCGTCACTCTGTAAAATAACTACAATAGTGGAAGATCACCTTGTGGAAACAACAGCACTTTGCTGAAGTCCGCACGAAACCAGGAGAACTTAGTCTGTACACAGGAATCAGTCTTTTTCCCTTCCCTAGACAAGAGTGGGAAGGTTTTTGGCTGATGACTGTCAGGGGCAGGCAATCTGGAGGAGCAACCCAAAAATCAGAACCAGGATAGACAAATTATGATAAAGTTAGAATAGGGACACTGATCCCTGACCAAAATAGTCGGCTCCTCCACATCGCCTGGGAAAAGTGATTAAAATAAAATACAAATGGGATTGAGCAAGGGGATTATTTGAACTTGATAATTGGGATGAGGCTAGGGAAGCCTCAAAGGGGGGATTGTAAGGGAAATTGTATTAGATATTGTATGAGCTAGGTATGAAATTCAGATTCACAGGTTTTAGTAAAATGATATAGCAGATTTAGGTGAGTAGTGAGATGGGTATATAACCTAAAATAACTTCGTGTGACCTAATATAATCAAGTGTAGTCGATATAGTCAAAGTGGAGGAACTAGAGAAGTAATATAGCAATCACTAATTAAGGAAAGCAGACAATAGTCACTTAAGAAAACAAGGAAGACTGCTCGGTGGTTCAACTTAATAGTGGACCATAAATCAGCAGGGGGGATGTCTTTTCTTCTAAACACATTCGCCTTAGCCTACAAAACCACGATTATTATACAAACAGAAAAGTTCAGATAAGAGCAAGAGTTATAACCACCATGGTTTAAGAGACAACGAGATATAACAGGGAACGACCAAATGCAAAGAAAACAGATAAAGGGTCAACTAAAATTAATGGTGGCCAAAGAAAGATAGGGCTGTAGGGTAAGATAACAACCAAGGACAGGCTGTAAAAGGGAGAGGAGGATCTTGAAATATGAGGCTGAAATGTACATAAAAGACTGTAAGCCCAAGGGCTCTTTGGAGTGTTCCGGACGTTCCCGACTTTATCTCTTGTGCTGAGAAATAAAGTCTATTGCTTGGAAGATCGCTGCTCAGACTCTCTGTTTTAATTGATGTGAATAAATTGTCGTCCTGGGGAACCACGACACTCTCCCTCATTTTAAATACTTTTTCTCATCTTCCTGGTAAAGTGGACAAGTTCACATTTTCCCACACTCTACTCCCATCTGTCAATGGGCAGCATGGTGGCATAGCGGTTAGCACTGTTGTCTCACAACATCAGGAACACGAGTTCAATTTTGGTCTCAGGTCACTTTCCATGTGGAGTTTGCACATTCTCTTCTTGTCTGCGTGGGTTTCCTCTGGGTGCTCCGGTTTCCTCCCATACTCCAAAGATGTGCAGGTTAGGTTGATTGGCCATGTCAAATTGCCCCTTAATGTCAAGGGGACTAGCAGTGCAAATATGTGGGGTTGTGGATAGGGCTTGGGTGGGATTGTTGTCTGTGCAGGCTCGATAGACCAAATTGCGTCCTTCTGCAATGTAGGGATTCTCGGATTCTAATTCTTTTGCCCATCCACTTAAGTTATGTCTCTCTGCAGATTCCTGATGTCTTTGTCACAACCTACTGCCCTCCTCATCTTGGTGGCATCAGCCAATTTAGTGATCATTCATTCGATCCCCCATCATTGATATAAATTGTAAATAGTTGAGGTCCCAGCATAGATCTCTGTGGCATTCCACTGGTTACAGTTTGCCAGCCTAAAGATGACTCATTTACCCCTGCTTTATGTTTTCTGTCAGCCAATTAATCCTCTACCCATTACCCCCTAGAACGGGAGCTCTTCTTTTGTGAAGTTAACTTTGTTACAGCACCTTATCAAATGCCTTCTGGAAATCCAAGTACACTACAGGTTCCAGAGTTTTGATAATGTTCTGGTGAAATTGCATTCCTTCCAAGGCCAATATTTCCAGAAGTGAATGCCCAGAATGAAATGAAACACTTTAGATGTGGTCTCAATAAGGATTTGAATAGCTTGCCATACTTTCTTCCCTTCATATTCTCAGGTACTGGAATTACATATTCATGCGGTATGGGCAGTTGCGCCTCCTCAATTGCTTTTGAGAAGGTGGCAAAGCCACCTCTTGGATTGCAGCAAAGAGTGCAATCATGAAGGCAGTTCTAGAATGATGAGACAATCACATTGAGGGAATAGCAATCTCGTCCCAACTCAGGATGGTGCAAGATATAGCTCCTGCTCTGCCCAAGACCACAAGAAACTACAAAAGGTCATAAATGTAGCCCATTCGATCACGCAAACCAGTCTCCCATCCACTGACTCTGTCTACACTTCCCACAACCTTCGCAAAACAGCCAGTATTATTAAAGACCCCACGCACATTCTCTCTTCCACATTCTTCCGTCGGGAAAAAGATACAAAAGTCTGAGGTCATGTACCAACCGACTCAAGAACATCTTCTTCCCTGCTGCTGTCAGACTTTTGAATGGACTTACCTTGCATTAAGTTGATCTTTCTCTACACCCTAGCTATGACTGTAACACTATATTTTGCACTCTCTCCTTCTCTATGTACGGTATGCTTTGTCTGTATAGCATACAAGAAACAATACTTTTCATTGTACACTAATACATGTGACAATAATAAATCAAAATCAGATAAATGCAAAATACCGCGGATGCTGGAATCCAAAACAGAAACAGAAAATGCTGGAAAATCCCAGCAGGTCTGACAGCATCTGTGGAGAGAGAATAGAGCCAATGTTTGGAGCCTGGATGACCCTTCATCAGAGCGATGGTGCGAGGCCTGGGCAGGGTGGTTGGGTTTGCTATTCCGATGCTTCTACAGCCCTTACCCTGCGAGGGTCACGCTTGTCCAACAGGCAGCCCATGGGCCAAACCCAGCATTCCTACCCAGCCAGGGAGCAGGACCACTGCAATATCTAGTGCCTTCAGCCATTTCTTGATATTACATGGAGATAATTAAATTTACTGAAGATGTGTTTTTGGGGACTGCTGGAAGAGGTGGAGATGGATCATCCTTTCAGCACTTCTGCTGAAAATAGTTTCAAATGCTTCATCTTTGTCTTTTGCATTAATATACTGGGCTCCCCGATCATGGAGGATGAGGATGTGAAACCTTCTCCTCCAGCAAGTTGTTTAACTATCCGTCACCCTTCATGGCTGGATGTGGCAGGAATGAGATCTGATCTGGTGGTTGTGGGACTGCTTAACTCAGTGGGTAGTTGCTTTCCCTGTTTGGCACACAAGCAGTCCTGGTGTTATATGTTCACCATGATGACACCTAATTTTTTTTTTTAAAGGTACACCTGGTGCTGCTCCTGGAATGCCACACTTCATTGAAACAGGGTTGATCCCGTGGCTTGGTGGTAATGCTAGAATTACGAATATGTCAGGCCTTAAGTGGAGATGGTGGCATAGTGGTAATATTACTGAACTAGTAATGCAGGGCCTATTGACCTGGCAAACCTCTCCTTACTAAATCTGGCGGCTTGTGCCAAAAATTGGCAGAGCTGTCACACAGTCGCGTCAAGCAACAGCCTGACATAGTCATACTGATGAAATCAGACCCTACAGATAATTTTGCAGACACCACCATCACTATACTTGGTATGTCCTGTCTTTCCAACAGAGAGACACCAAAGCAGCAGTAGGACAGTGGTATACAGTCAGGAGGGAGTTGCCCTGGGAATTCACAACATCAACTCCCAGATCTTATGAAGTCTCATGGTGTCAGGTTGAAGATTGGCAAGGGAACCTCCTGCTGATTACCACCTGCTGTCCTCCCTCAGCTAATGAATCAATACACATCTACATTGAATACCACTTGGAGGAAACTTAGAGGGGCCAATTTTACTGTCCTGCCCACCACGGGAATCGGAGCAGGCGAGGGGCGGACCATGGAAAGATCCATTGATCTCAAGTGGGATTTTCCTGTTTCAGTTCAAACAAGGCCAGAACATCTTGCCCAGAGGGTGGCAAGGGCGCAGAATATATTCTGACTATGGAACTTCAATGTCCATCACCCGGAATGGCTTGGTAGCAGTTCTGGTGACCAAGCCTTAAAGGACACACCTGCTAGACTGAGTCTGTGGCAAGTGGTGAAAGTACCAATAAAAGGGGAAAAAACACTGCTTAAGCTTCTCCTCACCCATCTACCTCTCGTAGATGCATCTGCCCATGACAGTATTGATAGGTGTGCCAACTGCACAGTTCTCGTGGAGATGAAATCTGACCTTCACTTTGAGGATAACTCCCATTGTGTCTATGGTACTACCACCATGTTAAATGGGATAGATTTTGATAAGATCTAGCAACTTAGACTGGGCATCTATGAGATACAGTGCACACGCTTCTTGGGAATTGATGGAGCTGCACTCATCCAGGCAAATGGAGAATACTGCATCAGCGCCAAGGACCCAGGTTCGATTCCAACTTTGTACAAACTCCACACAGATAGTGAACCATTCTCCGAGTGCCTGCCTGGGTTTCCTCCGGCTGTTCCAGTTTCCTCCCACAGTCCGAAGATGTATAGGTTCGGTGGATTGGCCATGCTAAAATTTCATTACCAGGGTAATGTTGCACCCCAGCCCCACAGTGCCTGCAGGTTGCAGAACACCTGAAGCATACCAGCAAACACTGCCACACAGCCATGAATGTAGATGCGGTAGAAGACAAGACAGGCAATTTGGATATTCCGTACAATCACCATCTGCCTGGACATGTTAATGGACAACTTGACCAGGCCTAGAATGACTGCTCACCCATTCCAGCTGCCCCACCCCCTCCCTATGCACAGAGTGGCCACAGTCCTTACACAGTTGCTCCAATTAAGTTTCTGGTCTATGATAGCTCCAAGGATGTTGATAGTGGGAGGTTCAGCAAAGGTGTTTGAATGTCAAGGGGTGATGTTGGAGATTTCCTGAATGCTGTCTAATGTATTTCTGCTGAAGTTTAACTAATATCTTGTATGAGTTCAGCATAACGTTCTTGCTCTTGTACTCTATATCCCAAAACCCAGCTTACTTTATGTTTTATTAATTGCTCGCTCCACCTGTTCAGCAACCTTCAATACCCCAAGGTTCCACTGTTCCTGCACCCCTTTAAAGAATTGTTAGTGGAGATTTCCTCCCCATCAGCTGAAGCTGCTGGTTTCCAACATAACATGGGTCTCCCCTTGCAGTGGGCAAAACACCTGTGATAGTAGAATGTGGGGTGATGCCCCAAAAGTGACCAAGAATGAGGAGGATAGGCAGCGAGAAAGTCACCAGCTGAATTTTACATGCCTCTGATCTACCAGCAAGGAGCATAAAATCCACTCCTGTGTTCCAAGTCACTGCTTCGGAAAGGAACGTTATGCAATGAACAATTGTGCTATTAAGATGAAGCACTATCTCCTTAAGATCACAGTATCTAATCGTTATCTGTGGAAACACACTCCCAGATCAAAAGGAAATGGTTTGGAATTGTAGAGATTGGAAAGTTCATGTCCCTTTTAGCACTCAATTTAAATTGGCTTGCTTTCTTTTTAAAACAAATCGAAAAGTTGGTTAGCTTGTAAAGCAGGATGCAGTATCTGGATTGTGACACATCATTTGCAAATACAATTATATATAATTCATAACACACACACCTAAAAAGTAATTAAAAGTTACATCACTGAACTGAACTCCCCTAAAGACAAGCACAGAGATCTTGTTAAAAGTAAACTGAAAAAGGACATTGACAGATGGCCCAGTAAACTAGAAGCATGATCATTCAGTTTTGTTGAGATCATGGGATATTCACACATGGGATAGAACATTGCAATTTGGAAAGTTTCAGAAATACTTGTTCTGGAACATTTTCGATTCCATCGGAGACAGGTGGGGAATATCTGTAATGGGTAAACCAACTGCACATGATCAGTTGCAAAAAAAAAGGAGACTCAACAGGTACAATATCCCTGTCAGACTACAGGTCTAGCAGGAATCCTGATCAACTTCCACAGAAACCTAACAAACCTCAGATATGCTGCTGCCTTTTAATACACATCTCTCACTCACTCCATCCACAATCAATCAATCAATACTTGTGCACAAAAGTTCCAGCACCAAAAACATTTCCAAAGACACCATAATCAATGACAACTTTTGCTTTACATCAATTATTTTTTATTAAACACAAGGTGTGCCCATAAGTAGCACCACACACAAGAGCAGGATCTTAGTTTCTGTTTCTATTTTCCACAACATTCCCATTGCCTGGGGCACACACAATCCAAACAACAACAATCTATAAAAATAAATAAAAACATCATCAAGTTGAATCGTTTGCTTTGGAAATACGTAGGCACAATTACTTGAGTCCAAGTGACAGCAAGATGAATCCAAAGACAGCTTGGTACCTTTTTCGAAGGGCTGAATTTGCCTACTTCTGCTCCTAATGCCCATGTTTTTTTCCCCCAAAAACAACAGGCTATGGAATAAAACATCATCTGTGAATGCATAAGACATGGAGACATAGGCATGTCGAGATCTGCTTTCTGTCACAGTGAACACGTAGAATAAAACAATCACCTACCCCCTGTCTGCACTCACTCGGATCTTGACAGAACGCAGGAACAACCAGCTGCCAGTGCCCGGCGTCACGTGTCCTTAAAGGGCTACAAGGCGTGGCGCGGTGGCCGCTGGGACCTGTAGTCCCGCGCCGGGCGGCGGCACGGAGACTGCGCGGCGGCAGGAACTACAACATCCAGGATGCAGCGCGGGGAAACAAGGCTACTCCTGCGGGTGGGGTGTCAGGCAGGGAAATCAGTGATACATTTGTATTTGGCACTGTGTGTGATTTAGTACACACAAATCAAGCATTTTTTTTCTCCTAGGGGACAATTCCGAGTAATTTATACAGCCGGTCATATATGATACATGTTTTTTTTATTGTTTCAATATGAATATTATGTTTGCTCAATTACTGTGTTCTCAGAAAGAACCAGAAGCCTCACTGTTTACAGGTGACATGAGTCTCATTGACAAGCATCCTCTGATCATGTTCACTGTAATAAAATTGTTGAATTGGTTCATTCATAATTGCATCAATCATGGCTGTTCTAACATAATATGGTTGCAGGCTCTAAGTGTCAAACAACCCTTTTCAGTGGAAGCGTGACATTCCTCTCATATTTCTCCCTTTAAAGAGGTACCGTCTTCACTGGTGTTTGACAAATAATTGTTTTGCCTTTTTTTTTTAACCAAAACATATCTCATCAGAATGTGCAAATCATCTCTGCGGGCGTCTTTGCAGTCAATGCGGGAGACAGTGTTCACTCCATAGTCACAGCTCTAGTGAAATGTCACATTCAGATAGACGAAAAAGACAACATAAAGCCAGATCAAAGTGAGCTGGTCAAAGGAAGAGGGCTTCAAAAGTCTTATCCATCTGGTTATTCTGCATGTGTAAACCTCTATGTGTTGGCAGGGTATTTAATTACAGAAGCACTGAAATTAAACCTGATTAAATGAACCACTTATCTGCGCTTTCAACAGGGATCAATGACTAATGATCAAAAGTAGGATCTGATTAATTCCACCTTTGATAGTCCAATGAAGATGTGGTTGAATTGCACCAAGTTTACTGCCATGCTGGTTGGGATCAACTATTTAGCACATGCTGGGAACTGAACTTATAAATTTTTACTCCATTCTTATAAGAACATAAGAACATAAGAAATAGGAGCAGGAGTAGGCCATCTAGCCCCTCGAGCCTGCCCCGCCATTCAATAAGATCATGGCTGATCTGACGTGGATCAGTACCACTTACCCGCCTGATCCCCATAACCCTTAATTCCCTTACCGATCAGGAATCCATCCATCCGCGCTTTAAACATATTCAGCGAGGTAGCCTCCACCACCTCAGTGGGCAGAGAATTCCAGAGATTCACCACCCTCTGGGAGAAGAAGTTCCTCCTCAACTCTGTCTTAAACCGACCCCCCTTTATTTTGAGGCTGTGTCCTCTCGTTTTAACTTCCTTACTAAGTGGAAAGAATCTCTCCGCCTCCACCCTATCCAGCCCCCGCATTATCTTATAAGTCTCCATAAGATCCCCCCTCATCCTTCTAAACTCCAACGAGTACAAACCCAATCTCCTCAGCCTCTCCTCATAATCCAAACCCCTCATCTCCGGTATCAACCTGGTGAACCTTCTCTGCACTCCCTCCAATGCCAATATAAGGGGACCAATACTGCACACAGTATTCCAGCTGCGGCCTCACCAATGCCCTGTACAGGTGCATCAAGACATCCCTGCTTTTATATTCTATCCCCCTCGCGATATAGGCCAACATCCCATTTGCCTTTTTGATCACCTGTTGTACCTGCAGACTGGGCTTTTGCGTCTCATGCACAAGGACCCCCAGGTCCCTTTGCACGGTAGCATGTTTTAATTTGTTTCCATTGAGATAGTAATCCCATTTGTTATTATTTCCTCCAAAGTGTATAACCTCGCATTTATCAACGTTATACTCCATTTGCCATATCCTCGCCCACTCACTCAGCCTGTCCAAATCTCTCTGCAGATCTTCTCCGTCCTCCACACGATTCACTTTTCCACTTATCTTTGTGTCATCTGCAAACTTCGTTACCCTACACTCCGTCCCCTCCTCCAGATCATCTATATAAATGGTAAACAGTTGCGGCCCGAGTACCGATCCCTGCGGCACGCCACTAGTTACCTTCCTCCAACCGGAAAAACACCCATTTATTCCGACTCTTTGCTTCCTGTCGGATAGCCAGTCCCCAATCCACTTTAACACACTACCCCCAACTCCGTGTGCCCTAATCTTCTTCAGCAGCCTTTAATGGGGCACCTTATCAAACGCCTTTTGGAAATCCAAAAACACCGCATCCACCGGTTCTCCTCCATCAACCGCCCTAGTCACATCTTCATAAAAATCCAACATGTTCGTCAAGCACGACTTTCCCCTCATGAATCCATGCTGCGTCTGATTGATCGAACCATTTCTATCCAGATGCCCTGCTATCTCCTCTTTAATAATGGATTCCAGCATTTTCCCTACTACAGACGTTAAGCTGACCGGCCTATAGTTACCCGCCTTTTGTCTCCTTCCTTTTTTAAACAGTGGCGTAACATTAGCCGTTTTCCAATCAACCGGCACTACCCCAGAATGCAACGAGTTTTGATAAATAATCACTAACGCATCCACTATTACCTCTGACATTTCTTTCAATACCCTGGGATGCATTCCATCCGGACCCGGGGACTTGTCCACCTTCAGTCCCATTAGTCTACCCAGCACTGCCTCTCTGGTAACATTAATTATATTAAGTATTTCTCCTGCTGCCAACCCTCTATCGTTAATATTTGGCAAACTATTTGTGTCCTCCACCGTGAAGACCGACACAAAAAACTTATTTAAAGACTCAGCCATATCCTCATTTCCCACTATTAACTCTCCCCTCTCGTCCTCCAAGGGTCCAACATTCACTCTAGCCACTCTATTCCTTTTTATATATTTATAAAAACTTTTACTATCATTTTTTATATTAATTGCTAGCCTAGCTTCATAGTCTATCCTTCCTTTCTTTATCGCTTTCTTAGTCTCTCTTTGTTGTTTCTTAAATTTTTCCCAATCACTTGTTTCTCCACTATTTTTGGCCACTCTGTACGCAGCTGTTTTTATTTTAATACTCTCCTTTATTTCCTTCGTTATCCACGCCTGGTTCTCCCTTTTCTTACAATCCTTGTTTTTTGCTGGAATATATTTTTGCTGAGAACTGAAAAGGATCTCCTTAAAAATCCTCCACTGTTCCTCAGCTATCCTACCTGCCAGCCTGCTCTCCCAGTCTACCTTAGCCAATTCATCCCTCATCCGATCATATTTCCCTCTGTTCAAACAGAGGACACTGGTTTGAGACCAAACTTTCTCCTCTTCCATCTGAATCAGAAATTCGACCATATTGTGGTCACTAGACCCAAGAGGGTCCTTCACAATAAGATCCTTAATTCTACCTACCTCGTTACACAATACCAGATCCAAAATAGCTCGTTCCCTCGTCGGTTCCGTAACATGCTGTTCAAGGAAACTATCCCGACAGCATTCTAAGAACTCTTCCTCCATTCCACCCTTACCGACTTCAGTCTGCCAGTCAATGTGCATGTTGAAGTCCCCCATGATTATTGCCGTTCCGTTTTTACACGCATCCCTTATCTGCTTGTTTATAGCCCTCCCTACCTCAACATTATTATTTGGGGGCCTATATACCACACCTACTAGTGTCTTTCTCCCTCTACTATTCCTCATCTCTACCCATAATGATTCCACGTTTTGTTCCTCAGAGCCTATGTCATCCCTCAGTACTACCCTGATATTATCTCTTATTAATAGCGCGACCCCACCACCTTTTCCTTCCTGTCTATTCTTCCTAAACGCCTGATACCCCTGGATATTCATCTCCCAGTCCTGGTCACCTTTCAGCCACGTTTCTGTAATGGCCACTAGATCGTACCCACTTGTGCTGATTTGCACCATCAACTCATTTACCTTGTTCCGAATGCTTCGTGCATTCAGGCAAAGTGTCCTTATTCCAGCTTTTATCTGGACCCGCTTTGATGAGTCGCGAACACCGTCTCCCTCTACTCCCTTACCTAAATTACCGCCTTCATTCACTTGCACCCTCTCCTCTACCATTAATTTTGTAATTCCCCTTACCCCTGCATCCTCCCCCCCATCAATTAGTTCCTTGATCCTAGTCAACTCTTCTAGCTCCCCTCCCCCCAACCTATCCAGTTTAAATTCTCCCCAGTAGCCTTAGCCAACCTACCGGCCAGGATATTGGTCCCCGTGTGATTCAAGTTCCACCCGTTTTTTGTATACAGATCACCCCTGCCCCTATGGACTGGCAAACTCAAATCCATTCCTTGCTTGCTCCAAAATCCAAATTCAAAATTCAAATTGAATCCAATTCAAGGTCCCAACAAGGGAGACAAATAAGGTGACAAAATGGGGCACTGCACTCGATCTTGGGCTTGATCTAACGTTTGATCTTAGCCAAAAGGCTGAGAAGCAATAAGGTAAAGTCGCCATAATCCCGGGTGACCATAGACTGCTCTTCTCTTTGAGGGGGAGTGTTGATTGGTAGTGATTTAACCTGAGGATCACCACACCTCAGGCAAGGGGAAAGGTTGAGAAGGTCAGCCTTCATGACTAAACTCAGCTCAAAGGGAATTGAACCCATGCATTGCTAGTATTCCACATCACTAATCAGCTGTCCAGCCAACTGAGATAAATTGACCCAACCAAAAGTTATCATTTTTGTATTGTCTCAGTGATGCTTTTGCTACTGAACCATGAGTGAGCTATTGGGGTCATTCCTAAGGGCACAATCATCCCTGCCCTTTTGTACATCACTGAGGGCCCAGGTCCGGGTCCCATGCGCAGCATTATGAGCCATAGCTAACAGGGGAACCAACACATTTTTGGTGGTGATGGTGGAAGAGCTGGAGTTTGAAGGGATCCTTGCAGAAGAGGACTTGTGTTTGCTTCAAGCACATGGGAAAGGCAATTGGAAACCGCCTTGTATTTTTCTTCATCATCATATATGCTCAGTGTTCACCGGAGTTTAAAATGAGTGGCTCTTACAAGCAACTGAAGGGGAAAATGCAAGACAGTAAGGAGTGAAAAAAAATGAGTGGATTGGCCATGCTAAATTGCCCCTTGGTGTCCAAAGATGTGTAGGTTGTTACGTGGATTGGCCATGGTAAATGCGCGAGGTTACCAGGATAGGGTTGTAGGGTGGGCCCAGTTAAGATGTTCTTTCAAGAGCTAAATAGCCTCCTTCTGCACTGTCGGGTTTCTAAGGAAAGGACCTGCTCTTGGGTAGATCACCACCACTATGAAGAGTGGAGCAGCAATGTTGAGACTTGAAATTTCAGAAACCTTTGGGGTCTGGGTGAAATAATGACTGGATTGATAGTTCTGTTGTTATTTACTTCTTTATTGTTTCTAAAATATTAGGTTGTATTATAAGGTAGCACATTAAATATGTTATAAAAAATACTGCAAAATTTACTGTTTACAAGTTTCCCTCAAATTCCCTCCCTATAAAGCACGGAACAGACTGACTTAGACATATGTTGCCATTCCACCACCAGTGCAGGACCAAACCTCTGCACTTCCTACCAACCACCATTAAGAAAGAAACTTCGCAGAAGGACTGCAGTGGTTCAAGAAGTTGGTTCAAGATCACTTCCTCAGGATATCTGCAGATAGGCTGCATCAACCACATCCCATAAACAAATTTGGTAAGTTGTCTTATGAGGATAGGTTGGACAGGCTAGGCTTGTACCCGCTGGCATTTAGAAGAATAAATGGCAACTTGATTGAAACATATTCTGAAGGGCCTTACAAGAGTGTAACACTACATTCTGCACTCTCTCATTTCTCTCTCTATGAACATATTGCACTTTGGAAGGACAAACCAAAGTAGAACGTACAGGGTAAATGGTAGGACTCTGAAGAGTGCAGTTGAACAGAGGGATCTGGGAATACAGGTACAAAATTCCCTAAAAGTGACGTCACAGGTGGATAGGGTCGTAAAGAGTGCCTTTGGTACATTGGCCTTTATAAATCGGAGTATCGAGTATAAAAGTTGGAGTGTTATGGTAAGGTTATATAAGGCATTGATGAGGCCGAATTTGGAGTATTGTGTACAGTTTTGGTCACCTAGTTACAGGAAGGATGTAAATAAGGTTGAAAGAGTGCAGAGAAGGTTCACAAGGATGTTGCCGGGACTTGAGAAGCTGAGTTACAGAGCGAGATTGAATAGGTTGGGACTTTATTCCCTGGAGTGCAGAAGATTGAGGGGAGATTTGATAGAGGTGTATAAGATTTTGATGGGTATAGATAGAGTGAATGCAAGCAGGCTTTTTCCGCTGAGGCTAGGGGAGAAAAAAACCAGAGGGCATGGGTTAAGGGTGAAAGGAGAAACGTTTAAAGGGAATATTAGGGGGGGCTTCTTCACGCAGAGAGTGGTGGGAGTGTGGAATGAGCTGCCGGATAAAGTGGAAAATGCTTTTAACATTTAAGAAAAACTTGGACGGGTTCATGGATGAGAGGGGTGTGGAGGGATATGGTCCAAGTGCAGGTCAGTGGGACTAGGCAAAAAATGGTTCGGCACAGACAAGAAGGGCCAAAAGGCCTGTTTCTGAGCTGTAATTTTCTATGGTTCTATGGTAACAGTATATTTTGTCTGTATAGCGCACAAGAAACAATACTTTTCACTCTATGTTAATACATGTGACAATAAACCAAATCAAATCAAATCAAAGTGTGTGTTGGCATGGTGGCACAGTGGTTAGCACTGCTGCCTCACAACACCAGGGACCTGGGTTTGCTTCCTGGCTTGGATCACTGTTTGCGCAGAGTCTGCACATTCTCCCCTTGTCTGTGTGGGTTTCCTCCGGGTGCTCCAATTCCCCCCCACAGTCCGAAAGATGTGCTGGTTAGGTGTGTTGGCCATGCTAAATTCTCCCTCAGTGTACCAGAGCAGGCACCAGAGTATGGCGACTGGGGGATTTTCACAGTAACTTCATTGTAGCGTTAATGTAAGCCCAGTTGTGACACTAATAAATAAACTTTAAAAGAGGATATTTCCTCTTGTGGGAGAATTTAAAATTGGGGGTCACTGTTTAAAAATACGTTGTTGCCCAATTTAAATAGAGATGAGGATAAATATTTTCTCTCCGAGGGTGGTGAGTCTTTGAAACTCTCTTCCTGAGAAGGTGGTGGAAGCCGAGTCTTTCAATATTGTTAAAGCAAAGTGGATAGATTTGTGCTAAGTAAGGGGGTGATAGATTATCGGGGATAGGTGGGATGCAGATTTGAGGTTAGTATCAGTTCAGCCATGGCCTTTTTAAATGATGGAGCAGGCTAGAGGGGCTGAATGGCCAACTCCTCCTCCTTGTTTGCATGTTTAAAAGATAAAAGTAGGATCAGATTTAGCTGCAATCCCCTCTATGAATAAATAATTTTCTGATATTCCTTGCTGATGACATTTGAACTGGAGAGCAGAGTATAAAATTCACGTTGTTCAGCATTATTAGGGATTTCTAAAGCATTAGCTCAAACTTTTAATTTTGTGTGATAATGTGAAATTGATGACGGTGAATTGAAAGCCTGATTTACATCTCTTCTGATTTTTTTTTCTATATTTCCAATGGCAACAATGCTGACTTGCTATCACAAGTTTGCACCAAAGTCAAAGTTAGAGTCAATCAATGCCAGAAGATTGCTTATGTTGATGTTAGTAAAAACTGAACATGCTGGAAAATCTCAGCAGGTCTGACAGGATCTGTGGCCAACATTTTGAGTCATGATGACCTGAGATGTTCCAGCAATTTCTGTTTTTGTTTCAGATTCCAGCGTCTGGAGTATTTTGCCTTTATCTTAATAAAAATTGCTTTATGCTATGCCTACCATGCAGGGATGCCACACTCGAAGAGAAGAGAATACAATTCTAAAGCAGGGGTGACAGATTGTGGTCTCAACGGTCCCACTCTACCTGCTTCAAGCGATGCTCCCCTCTGGGGGCACAAAAGTGCTGAATTCATCTTGAAACGTCAACGAACAGGACTGCTGCTTTAGGCTCCTTGTCAATCTACTGCTGTGTTGTTGGAAATTTCTCTGTTGGTGGCCTGATTCTCTTAAAAACTTAAGAAAACTTCAATTAATTTCACAAAGGCAATATTTTTCAGTTTCAAAACATAACTAAAAATGTATTTTAAAACATAAAAGACATATAAGACAAACAAAACAATACCCTTGGGCATGGGAGGCCTTCGGATGGTCAAGTAACTCTGAGTCAGTGCTAACGACCCCACTGACGATCTGAGACACTGTGCCAATATTCATTACAATTGTTTATTTCTGATATCTAAGGTACCTCTTCTAATTAGCTGGACTTGATTTCATTTCACGTTAACATATCAGTCCAAAACATAACGGACACTTCAGCCAATTGCGAAATAATGCTTGACTTGATGATCTTTCATTTGCTAACCCAAATACCGGAGATCCATCCCCTGGATGACTAACTTCCTCTTTTCTATGTCTCTCTAAAGGATGCTATCATTGAATACCTTTCCCAGTGGCACTTTGCCAAGACATTCGACTGTATTAGTCCAGGGCCCTTTGGATAGATACACTCTTATGCCCAGACAATAGGGCCTTTCACTTTGACATTAATGTTTCATTAAATGTTTCAGCATTTGTCCTGAGTTTGAAACTTCATTATATTTTCTGCTGACAAAATAACTTTCAATTCTGAACTTTTGAACTTCTATAGTCTCTGCAGTGATTGTGCATTGGCTGTGGTGAATACTTCAAACTTATTTTATATTAATACATTATTATCATTCAACGTAAATATAGATTTTTAACATTAAAATCGCCTTTCATTCCTTTTAATCGTGTTTCGCATTCACATATGAGCTAACTGCTAACATTATCTTATTAGGTGTAAGTCTAAGGTTTACTAGGATGCTACTGGGGCTTGGCAGTTTGAGTTCTAAGGAGAGGCTGGATAGACTGGGGCTTTTTCCCCTGGAGCGTAGGAGGCTTAGCAATGATCTTATAGAGATCTATAAAATAATGAGGGGAATAGATCAGTCAGATCGTCGAAATATTTTCCCAAAGATAGGCGAGTCTAAAACTAGAGGGCATAGGTTTAAGGTGAGAGGGGAGAGATCCAAAAGAGTCCAGAGGGGCAATTTTTTCACACAGAGGGTGGTGAGTGTCTGGAACAAGCTGCCGGATGTAGTGGTAGAGGTGGGTGCAATTTTGTCTTTTAAAAAGCGTTTAGACAGTTACATGGATAAGATGGGTAAAGAGGGATATGGGCCAAACACAGGCAATTGGGACTAGCTTAGGGGTTAAAAAAAGGGCGGCATGGGCAAGTTGAGCCGAAGGGCCTGTTTCCATGCTGTAAACCTCTGTGAGTCTATGACTCTAAGTCATTTTAACTCTCTCCTTCCCAAATGTTACTAAACCTAAGAATCTGCCTATGACTGTGCTTATGAATCCTGAAATCCCCTTCCTCATGCTGGAGCTCATAGTTCCTCAGCTGGCCATTACACTGTGGTACATGTTTCTTCTGGAAATAATGAAATCTTGCGCAATTGCTATTCTGAAATGTCTTGTTCAAGAAATATTGAAGCTGCTGAAGTGATTTAAAACAAATGGTGAAGTGTTCAGTCGGACATTAGTTTTTCAAATTGGTGGCTACGCGAATGTAAAAGCATGGTCTAGTCACGCTGTCTCGGGATGTCAGTAAGAGGAAGCCTGGAGATATCAAGTGGAGCATGTCGTGTCATGCAGAGAACCTCCGAGTACCTGTTGGGGAAAGCCTCAAGCTGTCATCTATAGCTCCAGAAAATTCACATCAGGAAGCCCAGAGTTCACTAATCCAAAGATTTTAAGGAAGTCATCTGCAAAAGACAAAAAAATGGTGTATTGAGAAAAAAAATTGCTCTTTGAGAGCGTTCAAACGAAATATTCTGGCCCAGAGTTTGAAATTAGAATGATGGTGAGGCCCCCAGCACTCTCTATCACTGCGGAGTATATTGACAAATTCTGGTGTCTGTACTTGCAGAGTTAATTACAGATATCTAGAAGTTGCTGTCTAATTTGCCTTGCTCCTCCACCAGCTTCGCGACACCTGTACCCGAGGTTTGGTATTAAAACATATGAAAGTGCCATATTTATCCAATAGTTACCCACTGGTATTTTAAGGTGTGTGTGAATTTGTGACTTTATGGTAAGTTTTAATTTGGACTTGGGTTCGATTCCCAGCTTGGGTCACTGTCTGTGTGGAGTTTGCACGTTCTCCCCTTGTCTGCTGGGTTTGCTTCGGGTTCCCCAGTTTCCTTCCACAATCTGAAAATCGTGCTGGATAGTTGCACTGGCCATGTTAAATTCTCCCTCAGTGTACCTGAGCAGGCGCCGCAGTGTGGTGGCTCGGGGATTTTCACAGTAACTTCATTGCAGTGTTAATGTAAACCTACTTGTTACACTAATAAATAAACTTTAACTTTCATTATTGCCAACCAACCAACCTGTCTGGTCTTGAAAATTAATTTTACAACTATGGAGTCTTGTTCCTTCAGAATTTATTATTGGAGATGTTAAAAATATTGAAATGAAAATTAAAACTTTGGTTTTTCTTATTACTTCTCTTAATCTCTCCCAATTTTTCATTCCCTCTCTTTATTTTTCTTTCTTTCTGAATGTAATTTATTTTGAATTAAATATTCTAATTCTATATATATCTATGGTTAATATTTTGCGTGTCTTCGTAAGTATTCTTCAATTTGACTTAGAGAAGAGAAATTCTATATTGAATTTATTGGCTCACTGGGAGCAGGCTGACAGGTGGGAGAGCGGGGTGCTCAGCTGTAAAATCAGGTGCCATGGTGATGGGACTGTGCTCATTCCTAGTTGCCTCCACTGGTATTTTACATACACCCTGCAGCCGGTTGAGACACTTTAGGGGCCAGTTAAAGAACACTTAAGGTTAGATCCTGCTGCGATGGTATGATTTACAGGTTTTACTTGATAGCTGTTTTGCGAGCTGGGTGGGGCACCCTTCTGTTTAGGTACCTGCCTCAATGCATGCTCCCCCAGTCCTACAGTACTCCCTGGCATACTGTGTTCTCCCGAACACCATTATGGACCTGGTCCTCCAATCACTTCACCAGGGCCCGTCAGGATGGCCTTGACAGAAGACCCCAACTTACCTATTAGTCCAGCTCCATTGAGAATTGTTGTTGGAATTGCCTGCATTCCCAGCAGTGGCCACCATTCCCAGTGGTACTGCTGAGAGTAGGAAACTGCCAGTTATCTGATTGGTAGGCAGCTCTCAGAGATGGGATTTCCGAATGGGGCAGAAGCGTCGCACTGAGCTAATTATTGACCCCCTTGTTGTAAAATTAGATTGGGACAACCCAGCCAAGTGGGCGTGGGCTGGCCCCCAACTTTTCAGCCGATAGTAGGGGAGGGGAATGGGGGCGTGTGTTGTTGGTTGGTGGTCACCACCATATTAAATTCAGCCCTGTAAGTTGCTGCTCAAAATCCCACAACAAGTTTATGGACAGTGTAACAAACTGAGTGCTGTTCCTTCCAGGGCAGCACGGTAGCACAGTGGTTAGCACTGCTGCTTCAGAGCACCAGGGACCTGGGTTCAATTCCCAGCTTGGGTCACTGTCTGTGTGGGGTTTGCACATTCTCCCCGTGTCTGTGTGGGTTTCCTCTGGGTGCTCCGGTTTCTTCCCACATTCTAAAATACATGCTGGTAAGATGCATGGTGTCGGACTGTGGCGACTAGGGGAATTTCACAGTAACTTCATTGCAGTGTTAATGTAAGCCTTACTTGTGACTAATGAATAAATAAACTTTTCCCTATTGACAATCATTTTTGGCAAAAAGTTTAAAATTAATGACAGTGTATCACTAATTCATGGTGGTGGCATTTCAGTGCTTTAAATCGCGAGTGAAGGAAAACCTCGGCAGAAAGTGAGGAGAACATTTTCGAAGTGCTCTCAATGGAAATGGCAACAGGTTTGAAATTGAGGCACAGACCAGATATCAGTTTGATCCAAAACCTGAATTCAATTCATCCATATTGACCCAGAATTGATTCAGTGATCCTATTCAAACAATAGTGAAGTAATCTTAAATGCAATTATTTAAAACAGATGTTCTACCATTTGTTGATCAATTTGATTACTTAGATGTATTCCCATTGATATTATTGAAGGTTGCTGAAATTACCATAACCTTGCTTCTTTTTATAAGCACAACGTCTTGATTCAGCTCTGAAAGTCATTAGCAGCACTAAATGCAGTGAACGATGGGTATGATGGCATGTTACAGACAAAGATGTAGCCTCAAGCTAATTTATATTTCATTCAAGCATAGATTTTCACATTGTAAATCATGTTTCTTTATTTCCTAATGTTAGTGCACAAGCCAGTTTGAGTAGAAGATCAATATCAATGAGGGTTTACAGTAATTTCTGTTTCATTAATCTACTTTCAATCAAGGCGATTGGAAGTTGTAAGTGCACAAATCCAAATAAGGTTGGAGCAATCCTGTCTGCAACTGCACAGTAAATTGACTGGCAATCATTTTTTTCACTAACATTAGTGCATAAAAGCATAGACAACTGGGGCAGGGTTTGGCGAGACTGGAAATTCCCATCCAACATCAACAGGCTTTTGGCCGTTCTCCAAATTTGCCAGTCCCACCCATGATGACGCACATCACGGGTGGGGCTAGGAAATCTTGGCTCCAGTTTCTTGATTACAGAATAGGAGACTTTATTCCAGGGAGAAGCTTTGGGTGGAATTTTTCTGTCCTACCATTAGCAGCTTTTGTGGCAGACGGGAGTGGAAAGTCTCCAAGAGAGGCCAAAAATTGGATTTCCACCAGCGGGAAATAGGTTCATGAAGTGAGATGAGCTGATGGCGATTTGGGTTTCCACTGCTCCATGGTAGGAATGCATTTGCATGCAATATTATGTCATGAATGCTTATTAGAAACGCAACTTGATGCAATTGTGTTTCCCCTTCCCACGCCAGCGGAAAATTAGACCAATCTCGATCACATTTGCAAATGAGTGACCTGCATGCCTTGGCCCTCACTTTGCTCATGACTTTGAGCTGAGTGCAACATTCAAAGCTTACCTGCAGCAGCACTGCTCCGGGTACTCACCAATATCAGTGATGCCATATTGGTGAGGGTGCAGGGTTGCTGTTCACTGACTTAGTCTGTACTCTAGGAGGGTGTTTTCTGTGGGACATAGGCAGGGCTGCACTGTGTGACAGAAACAGAGATCAGCATTGCAACATGAACTGTGCAGGGGAGAAGATTTACAGAGACATGGGGGACAGTGGGACGTAGTGAGGTTGGGGGGTAGGAAAATGTGACATGGGGGCAATGTGATGTGGTGAGATTGGATAGGACAGGGAGGACAGAGAACTGGGGGACAATGG
This sequence comes from Mustelus asterias, assembly GCF_964213995.1. NCBI lineage: Eukaryota > Metazoa > Chordata > Chondrichthyes > Carcharhiniformes > Triakidae > Mustelus > Mustelus asterias. Next base: position 24,289,023 of record NC_135807.1, read on the forward strand.
GCTACAGTGGAGTTGAAGGGAGGGGAAGGAGGATATAGACAGCATGGACAATGGGATGTGATGAGGTTGGGTGGGGGGGTAGGATAAGGACAAATGGGAGTGGCAATAGGATGAAGTATGGTTGGGCGTAGAAAAAGGAGACATTGGAGACAATGGGCTATAGTGGAGATGAAGGGAGGGGAAGGAGGATAGATACATCACAGACAATGGGATGTGTTGATGTAGGAGGGGGAGGGAGGATGGAGACATGGGGGACAATGGGCTATAGTGGAGTTGAAGAGAAGGGGAACAATGGCAGGCAGAGGGGAGGCCGGGGGTGTAGAAGCTAGAGCCCAACAGTGAAGACGAGAACGCAGGCATGGAAGGGGGTGGATAGGAATTGAACTGTAGGAATGGGAGGGGATGGACACAGGCTCCAAAATATGAGGGGAGGTGATTTGCTAGTACAGCACAAGAGGAAAGTGTGGCACAGGGACTCATGGGGTGGGTGAGATTGGGGTGAGGAACACTCTCTTGTCATCATGGAGAAATCCAGCACGAGGGGGCATGGCTTTAAATTGAGGGGGGGTAGTTATAGAACCGATGTCAGGGGTAGGTTCTTTACCCAGAGGGTGGTGAGGGATTGGAATGCCCTGCCAGCATCAGTAGTAAATGCGCCTAGTTTGGGGGCGTTTAAGAGATCCGTAGATAGGTTCATGGACGAAAAGAAATTGGTTTAGGTTGGAGGGTCACAGTTTTTTTTTTAACTGGTCGGTGCAACATCGTGGGCCGAAGGGCCTGTTCTGCGCTGTAATGTTCTATGTTCTATGTTCTATGTTCTATCAGTAAAGAAAGCATGGGAAAACTTATTGAAAGACAGTTAAAGTCCCTGGTCTGGGGCCAAGAGGCCATAATAAGTGATTAAAGGCAGTCCTGTGGTGTTGCAGACCTTACAGTCTGGTCAAGAAATTACAGGCAGTCCTGGGGCTTTGCAGTCCTTAGGACAATGCATGGCATGTGCGTCATAGTCCCACAACAAGGAGGGGCCAGGCCCATGTGCTCAATTAGGATAAGACATGCATAGTTGAAGAGACCATCATGGCTGCAGGTCTTGTGCTTTGGCGCTTCCAGTGAAGGCAACCTTCTCATTCTGAGGAACAGCTAACCCTCCAAGGCTATTGAGCTTACTTAGTTCCATGTTGCCTTGTAAGGAGTATATGTTACTCATGCATTTTGCAGATACTTCAAATAAGTGATTGACACATCTCTCTGATGTAACACAAAGGTCCAGTAGCTATCATGACTCAGCTATAAATTTCATGAATGTAAGACTCACAAAGGGATGTCAGCACTGAGTGAGAGCATGGCTCACCCTCACAATAAGAGGGCACGTAGATGCATATGCATGACACTTTCAAATGATGAGACCATTCTCATGAATGGCAAATACATTTATAAGGATGCATGACATAGACCTTGATTGAACCCCATGACCCAGAAGTGATATCAAAGTTGCCTAATGGTTCCAACCTTACCACTACATCTTGGTGCGTCCCAACAGCCACAGCAGAGATGGAGGCAGTCTGCTGACTAGTACACCCTATTGCATTTGATGACTTTGGTGGGCATCTTCTAGAGTGCCAAGACCTGAGCCACCTGGTCTGCTCTGGGTTTCCTGCTGTGGGCCAGGTGCACCCTCCTCGGCCTGTATAGCTGGAGGTGACAGGGTTACAGGCAGAGGGGACGGGGATTGGCTGATGACTCTCAAACTCACCTGGGTAGAAGGCCCCAGGGTCTCCAGCTGATGGCTTTCCTCACTATGAGAAAGAGGAAAGCAAAGGTAGTAATCTCAGGATTACTGCCTGTGCCACGGGAAGGTGAGGGCAGAAATGGAGTGAGGTGGAAGATGAATGTGTGGCTGAGGGACTGGTGCAGGGGGCAGGGATTCAGGTTCCTGGACCATTGGGACCTCTTTAGGGGCAGGGGTGATCTGTATACAAAAAACGGGTGGAACTTGAATCACAGGGGGACCAATATCCTGGCCGGTAGGTTGGCTAAGGCTACTGGGGAGAATTTAAACTAGATAGGTTGGGGGGAGGGGAGCTAGAAGAGTTGACTAGGATCAAGGAACTAATTGATGGGGGGGAGGATGCAGGGGTAAGGGGAATTACAAAATTAATGGTAGAGGAGAGGGTGCAAGTGAATGAAGGCGGTAATTTAGATAAGGGAGTAGAGGGAGAGGGTGTTCGCGACTCATCAAAGCGGGTCCAGATAAAAGCTGGAATAAGGACACTTTGCCTGAATGCACGAAGCATTCGGAACAAGGTAAATGAGTTGATGGTGCAAATCAGCACAAGTGGGTACGATCTAGTGGCCATTACAGAAACGTGGCTGAAAGGTGACCAGGACTGGGAGATGAATATCCAGGGGTATCAGGCGTTTAGGAAGAATAGACAGGAAGGAAAAGGTGGTGGGGTCGCGCTATTAATAAGAGATAATATCAGGGTAGTACTGAGGGATGACATAGGCTCTGAGGAACAAAACGTGGAATCATTATGGGTAGAGATGAGGAATAGTAGAGGGAGAAAGACACGAGTAGGTGTGGTATATAGGCCCCCAAATAATAATGTTGAGGTAGGGAGGGCTGTAAACAAGCAGATAAGGGATGCGTGTAAAAACGGAACGGCAATAATCATGGGGGACTTCAACATGCACATTGACTGGCAGACTCAAGTCGGTAAGGGTGGAATGGAGGAAGAGTTCTTAGAATGCTGTCGGGATAGTTTCCTTGAACAGCATGTTACGGAACCGACGAGGGAACGAGCTATTTTGGATCTGGTATTGTGTAACGAGGTAGGTAGAATTAAGGATCTTATTGTGAAGGACCCTCTTGGGTCTAGTGACCACAATATGGTCGAATTTCTGATTCAGATGGAAGAGGAGAAAGTTTGGTCCCAAACCAGTGTCCTCTGTTTGAACAGAGGGAAATATGATAGGATGAGGGATGAATTGGCTAAGGTAGACTGGGAGAGCAGGCTGGCAGGTAGGATAGCTGAGGAACAGTGGAGGATTTTTAAGGAGATCCTTTTCAGTTCTCAGCAAAAATATATTCCAGCAAAAAACAAGGATTGTAAGAAAAGGGAGAACCAGTCGTGGATAACGAAGGAAATAAAGGAGAGTATTAAAATAAAAACAGCTGCGTACAGAGTGGCCAAAAATAGTGGAGAAACAAGTGATTGGGAAAAATTTAAGAAACAACAAAGAGAGACTAAGAAAGCGATAAAGAAAGGAAGGATAGACTATGAAGCTAGGCTAGCAATTAATATAAAAAATGATAGTAAAAGTTTTTATAAATATATAAAAAGGAATAGAGTGGCTAGAGTGAATGTTGGACCCTTGGAGGACGAGAGGGGAGAGTTAATAGTGGGAAATGAGGATATGGCTGAGTCTTTAAATAAGTTTTTTGTGTCGGTCTTCACGGTGGAGGACACAAATAGTTTGCCAAATATTAACGATAGAGGGTTGGCAGCAGGAGAAATACTTAATACAATTAATGTTACCAGAGAGGCAGTGCTGGGTAGACTAATGGGACTGAAGGTGGACAAGTCCCCGGGTCCGGATGGAATGCATCCCAGGGTATTGAAAGAAATGTCAGAGGTAATAGTGGATGCGTTAGTGATTATTTATCAAAACTCGTTGCATTCTGGGGTAGTGCCGGTTGATTGGAAAACGGCTAATGTTACGCCGCTGTTTAAAAAAGGAAGGAGACAAAAGGCGGGTAACTATAGGCCGGTCAGCTTAACGTCTGTAGTAGGGAAAATGCTGGAATCCATTATTAAAGAGGAGATAGCAGGGCATCTGGATAGAAATGGTTCGATCAATCAGACGCAGCATGGATTCATGAGGGGAAAGTCGTGCTTGACGAACATGTTGGATTTTTATGAAGATGTGACTAGGGCGGTTGATGGAGGAGAACCGGTGGATGCGGTGTTTTTGGATTTCCAAAAGGCGTTTGATAAGGTGCCCCATTAAAGGCTGCTGAAGAAGATTAGGGCACACGGAGTTGGGGGTAGTGTGTTAAAGTGGATTGGGGACTGGCTATCCGACAGGAAGCAAAGAGTCGGAATAAATGGGTGTTTTTCCGGTTGGAGGAAGGTAACTAGTGGCGTGCCGCAGGGATCGGTACTCGGGCCGCAACTGTTTACCATTTATATAGATGATCTGGAGGAGGGGACGGAGTGTAGGGTAACGAAGTTTGCAGATGACACAAAGATAAGTGGAAAAGTGAATCGTGTGGAGGACGGAGAAGATCTGCAGAGAGATTTGGACAGGCTGAGTGAGTGGGCGAGGATATGGCAAATGGAGTATAACGTTGATAAATGCGAGGTTATACACTTTGGAGGAAATAATAACAAATGGGATTACTATCTCAATGGAAACAAATTAAAACATGCTACCGTGCAAAGGGACCTGGGGGTCCTTGTGCATGAGACGCAAAAGCCCAGTCTGCAGGTACAACAGGTGATCAAAAAGGCAAATGGGATGTTGGCCTATATCGCGAGGGGGATAGAATATAAAAGCAGGGATGTCTTGATGCACCTGTACAGGGCATTGGTGAGGCCGCAGCTGGAATACTGTGTGCAGTATTGGTCCCCTTATATGAGGAGGGATATATTGGCATTGGAGGGAGTGCAGAGAAGGTTCACCAGGTTGATACCGGAGATGAGGGGTTTGGATTATGAGGAGAGGCTGAGGAGATTGGGTTTGTACTCGTTGGAGTTTAGAAGGATGAGGGGGGATCTTATGGAGACTTATAAGATAATGCGGGGGCTGGATAGGGTGGAGGCGGAGAGATTCTTTCCACTTAGTAAGGAAGTTAAAACGAGAGGACACAGCCTCAAAATAAAGGGGGGTCGGTTTAAGACAGAGTTGAGGAGGAACTTCTTCTCCCAGAGGGTGGTGAATCTCTGGAATTCTGTGCCCACTGAGGTGGTGGAGGCTACCTCGCTGAATATGTTTAAAGCGCGGATGGATGGATTCCTGATCGGTAAGGGAATTAAGGGTTATGGGGATCAGGCGGGTAAGTGGTACTGATCCACGTCAGATCAGCCATGATCTTATTGAATGGCGGGGCAGGCTCGAGGGGCTAGATGGCCTACTCCTGCTCCTATTTCTTATGTTCTTATGTTCTTATGAGTGCCCAAAGGCCCTGCCTGACTCTGTGAGGAGATATTACCTCTGGAAGAAGAGCGTGGTACCTCTTTTCCCTCACGCCTATCACTGATGGATCCTGTTTTATTTATAGCAATGAGGTTCACATGCAAATCCGGCAGAACCTGTTGGATCAAGTAATCCAAGGTGGTCGCCACCCTTCCAATGGAGATCTTGCCTGCTTGCATGTCAAAGCATCGCGATCAAACAGAATATGAACGGTCTCATCCATCTTTTACTCTGGTCTGTTGACTGACTCTTGCAACTCTACCTGATTTTCTGCCATCTGTCAATGCATCTCCAGCATGCTTGCATTGGCCATTTCCAGAGGCTCATCGCCTGACTCAAGCTCAGTGGGTGCCTGATCTCCAACCATCCCCTGAATATCAGAGACCTGCGTTCTCACTGCCTCCAATCTCTGTGGAGAGATGTCAGTGAGGCGCTCCTCAGGATGTGACCCCAAGCCTAATCTAGATCCATGACCCACAGGATGTATGTGTTTGCATTGGTGGAGGGTGCAGGTGAACACAGTGATGGATCTTCTTCATATGAATCATCATTCTCCTCCTCTGAGGTGAACTCTGGGCTCTGGAGGTCTGACTGGACCTGCTGATGCCTATAAGAGCACGAAGGTAGATTTAGTCACGAGCAGGTTGAATGCAACATTGCATGTCACTCACTAGTCCAACTCATGGAGGACTCATCCATACTGGCTTGCTGAGAGAGGCCAATGTTGCCTTCCCCGCAGGAGTGATCTCTGTCCTCCCCTGCCAACCTGGTGGCATCCTCCTGGAATTTGGAGAGCTGCTTTTTGTTGGCCATCCTTCCTCCAGCCTGGGAACTCTGCCTCTGGTTGTGGACAAATTGGCCTGAATGGAGACAAATAAAGAACAAAGAACAAAGAAAATGGGGCGGCATGGTAGCACAGTGGTTAGCACTGCTGCTTCACAGCACCAGAGACCTGGGTTCGATTCCCGGCTTGGGTCACTGTCTGTGTGGAGTTTGCATGTTCTCCATGTGTCCGCGAGGGTTTCTTCACACACTCTGAAAAACATGCCGGTTAGGTGCATTGACCCAAACAAGTGCCGGACTGTGGTGACTAGGGGAATTTCATAGTAACGTCACTGCAGTGTACAAGTAAGCCTTACTTGTGACTGATAAATAAACTTTAAATTACAGCACAGGAACAGGCCCTTTGGTCCTCCAAGCCTGCACCAACCATGCTACCCGACTGAACTAAAACCTCCGATCCTTCCCTCTATTCCCATCCCATTCATGAAATGAATAGGAATGTGATGAGAGACATGGAGGAGAGTTTGTGAAGAATGCTTGCCTGCTGGGTGTGCTGAGCCCAGTCAGGGCTAAGGATGGAGTTTATGCAGCATGATAAATGAGATGCTGGTGATGTTAGAGATGTCTCCATTGCTAATATCATGTGGTATCCCTGAGCAGTGTAACCCCTTGAGTGTATGATTTCATTGTGAGAGTGTGAGTCTGGAGTGAGCTGAACTTACCCTGATGGAGAAGATGAGATCATTCAGCTTTTTCCTGCACTGGATGGCATTTCTTGGGCAGGTGCCCTACAAACTGACCTCCCTTGCTACTGCTTCCCCAGACCAGTGAGGTGAGGCCGGTGGGCCTCCTGGAGTAGTCCCTGGGGTCAAGGACATCATTGTGCTGGCGGGCTCTATGGATGAGGGCCTCAACTGAGCCAGACAAAACATACCATTCATTGAGAAGGAAATGAGAGAGTGCAGAATGTAGTGTTACAGTCATAGCTAGGGTGTAGAGAAAGATCAACTTAATGCAAGGTAAGTCCATTCAAAAGTCTGACAGCAGCAGGGAAGAAGCTGTTCTTGAGTCGGTTGGTACGTGACCTCAGACTTTTTCCCAACGGAAGAAGGTGGAAGAGAGAATGTCCTTAATTATGCTGGCTGCTTTGCCGAGGTTGTGGGAAATGTAGACAGAGTCAATGGATGGGAGGCTGATTTGCATGATGGATTGGGCTACATTCGCGACCTTTTGTAGTTCCTTGCAGTCTTGGTCAGAGCAGGAGCCATACCAAACTGTGATCCAACCAGAAAGAATGCTTTCTATGGTGCATCTGTAAAAGTTGGTGAGAGTCGTAGCTGACATGCCAAACTTCCCTAGTCTTCTGAGAAAGTAGAGGCGTTGGTGGGCTTTCTTAACTATAGTGTCGGCATGGGGGGACCAGGACATGTGATCTGGACACCTAAAAATTTGAAGCTCTCAACCCTTTCTACTTCGTCCCCGTTGATGTAGACAGGGGCATGTTTCCTTTACGCTTCCTGAAGTCGATGACAATTTCCTTCATTTTGTTGACATTGAGGGAGAGATTATTGTTGCTGCACCAGTTCACCAGATGCTCTATCTCATTCCTGTACTCTGTCTCGTCATTGTTTGAGATCCGGCACCACTGGTGCAGCTTCTTACTGGGGCACAACCATAGCGAAAGGTTCTCTTCACACAGCCGGGCAGCTGAGAATGAATGTGTGTGTTCAGGTGGCATTTAAATACGGCGCCCAGACTTTTGGCCTCATTAGGTAACAATAAGACAGACAAATCATTTCCCGCTCCAGCATGTAATTCAGAGAACTACTCATCCATGCATAATTAATGAGCTTCCGAGCATGAAATCGGACGCGAGTTCCTGTTACACCAGCCAGTGGGAAAGCCGCCCACCACTGCACTCAAAAATTAAACATTTGTTTGGAGGAAAATGTAACTGGTCTGATTAGTAAGTTCGCAGATGACACAAAAATTGGCTGCGTTGCGGATAGTGAAGAGGATTGTCAGAGGATACAGCAAGATATAGACCGGTTGGAGATTTGGGCGGAGAAATGGCAGATGGAGTTCAATCTGGACAAATGTGAGGTAATGCATTTTGGAAGGTCCTATGCATGTAGGAATTATACAGTAAATGGTAGAACCTTTAGGAATATTGACAGGCAGAGAGATCTGGGCATACATGTCCACCAATCACTGAAAGTAGCAATGCAGGTGGATAAGGTAGTCAAGACTATCCATGGTAGGCATACGGCATGCTTGTCTTCATCGGTTGGGGCATTGAGTATAAACATTGGCAGGTCATGCTGCAGCTGTACAAAACCTTAGTTAGGCCTCATTTGGAATATTGTGTACAATTCTGGTCGCCACATTACCAGAAGGATGTGGATGCTTTGGAGAGGTTACAGAAAAGGTTTGCCAGAATGTTGCCTGGTCTGGAGGGTATTAACTATGTGGAAGGGTTGGATAAAGTCAGTTTGTTCTCACTGGAAAGATGGAGATTGAGGGCTAACCTGATAGAGGTTTACAAGATTGAGTGGCATGGACAGAGTGGATAGTCAGATGCTCTTTCCTCGGATAGAAAAATCAAGTACTAGGGGATATATGTTTAAGGTGTATGGGGATAAGTTTAGAGGAGTTTTTTTCACAGAGGGTGGTGAATGTCTGGAACATGCTGCCTGGAGAGGTGGTGGGAGCAGGTACAATAGCGACATTTAAGGGGCAACTAGATGAATACATGAATAGCATGAGGATGGAAGGATACAGACTCTGTGAAGGCATACGGTTTTTAGTTTAGGCAGGCATCATGATCGGGGCAGGCTTGGAGGCCCGGAGAGCCTGTTCCTGGGCTGTACTACTCTTTGTTCTTTGTTCATCCTCCACATTTTGCAATTAAAACAGAATACCATCCATTGGTTGGTATATCCTCATCTCAATATGCTAACAGTAAACTAGGAGTTAAACATAATTAATTTTTCTGTGAATTCTAGCTATTTTTAGACAATTTTTTTTCCAGAAGCTTTTTTTCCCCAATTTGTTCGTGACTGTTTTCTGTTGATTCATAACCTTGTTATAATTCTGACAAATTTAGTTCAAGTGTTAGAAGAGTGCATGGTTGATTTTCTTGTGCAGGTACTTATAAATAGTAATTGTTGTTTTCTTTCTTAAGCTGAAAAATCGAAGCGAAGGAGCAAGGCTCACAAGTGTCAACAAGAAAGAAAATTATAAAAATCAATAAGCAGTACATTTTGTGTGAAATCAGAATTAATTCAGTAAATGTCTCAAAAAGAATCATGTGAGTATACTTAAGTTTCAGTTTATGGTTTAGTGTTGGCCTCAACAACATCCAGACATGAGTTGTGAGTCTTGTATTGCTGGTGGATTCTCTCAGTAGATAGCAGTCCTGCTGTTTTCCCTTATGAGTCAGTTCTATTTTACTTGGTTTTGCCTTTCACATGTCTGCATCTAAACTGACTAAAGTGAGTTTACAATCCTTTTCATCGTTCTGAAGTCTATCCTTTATAGGCTAAAAAACGAATTCGCTCGCTGTTTGTGAAAGAATTTAACCACAGAATAGAATCACAGAATCCTGAAGGAGGCCATTTGGCCCATCAAGCCTGCACCAACAAAAGTCCCACCCTTGCCCTATCTATCTACCCTGCTAATCCTCCTGACATGAAAGGTCAATTTAGCATGGCCAATTAACCTAACCCACACATCTTTGGAATGTGGGAGGAAACTGGAGGAAACCCACGCAGACAAGGGGAGGATGTGCAAACTCCACATACGCACACACAGTCACCTGAGGCTGGAATTGAACCCAGGTCCCTGGTGCTGTGAGGCTGCAGTACTAACCACCATGCCGCCTATTCGGTTAATAGAATTGAATTGTTGAATTCAGTCTATTCTTCTCTCCTCCCTTCCCTCTTTGTTGCTTAGACCCTGCTATCCTGATATGAAATTGCAAATTTGATTATAAAGATAATCATAGAATACCCAAAGTGCAGTAGAGTCCATTTGGTCCATCTAGTCTGCACAGTCTCTCTCAGAGTATCTTTACCCAAGCCCTCTCCCCCACTCTGTCCCTGTAATTCCACACATTTAGAACATAGAACATAGAACATTACAGCGCAGAACAGGCCCTTCGGCCCACGATGTTGCACCGACCAGTTAAAAAAAAACTGTGACCCTCCAACCTAAACCAATTTCTTTTCGTCCATGAACCTATCTACGGATCTCTTAAACGCCCCCAAACTAGGCGCATTTACTACTGATGCTGGCAGGGCATTCCAATCCCTCACCACCCTCTGGGTAAAGAACCTACCCCTGACATCGGTTCTATAACTACCCCCCCTCAATTTAAAGCCATGCCCCCTCGTGCTGGATTTCTCCATCAGAGGAAAAAGGCTATCACTATCCACCCTATCTAAACCTCTAATCATCTTATATGTTTCAATAAGATCCCCTCTTAGCCGCCGCCTTTCCAGCGAAAACAATCCCAAATCCCTCAGCCTCTCCTCATAGGATCTCCCCTCCATACCAGGCAACATCCTGGTAAACCTCCTCTGCACCCTCTCCAAAGCCTCCACATCCTTCCTGTAATGTGGGGACCAGAACTGCACACAGTACTCCAAGTGCGGCCGCACCAGAGTTGTGTACAGTTGCAACATAACGCTACGACTCCTAAATTCAATCCCCCTACCAATAAACGCCAAGACACCATATGCCTTCTTAACAACCTTATCTACTTGATTCCCAACTTTCAGGGATCTATGCACACATACACCTAGATCCCTCTGCTCCTCCACACTATTCAAAGTCCTCCCGTTAGCCCTATACTCAACACATCTGTTATTCCTACCAAAGTGAATTACCTCACACTTCTCCGCATTAAACTCCATCCGCCACCTCTCGGCCCAACTTTGCAACCTGTCTAAGTCTTCCTGCAAACTACGACACCCTTCCTCACTGTCTACCACACCACCGACTTTGGTGTCATCAGCAAATTTGCTAATCCACCCAACTATACCCTCATCCAGATCATTAATAAATATTACAAACAGCAGTGGCCCCAAAACAGATCCTTGAGGTACACCACTTGTAACCGCACTCCATGATGAATATTTACTATCAACCACCACCCTCTGTTACTATGGATAACCCCATCTAACCTACACGTCTTGGGATGGTTGCAGGCAATTTAGCATGTCCAATCCACCTAACCTGCACATCTTTGGACTGTGGCAGGAAACTGGAGCATCCAGAGGAAATCCACACAGACACGGGGAGAACGTGCAAACTCCACACAGACAGTGACCCAAGGCCGTAATTGAACCCGCGTCCCTGGAGCTGTGAGGCTGCGGTGCTAACCACTGTGCCACCGTGCCGCCCCAGAGGCTTCTCAAGTTTGAGTGTGCCAGTTTTGGTCGAGAGTCGTGTACCCAAAACTGGATTTGTCCTTTCTGGATGCTGAAGAAGACATTGCACACTTCTAACATTATTTTAACATCATATATTTTGCATTTCTGAAAATAAGCTGGATGTGAAATGAGAATTATAATTAATTTTACTGTCAGTTTTACTCGAGCCGATCAAAAGGATTCAATCATCTGCATTCAATTTCGCAAGATTCCTATCTCCAAGGACCTCAGGCTTGATGGTGAAAATTGTAGCAATGATCATTTGAAAGAGCATTACTTCAATAATAAAAGCAAAATACTGCAGATGCTGGAAATCTGAGATAAAACAGAAAATGCTGGATAACCTCAGCAGGTCCGACAGCATCTATGGAGAGAGAAATAGAGTTAACATTTCAAATCCAGGTGACCCTTAAGGATTCAATGAGGGGTGAGGTATTAAAATATTGTTGGCAAACAAGAATCTTATGTAAATAGCATAGCAAAACCAGCCACTGCTCACAACGCACAGTACAATTGCTATATTGGTAAAGATATTTCCCAAATTCTTAGTTGGAGCTTTCATAGAATCCCTACAGCGCAGAAGGAGGCCATTTGGCCCATCGAGTTTGCACCGACCACAATCCCACCCAGGCCCTATTCCCGTAACCCCACATATTTACCCTGCTAATCTCCTGACACTAGGGTCAATTTAGCAAGGCCAATGCACCTAACCTGCCCATCTTTGGACCGTGGGAGCAAACCAGAGCACCCGGAAAAAACCCACGCAGACACGGGGAGAAAGTGCAAACTCCACACAGACAGTAACCCGAGAGTGGAAGTGAACCTGGTTCCCTGGCGCTGTGAGGCAGCAGTGCTAACCACAGTGCCACCGTGCCGCCCACCCTGGGGCATTGGAATTGAAACGTCAGCTCTTTTCTCTCCTTACAGATGCTGCAAAACCTGCTGAGATTTTCCAGCATTTTCTCTTCCGATCTCGTATCTTTCTATTTTTTCCGTCCACTTTGGAATCAATTAGTCTCTCCTTTTTTAACCCTCTGACGTGCTGTGCTTCACTCAGCTTAAAGGATCATTTAGGCTTGAAACATTAACTCTGTTTCTCTCGCCACAGATGCTGCCAGACCCGCTAAGTTTACCCAGCATTTTCTGTTTTTATTTCGATAGCCCTTGGCTTGCTGATATGAGCAACGGGAGCTGAATCAATCTGGACTGTTCTTCAACATCGCACAACTGGTTACTGATAATCAACCTCACTAATCTTATTTAATTTCTTATTCTAAACTAATTTGTCATTGACCTTCAGCTCATCGTGCCACCATTTCAAAAGAAGACACCTGACATATGCACCTGGAATTTCTTCAAACAATACAACGTTCAAGTTACAACAACTTTCCTGTTGACTACGTACACTATTGACCAGAATTCACTGTCAAGGTAGTGGTGAGGCTAACAGCACTCGCAGTTACCAATGCACAAGTCACACAGCAATCATAGACTCCCTACAGTGTAAAATGAGGCCATTCAGTCCATCCAGCCTGCACCAACAACAGTCCCACTCAGGCCCCTTCCACACATATTTTCCCTGCTAATCCCCCTGACACTAAGGGACAATTTAGCATGGTCAACCTGCCTAACCCGCACATCTTTGGCGTGTAGGAGAAAACCCACGCAGACACGGGGAGAAGGTGCAAACTCCACACAGACAATTCATAGAATCATAGAAACCCTACAGTACAGAAAGAGGCCATTCGGCCCATCGAGTCTGCACCGACCACAATCCTACCCGGGCCCTACCCCCATATCCCTACATATTTTACCCACTAATCCCTCTAACCTACGCATCTCAGGACACTAAGGGGCAATTTTAGCATGGCCAATCAACCTAACCCGCACATCTTTGGACTTTGGGAGGAAACCGGAGCACCCGGAGGAAATCCACACAGATACAAGGAGAATGTGCAAACTCCTCACAGATAGTGACCCAAGGCTGGAATCAACCTGAGTCCTTGGTGCTGCGAGGCAGCAGTGCTAACCACTGAGCTAACGGTGCATCCTAACCTCAGACAAATGCAGCAACATGGCTAAATGCAAAAATCAAAAGTTGCTTTTGAGGTGCACTATTAGCTTCCTGAAAATTTTATCATGTCAGATTTACCAATCAAATGCTGACCAGCATTAAACTCTAGTGCACGCATGGTGGCTATGAATTAAACTTGCCGTCGGAAGTTTGAGCTTGTCTAATTCAGTCTGAATACCCTCTTTAATGCCGTGATAAGGTCTTAGTTACTGTCAAACAATGAACTCTCACGTTGACATTGTAACTGTTGATACATTAACGTACACCCAAGGAAAGCACAGAACTTGTATCATTTGTCTTCCATTTTCTGACAGTTAAAAATTTGAAACCAACAAATGGTACTTTTGGCCGCGATTCTCCCAAAAGCATTGAATTGATGGGAAAACTGTTCGAGATCCCGACTATTTTCTCAGTTCAGATTGTCACTCGAATCTCCCCACTCTGTGCACTGCAGAGGTCCCAGTCGGGAATCTCATTAAAAACCCAGCAGGACTGGGCCTATTCGTGCAGAAGTCTGACAGTTCTGGAGCTCTGCGCATGCGCAGTGGCCCCGATCTGTCAGTCTCCCCATTTGCTGGCCAACTCAATCGCTGGCCAGCCTGGGACTCCTGCAGTGCTGTCCCTCCAGCCCCCCACCATGGCCCAATCGCGGCCCCCACAACATTTCCTGGGCCAGCCCTGAGACCCCCCCGCCCCGGAGTGCCCTCCCCCCCCAGCTGACACCTCCGGGGTCAGACTCCCCCTGGGAGGCAGGCACCCCCAGCAGACCACGCCCCCCACTCCAGCCCGCCCCAATCACTGCCCTCCCTCCATCACCATGCAGAGTGGCAGTGGGACACCCGAATCACACCGATCATCCCGAGGCCACGCCCACAATAGGCGCCGCCCCCTTGGCACTGCCCGATGCCCGGTGGGCAGTGCCAAGGTGCCCCTTGGACATGGGCACTTTGTCCCTTGGGCAGTGCCGGGGGCACAGGTAGGCACTGCCAGGATGCCCATGCGCAGGGGGCACCTCCCCCTGCCACCTGACCCCCTGGGGGGGCCCCAATTGCCCCCCCCCCTTCATTTCGGCGGGGTCTCCCGCTCGTTCCCCGAACGTGGGGAGCTACTGTAAACCCCGCCGGAATGAAGTACACCTGGTGAGGTGGGAGATTCAATCGGGACCGGTAAGTTCCCGATAATCACATTGAAAACATATTTAAAATATATGAAGGAAGATTCAAATTACTTACCCGTCTTCCCAGCGGTTTCCAGCGTGGTCTGTTCGCCGGCTCTGAGAGATGCGCATGCATTCCCGGCGCATGCACAAATCCCAGAACAAGGCTGGCGATGCACATCTCCCATCCTGACCCGCCAGAAAAGGTACCGGTCGGAATGGGAGAATCGCAGCATTTATTTCCATTCGGCACACGCATTTTTCAAAAGATACAATCGTGGGAACTTTTTAAGTGTGAATGTAATTCATTCATTTGCCAAAATAATGCATTCAAAGAACTGGAAAAAGCAGCATCAGTCGCAGTAAGGAAAATAATATACAAATATATATTTTGGAAAATATCATAAAAGACAAATCGCTGGATGATGCCGAAACTGCAGGTAGAATTTTACACCCATTTAGAAAATTGTAATAATGATTAGCAAAGAATTTCAGCACAGTTTTCACATTGCATTGTGCAAACAAAAAATCAGTATAGCGTGAAAACATTTTCTCAATCATTTGCAGCAAGAATTGGCTTTGGGATATCCTTATGCCATTGTTTCAATGCAGTTATTCATCAGGAAATTTCAGGCCTAACTGGTTGGGTACAATGGCGAAATTCTCCGATCTCACCCGCCGTGGGAATCGTAGTGAGCAGGACAGAAAATTCGGCAGACCATTCAAATTCCAGTCTTCGGGCGCATGCAGCCGAAGAATCCCACCCAATATGTCAGGGTTTGAGTAGATACAAATTCATATTCCCTTGTATCTATGGGAAGGTGGGCGGCACGGTAGCACAGTGGTTAGCACTGTTGCCTCATAGCTCCAGGGACCTGGGTTCGATTCCCGACTTGGGTCACTGTCTCTGTGGAGTTTGTATGTTCTCCCCGTGTCTGCATGGGTTTCCTCAATGTGTTCTGGTTTCCTCCCATATTCTGAAAGACGTGCTGGTTAGGTGCATTGACCCGAACAAGCACCAGACTGTGGTGACATGGGGAATTTCACAATAACTTAATTGCAGTGTTAATGTCAGCCTTACTTGTGACTAATAAATAAACTTTAAAAAAAAGGTTCTTGCCAACCGTTAGCAAGTGCCCATGATATTGGGCAATTGCATCAGCCCACCAACATACTGTATCATTGGGTTGCTATCAAATTATAGTCTTATTATAGCCATATTATAACTAGAGGTGACTTAGCACTTAACCTTTCCATGGAGTTGCGTTGATGTTAAGCTGGCAGAAAAGAGATATTAACATGATTCGCACATGCTGACAATGATTAAGTCACTGCAAGCAATAATTAGCTGCAACCAAATTAATATCTTACACAAAGCAATGTGCAAATTATGAGCAAGGTTGATAAAGGTCATAAAAAAACATGCAAGGAGAGAAGGGCCATTCCTCATTCTTTGCATAACTTACTGATTAACGTATCTGCAAAACCTATATAATCCTTTGGGAGAGAACCAGAGCAAAACTTTAAAGTACAGTGCTGTGATAGTGGAAACCACATTAAACTCGACAAACGTTAAAATGATGAATGGTCAGTTGATCTATTTTAGTGGCATTGGCTCAGAAGTGAATGTTGCTTAGGGCTGTGAAGTTTCACAGCGCATTTGGAAGCTATGTGCCACTTGTCTCTATCTGCTCTTTTCAACAGTGACCCATAACTAATCCCAAAGTCACACTCTCTATCATAGCTCTGTAACTTGCTTCTATCTGCTTTGACCTTGAAAATACTTTTTCTGCAAAACATACACTAACAGTCCTCGGTACAAGGAACTGTCTCCTAACCCATCCATTGATTCTCATAATGGTGATTAGAAATGGTGATCATTTGACGATGAGTTCTCATTCAGAGGAAATAGTTTAAGCTTGTTCATCTTTTAAAATGTTGCATATTTTTGAGAATCTGTTAAATTTCCTGTTATCCTTCTCTATTCCAGCAGATACATTCCCAGTACTTCACACCTCGCTCCTTTTGATGACAAAAGACAGGTTATGACATTTCAAGTGTGTTCCCTTCATCAGCCTGAGGAAGGTTACGTACCTGAAATGTCACAGCCTGTTTCTTCTAATTATTAATACTGACTGATAGACTGTTTTTTTTAGCATTTACTGTTGCTACGATCCCATGAAACCAAAAACATTTAAAAAGAAATTCAAACTTCCATTTCAAAGCTGAAAGGATAACACAAGATTTCAAGATTTAAGACTTTACAGTTACAAAAGACTAAAATTACTATTGACTAAACATTATCTTTGGAGACTTATGTTTTAAACCACAGAACATAACTTTCCTCTTTTTACTTTTGGCACAACCAACAAAACGGAATTTACAGACATACTTTACATCATTCTTTAAATAGGTATTCAATTCTCCCGGAAACAGTTTAAACTGTTTCTTAGCTCCCCAAGGCTTACTTCTGTTCTTTTCTTTCCTCAGCCTGATAGTTTTTAATTTCAGGACTGTCTTTCGCAATGAGGCTTTGTCCGCGTAGATTCTTCCTCTGGCTTAAGCTGGATGAATCTTCCAGCCTCCTTTAAGTCGTCAATGAATTAGGTATTTTCAATCTGAGTGTAAGCTCCAACCTGCACTCCTAACAATAGAGACTTTCAGCCTCGAGCTGCTCATTCCCTCCCAGGCAGACTATCCAACCTATTGGTGATATTCTGTAATATTTTAGGAAAACCTGTAACCACAGTGGCTTCCTCTGCACCCTTCCCTTTTCAAAGCCCAAAGCAGTAACTATGTGATATATAATACGGGACCTCATATCCAGGGAGAAATGCTGATTAGCTACTCTTTATACCTTGCAGACAAGCAGTCTGACCACGATAAACACCGATGCTGCTACCATTGTCTCCTCGGGTGGAATTACTGGTGCTGTCAGTGGCAGGCATTGTTGTGAGAGGGAGTGACTTTTGGCCGCTGTCCAAACTTACTTGTCCTTTCCGCGATGATGCCTGCTGCTGGCGGGACTGGAAAACCCCAGGCCTAGTGTGAACACATTGAACCTTCCGAGTAAAACAACGTGGGCCTTCCTTTCATCTTCAACAGCTCCACCACCCCCAGGTCTATCGTCAGGCAGTCTTCTACATAGGTCATCTGGCCCCTCTTAATTTTATTCAAAATTAAAAGACAGACTCAAAACATAATTCAAACTTATCACTGTAACACTGTTCTCATACCATCTTTTCAGACTTTCCTTTTAATTCTTTTGCCTCTCCTTTTAATTGTGATTTCACAGCCAAGCTTATAATGCTGGTAGCTCAACACTGAATGCTTTCTACGTTTGATATCCTTTCTGTGTGGGAGGCACCCAAAATCACGAGAAGAGTGAGTCAACATATTTGCTTGCTGAATGAGAAGATCACCCCAGAGAGTGTACAGACAGAGGATGTCCAATGAAATGATGTTGGAGTAGTTGCATGTCAGGAGAATATGCTTCAGCAAGGGAGCAATGGAAAGCCTCTGTGAAATCTTGACGGATGACCCGCAACCTTAAAAAACAGCACTGCCTTAACAGTGCCACTGAAAGTCACCACGGCATTGGATTGTTTTTACATAGGGGACATTTCAATCTGGATCTGGTGACACATGTAGCATTTCCCAGGGTGCAGCGGCAGCCTGCATTCATCTGGTTACTGAGGCGATTTATCATCGGTCTTCAAACTTCACTAATTTTGGCCTGTCCTCTGTGAGGATGAAAGAGAGATCCCTTATTCTTTAAGGGATTTTCTTTAAGGCATTGGGGTTATCAATGGTACACAAATTCCACTGAAGGCACGTGTTTTGAACGGATTCCCATTCTTTGAATGTGACGACTGAAATGTGATGCCCAAATGATGATCTTGAAGGTAACTGCAGAGAACCGGGGAATTGTGCATTATCATTCTTCCTGGAAAACTCAAGGGCCAGAATTCGACTGTTCACGCCCTGCCGCTGCTGCCAGTGAGAACTGAAAATTTGGCGCTCAGCCAAATCTCCGTTTACAGCATCGGGACCAGAGAATCCCCGTTGCGGGCGAGGTCGGAGAATCCAGCCCAAGGTTGCACCAGATCATGACAGCATCACCAGGAATTACAGGATGGCGACTGGGTGATAATACCCGCTGATGACACCGTACAAAACCCAAAAATGAAACAACTGCTCAAATGTAACAACGTGTTAGGTGGTGGAGAGGAAAATAGTGCACTGAAGTTAGGTTTCCGAGCCTGGACAGGTCAAAGGGCACTGTACACTATTCAGCTGCGAGTGTTTCCAAGACTGCAGTAGCATGTTGCGCATTGCACTATTTGGCCTTCCAGGAAGGACTAAGCCTTCACCCTGAGGATGATTTTAGTCATGATGTGGAGATGCCGGCGTTGGACTGGGGTAAGCACAGTAAGAAGTCTCACAACACCAGATTTTAGTACCAGGGCTGGAGGAGCACAATGTTGAACCGGATGCAGACATGACTCCTGGGGCACATGAGAGGGCCCCGCCTCCAGCCATGCCCAGAGTAACTCAAAACCACCTGGTTGCTAATCTTGTTGGACTCCTCACTCTCAAAATAAGACAGGGGAAGTGTTGTTTTCAAGGTAAACAAATGACTTTATTCCAGTACCATACGCTTGAAAGACTTTTGAGATAGTTACTTTTGAAGAAGGTGAAAGGCTATCGGGGTAGGTGAAATCACAGAACCATAGATACCCTACAGTGCAGAAGGAGACCATTCAGCCCATCGAGTCCACACCGACTCTTACCCAAGTTTACCCTGTAACCCTATGTATTTATGCTGCTAATCCCCCCAACATATACATCTTGGGTCGCTAAGGGCAAATTTAGCATTGCTAATCAATCTAACCTACATATCTTTGGACTGTGGGAGGAAACTGGAGCACCCGAAGGAAACCCACGCAGACATGGGAAGAACATGCAAACTCCACAAAGTCAGTCGCCGGAGGCTGGAATTGAAATGCTGTGACACAGCAGTGCTAACCATTGTGTCCATGTGGGGTTGATGCCACAATCAGATCAGCCATGATCTTGTTGAATGGCAGAGCAGGCTTCGGGGGTCAAAGGGTCCATTCTTGGACCTGATTTGTTTGCTTGTATGTAAAGTTCAGCTATTCAAGTGAAAAGCTGTATTCTCAAAAATTTAAGATAATTTTTTATTTCTTTTCCATTATTTTTATGTGATTGAAACTTTTCAGAAGTCTCTACAAAGATTACTGCCAATGTGTTATTCAAGCATCAGAAAATTAAATAAAGGATCAAAGAACTATTAAGGAATTAGTGGAGCAGGCTCAAGAGGCCAAATGGCCTACTCCTGCTCTTAATTGATAAGTTCAAGTTATAGAGTCATAGAGTCATAGAGGTTTACAGCATGGAAACAGGCCCTTTGGCCCAACTTGTCCATGCCGCCCTTTTTTTTTTAAACCCCTGAGCTAATCCCAATTACCCGCACTTGGCCCATATCCCTCGATACCCATCGTATCCATGTAACTATCTAAATGCATTTTAAAAGACAAAATTGTACCCGCCTCTACTACGACCTCTGACAGCTTGTTCCAGACACTCACCACCCTCTGTGTGAAAAAATTGCCCCTTTGAACACTTTTGTATCTCTTCCCTCTCACCTTAAACCTATGCCCTCTAGTTTTAGACTCCCCTAGCTTTGGGAAAAGATATTGACTATCTCGCTGATCTGTGTCCCTCATTATTTTATAGACCTCTATAAGATCACCCCTCAGCCTCCTACGCTCCAGAGAAATAAGTCTCAGTCTATCCAGCCTCTCCTTGTAACTCAATCCATCAAGTCCCGGTAGCATCCTAGTAAATCTTTTCTGCACTTTTTCTAGTTTAATAATATCCTTTCTATAATAGGGTGACCAGAATTGCACACAGCATTCCAAGTGTGGCCTCACCAATGTCTTGTACAATTTCAACAAGACATTCCAACTCCTGTATTCAATGTTCTGACCGAAGAAACCAACCATGCTGAATGCCTTCTTCACCACTATGTCCACCTGTGATTCCACTTTCAAGGAGCTATGAACATCTACCCCTAGATCTCTTTGTTCCGTAACTCTCCCCAAAGCCCTACCATTAACTGAGTAAGTGCTGCCCTGGTTCAATCTACCAAAATGCAGCACCTCACATTTGTCTACATTAAACTCCAACTGCCATTTGTCAGCCCACTGGCCCAATTGATCAAGATCCCGTTGCAATCCGAGATAGCTTTCTTCACTGTCCACTATGCCACCAATCTTAGTGTCATCTGCAAACTTACTAACCACACCTCCTATATTCTCATCCAAATCATTAATATAAATGACAAATAACAGTGGACCCAGCACTGATCCCTAAGGTACACCGCTGGTCACAGGCCTCCAGTTTGAAAAACAACTCTCTACAACCACCCTTTGGCTTCTGTCAAGAAGCCAATTTTGTATCCATTTAAATACCTCACCCTGGATCCCGTGAGATTTAACCTTATGCAACAACCTACCATGCGGTACCTTGTCAAAGGCCTTGCTAAAGTCCATTTAGACAACATCAACTGCACTGCCCTCATCAACCATCAAAAAACTCAATCAAATTTGTGAGACATGGTTTTCCACTCACAAAACCATGCTGATTGTTCCTAATCAGTACTTGCGTCTCTAAATACCTGTAGATCCTGTCTTTCAAAATACCTTCCAACAATTTACCCACCACAGATGTGAGGCTCACTGGCCTATAGTTCACAGGCTTTTTCCTGCAGCCCCTTTTAAACAAAGGCACAATATTTGCCACTCTTCAGGCACCTCACCCGTGACTATCGATAATTCAAATATCTCGGCTCGGGGACTCGCAATTTCCTCCCTCGCCTCCCACAATGTCTTGGGATACACTTCATC
The DNA here is from genome assembly GCF_964213995.1 of Mustelus asterias. Taxonomy (NCBI): domain Eukaryota; kingdom Metazoa; phylum Chordata; class Chondrichthyes; order Carcharhiniformes; family Triakidae; genus Mustelus; species Mustelus asterias. The sequence continues at coordinate 24,310,602 of NC_135807.1, forward strand.
AGGTCCCGGGGATTTATCTACCTTGATGCGCTTTAAGACTTCCAGCACCTCCTTCTCTGTAATATGTACACTCCTCAAGACATCACTATTTATTTCCCCAAGTTCCCTAACATCCATGCTTTTCTCAACAGTAAATACTGATGAGAAATATTCATTTCGGATCTCACCCATCTCTTGTAGATCTGCACATAGATGACCTTGCTGATTCTTAAGAGGCCCTACTCTCTCCTTTGTTACTCTTTTGTCCTTTATGTATTTGTAGAAGCTCTTTCGATTCTCCTTTGCCTTATCTGTGAAAACAATCTCGTATCTCCTTTTTGCCCTCCTGATTTCTCTCTTAACTCTATTCCTACACCCCCTATACTCTTCAAGGGATTCACTTGATCCCAGCTGCCTATACATGTCATGTGTCTCTTTCTTCTTCTTGACCAGGGCCTCAATATCCCGAGTCATCCAGGGTTCCCTACTTCTGCCAGCCTTGCCCTTCACTCTAAGAGGAATGTGTTTACCCTGAACCCTGGTTAACACACTTTTGAAAGCGTGTCACTTACCAGATGTCCCTTTGCCTTCCCACAGACTCCCCCAATTAACGTTTGAAAGTTCCTGCCTGATACCATCAAAATTGGCCTTGCCCCAATTTAGAATTTTAACTTTTGGGCCAGACCTATCATTCTCCATAGCTATCTTAAAACCAATAAAATTATGGTCACTGGTCCCAAAGTGATCCCTCACTAACACTTCTGTCACCTGCCCTTCCTTCTGAGTTCTGAAGAGAATCACGTAAATAAACAACAAATCTCAAAGAATCCATAAAACCCCTACAGTGTCGAAGGAGGCTATTTGGCCCATCGAGTCTGCACTGATTCTCTGGCAGAGCAGCTTACCCTGACTCTCTCCATCCCCTATCCCTGGTAACCCCATACATTTCATATGGCTAAAGTAGACCACTGCCCATTTAAATAGAGGCATAAATATACCAATTACTAATAGAGAAAAAAATCTGGTCAAATGTCACAAGGTGTTTACGGGGAAGCAGCGGCATCGTGGTATTGTCACTGGATTCTTAATCCAGAGAACCAGGACAAGATCTGGAGACCTGGGTTCAAATCCCACCATGGCAGATGGCAAAATTTGAATTCAGTAAATCATCTGAAATTAAAAGTTTAATGATGGCCATGAAACCATTCATAAAAGGTCGTAAAAACCCATCTGGTTCTTAATGTTCTTTAGGGAAGGAAATCTGCTGTCATTATGTAGTCTGGCCTACAGGTGACTTCAGGTCCACAGCAATGTGGTTGACTCTCAAATGCTCTCTGAAATGGAGGGCAGTTAGGGATGGGCAATAGATTCTGGTCCAGCCAGCGATGCCCACATCCCGCAGCTGAATAAAAAAAACACAATTTGCAGTCAAATACAGGAAATGTAAATGTTGCCACAGCCTCAGAGGACCATAGGCTGTTCTCTCCTTTGAGAGCTGGCTGGTGGTGATTTAACCGAAGGGTCACCGCACCATAGACGAGGGGCAAGGTTGATAAGGCAGGGCCATCATGAATATCCGCAGCCGGTGCAGGAATTGAACCTGCGCTGTTGGCGAGGCTCCACATCATGAACCAGCCATCCAGCCAACTGAGCGAACTGACCCTCCTCGTCAAATATAGTGGTCAATATAACAATAGCATAACCAAAAGCAATGAAAAGACAGAAAAATATCCCTAAGCTCCCTGGTCACCGTAATACAATGTCTGTTGCCAAAGACATGCTCAGCAGCATATGTCTCTGTAGTGGCCTACTGCTGATCAGAAGGAACACGGTGGCGCAGTGGTTAGCACTGTTGCCTCACTGCACCAGGGACCTGGGTTCAATCGGGTGTCTGTGTGGAGTTTGCACGTTCTCAATGTGGCTGCATGGGTTTCCTCCGGGTGTTCCGATTTCCTCCCACACTCCAAAGATGTGTGGGTTAGATTGATTGGCCATGGTAAACTGCCCCTTAGCAGCGTAAATACATGGGGTTACGGGGATAGGGCCTGGATGGGATTGTTGTTGGTGCAGGCTCGATGGATCGAATTCTAAGCCAGAATCTGCTTCATTTCATTCAGCGTTACATTAGTTCTTTGCAAAAATTGACAAGGAACTTTATTGTACTGCTGAAGAATCTCATTGGGAGAGATCTTACAGCAAGACCGGAAATTCCTGCCCGAGGTCAACAGAGATTTCTGTTGTCGGATCTTCACCGACAACCGGTTCCATGGCAGGCAAGGTGGTAGAGTTCCAGCCATTGTTTCTTTGCAGATAGTGGCTAATATCCATCTTAAATTCAGTCAAAGTTTGCTGAAGCAAGTTAGAAGCGACCTGATAACCCTCAATGCTTTGAACCTGGTCCTTTTATAAGCATTCAAGGAGCACCAGATCATATTCATTTTGTTCATCACAAGCACGGGCCAGATGGTGTTCATGGAGACGGAGGAACTCATACTCCAAAAACCACAGGTTCCTCACCTCCCAAAGGGTCAGAGCACCCTCCTTCCACCACAGTAGCCATAGCATCACAGGCCTTCCACTCACAAACCGTAGCGTTATGACTGAAGTCTCACTAATACTACGGCTACTCTCCAAATCCGAGATCTTACCCTCCTGACACTCCTCTCTCTCCTCCACTGCAGCTGCCATGCCACACTGCTGTAAAGCATTCACTTCCCTCCCTCCCTCGTCAGGGATCTCAACTGCTGCTGCCAATTCAGCTCCATTGCTATCTGAGGACACTTGTGCTTCTGTCAGAGGAAAACACTCACACAAATTAACTCTCCTGGTGATTTAAGCACTCACTTTCACTTGTCCCATATCTGATCCCACCACTGGTTATTATGGGGTTTGAGAGATCAAGTAGCTGCCTCACAATCTCCTCCTGTTACCTCAGGCCATAGAGTCATAGAGGTTTTGCAGCATGGAAACAGGCCTGTGGCCCAACTTGTCTATGCCGCCCCTTTTTTTACCACTGAGCTAGTCCCAATTCCCCACATTTGGACCATATCCCTCTATACCCATCTTACCCATGTAACTGCCTAAACGCTTTTTAAAAGACAAAATTGTATCCGCCTCAACTACTACCTCTGGCAACTTGTTCCAGACACTCACCACCCTCTGTGTGAAAAAATTGCCCCTCTGGACCCTTTTGTATCTCTCCCCTCTCACCTTAAACCTATGCCCTCTAGTTTTAGACTCCCCTACCTTTGGGAAAAGATGTTGACTATCCAGCTGATCTATGCCCCTCATTATTTTCTAGATCTCTATAAGATCACCCCTAAGCCTCCTATGCTCCAGGGGAAAATAGTCCCAGTCTATCCAGCCTCTCCTTGTAACTCAAACCATCAAGTCCCAGTAGCATCTTAGTAAATCTTTTCTGCACTCTTTCTAGTTTAATAATATTCTTTCTATAATAGGGTGACCAGAACTGTACACAGGCCCTTGATAAATGGCGCCCTCTCTGGCCAGTGAGTTTTCCCAGGCATTCTGGGCCAGCTTTGCTGAAAGGAATAAATGAACATTTTTAAAAATCATGGTCCAGCCTTTGCTGTCTTGTAACATATTTTACGAGGGCTGGAGTCAGCTTTCGGCCTGTACCCAGGGAGGAGCTGTGATGAGCAGTAACACTTCTAACAACGTCACATCCATCTCCAAGGCAACTGCATTTTATGCTCACTCGTAAAATCAGTAAAAAAGAATCAACATCTACCTTTCTATACTTTCAACTCAAAAACTACTGAGGAAACAGAACTAAGGTAGAGCTATCTCCATGACAACTGTATTTTACGACACCTCATCAAATTAATTAAAGAACAGCGTCTCACGACCTTTCAGTATTTTCAGTTCAAGTGGGATTTCAAGTTTCAGAAATTACTTTATATCCTGGCAGCTGGCATCAAATCATTTGGCCTTCATAGTGAGAGGATTTGGATACAGGAATGTTTGAATTTGAATGCAGAGATGTTTTACTGCAATTGTATAGAGCATTGGTGAGGCCAACATGGAGTATTGTATGTAGTTTTGGTGTCCTTATCTGAGGAAGGATATCCTTGCTATAGAGGGAGTACAGCAAAGTTTTACCAGGCTGATTCCTGGGGTGGCAGGTCTGTCATTTGAGAAGAGACTAAGTCGGTTAGGATTATATTCACTGGAGTTCATGAAGAAAGAGAGGGGATCTCATAGAAACTGATAAAATTCTAACAGGGTTAGACAGGGTAGATTCAGAAAGAATGTCCCGATGGTGAGAAGTCCAGAACCAGGGGTCATAGTTTGAGGATAAGGGGTAAACTTTTTAGAACTGAGATGTGGAGAAATCTCTTCACCCAGAGAGTGGTGAATGTATGGAATTCACTACCACAGAATGCAGCTGAGGCAAAATGTTGTGTGATTTCAAGAAGAAATTAGATATAGCCCCTGGGGCTAAAGGGATCAAGGAATATGGGGGGAAGGAGGGATCAGGATATTGAATTTGATGGTCAGCCATGATCATAATGACTGGCAGAGCAGGCTCGAAGGGCCAAATGGCCAACTCCTACTTCTAGTTTCTATATTTCTATAGTTTCTATAAAGTTTCTTCCTGCAATGATCCACCATCCATGGCGCACTGCTATTGACACTAACCACAGTCACTCCTACCTTCCCGACAATGGATTGCTCGTTCCTCGGCAATGTCACCTATCCACCCCCTAGGATGCAGCTCCACCTTGCTTCCACCACACTGAGGAGGATGTTCATTCTTTCATCTGAGAAATTCTGTGTTCTCTTTTTCTGCACACTTTGTACTAACATCTTCTGTGTAAAAACATAAGTACTTTGCAGCTAACTACACTCCAAATTATTAAATAACATTCAATGTTTAAAGGAAATAAAAATAAATTAATTACACTTTTAGAGTTGTTAATTATCAAAAACATTAAATGTTCAAAACAAATAAAAAAATACTTGCACTCGGAATTGGCACAGTGGTTAGCCAGTGACTTGGTACAATTCTGGCCTGAGGTCACTGTGTGGAGTTTGCATGTTCTCCCTGTGTCTGCGTGGGTTTCCTCCGGATGCTCCGGTTTCCTCCCACAGTCCAAAGATGTGCGTGATAAATGCTAAATTGCCTCTCGGTGTTGGGGGATTAGCAGGGTAAATGCATGGGGTTATGGGAATAGGGCCTGGGTGAGATTGTTGTCAGTGCAGGCTTGATGGGCTGAATGGCCTCTTTCTGCACTGTAGGGATTCTATGGAATTATTGAATAGCAATAACATTAAGTGTTTAAAAGAAATCGAATTTTTAAAAAAATGTAATACATGAAAAATGGTGCAGAAGTTGAATCAAATGCAAGGTAATCTGCTGACTGCCCTTAGAACATAGAACATAGAAAAAATACAGCACAAACAGGCCCTTCGGCCCACAAGTTGCGCCGGTCATGTCCCTACCTACCTAGGCTTATATATAGGCTTACCTATAACCCTCAATCCTATTAAGTCCCATGTACTCATCCAGAAGTCTCTTAAAAGACCCTATCGAGTTTGCCTCCACCACCACTGATGGCAGCCGATTCCACTCACCCACCACCCTCTGAGTGAAAAACTTACCCCTGACATCTCCTCTGTACCTACTCCCCAGCAACTTAAACCTGTGTCCTCTCGTAGCAGCCATTTCAGCCCTGGGAAAAAGCCTCCGAGAATCCACCTGATCTATACCTCTCAACATCTTGTACCCTTCATAAACATTTCCAGCAGCTCTCATAGCATGAGGGCGTGGCTTTGTCATTTTTGTGCTTGGACAAAGGCCTCCCCAATGAGTTCCGACACAGGCTCCAGGGATAGGCAGTCTCGAAAATCTGTCCTGAAAAGAAAGACCCAGGTAAGTCTCTACTTTTCAACGTAATCAGCACAGGATGGCACACTTCAGAAGCTCACAAGAGGATCTGAACCAATATTTTTATTTTCTTGTTCCCTGTTACCTTATGATCGAAACTCAAAATGCTGACATTGATTTCTTTTATGGCTTTTCTTATTTGCAATCAGGCTTTCAGGGAATACTGGACCCGCATCCATAATTTTCTCTGCTTGTCAGCCCTTCAGGATCTCCCGTTGCGTTTATATTCCCATTCCTCGATTAACCTCTCACCACCCGCAAAATACATTGCTCAACCTCTCTACTTTAAATTGTATTTTCCACCAGACTATTCTATGAATCTACTTTTATCCTTCTGAAGTCTTTTTAAAGTTATCCCGGCTGTTTGACAAATCGCCTAATTTTGTATCATTTATCAATTTGGTATGGGGGGAGGGCGGATATTCTGGCCTCCCCGTGGCAGTGGGATCTTCTGGTCTCACTGCTGTTAATGGGACTTCTCAATGATTGCACCTCACGTTGCTGGGAAACTCACGGTGGGGGTGCACTGTCGGCAGGATCAGAAGATCCAGAACAGCTGGAAACATCCGGCCACTGTAATAAAATAGGAAGGACGTCTCGTGGTGAGGTGACAGAGTCCTTACCTCTGGGCCACAAGTTCTGAGTCCAAGTCCCACTTCAGTACCTGATGGCCACAGGAAGTGTGTTCATTCTATGGCCAAATATGTTAATAATCATCAGCCTGTAAATCCTTCAAACATGGCTGATGGTAAGAGTTGATCAGTTTCTTGGTCAGCTGGAAGGCAATGGAAAAACACTGCAGTATTTTGCTAAGGATAACGGTGGCCCAATCCAATGGAAGTCCATGGTCATCACTGGTCTTTTGGGGCATGGTGCCTGAAGGAGCAGGAAGAGTAAAACAGACCCAGCCCCAGGAGTACACCATCTGAAGAGCTCGATGGGCTGAATGGCCTCTTTCTGCACTGTAGGGATTCTATGGAATTATTGAATAGCAATAACATTAAGTGTTTAAAAGAAATAGAATTTTTTAAAAAATGTAATACATGAAAAGTGGTGCAGAAGTTGAATCAAATCCAAGGTAATCTGCTGACTGCCCTTAGAACACAGAACATAGAAAAAATACAGCACAAACAGACCCTTCAGCCCACAAGTTGCGCCGGTCATGTCCCTACCTACCAGGCTTATATATAGGCTTACCTATAACTCTCAATCCTATTAAGTCCCATGTACTCATCCAGAAGTCTCTTAAAAGACCCTATCGAGTTTGCCTCCACCACCACTGACGGCAGCCGATTCCACTCACCCACCACCCTCTGAGCACTCATTAGCTCGAATCCTATGTGTCCTGTCAGTGAACTAGCTTTCAACGTGTGCTGCTCCATTTTGTCTCATGAGCTTTTCATAGAATCATAGTGTCATAGAATCATGGGCGGCATAATGGCACAGTGGTTAGTACTGCTGCCTCACAGTGCCAGGGACAGGCATTCGATTCCCGGCTTGGGTCACTGTCTGTGCAGAGTATGCACGTTCTCCCCATATCTGCATGGTTTCCTCCGGGTGCTCCGGTTTCCTCCCACAGTCCGAAAGACGTGCTGGTTAGGTGCATTGGCCATGCTAAATTCTCCCTCAGTGTACCCGAACAGGTGCCCGAGTGTGGTGACTAGGAGATTTTCATAGTAACTTCATTGCAGTGTTAATGTATGCCTACTTGTGACAATAATAAATAAACTTGAAAACTTAACCCCACGGTGAAGAAGAGGCCATTCGGCCCATCGATTCTGCACTGACTCAGGGTACCTTATCCAGGCCTTCCCCCCTGCCCTATCCCCATAACCCCTCACATTTGCCATGGCTAATCCAGCTAACCTATCCATCTTTGGGACACTCAGGGGCAATTTAACATGGCCAATCCACCTAACCTGCACATCTTTATACAGTTTGAAGCAAACCTCCTCTTCAGTAGCTTATACCTGCTGAAAATCTAAATACATGATTGACTCCAGCAGTTGTTTTCTCAGGACAATCAGTCACTTCTTAAAATGACTATTAACTTTGTCAAAGATCACTTATCTTCAGAAAATTCATTTAGTGAGCCTTGATTTTCTTTCAATAATGTGAAAGGATCTTTAGTATTCACCGAACCAGAAGCACTGATGGCTCAGCCTCAGTTTACGAGTTGTTGTGAACTATGGCTCCTCCGACAATACAACAAAAAAGTTGTGTAACCCCATTAAGACAGAATTGAATCCATGAGCTAAGAATAGTTTTGTGATTCATGATATTCCGGTGCCCCACCAGACGTCTTGTCAAAGCACAGAGGGAAAGAAGGAAAAAACTTACAATTATCTGCCCATCACATCCGCTCAATATCCAAAATCACCTTGTAACAATGGAATAGCTATTGAAGTGCAGTCTGCAAAAGGTGAATAACCATCGTTAAAACTTGCAAGAAGATAATTTTTTTTAATATCTCTTCCGGAACAATCAAAATTGCCACAGAGGAACTCGAGACGACAAAATTTTTAAATTGAAATGAAATTCTGTGCCTGTCAAGTTGCTTCACAGGCATTGGACCACGTAATCCCAACAGAATAGGTAGCAATATTCCCTTTGGTATCATGAAGGAGTAGAACTAGTTGCTAATGGGTTGGAGTCCAAGTTCTCTGAAATGGCCTTATGGAGAGAGCATTGCATCTTAAAGTTTAAATTTTATGTATTAGCGTCACAAGTAGGCTTACATTAACACTGCAATGAAGTTACTGTGAAAATCCCCTTGCCGTCACACTCCAGCGCCTGTTCGGGTACACGGAGGGAGTATTTAGCATAGCCAATGCACCGAACCAGCACATCTTTCAGACTGTGGGAGGAAACCCGAACACCCGGAGGAAACCCATGCAGACACTGGGAGAACGTGCAGACTCCACACAGACAGTGACCCAAGCCAGGAATCGAACCAAATCCCTGGTGCTGTGAGGTAGCAGTACTAACCACTGTGCTTAGATTGGAGTTTGACCCTGGCACTTAACCGTCACTTTCATGTTGATGCCTACCTGAAATTGTTAAATAGTGACAATCAAATTCTAGGATAGCATCTGCTGATTATTTAACATATTCATTTCAACCTGCAATGTTGTTTTTAATTAGATATTCATTTGGCTCATTTTCCTTTATCAGAGTTGATTAATTTGCACTAAATGTTTTTGATCAGACATATAGAAGGAAGGAGCAATTAAACCGAAACTGTGAGCTAATGAGGAGTTGAGCAGTTATTTAAGTGAATGTAAATGTTAAAGAATCTTGAAAGACTTGAGAAAGGTTGAGAAGAGAAAAGAAGAGGTTACGTTTTGTTAAATGACAGCGGAACAGTTGAAATATTATACAACACCGAAATTATTAACAGGGGGTTCATACAGGGCAAACAACTGTTGAGAGGGATTCCATAATTAGATAAGTGGATACAGAGGCTTATGAAAGGGATAAGGTAAAATGTGTGGTTTTGTGTTTAATGAGGGCTAAGGTCAAATGGTTAAATGGTGCTATTTGTCCAGATTGAAGCAATTAATCTAGATAACGGGTATTCCAAGGCCTCAAAAGGAACATAATTAAGAGTTTGCAGGATAGAAATGTAAATTTAGTGCAAGCTCTATTTCTGTTATTCAGATATGTTAACACAATGGTGTGTGGAATTCTGGCTTTAACTCCTGATTGAAGGGGGGTTCAGAGAAGGATATTCGGTTACTGGAAGATATACAGAGAAGAGCATGTGAGAACTTGTTCCTCTCTCGCCCGAGGGTCTATTCTTGGCCCCTCCTGTTTCTTATCTCCATGATGCTCCCCATGAACATCATCCCATAGCACAGTCTGAGCTTTCATATATCCTAATTCACCTAATCCTCCACTGTTGCTGAGCTATCAAACTGCTCATCTGACATCCAGTACTAGACAAGCAGAAATTTCCATCAATTAAATATTACAAAGACTGAAGTCATCGTTTTTGGTTCCCGTTCCACTCGAGCTACCAATTCCACTTTCCCCCTGGGGATTGTCCTAGATTAAACCGGACTGTTCGCAACCTTTGTTATATTTGACCCTGAGATGAGCTTCTGACCATATATTCACTCCATAGCACAGACTGTCTATTTCCAACGCTGTAACATCACACAATGTTTCCTTAGCCTCAGCTGATCTGCTGCTGAAACTTTCATTTGTGCTTTTGTTATCTCTAGATTTGACTACTCCAACAAAATTCTGGCTGGTGTTTCACAGTCTACCCTCCATGATCTTGAGGTTTCCCAAAACTCTACTGCATATATTCTAATTTGCACCAAGCCATATTTGCCAATCACCCATGTGCTCTCTCACCTACAATGGCAATCAATCAAGCATTGTCTTGAGTTTTAAACTTTCATCCTTGTTTGCAAATCCCTCCGTGACCTCACCATTGCCACCAGCTCCCTGCCACTCCCACCCCTCCTCTCAACCGCGCCCCCCCCCCCCCCCCCCCCCCCCCCCCACCCACACACCAGCCCTCCCCATCTGTGACTGTGATCTCTTCCAGCTCACAACCTTCCGAGATACCTGTGCTCATCTAATTCTGGCCACTTGCGCATCTCTAATTTTAATCTACCATTTGGTGACTGTGTTTTCAGTTGCCTGCGGCTCAAGCTCTGGAACCCCCTCCTTATATATCTCTCCGCCTCTCAGTCAGCAGCTCTGACAAAGCGTCATCCAGACTCAAAATATTGGCTTATTCTCTCTCTACGGATGCTGTCAGACTTGCTAAAATTTTCCAGCATTTTCTCTTTTTGTTTGAGATTCCAGCATCCGCAGTATTTTGCCTTAATCTCCTTAATCCTCTACACCTCATTTTCCATCTTTAAGACACTCCTTAAATCCTACTACTTTGACTCTGATCTATTATGCCCATGTCTGACTCACCGTCAAAGTCACTGTTATGATGTTCCTGTGAAGTGCCTATGGGACATTTCATTGTGTTAAAGGTGCTACATAAACATAAGCTGTTATTGTTGTAATTGATATTTACCTTTGATAGCTTTTGTCTTATTCTACTTTTTTCCTTGTTTATGCTTTCAGATTTCTGCTGTTCATCAACTTGCCATTCATCGCCCCTCTAACCACAAATACTATTTCTTTACTTATTCCCACCATCCACCCTCCCGCTCATCATCCCTTACCACTCCCTTTGTCCTGGACCACCAAGTCTTTTGTCATTGAATCCCTCCAGCTCTCCACTCTATCACAGGCTATCCTCTTTGTTCTGTTTCCACGCTCTGCCATAGAACCATAGAAAAACCACAGAAGAAGGCCATTCAGCCCATCTTGTCCATGCCAGCCCGAGGACACCAAGGTGCTCTTTCTAATCCCACCTTACTGCATCCGGCTCATAGCCTGTAACTTACAGTACTTAAGGTGCACATCCATCTACTTTTTAAAAGAGCTAAGGGTCTCTGCCTCCACCACCAACTCAGACAGTGAATTCCAGACACCCAATACCCTCTGTGTAAATAAGTTCTTCCTCATGTCCCCTCTACACCCACTGCCAGTTATCTTGAATCTATCCTGGTCTAGAATTTTCCACCAAGAGAAACTATTTCATTCTGTCCACTCTATCTCTGCCCCTCATAATTCTGTACACCTCTATCAAGTCAGCACTCAGCCTTCTTTGTTCCAAGGAAAATAACCCCAACCTATCCAATCTCTCCTCATAGTTACACTTTTCTAACCCTGGCAACATTTTTGTAAACCTCCTCTGCACTCTCTCCACTTTCCTAATAATCTATCACATTCTTGGCTTTTCCCAGTTCTGAAGAAAAGTCCTCTGCCAGTACCTCTCTCCAAAGATGTTGCCACACCTGCTGAGTATCTCCACATTTTCTATTTTTCTTTCAGATTTCCAGCATCTGCAGCATTTTGCTTTCACCTTCCAAGCCTTCCGTTGCCCTCATCTAGCTGGTCAAGTGAAATTTCCTGAACATACTTCAGAAACTTTTCTCCCATCCTACCCTTTTCCCGATGGGTACCTCAGTCAATATCATTGCCACTCAATTGTTTTGCACCTTTCTGTAATTGGAAAGCTTTTCAAGAAAGATGACCAGAAAAAATTCAGTTCAGGAAGATTCCAGGTTCAATTCTTGGCCTAACCTGAGATAGCTGATTGCAGTCCAGGAGATCGTTGGAGGCACCACAACTGAACAAAATGGTAGTCCTTTTAACTTTTGCCAGTGGCACAAAATGAGCAATGTTGGATTTGCCACCCATCACATGGCCTTGCCCTAATGACTACAATCACATTATCCCCAATATTGGTGAAGCACAAAGTGGAAAATCAACTAGATCGAGTGGAAAATCAACTAGATCAAGTGGAAAATCAACTAGATCCTCAGTTGTACTTTATTCTCCCTGGAAAGACGGAGGATGAGGGGCGACCTAATAGAGGTGTATAAAACTATGAAGGACATAGATAGGGTGAACAGTAGGAAGCTTTTTCCCAGGTCGGAGGTGACGAACACAAGGGGTCACGGGTTCAAGGTGATGGGGGCAAGGTTCAACACAGATGTCAGGGGGATGTATTTTACACAGAGGGTGGTGGGGGCCTGGAATGCACTGCCAAGCAAGGTGATTGAGGCGGACACGCTGGGATTATTTAAGACTTATCTAGATAGCCACATGAACAGACTGGGAATAGAGGAATACAAACGAATGGCTTAGTTGGGCACATGAGCGGCGCAGGCTTGAAGGGCCGAGGGGTCTGTTCCTGTGCTGTATTGTTCTTTGTTCTTTGTTCTTTGTTCTTTGTATTACTCAGCAATGGCAGCAAACTGCTAAGGCACAGTGGTTAGCACTGCTGCCTCACAGCGCCAGGGACCCGGGTTTGATTTCCAGCTTGGGTCACTGTTTGTGCGGAGTCTACACGTTCTCCCCGGGTCTGCATGGGCTTCCTTCGGGTGCTCCGGTTTCCTCCCACAATCCGAAAGGCTAGGTGCATTGATTAGGCCATGCTAAGTTGTCTCTCAGTGTACCTGAACAGGCGCCGGAGTGTTAGTTAGAATTGTTTGGCAAAATATTTCAATTTGCACATCACAAACAGTTTGAGGCTCTGCCTTTTCTTTTACAAAGAATTTTACAAATGCTGCACACAAGACATACAGTTATGTTGAAATGACTAAAAGAAAGCAAATTGTACTGCATTCATTCAGGCTGCTCAAAAATGGGCTTATGCAACTTTATTAAAAAGAAAAACCCAATGCAGTTCATTGCAGTGTTAATGTAAGCCTACTTGTCACAATAATAAAAAAACTTTAAAACTTTAAACTTTATTTTCATCCATGGATGTTGATGAAGGACAGGGTTTGGCTCAGTTGTAACCCTCCCCCTCCCCAGTCGAATAATCAGATCATAAAACCAACACATAAAGAATAGCCTCTTGGAAGCGGTATTGGAGACCAGCAAAACCCATGGCAAAACCTCCCAACACCATTCATTACCTTAGCGAGGAGCACTAATTATCTTGAATTAATTTTGGGTGGTAGTAGTGAACCTAAGAGTTGTACGGGTAATAAGGGATTGGATTTAATTGGCTTAACAGGGAACCAACTAAATTTAAAAGGCAAGAATTTGGGATTTGAAAATATGTGGCCATTACATGCACTTCTAACAAAGTAATAAAACGCTACATGCTGATTTTATGATGTAAATTTACAATGATATGAAGTCATCTAATGCAATGAAAATAGTTTAAAAGATTAACCACTTAAAGTGAGCCATTTGACCTTTGTTTTGTGCTGTCAATGGCTAAAGTAGAATTGCACCAAAGAAAGACAAACTATTGGATATATTTCAGTGAGGTCATTCATTGAAAGAGTAGATAAATTGTATACAGGGTGAAAAAAATGCACATTGTGGATTGGTGTTGATATGTCTTTCTGAAATTGGCCAACAATTAATTTTTGAAAGCCAAGACCAATACAACAAAACTTACATAAAATTACATTAAATGTGCAGAATTGGAAGAGGCACAAGTGGTCCAAGCTTGTGTTTATGCTCGACTTAAGTCTCCTCCCACCACTCTTCATCCAACTTTATAAGCATGACCTTCTGTTCCTTTCCCTCTCATGTTTATTTAGCTTCCTCTTAAGTGCGCTGATGCATTGCTTTTATTTACACACAATCTTTAACGGAAAAATATCTGAAGGTGTTTTATGGAGAGGTAATCAGAAAGAAATGGATGGTAAGCCAAAGAGGAAGATACCACCAGGTGGGGAGGGGAACTAAAAACATGTAAACAAGACAAATTTTAAAAAGAAAGCAAATAAATTAAAGAACCACATTTTGTGCATTGCTGGATAACTGATCAGTTGACAGCTTGGGCCACATTGTAGTGGGTCTCCGCCTCGGTCTCAGACCTTTGCACCAGTGTCATCAGCCATGATGTCAGCAGGTGGCCCTTGTCCCCCATGAGCCATCCCAGTAGCCTGGGGTGGTCCTTGAAGACCCCAGGGATATCTGAGTACCCCTGAATCTGTCATGCTATCATACTCAAAGCACCTGTGCAGTCAGTGCATGAACTGTGAGCTGTAGCCCGACAGGGAGTCAGATGTTAACCCCCTCCCCCGCACTCAGGATGTCTGTCCTAACTTCGCTCTCTGAGTGGCATACAGCCAGCTCCTTGGGCTGGCACATTTCAGTCACGGGAGTCCCTCCCACCCAGATACAGAACCCTGGCACCCCTGGCTATTGACAGCAGAATGTGGCAGTTTGGGCTGAACTCTGTGGCGCTCATGTAGGCAATTAGGGTGGGTCTGAGAAGGGCCTCATTGGGGAACACTTGCAGTATGATTTCTGGGTGTAGCCACCTAGATGTCTGGTGCAATCTACCCTCCAGGAATGGCATGGAGTTCAGACAGAAGAACCCTCCTAACTTCCACGTGATTAGACGGTATGGTGCTCATTGTAGGGAGCACATACTGTGTGGACTTCCTACAATATTGTATGAAGAGCTGTGCTGACAAACTCCCTTGATTGAGGCAACAGCTGCTAGACCAGATGCTTGTAATTGTTAGTGGGGCCTGGGGTAGAATGTGAAAGATAAGCCATAGAGCCTTTCAAGCAGGGTAACCAGTGCAACATTAGTGGGGTTTGCAATTGGCATCATAGGCAGTCCCTCAAAGGCCTCGCCAGTGGCAGCAGCCAGTGAGAATATTTGCCACATAAGCTCCAACCCCAACCCCTGACCCGAGGACCCCCAACCCCGTCAAACCACCCCAAACCCCTGCAGCCTTGAATCCAACCCCACCCCCCCCCCCCCCCGCCCCGTCCCCACCCCTGTCCCCATCCCACCCGCACCATGGCAGTGGCTGATTTTCCCTTTTGCACCCTGGAGGTTAGTGCTAATCGGTACTCACCTCTTCGTCGCCCTCGCAATCCATGGCACCCGGACCACGCTTCAAGGGAGCAGTAGTGATTTGCCTTCGCATGGCTTCCCATTGGGGAGGTAGGAACATTCCGGGAGGGGGAATGATCACGTGCAAAACTCACTCACTCAAGTCAACCTCATGCTAATCAGCCTCGCGACCTTTCCAGGCAAGATCCGGTTTGAGACAGCAGAAAGTGACCGGCAAGATTGCAAACTGTAAGGCGCCAGGCGCAAAACCCATCTTTGGGCCTGCATGCAATTCTCCCGGATCAGCACAATCTGCACTAGGTACAACATGGCTGGAAAATCACGGTCTATACCTCTAACACAATAAATTGTTTGTTCTGTCACATCCCATTACATCCTCAATACTTTATGTTATTTTGTTGGGATACAGTTAACTTCAGGTACATAATTACATTGCTCCAGTTTGTACAGCTACTTTACTTTGATAGAATCTTAATGAGGGTGAAGCTGTAATATTGCTCAATGTTATTGTCAATGCCTCATGCAA
Organism: Mustelus asterias; assembly: GCF_964213995.1. Taxonomy (NCBI): domain Eukaryota; kingdom Metazoa; phylum Chordata; class Chondrichthyes; order Carcharhiniformes; family Triakidae; genus Mustelus; species Mustelus asterias. The sequence goes on from NC_135807.1 coordinate 24,326,439, forward strand.
TCCTCGGCCAATTTATATGCTATCCATTGTTATGGACTTGTTTGGGTTGGTTGTGTAATTTATTTTGTGGATAGTTATTTTTCAGACTTAAGGATTGGATTGATGTGAAGTGCCTTATTACCCTCGCCTATTCAAATGTTTCATGTTCTTTGATTCTTCTTTATAGCAAACATTTTGATGCCACGAGGAGGGTGCAACATAGAATGAAAGGAGGAACAAATTGTGAGGAAAAACTTGGAAGCTTTCTTTTCTCTCTCCCTGGAATAGAAAGGGTTAAAAGGGAAGACTTGAGGTTCTCGAGGTGATGAGTATTTTCGAGGGGTGCAGAATGGAAGATGGCCAGAAGTTGCTGAATCTGTAACAAAGTAGATAAACTCAACATTATCTCCAAAAGCAATGAAAGCAGAAGTTAGGTTAACGCTATGCTTTGGAGTTCAAAAGTTATTCAAACAAGGAATATTTTACTTTAAATAGTTGTTAAGGCATACATTCTCATCTGAAATAAAAAATATACTTGTTTTATGTTTAAAAATTAAGAACCCAAAATGATCCAGGAAAGACCAGGAAAATGTAATTAGAGGAGACAGCTTCTACTATAATCCTCTCCAAGCTATAATCCTTGAAACAGATGCTATGTGGATTGGCAGGGGTAGAAAAAGGCTGCCACAAATGGTTAGAACAGGAAAAACACTCAGCTTCACCAGAAACTCTGGGTGGAACACCACCAATTTTAACAGATACCATTGTGGATACCCCAGTCAAGCATGCTGTTTTGTCCTGGACGGTCGTCAAACTTCTTGAATGTTGTTGGAGCTGAACTCATCCTGGCAAGTAGGGATTATTCCATCACACTCCTGCCTTGTGCTTTGTAGATGGTGGACAGGCTTTGGAGAGTCAGGAGTCGTGTTACTCACCACAGGATTCCTAGCCTCTGACCTTATTTTGCAGCGCTCCGAAACCTTGTGGTATTTGCTACCAAATAAACCTGTTGGACTTTAACCTGGTGTTGTGAGACTTCTTACTTATTTTGTAGACACAGTATTTATATGGCTAATCCAGTATAGTTTCTGGTCAATGCCAACCCCAAGGATGTTGATAATGGGAGAAGCCTTACATTATCATGGCAGAACATTTTTGGTCCACAGTTCCCTAAAAGTGGCAACACAAGTAGCCAAGATGAAGGCATATGGCATGTTTGCCTTCATTGGCTGGGGCATTGGGTACAAGAGTTGGCAAATAATGTTGCAGGTACATAAAGTCTTGGTTAGGCCAAGTATGGAGTATTGCATACAGTTCTGGTCACCACACGACCAGAAGGATGCGGTAGCTTTGGAGAGAGTGCACAGAAGGTTCACCAGGATGTTGCCTGGCTCAAGGACGTTGGCTATGAGGAAAGGTTGAATAAACTAGGATTGTTTTCACTCAAAAGACGGAGGCTGAGGGGAGACCTGATAGAGGTCTACAAAATTATGAGAGGCATAGCTAGGGTGGATAATCAGAGACTTGTTCCCAGGGTGGAAGCTTCAATTACAAGGGGGCACAGGTTCAAAGTGAGAGGGGGAAAGTTTAATGAAGCTGTGCGGGGGAGGTTTTTCACGCAGAGAATGGTAGGTGCCTGGAACACGCTGCCAGAGGAGGTGGTGGAAGCAGGCCCATTAGCAACATTTAAGAGGCATCTGGATGGGTACATGAATAGGGAGGGAATAGAGGGATGTGGCCTGAGTAAGAGCAGAAGGTTCTTTTTAATTTAGTTAGGGCATTATGATTGGCACGGGCTTGGAGAGTCAAAGGGTCTCTTGCTGTGCTGTACCTTTCTTTGTTCTTTGTTCTATTGAAATAAATCCAGCCTTGCCTTATTCTCTTGTGTTTTGACATGTCTCTCTTTGCACTGCTTTCCAGACTGACTTGGTTTTTCTTCTATATTTGGTTGTACATCACCCCTACTCCACACTGTGGCCCATCCCCCTGCCAAACTTGTTTAACCCCACCCCCCTGCTGTCAACAGCATTAACAAACCTCCCTGAAAGCATGTTGGTCCCATTCTGGTTCAGGTACGCATGGCGGCACAATGGTTAGCACCACCAGGGACCCAGGTTTGACTCCTGGCCTGGGTCACTGTCTATGTGGAGTCTGCACGTTCTCCCCGTGTCTGAGTGGGTTTCCTCCGGATGCTCTGGTTTCCTCCCACACTCCAAAGATGTGCAGGTGAAGTTCATTGGCCACGCTAAATTGTCCCTCAGTGCAGCCAGAGAGGCATTTAGCGTGGCGACATAGGGGATTTTCACAGTACTTTCATTGCAGTGTTAATGTAAGCCTAAGAATGTGACACTAAGAAATAAACTTTTAAAAAAAATAATTTTAAAACAGCCTGTCCGACTTGTACAGGTCCCACATTTGCCAGAAACAGACTGAGTGATCCAAGAAACTAAGTTTTGTTATATTTTCCTTATCTGCATTTGAAGAGTTCTTTCTGAGGAAACAGCCCTTATGTGTGGGTTAGCTAGTAAGCCAGATGGTCTAGAGCTGGAGAAATATGCAGTCCCAGTGTGCTGCAGCAGATAGTGGTTCCTGCGATAGACGGCAGGGTGTTTTTTACGAGGTGGGACTGCACCCCGCAGAAGCTGAACACAGACTCCTCCATATTCTTGGAGATTGGAGCTGAAACTATTCTGCTTTGACTTCCAAAACTTTGCACAGCTGCTTAAAGTTTGAGAGTACAAAACATGAGTGTTGGTGAAAAAAATGGATTCATCTAACTTGTTTTCTTACACTTCTTTTATCTGAGGTGAGTCCCAGTCAGCGTGAGTGAGCGTATTTGGGAATTTGATCCTGCAGCAAAAATTTAGGGAGCAGATTGAAAAGCAGGACCTCAAACGTTGTAATCTTTGGATTACTACCAGTGCCATGTGCTAGCGAATATAGGAATAGGAGGAGAGAACAACAGATGAATGCATGGCTGAACAGAAGATGTAGGAGGGAGGATTTTAGTTTCTTGGATCACTCAGTCTGTTTCTGGCAAATGTGGGACCTGTACAAGTCGGACAGGCTGTTTTAAAATTATTTTATTTTAAAGTTTATTTCTTAGTGTCACATTCTTAGGCTTACATTAACACTGCAATGAAGGTACTGTGAAAATCCCCTATGTCGCCACGCTAAATGCCTCTCTGGCTGCACTGAGGGACAATTTAGCGTGGCCAATGAACTTAACCTGCACATCTTTGGAGTGTGGGAGGAAACCAGAGCATCCGGAGGAAACCCACTCAGACACGGGGAGAACGTGCAGACTCCACATAGACAGTGACCCAGGCCAGGAGTCAAACCTGGGTCCCTGGTGGTGCTAACCATTGTGCCGCCATGCGTACTTGAACCAGAATGGGACCAACATGCTTTCAGGGAGGTTTGTTAATGCTGTTGACTGCAGGGGGGTGGGGTTAAACAAGTTTGGCAGGGGGATGGGCCACAGTGTGGAGTAGGGGTGATGTACAACCAAATATAGAAGAGAATTTATAATGGAGAACAAAAAAATGAAAGAGCTAAGGAACTAAGGGTCTGGTGAGCAGGAGGAAATGAAGGAAATTAGCATTACTGAAAAAATAGTGCTGGAGAAATTAATGGAACTAGAAGCTGATAAATCCCCATGGCCTGATAATCTATATCCCAGGGCACTGAAGGAGGTGGCCATGGAAAAAGTAAATGTGTTGGTTGTATTCTTCCAAAATTCTGTAGATTCTGGAACAATCCAGACAGATTGGAGAGTGGAAAATATAATCCCACTATCTAAAAAAAGAAGGGAGGGAGAAAACAGGGAATTACAGACTGATTAGCCTAACATTAGTTGTCGGGAAAATGATAGAATCTAAAAAGTTAAAAGAACACGTGCAGAATAATGTGGGATACATCTATTTCATCTTATAATAGTTATGAACCCCAAATATTATATCTGATACTTTCTCAATGTGGAGTACAAAATTTTAGAGAGGGTTTACATTGACAGATAACATGCGGCAAAGTCAGAATGATTAATAAAGCATGTGATGCAACAGTATAAAAACATTTTCAACTCAATCAGTGCATCTGCTCATTGAACTGTCTCATCTGAGACATCAGCATGACATCTTTTCCTCTGCTCCTCAACTCCACCATAAATTAAATATGATAATTATCACATCTGAAAGCAATTGTATCACCTCGTGTTCATGTTGCGCCTATAAAACAACATAGTGTGCCTCTGGGCAGTTTAACCACAAAGTGGGGCCAAGTTAACTCAAGACAAATAATACTCTAAGGCACCAGCTCAGACAATAAATTAACTCCCCGTCAGATGCATCTTCCCATTTTGTTACATATTTCCACAGATGTCTAGTCCTGTGTTAACCATACACAACTAAACTTACATTTAGGTGATCCACAAAACGGAGGAGCTTTTCTATCCTTGCATTTACTTTAAATATTTCACAACTTCTGGATGTCCCAAAACGTGTTATAGCCAATGAAGTCCTTGCAAAGTGCAGACACTGTTGTAATCATCCTTACATAGAAATATACATAGAAACAAGAATCAGGAGTAGACCGTTCGGCCTTTCTGGCCTGCTTCACCCTTCATTATCATCATCATACATGAAGTTCCTCACAAAAGTTCCAATACTCTTGTACGGCAGAAAGGCCTCCACTCCGACATGTGGGCCAGCCAGTTTACACAATTTGCTACATTTCATTCAGAGTAATATCATTACTGGTCAATTCCTGCTCTCATCCAATTTGATTACAGTCACAGTTAAGTTCTTTGTCAGCATATGAACCTACACCTCCATTTCTTTGTCCTCTTCTTTCATGATGGGTAGGTATGCATGTGACAGAGTGTCTGCAATGTACATTTCTTTGCCTGCTTTGTATTTAACTCTGGCCTGGCACTTCTGCAGACTCAGTAGTAATCTTTGGATTCTTAGTGGCGCACAGTTCAGGAACTTTTTTCAGTGTAGCTTCCAAAAGCTTTTGATCAGACTCTACCTCCACGACTTTACCATGGACATATTGGTGGAAGCATTCTGGCCAAACACAATTGCCAGATTTCTCTAGTTAGGCATAATACTACTGTGTTTTGTTCATTGCCTTTGAAGGCCATGCCACTGGTGTCTCATTTTGCAAGAGGACTGCTTCCAGGCCAGTCTTGAAATGTCTATGGATAACTTGACCAGCTGTCTGGTAGAGTTAATACTTTAACACTGGTGAGTGGGTCAGTGTTTTCTTCAGACTGGTCAAAGCTTCTTGATGGCTTTGCTCCCAGTACCATTCCGCATTATTTTGTAGACGTTCTCTGAGAGATGCTGTCAGGTCTGACATGTTTGGAACCAATTTCCCAAGATCGGTTAGCATTTTTAAAACCTCTCCAAGTCTTTCTTACATTCTGGGGGTGGCAGGTTCACAGCTGCTTCAGTTTTACTCTGGTCTACCCCTCACTTGTTAGCACATCTCCCAAGGACTTTGATTTCATGAAGACCTACTTTACACTTTTCCTTCTTCAATTTTAACTTCCTTTCTTTAGTTCTTGTCAGCCCCTGCCGCTGCCTGGGTCACATTCTTCTTGTGTGGCTCCGCAGACCAGCACATTTTGGGTATAGGTTTCCACACCCACTGACCCTTCTGACAGTTGCTCCACTGTCCTGTGAAGCACCTCAGCTGGATTAATAGCAAAAGGTAAGTGTTAAAGCCTATAGCCTGTATGGTGTGTTGAAGGTACAGAGATTGAAGCTCTGTTCACCCAGCCTGACCTGCCAGAAGACTGAACTCACATCCAAGACTGAATAGTATTTAGCATCAGCCAGCTTACACGTGATCTCTTTTACTGTGAGAAACTGATAATGCTGTCTTTGTCCTGCCTGGTTTATGTCTTTGTGATTCAGACAGAATCGCAGATTCACATCTGATTTTTCTGCAATTGAAGTTGTATTACCCCACTTTGTCGGTTCTTCAATTTTCTTGATGATATGAAGTTTCTCCACTCTGTCCAACTCTGCTTTCAGTCTGTCTCTCAGAATTACTGGTACTTTCCTGTGTGGGCGTATTCTGAGTGTCACAGTTTCATCAAGTTTGATAGTATGTTCTCCTTTTAGGCAACTAATCTGGAACTCATCTTTGTACTCACTCCGGATGTCATCAAAGGTTACAGTTATTATTCTCTTGATTAGCTGCAGATTTTCACAAGCTTTGATTCCAAGAATGGGTGTTGCATCATTTTTCTTCATTATAAATGGAAGTGCTTGAGAATGTTTTTGTATTTTACTTTAAGAGTGCAATGGCCATCTGCAGCAATTTCTTCACCTGTGTAAGTAGACAGTTTCACTTTTGTTTTAGTTAGCCATTTTCCTTACTTATCTCAAGACACAGGCTGATGGGGAAGACATTTGCTTGCGCACTCAGGTCAAGCTTGAGATTCACCATCATGTTGGCAATTTTTAAATCTTCCATTCATCTTCTTCAGAATTTGTTGTCACCGCACCAATGAAAAGGTTAGACTGTGTCTGTGCCATCACCTGTAATTGTGAGCACTTTCTCCTATTTACATATACCAGCAAAGTAATTTAGTTCATCACAGTTCTTACAGAGCTTTCCATTGTGATGATACTGTGCCTTTAAGAAACATACATCGCATTTCTTGTAAGGGATATGGTTAGCATTCAGATCTGCTTTGTAAGGTGCCAATTTGTCTCACACAACCTTTAAATTTCTGGAGTGTTTGTTTTATGCTAAGCTAATGCATTTGTGTTTACTTGGGTCTCTACTGGGGGATTTAGTGTAAAGTTTTGATTAAGTTGATTGACAGGGACAGAGTAATGTGCTTAATAGGAGGAGCTAAGCTTGCAGAGAAAACACAGTTTCTTCTTCATTTTTAAAACAAGCAGTTATTGGCTAGTTCTGAAAGAAGCAATATATGTCTCTCTGTCTCCCTCTCCAGAGGTGTTTTGTAAGCTCCAGGACTAACAACCTGAGACAAGCATGTAAACCTGTCTTTTACTAACAGATTTTAAAGTGGGGTTTCAATCTATAAAGGAATATTGCTTGAATTTGAACTCACAGTGAGAGGTTAGCAGTTAAGAATTCTACCTTATCTTGTTTAAGTATTATTCAATTGTTAAAGGCGAAGCTGATTCACTTGTTTATAATTAAACTGTGCTGTAAAATGAAGCTTGTTTTGATAAAAGCTTCCCAGTGTGTCAATAGAATCATGTCCGGAATGGAACATCATATCCTCACATTAATGCAAAAATAGCAAATTGTTGGGGTCAAGTCTGACTTTATAATATACCTTGGGGTTTCTCATCTGGTATCCGAACACCATCGGCAAAATAACTATATGGTAAGTGCTTCATTCCACTTCAACTGCTTTTAGATGTTTTAATTTTGTTCTTGTTATCTTCAGGCTGTCTTTTTGTTTCTTCCCAGTGCTGTATCTGTTTAACTTCATGTAATCCATGCGCAGCTTGCCAACTTCTGTCTCAGACGCTCTGCAGATATTTACTGCGTGAGATCAAGTTCTCTAAAAAGCGACCCCGCAAACTATTCTATCTCGGATGACTGATTTGTCAAGCTGTCCAGATTTACATGATTTAGCTCATTTTCTCAGCTTAGCTGCGAACCAACTAATGTTGTCATTGCCTTGCATGCATGTAAAAAAAATCATATCTTTAACACGTTAATATTTTCTTAGGGCTGAAATAAAGCTTGACTTTTTCCATTATATCTTTCAAGTCATTTTGTTTCTCATCACTTTCAAATGTGAATATGTTATAGACTTCACTGAATCACATAATTCTTATGATGCAGAAGCAGGCCATTCAGTCCATCATGTTTGCACCAGCTCTCCAAATGAGTTTTGTGTCGTTATGCCATTCTCTCGCCTTTTCACTGCACGCCTACACATTACTTCTATTCAAGTAATCGTCGAATGCCCACTTGAAATGCCTCAGTTGAACCTGCCCCCACCACACTTCCAGACAGTGGATTCCAGATCCAAACCTTCGCTGTGTGAAAAAGTTTATTCTCACAGCACATTTGCTTCTTTTGCAAATCATTTTAAGTCGATGGCCGTGGAAGGTGTGTGCATCATAGCCAAACAGGTTCATGATCAGCTTGTAAATCTTTCCAACAGGCCCGATGGCACATTTCAAGACTAGGAGAACTTCTTGGTCAGCCATACTGCTGAAGGCAGTCTTCCAGGCATAATCATGGACCAATCCAATGGAAGCCTCTGCTGTAATTTTACCATCCCGCCCGCCATGGGAATTGGAGTGGGCGAGGGGCGGACAAGGGAAAGGTCCATTGACCTGGAGTCATAGAGTCATCGAGGTTTATAGCATGGAAACAGGCCCTTTGGCCCAACTTGTCCATGCCGCCCTTTTTTTCAAACAACTAAGCTAGTCCCAATTGCCCGCGCTTGACCCACATCCCTCAATAGCCATCTTACTCATGTAACTGTCTAAATGCTTTTTAAAAAACAAAATTGTACTCGCCTTGGTTGGGATTTTACAGTTTCGGGACGAGTGAGACCACAAAATCCCGCCCCACGTTTCAAGTTGAATTCAAGTCTTCTTCATAACTGAAGGAAGGTAGAAATATGATGGGTCTTATGCTGTTAAAAGGGGACGAGGGGGAGGAAGAACAAAAGGGTAGAGAATCCGAAAGATTAACTGACAGAGGCTAAAACAGAAAATGCTGAAAAATCTCAGCAGGTCTGACAGCATCCGTGGAGAAAGAATAGAGCCAACGTTTCGAGCCTGGATGATTCATCATCAGAACTGACAGAAGTCATGGAACAACAACCAAAGGGAATGGTGACGGCTGCAGTAAAGAAACAAATCATTGGTCATGATTTACTGGGAATAGCAGGATAACTAAAAGTGAAAGCACAATGTGAAAAACAAGATTCAGATCAGCAATTGGCAAAACAAACAGAATCAAAATGGGGGACAGCGTCCATGCTCTGCAATTGTTGAAATCAATGTTGACTGAGGGCTGCATAATATCTAACCAGAAGATGAGGTGCTGCTCCTCAAGCTTGCATTGAGCTTCACTGGGACATTGTAGCAAGACTGAGGACAGAAGTGTGAGGGTGAGAGCAAAGACGGTGAATTAAAACAGCAAGCACCCAGAAGCTCGAGGCTTATGGACTGACTGGTCCGCAATGTAGTCACCCAATCTCTGTTAAGTCTTCCCAGTGTAGAGGAGACTGCATTGCGAGCAATGGATGCAATTCAGGGTATGCTAAAAAAGGAAATTGTGGTTTCACCGGTAAGGAGTGTTTTGTGTTACTGTACACAATACTATATTTACTCAATCCTTATCTGAGGCCTTCCCTTTTTACTTTGTTCCCCTCCCCCGCTGCCCTTCCCCTTTCAACAGCACAAAACTCATTACATTTCTGCCTTCCTTCATTTCCAAAGAAAAGTCATATTTGGTTCAACACACTGGGAGCGACCTTGAGTCGTCCCTGGGATAACATAAGAACTAGGAGCAGGAGTAGGCCATCTGGCCCCTCGAGCCTGCTCCACCATTCAATAAGATCATGGCTGATCATTTTGTGGACTCAGCTCCACTTACCCACCCGCTCACCGTAACAAACTGAGCAGTGGGGGCTCAAGATCCGGTGAAACCCAATAATTGCAAATCTCGCTGGTGAGATTGCGATTGCGAAATTTCATCACCCCTCGCCAGTGACATAATCAGGTTCGTGCCAATAATGGGCGAGAACATGATTGCCATACATTTAAATCAATTTCAATATATTTATTACCCCCCGGCCCCCCACCATACATCCTCATTCATTAAATTTTCAAACCACAAAGAACAAAGAACAGTACAGCTCAGGAACAGGCCCTTTGGCCCTCCAAGCCTACTCCGATCATGATGCCTGCCTAAACTAAAACTGTATGCACTTACGGAGTCCATATTCTTCCATTCCCAGCCTACTCATGTATTTGTCCAGTTGCCCCTTAAATGCCGCAATCATACCTGCTCCCACCACCTCCCTGGGCAGCGCGTTCCAGACATTCACCGCCCTCTGTGTAAAAAACTTGTCTCGCACGTCTCCTCCAAACATTTCCCCATGGACCTTAAACCTATGTCCCCTGGTCTCTTGACTTTTCTACCATAGGAAAGGGCATCTGACTATCCACTCTGTCCATGCCACTCATAATCGTGTAAACCTCTATCAGGTCACCCCTCAACTTCCGTTGCTTCAGTGAGAATAAACCGTGTTTATCCAACCTCTCCTCATAGCTAATACCCTCCAGACCAGGCAACATCCTGGTAAACCTCTTCTGTACCCTCTCCAAAGCATCCACATCCTTCTGGTAGTGTGGCGACCAGAATTGAACACAATATTCTGAATGGGGCCTAACTAAGGTTCTGTACAGCTGCAGCATCACCTGCCAATTTTTGTACTCAATGCCCCAACCGATGAAGGCAAGCATGCTGTATACTTTCTTGACTACCTTATCCACCTGCGTTGCCACTTTCAGTGAGCGGTGGACATGTACACCCAGATCTCTCTGCCTGTCAATACTCCTAAGGGTCCATTCACTCTATAATTCCTATATGCATTGGATCTTTCAAAAGGTTCCTCGGACTTAACAATGACATTTTCGGGTAATTGAAGGTTAGGGAAAATAAATAAATCTTAATTTACGAGGCAGAGTGTGGAGACAGAGTGTGACGGGGCCCCAAGAGTGTGTACAAGTGCTATAAGTTGGGAAGTTGGTGCAGAGGGGAAGAAAGTAGTGAATATTCAAGCCTTTAATTAGTTGAGCAGGTAAGAGATTGTTTGATGTGTGGAAATTAAGTTAGAATTCCAGCCATGGCCAAATATTTTATTCATTTTGTTCTGCAAGATTAAGGATGCTCACTTCAAAAGGGTGGCACAGTGGCACAGTGGTTAGCACTGCTGCCTCACAGCGCCAGGGTCCCAGATTCAATTCCCGCCTCGGGTCGCTGTCTGTGTGGAGTTTGCACATTCTCCCTGTGTCTGCGTGGGTTTCCTCCGGGTGCTCCTTTTTCCTCCCACAGTCCAAAGATCTGTGGGTTAGGTTGATTGGCCATGCTAAATTGACCCTAATGTCAGGGTGATTAGTAGGGTAAATGCGTGGGGTTACAGGAGGATAGGGACATGGTGGGATTGTGGTCAGTACAGACTTGATGGGCTGAATGGCCTCCTTCTGTACTGTAGGGATTCTACGATCTCACACTTCTCCAGATTAAACTCCATTTGTCATTTCTCCACCCACGTCTTCAACCGAGCTATATATTCTGACAATCCTCTTCACTATCCGCAACTCCACCAATTTTTGTGTCATCTGCGAACTTACTGATTAGACCAGCTACATTTTCCTCCAAATCACTTATATATACTACGAGCAACAAAGGTCCCAGAACTGATCCCTGTGGAACACCACTAGTCACAGCCTTCCATTCAGAAAAGCACCCCTCTACTGCTACCTTCTGTACGCCAATATGAAGTCATGTCGTTGAGGTTTACATCAGGTTCACCCAGAGGTGAACCTGTCATGGGTTCCACTCCCCGGGCGCACAAAGGTGAGTATATCCCTGGCTCTACCACCTGGCACAGGTTGACAGTGCCAACCTAGCAGTGTCAACTTGTGCTGGAGGCAGTGCCAAGGGAGGGCCCTAAGGGGAGCCTCACATGTGGGGATTCATTTATTTGTGGTGCTGGGGGGTGCGGATGTGGAAGCTGTGGGAATGCCGAACACAGTAAGTGAAACAGGAGTATGCAGGTTTTCTGGCAAGCTGCCGTAAGACCTACATCTTAGACAGTCTCAGTTGCCTCAGCTCCTCACGCCACCTAAACACCTTTGTGGCTGGATCCTGGAAGACAAGGGGCATCTATTCAAGTCACTGCTTCTGACCCCTGTTCACAACTCAAACGTGGAGATGCCGGCGTTGGACTGGGGTGAACACAGTAAGAAGTCTCACAACACCAGGTTAAAGTCCAACAGGTTTATTTGGTAGCAAATACCATAAGCTTTCGGAGCACTGCTCCTTCGTCTTCCACTCCATCTGACGAAGGAGCAGTGCTCCGAAAGCTTATGGCATTTGCTACCAAATAAACCTGTTGGACTTTAACCTGGTGTTGTGAGACTTCTTACACAACTCAAACACACAGACAAAACACACATATAGCTGCATATATGACTGCGATGTTCGCTATCAAGCAGGTTATATTGACCTGCTGAAGATGTTTAGATGCCTCAATAGATATGAAGAAACCTTGGAACATGTACCCTCAAGAACACCCTGCACCATTGTCATCAGCTGTGCATTTTTACATCCTGGCACTCCAGAGAGCACTGGTGCCAGAGGAAGACAGTAACTGAGTCACATCCTTAGAGGAGAATAAGCATGAGAATCCTTAACAGGTGCCAATCGATGGCGGTGTCACTGCAGAACACAGCTCATACAACTGTAACATACATGGCAGGTAGATTTGAGAATCTCTGATCAGCAGATGCTTCACACATGGACAAGTGCAAGGGTTCAGCAAACCAAGGAATTCATTGCCCAAAGCGATCTTGCTGAGCTTTCATCAGGACACTTACCATTCCTCTGTACCTGTCAGCATTATAATTCATTCCTTTCAGTTCATGCTGGACTACCAGTTTGCAATGCTAAACACCACGCACTTTTCCAGACCACACCAGGTTATTCAATGTCTTCCTGCAGTGGGTTCAATTTCTTACAGCCACCTCTCAGTTATTCAATGTATCTGTCTCCTGCAACCATGCCTCCTTTGTCTGGCTTGCTGGCCTTTCCCATTTCCTGGAAACAGGGAATATCTCTCCTTTCCCAGGGTAGAAATGTCAATTACTCGGGGACATATGCTTAAGGTAACAGGGGAAAGTTTAACAGAGATGTGAGATGCAAGTTTTTTACACAGAGGCTGGTAAGTGCTCGGAATGGGCTGCCAGAGAAAGTGGTTGAAGCAGATACAATAGCAATATTTAAGAGGCATCTCGACAGATACATGAATAGATACAGAATGGAGGGATATGAACCGCGTTGAGGCAAAAGCTCTTTAGTTTAGAAAGACATCATGTGTCGGTACAGGCTTGGTGGGCCAAAGGGCCTGTTCCTGTGTTGTATTGTTCTTTGTTCTTTCTCTTACTGCCTGAAGAAGCACCTCCTCCAGGAATGCTTCACTGAATCCGGCACGGTAGCACAGTGGTTAGCACTGCTGCTTCACAGCTCCAGGGTCCCAAGTTCGATTCCCGGCTCGGGTCACTGTCTGTGTGGAGTTTGCACATTCTCCTCGTGTCTGCGTGGGTTTCCTCCGGGTGCTCCAGTTTCCTCCCACAGTCCAAAGATGTGCAGGTTAGGTTGATTGGCCAGGTTAAAAATTGCCCCTTAGAGTCCTGGGATGCGTAGGTTAGAGGGATTAGCGGGTAAATATGTGGGGGTCGGACCTGGGTGGGATTGTGGTCGGTGCAGACTCGATGGGCCAAATGGCCTCCTTCTGCACTGTAGGGTTTCTATGATTTCTATGAATCAGGGAGTGCCCCTTGTCCCTGATGAAGCCACTCTTCCTCCATTGCTACTGAACCTCCTACTTTGGAGACTGCCTGAATGCAACACGTCACTGTCAGTGACTGGCACTAAGATCCTCCTTCCGCCCTTAACTGGCCAGTTTCCTAATCTGATGGCCCTTCATTGGTTCTTCGACATAAAATTACCAAGGTCCCGCCGCCACCTGCTTATTCGTGTGCTACCCGAATATTCTGTCAACAGCCCCGTCCCCAACATCACGCATCCAACCAATCAGTAAAATTTAAGCGATTAACTTTCTTTTTCTTTCTTTTCTGCACAGCCGCTGTCTGGCCTGCTGAATATTTCCAGCATCTTCTGTTTGTATTTCAGATTTCCAGCATTCCTGCAGTACTTTGCCTTTTGCTACTTTTAATGGTGCGGCACGGTGGCACAGTGATTAGCACTGCTGCCTCACAGTGCCAGGGACCCGGGTTCAATTCCGGCCTTGGGTGACTGACTGTGTGGAATTTGCACATTCTCCCCGTGTCTGCGTGTGTTACCTCTGGGTGCTCTGGTTTCCTCCCACAGTTTAAAGGTGTGTGGTCCCACTGTTGAAAGGTGTGTGTGGGGATATGGGGGTAGGGCCTGGGTGGGATTGTGGCCGGTGCAGACTCAATGGGCTGAATGGCCTCTTTCTGCACTGTTGGGTTCTATGAATTCTATGAATAAAGTTGATTGGCCATGCTAAATTGTCCCTTCGTATCAGAGAGATTAGTAAGGTAAATATGTGGGTTAGGGCTTGGGTTGGATTGTTGTGGATGCAGACTCAATGGGCCAAATGGTCTCTTTCTGCACTGTAGGGATTCCTCCAGGTGCTCCGGTTTCCTCCCACAGTCCAAAGATGTGTGTGTTAGGTTGATTGGCAGTACTGAATTGCCCCTTAGTGTCAGGGGAACTAGCGGGAAAAGTATGTGGTGTTGCGAGGATAGGACCTGGATGGGATTGTTGTCGGTGCAGGCTTGATGGGCTGAATGGCCTCCTTCTGCACTGTAGGTATTCTATGATTCTATGGCGTACGGTGGCCAGGCTTCAAAGTTTTGTGTACTGACGCCATTAAAAGATTATAATATCTTGTAATAAATGCACGTAACTTCTGTCTCAGTCTTTGAAAGTTAGGATATTTTATGGACTTGATTTAGAATTTGATTTAGTTTTAAAATTGACAAGATATGCTGAGTTTAGTCTGGCAACTTTATTTTTTCTCAATATATATATTGCACCAAGTCTATTATTAAGTGAACAATGAGTGTTAGAGAAAGGGACTTGGTAGTTAATGAGGGTTAGCAGACTCTCCATGCACCTCTGGGACTCAATTCCACTCACACTGACACAATGAAACTCTCCTCTCCCCAGCAACATCAAGGGTACGAAGTATAATAAGTCTCGACAATCTCAACCCAATATATCTTTCCACAGCACAAAAGTGCCCATAATGCAGCACAAATTGACACTAATGGAGTTAATTACCTCGACGCTTTGCTGAATCCAGTAATGGTACCCTAATGTGCAATAAATTAGCAAGTTGGCATTAATGGACTTTATGCTACATTTTACCCACTTCCAACATTTGCCCCAGGGAATTAGCAGGTGCAGTGTGTCTTAAGGTACAGGGTATGTCGTAGCTGTGGATCTAAGATACCCAGCCCGTCAGGAATTTTAATCATGGCTGTTATGAGTGTCTCTGCAGTAGTGTTGGCGATGCTGACTGTCAAAGCTGATGTTGTTCCATCGCAGTCTGCAGGTCTGAGAAACTTTGCTCGCCAATAGTGATCAAATGGTTAATAAACTTGTGCCTTCAGGCAACACTCTTGTTCAGTTTGTGAGAGACCCTCAGTTTTATTTGTGTCTCCAGTGTGGGCAGAGTAGCAGAGCTGCTAGCTCCACAGCCACAAGGAAACTCAGAACAAGCTTAGTCATATCTTCGACAGCCTCTCCACATCTTCACCCATGACATATGTGACTCAGAATGTTCACTGTTGGAGTTCAGAGCAACTCTCTGTTTCTGAGCTGATGTGCGCCACACTGATTGGCAAGGTTTGAGTTGCTGTAGTAAGTGACAAGGTCTCTCCTCTTCCTCCCCTTAAGCTTGGAGCTTAGCTGCTGAAATGGGAAATGACAGATGATGTGCTCAAAGTATGTTGTTAAGAATCTTCCAGCAGCAAAGACAGGTGTTTAACAATTGCAGAAACGCACTGTGGTAAACCTGATTGAAGTGTAAACATTGGTACAAAGAATATCTGCACATTATCATTTCATAAGCAGCAAACATTGTCAACTCCACCAATATCAACAACCCCCAGGCAGTGAACATTCTCCTGACCACAAAGCTTTTGTAATGGCTGTCTTGTTGCATCTCTAGTCTCTGCATGTGGTGTACATTGATTGCAAATTTCTTCTGCAAAGAAAACAACAATATGGATTTCCAGGCTGCAGTGTAGTGGTACTCGTTAGGAGTGGATATCTCTACGTATTGCAACGTTCATACAGCTTAATTTCATAGAAAATGCAGGGGCAAGCTTCTCCAAAAAACTTTTATTTTTGGGGCATTTTCCAAATTTGGGCGGCACGGTGGCACAGTGATTAGCACTGCTACCTCACAAAGCCAGGGACCCGGGTTCGATTCCCGGCTCGGGTGACTGTCTGTGCGGAATCTGCATGTTCTCCCCATGTCTGCGTGGATTTCCTCCGAGTGCTCCGGTTTCCTCCCACAATCAGAAAGACATGTTGGTTAGGCACATTGGCCATGCTAAATTCTCCCTCAGTGTAACCCAAACAGGCATCAGAGTGCGGCAACTCAGGGATTTCCACTGCAACTTCATTGCATTGTTAATGTAAGCCTACTTGTGACAATAATAAATAAACTTAACATAAATTTCTGAAGTACAATAATGTGCATGCAAATGTAAAAAAATGACTAAGCATTCTGTCTGATAACAGCTCAGTTTTGTATTTTGAGGAGCCAAAAATGGTTCCTTATAAAGAACTAAACAGTTTTGTTTTTGAAACGTTCTGGCCTATCTGCTTGGACCCAAATTCCAGCGTCTAAAAGACATACCGTTGGACAGATTAGAGAAATATAGAGTGAAATTTTCCAAATGAACACTTATCTCAGAAATCCAGGGAAATGAAAAAGGTCCAAGCAAATGAACCCTGAATCTAGGTTGATAACAACTCACAGAAATCTTGCTGAAAGTGCCTGTCAACCCCATTTTGAATTGATCCAACTGATAAGATGGAAGATATGGTTCGATGCACAAGGGTCTCAAATGAAAGTTCACAATTAGCTGAAGGAACATTTATCATACTGATAGTACAACTTTTTTTTATTCGTAGGACATGGGCATTTCTGACTGGGCCAGCATTTATTGCCCATTCCCAATTGCCCTTGAGAAGGTGGCGACGAGCTGCCTTCTTCAGCCACTGCAGGCTATGTGGTGGAGGTACACCCACAGTGCTGTTGGGGAGGGAGTTCCAGGATTTTGACCCAGTGATAGAGAAGGAACAGCGATATTGTTCCATGTCAGGATGGCGGGTGACTTGGAGGGTGACTTGGAGGTGCTTCATGCATCTGCTGCCTTCGTCCTTCTGTATTTTGATTTTGATTTGATTTATTATTGTCACGTGTACTGAAGGAAGACTCCGAACTGGCAGTGACTCAGAGGACACCAACATGTGGACCCAGCCATCGGCTCATCCGCGATCGCAACCCCAGAGATGTCATCCACTTGCTGGCCTTCGACCCTCACTGGAACGTGGTCTGGACAGCCTGAAGTCTCCGAAGCCAGACAGCGACCTGGAATGCCTGACCATGCAGGCCCATCTCCCAGTGCAGGAACCACTAATAAGACAACAAATCTTCCATCCACAGACCAACCTAAGCAAACAACCTCACTGGACAAACCTATACGAACAGAAGTAGCAACTCCAGGAACATGTAGGCCTGCAGGTGAGAGCGAAACAATGCGGTCCCAAGGCCCCCCATCCACCCCCTCCCCCCCTCTTACCCACCTCTTACCCACCTCTTACCCACCTCCCACCCCCCCACCTTCCCCATCCCCTACCCCACCATACCCTCCATCTTCCCCATCCTTCTCCTCCACCTTCCTTCTCCTTCCCCATCCCCCCACTCTTTCCCCTCCCCTCCCTCCCCCTCCCCTCCCTCCGCCCTCCCCCTCACCTTCCCCCTCCCCCTCTCCCTTCCCCCTCCCCTCTCCCCCTCCCTTCCCCCCTCCCCCCACCCCTACCCCCCCACCTTCCCTCCCTTCACCCCCACCTTCCCCCCTGCACCTTCCCCCCTCCCCCCACCTTCCCCCCTCCACCTTCCCCCATTCCCCCTCCACCTTCCCTCTTCCCCCCTCCTCCCCACCCCTCCTCCTCCCCTACCCCCCTCCCCCCACCCCTCCCCCCACCCTTACGCCCCTCCCCCCACCCCTACACCTCTCCCCCCACCCCCATCCCCCTCCCCCCACCCCCCTCCCCCGCCCACCCCCACCTTCCTCCTCCCCCCACCCCATCCCCCTCCCCACCCCCCCCACCTTCCCCTCTCCCCCCACCCCTACACCCCCCACCTTCCCCCACCACCCCACCTTCCCCCCCACATTTCCCCCTACCCCCCAACCTTCCCTCCCACCCCCCAACTTTCCCTCCATCTTTCCCCCTACCCCCCAACCTTCCCCCCCACCTTCCCCCCTCACCACCCCACCCTCCTCCCCACCCCACCCCACTCCATCCTTCCCCCTTCCCCACCCACCTCCCCCCACCACCCCACTTCCGCTCCTCCTTCCCCCCCACCCCACAAAGTAAACACCCCCCTTCTACCCCACCCCACGAAGATACAAAGTAAACTCACCATAGAAAGTTAAGTCAAGTCATCTCAACAACAACAGAACTTTGGTTTATTTAACACCTTTAAGGTAGTAAAATGTCCAAAAGTGCTTCACAGGAGAACTGTCAAATAAATTTTAATGACAAATCACGTGAGGAGTCATTAGGACAAATGTTTGGTCAAAGAAATGGATTGTGAGGGCTGTAATGGAGGAAAGGTAAGCGGAGAGGAGAGGGTTGAGGAGGGAATTCTGGAGCTCAATAGCCCAAAGCACAGCCACACTGTTCACTCAGATCATAGAGTCCCTACAGTGCAGAAGGAGGCCATTCGGCCCATCGAGTCTGTACCGACCATAATCCCACCCAGGCTCTATTCCCGTAACCTTACATATTTACCCCCTGACACGAGGCCAATCAACCTAACCCACACATCTTTGGACTGTGGGAGGAAACCCATGCAGACACGGGGGGAATGTGCAAACTCCACATCGACAGTGACCTGAGGCTGGAATTGAACCGGGTCCCTGGTGCTGTGAGGCAACAGTGCTAACCACTGTGCCACCGTGCTGCCCTTGGTGCCCTGTAGAGGACAATATAATATTTTCATCTGACATTTACAGCAACTTGCTGTGCCAAATATTGTTAACATTAAATGAACAAGGCTAAGTCAAACAAATAATGAGCACTCTGCACTGTCCTGGTAAAATTATGGAACGTCACCACGAATCAATCATATAATCATAGAATCCTTACCGTGCATAAAGAGGCTATTTTGCCCATTGAGTCTGCACTGACTCTCTGATAGAGCATCTTACGCAGGCCCTATCCTCATAACCCCACATTTTTATCCCACTAATCCCCCTAACCTGCACATTTTGAGACACTACAGGGCAATTTACCATAGCCAACCCACCTTGCCTGCACATCTTTAAATTGTGGGAGGAAACTGGAGCACCCGGAGGGAACTCACGCAGACACCTGGAGATCATGCAAACTCCCTAGTCATCCAAGGCCACAATTGATTCTGCGTCCAAGGATGTGCGGGCTAGGTTGATTGGACATGTTAAATTGACCCTCGTGTCAGGGAGATTAGCCGGGTAAATATGTGGGGTTACCGGAATGGGGCTTGGGTGGGATTGTGGTCAGTGCGGATTTGATGGGCTGAGTGGCCTCCTTCTGCACTGTGGGGATTGTATGTCCCTGGTGCTGTGAGGCAGCAGTGCTAACCACTATACCGGTCATGCTAACCACTGTGCTGATCATGCCAAAATTGGTCAGTACCATTAAAGAAAGGGGATAAATAGTATAGAGCTGTTAACAGATAGTTTAGGAGATGAAATGTCCATTGAATTTCACAGGATCGGATGAACATGGCAGCAGGTGGGCCGGACAATCCTATCCATTGATTCAATCCCCCTCTCTTTGATTGGTAAATAAAGCAAGCTCAGCTTAGTTTGGGACCTCAGAAGAAACAGCTGTGATATGACAAGAATTCTCATTCTCAGTCTTCTTTCTTTTTCCAACAGCCATACAAGGTTTCCATTATACTACCCCAGAAAAAACAGCAAGATAACCTAATGACTCACATTCCATTTACATTTGCAGAAATAGAAGTACAACAACTCTATGAATACTTTGACCCAATCAACAAACTTTATACCAATTATGTTTAATGTGACGAAAACAAAGCAAAGCAAGTAAGATAACTCAAATTCCCAGTGCATTATGGCTCTCACATGACAATCAGTGGAATGTAATGGAGGTAAATCTACTCGACAATAATACTGTGTCACAAATGAAACAATGCAGTCTGTTTATTAACTTTCACTCTGTTAATTCATCTCTACACTTTAAATTTGCTGCCAAAGTTAATTGCCGGATAAATTATCATCTTTCTTTTCCCTTTAAACCATTTTATTTCGCCTCTGAACTTATTTCCATCTCTCCCCATTTCTGACCCCTTCTATGTGGAAATGGTGGATCGGTCCTGCTTTTTTCATCTTGAACCAGCAACTGGAATCTTTGCAAAAAGCCCTCGGTGATAATCTTCCTGAAGGTTTTGCCCTCCCTTAAGGGAGCAATCTCCACTCTGCCTCCTGATTCGCACAACTAAGGATTGGAACTCATCAGGACATGGAATTGTACTGTTTTCCCTTCTCTACTTATCCTCACAAGAAGGCCAGGATTAAGTAGTCATTGGCAAATAAAGATATTATGTAGCTTTGTCCTTGTATGTCTGGAACAGCAAGATGGTTGATGCATCACCCACTGTCTTATGTAGATCAGAGGATTGAAATGGCAATAGGTACTCTATAGAGGCCAGATATGGGAATCTGAGTGAATATATCCAAATGGATTATGGTGATTGTGTTGCAAAGAGTCAAGAAGATGTGCCAAAGATCTGAACTTTCAATTTGTGCATGGGGTGTTGTAGGTAATTTTGTGGTCAGTACTTTGGTGTTAAAAGACTCAATTAATTGGACACATTCGGGTCCTGGTATCTGCTTTGCATCTCAGATGTCTAACAACCAATGTTACTGTCTTTTGTGGCTAATAATGGGAAATCACAAGGCCTCTTTGATATAGTTACTGATAGAAGTTTGAAACCAACCCTTTCCTCTGTGCCAAACCCAGAAACTAGATTGCTGAACCAGGCTGGTCTGTAATATTTTGGTGAAGTATTGATTAACTAGCTACAAAAGACTGACTAATGGAAATTGGAAAGGTAGGGTCGACAATGGTAGTTGGGATGCTTTCCACTTGACTTCATATAACCCTGTAAGCTTCTAACATTTCAAAT
This sequence comes from Mustelus asterias, assembly GCF_964213995.1. Lineage (NCBI taxonomy): Eukaryota > Metazoa > Chordata > Chondrichthyes > Carcharhiniformes > Triakidae > Mustelus > Mustelus asterias. The sequence goes on from NC_135807.1 coordinate 24,347,653, forward strand.
AGTCCAGGTTTCCAGCCATTGGAAATTGCTCAAAGTCAACAACTGGGGTAAATATTCCAAGCTAATGCTTTCCAAAAGAGCATCCCACCCAGGCCTATCCTTGCAACCCCACACATTTACCATTGCTAATCCCCATTAAGAGGCAATTTAACATGGCCAGTCCACCTGACCTGCACATCTTTGGACTGTGGGAGGAAACCGGAGCATCCGGGGGAAAACCACACAGACAAAGAACAAAGAACAAAGAACAATACAGCACAGGAACAGGCCCTTCGGCCCTCCAAGCCCGCGCCGCTCCCCGGTCCAGGATTGAATCCTGAATCCAGAATCCCCGCCCAATTTTCCAGCCTATCTACATCCTAATATCCTATCCACCGAGCTGTCCCTCACAGCTACGATGCTTTGTTCATCACAACCTATTAACTCACCCCCACCCCCCCATTCCAGACCATGTGATCTCCAGGGAGAGGCGAAAACCCAGAGTGAAAACCCCAGGGCCAATATGGGGGAAAAAAATCTGGGAAATTCCTCTCCGACCCCCTGAGGCGATCGAAACGAGTCCAGGAGATCACACTGGCCCTGATCAGAAAATGCTTCCCAACCCTATTCATTTCCACTTCTGCTTTACGAACACCTTCTGAATTCCCTGCCCCCGAGACAGGTTCCCAACTATCCGCAGTCTCGCTCTGTACTGGCACCAGCAAGATGATCATAGAATGAAGCCTTGAAACGAGAAACAAAGAACAATTAGCCCGCGCCGCTCCCTGGTCCAAACTAGACCACTCTTTTGTATCCCTCCATTCCCACTCCGTTCATATAGCTGTCTAGATAAGTCTTAAACATTCCCAGTGTGTCCGCCTCCACCACCTTGCCTGGCAACACATTCCAGGCCCCCACGACCCTCTGTGTAAAATATGTCCTTCTGATATCTGTGTTAAACCTCCCCCCCTTCACCTTGAACCTATGACCCCTCGTGAACGTCACCACCGACCCGGGGAAAAGCTTCCCACCGTTCACCCTATCTATGCCTTTCATAATTTTATACACCTCTATTAAGTCTCCCCTCATCCTCCGTCTTTCCAAGGAGAACAACCCCAGTTTCCCCAATCTCTCCTCATAACCAACTCCTCAGACACAGGGAGAATGTGCAAACTCCAAACAGACAGTAGCCCAAGGCCGGAATCAAACCTGAGTCCCTGGCACTGTGAGGCAGCAGTGCTAATCACTGTACCACCAATTGTTTTAGTGATGTTGGTTGTGTTATGGTTCAGGTCCGAAACTCCAACCTGTCTTATGAAGCCCGCCTGGATCAGAAGTTTTGCATCTTGAATTTGGCTAGGATAAGCATGATGTGTTTCACTTCAGGTATGATTCAAATGACTCACCAGGGAGCTTTTATAAAGTAAGGTTTATTTAGGAATATAGTTAACATGTATAGTAAGAAAATTAGCAAGAACTTTTATCAATTACAAACAAGAAACAAAACAACCACTGTAATGTATAACCCTTAGTGAATATATCTAAGCTGTTCCAATCAAAACCAAAACCTTCCATAGACAAAACCTTTTAAACAGGTTCAACACAGCAAAGACTAATGCTCACGTGATACTCGAAATTGACTCATTTGGTTGAAGTCTGCAGTCCTCTGGGTTCACTCAGAACAAGTTGAAGTCAAAACAGCTTCTCAGAACCCCAGGGAGAGACCCTCTGGTCAAGCCATCAACTGCAGAATCTTTACCACAAGAAGGTAAAATCTTTCTTTCAGATAACCAGCAGAATTTCCAAAACAACAGGAAGAGAGGGAAAACACTTGTTTTTAGCTTGCTGTCCCTTCCAAAACCCTGAACTGTAGCTCAAAACTGAAATTGAAAGAACTCTGTCACCTGACCTGCCAACCGGCTTCTTTCCCTTCTAACAATGGAGAGTTGTAAAAAAATCCCAAAGTAAAAACAAACACCTCCCATCCAAGCTCTTTAAGAAGCAATAAAAAGACATCTGGTAGCCCACTCAGCAACAATCATGGCATCAGCTGAGGCTGTGAGCTGCAGACATCGTGATTTAAAAAAAAAACTTTCTTAAAGGGACACTAACATCACAGTTAAAGCTTGTTTATTTCTTTATTAGTCACAAGTAGGCTTACATTAACAATGCAATGAAGTTACTGCGAAAATCCCCTGGTCGCCATACTCCAGCGCCTGTTCGGGTACACTGGGGGCGAATTTATCATGGCCAATTCACCTAACCTGCACATCTTTGGACCGTGGGAGGAAACCAGAGTACCCAGAGGAAACCCATGCCAACTAGGGGAGAATGTGCAAACTCCACACAGACAGTGACCCAAGCCAGGAATCGAACCCGGGTTTTTGGCGCTGTCAGGCAGCAGTGCTAACCACTGTGCCACCATGCCGCCTGGTTGGCAGAGAGATATTGGTAGGACAGCACGGAAAATTCCCCTGCTCTATTAAAATGATGTGGAGATGCCGGCGTTGGACTGGGGTAAGCACAGTAAGAAGTCTCACAACACCAGGTTAAAGTCCAACAGGTTTATTTGGTAGCAAATACCATAAGCTTTTGGAGCGCTGCCCCTTCGTCAGATGGAGTGGATATCTGTTCTCCAACAGTGCACAGAGACACAGAAATCAAGTTACAGAATACTCTCTGTCTGGAGACAATACACATCTCTTTAACCTGTGTTTAATGTTCCCTCCACCCACATTATCTGTACCTTTAAGACCTGGCTGGCTGTAGAGATTTGCATTCTAATTAGTATTCTGTAACTTGATTTCTGTGTCTCTGTGCACTGTTGGAGAACAGATATCCACTCCATCTGACGAAGGGGCAGCGCTCCGAAAGCTTTTGGTATTTGCTACCAAATAAACCTGTTGGACTTTAACCTGGTGTTGTGAGACTTCTTACTCTATTAAAATGATGCCATTGGGCCTCAAACCCACATCTGCGAGGGCAGACAGGACCTCAGTGTCTTGTCTTGTCAGAAAGATAGAAACTCTGCCAGTGCAGCAGTCCTTCAGTATTGAACTGGGAGTTTCATTCCAGATTATGTGCTGAAGGATCAGGAATGGAGAGTGGGCTGACAAGATTGCGGTTCAGAGGCACGAGTGTAAAGGCTGAATTCGAATTTGCTGGGTATCTCAAAATTCTAGAATTACTCCCTTCCATTAATCTTTCCTTCTTCCCAAAATCAGCAAGCGTTATGTTTCTGCCACCTAATTTCAATTTAGCTCACCTTCACTTCAACTCCTTCCAAATTTGTAAGTATTCTCTATTAAAAGCCTTGCAAACCACAACTTAGATTCTTTCAACAGTGAAGGCAAAGATAGGAAAAAAAAACATCTGTAAATATAAAAAGTTGAAAAACAGGAGATGTAAATCAGAAGATTTGATTTATTATTGTCACATGTGAAAAGTATTGTTTCTTGTGCGCTATACTGACAAAGCATACGGTACATAAAGAAGGAAAGGAGAGAGTGCAGAATGTAGTGTTACAGTCATAGCTAGGGTGTAGAGAAAGATCAACTTAATATAAGGTAGGTCCATTCAAAAGTCTGATGGCAGCAGTGAAGAAGCTGCTCTTAAGTCAGTTGGTACGTGACCTCAGACTTTTCTATCTTTTTCCTGACGGGGTGTGTGAGGTCCTTGATTATGCTGGCTTTTCTGAGGCAATGGGAAGTGAAGATGAAGTCAATGGATTGGAGGCTGGTTTGCATGATGGACTGAAATTCGTTCACGACCCTTTTGTAGTTTCTTGTAGTCTTGGTCAGAGCAGGAGCCCATACCAAGCTGTGATACAACCAGAAAGAATGCTTTCTATGGTGCATCTGTAAAAGTAGGTGAGAGACGTAGCGGGCATGCCAAATTTCCTTACTCGCCTGCGAAAGTAGAGGTATTGGTGGGCTTTCTTAACTATAACATCAGTGTGGAAGGACCAGCACAGGTTGCTGGTAATCTGGACACCTAGATGAAGCTCTCAACCATTTCCACTCCATTCCCATTGGTGTAGACAGGGTGACATCAGAATTTGCAAAAGTATTAACCAATAACAATTAATCCATATGATTACATGTTAAATGCTTTGAAAACTCTTGTGCATTCACTGCAATTCTTGTTGATGCCATAACCATCCTAACACTGTATCATGCCAGCGTACATCATTTGTAGTCTGTAGAGCTTATGTAATCACAAGTAAAAATCATTGTCAATTGTACCACCATATTAGATTTCTTTTTGCATTAAATAACTTCAAATCAAATTTGGTCAGAGCTTTTACAACAGTGACTTTTAAAGGGCATCTTGACAAATACATGAATAGGATGGGAATAGAGAGATACGGTCCCCGGAAGGGTAGGGGGTTTTAGTTCAGTCGGGCAGCATGGTCGGTGCAGGCTTGGAGAAACAAAGGACCTGTTCCTGTGCTGTAATTTTCTTTGTTCTTTGTTCTTTAAACTGTCTATGCACTGTACAGAAAGGTACATTTCAATTATTTCCACTCGGAAACGACTATTTTTACATCACGTCGCTTGTCACATCTTGCTTTCTTTGGAGCCAATTAGCTGGCAAGGGAGGTTCATAGAACCAGACAATCATAGAATGGTACAGTAAAGAAAGAGGCCATTTGGTCCATTGTATTTGTGCTAGCTCTTTGGTAAAGCCATTCAATTAATTCCGCTCTACTGTTATTTCTCTATAACTCTATTTTTTCCCCTTTTGAATGTTCTGAGTTCATCTGTTCCACTGCACTTTCAGGCAAGGCATTCCAAAGTCACAATGACTCATTGTGTAAGAACATGTTTCCTCATGTTGCCTCTGATTCTTTTGCCAACCATCTTAAAATCTGTTCTTTTTGGTGACTGGCCATTCTATCCCGAGAATGAGTTTCTCCTTATTTATTCTGTCAAAATTATTCATGATCATGGACACTTCCTTCAAATATTCTCTTAACCTCTGCATCTTTATTCATGCAGGAAGCTCCTTCCTTTTCTTCCCAGTGGAAAGTGTTTAAAAGAGAACTCTTTATCAGCAACCACTCGCTAAGGTTTATAATTGTCCATCGAAGAAACTCTGTGTTACTTGTCATGGGTTCTATGGGTCCTTGCATGGCTGATGAGCCCAAGTTTAGAGCCGTGTCTTCAACTGCACACTTGGCAGGTGTTTTCAAGAGCTGTGGTCAGTCCTTGGACTCGAGCTTGCTGGTATTTATTTCTCACTCTCCTTTCTAGGCCTCCTCTTGCCAAACAGTGTCCCCAAAGAATTGGCCCCTTCAATTAGGGGGTTCTTCCAAGTAGGTCACATCTGAGGAAGGGTCTGCCAGGCATTGATGTCTGTGTTGCACTTCTTGAGGTAAAACTTCAGGGCGTCTTTGAAGCATTTCTTTTGTCCTCCCCTTGTTCGGGAGCCTCCCTTGAGCTGGGTGAAGAAGATTTGCTTTGGCAGTTGGGACTCTGACATCCTAAGTACATGGTCAGCCCAGTGGAGTTGGTTTTGGATAGTCATGGCCTCGATGCTGGTGCTCTTGGCTCCTTTAAGGATGCTGATCTTAGTATGCTTGTCTTCCCAGTTAATGCAGGGAATCTATCTCAGACAGTGTTGATGGTACCTCTCCAGGGCCTTGAGGTGGTATCTGTACATAGTCCGAGTTTCTGAGCTGTATTGAAGAGTTGGCAGAATGACTGCCTTGTCCATAAGACCATAAGACATAGGAGCGGAAGTAAGGCCATTCGGCCCATCGAGTCCACTCCACCATTCAATCATGGTTGATTTCAACTCCATTTACCCGCTCTCTCCCCATAGCCCTTAATTCCTCGAGAAATCAAGAATTTATCAATTTCTGTCTTGAAGACGCTCAACGTCTCGGCCTCCACAGCCCTCTGTGGCAATGAATTCCACAGACCCACCACTCTCTGGCTGAAGAAATTTCTCCTCATCTCTGTTCTAAAGTGACTCCCTTTTATTCTAAGGCTGTGCCCCCGCGTCCTAGTCTCCCCTGTTAATGGAAACAACTTCCCTACGTCCATCCTATCTAAGCCGTTCATTATCTTGTAAGTTTCTATCAGATCTCCCCTCAACCTCCTAAACTCCAATGAATATAATCCCACGATCCTCAGACGTTCATCGTATGTCAGGCCTACCATTCCTGGGATCATCCGTGTGAATCTCCGCTGGACCCGCTCCAGTGCCAGTATGTCCTTCCTGAGGTGTGGGGCCCAAAATTGCTCACAGTACTCCAAATGGGGCCTAACCAGTGCTTTATAAAGCCTCAGAAGTACATCCCTGCTTTTGTATTCCAAGCCTCTTGAGATAAATGACAACATTACATTTGCTTTCTTAATTACGGACTCAACCTGCAAGTTTACCTTTAGAGAATCCTGGACTAGGACTCCCAAGTCCCTTTGCACTTTAGCATTATGAATTTTGTCACCGTTTAGAAAATAGTCCATGCCTCTATTCTTTTTTCCAAAGTGTACGACCTCGCACTTGCCCACGTTGAATTTCATCAGCCACTTCTTGGACCACTCTCCTAAACTGTCTAAATCTTTCTGCAGCCTCCCCACCTCCTCAATACTACCTGCCCCTCCACCTATCTTTGTATCATCGGCAAACTTGGCCAGAATGCTCCCAGTCCCGTCATCTAGATCGTTAATATATAAAGAGAACAGCTGTCCACAAGGATTTTGCTGTCAGCACCAATGTCACGATCATTGAAAACTTAGACATGTCCAAAGGCAGTGCTCATGGATTGGATATGAAAGGAGAACTAGTGGACATACATAAGAATGTAAGAATTACGAATAAGTGTATGAGCACAGATCAACTTCTCTTCAGAGTTCACTAGTGTGCAAGCCAATTTGAAGAGTGTGGACATTGAGTAAATCGGGAGGATTGGTGGAGGTTTGGAGGGATGGGAGGATGGTGTTTGTTGTGTAAGAAGTCTTGCTTCATCTATAAAAATATATATAACCCATGAGGGTTAAATCAGGGCTGTGGGGTAAATTGAAATAAAGTCCTAAAGCATGTAATGAAATGTAAGAAATTAAACAAGGTTATTGTTGAGATAAAAAAAGTTATAAATCAATAATAAAATTTGAAAATCTAATTAGTTAAACAAAATACAATAGAGATGATAAGGAAGGTAATGTGTTGCAGTGGACACCTATGTAATCCACAACAACCGCACCGCATTAAGTGTCTGCATCTCAAGGAACTTCAGCTGAGTTGATGAGTTGGACACTGTGGTGCATTGGAGAGGGGGAGGTTACCTGAACACCACATTTCAGGAGGCAGTCAGCTTTTCGGTTTAATATTTGCAATTTGGCCTGTGATCAGAGGCCTGTATCATGCCAGCATACATCATCTGTAGTCTGTGGAGCTTTTGTAAGGAGTGAGGGTGTGCCTACAAGTGAGGCAGGCATGGGGATCCAGAAGGAAGCCTTGGTGAAGACTCAGCCCTTGGATAGATCCAACTGGTATCAGGTTCTGGCAGCACATGTGGTGGAGACTATGGTCTGCAATGAGGATGAGCACACTGACCACAGGCATCGTGGTACAGGGAGCCAGTCAAGTTGAGAACTAAAAGGAAGTGTAGTATTCAGGGAAAAAAAGATACCATTCACTGCAACCGAGAGCATGAGTCAGGAGGTTGTGTTGCTTGCCCAGGACCAGAATTAAGGACACCTTCTCAGGGCTGGAGAGGAACTTTGAGTGGGACAGGAAAGATCCACCTGTAGTGGACCACATAGGTACCACCGACATAGGCCCTTGTTAGCTTCCCATCTGCTACTTTCAAATTAAATACTTTCGTCCTTATGTTCAAATTCCGTCATCACCATCCTTATTCATGCTTCCTTATTTCTGTAACCCCCTCAACCATAAAACACTGTCCCTCCAACTATTCATTTCTCCATCCCACCATTGGCAGCAGTACCTCCCATTTTAGAATGCTCTCCTGAACAGCCCCCTCCCCACCCCATCCCCCGCCACCTCCTTTAAAGACCATTTGTAAAATCTACCACTTTATTTTTTGGGCACTCCTCCTACGGTCTGCTTCTTTGCTTTGCCATCACTGCCTTTCTTTACTTTACACATCATCTCTCTCTGGCCATGACCTGAGAGGCTGAACGATGACTCCAATGAGGATTAGGTGGCAGGTGCAGTGCTTAGGGACCCATGTTACACTGGGAAAGCCGACCTGGCACTAACAGACTTCCACGCAACACCTTTTGCAAAAAAAGCACAGCAGGTTTTCCTGAGTGTTAGTCAGGAAAGAAAATTTGGTTCAAGTTTCCTCCACATAGCCCAGGGACAGTGCGATCAATTCATAGAATCCCCCTACAGTGCAGAAGGAGGCCATTTGGCCCATTGAGTCTGCACCGACCACAATCCCACCCAAGCCCTATTCCTATAACCCCTCATATTTGCCCTGCTAATCCCCTTGACACAAGAGTTAATTTAGCATGGCTAATCAACCTAACTCGCACATCTTTGGGCTGTGGGAGGAAACCGGAGCACCCGGAGGAAATCCACGCAGACACACGGAGAATGTGCATCCTCCACACAGACAGTGACCCAAGGCCGGGATTGAACCCGGGTCCCTGGCGCTGTGAGGCACCAGTGCTAACCACTGTGCCACCGTGCCGCCAATCTTTCAAAAGGCAATTGGCAAAATCAACAGGGTCTCATAATCAAGCCCTCCTGATTTGTATGGCCCTGTTCAATTAGCCATGAAGCCGAAAGAGGAGATACAGCTCTATTCTGTGTTATTAAAAATTGTGACTGCAGTCCTCATACAAATTAGTGGTGCGATTGTATCAATTTCCTCCCTCTGCTATTTAAGTGGAGGCATTGACCTACTCAAGATAAATTAATAAAACCCCATTAAAAGGGTAGGAGCAAGGAGTTTGACATGAGTATATGAAGTCTTCAGTTCAGCAGCAGCACCGGTGGTCATTCCTGAGTTAATGCTGTCTATATACAATGAAACACATTGACCTCTGTACGTAATTGTGATTTGTTTTTCACATTATTTAATTTAGATTTAGAAATTTGGGTTTGGAATAGTACAAGTGAAGAAAAATCATCAGCAGAGATTGAAGAAGAAAGGACATTTACCTAAATAATAGTGGGACTGGAAGGGGGGAAGATGCAGGGAGGGTTGTGGGGGAGCAGGAAGTGGGGAATGGAGGATGGAATGCAATAAAACGAAGACAAAATTTGTACCATAAAGAGGGAAATGAAATACTATGCATTGTGTTTTTCCATTCTGCATTTTTTCCTTGAAATATATTGCACAGCTTCAAAGATCTGACTTCCACAGTGATGGAGACTTCAGTGTAATTGATTGCCTTTGGTGTCACAAGGACAATGTTTTCTCTTGGTTCACAAGATAGATTGAGATGAAGAAAGCATTTTTTTCTCAACCGTCCAGAATGTCAGCACTTCCATCTTCCCATTACAGCACCTATTTGTTTCTTGAACAAGTAAAGTGCCCTGGTCTCAGCCACTTTTCATGCCAGCCTGCTCCGAATGTTGATTGCCCATTTATGTTCAGAAATACTTCCTGGTATCAATGCTAAACTTGCGCTTTGGAACATTTGAACCTCATAACCCTTTACTGTGATGCACTGTGCAGCCGTTTCATTTTAGTTTTCTGTATTTTGCTTCTCCCCTAGGCTTGAATAGCTATATTAGTTGTGTTTTTTCAGTATTTAAGTTGTTTTTCAATTATATTGAAAAGCGCATATTACTACCATATGTCTCTCATAGTCATTGGCATTTATGAGCTTTTGGCCCTACTGTTCAGGTGTCACCATGAATTCTACCAATATATTTTCCCCGCTAAGTGCCACAAGATCAAGATTGGCTACATTATTAAATGCACCTACTCCCTTTCCCTTTTGTCGAACAATCTCTAAGAAGAAACTTGCCCAACGAGGCATATTCACAGCGGCACAGTGGTTAGCACTGCTGCCTCACAGCGCCAGGGACCCAGGTTCAATTCCCGGCTTGGGTCACTGTCTGTGTGGAGTTTGCACATTCTCCTTGTGTCTGCGTGGGTTTCCTCCAGTTTCCCCCCACAGTCCAAAGATATGCAAGTTAGGTGAATTGGTCATGATAAATTCTTCCTCAGTGTACCCAAACAGGCCCTGGAGTGTGGTGACTTGGGGATTTTCACAGTAACTTCATTGCAGTGTGAATGTAAGCCTACTTGTGACTAACAAATAAACTTTAACTTTACTTCTGTAGAAAATATCTGAAATATTCACATCGAAAAGACTTTGCTTTTTTTTAACTTCAGGATCTTTTGATATATAGTCCTTGATAAACAAAATTAGCATTTCAATGATTTGTCATCAGCGGCTATTCAAATGTGAGAACAGTAGCGAGCAAGCTTCTAGAAACAATTATTTGGGATAGAATTAGTTATCATATGGAAAATGTGGGTTGATTTGGAAGAGCCAGCATGGATTTCTAAAGGGAAAATTGTGTTCAACTAACTTGTTGAAATTTTTTGAACAACTAACAGAGGGCCGATGAGGGTAATGCGGTTGATGTGGTGTACATGGACTTTCAGAAGGCATTCGATACAGTGTCACACAACAGACTTGTGAGAGAACGTAGAGCTCATGGAATAACAGGGACAGTAACAACATGGACCGAAAACTGGCTGAATAATAGGAAGCAGAGAGTAATGGTCAATGGATATTTTTCAGGCTGGAGGAAGGTTTGTCATCTTGTTCCCCAGGGAGAGGTACTGGGAGCCTTGTTTTTCTTAATATATCGATTACCTCGACCATGGTGCGTAGAGGACAATTTCAAACTTATCAGATGGCATAAAATTTTGAAGTATTGTGAACTGTGGAGTAGACACTGTAAAAATTCAAAAGGGAATAGACAAATTGGTGGAGTGGCAGATAGGTGGCAGTTCAATACAGAGAAGTGGGAAGTGATGCATTTTGGTAGGAAGAACTGCAGAGATAATATAAACTAAGGGATAAAATTCTTAAAGGGATGCAGGAGCAAATGGACGTTGGAGAGGCATTATGATGGTGGATTATAGATTATATTATTGCTGGACTATTAATCCAGAAAATCAGTTAATGTTCTGGGGACTCAGGTTTGAATCCCACCATGGCAGATGATGGAGTTTGAATTCAATAAAAAATCAAGAATTAAGAATCTACTGATGACCATGAAATCATTGTTGATTGTCAGAAAAATCCATCTGGTTCACTGATGTTCTTTAGGCAAGGAAATCTGCTGTCCTTACCTGGCCTGTCCTACATGTGACTCCAGAGCCACAGCAATGTGGTTGACTCTTGACTGCCCTCTGAAATGGCCTAGCAAGCCACTTAGTTCAAGGGCAACTGGGAATGGTCAATAAATGCTGGCCAGTCAGTGTTGCCCATGACCCACAAATGAATAAAAGAAAATATATATATATACATAGATCATTGAACATGGCAGGAAAGGTGGAGAAAATAGCTAACAAAGCATATAATATTCTGGGCTTTATGAATAGGAGCATAGAATACAAGAGCAAGGAGGTTATGCTATATATATATATATATATATATATATATATACAGGACACTGATTAGACCTCAGCTGGAATATTGTGTATAGTTCTGGGCAGCACACCTTAGGAAGGGATTGTAGAAGAATGGTTTTAGGGATGAGAAACTTCAGTTATGACGACAGATTGGATAATTCTCTTTGGAGAAAAGAAGGCTAAAATGAGATTTGATTGAAATGTTCAGAATCATAAGGGGACTGGACAGAGCAGATCGGGAGAAACTGTTCTTGCTTGCAAAGGGATCAAGAGGGCACGGTATAGAGTGATTTGCAAAAGAAGCAAATGTGATAGGAGAAAAACATATTTTCACACGGGTCAGGAATGGATTGCCTGGCAGTGTGGTGGAGGCAAGTTCAATCAAGGCACTCAGGAGGGCATCAGATGATTACCCAAACAGAAACAATGTGCAGGAGTATGGGGCAGGGGGAGGGGAGGAGAAGGCAGGTGGATGGCACTGAGCCATGACTATTGGAGAATTGGTGCAGACACGATGGGCCAAACGGCCTCCTTCTGCATTGTAACAACTCTGATTCGCAACCTCACCCCAGCTCCCCATCTGGTTTTGAATTTGGCCGAAGGTGCAAAACCAATTGATGTGAAGTATATATTTTTTGTGAAATACAAGGAACTAATATTGGGCCAACGATGTGTTCACAATTACGTCCCAACCAGAACAAAGCGGCAGTCTCGTTTTCGGATTGGACTGACAATTAGTAGGAAAAAGATGAATTTGCTCCGATAACCCCCAGGCTGTAACGATGGCTTTACACCACAGGAACTCTGCAGGACTCCCCTTTCATTCACTTCACTCAGTCACAATGCTTTCTCTACATCAAGTCGTCAGTAATCCATTGTACAAATTAGATGCGCACGAGTTAACAATATGGCAATGGGGGCCACACTTTGCAAACACAATAACTGACCAAATTATATTTACATAAATCGTGTGTGTGTATGGTTCAAAACTGCACAGCGGCTCTTTCAGGTGATTGAAACTCAAGAGAGTCCTCTCACTTCAGCTAACTTTCCTCAGTCCATTCTCTCTCACTCACATTTCCAACCATGAACTTCATGCTGTTGTTCCCCCTCCCCCCCCCACCACAAAAAAAAACAAAACACCCTCCTACTTTGTATAGATATATTGTCAGCCTTGGCATGAAGACTTACCGAACAACAGTCAGACTGGTAATTATTTATTTGAATTCCTCTACCTACATCTGAGTGTCATTCATGGCTTTCTCAATGTGCACAAAAACTGCATTTTAATGAACAGAGGAACACACAGCCAGCAACTGCTGTGAGTATTGATGTGTCTGGACATGCTAATTACCCTGTTATGTGAAACCAAAAAAGTGTAGAACATTATAAATATCCCCCTCGCCTGTTTTATTAAGTATAATATGGCAGATGTGTATAAAAGGAAAGTCAGATCCAACGTGTTATGTTGCATTATTCACAAAATAAGCTAGTCAGTAGTGTTTTTGGCCAATAGTGTGCCCTCTGTCACTTGTGTTTTGAAATGGCTTTAAAAACAGTTTTATAACAATAGATCCAAACAGTTTTCATTGTTCATCATTGCTGTTTTTCACCAGTGGACAGATATTTCATCCAACAGTTAATGTTAGGCCTTAATTTCTGAGCTACAGAGCAATGGATCTGGTGGGTACTCCAAAAATGTGCTGGGGAACACACTCCACCCCCTATTCCCCAACATTCCCCCTCCCCATCTCTCCACAAAGTTGCAGCTGAATCTTCCACTTAAAATTGCAGGGCAATTGCCCAGAAGTTTAAGCTTCGAATGGGCAATTGCCCGGAGCTGGGAACCTTTGGAAAATGTGGTTTAAGACGCAAGCTTGATGGTTGTAACTGTTGTACAGACAAATCAAAACCACTCATAGTTTCTGGGTAACTATAGCACTGCCCCATCCTGACACCATACTCCCCCTGGTCCACTGTTCTCCTTGGACTGGAGAAGGCTAAGAAGAGATTTGATGGAGATCTTCAAAATCCTGAGGGGACTGGACAGAGTAAATAGGGAGAAAGTGTTCTTGCTCTTAGAAAGGAATCCCCTTACCAAATATCCATGAGACTCTATTCCCCCCTGCCCTCAAAATCCTACCCATTTACTTTCTACATTTGTCTCCTCTCTGGCTTCTCAAAATGGCCAAACCCTTCAAGTCCACCTGTTTTACAGCAGCTAGTGCTGTTAAAAAGGGTTCATGGCTTAGTTGCCTCTCATTGAACTGGCCTCTACTATAGGCTACACAGATCTCACTCAGCCTGAATTGGAAGGTCAGGCTGGTAAGTAACTACAAAAGAAATGGCAATCTGACTCACGATGTGGCCTATTATATGCATGGGTAGCTTCCCCTACTTGTCACAAGTGTGGTTCTGAATCTAAATGGTACCCTGACTTTAACCACAGTGAGGATTGCAAAAACAGCCAATGCTCTCCATCATTGTTCCTGTAAAACTGAGATCAGACCTGCACAGTTAAATAAATACAGATGCAAAATATATAAACACATGATTTGTTGTTGATCATACATCCCTCGATTAGAAATCATTGAACTGATGAAAATGTGCTCATTTACAATATTAGCTTAGCTGTAAAAGCCCTGGGAATATGTACATCTTATTGAATGAAACATAATTGGATTTTTATTAACGCACAAAGTTCATAATTACCACTGAAAAAAATTTCTAGTTCTGAAAATACTTTTTCATATTTCTGGTAATGGAATTCATCCATGATGATAATGAAATAGTTAATGACAGTTTGGTTTCAACTTTGACCTTGTGTATGTTCCAATCATTCTACGCTCGACCAAATTTTAATTAAAAGTGGATTTGATTTGATTTATTATTGTCACGTATTAGTTTACAGTGAAAAATATTGTTTCTTGCATGCGATACAGACAAAGCATACCGTATATAGGGAAGGAAAGGAGAGAGTGCAGAATGTAGAGTTACTGTTAAAGCTAGGGTGCAGAGAAAGATCAACTTAATGCGAGGTAGGTCCATTCAAAGGTCTGATGGCAGCAGGGAAGAAGCTGTTCTTGAGTCGGTGAGGGACATCAAAATATTTTAAACATGGAAACTAGAAGCAAGAGTAGGCCATTCGGCCCTTCGAGTCTGCTCCGCCATTCATTTTGATCATGGCTGACCATCAAATTCAATATGCTGATCCCACCTTCCCCCCACATCCCTTGATCCCTTTAACCCCAAAAGCTATTAACTTCCTGATTTACGACTTGAGAACATTTCATTGTGATTGGCTGCTTATATGGCTTGATGATGTCACTGATGTTGGGCGCATGGCACCAAATTCAAACTAACAAAAGGGAGAGGGATATCCACACTGCAAAGATTGCGAGATCTTTGTGAGAAGCTTTCTTTCAAAGCAGTAACATGTGCAGATACTTCTTCAATGTTTGCAAAATCCAGTAAGAAGTCTAACAACACCAGGTTAAACTCCAACAGGTTTATTTGGTAGCAAAAGCCACTAGCTTTCGGAACAGGCTGTCTCTTCATCACCTGACAAAAGGACAGCCTGTTCCGAAAGCTTGTGTGGCTTTTGCTACCAAATAAACCTGTTGGACTTTAACCTGGTGTTGTGAGACTTCTTACTGTGTTTACCCCAGTCCAACGCAGGCATCTCCACATCATGCAAAATCCAGGCCAGAGTTCAATTCTTTGGGTGTGACTTTCCGTGGAGAGTGCAAGCAAAAATGTGAATCTATGTTTTCTCTTCCGTGTGTTGAGTGACTTGCTGCACATTTTACATTTTCACTTCTAATTTCCAGCACTTACTGAGTTATTTCATTTCTCTCCTTGCTGCTGGGATGATTGGTGCAGAGAGTGACAATTCTTGATTGAGCAATATTAGCAGCTTACAGTGGCTGTACGTAAAAGTCAGCATTCTCCTTTCATAGAATCCCTACAGTGCGAAGAGGCCATTCGGCCCATCGAGTCTGCACCGGCTCTCCGAAAGAGTATCTTACCCAGGCCCTCTCTCTTATCCTATTGCCGTAACCCCACGTATTTACCCCGTTAATCCCTCTAACCTACACATCTTTGAACATTAAGGGGCAATTTAGCATGGCCAATCCACCTAAACGGCACATCTTTGGAGTGTGGGAGAAAACTGGAGCACCCGGAGGAAACCCACACAGACACAGAGCGAGTGCGCAAACTCCACACAGACAGTCAACCAAGACCAGAAATGAACTTGGGTCCCTGGAGTTGTGAGGCAGCAGTGCCAACCATTACGCCACTGTGCCAAAGATTAGAATCCAACTTCTCGTGGTGTCCAAGTTCCTTTTCCCAGATGTGAGCCCCAAAGATCTCAGAAAGCTGGGTATTATTGGCTTTTCTTCACTCCTGCCTGGCCCTAACGTCAATTCACAGTTGCTGTTTAGGCCAAGTTCGGGCAACCCTGAACTCAGGACCAGGATACACAACTCGGGCCCTTTTAGATTTTGCACTCATCACCACAATGGCAATGCATTTAACTACTAAGTCATTGGGATATATTCTGTTTTTTAATTAGTCTTCTCACTGTTTATTTGATGAAATTGGGAACTGACTCCTTTTGGTCTTCTTTGAAATAGTGCCATGGGGTCCTTATTGCTCACCTGAGAGACCAGCCAGAGCCTTGTGTTGACATTTCACCTGAAAACAGCACCTTCAACTCTGCAGCACTCCCTGAATGATGCACTGGGAGTGTCAGATTGGATTTTATGCTGAGGTTCTTGGAGTGGGACTTGAACTCGCAACCTTCTAACTCAGAGATGAATGTGCTATCACAGAACCACCATGTACAAAAAGCCTCCTTTGCTCAATTTTGCAACATCTACAAACTGCAAGGCAGTTCCTGGGAATGGTTTGCAGTCTTAAAAAAACTTATCTAATGTAATACAGCAATTTAACGGTTTGAAACAAAGGCCCAGATGTTTTCAAAGTCAGAGCGACTCTGTGACTTATCCAAAAATGGCGGAGAGGCCCCGACACCAGAAGTCTCATCCCCATATCCGGCACCCACCATTTTGGCTGGGGGTGGGGTGAGGGAAAGGGGGCAGGATAGGTTTTACAGGCGAAGTGTGGCTGGCTTCTCCGCTACATTTGAAACCTTTGTCTCCTAAGTGGTAGAGACCATAGGTTCAACACTGAGATGTTTGACAGAAGTGCATATTGCAGATGTCACAGGACATCTCCTGACACAGGACCCCGGTGGTGAATGGATAAGGCAGAAGTTAGATGAAGGACCTGCAAACACATATGTGATATCTCCCTGTATAATGTACACCTCCCTGTCAAATCTATCCTGCCCCCTTTCTGGTTTGTGGGAACAATGGCATCTTTAAAAATGCAGCTGTTCTGCAATTAGAAATGAGTTTGGCTACTGCTCTTTGTGATTTTTATTCATGACTTAGAGGAGGGGGCTGAAGGGTGGATCAGTAAATTTGCTGATGACACCAAGTTTGGTGGAGTAGTGGATGAGGTGGAGGGCTGTTGTAGGCTGCAAAGAGACATAGATAGGATGCAAAGCTGGGCTGAAAAATGGCAAATGGAGTTTAACCCTGATAAATGTGAGGTGATTCATTTTAGTAGGGCTAATTTAAATGTGGATTACAGGGTCGAAGGTAAGGTTCTGAAGACTGTGGAGGAACAGATAGATCTTGGGGTCCATATCCACAGATCTCTAAAGGTTGCCACTCAAGTGGATAGAGCTGTGAAGAAGGCCTATAGTGTGTTAGCTTTTATTAACAGGGGGTTGGAGTTTAAGAGCCGTGGGGTTATGCTGCAACTGTACAGGACCTTGATGAAACCACATTTGGAATATTGTGTGCAGTTCTGGTCACCTCACTATAAGAAGGATGTGGAAGCGCTGGAAAGAGTGCAGAGGAGATTTACCAGGATGCTGGCTGGTTTGGAGGGTAGGTCTTATGAGGAAAGGTTGAGGGAGCTAGGGCTGTTCTCTCTGGAGCGGAGGAGGCTGAGGGGAGACTTAACAGAGGTTTATAAAATGATGAAGGGGATAGATAGAGTGAACGTTCAATGACTATTTCCTCGGGTGGATGGAGCTATTACAAGGGGGCATAACTATAGGGTTCATGGTGGGAGATATAGGAAGGATATCAGAGGTAGGTTCTTTACGCAGAGAGTGGTTGGGGTGTGGAATGGACTGCCTGCAGTGATAGTGGAGTCAGACACTTTAGGAACATTTAAGCGGTTATTGGATAGGCACATGGAGAACACCAGGATGATAGGGAGTGGGATAGCTTGATCTTGTTTCAGATAAAGCTCGGCACAACATCTTGGGCCGAAGGGCCTGTTCTGTGCTGTACTGTTCTATGTTCTATGTAATTTCCAGAACCTGGCTCATGGAACTTCGGACTTCGAAAATCAGTCGGAAAGCTGGCAGAAGATCTTTGTAGAGGTCAGGTACTCTTTTGCACAGCTTAGAAAAGTTTCAGCAAGTGCCACAGTAGTTCAAACATTTCAAACACGGGTATGTGGCTGAGAGTTGGAGGGTGGGACTTGTGACCTTGGAAAAGCCGATGTGCTGGGCCCTCCTGACCTCAGCATCCAAGTGGGTGCAAGGCGAGTGTGCCAGGTAAAAGGGGTGAGTGTGCATCATGTCATAAAAGCCGTAAAATGGGGGCACCTTCACATTTCCATGCCATCGAGGCACATGAGTGTGAGCAACATGTGGCCAATGGGACGGGGTAAGGTTGGGAGCTGAAGGCAGTGCAACGTACACCAGGCGGCAGGAGACAGAGGAGGGGCACAAATAAGGGTTTACCCAGAGGTAAGTGTATACCAGGTCAAAGTCTGGATCCAACAGAAAATCAGTGTAGGAAAAGGCTCAGATTAACCCAAGGAATAGTTACCGAGATATGTGCCATGGTGTAACAAGATCTGGCACCATCGTCTGCCGATCTGCTCACCAGGCCAGTGGTACTTAGGGTCACAGTGACTCTAAATCTGTATGCTGCTGGTTCTTTCTAGGGATCAGCTACAGATCTCTGTCGAACATCAGCTACACACATCTAACGCATCAAGGAAGTACAGATGTCTCTTTTCTTGAGTGTTGGGGAACTCATAAATTGAACATTGGATGTGGTGTCAATGGCGTATTGGGCCTGGGAGTTTGCAGAATTAGCAAGCTTCCCTCAATGCACATGGGGCTTTCGACCTCACCAGCATCACCATAAGGGCACCAATTCATCAACCAGATTCCTTCATAAACAGGAAATGGTTCCAATCCTTGAATGTGCAGGTGGTGTGTGACCACACCAATGTGTCCCTGCCCATATGTACACGGTATCCTGGAAGCTGCCACCATTCTTTTATACTGGGAAATTTGCAGTTGACTCTGTTTTCTTCCAGACATCAAAACAGGTCCATGGTGGCTTCTGTGGGACAAGGACCTTAGAGACCCACTTTAGGCGCTGCACAGGAAACCAGAAACAGTGGGTCTCAACACAGTTGTGTTCTGACCCGCAACACTGTGGAACAAGCTATTGGCATCTTGAAGAATGCCTTGACTGTTCTGGAGAAGATCTCCATTATTCTCTTTTGAGAGCTTGAGTGTTCCAAACTATGGCACATTGGAGGAGACTGAAATAAGAGAGGGCTGAGGCCAGTCATATTGTGATAACACTGGAGGAGTGGGACAATGAGTAAGGTGAAGATCAGGAGGAGGAGGCCCCTGTTTAAGATGATTGAGCTGACATGGAGGAACAGGATGAAGGCAGCAAAGTGAGACCAGAATTGAGGTCAACCGATGAATCGGTCTGTCTGGACCAAACAGGAATCAAACTGAAGAGATTAAAAGGTGCTAAGCACTGACCATCCAAAAGAATGTCCCCAGGAAATGTGTTTAGATATTATTGATGCGATTTGTAAGAAAAGGGCCAAGACCATAGGGTCCAGCACTGCAGTCATAAGGAGAGTACACATCATGACTACCATTGTCATAAGGAGAGTCAGGGCTGGTTACCTTGACTCAAGCGCACTTTCAAAGTCAGGCAAGAGTAGCTTTGTTGGGGATCATTTTCAGTCTATCATGGAGATATTGGCTTGAAGTTTTGGGACTTAAGCCACCAAGGAGTATCAGGAACAGTCAACCTGATTCCTGGACCTATAGCTCACAATGGAAGGATTAACCGTGTCACGAGTTATAAATTATCAGCCAAATCCGAGGGCTATTGGTATGGGATTTAAGGATAATTTAAGGGTAGCAACTGAATCCTGAAGGGATTTGAGTTGAATCCAGTAATGTTTTGGGCAGAAACATTAGATTTTGCTTGTGGTTTTTCAGTGGAGGCTTTTATTAATAAGTTATGGTTTATACACGTTTGCGGGAATCCGAGGTAACGCAGACTAACAAGTCAGGTGTTGTGTGGCATCATTACACAGTTCAGAGCTGTTGTATTAGAGCATTAGGAGTTTTTTTGGGTAAATAAGCCAGTTTGAGGTTGAGCTCAAACTCTGTGCCGGTGTAAGTTTGCCCTTTATTAAAATCCTAAAGTCAAGAACTAACACCAAGGGTAAATGGGAAAATGCTCTTACAGACTGTACATTATACAGGGATATATCACATACGTGTTTGCAGGTCCTTCATCTACCTTCCGCCTTATCCATTCACCACTGGGATCTTGTGTCAGGAGATGTCCTGTGACATCTGCAATGTGCACTTCTTTCCAACATCTCAGTTTTCTATGAACTTACGACCTCTACCACCTAGAAGACAAAAGCTTCAAATGTAGTTGAGAAGCCACACAAACACACTTCTCTGGAGAATACATAGCATTTTGACAAACAGGAAATCCATTTAAGTGACTGTAGCAATTACATTCAGATGAGTGCCTTCAACTGAGTACTCATATTTAAAGGACACTTGATAAACTGGATTTGATCTATGAGGTTGATCTTAACCCTCCCTTAAAGACAATCATTCATGGACAAGAAATGCTACAAGGAGCATCTCAATCTACAACCCTTGTTACATCTTATATGAAGTTCTGGAGAAGGACACCGTTGCTTGGATGGCCTCAGTGAGAGAATGGACTTCAGCATGCAGTCTTCACTGCCAATGGTCAGGACCTTCTTCAGTCTATAAACATTCTCATTGAGGGTATTAGTGTACAAAAGTAGACCGAGACAATTTTAGCACTTTTCTATTTAGTGTGTTTAATTGAGATACAAACAAAGTGTTTGGAAATGAAACCACAGTGACCCCATCAGTAATCGAGATGACACAGCGCCCTGTGCTCTGGAATATAATATTTGCCCCATACAAGTGCGAGGCAATGACCATCTCCAAGAAGAAAGAATCTAACTGTCGCCCTTTAGCATTCAATGGCATTGCCATCGCTGAATCTCTCAGGGTAGTATCGAAGGGCCGGCCATCTCAGTTGCTTCATCAGTGATCCTCCTTCCATCAGAAGGTCATAAGTGAGGATGTTATCTGATGAATAATACACAATGCTCAGCACCATTCACAACTCCTCAGAGATTGAAGCAGTCCATGTCCAAATGCAGTAAGACCTGTACAATATCAGGCTTGTGCTGGGCAAATAGTAAGTAACATGCACTCCACACAGGTGCCAGGCAATGACTATCTCCAACAAGAGAGAATCTAACCATCACCATGGACCCACCCCAGTCCATGCCAACTCTCTGGCATATGGGCTCTCCCAACCTGCAGATACAACATACAGAGTTAGCCTAACAGATAATGTCTTCAAGGTTAAACCTCATGAGTCTGGTAGTGAATCAGTCAGAGCTCTACAGTGCACACCTACAGGAGTAGCTTGGATATACAAGCTGCCAAACTATAGAAGGGGTATGTTCCACTTGAGTTCCCACATTCTGATGTTCACCAATGATTGGACTCCTGTGTGCTTATGCTGAACAATTCACTTGCTGGAGGATAGCAGGCCTGTATGGCTGCATTAAACACAAGATCAGACCTAGTCCCCTGCTGAGCACACAGTAGAGGCTAGATCCTGCCATGCCCTTTTGGTCACTGTAACAGGTTCTGCCGGCCACTGTGCTGTGGTGTCTCTGGATCTTCTCAACCAGGGACTGCAGAGCCTGACCACTGAAATGGGGTGTAGCCCTGCTCTGTGACTTTCTGGCAGGGCACATGAAATAAAACCATGGGCACATAAAGCTTGCAGCTTTGAATGGCCTCACGTGCATACATCTGCTTACGTAGGCGAACCATGTTCTCTATCTCATAAATGTCTAATGTTGTGGGGGTGGGGTGGGGGAATGGGGCTGGACGAATGCAGGGTGGTCTGGCATTTTGTTCCTGTCATTCCCAGCTGGCATGTTGTGCTCCCAACTACAAATTACCCTGCTGGACTGCTCCCTCTAAGTCACACTATTTTGCCATGATGGGAAGTGGCTGTGACCATCAGCACTCAATTGCATGGCCTGCAACTGGAAAGAGCATAGGTTCCTGACAAGAGTGGTGTCTATCAGTCATTCCCCAGAGCATTATATTAATTTGAATCCATATAGAATAACGTGAGCAGCTAAAGATACCAAGGTGCTACCATCTCCATGGCTGTGTCCCATGAAGCTTCACCAGTTTTCTCCTCCATTGTAATGTGAATCGGCAGAAGGAATGATTATATTTTCCTGTGGGAAGTGCTGGCAATCAATTGAACAAATATTACAGTTTGTGCTCATCTGACGGTTGATTGGCATCTCCTCTGAGTGACAGTGGCACTTGCATCCACTTCCTGCCTCCCGGCAAGAACTCATTACAGGCCTTCCTGCTATACCCTGCCTGAGCCATGTTACACGCAATGGTCCTGACTCTGCACACGAGCCTCGGAAGCGAAAATCCAGGCCAAGATTTGGCACTGGTTTATGTTTGATGTGAAAAACCAACAGTAAATATCTTTCCATAAAATCATGAAAGTACTGTACATAATTAATAACAGCAATCAACTCCATGACATGTACCCGTATGTAATGGTTGAATTACCCTTCAATTCTCAGCTCCATTACATGTCAACCATTATTAACGTACGGGCCTGACTGTCCCTTTTGACTGAGAAGCACAGAAAAGCTGCAGGATACTTTTTTAAATATTCTTCAGAAAACTATATCATGAGTCGAAATAATAAAGGAGGGCAACTTGATTGAAAGACTTGATTGAAAGCCTTGATCCAGTATCCTGTCCTTCAGCAAACACTGTCCATCCTCAATTAGTCCCACACATTGATTCATGTTCACAGAAGGGACATTGCAGTGAGTCACCTTTTGAACATCAGTTGCAAAGAATTATAATTAACATTAAGATAATTTTTCTTTGTGCTTCCCCTTTTTTTGTGTGTGTGAATAATGAGGGTGCATTAGAGACTGGAAGGAACTGTTCGCATTATTAGAGAGCTGAATTGTTATTAGTGGTAATGCTATTAGGAACCATGGGATGATTAAGCATCAACTGTGTATGTTAATTCGGTATGTTAATTCAGTGCTGTCTTGCTATCAGTTTCCAACTCAATCTCTTAATGTGGCCTGATGAAAGATTTACATTTGAACTATTCTATGTTTTCACTTTTCAGTGCTGATGAACCGGATTTGTGCAATTTTTTTCTTTCTTTTTAACTCTGATTCCATTGTCAGGACTCCTGATTTAAGAAAGCATTACAAAAGGAACAGAAATTGAAACAGTAAAGTGAAAGAATTGTAATCACAATTATTTACAACTGTTTGCTTTTCCAAATGGTTCCACAATCTGCGTCTAGGTTTTCTTGTGACACCTCAAAGTGTTATGACTTCAAAGGCTGATGACATCTTACATAGAGATTTACTTACTTAATTGATTGTTTTTTAGGAATTATGACAAATTGTCTTCAGAGTTCATTGAAAGAGTCTATAAGTTGGAAGGCACAGAAACAGGTGGCTGAAATTGCAGCAATCTCTTCCAGCGGGAGCAAGTGATTGCTGTTGCAAATTCGTGTCGGGGATAGATACATAAGACAAATTGATTAGTTCTCCAGTAAATTTTACTGATTGCAGAGAGTCGTACACAAGTTATGTGTAATCATAGTGACTTGCAGCATGGTGGCACAGTGGTCGGCACTGCTGCCTCATAGCACCAGGGACACGGGTTCGATTCCTGGCTTGGGTCACTGTCTGTGCGGAGTCTGCACATTCTCCTTGTGTCTGCATGGGTTTCTTCTGGGTGCTCCGGTTTCCTCCCACAGTCCAAATGATGGGCTAGTTAGGTGCATTTGCCATGCTAAATCCTCCCTCAGTGTACCTGAACAAGCGTGGGAATGTGACGACTCGGAGATTTTCACAGTAACTTCATTGCAGTGCTAATGTAAACTAGTAAATAAGCAGAGTGGTCAGGAGGTGTGACTGATGGAGGAGTTAGCCAGTTATTTTCATGCTGGACTGGAAAAGTATTGTCACTGTAAGCAGCCACAAAGTTCCCAACACGATGCCAAAACAGTTTAAGACAAGACAACTCCTGTTTGTAAACTTGCTGGTCAATTGATTGTCTTCCAGACTTGGATGGGTGTGTGCAGTGTTGCCACCCAGGGACCCACTGCTTTTGAATCTATATTAATGATCCAGACTTGGAATAATAACATAAGAACATAAGAAATAGGAGCAGGAGTAGGCCATCTAGCCCCTCGAGCCTGCCCCGCCATTCAATAAGATCATGGCTGATCTGAAGTGGATCAATTCCACTTACCCGCCTGATCCCCATAACCCCTAATTCCCCTATCGATCAGAAATCCATCTATCCGTGATTTAAACATATTCAACGAGGTAGCCTCCACCACTTCAGCGGGCAGAGAATTCCAGAGATTCACCACCCTCTGAGAGAAGAAGTTCCTCCTCAACTCTGTCCAAAACTGACCCCCCTTTATTTTGAGGCTGTGCCCTCTAGTTCTAGCTTCCTTTCTAAGTGGAAAGAATCTCTCCACCCCTACCCTATCCAGCCCCTTCATTATCTTATAGGTCTCTATAAGATCCTCCCTCAGCCTTCTAAATTCCAACAAATACAAACCCAATCTGCTCAGTCTCTCCTCATAATTAACACCCCTCATCTCTGTATCAACCTGGTGAACCTTCTCTGCACTCCCTCCAAGGCCAATATATCCTTCCGCAAATAAGGGGACCAATACTGCACACAGTATTCCAGCTGCGGCCTCACCAATGCTCTGTACAGATGCAGCAAGACATCTCTGCTTTTATATTCTATCCCCCTTGCGATATAGGCCAACATCCCATTTGCCTTCTTGATCACCTGTTGCACCTGCAGACTGGGTTTTTGTGTCTCATGCACAAGGACCCCCAGGTCCCTTTGCACAGTAGCATGTTGTAATTTTTTTCCATTTAGATAATAATCCAATTTGCTATTATTTCCTCCAAAGTGAATAACCTCGCATTTGTCAACATTATACTCCATCTGCCAGATCCTCGCCCACTCACTCAGCCTGTCCAAATCTCTCTGCAGACCTTCTACGCCCTCCACACGATTCACTTTTCCACTTATCTTTGTGTCATCTGCAAACTTTGTTACCCTACACTCAGTCCCCTCCTCCAGATCGTCTATATAAATGGTAAATAGTTGAGGCCCCAGTACCAATCCCTGCGGCAAACCACTGGTTACCATCTGCCAACCAGAGAAGCACCCATTTATTCCAACTCTCTGCTTCCTGTTGGATAGCCAATCCCCAATCCACGCTAACACCCTACCCCCAACTCTGTGTGACCCAATCTTCTTCAGCAACCTTTTGTGAGGCACCTTATCAAACGCCTTTTGGAAATCTAAAAACACCACATCCACCGGTTCCCCTCCGTCAACCGCACTAGTCACATCTTCATAAAAATCCAGTAAGTTCGTCAAACACGACTTTCCTCTCATGAATCCAAGCTGCATCTGCTTGATCGAACCATTCTTATCCAGATGGCCTGCTATTTCTTCTTTAATGATGGATTCCAGCATTTTCCCAACTACAGACGTTAAGCTAACCGGCCTGTAGTTACCCACATTTTGTCTACTTCTATTTTTAAACAGCGGCGTAACATTAGCCATTGTCCAATCAGCTGGCACTACCGCAGAGTCCAGTGAATTTTGATAAATAACCACTAACGCATCCGCTATTACCTCTGACATTTCTTTCAGTACCCTGGGATGCATTCCAGCCAGGCCCGGGGACTTGTCCACCTTCAGTCCCGTTAGTCTACCAAGCACTGCCTCCCTGGTAACATTAATTGTATTGAGTACCTCTCCTCCTACCAACACTCGATCGTTAACATTCGGTAAACTATTTGTGTCTTCCACCGTGAAGACCGACACAAAAAACCTATTCAAAGTCTCAGCCATTTCCTCGTTTTCCACTATTAAATCCCCCCTCTCGTCCTCCAAGGGTCCAACATTCACTCTAGCCACTCTGTTCCCTATTATATATTTCTAAAAACCTTTACTATTATTTTTTATGTTTAGAGCTAGTTTAGTTTCGTAATCTATCTTTCCTTTCTTTATCACTTTCTTAGTCATTCTCTGTTGTTTTTTTAAAGCTTTCCCAATCTTCTAAGTCTTCACTATTTTTGGCCACTCTGTATGCATCGGTTTTTAATTTAATACTCTCCTTTATTTCCTTCGTTATCCATGGCTGGCTATCCCTTTTCTCAATAAGAGTTTTAACAACACCAGGTTAAAGTCCAACAGGTTTATTTGGTAGCAAATACCATTAGCTTTCAAAGCGCTGCTCCTTCGTCAGATGTTCGCCCCAGTCCAATGCCGGCATCTCCACATCATGACTATCCCTTTTCTTACAGTCCTTCTTTATCACCAGAATATATTTTTGCTGAGTACTGAAAAAGATCTCCTTAAAAATCCTCCATTGTTCCTCAGCTGTCCTACCTACCAGTCTGCTCTCCCAGTCCACCCTAGCCAATTCAGCCCTCATCCTATCGTACTCCCCTCTGTTCAAGCAGAAGACATTGGTTTGGGACCCTACTTTCTCCCCCTCCATCTGCACCAGAAATTTGACCATATTGTGATCACTCGACCCAAGAGGGTCCTTCACAAGAAGATCCTTAATTCTACCTGTCTCGTTATACATTACCAGATCTAAGATAACTCGTTCCCTCATAGGTTCTGTAACATACTGTTCAAGGAAACTATCCCGACAGCATTTTAAGAACTCTTCCTCCATCCCACCACGTCCAACTTGAGTCAGCCAATCAATATGCAGGTTAAAATCCCCCATAATTATTGCCGTTCCGTTTTTGCACGCATCCATTATTTGTTTGTTTATAGCCCTCCCCACCTCAACATTATTATTTGGGGGCCTAGCGACCACGCCTACTAGTGTCTTTCTCCCCCTACTATTCCTTATCTCCACCCATAATGATTCCACGTTTTGCTCCTTAGAGCCTATGTCGTCCCTCACTACTACCCTGATATTATCCTTTATTAACAGAGCTACCCCACCACATTTCCAACCTGTCTATCCTTCCTAAATGCCTGATACCCCTGGATATTCATTTCCCAGTCCTGGTCACCCTGTAACCACGTTTCTGTAATGGCCACTAGATCATACCCATTTGTGCTGATTTGTGCCATCAACTCATTTACTTTGTTCCGAATGCTTCGTGCATTCAGGCAAAGTGTCCTTATTCCAGCTTTTATCTGGACCCGATAAATAACCTCCCTCTTACACTGTCTATAACCCTTCTAAGTTTGCGAGCTAACTTCCTCGCTCCCAGTCACCTCGTCTCGATCCCCTCCCCCCAACCTATCTAGTTTAAATTCTCCCCAGTAGCCTTAGCCAACCTTCCCGCCAGGACATTGGTCCCCCTGGCATGCTCAGCATAATTTCAAAATTTGCAGATAAGACAAAACGTGGAACTGAAGTGAACAGTGAGGAGTAAAATAATGGACTTCAGGGAGTTTGACAAACTGGAGAAGCAGGCAGATACTTGGAAGATGAAATTTTTTACAAAACAAAGATGTGAAGTCATTTATTTTGGAGGGAAGAATGCGGAGATGCAAACCAAATGTTATAATTTTAAAGGGGTGCTGGAACAGAGAAACCTGACGTCTGCATGCAAAAGTCTGAGGAGATTTGTTATTTATTTTTATTAGTGTCACAAGTAGGCTTATATTAACACTGCAATGAAGTTACTGTGAAAATCCCCTAGCCGCCATACTCTGGCACCTGTTCGGGTACACTGAGGGAGAATTTAGCATGGCCAATGCACCTAACCAGCATGTCTTTTGGACTGCGGGAGGAAACTGGAGCACCCGGGGGAAATCCACGCAGACACAGTGAGAACGTGCAAACTCCGCACAGATAGTGACCCAAGTTGGGAATCGAACCTGGGTCCCTGGCGCTGTGAGGCAGCAGTGCTAACCACTGTGCCACCCCAAATAGTCAAATAGGTTAAGAGGAGTTAGCACTGCTGCTTCACAGAGCCCGAGATATGGGTTCAATTCCAGGCTCGGATCTGTATGTGTGGATTTGCACGTTGTTCCTGTGTCTGATGGAGTTTCACCAGGTGCTCCGGTTTCCTCCCACAACCCAAAGACGCTCAGGTTAGGTGAATTGCCTTAATTTGTGAGAGTGAGTGTGGCTATGCTTGATGTGGTGCACTGCCCCTTAAGCTGTAAGCCCCTGGCAACAGATTAACGACCTGCTCCAGGAATAATGAGCTACAGGAACAGATGGAATTCTGACCTTCGCAATGTCAGGGTGCGGAAAGGTGGAGGGAGAGAAATCATAGAAACCCTACAGTACAGAAAGAGGCCATTTGGCCCATCGAGTCAGCACCGACCACAATCCCACCCAGGCCCTATCCCCATATTCCTACATATTTACCCACTAATCCCTCTAACCTACGCATCTCAGGACACTAAAGGCAACTTTTAGCATGGCCAATCAACCTAACCCGCACATCTTTGGACTGTGGGAGGAAACCGGAGCACCCACCCGGAGGAAACCCACGCAGACACGAGGAGAATGTACAAACTCCACACAGACAGTGACCCAAGCCGGGAATCGAACCCAGGTCCCTGGAGCTATGAAGCAGCAGTGCTAACCACTGTGCTACCATGCCACCCATAGGATATAGGATCCTTGGAATTATAAACAAAGACAGAGTCCAAAAGCATGAAAGCGTATGCCTCAGATGGACTATAATCATTTCTGGGTGTCATTCAAGAAGGATATGTTGAGGCCTTGGAGAGGGAGCAAAGAGATTTACTAGCTTGGTACCAGGGATGAGGATCTATGGGCAAATTAGAAAGGCTGGGCTTGTGCTCATCAGAAGAAAGAAGGTTAAGTAGAGATTTAATCATGGTGTTCAAAATCACCAACGCTACTGCTACGGGGGTGGCCCTGTGGCAGAGTGCTTAGCAATGCTGCCTCACAGCCCAGGGTTCAATTCCGGCCTCGGGTCTCTGTCTGTGTGCAGACTGCATGTTCTCCCCATGTCTGCATGAGTTTCCTCCCACAGTCCAAAGATATGCGGGTTAGGGGGGTTGATTGGCCATGCTAAATTGACCCTAGTGTCAGGGGATTAGCAGGGTAAATATATGGGGTTACGGGAGTAGGGCCTGGGTGGGATTGTGGCCGGTGCAGACTCGATGGGCTGAATGGCCTCCTGCACTGCAGGGATTCTATGATTCTATGATAAGAGTAAATAAAGAGAAATTGTTTCCCCTGGCAGAAGAGTCTGTAATGAAAAGCAACAGTTTAAGATGAATGGCAAGAGGACCAAAAATAAAATGAGGAAACTTGATTTGTGCAGAGTGAGTGTTGTGATTTGGAATGCACAGCCTGAATGCATGTAACATTCAAAAGAGAATTGAATCAATGATTGAAGGGGAAAATTTACTGTGCGATTCAGAAAAGATGGGAAAATGGAATTAATTAGATAGTTCGACCAAAGAACTGCCAACAAGTATGATGGACCAAAGAGTGTTCTGTGTTACACCATTTTTTGATTTTATGTTCTATGGTGTGACATTAATGTATATTATTACCTTTTATCTCTTCTAACATAGATAAACAGCACAACCACACTGTTACAATTGCTATCAAAGTTACAGTTCCACAGACAGCACTGGCTACATGCGCATTCTTTGAGTGCTGTCATCAAGATGCTATTGTTGTTAGACGCAGCAAGTGATGTGGCATTGTGTTTGGTCGAACACACAGTCATAATCGAGTGTCTACAACAAGAGTGCTGAATTATTGAAGATGGGCAGGTATGCACTGAGCAGAGGATTGTTACATAATACAAATTGTGTGTGTGAAATCAATCCCAGTCACTTATGCAGTGTGGTCACCTTGAGTGATTGACAGGTATTATTGAATCAATCATGGCCATTGTGCCTGGGAATAGTCATGTCCTTATATGGAGCTCCTTCATCTATAGTTGTTCAATTTACCACTATTTCATGACTTGCCCTCCTACTCCCCCTCTCCCCCTCCTCTCATTTCATTCTGATGCAACTTAGCCCTTACTTAGCCCTTCGACTAGGTTCCTCAATGTAAATTTTCTGTCTGCACTTCCCGCTGCCTCAGCAAAGCAGACAGCATAATCAAGGACCCCACGCACCCCGGACATACTCTCTTCTACCTTTTTCCATCGGGAAAAAGATACAAAAGTCTGAGGTCACGTACCACCCGATTCAAGAACACCTTTTTCCCTGCTGCCTTCAGACTTTTGAATGGACCTACCTCGCATTGAGTTGATCTTTCACTACACCCTCGCTATGACTGTAACATTACATTCTGCACCCTCTCCTTTCCTTCTCTATGAATGGTGTGCTATTTCTGTATAGTGCGCAAGAAACAATATTTTTCACTGTGTACTAATACATGTGATAATAATAAATCAAATCATATCAAAAATGCCTTTTCCTGAGACCTTCTACAGACAAGATTTCTGTCAAAGTTATGACAGTCGAGTGTGAGAAGTGGTCAAATTTCAAACATCTTTAAATGCTTATGTTTCGCCGAGTTATGGGATATTCTCCTTCTGTTATTCATAAGTTGCACTTATGACTGAGAAATGACT
Organism: Mustelus asterias; assembly: GCF_964213995.1. NCBI lineage: Eukaryota > Metazoa > Chordata > Chondrichthyes > Carcharhiniformes > Triakidae > Mustelus > Mustelus asterias. Next base: position 24,378,320 of record NC_135807.1, read on the forward strand.
TTAACACTGGGATCATTGCTTTCCGAGATGATAGGAACTCAGGCATCTGAATTCAGGGTTGTTCTCCAGCTGGCTCAGTTGCCACAAATATTGATGTGTCGATCTGTTTTTCAGCATTAGCTGTTGATGGTGCTCAATACAAATTAGCATGAACCTTTGAATGTTAATTTGAAAGCTAACCCACTGTGCTCGTAGTCCAAATGATCAATTACTTTCTGTAGGTCTTCTGTGGAATCAGTGTTAAGAAACCTGTCATGTATGCCCAGTGGTTTGCCCACCAGTTGCTACTGGTTGAGGTTTTCCTGTGAAAACAAGTTGATTGTAGAGGACTTTGAATAATTTTATTTTTATTCATTCGTGGGACGTGGGCGTCGCTGGCTGGCCAGCATTTATTGCCCATCCCTCGTTTCCCTTAAGAAGGTGGTGGTGAGCTGCCTTCTTGAATCGCTGCAGTCTACGTTGACCCACAATGCCGTTAGGGAGGGAATTCCAGGATGTTGACCCAGTGACTGCAAAGGAATGGCATTGACGATGCACCTAAATTCTCCCTCAGTGTGGTGAACCATCGTTGGTTCCCACTGTGGGATTGTTCTAATGTTGTTGTTGGGCTAGGGTGGGATTGATACACCTGTGGTTGTAACTGTTGTGGCACATCCCAGTCGGGCTCCGCCTCCTGGGAGAGGTATAAGACCCCCTGCTCGGGCGGGACCTCTTCAGTCTGGGATAGTGTGTTAAAGTTCCATTGTTAGTTAATAAAAGCCTTCTTTTACCGAAGCTTTGTGCCTCGTGTCCAATTGATGCGCATCAATTTTATTAACTAACATTAAACTCTCGACGGAAGAAAAAAAGAAAGGAGAGTATGGAGCAAATCCTAAAGCCAGAACGTCTGACGCTAGATCCACGTGCGGTGGGCGCTTCTAACACCTTCGACCACTGGCTGAAGTGTTTTGAAGATTACCTAGCAGCCTCCGCAGCGGTCACCACAGATGATGACAGACTCCGGGTCCTCCATGCGAGGGTAAGCGACACAGTCTACCTCGCGATCCGTGCGGCCACCACTTACCCGAGGGCCCTCGAGCTTTTAAAAAAGCGCTATACGAAACCTCCTAACGAGATCCACGCTCGTTACCTCCTCGCTACACGACGTCGGCAGTCGGGCGAAACCATGGAGGATTACGCCAATGAGCTCTTGCAGCTTGCCAGGGGCTGTGACTGCAAGGCTGTGTTGGCTGAGCAGTACATGTACGACCTCGCCCGAGATGCGTTTGTGACCGGGGTCGGGTCTTCATACATCCGTCTCAAGCTGCTAGAAAAGGGAAATCTCAACCTGACCCAAGCTATGGAATTAGCTGAAATGCTTGAGGCGGCTTCGAAGAGCTTGGTCCTGTATCCGGAGGACCACGTGGAGACAATGTGGAAGGAGCAGTCGCAAATCCCTCCTCGCCCCACGGGCTCGAAGTGCAGTGTTATGGCGTGCTCCCATGTGGACCAGACGACGGCTGCAGCCCCATGCGGCCCGCGGTGCTACTTCTGCGGAGGAGCCAAACATCCACGACAAGAGTGTCCCGCTAAAGTGGTAGTCTGTACCTCATGCGGTAAAAAGGGGCATTATGCGAAGGTGTGCAGATCGAAGCCCAAGAACGGCAGTGCGGCCTGTGACCCTTCGGAACGGGGATCATCACCATCGTCGTCGAAGTACTCACGGGGTTCGTCCACGTGCGAGTCCAGGACGACGCCATTGTGGTCGACGGAGTCGGAGGAGGATGACCACCAGGAGTCGCTATGTTTGGCGCCCTCACCCATGTGCGATTCATGGGGGCGGCCATTTTGGTCGACGATGACCATGAGCGACCAGCAGGGGTCCTCAGCATCGACCTCAGTTGCCTGCAGTGACGTTCACGGACCAACGGTGGCGTCGATCACCCTGGACCAGGCTAAGCATCACAGGCTTGATTGTTCGATGATGGATATACAGGTAAATGGTCGTGCAATTTATTGTCTGTTTGACAGCGGGAGCACTGAGAGCTTTATTCACCCTGACACTGTGAAGAGGTGTGGACTCCAGATTCAACCTGCCAAACAGACAATCTCTATGACATCAAGGTCCCGGTCTGTCGCTGTGCTAGGACGTTGTGTGGTAACTTTGAAAGTGCAAGGCACAATTTACGAGCGATTCAGGCTCCTTGTGTTGCCGCATCTTTGCGCACCAATTCTCCTCGGACTAAACTTTATGGTCCACATGAAGAGTGTGATCCTACAGTACGGTGGGCCACTCCCTTCGCTGACAGTGGGGGAACAGCTGCAGTCTCCAAATTGTCCAAAGCGCCCCGCCTGCAATCTTTCTACGTTAAAGATCACCACACCCTCCTTATTTCAGAATCTGGTACCAGGCTGCAAGCCCATCGCTACTAAAAGTAGGCGTTACAGCACTGAAGATCGGATCTTCATCAGATCTGAGGTTCAGCGACTCCTCAAAGAAGGGATCATACAGCCCAGTGTTAGTCTGTGGAGAGCACAGGTTGTGGTGGTCAAGAGCGGGAACAAACCCCGGATGGTCATTGATTACAGTCAGACCATTAATCGATATACGCAGCTGGATGCGTATCCCCTCCCGCGCATATCTGATATGGTCAATCAGATTGCGCAGTACCGGGTGTTCTCCACCATAGACCTTAAGTCCGCCTACCACCAACTCCCCATCCGCCCAGAGGACTGACAGTACACGGCCTTTGAGGCGGATGGTCGTCTGTATCATTTCCTTAGGGTTCCATTTGGTGTCACCAATGGGGTCTCGGTCTTCCAGCGTGCTATGGACCGAATGGTGGACCAGAACAGGCTGCGGGCTACCTTCCCGTACCTGGATAATGTCACCATCTGCGGCCGTGATCAGCAGGACCATGACACAAATCTCCAGAACTTTTTACGCACTGCATCTCGCCTGAATTTGACCTACAACAGGGAGAAGTGTGTATTCCGTACGCGCCGGTTAGCCATCCTGGGATACGTGGTGGAAAACGGGGTCATTGGCCCTGATCCAGACCGTATGCGCCCCCTTGCTGAACTTCCCTTGCCCGCTAGCGCAAAAGCACTGAGAAGATGCCTAGGCTTCTTCTCCTATTATGCGCAGTGGGTCCCCAACTATGCGGATAAAGCCCGTCCGCTTATTAAGTCCACGACTTTTCCACTCACGCCAGAGGCCCAATTGGCCTTCAAGGAATTGAAACACGACATCGCGAAAGCCACGATGCACGCGGTAGATGAATCCATCCCTTTTCAGGTGGAAAGCGATGCATCTGATTTCGCCCTGGCCGCCACACTAAACCAGGCGGGCAGGCCCGTCGCGTTTTTTTCCCGCACCCTCCAAGGCCCCGAAATTCGGCATTCAGCGGTGGAAAAGGAGGCCCAGGCCATTGTGGAGGCCATCAGACACGTCGGCTGCCACGGTGATCAAGGCATTCCATGATCTTTTTACCCTGTTCGGGTACCCCAGCTATATACATAGCGACAGGGGCTCGTCGTTCATGAGTAATGACTTGAGGCAATTCCTGCTCTCATACGGGATTGCCTCTAGTAGGACCACGAGTTACAACCCTAGGGGTAATGGACAGGTAGAACGAGAGAATGCTACAGTCTGGAAGGCTGTCCTATTGGCGCTGAAGTCCAAAGGCCTTCCAGTCTCCCGTTGGCAGGAGGTCCTCCCTGATGCGCTTCACTCCATTCGCTCCCTCCTATGTACGGCAACCAATGCTACTCCCCACGAGAGGATGTTCTCATTCCCTCGGAAGTCGTCCTCGGGGATATCTTTACCAGCCTGGTTGACATACCCAGGACCCGTCCTCCTGCGGCGACATGTAAGGGCCCGCAAGTCCGACCCCTTGGTCGAACAGGTCCACCTCCTCCACGCCAACCCTCAGTATGCCTATGTGGCATATCCTGACGGGCGAGAGGACACAGTCTCGATCCGAGACCTGGCGCCCGCAGGGGACGTAGCAACTCCTGTCGCTCCCATACCCCCAGTGACGAATCCCTTATCCCTTATTTCTCCCCCGGACGTGACGCGGACAGCATCGGGACCAATGCTTAACAGTTTTACTCCAATGCACAGCTTGCCTGAGCCCCGAAGATCGTTGCCATCGCAGAATGTATCAGGATCCCCTGCACTACCGTTTCATCAGGATCAACCGGCCTGTGAGTCCGTGGGAGAACAGCTGGACGCTGTTTTGGGGAGAACGCCACCGCAAGCACCTACTCCGGTGTCACCGCCGGTATTGAGGAGGTCACAACGACGGTGCGGTCCTCCAGACCGTCTGAACTTATAATCTGTTGACATTTTAGTCTGTTTTCGTACCCCGCCGGCCTTTGTTCTCAAAGGAGGGGTGAATGTGGTGAACCATCGTTGGTTCCCACTGTGGGATTGTTCTAATGTTGTTGTTGGGTTGTTCTAATGTTGTTGTTGGGCTAGGGTGGGATTGATACACCTGTGGTTGTAACTGTTGTGGCACATCCCAGTCGGGCTCCGCCTCCTGGGAGAGGTATAAGACCCCTGTTCGGGCGGGACCTCTTCAGTCTGGGATAGTGTGTTAAAGTTCTGATAGTTCCATTGTTAGCTAATAAAAGCCTTCTTTTACCGAAGCTTTGTGCCTCGTGTCCAATCGGTGCGCATCAGTCAGTGTACCCAAATAGGGACTGGAGCGTGGCGACTCGGGGATTTTCACTGTAACTTCATTGCAGTGTTAATGTAAGCCTACTTGTGACACGAATAAATAAATTAAACTCTGGTATTTCCACCTCCTTCTTCTCCTCATTATTTTCCTCCTCCTCATTCTCCTTTTCTTCCTTCACTTTTTCCTTCTCCCTCTTCGTCTCCTCCTCCTTGTCCTCCTTCTTCCCCTCATTCTGTTCCTCCTTCTCTTTCTCATTCTCATCTTCATCTTAATCCTCCTTCTCTTTCTCCCCCTCCTCCTTCAATTTCTTCTCCTCCTCCTATTTCTCCTCTTCCTCTTCCTCTCATCCTCTTTCCCCTCCACCTTCTCCTCCTCATTCTCCTCCTCCTCCTAATTTTCCCCATTCTTCTCCTCATTCTCCAGCTCTTTCCCATCCTCCTCTTCCTTCTTCATTCCCTCAGGAACTCCACTCTGGGTTGTGGGTCCTGAAATGACTGAAAAGTCCAATGCTGGATCCTCTCACGCTGCCACAGGTGGGAAAGGTAGTGTTTGCAGAGGTGGGTGAGTGGGTGAGATGCTTGGATATTTGCTGCTCATTCTGCTGTCTGGACTTGTGCCTGTCAGAGACCTTCGAAATGTTCCACACCTTAGCAGATGTTTCTTTTCCAGTTTCGGCAGTCTCAAGCAAGAGTTTCCCATTGGGATGTTGCATTTTTTTCACGGAGGCTTTGCGGACTTCCCTGAAATATTTCCTTTTCCCTCCTGGTAATCATTTGCCGTGATGAAGCATGGAGTAGAGGTTTGTTTTGGGAATCTTGTGTCAGGCATGTGGAAAATATGACCCACACAACATAGCTGATTAACTATAACCAGTGCCTCTATACTGGGGATGTAGGGCTGTGAGAGAACATTGATATTGAAGCACTTACCCTGCCATTGAATTTGCAGGACTTTGCGAAGGGTTCACTGATGAAATTTCGCATGGATTTAACATGGCTGCTGTATGTTGTCCATGTCTCTTATGGATACAGGAGGGCAAATAGCACTGCAAGCCCGTAAACTATGAGATTTGAGGTTTCTGCCATCAAATATTCTTCCTTATACAGCCAAAGGCTGTGCTGACACACTGGAGATAATGTTGAGTTTCATTGTTGATGTCTACCCTGGCTGAGAGGAAGCTCTCAAGTATGTGATTTGGAATTGCCCAATGGTTCACCACAGTTGCCCACATGCCTGATGCAAGTATCTCAAAACAAGCTCTCTACTCTGAACCTTGTCCAATAGTTCACCATGGATCTTGATAGAATCCCTACTGTGCAGAAGAAGGCCATTCAGCCCATCAAGTCTACTCCAACCACAATCTCTCCCTGGCCTTATTCCCGTAACCACACATATGTACCCTGCTAATCTCCGGAGCAAACCCATGCAGACATGGAGAAATGTGCAAAACGCCACACAGACAGTGACCTGAGGCCAGAATTGAACCCGGAATCCTGGCGCTGCGAGGCAGCAATGCTAAGCACTATGCTACCGTGCCACCCCATGGGATGGGGATGGGAGTGGGTACATGTTGCACAGCGGGAGAAGGCTGCCTTTGTCTTCTGGATGTTTAGCCCAAAGCCCTTTCCCTGCCTGGGTACTCAATGAATTAATATTTGAATATCTAAACAAAACAGTTGGAAGGCATATATGAAAATAAATTATTGTTACCACAAAGTTGGTGACTACTTTTAGGTCTGTGGCTAAAAAAAACTACAAATACTTACACAAATTAGTATTCCATGGGACAACTCTGGATGTCAACTTGAAATTAGGAAGTGTATCCAGGCCTGGACTTTTAGTTGGGAGGTTAATCTTCAACGCAGAAGGAGGGAGGCACTTTCAGTAATAATTGAGATGATCTTCCAAAGTTACATATCGAACATCTAGATCAGATGTTCATCTAATGTGTTGAGGCTGCAAGAGTTTCCTATATAGTGCTGGAATGATATGTGTGCAACTTTAACAATTAGCACCTTGAACAAAGAACAAACAATTCAGTGACAAAATTAGATAAAAATGGATACCAAGCCAAAATATAAGGAGGAGGGACCTAAAATCTGTTTTAATTGGTGGATTTAGAGCAGGGTCTTAAAGGAGAAGAGGGAGTGGACAGGTACAAGGATTTAGGGAAAGAATTTCAGAGCATGAGACCTAAAGGCTGGAAGACATGGCTGATAATTCTGCTGTAAAGGGAACACGTACACAAGAGACCAAAGTCAGAGGAGTTGAAAGGTGCAGCAGAGAGGAGGTGGTGAGAAGGGGCTTCTTGGTTATAGAGATGGAGGAGATTAATTAGATTGGGCAGAGGAGGTGAGTGATGGATGCTGACTAATGGGACAGTATGAGATAGGATATGGGCAGCAGATGCTTACAGATTATCGAGTATTCTAGACTAGCAAGAAGAACATTGGAATAATCATTTGGAAGTGATGTAGAAACATGTTTCAGTAGGTGGGCTGAGACAGGAGCACAAGTTAACGCTACCTCCATTACAAGCGGGACACCATCCAGGACAAAGCAGCTTGCTTGATTGGCACTCCACCCAAAAACATTCACTCCCTCCACCACTGATGCACAGTGGCAGCAGTGTGTACCATCAACAAGATGCACTGCAATAACTCACCAAGCCTCCTTCGGCAACAATTTCCAAATCCATGACCGCTACCATCTGGAAGGAGAAAGGCAGCAGACACGAGGGAACAGCACCACCTGAAAGTTTCTCTACAAGCCACTCACCATCCTGACTTGGAAATATATCCTTCACTGTCGCTGGGTCAAAATCCTGGAACTCCCTCCCGAACAGCACTGTGGATGTACCTACACCTCCGGGGCTACAGCGGTTCAAAACGGCAGCCCACCACCACCTTCTCAAGGGCAATTAAGGATGGTCAATAAACGCTGGCCTACACAGCGACACTCAAATCTTGTAAATTAATAAAAAATAAGCTTAAGCTGTTTGAAGAGGTGAGAGGTGATGAAAGATTTTAAAGGGAAAAGCTCAGTCCTGAGGGGAGAGTAATCTTTCCAATATCTGAAATGCTGGAGTCCAGGAAGGTGGTCAGTATATAGTGGGAGTGAAGTCTTGGGTGCAAGAGATAGCTGCGTCATGGCATTGATGCATGACGTTCAACACAAACATTTGTTTTCCGCGGCATTGACCTATCATGATGGCCAATCTCTTTAAGTGCCACACTTTAAATGTCCTGTGTGTCAATGTACTATTTTCTAATCTGATTGTTTGTCTTTGAGGCAAAAAAGCTTTTAAAAAAAACAAAATCAATTGAGCATGTAGAGACATTTGTAGATGTGATTATTAATTGCATACTTTGCAAGGGTACTTGTACAGCAAAAAAAAACATTGTTTTTCAATGTTAGTGATGCCACTTTGCTCAGGTGCACATTACAGTATATAATTCATTGATAAATTGTACTGACTGCCACTTTATAATAGAGCAATTAAAACATTTTGTCCCATATTTAGAGAGTCACCCAGTCCTCCAACCACCCCAATGTGTTTGGGTGGCTCCATTTTGATTCACATTTATAAATGTTACGTAGAATAGAATCTCTACGTGCTGAAGGAGATAATTTGGCCCATCTGGCCAGCACTGACCACTATCCCACCCAGGACCTATTCCTGTAACCCCACATATTTACCCTTTTAATCCCCCTGACACTAGGTTCAATTTAGCATGGCCAATCAACCTAACCCGCACATCATTTGGGCTGTGGGAGGAAACCGGAGCACCCGGAGGAAACCCACGCAGACCTGGGGAGAATGTGCAAACTCCACACAGACAGTGACCTGAGGCCGGAATTGAGCCCAGGTCCCTGGTGCTGTGAGGCAACAGTGCTAACCACTGTGCCATTGTGCCGCCCGTAATGGCTGAATAAGTCCTGTCTGTGCATTATAGATAGATAGAAATACACGTAGGGCGGAATTTTCTGCCCCTTCCAGCCGGCGGGATTTTCCCACCATTCGGCCCATCGAGTTTACTCTGCCATTCAATGAGTATATGATATGATAATGCCTAACTCCGCTTTCCTGCCTTATCCCCACAACCCTTGATTCCCTTACTGATTAAAAATCTGTCTTTCTCAGCCCTGAACATACTTAACAACCCAATCGGCACGGTAGCACAGTGGTTAGCACTGCTGCTTCACAGCTCCAGGGACGTGGGTTCGATTCCCGGCTCGGGTCACTGTCTGTGCGGAGTTTGCACATTCTCCCCATGTCTGTGTGGGTTTCCTCCGGGTGCTCCGGTTTCCTCCCACAGTCCAAAGATGTGCGAGTTAGGTTGATTGGCCAAGCTAAATTGCCCCTTAGTGTTCCGGGATCCGTGGATTAGTGGGTAAATATGAGGGTTAGAGGGATTAGCAGGTAAATATGTAGGGATACGGGGAAAGGGCCTGGGTGGGATTGTTGTCGGTGCAGACTCGATGGGCCGAATGGCCTCTTTCTGCACTGTCGGGTTTCTATGGTTTCTATGGTAATCGCTATAGCCCTCTGCGGTTAAGAATTCCATACATTTGGTACCCTCTGAGTGAAGAAATTCCTCCTCATCTCTGTTTCGAATGGGCGATCTCTTATTCTGAGATTAGGCCCTCTGGTCTTGACTCACCAACAAGGGGAAATAACTTCTCAGCATCTACCCTGTCAAATCCCCTGAGAATTCGATATGTTTTAATAAGGTTGCCCCTCATTCTTCTAAAATGAGTACAGGCCCAACCTACTCAATTCCTCCTCATAGGAAACCCTCCATATTCTGGATCAACTTAATGAACCTTCTCTGGACTGCCTCCAATGCCAATATATCTTTCCTGAGATAAGAGGACCAAAACTGCTCTCAGTGTTCCAGGTGTGCTTTAATTATTGCTTTGTGTAGTTATAGCAAGACTTCCCTATTGTTATACTTCATTCCCTTTGAAATAAAATGTTCCAGTTCATAGAATCATTGAGCCATAGAGGTTTACAGCATGGAAGCAGGCCCTTCGGCCCAACTTGTCCATTCCGCCCCTTTTTTTAACCCCTAAACTAGTCCCAATTGCCCACGTTTGGCCCATATCCCTTTATATCCATCTCACCATATAACTGTCTAAATGCTTTTTAAAAGACAAAATTGTACCCACCTCCACTACTACCTCTGGCAGCTTGTTCCAGACACTCACCATCCTCTGTGTGAAAAAATTCCCCCTTGGACACTTTTGTATCTCTCCCCTCTCACTTTAAACCTATGCACTCTAGTTTTCGACTCCCCTACCTTTGGAAAAAGATATTGACTATCTAGCTGATCTATACCCCTCACTATTTTATAGACCTCTATAAGATCACCCCGAAGCCTTCTACGTTCCAGAGAAATAAGTCCCAATCCATCCAGCCTCTCCTTATAACTCAAACCATCAAGTCCCGGTAGCATCCTAGTAAATCTTTTCGGCATTCTTTCTAATTTAATAATATCCTTTCTATAATAGGGTGACCAGAACTGTACACAGTATACCAAGTGTGGCCTTACCAATGTCTTGTACAACTTCAACAAGACGTCCCAATTCCTGTAGTCAATGTTCCAGCATTAATATATTGAGATCCCAATTGATGAAGAATATTATTGTTCTGTTCCTTCTCAAAGTGTTTATCGGATTTAAAAGTCCACTATTTATGTACCTTAAAGACAACTTAGAAGGTTGTAAAGGATGGTTATTGAAAGCAAATCTCAAATGATTAGGTTTTTGCTATGAATGAAATAAACATGGTTCATGTCGTGATTGTCCCTATAAGGATCAATCTGCAGAGTAAGCGTCACATAACCCAGGAAGCCAATCAGGCAGCAGGAGGGGGGGATCACCCTGCTGAACTCGGGTTTCTGTTCCAGAACCTTCTCTGGAACTGGCTGCAGCCACGAGTCTGCAAGCCTCTGTACAGCCTTTACCTGCAAATAAACTGATGCGCGATTAATTCACTCGGGAGGCTGGATCGTACCAGGGAAATAAAGGCTTTTATTAGCAACAAGAATGGAGCATACTGCTTAACAATACAATCCCAGACTAAAGGGTCACTAGGAAGTGCAGTGACTTTTATACTCCTATAGGAAGGCGGAGCCAATCGGAGTGTAACACAGAACAATACCAACAGGTGGAACACCCCAACCCTAACCCCAACAGTAACAAGAGTAACATATGTACAAGTACCCATAGTGATAACCATCTATGGTTCAGTACCCATAGTGGTAACCATCTATGGTTCACCACATTCACCCCTCCTTTAAAAACAAAGGTCGGTGGGGCAAAAAAAACAGTACAAACTGTCCATATATTCACAAGTTCAGTCGTATCGGAGGGCCGCACTGTCTCTGCGACCTCCTCAACACTGGCGGTAGCGCCGGTTCTGGTGACCGTGATGACCCTCTCTCCAAGGCGGTGTCCAGTGACTCCTCCAGTTCCTCACGGACGGGTGGACCACGAGGTGGCGACAATCTCCCGGACTCAGGCAAGCCCCGAGGTGGCGACAATCTCCTGGACTCAGGCAAGCTGTACACGGGAGTAAGAGGATTAAGTGGTGGTCCCGATACTGCCCGCGCCGTGTCAGGAGGGGAGATAAAGGGCAAGGGGTCCCTAACCAGGGGTGCGGGAGCGACGGGGGTTTCCAGGTCCCCTGCAGGCGCCAGATCTCGAATAGAGACCGTGTCCTCTCGCTCGTCAGGATATGCTACATAGGCATATTGAGGGCTGGCGTGGAGGAGATGGACCTGTTCAACCAAAGGGTCGGACTTGCGGGTCCTAACATGCCGCCGCAGGAGGACAGGTCCTGAGTACGTCAACCAAGACGGCAGTAAGGTCCCAGAGGAAGACTTCCTAGGGAAGGTAAACATCCGCTCATGTGGGGTAGCGTTGGTTGCCGTACACAGGAGGGACCGGATTAAATGGAGCGCATCAGAAAGTACCTCTTGCCAACGGGAGACTGGAATACCCTTAGACCTCAATGCCAGTAAGACAGCCTTCCAGACCGTTTTCTCTTTTGACCTGCCCGTTACCCCTGGGGTTGTAACTCGTAGTCCTACTTGAGGCAATCCCTTTAGAGAGCAGGTATTGCCTCAAGTCATCACTCATAAACGACGAACCTCTATCACTGTGGATATAACTGGGGTAACCAAACAGGGTGAAAAGATCCCGCAAGGCTTTGATAACCGTGGCAGCGGTCATGTCTGAACAGGGAATGGCAAAAGGGAATCGGGAGTACTCGTCAACCACGTTGAGGAAGTACACATTCCGATCTGTCGAAGGAAGGGGGCCCTTGAAATCAACACTAACTCGTTCAAAAGGGCGAGTGGCCTTAATGAGGTGTGCCCTGTCAGGTCGGTAGAAGTGCGGCTTGCATTCAGCACATACCTGGCAGCTTCGAGTTATTGACCTGACATCCTCTTCGGAGTAGGGCAGATTCCGGGCCTTTACAAAATGGAAGAGCCGAGTGATCCCCGGATGGCAGAGATCATTGTGGAGGGCCTGTCGCCGGTCCTCCTGCACACTGGCACATGTTCCATGCGACAGGGCATCTGAGGGCTCATTGAGCTTCCCCGGACGGTACATAATATCATAGTTGTAGGTGGAGTGTTCGATTCTCCACCTCAAGATTTTATCATTTTTGATCTTACCCCTTAACGTGTTGTTGAACATGAACGCCACAGACCGCTGGTCCGTGAGCAGGGTAAAACGTTTTCCAGCCAAGTAATGGCGCCAATGCCGAACGGCCTCCACAATGGCCTGAGCCTCTTTTTCCACCGCGGAGTGCCGAATTTCAGGGCCTTGGAGGGTGCGAGAGAAAAAGGCGACGGGCCTGCCCGCCTGGTTAAGTGTGGCAGCCAGGCCGAAATCAGATGCATCACTCTCCACCTGGAAGGGGATGGACTCATCGACAGCGTGCATCGTGGCTTTCGCGATGTCAGCTTTTATCCCTTCAAAGGCTAAGCGAGCCTCTGCTGCCAGGGGAAAAGAGGTAGACTTTATGAGCGGACGGGCTTTGTCCGCATAATTGGGAACCCACTGTGCGTAATACAAGAAGAAGCCTAAGCATCTTCTCAGTGCTTTGACGCTAGTGGGTAGGGGAAGTTCAAGGAGGGGACGCATACGGTCTGGATCAGGGCCGAGGACCCTGTTTTCCACCATGTATCCGAGAATTGCTAGGCGGCGTTTGCTGAATACACACTTCTCCCTGCTATAGGTCAGATTCAGGCGAGATGCAGTGCGTAAAAACTTTAGAAGATTGGCATCGTGGTCCTGCTGGTCATGGCCGCAGATAGTGACGTTGTCCACGTACGTGAAGGTAGCCCGTAGCACGTTTTGGTCCACCATTCGGTCCATTGCACGCTGGAAGACCGAAACCCCATTACTGACGCCAAAAGGGACCCTTAAAAAGTGGTAGAGACGACCATCCGCCTCAAAGGCCGTATATTTTCGGTCCTCTGGGTGAAGGGGGAGCTGGTGATAGGCTGACTTCAAGTCGATGGTGGAGAACACCCGGTACTGCGCAATCTGATTGACCATGTCAGATATGTGTGGGAGAGGGTACGCGTCCAGCTGCGTGTACCTATTAATGGTCTGACTATAGTCTATGACCATCCGGGGCTTGTCTCCAGTCTTAACCACCACGACTTGTGCTCTCCATGGGCTAGTGCTAGGTTGAATGATCCCTTCCCTGAGGAGCCGCTGAACCTCAGATCGAATAAAGATCCGATCCTCAGCGCTGTAACGCCTGCTCTTAGTTGCGATGGGCTTGCAGCCTGGCACGAGATTTTCAAATAAAGACGGCGGGGTGATTCTGAGTGTCGAGAGACTGCACGTGGAGCGCGCTGGGCAATTTGGAGGCTGCTGTTCTCCCACTGAAAGTGGAGGGAGTGGCCCATCGTACTGCAGGGTCACACTCCTCAGGTGGACCATAAAGTCTAGTCCCAGGAGTATCGGAGCGCAAAGGTGCGGTAACACGAGGAGCCTGAAGTTCTCATAAACTGTGCCCCGCACCGTTAGGTATACAACGCAGCTCCCAAGACCGGTAACAGATCGGGACCTCGACGCCATAGAAATTGTCTGTCTGACAGTCTGTACTCGGAGACCGCACCGTTTCACGGTGTCTGGATGAATGAAACTCTCCGTGCTCCCGCTGTCAAACAGACAATGTATCAGGCGTCCGTTTACCTCTATGTCCATCATGGACTTGTTGAGTCTGTGAGGCTTGGCCTGGTCCAGGATGATTGACGCCACCGTTGAATCTTGAGTGCAACTGCAGGCAGCTGAGATGGTCGAAGATCATGACCCCTGCTGGTCGTCTGCGGTTGGTGTCGACCAAAATGGCTGCGCCCATGGATCGCACGTGGTCGATGGCATTGAAAGTGGCGGCACTCGCAGGTCGCACGTGTCTTGCGTCGTCGTCCTCAGGAATGGCGGCGCTCGTGAATCGCACGTGGTTGAAGACCTCGACGAAGCCGGAGACGAGGAGACAGATCCTGGAGAGTCACATGCAGCACTGCTTGGCTTCGAAGGTGGTTTCGCTCGGCACACTTTAGCATAGTGCCCTTTCTTCCCACACGCTGAGCATAATACCGTTCTGGCCGGACATCGCTGACGAGCGTGCTTCGCCAATCCACAGAAATAGCACCGTGGGCCACCTGGAGCTGCCGCCGCCGTCAGGTCCGAGGTTGAAAGCACGATCACGCAGTTCCTAGGAGCCGCTGGGTAGAGTTGAGTCGGTGGCTGTACTTGCCACGATGTTCCCACGTGGTCGGTGGGGTAAGTTTCAAGACTTCTGGAGGCCGTTTCCATCGCATCAGCCAATTCCACCATCTTAGCTAGGTCCAAGTTACCTTGCTCTAGCAGCCGCAGGCGAATATAGGATGAGCCGATTCCCGCCACGAATGCATCTCGGATCAGATCGTTAGTATATTGAGTAGCCGACACTGGCTTGCAATTGCAGGCTCTGGCGAGCTGCTGAAGTTCGCGCAGGTACTGTCCCGTCGTTTCGCCGGGCTGCCGCCATCGAGTGGCTAGTAGGTGCCGAGCATGAATCTCGTTTGGCGGTTTGTTGTACAACTTCTTAAGTAGTTCAATGGCCCCTTTGTAGTCTTGGGCATCACGGATTGTTGCATACACAGTGTCGCTTACCCTTGCGTGGAGGACCTGCAATCTATCGGCATCGTTTTGGATTGCTGTTGAGGCGTCGATATAATCCTGGAAACACTTCAACCAATGGTCGAAAATGTTTGACGCTCCTGCGGCACGCGGATCTAAGGTAAGCCGGGATCTAAGGGTTTTAACATTTGCTCCATGGTTTTTTTTTCCTCAACCAAAATTTGTTGCTAATAAAATTGATGCGTGATTAATTCACTCGGGAGGCTGGATCATACCCGGGAAATAAAGCTTTTATTAGCAACAAGAATGGAGCATACTGCTTAACAGTACAATCCCAGATGAAAGGGTCACTAGGAAGTGCAGTGACCTTTATACTCCTATAGGAAGGCGGAGCCAACCGGAATGTACTACAGAACAATACCAACAGGTGGAACACCCCAACCCTAACCCCAACAGTAGCAAGAGTAACATATGTACAAGTACCCATAGTGATAACCATCTATGGTTCAGTACCCATAGTGGTAACCATGTATGGTTCACCACATAAACATAAGAACATAAGAACATAAGAAATAGGAGCAGGAGTAGGCCATCTAGCCCCTCGAGCCGGCCCCGCCATTCAATAGGATCATGGCTGATCTGACGTGGATCAGTACCACTTACCCGCCTGATCCCCATAACCCTTAATACCCTTACCGATCAGGAATCCATCCATCCGCGCTTTAAACATATTCAGCGAGGTAGCCTCCACCACCTCAGTGGGCAGAGAATTCCAGAGATTCACCACCCTCTGGGAGAAGAAGTTCCTCCTCAACTCTGTCTTAAACCGACCCCCCTTTATTTTGAGGCTGTGTCCTCTAGTTTTAACTTCCTTACTAAGTGGAAAGAATCTCTCCGCCTCCACCCTATCCAGCCCCCGCATTATCTTATAAGTCTCCATAAGATCCCCCCTCATCCTTCTAAACTCCAACGAGTACAAACCCAATCTCCTCAGCCTCTCCTCATAATCCAAACCCCTCATCTCCGGTATCAACCTGGTGAACCTTCTCTGCACTCCCTCCAATGCCAATATATCCTTCCTCATATAAGGGGACCAATACTGCACACAGTATTCCAGCTGCGGCCTCACCAATGCCCTGTACAGGTGCATCAAGACATCCCTGCTTTTATATTCTATCCCCTTCGCAATATAGGCCAACATCCCATTTGCCTTCTTGATCACCTGTTGTACCTGCAGACTGGGCTTTTTCGTCTCATGCACAAGGACCCCCAGGTCCCTTTGCACGGTAGCATGTTTTAATTTGTTTCCATTGAGATAGTAATCCCATTTGTTATTATTTCCTCCAAAGTGTATAACCTCGCATTTCTCAACGTTATACTCCATTTGCCATATCCTGGCCCACTCACTCAGCCTGTCCAAATCTCTCTGCAGATCTTCTCCGTCCTCCACACGATTCACTTTTCCACTTATCTTTGTGTCGTCTGCAAACTTCGTTACCCTACACTCCGTCCCCTCCTCCAGATCATCTATATAAATGGTAAACAGTTGCGGCCCGAGTACCGATCCCTGCGGCACGCCACTAGTTACCTTCCTCCAACCGGAAAAACACCCATTTATTCCGACTCTTTGCTTCCTGTCGGATAGCCAGTCCCCAATCCACTTTAACACACTACCCCCAACTCCGTGTGCCCTAATCTTCTTCAGCAGCCTTTTATGGGGCACCTTATCAAACGCCTTTTGGAAATCCAAAAACACCGCATCCACCGATTCTCCTCCATCAACCGCCCTCGTCACATCTTCATAAAAATCCAACATGTTCGTCAAGCACGACTTTCCCCTCATGAATCCATGCTGCGTCTGATTGATCGAACCATTTCTATCCAGATGCCCTGCTATCTCCTCTTTAATAATGGATTCCAGCATTTTCCCTACTACAGACGTTAAGCTGACCGGCCTATAGTTACCCGCCTTTTGTCTCCTTCCTTTTTTAAACAGCGGCGTAACATTAGCCGTTTTCCAATCAACCGGCACTACCCCAGAATGCAACGAGTTTTGATAAATAATCACTAACGCATCCACTATTACCTCTGACATTTCTTTCAATACCCTGGGATGCATTCCATCCGGACCCGGGTCTTGTCCACCTTCAGTCCCATTAGTCTACCCAGCACTGCCTCTCTGGTAACATTAATTGTATTAAGTATTTCTCCTGCTGCCAACCCTCTATCGTTAATATTTGGCAAACTATTTGTGTCCTCCACCGTGAAGACCGACACAAAAAACTTATTTAAAGACTCCGCCATATCCTCATTTCCCACTATTAACTCCCCCCTCTCATCCTCCAAGGGTCCAACATTCACTCTAGCCACTCTATTCCTTTTTATATATTTATAAAAACTTTTACTATCATTTTTTATATTAATTGCTAGCCTAGCTTCATAGTCTATCCTTCCTTTCTTTATCGCTTTCTTAGTCTCTCTTTGTTGTTTCTTAAATTTTTCCCAATCACTTGTTTCTCCACTATTTTTGGCCACTCTGTACGCAGCTGTTTTTATTTTAATACTCTCCTTTATTTCCTTCGTTATCCACGCCTGGTTCTCCCTTTTCTTACAATCCTTGTTTTTTGCTGGAATATATTTTTGCTGAGAACTGAAAAGGATCTCCTTAAAAATCCTCCACTGTTCCTCAGCTATCCTACCTGCCAGCCTGCTCTCCCAGTCTACCTTAGCCAATTCATCCCTCATCCTATCATATTTCCCTCTGTTTAAACAGAGGACACTGGTTTGAGACCAAACTTTCTCCTCTTCCATCTGAATCA
Source organism: Mustelus asterias (assembly GCF_964213995.1). NCBI lineage: Eukaryota > Metazoa > Chordata > Chondrichthyes > Carcharhiniformes > Triakidae > Mustelus > Mustelus asterias. Next base: position 24,395,958 of record NC_135807.1, read on the forward strand.
GAAATTCGACCATATTGTGGTCACTAGACCCAAGAGGGTCCTTCACAATAAGATCCTTAATTCTACCTACCTCATTACACAATACCAGATCCAAAATAGCTCGTTCCCTCGTCGGTTCCGTAACATGCTGTTCAAGGAAACTATCCCGACAGCATTCTAAGAACTCTTCCTCCATTCCACCCTTACCGACTTGAGTCTGCCAGTCAATGTGCATGTTGAAGTCCCCCATGATTATTGCCGTTCCGTTTTTACACGCATCCCTTATCTGCTTGTTTATAGCCCTCCCTACCTCAACATTATTATTTGGGGGCCTATATACCACACCTACTAGTGTCTTTCTCCCTCTACTATTCCTCATCTCTACCCATAATGATTCCACGTTTTGTTCCTCAGAGCCTATGTCATCCCTCAGTACTACCCTGATATTATCTCTTATTAATAGCGCGACCCCACCACCTTTTCCTTCCTGTCTATTCTTCCTAAACGCCTGATACCCCTGGATATTCATCTCCCAGTCCTGGTCACCTTTCAGCCACGTTTCTGTAATGGCCACTAGATCGTACCCACTTGTGCTGATTTGCACCATCAACTCATTCACCTTGTTCCGAATGCTGCGTGCATTCAGGCAAAGTGTCCTTATTCCAGCTTTTATCTGGACCCGCTTTGATGAGTCGCGAACACCCTCTCCCTCTACTCCCTTATCTAAATTACCGCCTTCATTCACTTGCACCCTCTCCTCTGCCATTAATTTTGTAATTCCCCTTAGCCCTGCATCTTCCCCCCCATCAATTAGTTCCTTGATCCTAGTCAACTCTTCTAGCTCCCCTCCCCCCAACCTATCTAGTTTAAATTCTCCCCAGTAGCCTTAGCCAACCTACCGGCCAGGATATTGGTCCCCGTGTGATTCAAGTTCCACCCGTTTTTTGTATACAGATCACCCCTGCCCCTAAAGAGGTCCCAATGGTCCAGGAACCTGAATCCCTGCCCCCTGCACCAGTCCCTCAGCCACACATTCATCCTCCACCTCACTCCATTCCTGCCCTCACCTTCCCGTGGCACAGGCAGTAATCCTGAGATTACTACCTTTGCTTTCCTCTTTCTCAGCTGTCTCCCTAATTCCCTGTACTCCCTTTTCATGACCCCTTCTCCCTTCCTACCCACATCAGCGGTACCAATATGTACCGCTACCTCAGGCTCCTCTCCCTCCCACCTCAGGATTTCCGGGACGCGACTAGCGACATCCTGGATCCCGGCCCCAGGGAGGCAGACCACCATGCGAGAATCCCGCCTACCTCCGCAAAAACGCCTGTCTGTGCCCTTCACCATCGAGTCCCCGATTAATACCGCCTTCCTCCTCTTTTCCTTAGCCCTCTGAGTTACAGGGCTGGACTCCACTGCGGAGACACGGCCACTGCTGCTTCCCCCAGGCGGGCTGTCCCCCCCAGCAGTACTCAAGCAGGAGTACTTGTTGTGCAGGGGCAAATCCACCGGGGTGCTCTCAACCACCCTAGCCTTACCCTTCCTGGCCGTCACCCACTTGGCCTCCTCCCGTGGCCCTGGTGTGACCACCTGATGATAGCTCTTGTCTATCACCTCCTCATTCTCTCTCATCAGCCTAAGATCCTCGAGCTGTAGTTCCAGCTCCCTAACACGGTCCCTCAGGAACCGCAGCTCGACACACCCCTCACAGATGTGGATGTCCGGGAGGCAAGATGCCTCCAGGACCTCCCACATCCTACACTGGGAACAGCACACTGGTTTCACACTCATACTGGACACTTTATGTCAAGTAAGAGAGTGAAAAGTTAATAAGAGTGTAAGGAAACAAAAACTCACCCCTGCTCGTCCACGACCTGTGAGCCAAAGCCCTGACAGCTCACTCAACTTCCCACTCACTCTGCTGCCCGCTACGATGCTGCCCGCTGTATACTTTGGTGCACTTTTAAACCCTCCAAAAACTTCCCCTGGCCTCTCCTGGCCTGACTTCCGGTTTTGAAAAAAACCTCAGATTTTAAACCCAAAATTAACTGAAAAAATAACTAATTAATTACAGTCAGAAAACCCACTCTCTTACCCTCAGCCTGCTCCTGGGAACAATGAAGCTGAACCTCCAAGGTAAGCCCTTTTTAAACCCTCCAAAAACTTCCCCTGGCCTCTCCTGGCCTGACTTCCGGTTTTGAAAAAAACCTCCGATTTTAAACCCAAAATTAACTGAAAAAATAACTAATTAATTACAGTCAGAAAACCCACTCTCTTACCCTCAGCCTGCTCCTGGGAACAATGAAGCTGAACCTCCAAGGTAAGCCTTTTTTAAACCCTCCAAAAACTTCCCCTGGCCTCTCCTGGCCTGACTTCCGGTTTTGAAAAAAACCTCCGATTTTAAACCCAAAATTAACTGAAAAAATAAATAATTAATTACAGTCAGAAAACCCACTCTCTTACCCTCAGCCTGCTCCTGGGAACAATGAAACGTGTTGTTGTTTTTCCCATAACTGGTGGACAAGAATTATTACAGTTCAATGCAAAATAAAACAAATATTCCTAACTTCCATATGATACGGGTTATTCGCGGAAACTTCGCAAAGCGCGAATGAGCTTAATTAGTATCCATCACTGTGAGGTTTGACTCTTCACACAGAATCCCTTAGTTTAATAACGGCCTTGTCAAAAATGTAACAGATGAAAAATATTTTTTGGTCATGAAATAGATTGCAAAAGATCACCAGAAATATGATTTTAAGAATTTCTGACATGGGATCCATTTTTTGAATGCATGTGCAGCATATGTGGATGGTAACCTACACATTTGCCATTCCGCTAACATAGATGGGGACTCAGGAAAACCTTGAACTCTGCTGGAAGAATCGAGAGATTCTACTTCCAAGGAACAGTGCTTGAACAGCAAATGTTATGGCTGATATAAAATATATCAAAACCTTGGCATTATGACTGCTCCATTTCTCTCTTTTTCACCTTCACTGAGCCACGCAAGGTTATGGTTCACTGGTTAATTAAAATTCTCTGTTGCCTTATCCATGTCTCTATTCTTCCAATGTAAGCATGGACATTGTTGGAGTGTTGAATGGTGAAGCCAACTGAAGCTGAGTGCTATCTCAGCTTTCACCCTTACACTTTATAGCTCTCTGACTTTCATATTAACTTGAACAACCCCGGGCAATATCTGCAGCTCCCATCTTTTATCTGGCTGGAAGTGAGGAAAGGGTTGGTTGGGAATGGGAGAAGGAGTGGGTTGGTGCCATCATTTAATGTTCTCTTTTCATCAAGGGTCATTAGAATGTGATCAGGTATGGGAATCCTAGCTGATGTCTAAACCAAGGAACACTGAGACCAATTGCAGAACACCAATGCCAACATGGTTCTGAGCAATTCATTCAACACAGGCCAGGAATGAAAGAGAGGACATTTCTCGCCTGTGGGGTTCAGGGCCATGTGGCGTGGACCATTTAATCACTGAACCATTCTGTGTGCTTGCAATCTCATTTTCAATTTTTATATTCAGCCAAGAGTGCATATGAGCCTGTGCGGGTAAGTGGAAGGGAACATGTAATCTGATTGCTTAAGGTTGTACAAGGATCTTACTCTTAGCAATCTAAGTCAAAAGACTAAGGATACTGGGCTTTACATCCTTGGAGCAGAGGAAATTACAAGGTAATCAAAAATGTTAACAAGATTATGAAAGGATTTGACAAAGGTTGTTGAAGGAAATTTTCGACAATGGTAAAGAATTCAATAGCGAAGAAACACAAGGTAGAAAGTATTTATATTGTATCCTCACCTTGCTCCGAACAACATTTTAACCAATTGGGGAATCGGTTAGAAATATTTTGCACAAAGGCAACAGATTTATGAAATAAGGTACTGAGTGAAGGCAATTAATTTAAATGTGTTCAAGAAAAAAATGGATAAGGAGTAAGGGGATTGAGGGTGAACAAATAAAAGAAAGAAAACAGACAGGCCTACGTCTTTATAACGGGTGGGATTTAGTCAGGGAGTCATAGAGGTTTACAGCATGGAAACAGGCCCTTCGGCCCAGCTTGTCCATGCGGCCCTTTTGTTCAAACCCCTAAGCTTGTCCCAATTGCCCGCATTTGGCCCATATCCCTCCATACCCATTCATGTAACTGTCTAAATGCTTTTTAACAGACAAAATTGTACCCGCCTCTACAACTACCTCTGGCAGCTTGTTCCAGACACTCACCACTCTCTGTGTGAAACAATTGCCCCTCTGGACTCTTTTGTATCTCTCCCCTCTCACCTTAAACCTATGCCCTTCAGTTTTAGACTCCCCTATCTTTGGGAAAAGATATTGACTATCTAGCTGATCTATGCCCTTCATTATTTTATAGACCACTATAAGATCACCCCTAAGCCTTCTACGCTCCAGAGAAAAAAGACCCAATCTATCCAGCCTTTCCTCATAACTCAAACCATCAAGTCCCAGTAGCATCCGAGTAAATCTTTTCTGCACTCTTTCCAGTTTAATAATAGGCTTTCTATAATAGAGTGACCAGAACTGTACACAGTATTCCAAATGTGGCCTCACCAATGTCTTGTACAACTTCAACAAGTCGTCCCAACTCCTGTATTCAATGTTCTGACCAATGAAACCAAGCATGCTGAATGCCTTCTTCACCACTCTGTCCACCTGTGACTCCACTTTCAAGGAGCTATGAACCTGTCCCCCAAATCTCTTTGTTCGATAAATCCCCTCAACGCCGTACCATTAACTGAGTAAGTCCAGCCCTGGTTCAATCTACCAAAATGCGTCACCCTACATTTATCTAAATTAAAGTCCATCTGCTATTCATCAGCCCACTGGCCCAATTGATCAAGATCCCGTTGCAATCCGAGATAACCTTCTTCACTGTCCACTATGCCACCAATGTTGGTGTCATCTGCAAACTTACTAACCATACCTCCTATATTCTCATCCAAATCATTAATATAAATGACAAATAACAGTGGACCCAGCACCAATCCCTGAGGCACACCGCTGGTCACAGGCCTCCAGTTTGAAAAAACAACCCTCTACAACCACCTTCTGGCTTCTGCCATCAAGTCAATTTTGTATCCATGTAGCTCCCTCACCTTGGATCCTGTGAGATTTAACCTTATGCAACAACCTACCATGCGGTACCTTGTCAAAGGCCTTGCTAAAGTCCATGTAGACAACATTAACTGCACTGCCCTCATCTACCTTCTTGGTTACCCCTTCAAAAAACTCAATCAAATTTGTGAGACATGATTTTCCACTCACAAAGCCATGCTGACTGTCCTTAATCAGTCCTTGCGTTTCTAATTGCCTGTAGATCCTGTCTCTCAAAATACCTTCCAACAACTTACCACAGATGTGAGACTCACCGGCCTGTAGTTCCCAGGCTTTTCCCTGCAGCCCTTTTTAAACAAAGGCACAACATTTGCCACCCTCCAATCTTCAGGCACCTCACCTGTGACTAACGTTGATTCAAATATCTCTGCAATTTCTTCCCTCGCCTCCCACAATGTCCTGGGATATACTTAATCAGATCCCGAGAATTTATCTACCTTGATACGCTTTAAGACTTCCAGCACCTCCTTCTCTCTAATATGTACACTCCTCAAGACATCACTGTTTATTTCCCCAAGTTCCCTGACATTCATGCTTTTCTCAACAGTAAATACTGATGAGAAATATTCATTTAGGATCTCACCAATCTCTTGTAGATTTGCACATAGATGACCTTTTTGATCTTTAAGAGGCCTTACTCTCTCGTGTGTTACTCTTTTGCCCTTTATGTATTTGTAGAAGCTCTTTGGATTCTCCTTTGCCTTATCTACCAAAACAATCTTGTGTCCCCTTTTTGCCCTCCTGATTTCTCTCTTAACTCTTCTCCTACACCCCCTATATTAACCCAAACATTTTCTAAGTGTTAAATTCGCATAAAAACCAGAGTAAATCCCGTTGTTTTTTTCAGCGGGACTTTTAAAATGAATCTCCCACACTTTGCACTGCAGAATGCAGTAGCGTGAATCTCATTAAAAATCTGGCACTGGAGTCTATTCCCACTGGAGAGGCCGGCAGCATAGCGCTGAGCGGGCCACTGCACATGCTCCGATCTGTCAGCGCCAACATTGACGCATGCGCAGTAGCCCCGCACTGTTGGCCTTCCGATCGCTGGCCAGCTCGATCACTGACCAGCCGCGTGACCCCGCAGCACTGGCCGTGCGACCCCAGCCCTCTCATGCCCCATCACTGCCGCCCACCACCCCCCCCCCCCCCCCCCCCCCCCCCCACCCACCCCTCCCAACCAACGTAGTCCCAAACTCCTCCCACAGTCCAAACCTCCACCCACAACCTCCCAGCAGGCTGATTCCACCCCCTTCCGCCCCCCTTCTGATGGACAGCCACGATCGCTGGCCTTCCTCCCTTTGTCACCATGCCCGAATGCAGAGTGGCAGCGGGAACCCCCCCACCCCATTGATTTCCCCCACAAGTGGCCCTGTCCTCTATAGGCCACACATCCACTCTGGCCCTGCCCCTTGGCACTGCCTGATGCCCTTGGGCATTGCCACTTTGCCCCTTGGGCCATGCCAGGGGACCCTGCTAGCAATGCGGAGCTGGCAATGTCCAAGGAGCACCCCCCCTTACCCTCGATCTCCTGGGGGACCTCCATGGTCCCCCTTCACTCCAATGGGGTCGAACCGCTAGCTCCCCTCTCGTGGAGAGTTATTGTAAATTCCACTGGAGTGAAACACTCCTAACGAGGCAGGGGAAGAGGCTAGCAGTCCCAGAGACTTCAGTGCCGGGTCTGCTAATTATATTTAAATCTTCATTTAAATAATTTGTGCAGCTCCATGACGATTTCTGGCGCAGAGCTGACAACACTAGAAATCTGGCAGCCAGAGACTTGCGGAGGCTGTGGTGCCCAGCAAGAAGCCCGCTACATTGCTAAAACAGTGCCGTGGGCTGGGAGAATCACCCCCAACATCTCTTGTTAACTCAGGATATCCAAAAGCACATTATAGTCAATGAAATAATTTTGAAGTGTATTGAAGGAAATATGGCAGTCAGTTTACGTACAGCAAGAACTCACAAACAGCAATGTGATAATTAAGGTATGATCCACTTGTTGATATTGGTTGAGAAATAAGTATTTTGCAGGATACCAGTGTCATGCCCAGTAAAGGCATGTCATAGAAACCCTACAGTGCAGGAAGAGGCCATTTGGCCTATCGAGTCTGCACCGACCACAATCCCACCCAGGCCCTAACCCCACATCCCTACACATTTACCCGTTAATCCCTCTAACCTACGCATCTCAGGACACTAAGGGACAATTTTAGCATGGCCAATAAACCTAACCCACACATCTTTGGACTGTGGGAGGAAACTGGAGCACCCGGAGGAAACCCACGCAGACCCGAGGAGAATGTGCAAACGCCACACAGACAGTGATCCAAGCCGGGAATCGAACCCAGGTTCCTGGAGCTGTGAAGCAGCAGTGCTAACCACTGTGCTACCATGCCGCCATCAATTTAATGTCATAAATTTAAGGTCAATACTTTTAAAAATTGAACACAAACAAGCTGTTAAGATGGCTGCTGCAAATCATATGACTTTGGGCATTTGGACTACAGACAGTGTCTAGTCGCTGGTGTATCCCTAATTAAATCTGAACGTCGGTGAAGGTACCTCACAGCTATTGGTGGAAATCTCATAAAGGATGGGCCAACAGCTAAAGGGCAGAAATTTGTGGGCTCATCGCAAAGGGGGTGGGATTGTAAGATGGGGCAAGCCATTCAAAACGGCATTGGGTTCGGCAGAAATGTAATATATCGCCAATGGGAGAGACTATAAAATTCCTCCCAAACACTGTGGGGTTCCCAGACCTCCTGCTCCATTGGAACATAGGAAATGGGAGCAGGAGTGGGCCATTCAGTTCCTCAAACCTGGTCTGCCATTCAACCAGATCATGATTGATATTCTGCATTAACATCATTTCCTGTACTATCCCAATATTCTTTGATGTCTTTTAAGTCTCCTTGTTCCACACTGGGCTAAAGCGAAGATCGAAATTCATTGGCCACCATTAACTTCCCATTTTATTGCAATGGCCTCCCCCGCATCCAAACTGGATTGCATGTGCATCAAAAGTGACAGCCCAACAGTCATGTGATCAAGAGTAGTTTCAGAGACGACACCCTTGTTTCACTAGGAACTAGCAGATCAGGAAGACAGTGATATAGTTGTATTGTCACTCGACTAGTAATCCAGAGACCCACGGCAATGCTCTGGAGATCCAGGTTTGAATCCCACCATGGAATTACCATAATACAATTGTTATAAAATGCTGTCTGGTTCTCGAATGTCCTTTAGGGAAGGAAATCTATGGTCATTACCTGACCTGGCCCACATATAACTCCAGATCCACAGCAATGTGGTTGACTCTTAACTGACCTCTGAAATGGTCCACCAAATTACTCAGTTCAAGGGCAATTAGGGATGAGGAGTAAATTCTGGCCAAGCCAGTGGTGCCTACATCCCATGAAAGAACTTAAAAAATCAGAGCCATTATTCATCAGCCAGTCCAAAAACCAGACTCTGAAATTACTGCAAGTTATCCAGTGGCCAAAGTACTTAATTTGTTGCAGTTGCAAAATTCACCTGAGAACCAACTTCTAGAGGTTGTGAACCCTTAGCTTTGCAAGATCCTCACTTCAACTTTGAATCATTGCTCCCATTGAAAAAACGATAGGCCTGCCATGTGGGAGACCATAAATCAGAGACTGAATTAACAGTACTCTGTAATAAACACGCACTATCTTTATCTGTATCCAATCTTTCTGTGTGTGTGTGTGTGTCATGATAATTTAGGGTAATTTAGTGTGAGGATAAACAATCTTCTTTATTTTAACCTCACGAAAGAACATAAAAACCAGGAAAAGGAGTAGGCAATTCCTCCCCTTGAGACTGATCCGCCATTTAATATGATCATGGATGATCTCATCTTTTCCTCAACTCCACTTTCCTGTCTGTTCACCATAGCCCTTCAAACCCTTACTAATTAAAAGTCTGCCTAACACCTCCTTATATTTACTCAATGTCCCGGCATCCACCACGCTCTGGGGTAGTGAATTCCACAGACGCATGACCCTTTGAGGAAGTAATTTTGCCTCATCTCTGCCTTAAATCTGCCACCCCTTATCTTAATTCTGTTCCCTCTTGTTCTAGATTGCCCTACAAGAGGAAACATCCTCTCTATATCTGCATTGCCAATCCCCCTTATCATCTTGTACACCTCAATTAGATCTCCTCCCATTCTTCCAAACTTCAGGGATTATAGGTCTAAACTGCCCAATTTCTCTTTGTAAATCAAACTGCTTGAGTGGAATTTTGCAAGAGAAATTCGAAGTGTCCAGCTAGTGCAAAAATGGGAGAGTTGCAGATCCGTTTTTGGGTGAGTTTCAAAAGTTTGATGGCAGCAGGGGAGAAACTGTTCTTGTGTCGGTTGGTACGTGACCTCAGACTTTTGTATCTTCTTCTCAACAGAAGAAGGTGGAAGGGAGTATGTCTGGGGAGCGTGTGGCCCTTAATTATGCTTTTCCAAGGCAGCGAGAAGTACAGACAGAGTCAATGGATGGGAGGCTGATTTGAGCGGTGGATTGGGCTACATTCACAACCTTTCGTAGTTTCTAGCAGTCTTGGACAGAGCAGGAGTCATACCAAGCTGTGATACAACCAGAAAGCATGCTTTCTATGGTACATCTGTAAAAGTTGGTGAGAGTCGTATCTGACATACCAAATTTCCTTAGTCTTCTGAGAAAATAGAGGTGTTGGTGGGCTTTCTTACCTATAGTGTCGGCATGGGGGGACCAGGACAGGTTGTTGGTGATCTGGACACCTAAAAACTTGAAGCTTTTGACCATTTCTACTTCGTCCCCGTTGATGTAGAGAGGAGCATGTTCTCTATGCTTCCTGAAGTCAATAACAATCTCCTTCTTCTTGTTGACATTGAGGGAGGGATAATTATCGCCACACCAGTTCATCAGATTCTCTATCGTGTCTCTTCTAAGGGAACAGCCAACAGAGGGAAAATCAAACACAATCAGCCGAATCAGAGACAATGCACACCTGGCAGAGGAACCCCAAGGATGGATCATTTTGGACATTCAAAAAAACTTTACCTTCAGTCCACAGTGAACCTACAGCTTTGCATTAACGTGCGCTGTTTGTGTTCTCCAAATCTCAATTGCAAGGCATTGTTTGAGATCTGATCCACTTCGGTGGTGTCATCAGAAAACTTGAAAATTGAGTTGGAGGGGAATTTGGCCATGCTCAATGCTGCACAAAGGCACTGCACATCACAGCATGGAGGTGCTTACGTATGTTTTCCATGACTTCAAAAACCAAGTGGGTTCATCTGTTTTGTTTTTCTTTTGTCATGTCTATGGGTGTTAATAGCTTCTGAATTGCCTGTGTCTGTCTGTAGACAAGTTTCTGAAAGTTTTGGGTGAGAACAGAGAGAGCTGAGGAGTAATTTCTCTGATTATCAGCACTCACTGTTATTAAGGAGCAAATGGGGGATCATCTTCTGACACATGGAAATTAGAAAGTTGTTGTCCATGCTCCTCCAAGTTGCTTGGAAACATGGAATTCAAATACATTCTACTGCATTTTCGGGCGGCACGGTAGCACAGTGGTTAGCATTGCTGCCTCACAGGGACCCGGGTTCGATTCCCGGCTTGAGCCACTGTCTGTGTGGAGTTTGCACGTTCTCCCCGTGTTTGCGTGGGTTTCCTCTGGGTGCTCCGGTTTCCTCCCACAGTCCAAACAACGGTGCCAGTTAGCTGCATTGGCCATGCTGAATTCTCCCTCTGTGTACCTGCCTAATGACAGTGGCAAAGATAGGCAACAGTCATGATAGGGACTGCCGTTGCCTTGCGAAAGGGAACAGACAGCTCATGGAATAGCCAATGGTATAACGGAGGGGAAACCAAATACAATTGGCCGAAACAGAGACAATGCACACCTGGCAGAGGAACCCCAACACCGGATCATTTTGAACATTCAAAAAACTTTACCTTCAGTCCACAGTGAACCCACAGCTTTGCATTAACATGCGTTCTCCAAATCTCCATTGAAAATTGCAGTCCCAATCTCCCCAGTCTGTTAAGAAGCTCTGTTAGGAGCTTGTTAGACCATTAATTGGAGGCAAATGGGTTCCCCATTCCCTCATTTTAAAAATTGCAGACTGGCCCAGTGGCATCAGAATCCAAAGGCAACCTCCAGGATTGTGATTTTTAAACTTCATTCACATCCAGTCACAACCTCCCATGTTCCCTAGCTATAGCCTCTCCATTCAGGAGAAACAAACCCTCTGTATTTACTCCGTTAAGCTCTCTGTAATTTTATGTAATTCAATAACATTACCTCTGATTCGTCTAAACTTCGGAGAACACGGGCCCATTCTACTCATTTTCCCTAAGAGAGCTCAGGAAAAAGGGTGAACTATTTCTGACTGTGATGAGTAGAAATTTCTTCACTGAAGAGTATTGTGAATCTTTCAAATTCTCTTCGCTCGGGGGCTTTGGATATTCAGTCGAGTTGGTAAGTTTAAGACCGAGATAGATATATCGTTCAACACTGGGAGAACCAAAGGATAAAGGCATAGGACGAGAAAGTGGGATAGATCAATCATGAGCTTATTTAGTAATAGAGCAGGCTTAAGGGACTGTGTAACTGAGTCAAGTCCTAACCTAATATGTTCTTAAGTTTTTTATTCAAATGCAAGAAAATTGTAATGCGTGCCTTAATTACTACCAAACAACCTTTCTGGCACTGACAATTAACTTTTACAAGTTGAAGACTCATTCCTTCAGATTTTAATTACAAAGTTTAAGTATCAGCATCACAAGTAGGCTTACATTAACACTGCAATGGAGTTACTTTGAAAATCCCCTAATCGCCACACTCCAGTGCCTGTTCGGATACACTGAAGGAGAATTTGGCATGGCCATTGCATCTAACCAGCACGTCCATTGGACTGTGGGAACAAAGCGGAGCACCCAGAGAAAACCCAGGCTGACACAGGGAGAACATGCAGCCTCCACACAGACCGCGACCCAAGCTGGGAATTGAACTCGGGTCCCTGGCGCTGTAAGACAGCAGCGCTAACCACTGTGCCGCCCCATTTTTGGGGATGAAAAATATATTACTTTATCTCTGATTCATTTCTCTCTTTCTTCATCACATTTCTTTTACTCTCTAAAAGAGAAAATGTTGGGAAATTTCAGCAGGTTTGGCAGCATCTGTAAGAAGAGAAAAGAGTTGACGTTTCGAATCCAGATGACTCTTTGTCAAAGTTTTTATGAAGAGGATCTGGACTCAAAATATCAGCTCTTTCCCCTCCTTACAGATGCTGCCAGACCTGCTGAGACTTCCCAGCTTTTTCTCTTTAGATTTCAGATTCCAGCATCCGCAGTAATTTGCTTTTATTCTTCTCTCTCTGTTTCATTTTCTTCACAATGTAATTTAGCATTGATTAAACTATTCTGATTTACACTTCCTGGTTTAGATTCTTCAACTTCGAATTTTTTCCATGACCAGAGAAGCATGAGACAGACAAAGCACAAGTCAATGTCCATTTTCCACAGCTTGTTTTTTTTACCCTGAGGCTATAACTTGAGGAGCACCACTCTGCATCAAGCATGGCTGGCCAGAGGCCTCCCTCCGGCTCACCATCAGCATTTCTTCAAACATCAACCTGTTTGGCTGCATTATGACCATACCTTCTGTAGCCATCAACTTCTGGAGTAGGACGCGAACCCAAGAGCTTCTGGTAGTGCCAACCTCAATCAAGATCAGCCTCCTGGTATAAGCAACATATGCCTATTAAATTCCAGTTATTGCAAAGGAACTAAATATAAGGGACGGTCGATCTCTTACCTTCCATTATCTGTGGTGTGGAGATGCCAGCGTTGGACTGGGGTGGGAACAGTAAGAAGTCTCACAACAGCAGTTAAAGTCCAACAGGTTTATTTGGAATCACGAGCTTTCAGAGCAATGCTCCTTCCAGCTCTAGTGAAGGGGCAATGCTCTGAAAGCTCATGATTCCAAATAAATCTGTTAGACTTTAAGCTGGTGTTGTGAGATCTCATACTGCTCCCATTATTTGGCATTACAGCAGTTGAATCTTTCCCCCACACGTGTCTCGGTGAGGATTTTTCAATCTGATTGGTTAAGGGGTTACACAATTGCTTGCCCTGTTCACCTTGGTTCCAAGTTCTCTTCAAATAACCATAATATCCAGTGTAAAACCTTCAGAAGGTCGATGCAAGTATAACTTTAAAGGCTCTACTCTTTAAAGTTGACCACAAAATGTGGGTCATTGTATTTTGATTATTGCATGTTCAGTGTTCAAGACGACAAGATTTCCAAATAACTGAGGATTTACTTGCCCCTTTGGGGTGTTTTTCAGTGCATTATTTTTTGTGTGAATCCTTGTAGAATCATAGGGCGGAATTTTCTCCGTCCCGTCTGCCACGAGAATCGTAACGGGCGGGGGCGGACCATGCAAAGCTCCATTGACCTCGGGTGGGATTTTCTGGCCTTGGGGCAAGCTCAGCCGGAAAATCCCACCCATTGAATCTGGCCATTTCCCCCTTTGTGTGTGTGTGTGTGTGTTTGTACTGGATCTCTCAGAGAGTTGCCAGTCAGTTCGACTCCTTGGCTCTTTCCTCATAACCCGGCAAATTTCTCCCTTTTGAAGTTGCAATCCAATTTCCTATTTAATCTCCTTCTGCCATCCTTTCAGACAATGTATTCCAGATCCTAACAACTTATTGAATCTCCTCTCCCCCATGGATTTTTACCAATTACTTTAAATCTGCTAGCTTCTGGTTATGGACTCTCCTGCCAGTGGAAACATTATCTCCTGCACCAGTCTATCATATCCCCCATTGCTATTATCTGGTAATTGTCTGTGCTATTTGAATGAAGTTGGCATCCTAGTTAAAATATTTGAGTCATGCTGTCATTTCTAATTTCTCCTGTCATTTGTCCCCAGAAAATTAATTTATTTATAACAGTCATTTCCAGAAAAAATATTGGCAATGGTCATGACTCCTGGTAACCAATAGTCACACAGTCATCATAATTTCTGAATTGTCAAAGAACTTGCTAAGTGCCACTTATCACAACAGAGGTTATATATGATGAAATAAATGTCAAGGGTTGGCAGTGAGCAACTCTTTCACTTGTCTGAAAGAACTTAATAATGGAAGCTAGAAAGTTTTGATGACACAAAATTAATTTGCACAGGCAGACTTAATAATGGGAGCTGCCTCTTCCCACACAACCCTCATGACATGAGTCGATTGGAGTGGTGCACACAGGGTGTCTCCTGCATCCACCCAAAATCACAGAACGTATGCAATTATGATGCCACTGATGCCAATGTGTTGATGCAACACCAGGATACCAACATTGGTCAAGAAACGTGCAGCCATCCTTCCTTATTCATTGCTGAAGCAATGAGCAATAGGAAGCAAGTCCTGTCCAGGGTTGTTGACAAGACCATTCAGTAAGTTACTGCTGAGGTGTTTTTTCTTACTTGTCAGGCAACATTTGTGGAAGTATTCTGGTAAATTGCTGATCACATGAAGGAAAAAATAACATTGCCTTGCATACAAATGGGGGCAGTAGTTGCAGTGCCACATGTTTTGCCACATGACAGCACTGTGAAGGACAGATGCATTGTGCCAGGGAGATTGGTGAGGACAAGGTCGAGTAGGTTCTTCCCTTTTATTGGACCTCTCATCAACTGCCATGGGCTTAGTCCTGCAGTCTTCAGGAGTTGGCCAGTGGGTAGTGGTGTAGTGGTGTGACCAAGTCATTCCCGATGATGGAGGTTGAAGACCCCCACCCAGAGTATATTCTGTGCTCTTGCTACTTCTCAGTGCCTGGATAGCATTGGGTTTGGGAGGCCTCTATCTGTTTTGCAGTGGAGGTTGAGACAGAGGGCAGCACATGCTCCATCATGGACCTCTCCAGCAGTGTTGCAATGAGGTACTCACCACTTACATGGTGGAAAGAATGGACTCCAAGTTTTGCATGATGTCCTGTGACACTGTGTCAGGCTCCTTCATAACTGGAGGCTGTCTGTAAAGTCTTCCACTACAAACATCTCAATGTGCAAGTTCATCAACATTTGGGGAAGCAGGAGATGAGTTACTCACTGTAGGATTCCTAGCCTTGGATCTGCTCTTGTAGTCACAGCATTTATATGGATAGTCCAGTTCAGTTTTATGGTCAGTAGCAACACCTACGACATTGATAGTGGAGGATTCAGCGATGGTAGTGCCATTTAAAGTCAAGGGGTGATGGTTAGATCCCATCTTATTGAAGATGGTCATTACCTGGCATTTCTGTGGCATGAGTTATTTATGGTTTTTACACCTCCCGACTGGGAATGTTAGCATGGAATTCATTGACTTGAATCTCTCTTAGCTGAATCACATAAATCTACCACATCTCACAGAGATCCGCCATATAACCACTAACACAAGAATTAACTAAGAAACACAACTACTGTTTAGCACAACAGTCCTGGCGTCTTTTAAGTTGGCATCTTTTAAGTTTCATTGATGAAGACGAACATCTCGCCAAGGCCATCCCCACACCCCCACTTCTTGCCTTCAAACAACCGCACAACCTCAAACAGACCATTGTCTGCAGCAAACTACCCAGCCTTCAGGAGAACAGTGACCACGACACCACACAACCCTGCCACAGCAACCTCTGCAAGACGTGCCGGATCATCAACACCGATGCCATCATCTCATGTGAGAACACCATCTACTAGGTACACGGTACCTACTCTTGCAACTCGGCCAACGTTGTCTACCTGATACATTGCAGGAAAGGATGTCCCGAGGCATGGTACATTGGGAAAACCATGCAGACGCTATGACAACGGATGAATGAACACCGCTCGACAATCACCAGGCAAGACTGTTCTCTTCCTGTGGGGGAGCACTTCAGCGGTCACGGACATTCAGCCTCTGATCTTTGGGTAAGCGTTCTCCAAGGCGGCCTTCACGTCACACGACAGCGCAGAGTCGCTGAGCAGAAACTGATAGCCAAGTTCCGCACACATGAGGACGGCCTAAACCGGGATGTTGGGTTGATGTCACACTATCAGTAACCCCCACAGCTTTCCTCCTGGCCTTGCAGAATCTCACTGGCTGTCCTGTCTGGATGTGGAGATGCCGGCGTTGGACTGGGGTAAACACAGTAAGAAGTTTAACAACACCAGGTTAAAGTCCAACAGGTTTATTTGGTAGCAAAAGCCACACAAGCTTTCGAGGCTCAGAGCCTCGAAAGCTTGTGTGGCTTTTGCTACCAAATAAACCTGTTGGACTTTAACCTGGTGTTGTTAAACTTCTTACTGTCCTGTCTGGAGACAATACACATCTCTTTAACCTGTGATTAATGCTCCCTCCACTCACATTGTCTGTATCTTTAAGACCTGGTTGGCTGCAGAGATTCGCATTCTAATCAGTATTCATGTAACTTGATTTTGTGTCTCTGTATGCCCTGTTTGAGAGCAGATATCCACTCCATCTGACGAAGGGGCAGCGCTCCTAAAGCTAATGGCATTTGCTACCAAATAAACCTGTTGGACTTTAACCTGGTGTTGTTAAAACTCTTACTGTCTTTTAAGTGCCCAGTGGCCAAACTGACAATCACTCGAAGTCTATTTAATCTTTAAGTGAAGGCTGTTGAATCTTTAGATGCCTTATTTCCTTTATACTTGTACACGTGTACCCGAGCCAACTGCACGGAAAAGGTTAGATGAGCTCTCGTATTCCCTGTGTTCACACTTTCTTTGTGATTCTCACCTGCAATGCTCGGCGAATGGTTCCTTCAGGTTTGCTGATTCCCCTCCATGTCACAGTCGGTTTAAACTTTAGCAGGGTTACCACGATGCCTGTTACTTACTGCTGTTCAGTGGCTTTTTATTTCAAGAATGTACCAGTCCATTCTGCTGATCCCATAGCAACCCATGCTTTGTCCTTGGTTACCAGCTGCCTTTGTCTGGCAGATAAATTTCTGTCACTGTTCCTTTTTATTCCTGTCTCTCAGCTCACAGTTTAAAGTAGTTTGGCCATCATTAAAGTTCTTTGGATTCTTATTGTTAAGCATGTTTAAAACAGATTTTAAAACCCTCTCAAGCAACTGCTCACCATAGACACGCTAAGGTCATATGCCCTCATGACTTGCGGTGACTTATTCCAAGTAATTTGTTTTCTTACCACTGTGCTTCTTCCATTTAATTTTATTGCAATGTATCAGCAAATCAGTGATGCCTCAACTTGCATTATTCACATCCATTGAATAAATATCCTTTCTTGTATGGCCAGATATTGTAAACAAGCCACTTCCGTATCCATGGAAACCTAAACTGAAAGTGAACCTGCTTGTTAAATGAATACGGTTGGGAAAAAGAGGTTTGAATTGTTGGCGAATTATACATTTGTGGGTTAGAAAGTGCACTCTGAAGATATTTAAGTAATCCTGGATAGAGAAAAAGTGCAAGTATTTGCAATTCAGAGACAACCTATTATATAGAAATCATAAGCCATAATTGCATTCCCATGACTCTTGAAATATTAGCCCTCGACAGTTTTCCACAACAGCTTTTTATAATGCTGCTGTAATTTAAATTTCATTTTGTGCAATAAATTACGAGTTTAATTATGTGGTTTGGTGATGTGTCATTAAAGGCTCCACAGATAGGTGAATATAGAATCAGTATATAAAATAAAAACTGCATGTCACCAGGGGCGTTAGAAAGGGACAAATATTCCCACACAGTCATACATATTTGTTCTAATATGGCAGCCATGTGGGATGTTAACCTTTCATTTCTGTCACGATTCATTTTCTGAGTTAATAATTAGATTGGATCAGTGCAAAAAATTCCGTAAGCTTATCTTTCTCAAATCATAAACTGCAACCAACCTCTTGATGAGAGTGACTCAATCCTCACAGGGAGAAAGCAATCTTCAGAGGGAGGAATGTTGAAGGGTCACTGTCTCGTGCTGGCAATGGTGAGGTGTAAATGGAGGAGTGCTCAATGATTTGAACGGTGATGTGACAACTTCACAATACTGCTTTGTCTGCCCTCGTTCATTTTGAAGTTAGCAAGAGAAATTGAGAGACAGCAATACGTATTGCAAAAAGTTCATTTTCCCTTGACTCGTGACATGCTGCATAAATGATCCTATTTGCCAAACTGAAAATGTCCAGTGAAGTGGCAGTGCCCTTTTAAGAATGAAAGTGCATTGACGTGGATACATTTGAATGTTAAACATTAAACATTCCTACCCAGATTTATCCAATTGAAACTATTGAAGACAACAATATACTTTATTCATAAAATTTATAAAAGTAAGTTACAGGAACATTCAAAGTTGACGTACAAAACAAATCACTTTCTTCCAATACTATGGCTGGAATTTTACCGGCACGCCCCGCCCCAGAATCGTGGTGGGCGAGGCTCACAGAACAGCATTCTCCATTGGCCTCGGGTGGGATCTTACGAGCTTCGGTGGGTGAGGTGGTAAAATTCCAAACACATATGTCATTCACTACATTTACAATTGCAGTCAATGTTCACAATGTCCATTCTCTGTGAAACATACAGTGCAAAGGGTTTTGCAGTTTCCAGTCCTTCAATGTATTGTGGCCAATCAACCCACTGGGACAAAGCTCTGTGCAATTAATTGTTGTTTCTCACACTACAACAATGACAACACTTCAAAAATACTTACTGGGTTGTAAATCACTGTGGGGTGATTGGATTAGTGAAAGGCGCTATATGAATGCAAGTTTCTTGCTCTGTGTATCTGTCTCATGTAATCCTGGTGCTCCAGAAAGAACAACGCCAATGAGATAAAACCATAGTCTTCACGAAGAGGTGGAGATGCTGGCGTTGAACTGGGGTGGGCACAATAAAAAGTCTCACACCACCAGGTTAAAGTCCAACAGGTTTATTTGGAATCACGCACTTTCGGAGCGCTGCTCCTTGTTTTTCTCCGAAAGCTTGTGATTCCAAATAAACTTTTGGACTTTAACCTGGTGTTGTGAGACTTCTTACAGTCTTCACAAAGTGTGAGCTTGTCTCAGTTGGTCGCATTCCTGTCAGTGAACTAGAAGATTTGGGGTTCAAACCTCACCATAGATTTGTTCACCCAATCAAGATTCAGACTTCAGTGCAATATTATGGGGATGCCACATTGTTGGTGTTATCTTAGAGAAGAGGTTAAACTGCTGAGTTGTATGAAAAGGGACCCATGCCACTAGGAGAGTTGGCCAATGAGAACCGGTGGTTGTGGTTTATTTGGACTTTGAGAAGGCTTTTGACAAGGTCTCACATAGCAGACTGCTATGTTAAGTTAAAATGCATGGGATTGCGGGTAGTGTCTTGAGATGGATCGAAAGCTAGTTAGCAGATAGGAAGCAAAGAGTTGGCATAAATGGGTACTTTTCCGATTGGCAAGCAGTGACTAGTGGGGTACCGCAGGGATCTGTGCTAGGACCCCACTATTCACATTATAGATTAATGATTTTGAAGAGGGAACTAAATGTATTATCCCCACATTTGCAGATGATACAAAGTTGGGTGCGATGGTGAGCTTTGAGGAGGAGGCAGAGATGCTTTAGTTGGACAGACTGAGTGAGTAGTCATATGCGTGACAGATGTGGTGTAATGTGAATAAATGTGAGGTGTAGATTGAGACAGGTGGATACTCAACGATACCTTGGTGTCCTCATGCATCAGTCATTGAAAGTAAGCATGCAGGTACAGCAGACAGTAAAAAAGGCAAATGCTATGTTGACCTTCAGAGCAAGCAAATTTGAGTATAGAAATAGGAATGTTTTACCGCAACTGTACAGGGCATTGGTGAGGCCACAACTGGAGTATTGTATGCAGTTTTGGTACCCTTATCTGAGGAAGGATGTCCTTGCTATAGGGAGAGTACAGCAAAGGTTTACCAGGCTGATTCCTGAGATGGCAGGTCCGTTGTATGAGGAGAGACTAAGTCAGTTAGGATTGTATTCATTGGAGTTGAGAAGAGTGAGAGGGGATCTCATAGAAACGTATAAAATTCTAACAGGTTTAGACAGGGTAGATTCAGAAAGAATGTTCCCAATGGTGGGGGAGTCCAGACCTAGAGGACATAGCTTGAGGATAGGGGGTAAACCTTTTAGGACTGAGGTGAGGAGAAATTTCTTCACCCAGAGAGTGGTGAATGTGTGGAATTCATTACCACAGAAAGTAGTTGAGGCCAAAACGTTGTCTGATTTCAAGAAGGAATTAGATATAGCTCTTGGGCTAAAGCGATCAAGGGATAAGTGGGGGAAGGCGGGATCAGGAGGATTTTGATTTTGATGATCAAAATGAAAGGTGGAGCAAGCTTGAAGGGCTGAATAGCCTACTCCTGCTTCTATTTTCTACGTTTCTATGACACAACATAGAGAGAAAAAACATCAATAAGGATTTTATGGTTGATATTCCTCTCTCAACCACTTGGGTCATTCATTGAATTACTGCTTGTAGAAATTTATTGTGTGTAGTTAGACTGTTGCACATTTTATGTGACAACGATGACTGCATTTCAAAATCAATCCATTATTCGTAAAGTACTAAGGATGTCCTGAGGATGCCATGAGGCAAATAAAGCAGTGCTTTGGATAACTGGGTCAGTCTGTATTCTGCATGGTTCACAATATCAACAGGGACAGAGGATTTGAAATGGTCTTGGATGAACAGGAACAGCAAGCGATTGGCAATCAGGACTGTTATGGACTGGGAGCATTTACAAATTCATCATAGGTGGGCCAAGAAACTGATAAAGAAGGAGAATATAGAACATGAAAGCCAAAAACATTAAAAGAAAACAGATTGTAAAAACTTCCATAGCGATATAAAAAGGAAAAGATTAGCAAAGACAAACATGGGCCCATTACAGGCAGAGACAAAGGAATTTATAATGAAGAACGAGAAAATGGCTTAAAAAAATGAAACAACGCCCAGCCCCTCCCATCCCAGGTCTGTGACTGAGATGATTGACATCCAACCTACACAACCACCTTCTTTGTGCCAGGTATGACTCCAACCAGTGGAGGGTTTTCCCCCTGAGTCTCATTGATTCCAGTTTTGCTGGGGCTCTGTGATGCCACACTCGGTCAAATGCTGCTTTGATGTCAAGGGCAGGATCTCCCACCTCACCTCTGGAATTCAGCTCTTTTGTCCATGTTTTAACCAAGGCTGTAATGAGGTCAGGAGCTGAGTGATCTTGGTGGGACCCAACCTGAGCATCAGTGAGCAGGTTATTGCTAAGCAAGCGCCGCTTGATGGCAATGTTGATAACCCCTTCCATCACTTTAGTGATGTTTTAGCCAACATAACAAAATGATTCATGTGTAAACAGTGACATACAAGAGGAGGATGGTGATGACTCACAGCCACTATCAGCAGAACAAGCACAGCATATAGTGGGACAGGTGCAGGAGAGTTTCATTGTCCAGTTCATCCTGGCAGAGGTAGCCAGACCTGCGAGGGACAGCTGTACTGGGACAGCTGATAAATACAGAGTGGGGTTTGGGGCCTTCACTCACCTTCCCGGAGCTGGGACAAGAATGCCCCAACTCAGGCTCACTTTGAAAAACAATCTGGGAGTGACATCACAGGAAAAGGATAAATCCAGTGCTTGCTGAGAAACTATTTGGGATTGTATATAAATAGCTTAAGCTGGAAGAACAGCTCATTTATAAAGAAGTAGTTCCTTGAATTCCAGTAAGGAACACGAGCATTAGGGATGCAAAGTTAAAATTAAGTCGAAGTGAAATAAGGTAATTTAGTAAACAAAGTAAGATAAAGTTAGAGATCAAAGCCAGGGGGGGAAAAATAAGCCACGAGAAAGAGCAAGACTGAAAGCAGAGCTGATGAAGGAGCATGAGAGAGAACGAGACTAGAATCCTTACAGTGCAGAAGGAGGCCATTTGGCCCATTGAGTCTGCACCGATCACAATCCCACCCAGGCCCTACCCCCATAACCCCATGCATTTACTCTAGCTAGTCCCTCCAATATGAAGGGGCAATTTAGCATGGCCAATCCACCGAACCCGCACAGCTTTGGACTAGGAGTGGAGCTGGGAGGATAAAGAAGGGCGTGAAAGAGAAAGACATGAGAGTAGAGTGCGAGCCTGGAGTTTGGAGCTCCTGAGGTGAATCAAATGTCCTGCAAGAGCAGCGGATTAGGTGAGTACGGTCAGGCAAGTATTTAACCATTTATCAATTATAGTTTGTAAGGTCTATAGTTTGTAAGGGTTATATTCGATAGTAACAAGGACCAGGGTAGAAAAGCCCTAGAACAATCAATACTATTTGATTTTACCTATATTCTGAAGGTTTAATTCAAAGGGGTTAGCAATGGCAGTGGAGTGCAAAGCTGAAATATGCTCCTCCTGCTCTATGTGGAAAGTGGAAACATTTCCAGTGCCTGGGCCCAGTATGGATGTAGGAAGTGTCTCCAGCTGCAGTTCCTGGAAGCCCAGGTTTTAGAGCTGGAATGGCGACTGGGGACACTGTGGATCATCTGTAAAGTGGAGAGTATTGTGGGTAGCATGTAGAGAGCGGTGGTCAGGTTAGGCCTCAACAGCCAGGAATGGGATGGGGTGACCAACCAGAGGACTAAGCAGAAGGTTCAGGAATCTCCTGTGGCTATTCCCCTGCAAAATAAATATACCTCTATAGATGCTGTTGCGGGAATGGCTTCTCTTGGGAATCATGATGTGAAGATGCCGGCGTTGGACTGGGGTAAACATAATAAGAAGTCTCACAACACCAGGTTAAAGTCCAACAGGTTTATTTGGTAGCAAAAACCACTAGCTTTCGGAGCGCTCGCTGCTCCTTCGTCAGGTGAGTGGGAGTTCTGTTCACAAACAGGGCATATAAAGACACAAACTCAATTTACAAAATAATGGAAATTTGATATCTGTGTCGTTATGCATGATCTTCTTGGAGATCCTCTCCACTTGGAGCCGGCAGTTTGCGGTCTTGATGGTAGTCATTATTTGTCTTTAATTGTGTCTTCATATGCCCTGTTTCTGAACAGAACTCCCACTCACCTGACGAAGGAGCAGCAAGCGCTCCAAAAGCTAATGGCTTTTGCTACCAAATAAACCTGTTGGACTTTAACCTGGTGTTGTGAGACTTCTTACTGTGTTTACCCCAGTCCAACGCCGGCATCTCCATATCATGATTACCATCGTGACCGCAAACTGCCGGCTCCAAGTGGAGAGGATCTCCAAGAAGATCGCGGATATCGACACAGACATCAAATTTCCATTATTTTGTAAATTGAGCTTGTGTCTTTATATGCCTTGTTTGTGAACAGAACTCCCACTCACCTGACGAAGGAGCAGCGAGCACTCCGAAAGCTAGTGGCTTTTGCTACCAAATAAACCTCTTGGACTTTAACCTGGTGTTGTGAGACTTCTTACTGTGTTCTCTTGGGAAAGCAGCAACAGCCAAATTAGTTGCACCGCGGTTGGTTCTGCTGCACGGTACGGTGCAGGTTCTGCTGCATGGGCGGCACGGTAGCACAGTGGTTAGCACTGCTGCTTCACAGCTCCAAGGACCTGGGCTCGAATCCCGGCTCGGGTCGCTGTCTGTGTGGAGTTTGCACATTCTCCCTGTGTCTGCGTGGGTTTTCTCCGGGTGCTCCGGTTTCCTCCCACAGTCCAAAGATGTGCGGGCTAGGTTGATTGGCCATTCCAAATTGTCCCTTAGTGTCCCGGGATGCATAGGTTAGAGGGGTTAGTGGGTAAATATGTAGGGATATGTGGATAGGGCCTGGGTGGGATTGTGGTTGGTGCAGACTCGATGGGCCGAATGGCCCCTTTCTGCACTGTAGGATTCTATGCACAGGTGAGAAGTAAAAAGTGTGGGAATGCAATAGTTATAGGGGATTCATTGTAAGGGGAATAGATAGGTGTTTCTGTGGCTGCAAATGATACTTCAGGATGGAATTGTGCCTTCCTGGTGCTAGGGTCAAGGATGTCTAAGAGCACCAATAGGACATTCTGAAGAGGGAGAATGAACAGCCAATGGTTATGGCACACATTGGTACAAACGGCATTGGTAAAAATGGGTTGGGGTCCTAAAAGCACAATACAAGGAGTTAAAATATGTTGAAAAGGTAGCGATTTCAAGATTATCACCAGTGCTACATGCTAGTCAGAGCAGAAATTGCAGGATATATCAGCTGAATAAGTGGCAGAAGCGATGGTGCGAGGAGGAGGGTTTCAGATTCTTGGAACATTGGGATCAGTTCTGGAGGAGGTGGGACCAGTACATCCGAATGGGTTACATCTGGACAAGACTGAGACTGATTTTGACAGAGTGGTTGTGGAGGGTTTCAATTAAAATGGCAAGAGGATGGGAACCTATTTAAGGAGTTTGAGGAGGGGGAATCACAGATAAGAACAAAAGATAGAAAGGGGAATAAGAAAACTGTTGGAAGAGAAATCAAGGGCCAGAGTTAAACAGGACCATAGTGAAAAATAATGTGAATGGGACAAAGAATATTAAAAAGATGAGCCTTAAGGCTTTGTGCCATAATGCATATTCACAATAAAATGGATGAATTAATCATATAAATAGATATAAGCTAGTATGATATAATTAGGATCATGGAGACATGGCTACAAGGTATGTGAAGAGAAAAAGATTGGTGAAGACAAGTCGGTCCTTTACAGTCAGAAACAGGGGAATTTATAATGGGAAACAAAAAAATGCTGACCAATTATATACATACTTTGATTCAGTCTTTGCAAAGGAGGACACATATAACATTCCAGAAATATTGGGAAACACAGGGTCTAGTGAGAGGGACAAACTGAAGGAAATCAATTTTAGTAGAGAAATGTTGTTGAGGAAATTCCAGATACTATAAACTCTGGAACAGTTTCCAAAGATTGGAGGGTAGCTATTGTAACCCCACTATTTAAAAAGAGAGGTAGAGAGAAAACAAGGAATTATAGACCAGTCAGTGTGATATCGGTAGTGGGGAAAATACTAAATTCTGTTATGAAAGATTTAATAGCAGAGCAGTTGGAAAACATAGGCAGGATTGGACAGAGTCAGTATGCATTTATGAAAGGGATATCATGCTTGACATATCTACTGGAATTCTTTGATTATGTAAGTAGTAGAGTTGATGAAGAGGAGCCAGTGTATGTGATTTATTTGGACTTCCAGAAGACTTTTGACAAAGTCCCACATAAGACATTAACCTGTAAAATTAAAGTGCACGAATTGGGGGTAGTGTATTGAGATGGCTAGAATACTGGTTGGCAGACAGGAAACAAAGAGTAGGAATAAACAGATATTTTTTGAAAGGGCAGGCGGTGACCAGTAGGTACCAAAGGCTGGGACCCCAGCTATTCACTATATGTATTAATAATTTAGGTGAGAGAACTAAATGTAATATCTAAAAATTTGCAGATGACTCAAAGCTGAGTGGGAGTCTGAACGGTGATAAGGGTGCAGATTTGAGTAAGTGGGCAGATACAGTATAATGTAAATAAATATGAGGCTATCCACTTTTGTAGCAAAAGACAGGAAGGCAGATTATTATCTGAATGGCTGTAGATTGAGATAGGGGAATGTGTAACGAGACCTGGGTGTCCTCGTACACCAGTCACTGAAAATAGGCATGCAGGTGCAGCAGGCGGTAAAGAATACAGATGGTATGCAGGATTTCATAGCGAGATGATTCCAGTACAAGAACAGGGATGTCTTGCTGCAATTATGCAGGGCCTCGGTGAAACCACACCTGGATTATTGTGTGCAGTTTTGGTCTCCCTATCTGAGGAAGGATGTTCTTCCTACAGAGTGAATGCAGTGAATGTTTTCCAGACTGATTCCTGGGATGGTGGGACTGACATATGTGCAGAGATTGAATCAGTTAGGATTGCATTAACTGGAGTTTACAAGAATTGGGGGGTGGTGGTGGGAGGGGGGTGGTGGGAGATGGAGGAGGCCAAAACATTGTATGTTTTCAAGAAGGAGTTAGATATAGCTCTTGGGGCTAAAGGGATATGGGGGAAATTGGGAACATTTATTGAGTTGAATGATCAGCCATGATCATATGAATGGTGGAGCCGGCTCAAAGGGCCAAATGGCCTACTCCTGCTTTCTATGTTTCCATCCTGTGAGCCCTGCAGTTGTCCATTATTATTTCCCATTGAATAGATGTACAATGACAGACATGCTTCTTAGAATCATAGAATCCCTACAGTGCAGAAGGAGGCCATTCAGCCCATTGAGTCTGCACCGACCACAATCCCACCCAGGCCCTATCCCCGTAACCCCTCATATTTACCCTGCTAATCCCCCTGACACTAAGGGCCAATTTAGCATGGCCAATCAATCCAACCTGCATATCTTTGGACTATGGGAGGAAACCGGAGCGTCCAAAGAAAACCCACACAGACACGGGGAGAATGTGCAAATTCCACACAGACAGTGACCCAAACCAGGAATTGAATCCGGGTCCCTGGCGCTATGAGGCAGCAGTGCTAACCACTGTGCCACGATATTGCCCTACTTGCATGATCTATTTAGTTTTTACTAAGAACTACATACTGTACCATTTAGTTTACTTCTGGGAGACTGATACTTTCTTTTCTTCGTTAAGACAAGCCCCAGATGATGTTCCTCAGGCAAGATCCCTCGATTTGTCACTTTGCGTTGGGATATCCCCAATTTGTACAAACGTGGGTGAGGGGGGGTGACTAGTTCCGTGCCTTTATTCAACACACCCTCTGCTGGTGGCAACAAAGGTTTAATCTAACAAGGTTCCCTTTCCCTCGGATATCTTTTCCAGATCCAATTGTTATGTTTTAAAAGGGGCCAATTTAACCAGGCTTACTTGAGATAAGATAGAATAAGTTTATTAACTACTATAAAGGTAAGGCAAAATGATAAAACACATGCATCTAAATTCATCCGGATTAGAGGTAGGAATTGAGTCCAATAGTAAATAAAAAGTTATCCAGAACAGTTCTTGAATTGTGAGGAGTAGATGATGACACGTAGTGGCTGATATGGGTTGATTCCAGTAGTTGATCCTTTGGTTCAGATGTTATGTAGTTCGGTAGAGAGATTTCAGTTCCTTTTCCAGTTGTGATCCTTCTGCTGACTGATCAACCTTCACAGTCAGAGAGAGACTTTTAGATGTTCCTGCAAAATCTGGCTATTTTTGAAGGGGCCCTGCCTTGGTTACTGTCCCATCTTCAATGCGGCTGTTTTTCACAGCACATGCCCATAGACCGACAGACAGACACTGTGCCACCCTGTTGGCCAGCTTTTAACACCCATCTTAGTGTATTTGAACTGGAGTCAACAAATCGGTCTAGGCAATTATACCCAGGGTCTTTGGATGAGATAGCCATTGTGTTCCTTTGTCTTTGTAAGAGATAGTAATCAGTCTTTGGATTCTTTTCGAATTACCTTGCCTGAAATCACAGGGAAGGATTTGATTGTTCCTTTGAGAAAGACCCTGCAGCCATTCCTGTCAGTGGCCAGCAATACATTCTCAGCCATCCTCAGGGTCTGTGTCCCTTTTAAAAATATAAAACGCAGATATTTTTAGAAGAGCAATATTGCTGTGTATAATTCCAGGGTTTTTTGCTCCACCATCGTAACAATAATAAAATAATGACGGAATTCAAAATTAATTAAAGATGTATGTAATCCTTCAATGTCTCAGTAAACCAATGTTTGAGTGCACGCGGTGTGTATTATAAATTAGTTTTGCTATTGTGATTATCCCTAAGACATACAAATTACTTGGTCAGCCTTGTATGTGTACCTACTCCTCAGCACTTATGGTGACTAGCATTGTCTTAGCCAATTGTTGACCTCCATTATATCTCTCGGGTTCTCTGCCATTCACCCACTCTTCTTGTATTCATACTCAAGTTACTGTGGGTTAATTACTTTTCATTCAGTATCAGCAGTTGCCTGGGCCCATGGCTTGTGGTGCTGTGAAACACTCACTGATATGAGCAGTAACTGGCTGAATTGTGTGTTTCGCCGCTAACCATGCAACAATATGTTACATCGCTGGAAGGCATGTCTTCATAACCTCCAATGATCGGTTTCAGCAAAAGGTAATGGCTATTTATGATTTTTTGAAATTCCTCCTTCACAATTGTCTGTAAATATTGTCAGCAGAACTGAAGCTGGTCAGGACTACTCCTTCAGAGCTTTTGGCTTAGAAACTTTCATTGCAGTCATTTATAGGGGCAGCCCGGTGGCACAGTGGTTAGCACTGCTGCCTCACAGCACCAGGGACCTTGGTTCGATTCCTGGCTTGGGTCACTGTCCATGCAGAATCTGCACATTCTTCCCGCATCGGCACGGGTTTCCTCCAGATGCTCCAGTTTCCTCCCACAGTCCAAAGATGTGCAGGTTAGATGCATCGGCCATGCTAAATTCTCCTTCAGAGTGCCCGAATAGGTGCCGGAGTGTGGTGACTCGGGGATTTTCACAGCAACTTCATTGCAGTGTTAATGTAAGCCTACTTGTGACGCTAATAAATAAGCAAATAATATAGATTTAATTTACTTATTTAGGAATGCCATACATTTATTTATGGATGATGGTATTATGACCTGGATGGGATGTAAGGTTTAGAGTTTTGAGGCATTAAACCATTTTACTTAAAAAAAAGCTTGAAGTTCCGAATTTTAAATTTCTAACAGTAGGTCTCACAGTTATGCTTGACCTACAAGGTACAAATAATTAGTATTTGTGAATCAAGTCGAATTTGTTGAACAAGGTTTTATATGCACTTAACAAGAAGTATTGAAGACAGCATAGAAGATTCTCATCTCTCAAGATTGCAGAATGGTTGTCAGCATAATGAATGTCTCTCTCTTCTTTGTCTTTGAAATGATGTTGAATTGTGCCCAGAAGAGTCATATCCCAGAAGCCATGGTAACACTGTGCCAACAAGAATTACAGTTTCTCAATTTTCATCCCCCAGTCTCTCATTCCTCCTTCCTTTTTGGAAATGGCCCAAATTCAGTCCTCCTATTGGCCATAGGATGCAATTCATCTCCTGTCACCCCACTTTTGCAACAACCTCTGCTCTTTGGGTCATCGTCTCCAGAAGTTTAGATTCAATCACAAACAAATGCACATCTCCTTCCAGTTACAGAGAAGCCATAAAGTGACATTCTCTTGTCAACATATCTTAACCCAAGACTTCCACTAAAGCTATTAAAATCCACAGTTAAGAACACTTCCTATCATAAAAATCAGAGAATAAAGGTTTCCCTCTCTGGTACAGATCAATTAAAGCAAGGCATGGTTTGTTTAAAAATAGTTTCATCTGAAGTTCAGGCTGATTTGAGATCTTCCTTCAAACTAATTTAAAATTAAACACCTACTCATATTGTGGCCATTAAGACAGCTTTAGCTGAAGACTCAAAGGAGCTTCATCATAAAACACTTTGTTCCTTCACAAACAACTGCTTTCCTGTTTCCCAACTACCTTGATTGTTAATTGCCCTACAAAAAGTCAAAACTGAACCATTTAATTTTAAACTGTGGTTACAGTGAACAGAATTATCAAAGTCTTACAGGGAGCAGTGCATGAATTATCCAGCCCCACTACACCAAGGTTTGTACCACTAATTTAAAAGCTTTAATTTATTCACTAAAATGGCTAATTGTTTACCTTCCCAGAATAAAAGAAACTTTAACCAGGCTTCTTTCAATAAAGAACAATTTTTGATTTGATTTGATTTGATTTATTACTGTCACATGTATTGGTATACAGTGAAAAGTATTGCTTCTTGCACGCTATACGGACAAAGCAAATCATTCAGAGAGGAGGAATGGAGAGAGTGCGGAATGTAGTGTTACAATCATAGCTAGGGTGTAGAGAATGAGCGACTTAATATGAGGTAGGTCCATTCAAAAGTCTGGATGACAGCAGGGAAGAAGCTGTTCTTGAGTCGGTTGGTATGTATCCTCAGGCAGCGGAAAGTGTGGAGAGTATCAATGGGTGGGAGGCTGCTTTGTGTGATGGACTGGGCTTCACTCACAACCCTTTGTAGTTTCTTGCAGTCTTGGATAGAGCAGGTGCCATACCAAGCTGTGATGTAAACAGAAAGAATGCTTTCTTATTTCTTGATTTCTTATAAAACAAAATTTATTTTTAACAAGTTGCACGAATTGGTTAACACAAATTATAATCTGGAAGTATAATTATCTACACACACACAGACACACACACACTCACATGCACGCATGCACGCATGCGCGCACACACACACACACACACACTTGGTTAGAAAAAAACTTTAGAACAAAAGGATACATTTCACACGGTTTTATGCATCAATGTGGAACTTGCTCATATGAAGACCGATAGATACCTGCAGGTTCTCACCAATGAAGCTTCAGTGCGCAGGGATATATAGAGATTGATTAAATCATTTTTGTCTCAGCTTTGCGGGTTTCCAAATGCTGACTGATTATACTCAGATGAGGATTCTCAGGCAACAGGTTGATAACCACACACAGGGCTTCAGTCAAGGCAGGGAGAGAGAGGAGGGATAGGGTGTTACAGTGGCACAGTGGTTAGCACTGTGACCTCACAGTGCCAGGGACCCAGGTTTGACTGCCGGCTTGGGTCACTGTCTGTCCGGAGTCTGCACGTTCCCCCTGTGTCTGTGTGGGTTTCCTCCGGTTTCCTCCCACAGTCTGAAAGATGTGCAGGTGAGGTGCCTTGACCGTGCTAAAAAAATTTATCTCCCTCAATGTACCTGAACAGGCACCGGAGTGTGGTGACTGGGGGATTTTCACAGTAAATTCATTGCAGTGTTAATGTAAGCTGACTTGTGACACGAAAAAATAAAATGCACACTTTGCTCAGCTTATTCCCCCAAAATGACTGAGTTCAAAACCAACATCTTCAGAACTTAACGCTTGCCTCTGTCATGTGATTTCCAGTAAGTCACTTGCTATTGCTTTTTTTCAGTTCTTCCCCCATCAATTAAAGCGATTGCAATTCAAAAACAAATCCTCTTCCCCCTCAAGTACCATGCTAGTCAGGGCATTTCTTTGAAAAAAAACAAGTGCCCAAATAATGCAGTGTTCTTCCAAATTTTTGGAAGAAAAATCCAGTTTGTGAAGATACAATTTTCTCAACAATAGTCCCAACTATGTGTCTGCATTATTGAAGTTGTTACTGCAGATGTCATGGGTATTGCTTCATGTCTAACAGCAGACATTTATTCAACAATGTAACACAATGGCAAGTGTGTAGAAGGATGGCATAGAGGAAAGTATTGCTCAATACAATCCATGCAATGTAATGTGGTCAGTATTCTGAGACTGTTCGGGAACAGTCTTTTGACTTCCAAAGACTTTAGCTATATATTAATCCTTACTTCTGGCATTCTTTTCTCACAAGTCACCTGCAATTCAGCGCATGCTTCTTCATCAATAGTACTTGTCATTCAATATAAATATGCATGAGTACGATTGGTGTTTTGGGAAATGTTCCTCTGTAGATAAGAACTGAAGATCATTTGATTCTTCTTATTCTGTGATGGAGTAACCACTTTCCTTATTAAGCACTATGTTCTCATTACATCAACTATTATGTGTGTGGGTATGTCTAGAATATAGAGACACACTATGTGAAATACACATAAAGTTAAAGTTTATTTATTACATTAACATTGTAATGAAGTTACTAAGAAAATCCCCTAGTCGCCACACCCCGGTGCCTGTACGGGTACACTGAGGGAGAATTTAGCATGGCCAATGCACCTAACCAGCACGTCTTTCCGACTGTGGGAGGAAACTGGAGCACCTGGAGGAAACCCACGCAGACACGGGGAGAACGTGCAAACTCCGCACTGACAGTGAACCCGGGTCCTGGAGCTGTGAGACAGCAGTGCTAATCACTATGCTACTGTGCTGCCATCCAAGGTATATGTTATATCATATGAGTCTGTGTGCTAATCAAAACTTCTAAGGCCCCAAATGCCTTTTCAATGCCTTTGAGAAACTCCTGCTGTCAAGCCTGACTTACCTTTATCATCAGGTGGAAGTCGGGAATTCCAAGTCCCAACAGGCCACAGAGCTTTGCAGATGAGCAGACCAGGAGTGTGCAGTGCACACACATTCCAGCATGTTTTGGTTCTTCAGGCTGAATGCGGACCCAGTACGCCTACATGAAGAGTAAAGAAATAGATGGCATTAAAGCCCTTGACCATGTGACCTTGGAGCAGAGCGCCACATGCAAGAAAAGTTGCAGGCAGGTAACAAGGAGAGAAAATATCCAGAATTAAAAATCTACTGATGACCATGAAACCATTGTTGAATGTCGGAAAAACCATCTGGTTCACTAATGTCCCTTAAGGAAGGAAATCTGTCATTCTTACCTGGTCTGGCCTACATGTGACTCCAGAGCCACAGCAATATGGTTGACTCTCAATTGCCCTCGCACAGTTAGGGATAGGCAATAAATGCTGGCGAGCCAGGGATGCTGGTGTCCCATGAATAAAGTTAAAAGGCAGAGAGAGATTCCAGGAGAGAAGTTCTAGACAGGGGACAGGGAGAGGGGACGGGAAGCGGTCCTTGTAAGAAGAAAGAGGCGCAGACGCAGAGGCTCCAAGCAGACAAATGGCTATGGCTGGCAAACTTTAAGTAGTTGGGGTTCAGGAGAATCTCTGAAGATCTAAGAAGGCAGCAGAAGGTTAATGACTCCATGCTGCAGGCCCTTGGAGCAAAGTTAACCCTTTGGAGTCGCAAGGTTCTGCTCAGTGCAGCTGAAGAGCTGAAGTTGTACCTGTGAGTTGGTGCAGGCTCAGGAATCCAGGGAAACTGAGTCTTGGGAAAACAAGATTGAAACTGTGTGAGGTGGCCCATTGTTGATACTGTGCATGTTGCTGTGACCTTTGGAGAAAATTTTAAGATGAGATGTTTCCAAGGTGAAGATTGGAAACTTGGCGGTCTAGCCAAGGACCATAACCCTGCCTTTTTATTAATTCTACAATTCTCACTTTCTATTCAATTAAAAAGAATCCTGGAATATCCCACCAGCTACTTCGTTCCTTGTCCTTTCATTATTTGTAAGGTTTCCTTTTAAACATAAATGTAAATTAAGACAAGTTGATTTGAGTCATAGAAATTTTTTCTAAAGCTGCATTTTCTTTACGATAGCAAGTTAATGTAACTCATATTAGATGCTTTGACATCCTATTTTGACCTCAAGATGAGATTCTGACCACATTATCCATGCCAACATGGAAACCGCTTAGTTCAAACCCCAAAATATTGTCCAACTTTCTCCCTGCCCCAGCTTACCAGCACTTGAACCCCCTATCCAGACCTTTGTTACTTCTAGAATTTACTTTTCTAACACACTTCGGGCTGGCCTCCAACCTCTACCCTCCATAAACTTGAGTTTATTTATATTCTGCTGTCTGTTTTCTAACTTGCACCAAGTCCCATTCACTGTGTGACTCTGTGACCATCACTCCTGTGTTTGCTGACCTATATCGGCTCCCAGTTAGCCAGTGCCTTGTTTTTTTTAAATTCTCAGCCTCGTTTTAACATTTCTTCATGGCCTTGCTGCTCACAGTTTCTGCAATCTTCTCCAACCCTATAACATGCCAACATATCTGCATGCCTCCAATTCTGGGCCTGAAGTTAATTCCCCACTATTGACAACTGTGCCTTTAGCTGCCAAGACCCTGGGCTCTGGGATTCCCTCCCTCAAGTTCTCTGATTCTCAACCTCTCTTTCCTCCTTCAGACACACCTAAAACATAGGCATTTTGATTAGCTCCCCTCATGTGACCTGCCATCAAATTTTGATTAGTGATGTGCCTACGAAGTGTCTTGAATGTTTTATTACATTAGAGGCACCACAAAAATATAAGTTGTTGTAGCTGGAGACTTTTATTTGCACTATTTTTCTTGCTCCATGCACCGACAGCCTTCCATCTATGAGAGATAATAGATATGCAGCAAAAGTTTCTTAATCAAAGAATTTGACTGAAACCCGTTTCAGATGTGGTGCCTTTATTTGCTGAGCCTTTGCTGATGGCCATCAAGGCCAATCCTTGAGAGGCAGGTTCTGCCACAAGTGCCAAGTGATGTTGTGGGTCATTAATTTCAGCATTAGGACCGAGTTGGTTGCCAAGCCACTGTAGCCACAGCCCACAGTAGGTGTTGTCATTTTCCTCTGCCATCAACTAGTAACTCCCAGATGTGTTGGTTGATTTTGAGGGCCTTCATGTCATGTTTGCAAGCATCCTTGAAGTGGAGTTTTGGGCATCCGACTGGTGACTCTGGCTCCGGCTTCCTTACTTTACAGTTAGGTCCTTGAGTATGCGATTGTCTTCCACCCTGTAGAGATGTTTCAGCCAATGAAGCTGCCTCTACTTGATGAGTGCCAACACACTTAGGAACCCTGCTCTTTGGAGGACTGCCACATTCATGATTTTACCCTGCCACATTTTATCCGTAATGCGCCGCAAAGATGGAAATTGTCCAGTTTCTCTCCTTGATAGTCACAAGGATCAGTTGCTGTGATCTCATGCATGTTTCAGGAATTGGCCAAAGGTGGTAGGTGCTTTCCCTATGCATGTATGAAGTTCTGCGTCAAGGTTGTCTGTCATGGTGGACCCAAGGTAACAGAATCTGCTAATCACTTCCAAAGGGGTGTGACTTAGCATGGTAATGGGAGAGACAGTCAATGAGTCTTTGTAGGTGAGTTTTCATGTGGCTAACTAGGAAATATTATCAGTGTCGAGAAGTTCTCTGAACACAATGGCCAAAACTGATTCCAGGGCGGGCAAAATTCCCAGAACAGAAACTTCCATTGGTCTCGAGCGGGATTTTATAATCTCACCCGAGCAATGCCGTAAAATTCCGCCCAAATGTGTTTCTGACTTCGCTTTCACTCTTGATAGAGCTTGCCTTCTGGCCTAGTGTGCAAGTAAACTCTTTCCATATCTAGAGGGAAAAGGAAGGACAGTAACACGGAGAAGATTTGTTTTATTTGTTTTACTTATTTATTAATCACAAGTAGGCTTACATTAACATTGCAATGAAGTTACTGTGAAAATCCCCACATTCCGGCACCTGTTAAGTTAAAGTTAAAAGTTAAAGTTTATTTATTAGTCACAAGTAAGGCTTACATTAACACTGCAATGAAGTTACTGTGAAATACCCCGAATCGCCACACTCTGGCGCCTGTTCAGGTCAATGCACCTTACCAGCACATCTTTCAGACTGTGGGAGGAAACCGGAGCACCTGGAGGAAACCTACGCAGACACAGGGAGAACGTGCAAACTCCACACGGAGAGTGACCCAAGCCGGGAATTGAACCTGGGTCCCTGGCACTGTGAGGCAGCAGTGCTAACCACTGTGCCACCATGCCACCCAATAAGGGACCAAACAGAGTGCGGGCTCAGACACGAGTCTGTCTCACTCTATTCTTCACTCTGAACCTGTCAGAATTGCACAGTGCAGTGCTTGTTGCTATGGAAGGAGTGGATGAGACTGAGGAGCATTGGTGGGCAGCCAATGTTCAACATTGTATAGTCCTGCTCCACTGAAGGCACTGAGTGCCTTAGTGAGATCT
Source organism: Mustelus asterias (assembly GCF_964213995.1). Classification (NCBI taxonomy): domain Eukaryota; kingdom Metazoa; phylum Chordata; class Chondrichthyes; order Carcharhiniformes; family Triakidae; genus Mustelus; species Mustelus asterias. The sequence goes on from NC_135807.1 coordinate 24,431,718, forward strand.
ACAATAGTAAGGTAAAGAGATTTACCCTACACTTGCATCTGGCTTATTGAGAAGATAATTTCCACAGTAGATCTTTCAGCATGGGAAACTGCATTGTGCTTCCAGGTATACTCAGTCTATGAGTAGATGGAATCTTTTAAGTATGATTCCAGCAAGGTCCCAACCCATGAAGCTAAGGAGTGAGATACCACTATGGTTTTTGCCGTCTCCTCTGTCATCTTTGCTTCTGTACTGTCTGATGATTTCTGCATCACTCACCTCCTGTGGAACAGAGCTGAGAATCAGAAGACTATAACTGTTTGGCAATAGTTGAGACTCCCCGCGTTTGAGTGGTTCAGCTGCGATTCCATCCTTGGCAGGTGGCCTTCTGTTTGCGAAGCCGTGTATGGCCTTCCTAAGCTCAATAATGAGAATTCTTCATCTAACTCCTCCATGATAGGAAGCTGTGGGAGAGGGTCGAGCACAGATTGGGGGATGCCCATTTCATAGGAGTACAACTCACAGTAGGTTCAGTCCAGCCGGACATCTATTTACTTCTGTCAGTGAGTACTTCAGCATCTGCGACATCAGGGGGAATTTTTGGTGATGGTGGGACAAAGCGCCCTCGTTATATATATAGGCGGGATTTTCCCGTCTCATCTAGCGTGGAACCCGTTGCAAGCAAGAATGGAACATTTGGCGTTTTGGCCAAAACTTCATTCCCTTTCAGCAGCACCAGAAAATCCTAGCTGCGAACGAGGATGAAAAATTTGGGCATATTCTGCACGGTGGCAAAGTGGTTAGCACTGCTGTCTCAGAACGCTCGGGACACAGGTTCGATTCCTGGCTTTGGGTGACTGTCTGTGTGGAGTTTGCACATTCTCCCTGTGTCTGTGTGGATTTCCTCTGGGTGGTCCGGTTTCCTCCCACTGTCAAAAGATGTACAGTTTAGGTGAATTGGCCAAGCTAAATTCTCCGTCTAACAGGCGTGGAGTGTGGCAACTAGGGGATTTTCACAGTAACTTCATTGCAGTGTGAATGTAAGCCTACTTGTGACTAATAAATAAACTTTAACTTTTAACTTTTACATGCCTTTGTCTCCCTTTTTATATTTCATGAAAGCACTGAATTATACTGAGGTCGGCTTTCAAAGGTGCCAGTAACTCTCCGATACACACAAGTGACCTTTTATATTGCTGTGGGTATATTTTTTTTAGCTCTTCACAATATTGAAAGCTGAGGGCAGGCATCTTACCCAGAGCTCATCCAAAATAGAATCAAAACATATGATTGAATGGTAAAGTGTAATTGTACATTATTTTCAACATTTTAATTATTACATACATGTGACCATTCCTGAGATAGAGAGCATAAGAGAAAAAAATTAAATGCCAGAAATCTTCAACAAAAAATATTGAGGCAGCAAAATTAATCAAATAAAATTGGAATGGCACATTATAAAGGTACTTTTTTCTTAACATTACATTAGGAATAATTTCTGATCAAGAGGCACATTGCAACATTAATCCATTTGAAATGCAGATCAGCTCACTCCGCATTTCTAAGACAGGTTGGTATAATTAATAGGTCTCACGCCATTGTCCAGTGACCCAGTGGATAATTGACACTCTTGTTTGATATTATGGACTATAACCTTAGATATTCAAGTTGAAGACCGTCAGTAGAAAGTGTTGTGCAAATATTGATCTTTTGCCAATACAAATCAGGTAGATTGTGTATTACTTCAGATTTGAATATCTTGTTAAAGATATTCGAGACAGATCTTTATCGCTGCATGTGCTGAACTTCCAAAATCGGGCACAAAATCTGAATGATCTTATAGCCTTAAGATTATACTACGATATCCCTTGAATGTACACTTTGTGTTGTGATTTGGATTTCTTTTGCTAAATTAACATAAGTGAAAGACCATTTTAAATCAGTGGCTTAGTGGCTTCAATTGTATTACAGGCAAAGGAATTTTGTATTAATACAGTCAATGTTTGTAGACGGCTGCCACACAGCACAATTCTGAGTCGTCATTTCAGAATCATGAATGTAACACTGCACCAAGCTGTTATCAGGATTCACATAATGCCATTGTTATACTGCAGGTACTAGCTTGGCACCAGCAACTGCTGGCTCCCTACCAGCTTGTATTCGGACAGAGCAGAGTTTCAACATAATTAAAATGCATGTTGAGAGCTCCATTCATTGGCATCCAAATACTGATGATGTTTTAATGGCAGTAAAGACTATCTGGTTATCTTTTCTGTAAGAAGTCTCACAACACCAGGTTAAAGCCCAACAGGTTTATTTGGTAGCAAAAGCCACTAGCTTTTGGAGCACTGCTCCTTCGTCAGGTAAGTGGGAGTTCTGTTCACAAACAGGGCATATAAAGACACAAACTCAATTTACAAAATAATGGTTGGAATGCGAGTCTTTACAGGTAATCAAGTCTTAAAGGTACAGACAATGTGAGTGGAAAGAGGGTTAAGCACAGGTTAAAGAGATGTGTATTGTCTCCAGCCAGGACAGTTAGTGAGATTTTGCAAGCCCAGGCAAGTCGTGGGGGTTACAGATAGTGTGACATGAACCCAAGATCCCGGTTGAGGCCATCCTCATGTGTGTGGAACTTGGCTATCAGTCTCTGCTCAGCGACTCTGCGTTGTCGTGTGTCATGAAGGCCGCCTTGGAGAACGCTTACCCGAAGATCAGAGGCCAAATGCCCGTGACTGCTGAAGTGCTCCCCAACAGGAAGAGAACACTCTTGCCTGGTGATTGTTGAGCGGTGTTTGTTCATCTGCTGTCGTAGCGTCTGCATGGTCTCCCCAATGTACCATGCCTCGGGACATCCTTTCCTGCAGTGTATAAGGTGGACAACGTTGGCCGAGTTGCAAGAGTATGTACCGTGTACCTGGTGGATGGTGTTCTCATGTGCGATGATGGCATCCGTGTCGATGATCCGGCTCGTCGTGCAGAGGTTGCTGTGACAGGCTTGTGTGGTGTCGTGGTCACTGTTCTCCTGAAGGCTGGGTAGTTTGCTGCGGACAATGGTCTGTTTGAGGTTGTGCGGTTGTTTGAAGGCAAGAAGTGGGGATATGGGGATGGCCTTGGCGAGATGTTTGTCTTCATCAATGACATGTTGAATGCTCCGGAGAAGATGTCTCAGCTTCTCCGCTCTGGGGAAGTACTGGACGACGAAGGGTACTCTGTCTGCTGTGTCCCGTGTTTGTCTTCTGAGGAAGTCGGTGTGGTTTTTCACTGTGGCGCGTTGGAACTGTCGATCGATGAGTCGAGTGCTATATCCTGTTCTTATGAGGGCATCTTTCAGCGTCTGGAGGTGTCTGTTGCGATCCTCCTCATCTGAGCAGATCCTGTGTATATGGAGGGCTTGTCCATAGGGGATGGCTTCTTTAACGTGTTTAGGGTGGAAGCTGGAGAAGTGGAGCATCGTGAGGTTATCCGCGGGCTTGCGGTACAGTGAATCACAGTTATCACAGAATCACAGGCTTGCGGTACAGTTATCATTGGGCTTGCAGTACCTCACTGTACCACAAGCCCACGGAGAACCTCACGGTGCTCCACTTCTCCAGCTTCCACCCTAAACATATTTATATATATTTCTTAAAGACACAGTACTATCACAATGAAGAGTGCTTCCCATTGGTAAATCATTGAGGTTTTGAGAATGTAGGTAATAAAATAGCTTAATCAAACATTTAAATCTGGTTTCCAACCAACTCAACTGAGCAATGTCAAACCGAAATAGTGTTAAACAAATTCTTGGAACGTGGTGTTGCATTGCTATGTTCTAGCAAGAGCTGGTGACTTACATTGTCACTCTTACATTGAAGTGCAGTGGGGAGTAACATGCAATAAATGACACCAAGTATGGACCCATTGACCATACTCAGCTTGGAAACCTCAATTAAGCAAATGAAAAAGAAACAACTCTGTAAGTGCTAAAACAATGAAGGAAAAAGACAGAAAATGACAGCAAATTCTGTTGAGTAAAAATGATAGAATCCCTCCAATGCAGAAGGAGGCCATTTTGCCCATCGAGTTTGCACCAACCCTCTGACCCAGGCCCTCTCCCTTGCACTATCCCCATAACCCCACACATGAAGCAAGGCTGCTCCATCTAATCTACACATCTTGGGACATTAAGGGACAATTTAGCATGGCCAATCCACCTAACCTGCATATTTTTGGACTGTGGGAGGGAACCAGAGCACCCGGAGGAAACCCAGCAGACACTGGGAGAATGTACAAACTCCACACAGACCGGAAATGAACCCAGGTCCCTGGCGCTTTCAGGCAGCTGTGATTTATTGGATTCATTTGATTTATTATTGTCACGTGTATTAGTATACAGTGAAAAATATTGTTTCTTGCGCACTATACACACAAAGCACACCGTACATAGAGAAGGAAAGGAGAGAGTGCAGAATGTAGTATTACAATCTAGCTAGGGTGTAGAGAAAGAACAACTTAGTGCGAGGTAGGTCCATTCAAAAGTCTGATGGCAGCAGGGAAGAAGCTGTTCTTGAGTCGGTTGGTACGTGATCTCAGACTTTTGTATCGAAGAGAGTATGTTTGGGGTGCGCTAACCACTGTTCCACCATGCCGCCACCCACCCACTGTGTGTTACTGTTTTGGTAGAGCACTTTCTTTAGAACTAAAAGATGAAATATTGGAGAATATCCAGAAATTAAGGTGGATGGGGGAACAGAGGCAACGGAGTGCCCAATCGGAGAAAGAGCTCAGTACGTTGAATTCTATGAAAGATTATCTCAGTGAAGCAAAACTAAGCCTTTTTAAAAAGGACATGCCAATATAGTGAGAGGACCACCTCAGTAAAAATGGTGAGACAATAAGGGACTTTATAAAATAAAACAGCACGGGAGAGAGGTGTTCTTGTGCTTGTGCTGGCACTCAGAAAGAACTATTGGATTAGTCCTACTCCCCAGCTCTTTCTCCACACCTCTGCAAATGTTTCAACTTTGCCTGTTTATCCAATCTCTTTTGAAAATTATTATTGAAACTGCATTTTCCACCCATTCAGTCAATGCATTCCAGATTGTAACCTATGGAGAAATAAACAGAACCTTGGAAGGTGAAGGCGTAAAGCCGCGAAATGTTGGCAAGAAGAAAATGAACTGATGGACTATCTACACCCAAAGCACCTTTCTGCCTTGGAGAGGATAAGCACATCCTACAAGAGGGTCAGCATTCATGAGATTTCTTGGGATTCCCATGAAGACACCTTCCGCCTGGAGGAACTGGTGAAGTCACAAGTTGTCCAAGGTTAAAGCATGCTTAAATATAAACAGTAAGAAGTCTCACAATAGCAGGTTTATTTGGAATCATGAGACTCCACTCTCCACTCACCTGATGAAGGAGCAGTGCTCCGAAAGCTGATGATTCCAAATGAACCTGTTGGACCTTACCCTGTTGTTGTGAGACTTGTTACTGAGCCCACCTAAGCCCAATGCCGGCATCTCCATATCATAAATATAAACAGAAAATCCTGGAAATATTTAGTAGGTCAGGCAACAAGTGTGGGGAGAGAAACTGAGTGAGTATTTTCAGGTAAATGACCTTTCATCAAGATGAAGGAAAAACAGAATATGCAAAAAATACTTAATATTTGAATGGAGAAAGACTGCAGAAAGCTGCAGCACAGAAGGATTTGGGGATCCTTGTACATAAATCACAAAAAGCTAGAATGCAAGTTCAGCAGGTAATTGGGAAAGCAGCTGAAATGTTGGCCTCTACTTCAAAGGGATTGGAGTATAAAAGTAGGGAAGTCTTGCTAAAACTATCCAAGGCACTAATTAGACCAGACCTGGAATATTGTGAAATCTTGGTCCCCTTATCTCAGGACAGATAGACTGACATTGGAGGCAATCCAGAGAAGGTTCACTAGATACTATCACTAGATAGTATCCCTCCATACTAGATACTAGATCTGGTATGGAGGGACTTTATTATGAGGAGAGGTTAAGCAGGTTGGACCTGTACTCGTTGGAGTTTAGAAGAATGAGAGTTGACCTTATTGAGACATATGGGATTCTCAGGAGGTTTGACAGGGCAGATTCTTAGAGGATAGTTTCTCTTGTGGGAGAGTCTAGGACATAATCCTGCACTCCTGTAGTTTTTCAATGCACTCCTGCACTCCTGTAGTTTTTCTATGTTTCTACGGCCTAAAAGGGAGGGATATGTTCGGCACAACTTGTGGGGCTGAAGGGCCTGTTTTGTGCTGTAGTTTTTCTATGTTTCTATAATCTCAGAATAAGGGGTTGCCCATTTAAAATAGGGATGAGGTGGATTTTCTTCACTCAGAGGGTAGTGAATCTGTGGAATTCTTTACCACAGAGGGCTGTAGAGACTGGGTTATTAAGTATGTTCAAGGCTGAGATAGGCAGACTTTTAATCAAAAGCTGAATGAAAGGTAGGGAGAGAGAAGAGCTGATGTTTTGAATCCAGGTGACCCTTTGTCAAAGCTTTGACAAAGGGTCATCTGGACTCAAAACGTCAGCTTTTTTCTCTCCTGACAGATGCTGCCAGACCTGCTGAGATTTTCCAGCATTTTCTCTTTTGGTTTCAGATTCCAGCATCTGCAGTAATTTGCTTTTATCCAGTGAATGAAAGGTTATGGAGATATGTCAGGAAAGTGGAGTTGAGGATTGTATCAGATCAGGCATTATCTCAATGAATGGCGGAGCTGACACGATGGGTCGAATGGCCTACTTCTGTTCCTACATCTTATGGTCAGTACCTTTCGGGAGAATGTTTTGAGTGGACCCCTTCTTAAGAACTGAAAGCTAAAAAACGAAGCATCTTCATCACAGACAGGAGTGCACTGGGTTGAACTATATGAAACTTAATTTCAGTGAGGCAAGGTCACCAACTTGAGTCACATACTCATTCCCTCATTGCATATCATGCCTGGCTGGCTGAGTATTTCTCCTGCCAATGTTTCAGATTTCCAGCCTTCACAGTATTTGACTTTTGTGTTGGAAAAAGCTTAAGCAGGTGGAGGGGGATGGCTGAGGATGGGGACTTGGTTGGTTTACTGTGCAAGGGAGCCTGGAAATCTCTGTAGCAAAGGCACGGAATGCAGAGTGGCAATGCAGCCATGGAGAAAGGGACACATCTGGTGCTAGAGTCTGAAATCACCTAAGTAACAGAAGACATCAAGGGGAGTCGCAGGTGTAGGTGCACAGAAGCTGGGCAAAGGGGAAGAATAGAAATGAAATCAGAGGAAATTTGTTTGTTGGCCTGAAAGCAAGGTGATCATTCATTTTAGTAGCACAGTCCTATTGATTTGTCCTGGGGAGGAAGTGGAACAGGCTATATCGGGTTTGAGAATGACAAGTTTAGAGCGATGTGCAATAGATTGAGATAACAGCAGACTGCAACTAATACCCCAAACAAGGGTACATTATGTTTCCTGCATCCTTACTTCGTGAAAACTTGTCCCATTGCAACTAACTATGGTATAACTGATGCGTTAGGGAGAAGTCAGCCAAAGCTCCGTTGGCAGCACTCTCGCTTCTGCATCACAAGGTTCCGGGTTCAAATCCCACTCCAGCCTTTGAGCACAAAAATCAAAGCTGTTACTCAGTACTGAGGAAGTGCTGCACTGTCAGAGGCGTTGTCTTTCGGTGTAGAAGAGATACACCAGAATGTTGCCTGGCCTGGAGCATTTAAACTATGAAGATAGACTGGTTAGGCTGGGATTGTTTCCCTTAAACCAGAGAAGGCTGAAGAGGGCTTGATCGAAGTGTACAAAATTATGATGGACATAGAGGAATCAATAACCAGGGACATGGATTTAAGGTAAGGGGGGGAGGGGATTTTAGGTAAAGCTTTTTCACCCAGAGGGTGGTGGGAATCTAGAACTTACTACCTGAAAGGGTGGTAGAGGCAGGAACAGTTAGGGTATCAGAGCAGAAACCCCAATTTATGTTATGAAGCTCGACTAGACCCTGATTGTTTTTATATTTTGGCATTAGTGTGAGGGTAAGGTGTTCCAATCCAGGGTGTGATTCTATTGACACACTGGGAAGCTTTTACCAAGTAAATTTTATTTAACGATACTTGCTTATCAACCAACCCCTGAACAGGCTGTCCATCATTTTGCACCTCTTTAGCTTCAACCATGGTTTCCTTTCCCACTTTAATAAACCCCACTAGCTTATCCTATTTAACCGTGTCTGTCTTCCCAGCGCTTTTCTTAAGCCACCAACACTGCGATTTTCTGGTTGGGATTTTCCAGCCTCGCTCGCCCCGAAACTGGAAAATCCCGCTCGAGATCGACAGACCTTCCCATGATCCGCCCCTCGCCTGCCCCAATTCCTGTAGTGGGTGAGACAGTAAAATTTGCCCCTCTGTGTCATTTTTATTATAATGCAACCATCTGAGGCTTTTTATTTCTCTTCCACCCTCATGTGTTTCCTTTTTAACCTGAGGTAAACGATCCTTACTATCTCCTTTGATTTTACCACCTGAGGATTTCTCTTTTCCCCAGTTCCCATCTCTCACAGATTGAAATTGATGTTGAAAACCAAACCTTGATTCACAAAAAAAATGCTAAATCATCTGCCCATTTTGCTGCTACTCTCGCATTTGCACTCCTAATATTTCAAGTTCAAATTTTCTTTCCAGTTCCTGAAGTTCTAATGCACTTTATTTTTTTCTTTCTTTTTGTTCCACCATGGCTGTGATCTCTCTTTTTTTTCCCCTTGCCGTTCCCTCTAATTCAAGCTGTTTCATTTCCTTTTCTTGTTTCAACTGTTTCATTTGCAATTGAATTTTAGCCATTTCCAATTATTCAGACTGTGTTTCTGGCAAATTTAGATGCTGAGCTATCATTAAAATTATCTCCACCTTCCGCACCCCTTCAGGCAAAGCCAACTGCAGCTTGCTTGCCAAATCCAAAAGCTTTGTTTTAACCACCCTTTGTAAACCACTCTGAGTGACCTCCTCCACATCCAGAAAAACTTCAGCCACTGAAAGAACCATTATTCCACAAGGCACTCCTTAGTTAAACTAACCGAATGCAACTCCTGAAAAGACCAACACTCCTTACCTACTATCTTTGAGTGTGATAATCTTAAACCAAACAAGGAATTATAGCTTTTAATCCCACAAGAGCCCTCAATTTTTGCGACACTACCAGAGCAGAAACCCCAAAGTATGTTATGAAGCCCAACTAGACCCCAATGTTTTTTTTAAATTTTGGCAATAGTGTGATGATAAGGTGTTTCACTCCAGGTGTGATTCTACTGACACACTAGATAGCTTTTATCAAAACAAACTTTATTTCACAATTCAGTTTAACCATAATGAATGAATTAGCTTAACTTTTACCAATTGAAATACTTAAACATGACAATGTGCAATTCTTAACTGCTAACTTATCTCTATTAGTTCTAATTCAAGCAATATTCCTTGTATAGACTTAAACTCTTCTTCAAAATCAGTTAGCAAATTAATAACACAAACTTATGTGTTTTCACTGTCCTAGAGCCTTTGAAAACCTCTGGAGAGAAAGGGAGACAGCTGTATTCTGACAGCTCCAAAATAGCAACCTCCAGTGAGAAACAGAGACAGAGGCACCTCCTGTTTCTTTCAGAACCAAGCTGAGACTGCTTGCTTTTCCCTCAGTTTAGCTTCTTCCCTTCACATGACTCTGTCTCTTGTCTATCAACCTAATCAAACCCTACCCTGAAACCCCAGAGGGCAAAAACAAAAATAAATAAAAATGCATTAACTCAGATTAAAACAAACACCCAATTATCTGAAACCAATTATTATCCTGCATTCCCAGCATGGTGCTGCCTGGTGCAGACAAATTGGCACTGTGTAAACAGCTGAAATTTGAACAAACCCCTCACAAGAAACACGATAAAAATATATTTCTTAAAGGCACAATATCATCACCGAACCCTCACAACATTTAAGAAGCATTTAGATGGGCACTTGAAATGCCACTACATACAAGGCTCTGGATCAAGTGGTGGAAAATGGGATGAGAATAGATAGGTGCTTGATGGCCAGTGCAGACACAATGGGCCAAAAGGCTTGTTTTTGTGCTGTATAACTCTGTTGTGGGAAAAATCCACTAGTAGTCAGACTTCGAGATTCAGAAAATACGATTTATTAAACGGAGCTCCGTGGAGACAAGGCACATGTCTGTAGCAAACCTTCTCTCACTAGTATGTCGGGAGCGGTTCATTTTTATACCCTTTACACAATAGGTACATCGGTGATTCGAACATTATCACATCGTTTAAGTGAGTACAAGCAGGTATAGACATTTAACATAATATGAATGGGTACATTTCCTCATGTCTGTATCTGTCAATGGTCAGTTTCGTCTCATTCAGGTGCTAATTGGTTTCCTCGCATTCATATTTTCCCGCGCTCCTCTAACGTTAATCTAAGCTCTTTGTTTCGGGTTTTCCTTATCTTAAAAGATGTTTTGACCCTTGGCTTGACTTCCTGAGACGTTTGTTTGCTATGAGTCACTGTCTGTGATTTGGAAATGGCTTGTCTGTTAGGTTTTGACTTAAAGTGATTTCTGAACAGCGGGAGCCTGTGTCTGCTTTTTTGGCTTCTTTCCCAGTTAAAAACTTGTATTTTTCCCCTTACAAACTCCATGACTCTACTCCCTCGCCTGCCACGGAATCAGAGCGGACGAGGGGCAGACAATAGAAATGTCCATTGAACTCGGGTGGGAATTTTCATTCTCACTCGAGTGAGGCCATAACATCCCTCCCTATAAGTCCACAGTGCATTTGAAGATGAATATTTAAACATGTCTCTTTTTCTAGTGTCTTCCCTAATCTTCTGTACCCTCGCCCTTTTCCATCAGGAATGAGTTTCAAAGTATAGGGATTCAATATTGTCCATTAACAAAATGCACAGATTAAATATTTCTTGCCAAAAGGGATGTGTTTCTTAAAGTATTGCACAGATAACAGGGCACCCAGTAGATTACCATTTTGCAGAATAAGCCATTGTCTCTTCCTTTCAAGGACCAAGAAATGCATAATTTAAGTGACTTTCTGCAGGTGGAAATAGGGGGAGTGAGATTTGGTTCATCAATGGCCTGTAGAAGGATTTTGATTTTAGGTCCCTTTGATAGTAATAACTTTTATCTACAGAATTGAGTGAGTGGGCATATGCATGGCAGATGCAGTATAATATGGATAAATGTGAGGTTATCCACTTCAACAAAAATAGGAAGGCAGATTATTATTTGAATGGGTGTAAATTGAGAGAGGTGGATACTCAGCAAGATCTTGGTGTCCTTGTGCATAAGTGGTGAAAAGTAAGTGCACAGGCACAGCAGATAGCAAAGAAAGCAAGTGGTATGTTGGCCTTCATAGCAAAAAGATTGAAATATAGGAATATTGTACTGCAATTGTATAGGGCATTGGTGAGGCTACACATGGAGTATTGTGTGCAGTTTTGGCATCCTTATCTGAGAAAGGATGTTCTTGCTGTAGAGAGTTCAGTGAAGGTTTACCAGGCTGAACCCTGGGATGGCAGGCCTGTCATATGAGGAGAGACTAAATCACATGGATTATATTCATTCGAGTTGAGAAGAGTGAGAGGGAATCTTATGGAAACTTATAAAATTTTAACGAGATTAGGCAGGGTAGATTCAGAAAGAATGTTCCCGATGGTGGGTGAGTGCAGAGCCAGGGGTCATAATTTGAGGATAAGGGGTAAACCTTTTAGAAGTGAGGTGAGGAGAAATTTCTTCACCCAGAGAGTGGTGAATCTGTGGAATTCATTACCACAGAAAGAACTTGAGGCCAAAACAATATGTGATTTCAAGAAGGAATTAGATACAACTCTTTGGGGTAAAGGGATCAAGGGATATGGAGAGGAGGCAGAGTATTGAATTTGATGATCAACCATGATCTTAATGAATTGTGGAGCAGACTCGAAGGGCTGAATAGCCTACTCCTGCTTCTATTTTCTATGTATGTTTCTATGTAATTGATTAATCCAGCAGCCCATTGGAGATTAGGAGATTTTGATGGAGAAATGGTGGTGTAGTGGTATTGTCAATAGACGAGTAATCCAGCGACCCAGGGTATGATCTAGGGTGCGGACTGGGGTAAGCACAGTAAGAAGTCTCACAACACCAGGTTAAAGTCCAACAGGTTTATTTGGTAGCACAAGCTTGTGCTACCAAATACACCTGTTGGACTTTAACCTGGTGTTGTGAGACTTCTTACTATGATCTAGGAACCAGAGTTCAAATCCCATATACAGATGGTGAAATTTGAATTTAATAAAAATCTTGAATTACGTGTCTGACAATGGCCATGAGTCCATTGTTGTAAAAAAAATCCCATTGACAGGTTCATCAGTGTCTGGCCGACATGTGACTTCAACCGATGCTATACACTAGATACATCGATGACATTTCCTTCCTTTGGGCTCATGGTGAACAATCACTGAAACAACTACATGATGACATCAACAAGTTCCATCCCACCATCAGACTCACCATGGACTACTCTCCGGAATCGGTTGCATTCTTGGACACACGCATCTCCATTAAGGACGATCACCTCAGCACCTCACTGTACTGCAAGCCCACGGATAACCTCACGATGCTCCACTTCTCCAGCTTCCACCCCAAAACACATTAAAGAAGCCATCCCCGACAGACAAGCCCTCCGTAGACACAGGATCTGCTCGGATGAGGAGGATCACAACAGACACGTCCAGACGCTGAAAGATGCCCCCATAAGAACAGGATATGGCGCTCAACTCATCGATCGACAGTTCCGATGCGCCACAGCAAGAAACCGCACCGACCTCCTCAGAAGACAAACATGGGTCACGGTGGACAGAGTACCCTTCGTCGTCCAGTACTTCCCCGGAGCGAAGAAGCTATGGCATCTCCTCCGGAGCCTTCAACATGTCATTGATGAAGACAAACATCTCACCAAGGCCATCCCCACACCCCCACTTCTTGCCATCAAACAATCGCACAACCTCAAACAGACCATTGTCCGCAGCAAACTACCCAGCCTTCAGGAGAACAGTGACCACGACACCACACAACCCTGCCACAGCAACCTCTGCAAGACGTGCTGGATCATCGACATGGATGCCATCATCTCACGTGAGAACACCATCTACCAGGTACACGGTACCTATTCTTGCAACTCGGCCAACGTTGTCTCCCTGATACGCTGCAGGAAAGGATGTCCCGAGGCATGGTACATTGGGGAAACCATGCAGACGCTACGACAACGGATGAATGAACACCGCTCGACAATCACCAGGCAAGACTGTTCTCTTCCTGTGGGGGAGCACTTCAGTGGTCATGGGCATTCAGCCTCTGATCTTCGGGTAAGCGTTCTCCAAGGTGGCCTTCATGACACATGACAGCGTAGAGTCGCTGAGCAGAAATTGATAGCCAAGTTCCGCACACATGAGGACGGCCTAAACCGGGATGTTGGGTTGATGTCACACTATCAGTAACCCCCACAGCTTGCTTCCTGGACTTGCAGAATCTCACTGGCTGTCCTGTCTGGAGACAATACACATCTCTTTAACCTGTGCTTAATGCTCCCTCCACTCACATTGTCTGTATCTTTAAGACCTGGTTGGTTGCAGAGATTCACATTCTAATCAGTATTCTATAACTTGATTTTGTGTCTCTGTATGCCCTGTTTGAGAGCAGATATCCACTCCATCTGACGAAGGAGCAGCGCTCCGAAAGCTAATGGCATTTGCTACCAAATAACCCTGTTGGACTTTAACCTGGTGTTGTTAAAACTCTTACTACATGTGACTCCCAAGGGCGTAGCCAGGTTCTAAAGTTAGGGGGAGCCAGCACATAAAAAAGGCGCCCGTGTGATTCTACACCAAACTGCGGGAGGTTTTTAGTTCATAAATCAACATTTATTTATCCGCTGTTTTAATCGCCTGAGGGAATGAAATGTAAATATCGACGTGCTGCCAGTGTTTTGGGAACATTCCAGCTGGCTTTAGGGGAGGTGGCTGGAGGTTTCTGCCCGATGAACAGGGTCTGAGCTGCATGAGGAGCGCTCCACCAATGACCCTCAATCCATGTCCTGGGAGCCCAGTGGGACGGGCATTCAGGAGAGAGACGGAGAGGGATGTCAACTGCGGAGTTAGCGAAAGGAATAGAAAAGGTTTTAGCCTCAGGCTGTTGTAGTGATTTATGTAGGGCAGAGACTACAATAGTTTGTACATCCAGTACAATAGTTTGTGAAAGATGAAAAAAAACACACTGAGCTCATCCCGGAAATTCCCAGAGCAGGTGGAGTCCCGATCTCTTCAAACTTGGAAAAAGTATTTATGGCAAACTCCACTTTATCCAAATACATTTCACCGATTTTTAATAAATCCCTGAAATCGGCCCTTTCAATAATTTGAAACGAAAAAACAATCCATTCCTTTGGCCCAAAGACTATTTCCACCCCAAAAGCTGTCGTCCACAGAGTTGGATTTTAATGAGATGTATATTCTATTCATCACCTGATAACCTTTCTCCATGAACTGGTGGTAATTCTGTGAGAATGTCAAGTGGAGGAGACTGTTTTAGATAGGAATAGGATCTCTGACAAGTTATTAAATATAATTTTGAATCTGTCCCTTTTAACTCCGTTCCCACACTGTAGGTCACTGTTGGGAAGGGAAGTACTTTCATTGTAATGTAACCTCCCGTTCAGATCCCCTGGATCAAATTTCACTCGCGCTGATATCATTCATCAGCAAAATGCCGATAAAACAAAATATGCAACTTAAGCCTGATCATAACTGGGCTGTTGAGAGTGCTGAGGAGGAAAGTGAAGGATTACCTGGAGCCTAGCAGCACACATTGCAGGTCTGAAGGGCCCGTGAGGAACACCCTGTTGAAAAGGCACCACTTTTGAAGAATGTGCTCATGGGGAGCGGTCGCTCCCCCTGCACCCCCTCGAGCTACACCACTGGTGACTCCAGATCCACAGTGAGGTGAAGACAAAATACTGCAGATGCTGGAATCTGAAACAAAAACAGAAGATCCTGGAAAATTTCAACAGGTCTGACAGCTCTAACAAGGATCATCCAGACTTGAAACGTTAGCTCTAATCTCTCTCCACAGATGCTCACAGTAAGAAGTCACACAGCGCCAGGTTAAAGTCCAACAGGTTTATTTGGAATCACCAGCTTTCAGAGCGCTGCTCCTTCATTAGGTGAGCTCAGGAAAGCTGGTGATTCCAAATAAACCTGTTGGACTTTAACCTGGTGCTGTGAGACTTCTGACTGTGCCCACCCCAGTCCAACACCGGCATCTCCAGATCATGTCCACAGATGCTATCAGACCTGCTGTGATTTTCCAGTATTTTGGTCCACAGTAATGTGGTTGCCTCTGAAATGGAGGGTAATTAGGGATGGGCAGAAAATTCTGGACCCCCACATTCCGTAAATGTTTTTTAAAAGCCGCCACATCTACCTCTGATCCTTCACAAAAAAATCTAGACAAGCCCAATGAGTTGGATGGTCGATCTGAATTTGTGGCCGCTGTGTTGCTCGAATCAAAGTGCGAGAAGATAGGATTTGAGAAATTGCTGTTCTGTTCGCCTGGGTTGTGAAGAAGCCAGCGGATCTCCGAACAATTTTGGAGGAAACCAAAGTGCCATCAAGCGGCTGCTCTCCCTCGTCGTCAGACAAGGCGGATCAACAGTTCACAACCCCATCCCCCATATCAGAGAGCGGGGGCTTGGGAACATTGTACAAGCTTTTGCACAAGCTCCATCGGATTCTCTCTCTTCCCCCACCCCACCAGCCCCGCTGTTTGGCTACATGGGGAGGAGGGGGGTGGGTGCGAAAAGGGACAGGCGAAAATGTCAGCACCTTGGGAAAAATGGTGAAACAGCCAGCAAGCCGGACAGCGTCCGTGAAGAGGGCAAGAGCTTCAAGGTCCATGACCTTCCGGGCGTTAGAAATAAATACAAGCTTCCCTTTCATACTGGACCCCCACCAAGGGAGCAATTTAAAACTGCGCCTATCCTTCAACAGAAAACAAATGCATGCCTTCAGAAACCTAACGCCGGCGTGTAAAATAATGCTGAGCTCGGAATCGAGTCCAGACACATTGAATTTATGCTGATTATATACACTTAAAGCAAAGATACAAGTCGCCCCGGTCAGTTGGAGACACGGTATAGCAGCCAGCTCCCCGCCAGTCAGTGTGTTTCCAAGCAGAGACGCGGGGAGCTAGTCGATGCGAGACATTGACATATTGCAAAATGATATTTAGAGCGATGCTTCAGGTCCAGTCTGCTCAGTCCAGTTGACAAAAGAACAGAGGGGGCGATGACTTCCAGAAATAAATATGTATTAAAGCGGGGCGGAGCTGGCTTAACTTTGAGGATTCGCTAAAATACAAATGGATGGAATTCCTTTTGAGTGAGTGCTTGAACAGTGAGAGGGACGGGTGCGATGTGCAGATGGGGAGTGAACATTACCTGCCAGTTGCACTCAGTACAGTAGCTTGATTCTGTTAAAACCCAGGAGAGGTAGGATGTGGCCGGAAGGGAGCATGGTGTCTCAGTCAGAGATGCTGAAGAGAGAGGCGAATGAGGCTAGCTCGAGAATTCTGGCGAATCTTTATTAATATAATGAAAACATTTATAATATAATTATATTAGGGACAGTAAAGGATTGACACAGGAATCCAGCGTTCAATGAGAGAGTCACACGAGTCTACCTTGGCTCAAATCTTTTCCCCCTGTCTATAGAATCCGACCGAAGCTACAACTATACAGACATTAATAAAATGATATAATAAATAGGAGCGGGAATCGGACGTGTGATTCACATAAACTCCAACAACATTGCAATATTCAATTATATTGCACTCTCATTCAAAAACCATACAGGTGGTGGATAAAGAACAGAATTCAAGTAGATTGCCCCCCCCCCCCCCCCCAAGTCTTGCTGGTTCCGATGTTTAAACCCAATCCATTAAACTCAAAAGTGATTTCCATTCGATGTCCGCATGCTGCAACACGGGGAATCAGACAGAAGTGTGGAAAAGGCGACTTCAGACCCAGGCGGTGTCGCTGCCTGGGCGATGCAATGTGATTCCTTCGAGGCTGGCACCCACGTTAATAAATAGAATGGGATTGCGGTGTCAGGTTAATGCAGCAGAGAATGGAAGTGTCTGGCGAAGAGGAGCTTCCTTGGTGCTGGGTGCCTCAGATCAGCTCGATTCCTCGATGTGTTTTGTTTTTGGAGGGGGGGGGGGCGGGGGGGGGGGCGGTAAGAGCTCTCCCTCTGATCAGGAAAGCTGGTCAGAGCCTGACGTAAGTAACTAATACACTCCCGGCTCCAAAGCGCTGCCTTCAGTAGGTGGGACATCAAGAGGAGAGCCGGACGTCTTGACAGATCTTTTTTTTTTGCAACATCACCACACTACTTTCACCCCCCTCCCTCTCCTCCCCAGCCACCCCTCCACCCCCCTCTTCCCTCCCTTCCTACATCACATTACTTTACCAGAAGGATATACAAAAAGCCAGTGTCTGCACACTCGGGAGGAGCAGTAAGGAGTCTTCCTTTCCTCGGATCTAAACTCCCTGGCTGTTGACTGTTACACATTTCGATTTTTCTTTTCGCTCGGGATCTATCAGGAGGACAATCCGTCTGTGACATCCCTCGCCCTTTTACTTGCAAACCGAAACCCCCTCGAAATCTTCACTGCTGCCGGCGCCTGTGTTGTGTGTATGTGTGTTGTAGGTGTACCCCAGTCGCTGATTATGGTCGCCACCGCTTTATAATTTACCCTGCTTTGAAAAAAAACCTGGAGCTGTTCTTTTTTGGTGATTGTACCGGAGCGTGTGGGGGAAAAAAAAAGTGCAATTGTCCACTTTAGATACTTGGAGGTAAGGATGGTGCTGCAGAGAAGGCGATTTATACAAGTTATTTATCTGTGTGTATTCTCTCTCGCTCTCCCATGTCCAGGATACTTACACATCGTGCACCGAGGACTTGAGGAGTGATGGACAGTGTGGAACAATGCAAAATCACAGTGTCAGGAACACCATTATTTAGGAAATTGGAGCAAAGTGTGGCACTGCTTAAAACAAAACACATCGGTGTAGTTAACTCGGAAACTCTGGTGGTTTAAAGTCCATTTGTAGGGGATATTTTTAACTAAATAGCTACAAAATAGTTGAAGTGAGCTGAGTGTCTATTCCGAGAACTCCACCTTTTCGGAAGGTGGGTTAATGAGACTGCTACCCTGAGCTCGGCGGGGCTTTTGGCTGAGCGAGCGTGGTGGCGGGCGATGCGGCGAAGGTGCAGTTTTTGAGTTGTGGGAAATATCGGAATCACTCTGCAGCGAATCGACTCTGCGCTAATTAACGAAAACAGAAGTGTTAAAACGAGAGAGAGAAAAAAATCTCAGTGCACCGTGCCAGGAACTGAAGATAACCAGTCATAGATTACTGTAACCCAGGGGAGGGGGAAATGGGAAGAGGATCCTTTAGTCCATCGCTGTTTAACTGTGTGTGTGTGTGTGTGGATTTTGAGCCTGTGGTTTAAAATACGCGTTCTTATCT